>NW_023416346.1:42962093-44322093 GCF_014108235.1 Myotis myotis
ACTTTTTAGGGGCATATATGTTATCTATACTAATAAAAGGGTAATATGCTAATTAGACTGGACATCTTTCAGACATCCATCTGGACATCCTTCCAGACAAAGCCACAGTGGCAGGGGCCGAGGCAGAGGCCTTAGGGGTGATCAGGCCAGCAGGGGAGGGCACTTAGAGGCAACCAGGCTCTCAGGGGAGGGCAGTTAGGGACGACCAGGCTGGCAGGCAGAGGCAGTTAGGGGTGATCAGACAGGCAGGGGAGCAGTTATGGGTAATCCGGCTGGCAGGGAAGCAGTTAGGGGCAACTGGCAGGCAGGCAGAGTGGTTAGGGGCAATGAGTCAGGGAGGCAAGTGAGTGGTTAGGAGCCAGTGGTCCCGGATTGCGAGAGGGGTCCAGGATTGGAGAGGGTGCAGGCCAGGCTGAGGGAACCCTCCCATGCACGAATTTTGTGCACTAGGCCTCTAGTTTTTAATAAATGGTTTCAATTTTTACATTGAATTTCTAATCCATTTGGAATTTATCCCAGTCTGTGATGGGGGAAATGGATCCAATTTTATCTTCCTTTGGAAGATTGAAAGGCAAGTTGGGATACAGGAATGAGTCTTCAAATTATTGCTGGAGTTATGTGTCAACAGAATCATTGTTAAATCTAATTTATAGAAGACACTATTAGACTTACTACCCTGTACTATCACTGTTTTTATACCATTGCTATTTACGTTTTACTCCCATTGATAAGAAACACTATTCAACAGGAAGTCCTGCAGTCTAGTCACTTCTGAAGTTCAAGCTGAATGTTTATTACTAGGGCAGGAAATGTTGACCCCAAATTCTCTTGATTTATCTTACTTGGAGTTAGAAATTTTTTTAACTTATATTTAATTTTTCTATTTCTCTCTCTTTTTAAATTGTTTTATTGCTTAAAGTATAACAAAGTGTATTATATATGTCTCCTTTATTTCCTCCCCTTGACCTTCGCCTATTCTCCCATACCCCCCAGTGTCTTGTGTCCATTGGTTATGCTTATATGCATGCACACAAGTCCTTCGGTTGATCTCTTACTGACCCCCCCATAACCCTCCCCGGCCTTCCCACTGTAGTTTGACAGTCTGTATGAGGTTGCTCTGCCTCTGTATCTATTTTTATTCATCAGTTTATAATGGTCTTAATTATCCATAAGTGAGTGAGATCATGTGGTATTTTTCTTTCATTGACGGGCTTATTTCACTTAGCATAATGCTCTCCAGTTCCATCCATGCTGTTGCAAATGGTAAGAATTCCTTCTTTTTTACAGCAGCATAGTATTCCATCGTGTAGATGTACCACAGTTTTCTAATCCATTCATCTGCTGATGGGCACTTAGGCTGTTTTCAGATCTTAGCTATGGTAAATTGTGCTGCTATGAACATAGGGGTGCATATATCCTTTCTGATTGGTGTTTCTGTTTTCTTGGGATATATTCCTAGAAGTGGGATCACGGGGTCAAATGGGAGTTACATTTTTAGTTTTTTGAGGAAACTCCATACTGTCTTCCATAGTGACTGCACCAGTCTGCATTCCCACCAGCAGTGCACAAGTGTTCCTTTTTCTCCACATCCTCTCCAGCACTTGTCGTTTGTTGATTTGTTGATGGTAGCCATTCTGACAGGTGTGATTTGTTGTTTTGATTTGCATTTCTCAGATGATTAGTTACTTTGAGCATGTTTTCATATGTCTCTTGGCTTTCTAATTGTCTTCTTTTGAAAAGTGTCTATTTAGGTCCTTTGCCCATTTTTGATTGGGTTGTTTATCTTCCTTTTGTTAAGTGGTATGAGTTCCCTATAAATGTTGGAGATTAAACCCTTATCGGTGATAACATTGGCAAATATGTTCTCCCATGCAGTGGGATTTCTTGTTGTTTTGTTGATAGTTTCTTTTGCTGTGCAGAAACTTTTGGTTTGATGTAGTCCCATTTGTTTATTTTCTCTTTAGTTTCCAATGGCCTAGGACAGCCGTGGGCAAACTACGGCCTGCGGGCCGGATTCGGCCCGTTTGAAATGAATAAAACTAAAAAAAAAAAAAAAAGACCGTACCCTTTTATGTAATGATGTTTATTTTGAATTTATATTAGTTCACACAAACACTCCATCCATGCTTTTGTTCCGGCCCTCCGGTCCAGTTTAAGAACCCATTGTGGCCCTGGAGTCAAAAAGTTTGCCCACCCCTGCACTAGGAGCTCTATCAGTGAAGAAATTGTTTTGGCATATGTCTGAGATTTTGTTGCCTTTGGATTCCTCTAGTATTTTTATGGTTTCCCGTCTTACATTTAAGTCCTTTATCCATTTTGAGTTTATTTTTGTGTATGGTGTAAGTTGGTGGTTTAGTTTCATTTTTTTTGCATGTATCTGTCCAATTTTCCCAACACTATTTATTGAAGAGACTATCTTGGCTCCATTGTATGTTCTTGCCTCCTTTGTCAAATATTAATTGAGTATATTGATTCGGGTCGATTTCTGGGCTCTCTATTCTATTCCATTGATCTATATGTCTGTTGTTGTGCCAGTAACAGGCAGTTTTGAGAACAGTGGCTTTGTAATACAGCTTGATATCTGGTATTGAGATCCCACATACTTTGTTCTTCTTTCTCAGGATTGCTACAGCTATTCGGGGTCTTTTTTTATTCCAGATGAATTTTTGGAGAGTTCATTCTAGGTCTGTGAAATAATGCCGTTGGTATTTTAATGGCAAGTGCGTTGAATTTATAGATTGTTTTTGTTAGTATGGACATTTTAATGATGTTGATTCTACCAATCCAGGAACATGGTATGTTCTTCCATCTGTTTATGCCTTCCTCTATCTCTTTTTTCAACGTCCTGTAGTTTTCTGAGTAGAGGTCTTTTACCTCTTTAGTTTAGTTTATTCCTAGGTATCTTAATTTTTTTGGTGCGATGGTAAATGGGATTGCTTTTTTAGTCTCTCTTTCTGTAAGTTCACTATTGGAGTATAGAAAAGCCATAGATATCTTGGTGTTAATTGGGTATTCTGCTACATTGCCGAATTCATTTATTAAGTCTAATAGTTTTTTGATGGAGTCATTAGGGTTTTTTATGTACAATATCACGTCATCTGCGAATATGGACAGTTTTACTTATTCTTTTCCAATCTGGACGCCTTTTATTTCTTCTTCTTGTCTTTAATTCAGTGGCTAATACTTCCAGTACTATGTTGAACAGGAGTGGTGAGAGTGGGCATCCCTGTCTTGTCCCTGTTCTTAGGGGAAACGGTGTTAGTTTTTGTCCATTGAGTATGATGTTGGCTATGGGTTTGTCATATATGGCTTTCATTATGTTGAGGTATGATCCTTCTATTCCCATCTTGCTGAGAGTTTTTATCAGAAAAGGATTTTGTCAAATGCTTTTACTGCAACAATTGATATGACTATGTGGTTTTTTTCTTTCAATTTGTTTATGTGATGTATCACGTTTATTGATTTGCGGATATTGTACCATCCTTGCATCCCTGGGATAAATCCTACTTGGTCATGGTGTATGATCTTTCTGATGTACTGCTGGATTCGATTTACTAAGGTTTTGTTGAGGATTTTGGCATCTATGTTCATGAGGGATATTGGCCTGTAATTCTCTTTCATTGTGTTTTCTTTCCCTGGTTTTGGTATTGGGGTGATGCTGGTTTCATAGAATGAGCTTGGAAGTGTTGAGTGTTTCCTTCCACGACTCGCGTGGAGTAGGGTTTGGTATCTGAAAGAGGAGCCGCACAGCAAATGAGAAAAAAAGACACGAGATAATTTTGCAATATTGGGGGACCAGGCGGCAAGTCCCGAAGGACTTCTCCCAATGCTCAGGCCGCTCCAACCTTTTATTGATCTGGGATGCCCCCATAGCATAGCCCTTAGGCAGGTGACCCCCTAGTAACAAGCAGACTAGCCCATCAACAAGGATTTACATAATAATAAATGGGGGAGTAGTTTCAGCTACCACTGTCTGGACAAACAGAGGTGGCGCCTAGCTCCGACCTTTGGGAGGGCTTCAAAGGCACCCAGCCTTCGGGGGGTTCTCTGTCTATGCTTATCAGATAGTGAAGGCAATAAACAGTTTCCCACATCTCCCCCTTATTTTTTCCTTATAAAACCAGAAATAAACATATAAGAACAAAAAATATTTAAGTCCCAAAATGAATGTCCAACAGTTCTGAGTCCAAGTTTCAGTGTCCGACAGTTCATGTGTACATGCCAGCAATGAAATGCTGGTTCTGGATGGTGGACAAATGCAGGTCCGGTCCTCTCTGGTTTGGTCCTGGGCACCCTGCAGCGCCGTACACCTGCTGACTGCTAGCGTGGCAAGGCGTCTTCACCATCTCCATCTCTGAACTGTCTCTCCTGTCTTTGTGGCTGGAGCAATCTGTTCAGTTTCTCTCCTGGATCCCTTGTTGCAGGAATCCACATGGTCTTGGAGTTGTTCTCTGAAAGTATACAAACATATTCTCGACCAAAGGTTAATAATTGAAATTTTACTTGGGGAATCCTTTTTATATTTGCCCAAATGATTTTCCTTTGGCTTATTTTGACACTACATATGTTTTTCATGGGTGTCTTGCTGTTAGTATTACAAAATGAAAAAAGAAATTTTTCTAGATGTAATTTAGTTACAGGATATTTTTCCTTACATGGTATTCTTCCACTATCCCCCTTTTTTGATTTAATTAGGAGGCTTATGGAAAATATTTTAATGCAGTCTAGATAACTTTAAATATTAATTTTTTGCACAAAAAAAAAAATTGAACCTGAACATGCTTCAGGTTCATAGCATGTTTACCATGAAATGAAAGTTTTTGTTAATACTTTTTGAATAATTACTTATTTCAAATTAGCCAAATTTAATTAATTTGAAAACTTGAATTTAATTAATTTGAAAACTATTTTGCTGTCAAATTTAATATTTTAACAATAATCTCAATTTACACTGTAAATATTATTGAAAAGGATCACTTTACATCCTTGTGAAGGCTCTGAGCATTCCTGTTGTTAGGCTAGATTTAGACATAGGGTCTGTTAGCCAAGCCTCCGTTTATCTGGATTCTGATTTCAGCTGGACCAAATCTCTTCTGTTATTTGGTTCCTGATCTGGGCTGGGCATGGGAAGCAAGAAGCAGCCATGGGGACAGGAGACCTTCCTCAGAAGGGGCGAGTGTTCAAGCCCGTGCACCGTTCAAGCCCGTGCACCATTGGGGGGGGGTGAGGATCTGTGCCCCACCTTTGTTGCACCCCAAGTTTTCTACTGGCCCCCAGCTGTGCCTGTCTTAGGTCGTCCCACCCTGTGGGATCTTCCCCGTTGTTGACTACCAGCTATCTCTGGGCCAAGTAGGGTGATGTGAGGTTCAGTTCTATCTCCTTGATAGCCTATGTCCCTCTGGCCTCCATGCCCAGCAACTGCCTTTGGATCCCCTCGCCTGCTGGCGGGGCCCCGGCATTGATCATAGGGAACCCAGGTTTCTCCTCCAGAGAGGGCCCAGCTTACGCCATTGGGCCAGAGACAGATCCATGGTACCAGCTTTTCATGATCCCAGCTTGAACAGAGAGCTCAGATAACAGCTGTAGGCAATTGGATTCCTCTTGGCAAAAAAAGTCAAGATAGGTCAATACAGAATGCTTAAGTGCCTTCCCCAGGAGGCCCT
This sequence comes from Myotis myotis, assembly GCF_014108235.1. NCBI lineage: Eukaryota > Metazoa > Chordata > Mammalia > Chiroptera > Vespertilionidae > Myotis > Myotis myotis. The sequence goes on from NW_023416346.1 coordinate 42,967,757, forward strand.
CCACACAGTGGAAAGGAATAAATCCCTTCATGTTAAGCATTCAAATTCATTTGTAAATTTGTTTGGGATAAATGCACAATATACTGTTATAAAGCATCAAAAATTATTAATGAAACTTGTAGAATAATACCATGTAAGAATATTCTTTGTTTTAGGTCATGACAACTTAATTTTAAACTCAAGGTTTGGAATGAGGAACCTAGTTAGCAAAAAAAAGCAATTTACAGAAGCAGAGACAGTATGCTATCTAAATTACAGTTTTGGGTTGCCAGAGCACTGAGTTGACACGCTAACTGGAGCCTTCTGAGTTTGGGATAGCTGTGCTGTCCTTCCCAGGTAAAGGATAAAAGTGCCTTCTAAGACCAGTATGAAGCTATAGTTTTTACCTGAATTAATTGTTACCATACTTTACTTTACCATGCTCCAGGTGGTCTCTGGGCTGTTGGTTGTCTGGTTTGTTTTCCTCCTGTTCCTCATCTTCAGTGGACTGCTTGGAGTCGCTGCTCTCTGTGGCTGGGGTAGTTGATTGTTTACAGCTACATGTTATGGCTCCAGGCGCAAGATCTTCAGTCTGGCTAGATTCTTGATGCAGTTTAATATTTCTAGCAGGAATCCATACGGGTTTGGAAAAATTCTCTGGGAATATACAAGTGTACCCTCTGCCAAAGGTTAATAATGGGTCAGGTCTCTTCCATAAACCAGATTCGGGATCCTTCCATTTAACTAGACCATTTTCTTTTGTTTTATTCTGACACCAATGTAGCTCCATAGGTGTCTTTCCATCAGCATCACAAGTGAAAAAATTTAGAGTAATTAAGGCTTGATGCAGCCTACCCACAGGTGATTTCTCCATCATCCCCCTTTTTTGTTTTCCAAGTTGGGATTTTTAAAAGCTGATGAGACTCTGATGCCTCTTTTAATAAAGCAACCAATTGATCAGCATGTGCATTTCCCTTAGTTAATGGACTAGGTAATATGCTGTGAGCCCTGATGTGAGTGATATAAAAAGGGTATTTTCTCTGCTGCACAATCTGCTGAACTTGCTTAAATAGTAAGAATAAACTTTGGTCACTAAACCATTTCAACTGGGCAGTTTCAATTCTACTTACTAGGCCCGAAGCATAAGAGGAATCAGAAATTATGTTAACAGGCTGTTGGAAATCTTGCAACGCAGCCTTAATAGCTTCTAATTCAATTCTTTGCACAGAAGTATGACTGGTCAGTATGACTCGATCAGAATTTATAGTATGATAGGCAGCTTTCCCATTAGATGACCCATCAGTAAAAACAGTTAAAGTTCCAGGAATTGGTTCCTGCCTAGTGTTTTTTGGTATAATGATGGAGGTCTTATATAAAAATTGTAAAAGTTTATATTTTAATAGGTGACAGCTAAGTTCCCCTGAATATCCACTTCGCCCAATTTGCCAATTTACGTCAGTTTGAAACAACATTCATTCTTTTAACTTTACTTGTCCTAAGTTATGGACAGTAAATGACATTAATTAAATTTCTGGTATTAGTTTTTAAGTAAATTTACATAAACTTTGTTTAAGGAGGCAAAACACAAATTATTTAATTTAGCTTATGAGGTCCAATATATTGATTTTTAATTTTAGTTAGACATCTGAAGGAAACCTCTTTTCATTTCCTTCCAGACAGCTTTCTTTCTCATACAAGCAACAAATGTAAGGAACATGGTTGCCTTTTGAGATTTTAACAAATGCTGTTGCAAAGCTATATATTTCAAGTGATTTTTCATTTATGGTGACTAATTATTGTCAGATTTAGTATTTTAACAACAATCTGTAAATGTTAGCAATTATATTTTTAAAGAATATACCCTTTGGCTTATTTGCATATACAGAGGAATCATGGGAAGCCTTCAGTAACCTTTTTAGAAGAATTTTACTTTACTAGGATTCAATTGCTTACAAGGATTAGTAAATTCAGTAAAGTTTTATGTCTGATACACGAGGTGCAAACGCTGCCCCACCTCCAGCCTAATTTAAAATGCAGCAGTGAGGAGCTTTTGTTAGTTTAAGTAAAGACATTGCTACTAATAAATCAATTTTTTCTTTTATTTGGCAGAAATTCCTTATGCAACCAAGTATATTATATTTTGAAATATTGTACTCTGGAAAAACTGTCAAATACATATCTAATTAAAAAAATTTTAACACTTAAAAACAGTTCTCAACATAATAGGATCTAGTCTTGACCATGGAATCAATTACTATTAATTTGTGTATGATATATGTATAACTGTGGTTCTACTGAGAATTTTAGATATCTTTTAAAAATGTCTCTATCTACAAGCCTTTTAAGAAATACGAGCTCTATTGTCGGCCCTTATAAAGCCAACTGTTCAAAACATTGGTCTATCATACCACTGAAATTATATTAAGACCGTGATTGCTAATTTATTAAGTATTAAAAATATCTTCTTAAAAATAGTATTAAATAAATCCGAGAGGCAAGCACACTTTTTGCCGATCCGCATTTCCACAGTAAAACTCCGCCTTAAAACTCCACCCCTGAAATCCCATCCTGCCTCAGTGAGCAGACATTCCTTTTGTGATTGTCTAAGTCAGAGGGAGGGGCTGTTCCAAGATGGCGGCCCCCAGGGGCGTGGCAGGCCATGCGGCCAACATGGCGGCTGCCAAGTCAGGCAGCTCAAAGTGGCGGCTGTCTACACTGTTCTTTGACAGAGCAAACCAAAACCCCTAAAAGGTAGATGGCCAACATTATATTGTAGACAAACAGAAATCTCATTAGCTGTTTATACCCTTTATAATTATCTTAAAGAATATTAATCAAATTTAAACTGGTTTTTGTATTAAAAATTTCAGCTGAGATCTTAAAAATTAATCCTCTTTTTAAAATCAGACCAAGAAGTAACATATTTTGAATTCCTAATCATTTAAGAGAAAACACATTCTATTTTTTCAAAAACAAGTTATACATTAGATATTTAATTAATTTCTCCCGATTCAATTTGCACTTTAAACTTTCAGAGCTTTAAATCTTAGGTAGCAAATTAAATGCTTAGCATTTTTCAAATCAGTACTTTTACATTTAAGGATACATTTCAAATAAAATATAAGGCATTTTCAATTAATAGATTAACTTCTATCTTCTAGACTTCATAATAGGCATACTCAGATCAACATTTCAGTATTATAAATTTTAATACTTTTAGATGATTTGAACTTAAAAGCTTTAAGTTTCCAGCCACTAAGCCTGGCATAGCTGCTAAAATGGTCACAATTTTCCTGTTGGGGAAGTCAAGAAACAAAACCATAGCTATTCACATGTAAACTTAACTATCAACTTCCTGGTGGTACTTGCCTCAGAGCGGGAAATTTCAAAAGAGCTACTTTAAATCGCCTTGGGAAACCAGCCTGTATTTCTTTCTCAGGTTCATCGCCGCCATTTTTAAGGCCAAAACAGTCTTGGGTTTTTATTCTGTACACAGCAAAAGGTCAAGTTCAGCTCAAAACTATGCGCACTCGTTTTTAAACTGGCCTTTTCCCTTTACATGTGCACAGAAATCCCGGATGCATTTATAAATTTGTAAAAGCTTTAAGTCATTAGCTGGAAAAAAAGGATAAAGATGGTGTATTTGTTCCCAAAGTCATGCTTAATTGAAAAAGACATTTTAAGTTTTTCCCTATTTCGCTTTCTAAAGTCATGGCTAGCACCTAAGGTTATCTTAGCCAAAGTTTGGTTGTCATAAGATGTTCTCTGGTAATTTTTAAACAAAACATTAAGTAATCTCACTGTGGGAGGGCTTATAGCTCTGCCCTTTCCTGCCACCTTTGAATCTCTCCGCACCAGAGAGAGATTCGGCAGCGGGGTTTCATTTCTTATTACAGATAGATTCCAAATACAAAGTAAGATTTTAATTTGGACAAGAAACCACATTAAGATGACCATGGCACTCTTTTTTCAGCTTGATTTAAAGGAGTACCTTTTAATATTCCAATTCCTTTATAAGTTGGCCTTTTTGCACAGGTGATTCTATTAACGGAAAATTAAACATTTCAGGATTAGGACATGGAGGTGGAGGGAGCCATGAAGGCCATTCCTCCCATTTTTTCTTTTCTTTCTGCTCCTCTTAAGGAGTGGAGGGTGCAAGGGGGAGGAGATCCATCCTCCTTGACCTCTCCTAAAGCCTCTAGGAAATGAAATGCCGTGTTCCACAAGGGGAAACAATTTTTGGCAAGTTCTGATTAACTTTTTGGCAAACTTTTAAGATCTAATGTACCCTTTTCAAGAAACCAAGGGTTATGTTCTATAATAACATGCAAAAACTGTAAAAGATTACCTTCTAAAATTTTAACTCCTTAAGCATGCAAATCAAAAGTCTATAATAAAGTTTCTTACTTTTCTAGAAGCCAAATATACCTTTTTAAAGCCGAATCTACTTTCTTAAAGCCAAATCCTGCCCCTTTTGTTAGCCTGGTTAAGAAAACGTTCCCAGTGTACTTACAGACCCGGGCTTCTGTAGTTGATCCTGGGCATTGCGTGCGGTGGAATCCCCCTCACCTTTTTTCGGTGAGTTTTCCACACCTTTTAGGTGAAAACTTCCTTTTCTCACTCCAGCGAGACCTGCACTTCCAGATTACCCGTTGGGCGCCAGATGTTAAGTGTTTCCTTCCACGACTCGCGTGGAGTAGGGTTCGGTATCTGAAAGAGGAGCCGCACAGCAAATGAGAAAAAAAGACACGAGATAATTTTGCAATATTGGGGGACCAGGCGGCAAGTCCCGAAGGACTTCTCCCAATGCTCAGGCCGCTCCAACCTTTTATTGATCTGGGATGCCCCCATAGCATAGCCCTTAGGCAGGTGACCCCCTAGTAACAAGCAGACTAGCCCATCAACAAGGATTTACATAATAATAAATGGGGGAGTAGTTTCAGCTACCACTGTCTGGACAAACAGAGGTGGCGCCTAGCTCTGACCTTTGGAAGGGCTTCAAAGGCACCCAGCCTTCGGGGGGTTCTCTGTCTATGCTTATCAGATAGTGAAGGCAATAAACAGTTTCCCACAGGAAGTGTTCCTTCATCTTGAATTTTCTGTAGTAGTCTGAGGAGGATAGGTTTTAGTTCTTCCTTCAATGTTTGGTAAAACTCCCCTGTGAAGCCGTCTGGTCCTGGGTTTTTGTTTGCTGGAAGCTTTTTGATGACTGCTTCAATTTCTTCCATAGTTATTGGCCTATTGAGATTTTTAGATTCTTCCTGATTGAGTTTTGGAATGTTGTATTTTTCTAGGAATATGTCCATTTCCTCCAGGTTGCCTAGTTTGTTGGAGTAGAGTTGTTCATAGTATTTTTTAACAATCATTTGTATTTCTGTGGGGTCTGTTGTTATTTCGCCTCTATCGTTTCTGATTTTGTTTGTTTGCGTCCTCTCTCTTTGCTTCTTGGTGAGTCTGGCTAGAGGTTCTTCAATCTTGTCTATCCTTTCAAAGAACCAGCTCTTGGTTTCATTGATTTTATGTATTTTTTTTTTTTGGTCTCTATGTCATTTATTTCTGCTCTAATCTTTATTATCTCCTTCCTTCTGCTCACTCTGGGGTTTTCTTGTTGCTCTCTTTCTAATTCTTTGAGTTGTAGAGTTAGATGATTTACTACCATTTTTTCTTGTTTTTTGAGATAGGCCTGTAGAGCTATAAACTTCCCTCTCAGGACTGCTTTCATTGTGTCCCATAGGATTTGGATTGTTGTATTTTCGTTGTCATTAGTTTCCAGGATGCTTTTAATATCTTCTTTGATTTCATTGGTAACCCAATCAATATTTAATAACATGCTATTCAGCTTCCAAGTGATTGAGTGATTTGGGTTGTTTTTATTGTAGTTTATTTCTAATATTATGCCATTGTGGTCTGAGAAGATGCTTGGTATGAATTCAATCTTCTTGAATTTGGGGATACTTTGCTTGTGTCCCAATATGTGGTCTATGTTTGAAAATGTCCCATAAGCACTTGAGAAGAACATATATTTTGTGGCTTTGGGGTGAAATGTTCTGAAGATGTCAATTAAGTCCATCTGATCTAGTGAGTCATTTAGGATTGCTGTTTTTTTTGCCGATTTTTTTGTCTCAAGGATTTATCCAGTGATGTCAGTGGTGTATTAAAGTCCCCTACTATGATTAAATTGTTGTGGATCTCTCCCTTGATATCTTCCAGGAGTTTTTTTAATGTATTTGGGTGCTCCTGCATTGGGTGAATATATGTCTATTAGGGTTATATCCTCTTGTTGTATCGATCCCTTTAGTATTATGAAGTGGCCTTTCTTATTTCTTGTTATGGCCTTCACTTTGAGGTCTATTTTGTCCGATATAACTATTGCTACCCCAGCTTTCTTTTCATTTCCATTTGCCTGAAAGATATTTTTCCATCCCTTCACTTTCAGTCTGTGTGAGTCCCTTCTTCTGAGGTGAGTCTCTTGTAGACAGCAAATATATTGGTCATGTTTTTTTTATCCATTCAGTTACTCGATGTCTTCTTGATTGGAGCATTTAGTCCATTTACGTTTAGAGTTATTATTGAAAGGTACTTGTTTGTAGCTATTTCTATTTTTTGTGGCTGTTTTCTTTCTGAGCTTTTTATTTCTTCTTTTTACACCAGTCCCTTTAGCATTTCTTACATTGCTGGCTTCGTGGTGATAAACTCCCTTAGCCTTTTTTTGTCTGTGAAGCTTCTTATTTTCCCTTCAATTTTGAATGATAGCCTTGCTGGATAGAGTATTCTTGGATTCAGCCCTGTGCTTTGCATCACTTTGTAAATTTCTGTCCATTCTTTTCTGGCCTGATGTGTTTCTGTTGAGAAATCATTTGATAATCTAATGGGAGATCCCTTGTATGTAACTTTCCGTCTCTCTCTTGCAGCCTGTAAGATTCTCTCTTTGTCCTGAACATTTGCCATGGTAATTATGATGTGTCTTGGTGTGGGTCTTTTCAGGTTCACCTTGTTTGGGACTCTCTGTGCTTGTGTGACTTTTTTCTTCCCCACCTCAGGGAAGTTTTCTGACATTATTTCTTCTATTAGGTTTTCTAATCCTTGTTCATCTTTCTGTTGTTCTGGCACCCCTATTATTCGTATGTTGTTTCGTTTCATGGTGTCCCATTGCTCCCTTAGGCTCTCCTCTTGTATTTTAATTTTTTTTCCACTTGCAGTTCAGTTTGGGTGTGTTTTGCTTCCCTGTCTTCTAATTCGCTAATTTGGTCTTCTGCTTCTCCTAATCTACTGTTGAAACTTTCCATGGTGTTTTTTATTGTAGCTATATCACTCTTCATTTCTTCTCGTTGCTTACATAAGTTATTGATTTTTTCATCCATTTCTTTCTGATTCTTACATAATTTGTTGATTTTCTCATACATTTTTTCTTGATTCTTGCGTAAGTTGTTGATTTTTTTCCCTCCATCCGTTTTATGCACGCTAGGACCCTTATGCTCAATTATTTTTCTGTCATGTTGCATGCCTCTGTTTCACTTAGCTGCTTTTTGGGTGAGTCCTCCTTTTCTTTCCTTTGGGGGTTTCTTTGTCTACCCATGTTTGATCTCACTGACAGATCTAGATGTTGAGTCGTTCTGGGGCTGCTCCTTGGGTGGCAGTGGCTCCTTGGGCTGTGGTTGCTCCTCGGGCAGTTGTGGTTGCAGCTGCTCCTCAGTTGGCAGCAGCTCCTCTGATGGGTGCTGTTCACAGTCGTTGTGCCTCCTCTGGCTGGTGGAGGGAGGCTTCTCACCCAGCTGCTATTCCTCAGATAGAGGGTGTTCTGATCATGAGGCTGCTGTTCCTTGGATGGGGGCTGGCTGTACGATGCTGCTGTTCCTCTGATGTGGTGGGCTGCTTGTGGGGCTACTGCTTCTTGGACATGGACAGGTTGATTGAAATGCTGCTGCTCCTCGGACGGGGGTGGGCTGCTTGCACTGCTGCTGCTCTTTGGCCGGGAGTGAGCTGCATGTGTGGCTGCTCCTGCTCAGACAGGGACGGGCCACTCACCCGGCTGCTGCTTGTTGGACAGGTGCAGTCTGTGTGTGGCTCTGCTCCTCGGACCGGTGTGTGCTGTGCAGGGCTGCTGCTCCTCAGACGTGGGCGGTCTGCTCATGTGGCTGCTGCTCCTTTGACCGGGGTGGGCTGCTGCTGCTCCTTGGATGGGGGCGGGCTGCTCACACAGTTCCTGCTCCTCGGATTGGGGTTGCTGCTCGTTCGGCTGCTGCTGCTTGGTTGAGGGCAAGATGCTTGCACAGCTGCTGCTCCTCGGACTGGTGCAGGGTGTGGGCTGTGCCCAGCTGCTGCTCCTCGGATGGGGGCCGGCTGCGTAGGGCTGCCGCTCCTCAGACGTAGGCGGACTTCTCATGAGGCTGCTACTCCTTGGATGGGGGAGCGGGCCGCTCGCAAATCTGGTGCTCTTAGGCCTGTGGCAGGCTGCTTGCAGGGCTGATTCTCCTTGGGCAGGAGCGTGCTGCTCACGTGTCTGCTTCTCACATGGTTGCAGTGCCCTGTTCTAAAGCATTTGGCTGGTTAGAGGGGAGCATGCTTCAGAACTCACAGGAACCTGCGCCTGGAGTGGCTGGAGACTCGTTGACTGTGGGACCACAGCCGAGGTAGCAGGTCCCTGACAGGGTTGGCTGTAGAGTCCCAGGTGTTACCTGACGGCACCCTGGGTGGAGGTGAGGCTGGGCTCCCAGTTACATCAGCTCTCCCCTTCGAAAAGGTGAGGCCTGTGAAGAAGAGCTGCCTCCTGGTACTGTTTGCAATGGTAGCAGAGGCTGCCTAGTTAGGCTAGCCCGGTTAGCCTTCCCCCGAAGGTCCTGCGGGGTCTAACTGTGCCTCATTCACACAGTCACACACACACACATCCCACACACAACCACACACTCCTGTTTTGCTCCCTCACTGCTGCCTTCTTCCTGCCTCTATAGCTGGGTCTAGGGCAGCCGTGGGCAAACCTCGGCCCGCAGTCCGGATCCGGCCCGTTTGAAATGAATAAAACTAAAAAAAAAAAAAGACCGTACCCTTTTATGTAATGATGTTTACTTTGAATTTATATTAGTTCACACAAACACTCCATCCATGCTTTTGTTCCGGCCCTCCGGTCCAGTTTAAGAACCCATTGTGGCCCTCGAGTCAAAAAGTTTGCCCACCCCTGGTCTAGGGTGTAATTGACCTGTTCGTTAATGAAGTTTCCTCTCCAGGTGTCTGGTTATGTGGCTTGCTCTCTAGTACTTTATCCATACAGGATAAAAATCACCTTAACAAGACATGTCCCAAAGGGAACAAAGCATGAATGTACTCACAACACCGATAACCCCAATATAAGTGACCACCTGAGAAAAGAGAATTAGGGGAGAATAAAGAGAGCACAAATGATATCTAAGAGAGAAAAAAAAGATAGGAGAGAAAAGAAAAAGGAATATGTGTATATATATATATATATATATATATATAGAGAGAGAGAGAGAGAGAGAGAGAGAGAGAGAGAAAGAGAGAGAGGGAGAGTGAAAACACCACAGAACCAATAGATAAACCAAACAAATACAAACACCAAACACCTAGTAAAGAGGTTGGGGGCAGAGTCTGTAATGGCTGAGCTGATATACAGGAAATAAGGTTAAGAATTGGATAAATATGGGGAGGACCTCAATTCAGTATAGAGGAAGTAGAAAAGGGATGAGTGAATAATAAGAGAAAGAAGGGGAACAAAATAATATATTTACAAAGAAATTGATTTAAAAAATGGTATAAAAATAGAAAATAGCAAGTAAAAATAAAATAAAATTGAATGATAAAAAATAATATGAAAAGAAGTAGAAAATAAAGCCACAAACAAAAAAAGGAAAGCAAAGAAAAAAGCAAAAAAAGAGCAACAACAACAAAAAAAGGAAAACAAAAAAGCAAAAAAAAAAACCTATCAAAATAATAATAAAAAATGAAAAATTGAAATGTCATTCCTTTGGCTGGCTTAAGATCCCAGTTTTCTGAAATGTCTGTGATTTTTAAAAAAATTTTTTTCTGTTGCTGGGACTGAAGGCCTCGCTATAGGCCAGACCCTGTTAACTCCCAGGGACTAATCAGATTTTTTTAATCCTTCGTACCATTCAGGGTGGAATCTGGGTGTGGCTGTATTCCTTGCCTGGAGACTGGGGGGAGGGGCTATTATTTCTTCAGGAGACAATGGCTGCCCAGGTCCTGGGCTCAGGTATGACTCAGCACTCAACTTTCTGCCACCTCTCCTGGACCCCCTTCTCTCCCCAGATTCCATTTGTCCACATCTCTCCCGCTCCTCAGCATGGGTGAGTGTCTGTATCCGAAATGTCCTGTGAACAGGGTTCAGTGAAAAAACAAACAAACAAATGCTGGCCACAGAAACGGGGAAGACTGAGTCTCTGTAAGCTCCTCTCTTACCGGCACTGCATGGTCTGGTCAGTGCTTCAGGCTGCCCACTCTGGGCTCAGTCTTCCATAATTATGGAACCCAGATCTCAAATCCCCAGCGCCAACAGTCCTGCAGATGTTCTTTCCCCAGTCAGAGGCTGTGCCTGTCCCAAGGGATGCGGCTGTGTGCCGAATGGTTTCCCTCTGACCCTCTGGGCTCAGAGATCTGGCAAACTTTCCTGCCCAGAACCCTGGTTTTTACCTTTCCAGGGGAACTCTGCCCTTCCTGGCTGCAAACTGTCTCACCAGCTGAGTCTCAGTCCACCCCATCCCGATTTGGGGTGGATGTTATTCGTTTCAGCTGCTCATTCTATTTGCTCTGGGAGAAGCCTTGGGATGCATCTGCCTATTCCGCCGCCATCTTGTCTCCTCCTTAAATTTAATTTTTCAATGGTAGTTTACATTTAATATCATTTTGTATTAGTTATAGATGTAGAGCATAGTGGTTAGGCAATCATATACTGTACCAAGTGTCCCCTACCCTGGTATTTCCAGTACCCACCTGGCACTATACACAGTTATTATGAAGTTAGGATCTTGATAGTAATTTTACTGTGTAGCAATAAATTGAAATCTGCTTTCTGGAGATATTCATAAATAGTATTCTGTTTATTTAAATCTTTATTGGACAAATAAAACTGTTTACACACTAACTGTTAATAAGCAGGATTGCACTGATAGAAATAGGATAGGCAAAATTTGTTGGAAAAGAAAGGTAGGAAAGTTATGGAGAATGGAATCATGGGGCACATAGTCTTGCCCTGGAAGGTTCTAACTTCTCTTAAAATTTTGAGCAGAGTCATCATTCTTGCTAAAAAAGGAAAAATACACAGAAAAATGTTGGTCGTGCCAACCAGCAGAATCTATGATAAAATGCATGTAACATTCTTTGATTTTTACCACCCTGGCCCCCAACTTTCTGTTTCATAAAGCATATTACCCACGTCCCCACCTCTCTATCAATGTTGTGTTTGAGACACTCAGCAGAGAACTCTGTCTTGAAAAGACTTGTAGTCAAATTACCTCAAGGAATAGGTGAAGATATTTAGATACAGTCACTAAAATGTTAAGTGTACACTCCCTCAGGTTCTCTAAATACAGTAAGGCATAATAACTAAGTTTTATTGAGAGTATAAGTAATGATCACATAAAGCAATTCTGCATCATTCAGAGAATGATTTGTTTAAAATGATTATATTTATTGTCTTTTACCTAAAACCTCTTAAGAAAAATACCATCTAGCATTTAGTACCAGGAAAACATTTATTTTAATGGAAGAAGTGCAGTTATTGAGACAGCTATAGATTTTTTTTGGGGAAGGAAGACTTTGCCTTCGTTGGTCTTGGTTCTTAGGATGCTCAGAATAAACTGAATGTCAGTTATGGTAATTATTTCATCCCTTGTTCCTGGTAAATTCTCGTTTCCTATCTCTATTAGAGTTTTAATATATGTCATTTTAATCTTTATTTTTACCATCCTTGGTGCATATATCCTTGCATTATTTTTAATTAAATCTTTATTATTCAGATTATTACCGTTGTTCCTCTTTCCCCCCCCCATAGCTCCCCTCCACCCGGTTCCCACCCCACCCTCTGCCCTCACCGCCCCCCCTCACTGTCCTCATCCATAGGTGCATGATTTTTGTCCAGTCTCTTCCCACATCCCCCATACCCCTTTCCCCCCCAAGAATAGTCAGTCCACTTCCTTTTTATGCCCCTGATTCTATTATAATCACCAGTTTATTCTGTTCATCATATTATTTATTCACTTGATTTTTAGATTCACTTGTTGATAGATATGTATTTGTTGTTCATAATTTGTATCTTTAGCTTTTTCTTCTTCTTCCTCTTCTTAAAGGATACCTTTCAGTATTTCATATAATACTGGTTTGGTGGTGATGAACTCCTTTAGCTTTTCCTTATCTGTGAAGCTCTTTATCTGGCCTTCAATTCTGAATGATAGCTTTGCTGGATAAAGTAATCTTGGTTGTAGGTTCTTGGCATTCATCACTTTGAATATTTCTTGCCACTCCCTTCTGGCCTGCAAATTTTCTGTTGAGAAATCAGCTGACAGTCATATGGGTACTCCCTTGTAGGTAACTGACTGTCTTTCTCTTGCTGCTTTTGGATTCTCTCTTTGTCTTTTGCTCTTGGCATTTTAATTATGATGTGTCTTGGTGTGGTCCTCTTTGGATTCCTTTTGTTTGGGGTTCTCTGTGCTTCCTGGACTTGTAAATCTATTTCTTTCACCAGGTAGGGGAAGTTTTCTGTCATTATTTCTTTAAATAGGTTTTCAATATCTTGCTCTCTCTCTTCTTCTGGTACCCCTATAATTCAGATGTTGGTATGCTTGAAGCTGTCCCAGAGGCTCCTTACACTATCTTCGTATTTTTGGGTTCTTTTTTCTTTTCTTTACTTTTCTTTTTTTGGGGGGGGGGGGCGAAACAGGACTTTATTTATTTTTATTTATTTATTTATTTATTTATTTATTTATTTATTTATTTATTTTATTAAATCTTTATTTTTCAGATTATTATATTTGTTCCTCTTTTTTCCCCCCATAGCTCCCCTCCACCCAGTTCCCACCCCACCCTCTGCCCTTACCCCCCACTTTCCTCATGCATAGGTGCACAATTTTTGTCCAGCCTCTTCCCGCATCTCCCACACCTCTTTCCCCCCCAAGAATAGTGAGTTCATTCCCTTTCTATGTCCCTGATTCTATTATAATCACCAGTTCATTCTGTTCATCAGATTATTTATTCACTTGATTCTTAGATTCACTTGTTGATAGATGCATATTTGTTGTTCATAATTAGTATCTTTACCTTTTTCTTCTTCTTCCTCTTCTTAAAGGATACCTTTCAGCATTTCATATAATACTGGTTTGGTGGTGATGAACTCCTTTAGCTTTTCCTTATCTGTGAAGCTCTTTATCTGACCTTCAATTCTGAATGATAGCTTTGCTGGATAAAGTAGTCTTGGTTGTAGGTTCTTGCTATTCCTCACTTTGAATATTTCTTGCAACTCCCTTCTGGCCTGCAAAGTTTCTGTTGAGAAATCAGCTGACAGTCATATGGGTACTCCCTTGTAGGTAACTGACTGTCTTTCTCTTGCTGCTTTTGGATTCTCTCTTTGTCTTTTGCTCTTGGCATTTTAATTATGATGTGTCTTGGTGTGGTCCTCTTTGGATTCCTTTTGTTTGGGGTTCTCTGCGCTTCCTGGACTTGTAAGTCTATTTCTTTCACCAGGTAGGGGAAGTTTTCTGTCATTATTTCTTCAAATAGGTTTTCAATATCTTGCTCTCTCTCATCTTCTGGCATGCCTATAATTCGGATGTTGGTACACTTGAAGTTGTCCCAGGGGCTCCTTACACTATCTTCGTATTTTCAGATTCTTTTTTCATTTTGCTTTTCTGGTTGGGTGTTTTTTGCTTCTTCGCATTTCAAATCTTTGCCTTGATTCTTGCGCTCCTCTGGTCTGCTGTTGGGAGTCTGTATAATATTCGTTATTTCAGTCCATGTATGCTTAACTTCTAGTTGGTTCTTTATCATAACATCAAGGGTCTCATTAGATTTCTTGTAGATCTCAATAACTTTATCGGTGGCTTCTAGACAGTTCTTGAGAGACCTTAAAAGTGTGGTTCTGAACTCTATATCTTCCATTGACAATTTTGTCCTGTTTCTTTGTCTCCGCATTTTTTTATGCTTTCTTGGTGCACCCCCTAGTGGTCTTTGTGCGCAGTCTTGTTGTAGTTAAGCCTTGATTGTTGTAGTTAATACTAGGGGGATTTGACCTCCAGGCCAACTGGCTGTGAGAATCAGCTGTGTCTGCAGTGGGAAAACTTCTGTCCTCTAGGGAGGTGCTAATCTAGCCTTTGCCTGAGGCTATCTGGCAAATGGATCTGTGCAGGGCTTGGGAGGAGTGGGTCGCATGGGATCAACAGAGCGGGTGGAGGGAGCAGTTATGGCTGCTCTCAGTCCTGTCCCCAGAGGCTCTGCCTCTCAGAGTCCCAGCAACTGCTGCAAACCTCGGAGAGAAAGCTGCCCTCGCGTTCCGACTGATGCCAGACAGTCCCGCTTCTCCCGTTTGAGTCTGGGTCCCTAGAGACTCGCCCAGAACTGGAGCTCAGAATCTGAGACTCCCTCTGGATTGAAAACGACAACTGCGCTCTCAGCTACCAGCCCGCTCCGCACGTACCTCCGCACCTTTGTATTTTCCGCACTGCGCCTCCTCTGAGTCTCGTATGCTGTTCTCTTTCCTTCTAGTTGAAGAATTTCCCCTCAGCCAGTCTTCCTGTGGTTCTGGGCGATGTCTGTTCCGAGTTTTAGTTGTATTTTTGAAGTGGTTGTTCGAGGCAGCTAACACCAGTGTTTACCTATGCTGCCATCTTGGTTTCCTAGGACTTTATTCTGGGTTCTTTTTTCTTATTCTCTTTTTTTAAAATATTTATTTATTTATTTATTTATTTATTTATTTTATTGCTTAAAGTAATACAAAGGGTATTACATATGTGTCCATTTTTCCCCCCCGCCCTAGACAGTCCCCTAGCCTCCCCTACCCCCCAGTATCTTATGTCCATTGGTTATGCTTATATGCATGCATACAAGTCCTTTGGTTGATCTCTTACCCCCCTACCTCCTGTCGCCCAACCCTCCCCGGCCTTCCCGCTGCAGTTTGACAATCTGTTTGAGGCAGCTCTGCCTCTGTATCATTGTTCAAAAGTTTATAATGGTCTCTATTATCCATGAATGATTGAGATCATGTGGTATTTTTCCTTCATTGACTGGCTTAGTTCACTCAGCATAATGCTCTCCAGTTCCATCCATGCTGTTTCAAATGGTAAGAGTTCCTTCCTTTTTAGAGCAGCATAGTATTCCATTGTGTAGATGTACCACAGTTTTCTAATCCATTCATCTACTGATGGGCACTTAGGCTGTTTCCAGATCTTAGCTATGGTGAATTGTGCTGCTATGAACATAGGGGTGCATATATCCTTTCTGATTGGTGTTTCTGGTTTCTTGGGATATATTCCTAGAAGAGGGATCACAGGGTCAAATGGGAGTTCCATTTTCAGTTTTTTGAGGAAACTCCATACTGTCTTCCATAGTGACTGCACCAGTCTGCATTCCCACCAGCAGAGCACAAGTGTTCCTTTTTCTCCACATCCTCTCCAGCACGTATCGTTTGTTGATTTGTTGATGATAGCCAGTCTGACAGGTGTGAGATGGTACCTCATTGTTGTTTTGATTTGCATCTCTCGGATGATTAGTGACTTTGAGCATGTTTTCATATGTCTCTTGGCTTTCTGAATGTCCTCTTTTGAAAGGTGTCTATTTAGGTCCTTTGCCCATTTTTTGATTGGATTGTTTATCTTCCTTTTGTTAAGTTGTATGAGTTCCCTATAAATTTTGGAGATTAGGCCCTTATCAGATATGACATTGGCAAATATGTTTTCCCACACAGTGGGTTTTCTCGTTTTGTTGATGGTTTCTTTTGCTGTGCAGAAGCTTTATATTTTGATGTAGTCCCATTTGTTCCTTTTCTCTTTAGTTTCAAGTGCCCTAGGAGCTGTATCAGTGAAGAAATTGCTTCGGCATATGTCTGAGATTTTTTGTTGCCTTTGGATTCTTCTAGAATTTTTATGGTTTCCTGTTGTACATTTAAGTCCTTTATCCATTTTGAGTTTATTTTTGTGTATGGTGTAAGTTGGTGGTCTAGTTTCATTTTCTTGCATATATCTGTCCCATTTTCCCAACACCATTTATTGAAGAGACTATCTTGGCTCCATTGTATGTTCTTGCCTCCTTTGTGCAATATTAATTGAGCATATTGGTTCAGGCCGATTTCTGGGCTCTCTATTCTATTCCATTGATCTATATGTCTGTTCTTGTGCCAGTACCAGGCAGTTTTGAGAACAGTGGCTTTGTAATACATCTTGATATCTGGTATTGAGATCCCACCTACTTTGTTCTTTTTCAGGATTGCTGCAGCTATTCGGGGTCTTTTTTTATTCCAAATGAATTTTTGGAGAGTTCATTCTAGATCTATGAAGTATGTCGTTGGTATTTTAATAGGAAGTGCCTTGAATTTATAGATTGCTTTGTGTAGTATGGACATTTTAATGATGTTGATTCTACCAATCCATGAACACGGTATGTTCTTCCATCTTTTTATGTCTTCCTCTATATCCTTTTTCAATGTCCTTTAGTTTTCTGAGTAGAGGTCTTTTACCTCTTTAGTTAAGTTTATTCCTAGGTAGCTTAATTTTTTTGGTGCGATGGTAAACGGGATTGTTTTTATAATCTCTCTTTTTGAAAGTTTGCTATTGGTGTATAGAAATGCCTCAGATTTCCTGGGGTTAATTTTGTATCCTGCTACATTGCCAAATTCATGTATTAAGTCTAGTAGCTTTTTGATGGAGTCTCTAGGGTTTTGTATGTATAATATCATGTCGTCTCCAAATAAGGACAGTTTTACTTCCTCTTTTCCAATTTGGATTCCTTTTATTTCTTCTTGCCTAATTGCAATGGCTAACAATTCCAGTACTATATTGAACAGGAGTGGTGAGAGTGGGCATCCCTGTCTTGTTCCTGTTCTTAGGGGAAATGGTGTTAGTTTTTGTCCATTGAGTATGATGTTGGCTGTGGGCCTGTCATATATGGCTTTTATTATGTTGAGGTATGATCCTTCTACTCCCACCTTGCTGAGAGTTTTTATCAAAAATGGGTGTTGAATTTTGTCAAATGCTTTTTCTGCATCAATTGATATGACCATGTGGTTTTTTTCTTTCAATTTTTTTATGTGATGTATCACGTTTACTGATTTGCGAATATTGTACCATCCTTGCATTCCTGGGATAAATCCTACTTGGTCATGGTGTATGATCTTTCTGATGTACTGCTGGATCCGATTTGCTAAGATTTTGTTGAGGATTTTGGCATCTATGTTCATGAGGGATATTGGCCTGTAATCCTCTTTCATTGTGTTGTCTTTACCTGGTTTTGGTATTAGGGTGATGCTGGCTTCATAGAATGAGCTTGGAAGTGTTCCTTCCTCTTGAATTTTTTGTAGTAGTTTGAGGAGGATAGGTTTTAGTTCTTCCTTGAATGTTTGGTAAAACTCCCCTGTGAAGCCGTCTGGTCCTGGGCTTTTGTTTGCTGGAAGCTTTTTGATGACTGCTTCAATTTCTTCCAAAGTTATTGGCCTGTTGAGATTTGTAGATTCTTCCTGATTGAGTTTTGGAATTTTGTATTTTTCTAGGAATTTGTCCATTTCCACCAGGTTGTCTAGTTTGTTGGAGTAGAGCTGTCCATAGTATTTTTTAACAATCATTTGTATTTCTATGGTGTCTTTTGTTATTTCGCCTCTATCATTTCTGATTTTGTTTATTTGGGTCCTCTCTCTTTGCTTCTTGGTGAGTCTGGCTAGAGGTTCATCAATCTTGTTTATCCTTTCAAAGAACCAGCTCTTTGTTTCATTGATTTTCTGTTTTATTTTTTTGGTCTCTATGTCATTTATTTCTGCTCTAATCTTTATTATCTCCTTCCTTCTGCTCACTCTGGGGTTTTCTTGTTGCTCTCTTTCTAATTCTTTGAGTTGTAGAGTTAGATGATTTACTACCATTTTTTCTTGTTTTTTGAGATAGGCCTGTAGAGCTATAAACTTCCCTCTCAGGACTGCTTTCATTGTGTCCCATAGGTTTTGGATTGTTGTGTTTTCATTGTCATTAGTTTCCAGGATGTTTTTAATTTCTTCTTTGATCTCATTGGTAACCCAATCAATATTTAATAGCATACTATTCAGCTTCCAGGTGTTTGAGTATTTTGGGTTGTTTTTATTGTAGTTTATTTCTAATATTATGCCATCGTGGTCTGCGAAGATGCTTTTTATGATTTCAATCTTCTTGAATTTGGGGATACTTTGCTTGTGACCCAATATATGTTCTGTTTTTGAATATGACTTATGAGCACATGAGTAGAATGTATATTCCCTGGCTTTGGGGTGAAGTGTTCTGAAGATGTCAATTAAGTCCATCTGATCTAGTGAGTCATTTAGGATTGATGTATCTTTGCTGATTGTTTGTCTAGAGGACTTATCCATTGCTGTCAGTGGTGTATTAAAGTCCCCTACTATGATTGTATTGTTATCAATCTCTCCTTTGATATCTTCCAGGAGTTTTTTTATGAATTTGGGTGCTCCTGCATTGGGTGCATATATGTTTACCAGGGTTATATCTTCTTGTTGTATTGATCCCTTTAGTATTATGAAGTGGCCTTCCTTATCTCTTGTTATGGCCTTCACTTTGAGGTCTATTTTGTCCGATATAAGTATTGCTACCCCAGTTTTCTTTTCCTTTCCATTTTCCTGAAAGATATTTTTCCATCCTTTCACTTTCAGTCTGTGTGAGTCCCTTCTAATGAGGTGGGTTTCTTGTAGACAGCAGATGTATGGGTCATGTTTTTTTATTCATTCAGCCACTTGATGTCTTTTGATTGGAGCATTTAGTCCGTTTACGTTTAAAGTTATTATTGAAAGGTACTTGTTTGTAGCCATTTCTTTTTTTGTGTGGCTGTTTTCTTTCTGAGCTTTTTATTTCTTCTTTTTATACCAGTCCCTTTCGCAGTCCTTGCAATGCTGGCTTGGTGGTGATAAACTCCCTTAGCCTTTTATTGTCTGTGAAGCTTCTTATTTCCCCTTCAAGTTTGAATGATAGCCTTGCTGGATAGAGTATTCTTGGATTCAGTCCTTTGCTTTGCATCACTTTGTAAATTTCTGTCCCTTCTTTTCTGGCCTGATGTGTTTCTGTTGAGAAATCATTTGATAATCTAATGGGAGATCCCTTGTATGTAACTTTCCGTCTCTCTCTTGGAGCCTGTAAGATTCTCTCTTTGTCCTGAACATTTGCCATGGTAATTACGATGTGTCTTGGTGTGGGTCTTTTCAGGTTCACCTTGTTTGGGACTCTCTGTGCTTGTGTGACTTTTTTCTTCCCCACCTCGGGGAAGTTTTGTGATATTTGTTCTTCGAATAGGTTTTCTAATCCTTGTTCATCTTTCTGTTGTTCTGGCACCCCTATTATTCGTATGTTGTTTCATTTCATGTTGTCCCAAAGCTCCCTTAGGCTCTCCTCCTGTCTTTTAATTTTTTTCTCCAATGCAGTACATTTTGGGTCTGTTTTGCTTCCTTGTCTTCTAATTCACTAATTCAGTCCTCTGCTTCTCCTAGTCTACTGTTGATACTTTCAATGGTGTTTTTTATTGCAGCTATATCACTCTTCATTTCTTCTTGGGTCTTACTTATGTTGTTGATTTTTTCATCTGTTTCTTCTAGTTTCTTCCATATGTTATTGATTTTTTCATCTGTTTCTTCTTGCTTCTTGTAGAAGTTGTTGATTTTTTCCTCCATCCGGTTTATGCACTCTAGGACCCTTATTCTGAGTTCTTTTTCTGTCATGTTGCATGCCTCTGTATTACTTAGTTGCTCTTCTGGAGAGTCCTCTTTCTCTTTCTTTTGGGGGTTTCCTTGTCTACCCATGTTTGATCACACTAACATATCTAAACGTTGAGTCGTTCAGTGGCTGCTCCCTGGGTGGCAGTGACTCCTTGGTCTGTGGTTGTTCTTCGGGGGGTTGCGGTAGCAGCTGCTCCTCAGTTGGCAGCAGCTCCTCTGGTGGGTGCTGTTCACAGCTGTGGTGGCTCTTCTGGCTGGTGGGGGGAGGCTTCACGTACAGCTGCTGTACCTTAGCAGAGGGTGTGGTGCTCAGGAGGCTGCTGTTGCTTGGATCTGCTTTCCAGGGGATTTCTGCCCTTCCCGGCTGGAAACGGTCTCACCAGCTGAGCAATTTCGCCAATTCGGGGTGAGTGTTATTAGTTTCAGCTGCTCACTCCATTTGCTCCGGGACACGACCTGGGACGCGTCTGCCTATATCGCCGCCATCTTCAGAATCCCTCGGTTCTTTTTTCATTTTGCTTTTCCAGTTGGGTGTTTTTTGCTTCTTTATATTTCAAATCTTTGACTTGATTCTTGTGATCCTCTAGTCTGCTGTTGGAACTCTGCATAATATCCTTTATTTCAGTCAGCGTATGCTTAATTTCTAGTTGGCCCTTTTTCATAACCTCGAGGGTCTCACTAGATTTCTTAAGGGTCTCACTACATTTATCGGCGGTCTCAACAGTCTTTTTGAGTGCTTTACTAAATTTATCGGCGGTTTCTAGAAAGTTCTTGAAAAACCTTAAAAGTGTGGTTTTGAACTCTATATCCAGTCGTTTGCTTTCCTCCATTTCTGTCATTTGTGAACTGTCTCTTTGTCTCCACATTTTTTATGCTTCCCTGTGTTGGTAGAGTGGCTTTGTGTTCTAGGTGTCCTATAGTGCCCAGTGGCTCAGCCTCCCCAATTACCTGAGGTAGACACTCTTGGTGCACCCCTTTGTGGGCTTTGTGCACAGTCTTGTTGTAGTTAAGCCTTGATTGTTGTAGGTATCACTGGGAGGAATTGACCTCCAGGCCAATTGTCTGTGAGAATCAGCTGTGTCTATCGTGGGAGATCTTCTGTGCTGAAGACACCCTTATGAGGCAATACTTGCTTAAGTGGAGCTATGGTGCTCACTGAGTCTGCCCCCTGAGTGTGTCCCTTATGGATCTGAGGAGTTGTAATTGGATGGTCCCACTCTGACCACTGGGTACACTGGCTCTTGGATGTAAGGAGGTGCTAATTTAGCCTCTGCCTGAGGCTACCCAGCAGGAGCTATGGAGAGATCTGCAGATTCCCCTTCCTTGTTTGGGGTTTGGAGGTGCCCAGATGAGTCCCAGTTGTGAAGCAGTGCAAGCTGCTGTGGGGCCTTGGGCCTTCTCTTGGAAGTTCTGGGTCTGTCTGGCCCAGCTGCAGTTTGTTAGGTAATTTTCAGATTGCAAAGGGCCAGGGCATTCATATGCAAAAGCCTCTGCCACAGCTTGGGTGGGGCGGGGTCTCAGGGAATCAACAAGGTGGAGCAAGCAGCTATGGCTGATCCTCAGCCCTGCCCTAAGGGGCCCCGTGTCTCAGTGTCCCGGTAATCGCTGTAAGCACCTGTGAGAGAAAGCTGCCCACGAGTTCCGAGTTCTGCCCACTGCCAGACAGTCCAGTTTCTCCCCATATGAGTCTGGGTCCCCAGAGACTCACCCGGAACTGGAGTTCAGAGCAGTCGGGAGCTTGTGTTTCCCTCCCAATTCAAAAAGACAGCCGCGTCCTCAGTTGCCAGCCCTTGTCGTGTGTGCCTCCGTACCTCTGCACTTCCGCAGCTCCTCTGAGTCTCAGTGTGCTTTTCTCTTTCCTTCTAGTTGTAGAATTTCCACTCAGCCAGCCTTCCTGTGGTTCTGGATGATGTCTGTTTTGTCTTTTAGTTGTATTTTTTAATTTGTTGTGGGAGGCAGCAATTTCTAGTGTATACCTATGCCGCCATCTTTGTTTCTCTCTCCTTGCATTTTTTTTTACTGTAAATTGTATCAAATTAAAAACAAGTGGATTATAAATAGTAAATAAATTAAAAATAAACAAGTAAATGGACAAATATACAAACCAGACATTTTCTAGGGTGAGATGATGTTTACTTAAACCTTTATCATATGTATTTGACCCTTGGCTGGTCTGATACATGACTTGGGCATCTCAAATTGCAGAAGGCTCTTTTTATCCTTACACAATTTTTATAAGTTTCAAAATGGAGCAATGATTTTTCCTACTTTTTTCTTTTTCTTTGGGGGTGGTAGATTCTTCTTGCTTCTTTAAACTTGGACTCTTTAATTATCAACTTATTTTCAGTCAAAGAAACTTTGTCTGATGCAAGAAGACCAGTATCTTGTCAGAGGGGAGTATTGAGTATTGGACTAAGCAACTTGCACCATGTATTATCCTAATGAACCAAAGAGTTACTTTAGCAACTGGTGATTTAAGCATCAAAAAAGACATAGGAGCCCTAACTAGTTTGGCTCAGTGGATAGAACGTTGGCCCTCAGACTGCAGGGGTCCTGGGTTTGATTCTGGTCAAGAGTACATGCCTTGGTTATAGGTTTGATCCCTGTCCCTTGTCAGGGTGCATATAGGAGGCAGCCAATTGATGTGCTTATCTCACATCAGTGTTTCTCTTTCTGTCTCTCCCTCTCCCTTCCACTCTTTCTAAAAATCAATGGAAAAATATCATCGGGTGAGGATTAAAAAAAAAAGACATAGGAAAGGTGCGAGGGGGCTGAGAGCCAGGGCAGCTGGCAGTAGCAGTCAGCAGGTGGGAATAGACTTATGGGAGGAGAACTGAAGGCTCTGAACAGTTTGTGTGGCAGAGTACTCTGGTGGGGTTATGTGAGAACTACATTCACGGAAGAAAGTAGGTAAAATAACACAAGAGAATAAACCTATTCACACAGAGTACTCCCATCTTTCGAAGTTGTAGCTGGAGAGCAATCCCCTCCTGAGTTAAGCTTCCCTGTGTGCCCTTCCCTTCTTCCCAACGGTGTTTGTCTAATGTTGTATAGCTCATCATTCATACTCCTTTTATGGCACTTTCTACTGTATTTGTGGAAGTCTGTCCTTCTGTCCTGGATTGTGTCTCCTGAAGGCAATTTGTTAATCTTTATTTCCTAGAGGCCTGGCTCTGTTCCTGGACTGTAGAGTTGTTAGTAGTTTGTTAACTAATGAATGTCACAATGAGGAATAGTGCAGTTTGAATCCATACTGTTTAGTCAGTGTTGATCAATCTCTCACACTAAAGGGCCTGACCGCTGGCCTCTAAAAGACTTGCATACCCTGAAACCACAATTTCTTCCATTTAAATTGTCCCAGAACTCAGGTCTCAATAGGGTATCAAAACCTTTTAAATTGTGTATGAAATCAAGCTACCTTGGGGTAGTTACAGATCTCTTGATTCTTTGTGAAAGAATATTGATTTTTGGGCCATTGTCACTCTGATTTACTAAATGATAGGCCTGCAAAGCTTCTCTTCTCCCTATCTCCATGTTGATTTAACTTTACAAGGGGTGATAGCTTTTGTTTTGATTAAACTTTGTGAAGAGCTCTATTCAGTGAAAGCTTCCCATCTTACAGAAGTCAGCTTTTTCTTACAGTGGGACCAACACCTTGGTCTTGATTGTTATTCTCAAACTTTGCCCCAAACTCTGACTCTCTATTTGGCCATTCTGTGGCCTTGGACAATTCTAGTCCATATTTCTTTCCCCTTTGGTTGACAACAGCAGCATTCTTTTTTACCCCTAGTGGTGTTTTACTAGAAAGGTGCAGTGGTGGAGGGTGAGGTGGCTGTAGTCTTGTGAAAATAACTTTCTTGAGAGACAAGTAAATGTCTCTTCACATGATGTTTGTCCCCAGAGTCAATCATTGTCTCAGGAGCAATAAGGTCTTTGTTTTTGTTATATTATTTCTGAAGATCTTAAAACCCCCATTTCCTCACACTGGGACAGCCATTTCCACCTTCATGAAGCAGACTAAGTCGTGTGTACTTCTGACCTCTCCCCCACCAGAACGTCATGCTCCCAGCCCTCAGGCATTCAGACTGTCTCTTTCTTCTGGCTTATCAAAATATGTCTCCAGGAAAAGGATCTTGTATAGGTCAGGTCATTTCTTATTTGCATTAAGGTTACAATGTCATCCTTTTCCAGGATATTTTCATATTAAGTCTTATCTGCATTTGTTGAATAAATGGCTTCCTGCCCCCTGCCTTTTTTTTATTTCTTCAAATTAAAGCATTAGGAAGTCATTAGGGGATAGATTATAAAGTAGGTGGTAATTCTCTGGGCATCTTTGTCATGTCAGTTAGGTCATTGAATATTCCATTTAAGTGTCCTGTTAAGTAGAATATCTTGAAATAGCAACCAGATTTCCTGAAGGCCAATATAATATCTCAAAACTAGAAGCTGAAAACATAGCTTTTAGGGGCTAAAGTTCATGTTCTTTTGCAGAATATCTCCTGCCTCATCAGGAATGTCCCTACAATTTAATTGATCACTGCAAGCTGGACATTGGTCCAAGACAAGCAGATGCTGTCATGTTATTGAAGACTAGGTCGCTAAGATGTATCCTGAAAAATGAAGATGGAGCAATGGAGTCATGAGCCAAGGAATATGGACCGCCTCTAGATGCTAGGAAGGGCAAGAAAATGCATCATTCCCTAGAACCTTGAGAAGGAATTCAGCCCATGCTGACACTCTGAGTTTAGGACTTTTGATCTCCAGAACTATAAGGTAATGAATATGCATTGTTTTAAGCCACTAATATTATGTTGATTCGTTATAGCAACCACAGAAAATTAATACAGAGCCCATGCTTTTGATTACTAGGCCTTGTTATCTTAGATACCTACAAAAGGAGTGCTTATGGAATTATCAGGCTACTCTAAAGAAAAACAGAAAAAACATGGCCATTTGGTGAGTACAAACCTAACCAGTAACTCAGACCCATAAGTAGGAGATATTTAGTCTTGTATTTCAACTTGAAATATGATCTGAAGATCTTGGATAATTGAAAGAGAGAAAGAGAGAGAGAGAGAGAGAGAGAGAGAGATTGATTCACTTCACCAAAAGCTGATCCTTTGAAAAATATATTTATTGTGGTATCTGGTTTCCGTCCACTAGATGTCAGGAGAGACAATGTCAAGGCTTCTACTGATTGCTTCATCCTTCTACTTTGGTAGCATTCCTGATGAAACTAAAGAGAATTAATTGCAGAAACTGTATAGCGATTAACATGTAAAATGTAGACAGGATACAATAAATATTCCAATTTATTATTTTGGAATATACACAACAACAAATACTCATAGCCTGTGTTTTCATGAGGCCAAATGAAATATTGTCAGCTCTTTAAACAGTTTTAGTCACCCACAGAGGGTATTCAGGCCTCAGGTTATTCACCTAGAAAGCCACTCAGCAGCCTAGCACAAGAGAATTTTATTTATTGGTTTGGTATAAGTTAGGTCATTTTTTTTTCTTAATACCCATTTTCTGGCTGCTGTAGTGTTCATGTGAAAGACTCCATTCTGTCTTCAGTGATATTTAATTTGCTTATTTAGATGGTTTAAGCAATTTGCCCTATAAGTTGCACTTCTTTTAGTTTGCTCCTGGGTCAGACTGGATGGGCCTGGTAGGAGAGCACAAAAGGGTTACCTTCTAATTAGGATCATAAATAACCAAGGTTAAAGACAGTGATGTTGTCAGATGATTCATCAGCATGCCATTGGGGTCAAGATAAGAAGAAGAAGAAGCAAACAACAATAACAAA
This sequence comes from Myotis myotis, assembly GCF_014108235.1. Lineage (NCBI taxonomy): Eukaryota > Metazoa > Chordata > Mammalia > Chiroptera > Vespertilionidae > Myotis > Myotis myotis. The sequence goes on from NW_023416346.1 coordinate 42,993,454, forward strand.
AAATCTAAGGCACTTCTTGCTGAACTGGGTGGTGTGTGTGTGTGTGTGTGTGTGTGTGTGTGTGTGTGTGTGTGTTGGGTTGATTCCCAGGGAAAAAAGAAGTGACGATTCTTCCATGGCATGCTTGACCACAAATCACCAAAGAACTGCCCATTGGTTGTAGAAACAATAAACAGGGTCAATAAATTTGGACCAGAGCTCCTAACTAGGTTATGTCTATGGGAAATACAGTGGAAAGCTGACCTCTTTAATTCTTTTTATTACACCTCAGTGTCATTAGTATCAGTAGGTCTTTTCAGATAACATACTTTTAGTTCTTATGGTATGGTATAACTTTCTAAGTTTTTTTTCCCATTTTTGAGTCTTCCTAAATATTTCTTACCTTATATCTGTAGAGCTTTCTGGATTTTCCTCCCTCCTGACTTATACATATTCTCATGTATCTTTGTTTAACTTTCTTAAATCAAACTATGATAGCTTAACATTCCTTTCCTGTATTCTAAGGAATCGGTGACCCTTCCCTCTATCTGCAGGCTTCAGGTTTCATACATTTACCCAGAGCTGTTGAATCAGGGGTATTTTGAGCTACTATTCTCCCTATGTCTACTTTTGTTTTTTAGCAATCTTCTAAATTTTGTTCATGTTTAAATAATCACTTTTCAAATAAACAGTGCATGTACATGGTGCAAAACCCAGAGAGTAAAAAGAAATGTTTTTAAATAACCTCAGAAAGTGAAGTTTTTCTCCTATTTCAACCCTGAACATTCAATTCCCTTCCCCTGAAGCAATAACTATTATCTATTTCTTGTTTATTATCCTAAGATAGTCTAAGCATTTATATAATGTTAGCAGTCACATGCTTTATATAATCTTTTATACACAACTTTTTTCATTTAACATTATTTTAGAAGTAGTTCATATCAGTACATTTAGAAAGACCTGATTCATTATTAGATGAACCATAATTTGTTGATGGACATCTAGATGATTTCCAATCTTTTGCTATTACAAACATTGTTCTAAAACATATCTTTGTAAATAAAGTCTTTTTGCACATGTAGGAGTATATCTGTAGCATAAATCCCCAGAAAAGGAATTGGTGACTCAAAGGGTATGTGCATTTTTAATTTTGACAGAAATTTCCAAATTGTCTCTATTGAGGTAAAAAGAATTATTAATCCTATCAGCAGTGTATGGGAGTGCCTACTTCCTTACATTCTTGGAAGGAAATGTACCAAAAATGTTAATCTTTCTTTATCTGACATATATTATAGTTCAATATATTCTAGATTTAGTTTGCATTTCCCTCATGAGATTGAACATAGAAATATGTTTAATATTAATTTGTATTAATATTTTTTGTGGATTACCTATATTCATCCATTTTCTAATTTTTAATTGGGTTGTTGACCTTAGTTTTATTGATTTGTAGGAGGATTTTTATATATTAAGGAAAATAGCCCTTTGTCTTTGGTATATGTTGCTGTTTTTTCCAGGTTGTCTTTTGATTTCCTGATAATGATTTTTTTGTGATACATTATTTTTAGATTACATAGTCAAGTTAATCTTAGCTTTTATGCCTTTTGGGTTATACGGCATCTTAGGTATTTTTCTCTTTTTTAAACTTTATGATATTTTTATTTTTTTAATCTTTATTGTTGAAAGTATTACAGATGTCCCTCCTTTGTCCCCCTCCACCTGGTTCCTGCTCCACCCCAGGCCTTTACCACACTATCCTCTGTGTCAATGGGTTATGCATATCTATATATATATAAAAGCCTAAGTGACCTTTATGACCTGTTGACTGAACGACCGGTCGACCAGTCGCTATGACATGCAGTGACCACCAGGGGGCAGACGCTCAATGCAGGAGCTGCCCTCTGGTGGTCAGTGTGCTCCCACAGCCAACCTCCTGCAGCTGGCCAACCTCCCGCGGCCCCTCCCCCCGGCCAACCTCCTGTGGCCCTGATCGGCCCCTATTGCAGGCCAGGCCGAGGGACCGCACCTGTGCATGAATTCATGCACCCGGCCTCTATAATGCATATAAGTTCTTTGGTTAATCTCTACTTGCCCTCTCCCCCTTCCCTCTGAGTTCTGTTAGTCTCTGCCATGCTTCCATGCCTCTGGACCTAATTTGTTGGTTTATTTTGTTCATTAGATTCCAAGGTCTTTTTCTCCCTGGAATTATTAAAAAATTTAACCCATATTTCTTTCTAGCATTTTTATGGTTCTCTCATTTCAGGTTTAAACATTTAACCCATTTGGTATAAGGAATGACAGCGATTTAATTTTCAAATATACTTTTAACTATTATCTCCCCTAATTATGTAAATAATAGCTGCTTATTGCAAAACATTTAGGGATACAGAAATACAAAAAGAATGAAAAAAATCACTTCTCATCCTGTTACCTAGAGATAACCACTGATAACGATTGTATTTCCTTTTCCTTTTTTCTATGTATATATAGAAACATAGCTTTTTCTTTCAAAATCAGGATCATATTATGTATACAGTTCAGCATTCTGATTTTTTCAGCTTAATATTATATCATGAGAAAATTTCCCATGTGAAATGTGCTTATTCTTAAAATATTAGTGCTTTGTTGTCTGTCTGAGTCTTTTTCATCTATATCTATTTTGAGGCTTACTTTGAAAGCTCTGGAGTAATATAAACTATTTCTGTACAAATGGTTATGACTTTTCATGGGAAGTCTCATGCTTTCCCTTCCATCGTTCAAATTCTTAATTAAAAGTTAAGTGAAAATATACTTAATTTGGGACCAAATTATATTCTTTGTATAATGCCTAAGAATGTATATGTCAGGTAACTATTCATGATATTTTGACTTAATATCATTTATTTTATTTTATTAAAAAAATCTTTATTGTTGAAAGTATTACATATGTCCCTTCCCCCCCCCCTCCACCATTCTAACTCGCCTCCTCTCTGCCTTCCCTCAGGCCTTCATCACACTGTTTTCTATGTCCATGGGTTATGCATACAAGTTCTTTGGTTGATCTTTTCCCACCTATGCACCCACCCCCGCCTTCTGAGATTTGACAGTCTGTTCATGCTTCTATGTCTCTGGATCTATTTTGTTCACCAGTTTATTTTGTTCATTAGATTTCACATTGACACTAAACCACACAAAATCATAATTTTCTATGAAAAATTTACTAATTAACTGTATATATCACTTAATGAGGTAATTATTTAAAATAACTTATAGACAATGCAAAGGGAATATGGTACAGGAGAGATTAGATTTCTTTTTTTAAGATTAGATTTCTGATGGTCAAGTAATAAAAGGCTTCATGGAACAAGTGGTATTTTATATGGGACTGGATAGAATTTGACAGGTAGAGATAGAGGTGTGAAGAGCAAAACATTTTTGTCAGAGGGGACAAACTGTGCTAAAATCCAGCAGTGGGGATATACCAGGTATGTGGAGTGAATTTTCAGTTGTCCAGTTTGGTTGATGCATGAGTTGCATGAGTGGGAAAAGGGAGAGATTAGTTTTCAAAATTAACTTTGTGCCCTGACTGGTTTGGCTCAGTGGATAGAGTGTTGGCCTGCGGACTAAAGGGTCGCAGGTTCGATTCCAGTCAAGGGCATGTACCTTGGTTGCAGGCACATTCCCAGGAGGGGGTGTGCAAGAGGCAGCTGATCGATGTTTCTCTCTCATCGATGTTTCTAACTCTCTATCCCTCTCCCTTCCTCTCTGTAAAAAAATCAATAAAATATAATTTTTAAAAAATTAACTTTGTGACCGTCAAACCTCAGAGGGAAGGTAGGGGAGGGTGGAGGTAAGGGGGAGAGATCAACCAAAGGACTTATATGCAAGCATATAGGCCTAACCAATGGACACAGACAACGGAGGTGAGGGCATGAGTGCGGGGGTGATAAGGGGTAATGGGGGGGATAAGGACACATATGTAATAACTTAACCAATAAAAAATAAAATAAAAGTAAAATCCGCTGCTGTTGAAAAAAAAAATTAACTTTGCAAATGCAAAGCTTAATGAAGGCTTTGAAAGATAGACTGAGGAGTTGCTACTTTTCTAGATATTATAATGATGAAAAGTTTTTGACTTTTTCCTATGGAAAATGTTAAACATACACAGAAGTAAACAGAACAATATGACAACTCCTCATGTAGCCATCATCCTGCTGCAGCAGTTGTGATTTTTTTCAGTTGTGATCTTATAGTCACTCTTGTTGTATCCTCATGCCCTATTTCTGCTATATTATTTTGAAGGAAACCCTAGACATCCTATCATTTCATACATAAATATTTCAGAATGTGTCTCTAAAATATAAGGATTCCTTCCAAAAACATAACTGTGATACTAAAACATAGCCACACCTAAAAGAACTAACAATATTTCCTTTAAATGATTTAAGATTTTTTAAGATGGCATGCCATGACCAGTGCAGTGTTCAACCCAGGAAGGAACATGGCTGCTCCCCCAAGCATAAAATATTGTGTTATTTAATTGAATGAACTTGATGTTGCATAAAGAGTTACCTAAATGCAGACAACAGACATGAACCATTTTTTATGAGTGGCAAATGCTATAAGTCAATTCACTGACAGAAAGTCATTTAGAGATTTTTTTAAAGGCATGCAATTACATCAGTAGCAGAGCCTGGAAATTATGTTTCTCAGAAGGGAAAATGGTATAGTCAATTTTCATTAAAATAAAACTGACAAAATAATTTTTTCAACCTTTTAAAGTCTTTCATAGAAATAGCAGGGGTCTATTTCTTTCTATCTTTGTCATCTTTGCCTGGAACTGCCCAAGAAAACGATTTTTTAAAGACTAAGGTTAAAGACGATAATTAAGGGAAAGGAAGAAAATAAATAGCTCAGTATCCCAATAAATTGTGTCCTTCTAAAGAAACTGCATTATGCTAGAATAGATTATTATCTGGGGGTTGGTTGGAAAAGTGCTGCTATCATGGTGGAAATGCAATTACATTGTGTTGTATATTGATGAAGAGAAGGCCATTGAAAGCCAGAAGCCCCCTTATTCCCCTGGGTGCCTTCATCCCTGTGACATTAGCCACCTGGAGCCCTGTTTGTTCAGTTGCCCATATGATAGAATATCTAATCTCCTCATTTCCTGTGCTGTGGAAAATTATTTTCTTCAGCAAGTGATTGAACCCTTATTTGGGATGAAAATCACTGATGTATTTAAGACAATGTATTTGGCACAAAGCAAAGTTGAGTCTCAGATTCCTTTTCCTAGCAGACCTTGCCCCAAAGCCTGTCATTAAAAAAAAAAAAGACAATAGAATGTTCGAGTGGGTTTGGTAGAGCAGAGGTGGTTTTAAAGGTAAATATTTTCATTAACTTAATTTTTTGAATACTAACAAGATGGACGGGGGAAAGACATCTTTAGAATAACTATTGCTACTGCTAAATTTTATTTGTAATTCAGCACCCCTGTGAGGTCACAAAGCCATTCAAATGTAAAGAGACAATTGCACAGTACAGTGTGATGCTGTTGCTTATGTAGAATGACTTTCAATTCAAGAGGGATAGAAGATGGAATATGCACAGTTTAAAAAAATTTTACTTTCTTTGCAATATAATAGCCCTAATAAGAAATAGAGGCTTCTGACTGTAGGAGGCAGAACTTGAGATATACTAGTATTTAATCTTTCCTCATTTTTTTTTTGTTCTAACCAGTCTTGCTTTTGCTCATTGCTTTATGTCCTGTTCTTATCTTTTATTTATGTAGTTCCTGTTCTTTTCTTTTATTTATGTAGTTCCTTTATTTTATAAGGTCTACTCATCCTAATATTATGCTGGAGATAGATCAAACATTTCAACAGATTAGACCAGACAAATGTAAACCGTGTTAACATCCCCTTTATCTGCACTTTAGACTTCTGGATATCTAAACTGGCCTCTCTGCAAGGCTAGAACCTGGAAGGTAAGAAAAAGGAGGTTTTTGAGAGGTCAAAAGAACTATCACAAAGACCATGAACTTTATCCTGCAGGAGAAGCATCAAGATAGGCAGTCAGGTCCTAACTTTAATCAGTAACCTTATTTTGTACACAATTCTAATAGACTTCATTATCTGGCTTACTGCACTACAGCAAATCAGATGAGAGACTATTAATAGCAGGTCTACTGAGAGCCAGGAGAAATAACAGCCAAAAGTTTGAATACGAGGAGTAGAAAAGACATGAAAATTGAGACAAGCTCAGGAGTCTGTGGCCATTGAATGATGGGGCAAACAGGCATGTGGGCCACAATAGCCTTAAGCACATCTTCATCTTTAAGATAGGAACCATCTTGCCTCTCTATATGTATTGCCAGTACTTAACCCATAAAGAAGAAACTTGACTTTTTTTTTTTTGAAAACAGACATTAAAGCAGGATCCCAGTAGAATCCGTTAATGCTTATAGTGCTAAACTAAAGCCATCAAAATAATTAGATTATATTCACTGTACTTTGACTATGAAGACAGAAAAAAAACATCCTACAAAATTCAATTAAAAACATTTGAGTAAATACCTGGGCATGGGATTGCTGGATAGTGTCCTAGGTTTATGTTTAACTTCATAAGAAACTGCTAAATTGTTTTACAAAGTGACTGTGCCATTTTGCATTTCCACCAGCAATGTTTGAGAGTTTCTATTGGTTTTCATGCTCTCTAGAACTTGGCATTGTCAGTTTTTAAACATTTTAATTTCTAATAGGTGCACAGTGGTATATCATTTTGGTTTTAATTTGCATTTCCCTAACAACTTATAATATTTAGAATTTTTCATTTGCTTATTTGCCATCTGTTATCTTCTTTGATGAAGTGTCTGTTAAAGTTTTTTTGCCTTTTTAAAAATTGGGTTACTTGTTTTTCTATTATTGAGATTTCAGGGTTCTTTATCTACTTCGAGTACAAAATATCTGTACTTTTATCTGTAAGTGTTTACCCAAGTGAAATGAAAACTTGTGCTTACACAAAAAACCTGTTCACAAATGTTAATAGTGGCTTTGTTGCTGAAAACTGGAAACAACCCAAATATCTTATAACTGGTGAATGTTTAAAAGTATGTAGTATATCTACATAATGGAATACTACTCAGCATTAAAAATGAACAAGCACCAGAGTCTCATAACAACTTGAATGAAACTCCAGTGCTTCATGATAAGTGAAAGAAGCCAGGTTCAAATTGCTCTGCAATGTGTGATTCTACTTATGTGACATTCTGGAAAAGATAAAACTATAAGGATAGAAAAGAGATCAGTAGTTACCAGGAGCTGTGGCAAGGTTTAACCATAAAGGGGGCTGCATGAAGGAAATTTGAAGAGTGATGGATATGTTCTGTATCTTGATTTTGTTGGTGGTTTGTCAATACCCAGAATTAACATCACAGATTTTACTCTACATAAATTATACCTCAGGATTTTTAAAGGAAAAAAGGAAGAGCTGGGGGTAGAAAAGGGAGTAAGCTATATAATCGTGGAAGGGTCTCTACTGTGGCTATAATTCAGGGGGTTTTCAGCAAGCCAGAGCATTTCATTAGTTATCAGACTTCTATAAGAAGTTTAATCCTGTTTTAAAGGGAACATAAATAAAAAATTTTAATCATTTGAATTTTAACTTGTGGAGAATTGTGAATGCAATAGGCATAGCTTAGCAGTTATTAATGTGATGGACAGATAAAAGCATGATGGAAGAAGCGGGGAGAAAACCAATCTATACTAATAAAAGCCTAGGCGACCCTCGTGCAATGCCCTCACGTCATCACAAGATGGCCACCCTCAAGTCATCAAAGGTGGCCGCCCCCACGTCATCACAAGATGGCCACACCATGTCATCACAAGATGGCTGCCCCTACGTAGTCACAAGATGGACACCACAATATGGCCACCACAGGATGGCCACCACAAGATGGCTGGCAGGGGAGGGCAGTTGTGGGCGATCAGGCCGGCAGGGGAGGCGGTTGTGGGTGACCAGGCCTGCAGGGGAGGGCAGTTGGGGGCAATCGGGCCAGCAGATGAGTGCAGTTGGGGGCAACCAGGCCTGCAGGGGAGGTCAGTTGTGCGCAACTAGGCCTGCAGGGGAGGGCAGTTGGGGGTGAACAGGCCAGCAGGGAAGGGCAGTTGGGGGCGATCAGGCTGGCAGGGGAGGGCAGTTGGGGGCGACCGGGCCTGTAGGGGAGGGCAGTTGGGGGCAATCGGGCCTACAGGGGAGAGCAGTTGGGGGTGATCAGGCTGGCAGGGGAGGGCAGTTGTGGACGATCGGGCCAGCAGGGGAGTAGTTAGGTGTCAATCAGGCTGGCAGGTGAGTGATTAGGAGCCAGCAGTCCCAGATTGTGAGAGGGATGTCTGGCAGTTGGACATCCCCTGAGGGGTCTCAGATTGGAGAGGGTGCAGGCCAGGCTGAGGGACACCCCCCCGCCACATGCACAAATTTTGTGCACTGGGTCTCTAGTTGTGAATAAGTGACCAGCAGCTTATTTTATTTTTTATGGTTAGTTCCCATTTTATAGGAATAATAAGGAAGTCTTACCTTTTGTGACAGCATGGAGGGGCCTGGAGAGTATTATGCTAAATGAAATAAGCCAGTCAGAGAAAGATAAGCACCATATGATTTTGCTTATATGTGGAATCTAATGAATAAAATAAGCTAACAAAATGGAGACCATCAGCTTATTTGTCCTTATTTTACATGCACTCAGAAACAAATACTTCACCTTTTTCTCCTTCTTTTCCTCCTCTTTCTCCACTTCCTCCTCCTCCTCTTCACATCTGTTAGTCTATTCTTCACATGGGAGCCAAATCTCTCTGTGATCCAGGCACACATGCCAAGCCTCACAATTTTACTTATTTCCTATGAACATTCCTACCTGTGTGAGTTTGCTACATTGGCCTCTTTCCCTGATATGCCCTACCTCCCATGATTCCTGATTCTTTCAAGCTACAACTCAAAACCTGCCTACTCCAAGAAGCCTTCTTTGATTACTCTATTCAGAAGTGAATTTTCCCTTCTTGTACTTACTAGATTCACAGAAAATTCTCATTGTATTGACTCCAAAGGCAGGGGGTAGAACAAAAGAACAAATATGTATATATTACAGATGCTGAATAGATACTGAATGATCGGCCTGAAACATTAGCTTTGTTTGAAGCAGTATAGTGTAGTGGCTAAAAAGCATGGAGGTGCCATGTTGCCTAGGCTTGAATATTACCTCTGCCATGCACTGGCTGTGTGATACTGGAGAAATGATTTAACTTCCAAGTCTCAATTTCCTTATCTGTAAGATGGCAATAATAATAGCATCTACCTGGGATTGTTGTGAGGAGTAAATAAATTAATTTATTATCAAGTGCTCTATGTAAATGTTAGCTATCATTAATTTGGAAGCAGCCTTAATACTTCCAACTAATTCTAATCAGATGGGCTAAATATATCAATTCAAAGGGTATGTTAGTTTCAAGGGGATATTATTGTTAGAAGATGTAGAAATATAAGATAACATTTACATTCATCCCATCCAGGCACTCAGAAAGATCAGCAACACTGGTTCCATTATGGATTCTAATCTAACTCTGTGAAAATTTGTCATTTTAGCCTTCGTAATGGCACTTTAAGGGGGGCTGCATTGGTGGGGCTGAAGGAGGGGGAGTCAGCTGCTGTACGACCTCTCTGAAGAGAACACTTATAGCCTGCCTGTGCCATGAGCAGCCATTTGATATTCTAGGCAGCTGCCTGACACTGCACTTTGGTGCCCCACAGTGTAATTAACAGGCACACACACAGCTGCCTTGTCAAACAATTGGCCAGACTTGGCAGAGTATGCTGCAGAGATGGGGCTATGGCAGGGAGCACCTAGGATATGTTCACCACCTTGGGCACTGAGCTTTCCCAACAGTTCCATAATAACACTGCAGCTGCACCCTGAGCACTTCTGAAAGCACTGTGCCTGCTAATTTTTTATAGGAGACTATCCAGATTCCCCAATTCATAGTGAGTTGCCATTCTCTGGCTTAAACAACAATGTCAGTAGCTTGAACTCCTCTTTGATGCTATCAGTCAGCTGTAACTGACCCATTCGAGTTTTTTGTTTTTCATTCTCATCTAACCCACACAAGGACTTTTTCATCCCTGTTACCCCTGGCCAGATAAATCTTGTTCAGAGAAGGAAGTGTAAGAGGAAGTGTGATGTCAGAAAAAAAGCACGGGACTGGGAATCAGGAGACCTCCCTGTTTGTTCTAACTCATTAGTTATAACATGACCTTGAGAAAGTGTTTGTTCTCCCTGGGACTTTGCATCTTAATGTGTACAATTAAGGTGGTTAGGTTAGAGAGAGCTTTTCTGGGATATTTGTGGCTTTGGGGATCTATTACTCATCAGCCATTTCTAGAACTTTGGATCTTTGATCCTGAATGCAACAGAATCTTTAGGATCTCAGAATTCAGAATCTCGATATAAGAATCTCAGAACTGTCCCTACCCTGAGTTGCCAATAACTGACTCTTATGTAGAATAGGATCCCTGTCTTTGAAACTTCCAGCCTGCCTTGCTTTCCAGCCTTTCTTGAGGATCCTGCACACTCCTAACATGAGATCGTATTCAGAATGCTCCAGCAGCTTTTGGTGAAAAGCTCAAGAATGTAATAACACTGCACATAGAACCAAGGATCAATTTTTTTTCCATCCATTTTATTTTATTTCATTTTTCCATCTTTTCTCCATTTATTTTATTTATTTTTTAAATTAAATTTTCCCCATCACCATTTATCCCCTCTATGCCCTCTTCCACCTCCACTCTCCCTGCCATTACCACACTACTGTCCATGTCCATGAGTTCTCTCTCCTTTTCCTTTTGTGCTCTTTTCCCTCCCAGCCTCTACCCCCCATCCCCAAACCAGAGCTATCTGCTTGCTCTCAATGAGTCTGTTTCTGTTTTTCTTGGTAGTTCAGTTGGTTCATCAAGGATGAATTCTAAGCTTAGCTTTGCTACTCTGTATAGGGTATACTGATCCCAGGGCTTGCTCATCTAGTTCTATTTTTCACATTTTATCTGTATCAGCCATTAGGCTGCTAGTTTGAGAAACTCTGTTGGTTTTAGCTGGGTTCATTCAGCTAATTTCCCTTATGAGGAAATGTCTCACACAAAGGAGCCTCCTGTAAAAGTAGAGCAGGAGGGACTGGCCCCTGGCAGTCTCACTGCATGCTCTCTGCACATGCTTATCCATTTGAAATCAGGTTGAGGAGAACAACAGGGACTGCTCAGATAGGGTTGGGAGTGCCTAAAAGGGAAATCAATAGCCTCACTGTGTGTGTGGTCAAAGGCTGAGACTCTACTACTACTACTGGTTCTGCCTTGGGGGATGGAGGATACTTGTTGGTAGGAGCCAATTATATGCATCTCTCCCCAACTCTGCTTTCAGTGATGTCCAGTTGGTACCTTGACATTGGCCAGCATGGTAGTATTTTTCACTATGGAAATGGGCAAACACTGCAAATCAGGGATGTTTATTTTTTCAATCTTTTTTCGTTCTCTTGTTCAGATATGGATATATCTTTAAATTTATTGGCCTTTTCCTGTCATCTCCAATCTGCTATTGATACCATAGAGTGAGCTTTTCAAAAACTATATTTTTATTGGTTTGAGAGAGGAAGGGAGAGGGAGAGAGAGAGAAAAACATCAGTGATGAGAGAGAATCATTGATTGGTTACTCCCTGCACATCCCCCACTAGGGATTGAGCCTGCAACCTGGGCATGTGCCCTGACAGGGAATTGAACCGTGACCTTGTGGTTCATAGGTCAACACTCAACCACTGAGCCATGCCATTCGGCCCCATAAAGTAAGTTTTTAATTTTGGTTATTATATGTTTCAGTTGTAAACTTTACACTTTGCTCTTCTCTTCCTTTTTTGAGACTTTCCATTTTTTCTAGTTGTTTCAAGGATTTTCATGATTAGTTGCAGGAATCCTATCTAATAAAAGACAAAAAGGGTAATTGACCGTACCTTTGCTATGCTTCCCATTGGCTAATCAGGGCGATAAGCAAATTAACTGCCAACTAAGATGGTGGCCAGCAGCCACGCAGCTGAAGCGAGCAGGAGGCTTGCTTGCTCCAGTGATGGAGGAAGCCAAGGTTCCCCGCCTGCTGCGGCCCGGCTCTGAGCTCTGAAAGCAACAAAGTTTCAATTATAGAAGGTAAACAAACCTCAGATACCTGCTTTCAGCAGGCCGTGGCCTCAGAGCTGGGAGCGAGCAGGAGCCGGCTCTCAGCTCCAGTGACAGCAACAAAGTTTCAATTATAGAAGGTAAATAAATCCCAGAATTAAAAAAAAGAAAAAAAGGAGAGGCTGGGAGCTTCAGTCCCCGGCCAGCCTGAAAATAGCCTTCAGCCCCTCACCCAGATTGGCCAGGCACCCCAGTGGGGACCCCCACCCTGAAGGGGGTGTGACCAGCTGCAAACAGCCATCAGCTGCTCACCCAGGCTGGCCAGGCACCCCAGCAGGACCCCCACCCTGATCCGGGACACCCTTCAGGGCAAACCAGCCGACCCCCACCCATGCACCAGGCCTCTATCCTATATAGTAAAAGGGTAATATGCAAACCGACCCTAACAGCAGAAAGTCTGGGAATGACTGGTCACTATGACACACACTGACCACCAGGGGGCAGACGCTCAATGCAGGAGCTGCCCTCTGGTGGTCAGTGCGCTCCCACATGGGGGAGCTCTGCTCAGCCACAAGCCAGGCTAATGGCTGCCAGTACAGTGGTGGTGGTGGGAGCCTCTCCTGCCTCCTCAGCACCACTAAGGATGTCCGACTGCAGCTTAGGTCTGCTCCCTGCTGGCAAGTGGACATCCCCCGAGGGCTGCCGGGATGCCAGAGGGATGTCTGATTGCCAGCTTAGGCCCAATGCCCCGGGTAGCAGGGCTAAGCCAGCAGGTGGTCATCCCCCAAGGGGTCCCAGACTGTGAGAGGGCACAGGCTGGGCTGAGGGACCCCCCCCCCTGCCGAGTGCACAAATTTTTGTGCACCGGACCTCTAGTATTTTATAGTAGTTGTTTTAATGTTATTGTCAGATAATTATAACATATGTATCATTTTGACACTGGCATCTGTTGATTGTCTGTTCTCATGTGAATTGAGATTTTCCTGGTTCTTTGTATGCCAAGTATTTCTTGGATTGCATTCTGGATATTTTGACTATTATGTTATAAGACTCTGGGTATTGTTTAAGTCCTATGAAAGATGTTATTATGTTAGTAGGCAATTAATATGGTTAGATTTGGGTTGTAATTTTCAGCTTACCTCTATGGGCTGTAGTTCCAATTTCAGTTCTACCTACAATATTCTCAAAGCCTTGGTATTGTTTAGATCTGTCCCAACTCTCTGCCACTCAGTGGTTAGTGTGGGACCCGGAAAGTAATCTCTCTTGTGGCTCAGTTCTCAAAGTTTTTGGCATGGTCATTAGGTTCTGGGTAATTAGGATCAGATCTACACATGTACAGCTCAGGGGTGAGTTCAGGAGTCTATAAACAATCTTATACGGTTACTTTCCTGAGCTGCTGCTTCTCTGAAATTTTCTTTTTTTTAAAAAAAATATATTTTATTGATTTTTTACAGAGAGGAAAGGAGAGAGATAGAGAGTTAGAAACATCGATCAGCTGCCTCCTGCACACCCCCCACTGGGGATGTGCCTGCAACCAGGGTACATGCCCTTGACCAGAATCGAACCTGGGACCTTTCAGTCCGCAGGCCGACGCTCTATCCACTGAGCCAAACCGGTCCCGGCATCTGAAATTTTCTTAATACTTTATGGCTCCCTGGGGCTCTTTTTTTTTGCCTTCTAGCCAGAAACCAGGGACTTTAGTCCCCCACTTTGTTACATACTTCTGGGCCTCTGCCCACTTCCAGGGCCAAGCAGTGGGAGGACAGAAGAACACAAAAACAAAAGAGCAATGGGCATTTGCCCATATGGGCCATAGCTCCACTGATCAAAAAGGAAGGTTTTGGCCTATGCAAGCTCCTCTGCCGCCACTCTCACTGGTTTACTTGGGATCTAGGCCATGAGAGCATGGAGATAAAACAAACAAACAAACAAACAAAAAAACCTCTTTGACCATTAGGTGCTATCTTCCAGGTCCTTGAGCGACTAGAGAGTTTGTCCTGGAGCTTTCTCTGTTTGCACTGATGCCCAGTTTTTGGTTTCAGGCTATGTTGTGTTTAAGCTAGGGGATGCCACAGGGGGAAAATGGTACACTCATAATCAACTTGATGATACTTTGGACTCTAGTTTTCTTCCTCAATCTGCCTGCTACTATTTACTTTTCAGCAATTCACATAGCTGATCCATGAATCTATCCATGTTTCATACTGCATTAAATGGGAGATTTAGGGTAGAGTGTGTTTACTCCATCTTGCCTTCCTGGAGTTGAGTGCCCATTCTTTTTTTCTGGAGATCAGTGGTTAGACATTCATTAGCACACTAGTTACTGGTTGATTGTACCAAGTATGACTATAAGTAAGGAGACTCCTTATGCAACCACTCACATTGATTTCAGGCCATTCTACCATTTTCTCTGCAACTCTGAACAGTTAGTTACTCTACCACTATCTTCAATATCCTCATTTGTAACTTGGGGATAATAATAGTACACACCTCATTATGTTGATGCACAGGATAGATGAAATAGTATAGTACCTAGAATGGTACATGGCCTATAGCACATAATAAATGGAAGCTATATTATTAAAATATAGAGAAAAACTCTGTGAAGTAGTGAGGTATGTATTTTGCCAAAAATAAAACCCACAGATGGAGAGGCCTTGTGGCATAATAGTTTAGAGCTTCAGTTTTGGAGCTGGTGGGTGAATCTCCAATTTATCTGCTTACTAGCTATATGATATTGGGCAGGTCATTTCACCCTTCTGTGCCAGCAGTAAAATGGGTACAATGATAGTGCATACTTCACAGTTATTGAGAGAATTAAAGGAGATAATGCATGAAGAATACTTAATGAGTATTGACTATATTAATATTGTGTCAACTTAATCTAGTGTCTACTGTGAACTAAGCCCTGTAGGGCTACTTATGGATATTTTATAGATAAAATACCTATAAATGACTTTATACACACATACATATATATGCAATTTGTACATTGTATACTGTATTGTGTTATATATGTATATGTAAACACACACACACATAATCATCTATAGGCATATCCATTAAATAGTCTTGCAAGGACTAGTTTATAGTGTGTGCGTGCGCGCGCGCGCACACACACACTCACACACACACACACACACACTGGGGTGTTTGGGAACTTGTCACTACCTTCTCTTCCTGAACACTACTCAGGTACCTTCTCTCTACAGCATTGCAGGACCCAGAGCCACTGTCATGATCTATTTTAAAACACTCGACAGTGCTTACTGAACTATAACAAAAAGAAATTAATGTGGATACAGTTAATTTCTCTAGATTGGCTGAGGGCTCTGTCACTTCCTGCTTAGAGCTGTAGTCCTCAATTCCCTTCAAGTTCACAACTTGTGAGTTTTCGGCCTGCCCTTTCAGTGAGCTCGGTTAACTGCTCACCCAGGCTCCCCATGGGAGGAATATGTGCATTGTTTCTTTTGCATATGGTTCCTGGAGCTACAATTAAGAGAAGTCGTTTTGTTGATACACATTATTTTGTGGTTTGTCTAACACCCTCTTTCCAGAGCAGCACATTGCCTCTGATTTTCCTCTTTGGGTGTCTGATTGCATTTTTAATTTTCTTTTTATACAGTCATTTTGATTTAAAAATTTTCCTTATGTTAAGATTCCATTTGACAGCTTTAACAAAGAGTGGCATATTTGATAATCAAAGTAGCAGTGACGAAAGGTTTTAAAATGATAAGATACTGTTTTATATGTCCCCAGCATCTGTCTCCTTTTGGAATGGTAGATAGACAGCATGGTATGGTGGATAGAACTAACAGTCCAAAAACTGATGTCAAATCCTGGATCTTCCCCTCACTTCCTTGGAGTCATAGGGTAAGTCAGGTCACTGCTCTGGGTGTCAGTTTCTGTCATGTGAATACAGTGAGGCTTGGGAACACAGCTTAGCTAAGGTCGTGAGTGAAGTGTGAGGATACCAGTAACTGCAGAGGAGATCCTCAATGGTCAGAGAGCACATGATGCCTCTGGTATTGCCGCTGGGGGAACCAAGGGATTTAAAGAGCTGGTCTCTGGCCAGTCCTCTTTGCTCTTCCTCCCTCAGGCTGGTAGAAGTCAGGAAACACATGTTCTTTGTTAAAAATGGAGGCTAGAGCCAGATAATTGTTGAGGCCGGTTAACTCCAAAATTTGGGGTTTACCATGAGAGGGACTGGGTTAAAGTAGATGCAGGAGTATTTCTGAAGGGTTAAAGTAGATGCAGGAATATTTCTGAAGCTGTTGCTGTTATACTTGGGGGCCTCAAAAAAGGGGGGAATTCTAGTCATGTAACCTTGCAGTTTTATTTCCTCATTTCTGAACCAGGGATAATTATACCTGCTCTGCTTAGTGCTCAGAGCAGCTGTGAGGAACAAATGAGATAAGGGCTGTGAATGTGGTCCTGGTAGCACTCCCAGGTGGAAGTAAGTCTCATTGAGGCCCCCTTGGGAAAAGTCTGCTCCTTTCCTGGCCCTTCTACTCTGAGACACTATTCAGGTACCTTCTCTCTACAGCAATCATTAAATATATTTTTTAATTAGAAAAAGTTAAATTTATTTGGGCATCATTGGTTAATAACATTATATAAATTTCAGGTTTAAAACTTGATAATACAACATTGTTATGCCCCACTGTATACTCACCATCCAAAGTCTATATTTGACTCCCTTTATGCTCTTCATCCTCCTCCCATTCCTCTTCCTCTCTGGTAATGACTGTACTCTTGAGTTTGTTTGTTTGTTGCTTTCTGTTTTATATCCTACACATGAGTGAAATCATACAGTTCTTATCCTTTTCCATCTGACTTATTTCTCTTAGCTTGATATTCTCAAGATCCACCCATGTTGTTGTAAATGGCAATATTTCAGCTTTATTATGGCTGGACAGTGTTCCATTGTATATATGAACCACCTATTTTTTTATCCAATCATCCATCGAAGGACAATTAAGTTGTCTTCATGTCTTGGCCACCATGAATAATGCTGCATTGAACATAGGGAGATATATATATATATATATATATCTTTGTGAGTGTTTTCACATCATTTGGGTAGATACCTGGAAGAGGGATTGCTGGGTTCATTGGCATCTTTATTCTTAATTTTTTAAAGAAACTCCATACTGTTTTCTGTAGTGGCTGCATCTGTCTGCATTCCCACCAGCAGTGTGGGCACAAAAATCTTCACTGCATTTGCCAGGTAGGGTCCATGTAGTCCAGCTAACAGTGCATGAAGACAAAAAAAAAGTGACTTAATTGAAATGACTCAATGTAGGGAAGGGTTATAGAGAATTTAATGCAATTTAAACTGAAGCATAATTATCTATGTCAAATTACAGACCCTATATTGTTGTGTTCTAATGATAATTTTCAGTTTTCTCTTTCCTAAGGAATTGGGGGAAACATTTAGCTCAGTGTGGTTTAGAAATTGTTGCTGTTCTGAAAATAGATCCAGAGACATAGAAGCATGGAACAGAATGTGGAATCTCAGAGGGAAGTGGGGGTGGGTGGGTGGGAAGAGATCAATCAAATAACTTATATGCATATATGCATAATCCATGGACATGGACAATAGGGTGATGAGGGTCTGGGGTAGGGGTGGGGGTGGGGTAGGGGGAAAGGAAGACATATGTAATACTTTCAACAATAATGATTTTTTTAAAAAGAGAAATTGTTGCTGTTCTGGTACATTCTGGGTTTCTATACCTTTCTCCTTGTATAAGTTCTACAGATCCTCCTCTGTGTGTCCCTTGCTGTTTTTGTCTCATGTCAAGCTGATCTGGGAAGGGTACTATTTTTTTTATTAGGACCCTCATTAATAGATTCGGAAATTCACATTCATTTGGCAAATATATAAGTATTGGCTCTGTATCATTCAATGCACTAAGCTGGAGAATGAGGATACAGAGATTTAAAAGGTAAATTCCTATCTTTTAGTAACTTACAGTGTGGCAAAGGAGCCGGATAATTACAGTAGTGAGATAAATGCTCTGACAGTTTCATAGACAGTATCAGGGGAGCACCCAATAGTTGGGGATGTTGGTGGGGTTGGTTCAGGAAGACTGTCCTCTGAGCTGAGGGTCTTAGGAGTAGTTAGAGATTCCCTGGAGAAGAGGGCTGGTTAAAGGATTTTCTAGATTGTCTAACTACTATGCTGTATACTTGAAACTAAAACAAGACAATATTGAATGTGAACTGTAATCCCATCTAATAAAAGAGTAATATGTAAATTAACCATCACATGCGACAAAGATGGTTTAAAGAACCATCTGGGGCGGGATGCTGGCGGCGGCGCCCTGGCGACGTGAGCCCTGCATCTGCATCCCCGCCGTGCAGAGGGGAGGGGAGGGGCCTTGGGCTGGAGGCCGGGGAGAGGGATGCTGGTGTTGTTGCAGGCCTGACTGAGGGACCACCCCCTCCCGTGCACTAATTTCGTGCACCAGGCCTCTAGTTGAAAAATAAAATAAAATAAAGGTTTGCCAGGTAGTGGAAGTAGTATATATCAAGGCATTGGGTCATTGGAGATTGTTATGGAGAGCTTGATTGACTCAAGAATAGGGGTTAAGGGGATAGAGTAATGGAAGACGAGGCTGGAGAGGTAAGCAGAGGCTGGATCATGAAGGGCCTTAGGCATCATGTTGGAAGAGAACACAAACATAGTGAAGGGTTTAAGTAGGAAATCAACATGCTCAGGTTTGTGTTTTTGAGAATCCAGTATTGAAAGAGGATTCAAGATGGTTAAGCACGATGCTGGAAGACAAGTTAGGAAATATGGCAGAAACCCACAGTTATCTTCCAGGTAATAGCAAGGTAATTGGAGATAAGGCAGAGGAGACAGAAGTTCAAACTTGATCCTGCTGGGGTAGTAGGAAATTGGGTCTGAGGAGGCAGTATTGGCTGAGTACAATAGAGGTCAAGGCATAGAAGCACTGGGAAAAGGCCCTGGACTTTTCTCAAATGAAGTCACCGGTGCCAGGGCTAAGGGTAAGGATAGCAGGAAGTGCTATGGCAGTACTTTCAGGTGCAGAGTCCTGGAGAGCTTCACCAGGTTCAGTATATTGAACTCAAGTCCAGATAGTTAATTTTCTGTGCTGCTTCTCTTATATTAAGAGCACAAACTGGCTTTTGTGTTATATTTGGCCTATAGAACATTCTACGTATTTTGAGTTAACAACAACTAGGATATTTTATATAAAAATCAAATTTTTTTAAATAACAAAAATCAAAATTTCTGGATTCTCTTGAAAATCCAGAAGCTCTGGCTACCTTGAGCCTGCATTCATTCATGGTCAGGTCAGAGTTGAGTAGCTATTCCTCCTTTTAGATGCCATGCTTGCTCTTCACTCCATCATGAACCAAATCCTCACATTTTTACATGATCTGCTTGGCCAGTGTAAGCTTTGAGTTTGTGATCTCCGAGTTATCTCAGGCCTGGATTTAAAGGAGACTTAAGGCAGCTAGATTGCTCATACAGGATGGTCTTTATCGACATAGTGAAGGGGCTAGGTCATCAGCTGAGAATAAAGGGTATGGATTTCAGGGAGAGTGACTAGACCTTAAAATATTGTCTTGATAACAAACCTACTAGATTAAAAAATTCCTTATGTGTGGGACCTTCTCAAAGGCTTTTTATAAAATATTTTCTTATTTCTCTGTATTGCAATTGTCTATTTACATGGATATCTACTCTTGTGAACCTCTTGTGGTTCTGTGCCTTTTCCTTCTCTGTGAGTCTAAAATAATAAAAGGTACTGAATATACACATCTATTAAAAGGAAAAATGGAGCCCTGGCCAGTGTTGCTCAGTTGGTTGGAGCGTTGTCTCATACACCAGGAGGTAGTGGATTCTATTCCCAGTCAGGGCACATACCCAGATTGTGGGTTTGGTCCCTGGTTGGTTCACATGCAGGAGGCAATTGATCGATGTTTCTCTCTCTCTCTCTCTCTCTCTCTCTCTCTCTCTCTCTCTCTCTCTCTTTCTCTCTCTACCCCTCTCTCCCTCTCTCCCTCTCCCTTCCTCTCTATGAAATAAAAAAAATGAAAAACATGGGGGTGGTAAAACTGCTCCTCTTTGTTATTGGGGGATCCAGATGAGACAATGCATGTCAGAATACATAGCACAGAACCTAGCACATAGTAGACACACAAATCATTTTCCCTTCGCATATTAAATTGCTTAAAGAGCAGACACTTAACAAAAACTGTTTTTCTTTTCTTTTTTCTTCCCCTTCTGTGGTATCTATGTTCCTGGTGATTCACCTTAGATGACGAGAATGGGATTTTACATACAGTCTCTCCCACTCAGCAAGACTCTTGTCTATATATATTCAATTTGTTGATTGTTTATTATAAGCCTATTATTTGTACAGCCCTGTTCTAGGCACTGCAGGGTACCAGAGATAAGATCCAGTTTCTGCCTCTTGCTATTTGCCTGGTAGGAGGATTGGACACATAATAGAGGAGCTGCATATATGTAAACTATTCTGTGTGCCGCAAGAGGACAGGCAAAATGCTCCTGCCATTCAAAGGAGGAGGAACCCATGAGGTTGGAGGCATCAGAAAAGGCTTCCTGAAGAAGTTGATACCAAAGGCATTAAAATGATAGGATTTCAGCATGTGGGGGTGGAGAGGCTGCAGAGACAGTTCTCTGCCTGCAGGGAATGTTTCCCTTGGAATTGTGCCTAGTTGTCAAAGGGCTTTTGAAAGTCTGGTTGAAGTAGACACACTAGTTCCTCTTTTGCCAAGAGGTCTGTTTACCCTCTTGGAGAACTCCAAAGATGAATGATACAAAAACAAACTAAATCCCCAAAGTATGACACTGAACTAGGTCATGACACCAGACTTATTTGAACCATTGAACTGATATAATTTCTTTGCTGATAGCTGAACACTCATTCAGCAAATATTTATTGAGTATTTATTATATGCCAAACACTGGTACTGTTACAATATATTGGGGCATATTAAGATGAATACAGTATGAACCATACCCTCAAAGAGCTTCTATTCTATTGAGATATACATGAAAATTATCTAATATGGGAAGTAGTCTAAAAAGGGTTTGATCAGATTGCTATGAATATGCAGAGGAGGGAGTGATTAACAAATCTGCAGAGAGGGTGAGGGAAGGTGTCACAAAGGATGTGACATTTTTTCAATCCTCACCCGAGGATATTTTTCCATTGATTTTTAGAGATAGTGGGAGAGGGAAAGACAGAGAGAAATATCAATGTGAGAGAAACACATCAATTGGTTGCCTCCTTCACGAGCCCCGACCAGGGTCTGGGCTGGGGAGGAGCCTGCAACCGAGGTATGTGCCCTTGACCAGATTCAAACCCGGGACCCTTCAGTCCGCAGGCTGACGCTCTATCCACTGAGCAAAACCAGCTAGGGCAGGATGTGACATTTTTAATGGGCCTTGAAAACTAAGTAGGATTTCTTGAGGTAGAGAAATGAGTAAATGAACATTAATCAGAACCAGGACCTTTACACTTAACCCTCGGTGAAACTTGTGCTGCAGATGTTACTATTTTCATTTTGCAGATTAGAAAACTGAGCCTCAGAGACTAAGTGACTCATCTAAGGCCACACAACTAATAATTGTCCAATCAATGTCAGAGTTAGGCTTTGAACTCAGGTCTCTCTGTCTCCAGTATATCAGGTTACCTTCATGAGGAAGAAGCAGTGGCCATTGGGGATGTGGAAAGACATTCTAGGCAGAAGGAAAAGTTTTGCTGGAGATTAACAGGACTTGGATCAGCAGATTCTTACTTTAGCTATCACAGTGACTGTCTCCTTTTCAATCACTTTAGAATGATTATCTCCTTTTAGACGTGCTTTTGTAATGGGAGTAGTTCAGTGTCTGCTTACATTAACTATACCATTCATTTTAGCCAGAATTTATTGAGTGAATTGGCTGCAGCTCAAGGGATTTCAGCTGTTTGACCATCATCACAATAATTTGTACAGTGATAGATTGTAATGATTCTCAGAAAACTCACTTTAGCTCTTCAGTTCACCCAAGTCCCCAGATTGATAATGCCTTTTCCTCGTCCTTAACAGACAGGGAGACATAGCCTGAATGAAAAGTCTGAAAGAACCTATTTTTCAAGAAGTAGTTCTCTTGTAAAAATATATTTAATAATAACTTAAATATTTTCTGGAACAGGCAATGGTTTAAATAAATAGGTATACAGATAGATAAGATGATGGAAAAAGCATACACCTATAACATAAACGTACATATATTCATATATGCACACATAAGTAGTTAACAAATGAGAATTTGTATAGTGGCTTAATTTGTAAAAATAATCCTAGTGCAAAATCTTCCTACTTTGTTAAGAGGGGCAAATCCCTACCTCTCTCAACAGAAACAAACAAAAAGTTCTCTCCTTTGCGTAAAGGAAATATGTTTAACTAAGTACAGTGAGATTGTCAGTGAACAAAAAAGTGACATATCCTGGTCCACTTTGCTGATGGAAACAAACTTACCAAATAGTAGGAAGCAGAAACCTCAGTGCCACCTACAACAGTACATAGACCCACAAACTAAAGAACCTCCCTGAATCTCCCAAATGGGAGATGTTGGTCAAAGGGTGCAATGTTTCAGGTATGCAATATGAATGAGTTCTGGAGATATACATGTATACTATGGGGGCAGTAGTTAACAGTACTGTATTGTATACTTGACATTTGCTAAGAAGGTAATTCTTAAGTATTTTCACCACAAAACAACCACAACAAAAATGGAAAAGAAAATGGTAACTATGTGAGGTGATGATGGGTATGTTAGTTTGTGGTGATCATTTCGCAATGTATATCAAAACATCAAGTTGTATACCTTAAATATATACAATTTTAATCAGTTATAGTGGGAAATAAAGACAAACCCCTCCAAACACAAAACTTTCTCCCATATGCCTCTGGTTTACAGCTTTGGAGTGGTGTGTGTGCACCCATATGCATCTCCAAATTGCCAAGCTTTCTCAGTCCTTTATCTAACATAATTTTAATTATATTCCTTCCTTTCTGTGTTATTAACCATAATCCTAGCTCATATCATCACCACAGTACTCTGAGACTATTGCAATAGCTTTTATATTATTCTCTCTGTTTCTAGCTGTTTTTCAAATCCATCTATGCATAGCTGTCCAAAAAGTGAACATTGCTTTCTTCTTCCCAACTCTCCTTTACTCAGTGAAAAAAGATGTATTCTTTTTCTGATTAGATAACTAACACATGTTTATTGTTAAAAGTGTAAAAATAAAATCCAGAAAAAATATACAGAATAAAGTAAAACATCACCTGAAATTTCACCACCCTGAGATAACTGTCATTAATATATTGGTTACCACCCCTTCATTCATCTCCTGTACCTATTAACACACACTTGCAATTTTACAATTCTTAGTTGTTTGCTTGTTACCCTCCACGGCATAGCCAGTGTTAACAACTGAGTGTATGTATCCTTCATCTCTTTCTTTAGGTTCATGTAACAATGATAAAATTAAATAGACATATACAAAAATAGGGATTTAAAAACCATTATACCTACATTTTAAAAAGTGTCATGTTATAGACTTTTTTGTCTCCTTCTTGTCTTTTCTTTTTTTTTTTTTTTAAAAAAAAATATTTTATTGATTTTTTACAGAGAGGAAGGGAGAGGGATAGAGAGCTAGAAACATCGATGAGAGAGAAACATCGATCAGCTGCCTCCTGCACAGCCCCCATTGAGGATGTGCCCGCAACCAAAGTACATGCCCTTGACTGGAATCGAACCTGGGACCCTTCAGTCTGCAGGCTGACGCTCTATCCACTGAGCCGAACCGGTCAGGGCGCCTCCTGCTTTTCTTTCCCAACAGTGCAGTTCCTCCAAGTTTACTGGTACATTTCTAATTAATTCCTTTTAATGTCTGCACAGTATTCCATAGTATGGATATTTAATTTATTCACTTATTTCTCTATAAACGAACATTCTTTTTGCTACCAGATTTCTGCCATATAGAAACAATGTTGCTGTAAATATTTATGTAAGTCTCCTTATATTGGCATTTTTATTTCTTTGGGATAGATTCATAGCAGTGGAATTATTGGGACAAAGGGTTATGTGTAGTTTTAATTTTTATAGCTATTCCCAGATTGCTTTCCCAAAAGGCTATACATAGTTACATTAATATAAGCAGTGTTATGAAAGTAACTCTCCCTTTCCCATTCTGCCAGTAGTAGATGTTAGTACTTAAATGTTTACCAGTCTAATGGGTAAGAATATCTCATTATATATTTTTTAACTTTGCATTTTCAAACTGCTTTGCTTAATGACTATTTAGATTTTCACTTCATATTCTTTACATTTATTGGGGTGACATTTGTTCATATAGAATTTACTTTAAAAAGTGGGTTATTATGGAGAGTGGAAATTAAATTTTATTCTAGATGTGTGCTGATTGTGTCAGACTCTTTTTATTAAATAAATTGCCCCTTTCCAAGTGAATTGACTTACCACCTTTGTCATATATCAAAATCCCATATATACTAGTCTCTATTTCTACTCTTTGTTTTGTTCTACTGATCTGTTTGTCTGTTCCTATGCCAAGATCAAACTATAATAATAAAAGCTTAATATCCTAATTAGACTGGATGTCTTCCAGACGTCCTTCCAGATGACCTTCCGGATGAAGCCGGGGCTGTGAGGGAAGCCCGGGTCCCTGGTGCCTGCAGGTGGCCAGAGGGAGGCCCGGGTCCCAGGTGCCAGAGGGAAGCTGGTGCTGGCAGCTGGGGGAAGGAAGGCCTATTCTTGCATGAATTTCGTGCATCGGGCCTCTAGCTCTACTTATAATGGCTTCATGATATATTTTAAATCTGGTAAAGTAGATATTACATACTGTTTTGCTTTTCTATAACTTTATTAGCTATTCTTAGACATTTCCATTTAAACATTAAGATCATGAACTCTGTTATGAAAATATTATAGAAATTATGATATTCCAGTTGTAGTTGCATTAAATTTATATATTCATTTTGGAAGAATTAAAATTTTTATTACAACTAGGTTTTCCAAAAGCATGGTATGTATTATAGCCAATGTTATAAGCCAAGAGTCAGAATAAGAGATCTAGCTATTGAAAAAAGGGGAGACAAAGTGGTCATTTTTTGCTGATACCTTGATTTCTCTCTGTAAACCATAAGACAATGAATTGAAAGTCAATCAACACTAACTATAGATATTAGAAATATGGTAAATACATAATAAGTACAGATAGCCCTCACTCTCACTATCCAAATATTTGCTAGAATGACATGAAAAAAATCATATCCAAATGTCACTATCTGAATTGAAAACCTGCTATGATGGACACATGTGTGCATCATTAAAAAATTTTACCCATTAGGTATTAAATACTATTTGTCACAATTACATGTCTTTAACATGTTATTTTATGGTTTATTTACATGAAAGTATGTATTTGTTGCAGAGTAAAAGGAAAATAATTATATCTGATACTGATATCATTGCATATTGCAAGCAAACATACCTACTAATGAGGTCATTAAGGATTAAATAATTACTGTTTTAAATGCTTCACGTTATGTTGAAATCTATGGTGGATGGTTATAGGTATATAAGAGTGCTTTAGTGATATTTGAAGGATTTCATTGGAATTATGTGGAGGACTAGAACACATTTTTTCTTTTCTTTTTTTTCCAAAGTAGTGATTTTATTCATATAGGTAATAAAAAAGAGTAGATTCATGGAAAAGGAGATATTGAAGATCTACATTTAAGAATTAAGGTCCAATATAAAATTTGGGGTATTAAAAATGATTTGCAGCCTTAAACAGTTTGGCTCAGTGGATAGCGCATCGGCCCGCGGACTAAAGGGTCCTAGGTTCGATTCCGGTCAAGGGCATGTACCTTGGTTGTGGGCATGTCCCCAGTGGGGAGTATGCAGGAGGCAGCTGAATTGATGTTTCTCTCTCATCGATGTTTCTAACTCTCTATTCCTCTCCCTTCCTCTCTGTAAAAAATCAATAAAATATATTTTTTAAAAAATGATTTGCAGAATATGAAAGGTTAACTGGCTTTTTCTTATAACACTAGATGCCCGTTGCACAAAGAGATTCATGCAATAGGCCTTCCTTCTCCTGGCTGCCGGCACCTGTTTTCCTCTGGCACCCGGGACCCAGGCCTTCGCTCCAGCTGTAGCAGAGAAGCCAAGCCTCTTCAGTCTTTAGTTGTCTTCAGTCTTCAGTCGTCTTCAGTCTTCAGTCTTCTCTAGTTTTTGCTTGGGCAGAGCCTTCAGTCTTCGTTCTGTGCCTGCATATGCAAATTAACTGCCATCTTTGTTGGGTTAATTTGCATACTCATCCTGATTGGCTGGTGGGCGTAGCGGAGTGACACCAGTTTGCATGTTTCTCTTTTATTAGTGTAGATTACACACTACAATTTTATAAAAGGTATTGATATTTGTTTTATACTTTCTTAATTAAAATTAGAATGCTCAGTAAATCTGATTTAAAAAATTATCTTGATTGTTGAAAGTATTACATATGTCCCCTTTTTTCCTCATTAATCTTTTTAGCCCCTGCCCCACCCCCACCCCTACAGGCCTTCACCACACTATTGCCTGTGCCCATGGGTTATGCATATCTATCTATCTATCATCTATCTATCTATCTATCTATCTATCTATCTATCTATCTATCTATCATCTAAAAGCCAAGCAATGGGAATGACTGGTTGCTATGACATGCACTGTGGCCAGCCAACTGGCCCAATGGGGGTGGGGCCGGTGGCTAACCTCCCATGTCCATTTCCCCCCTCCCCGCCCCCACCCAATCTAGGTTGGGTTGGCCAGCCGGACCCCACCTGTGAACAAATTCATGCACCAGGCCTCTAGTATGCATATAAGTTCTTTGGTTAATCTTGTCCCACTGACCACCCCACACCCGCCTTCCCTCTGAGATTCATTGTACTGTTAAAACAATGTGTTGCTGCTTTTAGAAAATTTTTTAGCCAACATGTTTTTAGGCACTAAATATATTCTGTTAACTAGTGATGCCTATTCTCTCCAAACAGTAGATTTCCACAAGTTTGGGAGAAAATGGGAAAAGATATATTTACAATGGTTAATGATTTTGGAGAAGCAACAGTAGTGTTTGATTCTACCTATGGTTAGTCAGTCTTTATGATTGCTCCCAATGAACCCAGCTTTCTGAATATGCCCTTATATAACTCCCTCCCCTTCCATGTGGCTCAATCTAGTGACATGCTTCTAATGATTAGACTCTCACAAAAGTGAGGGGGTATAATATTTCAGATTTGGTTATAAAAAGACTGATTTCCTTCTTGCTTTTTCCCGTCTCTGAGCCCTCTTTCTGGGGGAAGCCAGCTGCCATCTTTTGAAAGCCCTATGGAGAAGTCTATGTGGTTTTGGGAAAATTGGACAGATACATGCAAAAAACTGAAACCAGACCACGTTCTCACACCGTATATAAGAATAAGCTAAAAAGGGATTAACGACTTAAATGTAAGACTCAAAACTATAAAACTCTTAGAAGAAAACAAAGGCAGTAAAATCTTGGACATTTCTCATAGCAATATTTTTTCTGATATATCTCCCTGGGAAGGGGAAACAAAGAAAAAATAAACAAATGTGACTACATCAAACTAAAAAGTTTTTGTACAGCAAAGGAAACCACAAAATAAAAGACAACCCACTGAATGGGAGATCATATTCACCAATGATACATCTGATAAGGGGTTAATATCCAAAATTTATAAACAACTCATATAATTCAACACCAAAAATACAAATAATCCAATTTAAGAATGGGCAAAAGACCTGAATAGACACTTCTCCAAAGAGGATGTATAAATTGTCAATAGAAATATGAAAATATGTTCAACATCACTAATCATCAGAGAAATGCAAATTAAAACCCCAATGAGATATCTTCATACCTGTCAGATTGGCTATCATCAATAAATCAACAAAACACAAGTGTTGGTGACGATGTGGTAAAAGGGAACCCTTATGTACTGATGGTGGGAATGTAGATTGTTGCAGCCACTATGGAAAACAGTATGGAGTGTCCTCTAAAAATAAAAAAAAATGGAACTGCCTTGTGACCCAGTGATTCCACTTTTGACTATATATCCAAAGAAACTGAAAACATCAATTTGAAAGAATGTATGCACCCCTATGTTCAGTGCATGATCCTATCTAATAAATGAGAAACATGGTAATTTGCCGTACGTCCGCTACCCTTCCTATTGGCTAATCAGGGTGATATGCAAATTAACTGCCAGCCAAGATGGTGGCCGGCAGCCAGGAAGCTTGAAGCGAACATGAGGCTTGCTTGCTTCAGTGACGGAGGACTCCAACGTTCCCCGCCTGCCACTGCTGGCCTCTGAGCTTGCAGTTTGAAACATTGTTACAAATATAGAAGCTAAACAAAACCCCAGAAACCTGCTTTCAGCCAACCGGGATCTCAGAGCTGGAGTTGAAACAGTGTTTCGATTATAGAACCCAAACAAACCAGATACCTGCTTTCAGCAGTGGAGGCCTAAGAGCTGGAGCCAAGCCTCAGAGCTAAAGCTGGCCCAGAATAAAAAAAAAAAGAGGAGCGATTGGGAGCTTCAGTCACCCGCCAGCCTGAAAACAGCCCTCAGGCCCTCACCCAGGCTGGCCAGGCACCCCAGTGGGGACCCCCACCCTGAAGGGGGTGTGACCAGCTACAAACAGCCATCAGCCCCTCATCCAGGCTGGCTAGGCACCCCAGTGGGGACCCCCACCCTGATCCAGGACACCCTTCAGGGCAAACCAGCCGACCCCCACCCGTGCACCAGGCCTCTATCCCATATAGTAAAAGGGTAATATGCCTCCCAGCACCGGGATCAGTGGAGCCGCGAGGCATCCCGGCACCGGGATCAGCGTGACAGGGGGCAGTGCCCAAACCCCCTGATCGCCCTGCGGCTCTGTGTGTGACAGGGGGCGGGGCCACAACTTCCCTATCCGCCCTGCTCTGTTCGTGACAGGGGAAGGTGCCCCAACCCCCTGATCAGCCCTGCTCTGTGCCTGATAGGGGGGAGCTCCCCAACCCCCTGATCACCCTGTGGCTCTGTGTGTGACAGGCTGCAGTGCCCCAACTCCCCAGTCGGCCCTGCTCTGAGCCCGACCAGGGGCTGCACCTAGGGATTGGCCCTGCCCTCTGCCACCCGGGAGCAGGCCTAAGCCAGCAGGTTGTTATCTCCTGAGGGGTCCCAGACTGCGAGAGGGCACAGGCCAGGCTGAGGGACCCTCCTCCCCCCCGAGTGCACAAATTTTTGTGCACCGGACCTCTAGTTATTTATAACAGCCAAGATACAGAAATAACCCAGTGCTCATCAATAGACAAGTGGATAAAAAGTGGTTATTTAGATAGTAGGGGCCCAGTGCACAAATTTGTAGGCTGCCAGGTTGCAGTAGGCACAGGGGTGGGTCTTGGCCCATCCTCTGCACCCCTGCCCGGCCCCTCCTGCCATGGCCCCCAGTCCCCTGTCCATCAGCAGCCCCGCTCCCACCGGCCCCACTCGCACCCGCTGACAGCAGGGAGCAATTGGGACCAACACCAGTAGCGGGTGTGAGCAGGGCCGGAACCGTCAGAGGGTGTGAGTGGCAGCTGCTGCCCCAATCGCCCCTCAGGAGCAGGGGGAGGTGGAGAAACCCTAAGGGGCAATCAGGGACAGCAGCCATCGCTCACATCTGCTGATGGCGCCGTGTGATCAGAACTGGCACTGTGCACCAGCAGTGGGTGCGAGTGGCTTCTCCGGTGCCAACTGCAGGTGCAAGTGGGGCTGGCGCTGGCAGTGGGTGCAAGTGCTTGGCGGGACTGAGGCATGCGGGAGCAAAGTAACCTCCAGAGGCTCACCGTGATGACAGCGACTGGCGTCCCTCCTTGTTCTGGTGCCCCTGCTCAGCTGCTCCACCATCCCACCATGGCCACGCCCACCATGTTCCGCACACCCCCCTTGGTGGTCAGCGCATGTCATAGTGACTGGTTGTTTGGTTCTGGTTGTTCCGCTGTTCAGTCTATTTGCAAACTTTTATGGAGTCTACTATGTGAAAACAGTTTTCTGTCCTCAAGGAGTTTATAATGTACTAAGAATTATAAGAAACTAGAGGTCCAGTGCATGAAATTTGTTCACTTGGTAGGGGAGGGGGGGTGCCTCAGCCTGGCCTGCACCCTCTCACAGTCTGGGAGCCCTCAGAGGATGTCCGACTGACAGCTTACGTAAGCTGTTACTCAGACATCCTTAGCGCTGCCGCATAGGTGGGAGAGACTCCTGCCACCACCACTGCACTTGCCAACCATGAGCCCGGCTTCTGGCTGAGCAGCGCTCCCCTTGTAGGAGCGCACTGAGCACCAGGGGGTAGCTCCTGCATTGAGTGTCTGCCTCCTGGTGGTCAGTGCATGTCATAGCAGCCGGTCATTCTGCCATTTGGTCTATTTGCATATTAGGGTTTTATTTTATAGGATTTTACAGATAAGTCATGTGAGTCTTAGAGCGGTCAAATAATGTGCCTCTAAGGTCAGTCACACAGTTTACAACAGTGACATGGGGAATAAAGCCCAGATTTGTTTGATACTAGAGTTCTAAATTGGCAAAGGACTATAATACAAAGATTGTTAGAAGTAACTCTGCTTATGAAAACCTGCTGGATAGACTCCAAGAAACCAAAGCTTGTGGGTCCCTTTCGGTGGGAGAATAGAGAGAAGGGTGGCAGAGTTGACACTCAAAGGAACTGATAGAAGGGCATCACCAGGTGTGGAGCCTGAGGCTGAATTTTCCTCTTGGGTGGAAACCTTACCTGTCCGGTACACAGCAAGACTGACAGATTGATAGCTCTCTTTTGATTCTGCAGGAGATAGTGAATGATTGTTTTTAAATCAATAGTGATTTAACTGATTAATCCCAGTAACAAGATAAGACAGAATGTAGTAAGTGGCATAAGACAGCTTTATATAAAATGTCACTGGGGTTTAGATAATAAAAAAATAATAACAAAAGCTTGCATTTTCAGAATGCTTTCTCTGCCAGGATCTGTGCTAAATGCCTTTTATGCATCATCTCACTCAGTCCTCACAGTGCTTACCTTATGAAGTAGGTAAGTTTTCTCATGCCCATGGATAACTCTGAGTTGAGCATCTTGTCCAAGGCTACACAGCTAGTAAGCAGTGTCTAGATTCAAACCCAGATCTGTGTGGTTGACCTCAGAGAGTTTCTAGGTGGGTGATTCAAGACAGTCTTTATGACACAGGTGGCAATTGAGGTTGACCCTAAAGGATAGGTAGGAGGGCAGAGCCCGAACAAGCGCGTGCAAGTGATAGGGGGTGGAGCTAAGTGCAGGAACAGTAAGTGGAATAGTTTGCTTGGAGCTTCATGTGGTGGAAGAGCTATTGGGGCAGAAAAGACTGAAGAGAGCAGTTGAGACCACATTTTGGAGGCCTCTGAATTCCAAGCTGAAGAATTTGTGCTATGTAGTTGTATTAGTTTGCTAGGGCTGTCAAAATCAAGTGCCACAAAATAGATGGCTTAAGAAACAGAAATTTATTGTCTTATAGTTCTGGAGGCCAGGAGTCTGAGATCAAGAGTTTGGCAGGGCTGTTTTCTTCTTAAGGTGATGAGAGAAGGATTTGTATTGGGCTTCTCTTTGGCTTTCACATGATCTTTTTCTCCCTGTATCTTCACATTGTCTTCCCTCTATGTCTGTATCCAAATTTCCTTTTCTTCTAAGGACACCAGTCAGATTGGATTAAGGCCGATCCTAATGACCTCATTTTAACTTGATTGCCTCTTTAATGACTTTATGTCCAAATAAGGTCACATCCTGAGGTACTGGGGTTTAGGGCTTTCACATGAATTTGAGGAGGCAGCACACAATTCAACCTGTACCACTAATTAGGTAGATGGTTCAGTGGTTTTATGGAGTCTGCTTTATTTTGAGAAAACTGTTGTTTAATTTCAGACTTTCAAATCAGGTACATAAAATCAAGTGATGCAAATCATATGAAATAAAGAGGGTAATAAATCTCAGAGGCATCAGTGTGGTGAGAAGAAAAAGAAAACCTTTCTATTTATAACAAGAGCCAACCACAGACATTTCTGCATCAAGAACTGGGCATTATTCATGTCCAAGGAGATGCCTTTTTGTTTAGGAAAATGTCTTAATGACTTATTTGAGTTTGAATGGTGACCACACATCCCTCACCCCAGCCCTGGGCATTGTTTGAAAGGGGAGAATAAAACAAATAATTAAATTTCTCATTATACTAAAGGTTGACTTTGAAAAATGAGGGTTAGGTGGAGATGAAGTAAGGAGGAATGAAGGTGACAATAATAAGAGAGGGGAGAGGGGAAGGGAAGAGAAACAAGTAAAACATGGCAGGAAACAGGGAATACAGTTGGACAGGTGGGACCACTACTTATTAGCAATGTGGCCTTGAGCAAGTCAATTAACCTTCCAGGCCTCAATTTCCTCTTCTTAGAAGTGGGGGACAAAAATGGGACTATCTCAGATGGTTGCTGTGTGTGAGGGTTAAGTAAGATAGTGGTTGTTAGATGTTTGGAACAATGCCAGACACATAATTAAGTGCACAATAAATATTAGCTGTGGGAAAGACCAAGAGATTTCTAGAAGTATTTGGAATGAGGACTCAAAACACTGTTTTTCTAACTATTGAAAGGAAGGACCAGGCCAGATGAGGGAGGTCTTGGCAACACCCAGGCTGGAAACATCCGGGTTGCTCTGGGGAGTAAGGATGGATCTGTAGGAGTGTAGTATGCATAGGAAGAATGAAATTAACGAAGTTCCTGGAAGAAAATCAAGAGGAAAATATCTTTTAATTAATTCAATCAATGATGAGTACTCCCCAACTCACTGTTGCTCTTTCTGTCTCTTTTACAATTTGGCTCGGTTTTAAGCTATTGTGCTGCTGGACAAGTGCCTCCCCCCATACCCATTTATATTTTGTTATGATATATTGCAAGAATGCAGAAAAGCATAGAGAAAAACATGATGAACACCTATGTGCTCACCACCCAGTTCTATCAAATCTGAATGTTTTGCCTTGTTTTCTACATTTCTTTTTATTTAGTTAATTTTTTAGAAATAAAATATTATAGATAAAATTGAAGCCCTTTGGACACTTCTTTCTCTCTTCCAGTCTGTGAATGCCTCTCCCAGGAATACAATTTTTTGGAATACAGTGTGAATTATGTTCCGTGGATTGTGCATCAGCAGTCCAGGATCCTGAATAAGATGTTTTTCATTCTTATGTATTTTTTAATACTTTTAACACCTATGACTGTATCCATAAACAATATTCTTTTACAGTTTTTAAGCCTTACTAATGGTACCTTCCTGTATTTAACATTTTGCCACTTGCTTTTTTTTATTATCACTCAATTATTGAATTCATCTATGCAGATATACAGAGCTGTATTCATTCATTTCACCAACGTAAAATGAAACTCCATTGTATGACTATGTCATAATTTATCTTTTCTCATGTTGATAGACATTTAGGCTTTTTTTTCTCTTTGCTATTCTTGCAGTGATGATTCTTGTGCATCATACAAAAGTTTCTCTAGGGAATATACAGAAGTGGAATTGTGCATCTTTAGCTCTATCAGATATTGACAAATTGCTCTCCAAAGTAATTGTACTAATGTCAATGGGGGAAAAAGACATATGTAATACTTTCAATAATAAAGAATTTAAATAAAAAAAGTAATTGTAGTAATGTACCAGTGGTATGAGTTAATATTGTTTTACATCTTCATCAACAATTGGTATCATCAAATTTTATAATGTTGTCAATCTAAAGGCTAGGAAATATCTTGTTACTTTAATTTTATTCTGTTATCTTAATCTTATTATTTTAATAGTTATTGGTAAGGTTGAGTATATTTTCATAAATTTATCGACCATTTAGGTTTCCTTTTCTGTGAAGAACCTACTCATGTTTTTAAGGATTAAATGAAGTTATATGTGTAAAGCAATTAAAATAGTGCATGATATAAAGTACACAATACATATTAGCTATTATTATTTGCCTGTTTTCCTATTGGATTTCTACTGATTTGTAATTCTGATATATTATATAAATCCTTTGTTATGAGTTGCAAATATTTTTTCCCATTCTGTAATTTTTATTTTTTATAGAATGCATACATTTTAGATTTCAATGAGTCAGACTTATTCTTTTCCTATATGTTTTTGTACGTTTTGAGTCCTGTTAAAGAAATCCCTACCCTGATGTCAAAAAGACAGTCTTATCTCTTTTCTTATAAAATTTTTAGGTTTAATTTTCACATTTAGGTTTTTTAAATCTACATGGATTTTATTTTTGTGTGTGGCAGAATGCATGAATTGATTTTTTTCCCCCCAAAGAAAACTGGCCTCATTTACTGAACGGTCCATCTTTTCTCCAGTGATATGTAATGTTACTCCTGTTGTATATCAACTTTTTATGGCTTTGTTTTATGGTTTTCCCTTTGGTTACATTGGGCTATAAGTATTTGTCTGTCCCTGCACCATTACCACATTGTCCTGACTACTCAAGTTCTATAGTACAAACTGTAAAGTAAGTTCCTCCTGTTTTGCTTTTCTTCATAAATGTTCTCAACTCTTCTTGGCTCTTTGATCCTCTATATGAATTTTAGAATCAATTTATAAAATCCCACAACAATTTTTATTAGAATTGCATTGACTTTAAGGATTAAGTTGGGAGAATTGATATCTTTATGACATTGAGCTTTCCCTTTCATGGACATAATATAGTACTGTCTTTTTAAACTTCATTTGCTTTTCAGTAAAATTTTATTACTGTCTCTCTTAAGGTCTTGTACAAATATTGTTTGATTTATTCCCAGATACTGTATTAGCCAGGGTTCTCTAGAGAAACAGAACAGGACACATATAGATATAGATGTAGATATAGATATAAGTGGAGATTTATTGTAAGAATTGGCTTTTATGATAATGGAAGCCAAAAAGTTCCACAGTCTGCAGTCTGCAGTCTGCAAACTGGAGAACCAGGAAAGCTAGTGGTATAATTCAGTCTGAGTCCAAAGGCCTAAGAACCAGGGGAGCTGATAGTGTAAATCCTAGTCCAAGGCCAAAGGCCTTAGAACTGGGTGGCCACTGGTGTAAGTCCCAGAGTCCAAAGACCCAAGAACCAAGAGCTCCATCCAATATCTAAGGGTAGGAAAAATAGGGACCTTCCAGCTTAAGAAGAGGAAGAATTTGCCCTTCTGCCCTTTTTTCCTTTTGGACATTCAATCAATTGGATGATGCTCGTCCATATTGGTGAAGGCAGGTCTCTTTACTCAGTCTACCAAATCAAATGCTAATCTACCAAAAATATTTTCAAGATACTCAGAAATAACGTTTTTCCAACTAGCTGGTCATCTCTTAGCCCAGCCAAGTTGACTTATAAAATTAACCATCACAGGTATCTTATAATTTTGTTGCTATCTTAAAAGTTTTATCTCCTTTTTAATTCATATATTCTCTTTGCTGCTTGTGTATAGGAATGCAATGGATTTTTATATTAATCCTTTATACAATAACATTGCTAGTATCTCTTATTAGTTTCTTATATACAGATAATCCAACCATATCATTTAAATATACTGAATATTTCCCCCTACCCTTACATCTTTTAGTTTCAGATATATTTTTTAATTTTAGAATTATTATTTAAAGGGGTATATGTCTATGTGTGTTTCAACTCTGATGAGACTCTTCATAGTTTCATCTATTTCTCCATCCTTTCTTCAATTTTTTGAATGAATTCATCATAGCTACTCTTGTAATCCTCTCCTAAGTGGATCTGAAACTCTAATCTTTATATAGTGTGCTTTATAGTACGTTTCACAGGCTTTATAGATATCATAAAATGTTCTGAGGATAAAATCAGCTATGTGTTTGAGGAGCCTAAAGTTTTTGCCAACTCTTTTCTTAAAGTTCATTAGTCTTTCCAGAGAATAAGTTTTTGGTTTTGTTTTTCATTTTTAGTATATTTAAAAAAAAATTAACTTCTGCAATCTTTATTACTTCCTTATTTTTCTAACTTCTTGAGTTATACATGTGTTCTAATTTTAAAAATCATTTTTTCTCAGATAAGTATCTGAGGAATAAATTTACTTATAACTACTGCTGTAGCTATATCCTTCTGGTTTATGATGCATAGTGTTTTCAAAATTTTGTACACTGAGTAATTTCCATTACGATTTCTTCTTTTTTTAAAAAAATTCTTTATTGATTAAGGTATTACATATGTGTCCTTATCCCCCCATTGCCCCCCACAGCCCCACTCATGCCCTCACCCCCTGGTGTCTGTGTCCATTAGTTAGGCTTATATGCATGCATGTAAGTCCTTTGGTTGATCTCTCCCCCTTACCCCCACCCTCCCCTACCTTCCCTCTGAGGTTTGACGGTCTGATCGATGCTTCTCTGTCTCTGGATCTGTTTTTGTTCATCAGTTTATGTTCATTATATTCCACAAATGAGTGAGATCATGTGGTATTTATCTTTCTCTGACTGGCTTATTTCACTTAGCATAATGCTCTCTAGTTCCATCGATTTCTTCTTTTTGGCCAATGAGTAATTTAGAAATGTTTCTCATTTACAATATCTGTTTTAAACTTATTTTTGTTATTTCTAATGAGGTCAGTAGGATTTTGATTCTTTGGTGTGTTCTGAGACTTCCTTTATTGCCTGTTTTAGGGTAAATTTTTAATAAATATTCCATATGGCTTAAAATAAATATGTATTTTTAATCGTATGCAAGATTATGTAAATATTTATTTGAAAAATATGTTTTTGTTAACTCTTTAATATAATTATTAGGTTCTAAAATCCTAGCTTTGAAGCCTTCTTATATATTTTGTTATAAACATCATATCACTTCTGTTGATCACAAAGTAGGTAATTCATTTAAGTTACAAAATGTTTTTCTTCTAATTTATGGATGAGAGTATTAAATACACATGCCAAATAGTCTTTTAGGTATCTATACTTTTATGTTATTTGTTATAATAATACACTATAAGATAGGGAGAGCATAACATGTATTTTTCCATCCTAATATTCTCTCTTGAACTGTCTAGTATTCCCATAGTAAATTTTGAATCTTACTAGATTGGCTAAAGCCTTTTGCTCCCTTCTCACATTGCAAGAATATTAAAAAGAGCTAGAACTTGAAGTGAAAATTTAGTAATATAGGAACCTCCAGAATATCTCCTGGGCCTTATTTAAATAAG
This sequence comes from Myotis myotis, assembly GCF_014108235.1. Taxonomy (NCBI): domain Eukaryota; kingdom Metazoa; phylum Chordata; class Mammalia; order Chiroptera; family Vespertilionidae; genus Myotis; species Myotis myotis. The sequence goes on from NW_023416346.1 coordinate 43,030,957, forward strand.
ATAGTAGATGCTGTTGCTATAGCATTCAAAGGCCATGGAACTTTATTTTTTTTAATATAATTTTTATTGATTAAGATATTACATATGTGTCCTTATCCCCACGTTACCACCTAACCCCCACCCCCCGCTCATGCCCTCACCCCCCCATTGTCCGTGTCCATTGGTTAGGCCTATATGCTTGCATATAAGTCCTTTGGTTGATCTTTCCCCCTTACCTCCACCCTCCCCTACCTTCCCTCCAAGGCCCGACAGTCCAATCAATGCCTCTCCGTCTCTGGATCAGTCCTTGTTCATCAGTTTATGTTGTTCATTATATTCCACAAATGAGTGAGATCATGTGGTATTTATCCTTCACTGACTGGCTTATTTCACTTAGCATAATGCTCTCCAGTTCCATCCATGCTGTGGCAAATGGTAAGAGTTCCTTTTTGTTCTTCCTCTTCTTAAAGAATACCTTTCAGCATTTCATATAATGCTGGTTTGGTGGTGATGAACTCCTTTAGCTTTTTCTTATCTGTGAAGCTCTTTATCTGACCTTCAATTCTGAATGATAGCTTCGCTGGGTAAAGTAATCTTGGTTGTAGGTTCTTGCTATTCATCACTTTGAATATTTCTTGCCACTCTCTTCTGGCCTGCATGGTTTCTGTTGAGAAATCAGCTGACAGTCGTATGGGTACTCCCTTCTAGGTAACTGACTTTTTTTCTCTTGCTGCTTTTAAGATTCTCTCTTTGTCTTATGATCTTGGCATTTGAATTATGATGTGTCTTGGTGTGGTCCTCTTTGGATTCCTTTTGCTTGGGGTTCTCTGCGCTTCCTGGACTTGTAAGTCTATTTCTTTCACCAGGTGGGGGAAGTTTTCTGTCATTATTTCTTCAAATAGGTTTTCAATATCTTGCCCTCTCTCTTCTTCTGGCACCCCTATAATTCTGATGTTGGTACGCTTGAAGTTGTCCCAGAGGCTCCTTACACTATCTTCATATTTTTGGATTCTTTTTTCTTTTTTCTTCTTCAGTTGGGTATTTTTTGTTTCTTCGTATTTCAAATCTTTGACTTGATTCTTGGGATCCTCTTGTCTGCTGTTGGATCTCTGTATATTATTCTTTATTTCAGTCAGTGTATGCTTAATGTCTAGTTGGTCTTTTTTCATATCCTCCAGGGTCTCACTAAATTTATCGGCGGTTTCCATAAAATTCTTGAAAAACCTTATAAACCTGGTTTTGAACTCTATATCCAGTCGTTTGCTTTCCCCCATTTTTGTCATTTGTGACCTGTTTCTATGTCTCCGCATTTTTTATGCTTCCCTGTGTTGGTAGAGTGATTTTGTGTGCTAGGTGTCCTGTAGGGCCCAGTGGCTCAGCCTCCCCAGTTACCTGAGGTGGACACTCTTGGTGCACCCCCTTGTGGGCTTTGTGCACAGTCTTGTTGTAGTTAAGCCTTGATTGTTGTAGGTATCACTGGGAGGAATTGACCTCCATGCCAACTGGCAGTGAGAATCAGCTGTGTCTGCAGTGGGAGAACTTCTGTGCTGAAGACACCCTTCTGGGGTAAGACTTGCTTCAGTGAGGCTTTGGTGCTCATTGAGTCTGCCCCCTGAGTGTGTCCCTTATGGATCTGAGGAGTTGTAATCTGGATGGTCCCACTCTGACCACTGGGTACACTGGCTCTTGGATCTGAGGAGGTGCTAATTTAGTCTCTGCCTGAGGTTACCCAGCAGGAGCTACGGAAAGATCTGCAGATTCTCCTTACTTTTTTGGGGTTTGGAGGTCCCCAGATGGGGCCCAGTTGTGAAGCAATGCAAGCTGCTGTGGGGCCTTGGGCCTTCTCTTGGAAGTTCTGGGTCTGTCTGGCCCAGCTGTAATTTTTTAGGTAATTTTCAGGTTGCAAAGGGCCAGGTCATTCATATGCAAAAACCTCTGCCGCAGCCTGGGTAGGGTGGGGTCTCAAGGAATCAACAGGGTGGAGCAAGCAGCTATGGCAGATCCTCAGCCCTGCCCTAAGGGGCCGCGCGTCTCGGTGTCCCACTAATTTAATTGCTGCAAGCACCTCTGAGAGAAAGCTGCCCTCGAGTTCTGAGTTCTGCCCGCTGCCAGACAGTCCAGTTTCTCCCCGTATGAGTCCTGGGTCCCCAGAGACTTCCCGGAACTGGAGTTCAGAGCAGTCGGGAGCTTGTGACTCCCTCCTGATTCAAAAAGACAGCTGCGTCCTCAGGTACCAGCCCCTTTCTGCACGCCCTCGAGCCTCCGTACCTCTGCACTTTACTTCCGCAGCTCCTGACTCTCAGTGTGCTTTTCTCTTTCCTTCTAGTTGTAGAATTTCCACTCAGCCAGCCTTCCTGTAGTTCTGGATGATGTCCGTTTTGTCTTTTTGTTGTATTTGTGAAGTTGTTGTAGGAGGCAGCAAGTTCAGTGTTTACCTATGCCACCATCTTGGTTTCTCCCCGGCCATGGTACTTTAAATTGCAGCTCTGTTACTTGAGGCTAAAACCTCAGTAGACCCCTGAATTGTAAGGAACATATATTATCAAATCAGTGTCCTAGAAATCTGAATATGAATGAGTCTTGGCTGACTATCCATATTTGGCTTACTTGAAAGGTCTTAAAAATGAATTGGTGTTCTTGGACCCAATTTAATTTGTAATGAGTCTAAGAAACTAAAGAATAATTACCATGGGGCTCCAGAATGAAATCAATCTTTTTTTTTTATTACATTTTGCCTCTATCTTTGATGTGATGGTTTTAAAGTGGAACGGAGACTATTAATCAGATGCAAGGAAACTGAGACTATCACATTTCAAAATCTAAAAATTTCCCAGCTGCCACTGATTCATATTTAACTCCTAAATAATTCCATATATTGCTTGGGAATTTAGAAGGTTTGGGAGGAGTGGTTGTTTCCCCTGGAGAGATGCTTAGTGTCTATAAAAACAGTGTTGGCTTCTAGAGCTTTTAGGGATTGGTGAGTATTGTGACTTTTCTCTATGGTGGTCAGATTTTTGACATTAGCTTCCTGAAGCAATAATCCTCTTTGCCTTCCTTTTACATAACAGAAAGAGACTCATTATTTTCTGTTATTTGGATAACATAGACAAGGAAATGATTTTTTTAGGTTATTTGAGGAGATAATTTCAGGTTGCTGCTTACATAAACCAGAATCTGAAATGTTATAATTGACCTCATGGGCAACCCTCCAATTTATTTATTTATTTTTTATTGATTTCAGAGAGGAAGGGAGAGGGAGAGAGAGAAACATCAATGATGAGAGAGAATCATTCTGCAACCCAGGCATGTGCCCTTGACCGGAATCGAACCCAGGACCCTTCAGTCCGCAGGCCGACACTCTATCCACTGAGCCAAACCAGCTAGTGTGGCAACCCTCAAATTTATAAAAAGAATGTATTACCACATTTTGTAAGTGGCATGTTTGGAATTGGTTTCTCATAGAAACAGTGCTATATTTGATTAGGGTTCAAGGTGGGACTAAAAAACTCCAGTTTCACCTAGAGTGTGACTGAAATGTTGTTACATTTATGGTTTTAACCCTTTTTTCTTTTAAGTTTTATAAAGTATATTTAAACATACAAAATATCTTTAAAGGTTACCAAGCACCTAGGATCCTAACCACATGCTCCATACTTAGGAACTCAATTGGGGCTTTGTATGTTACTTAATCCCCTGAGTGCACCCCTAGAAATTAACCATCAGTGAGAGGGAGTGAGGTTCCCTGAACCCCCAGCTGAAATGACATTCTGGATGCTTCAGTTTCTACTTTTCCAGGTCTCAGGAGTCAAAATGCACATGTTATCAAGACGGAGGGAAAGAATGAGGTGGACACTGGAGGCAAGTGGATGAGCTCCAGACATTAGCTAGACACCCAAACACCCGGGTAGAGCCCTAGCTGGGAGCAGCTGGGAGCAGGGGAACTGGCTTCTTTCAATCAGTCATGCTGGAGAGTGGAGTGAGGAAAGTTCCCACAGAGCTCCTGTAGCTGCAAGCCTTCCCTAGCAGACTGGAAGTGTAGTGAGGAAGGCAAAGCTAAATTCATTAACATACCAATTAATTGGCATACCTATCAGCAAAATCCGGCCTGGGGAACTCCATTAGTGAAATAGCTTGGGTGTTTCAACAGGTAAATTATAAGGAAAAGAGAAGAAAAGAGGGATATTAGAGTAAAAGAGATTAAAAGACATCTAGTTTTTCAAATGGGCAAGACTAAAATAGAGTGTCTAGGGATTCACATTTAGGTGATAAAACTGTCTTTTTAAGACAAGGAAGTGTTTACTATAAAAATCTAGACAATAGTTATGTATGGGTGAAGGGAGGGGCTTGTGATGTGGGCAGTATACATGGAAAGGGCTTCTGGGGAAACTGACAAAAATCTATTTCTTGATGTGGTAATGGTTAAAAAGGTTTTGCTTTATATGAATTCATTAAGCCATGCATCTGTTACATCTGTGTGGTTTTCCTTATCTGTTTTACTTTACAATTAAAAGTATAGAAAAATAGAAGAAGAAGGGCATAGCCAGGGAGACAAAGCACTAAGCAGCTGCTGGGAGACTGACATGGTTACTGAGGATTTTAAAGGAAGGTGGAGGACAAAACATTTCTGTCACAACATAGGTAGAATGGACTGGAGAAGGAAGTGGTGGCTGGAAAGGCATAACAGTGACAGAGAAAATGAAGAGAAGGACACAAGGCTTGGAGAGAATTGGGAAACTTCTGGGCTGAATCTACTGTTCCTCATCAAAGGAGCATAGGTTGAGGATCCTTGTGGTGGTGCTGCTCCAAATATGATCTGGGGCAGAAACAAGTGTTTCACATGTTACTTGTGTTCCATTTCAAAACATGAATAATGTCATCAATTTGCCTCAAGATGTTATGAAATGCCAATACATGGTCTGATATTTAATCCAAGTTTTAACAGTATGGGTTAACTTAACACAAGATTTCTAGGTTGAGAATCACCTAACAAAATGCAAAAACTTAAAAACAGGCAGCCCGAGAGCAGGCAAGACAGAAGGGTTCAAATAGGTGGTGAGAAATAGGGAGTGGGGGCCCAGTAGTTGTGTTTGTGATTCAAAGTCAAGACTTTAGTCTTCCAGAATACTGGTAAGAGCAAAGCAGAGCCCCTGTTTCAGAGCAACTGAGGCTGCAGGCAAATCAACCAGATAGAGACTTAGGTAAAGGGACTAAGCGGGCAACATTAATTGCATCTGGAGTATAAGGCACAATGTTATAATAGGATCAGCAGCCAGGTTGACTGCATGCAGTCATCTGAGTTATGGGACTCAGGCTCCTTAATTTCTCCTTGATGCATAAAACAGGATTTGTTCCAGAGCTTGGGGCAGACTGAGTCTAGGGGAGTGAGGTTGGGGACAGACAAGTGGCCCCAGCTGTGAAATTTGTTTTGTTCTTTCACTCCTTAATCAAATACAAGTAAAACTCTGTTTTCATACTATCATTTTCCCCCTAGAGATTTGACAAGATTTAGGTTCACTTTTTAAGTTAAGAATTTCTCATTGGTGGTGTTTATCCCATTGCAGCACATCAGGCTGCCTATAATGTCTCAGTGTCTCACTTTTTATAATATTAAGATCGATCGGTGGGGTTCAGGTGGTGTCATCCTGATTCTTGCATTTTAAAGTATCTCATCAACCTTTAACCTAATGATTTTAGCATCTACTGATGATCATTGCCTAGATCCATTATTTCATTAAAGGCAAGAGAGTGGTGATTTTTTCCAATGCTGTCATTTCTTCTGCATTTATTAACTAGAATTCTATAAAAAAGAAATTTCCCTAATCAATTATGTGATTATCCTGAAATATAGTTCTTATAGGAAAGGTAGGACAAGTGCTTAGTTCTTGTCTTTTACTTATCAATTTTCAGAACGATTTGATTTCCTAGTAAGCTCCAATGGTGACTAATGTGTTTTTATGAGCTCATTATGAATTTATGAATTTTTATGTATTTAATATGTCTCAATAAATCACTGTGATTTTTTTCCTTTGGTACCCAAATTGTCCTATATTAGGCCAGTGGGAGTTCTTTTAAAGTTGACTCCTGAGGCCTTTTGATATGACAGCAGTATTGCTGATAGCTTCCTTGCTTTCTAGCACAAGAAGATATTCCAGGCAGGTTCTGGAGTCAGCCATTTCTCTAAGCAGTGGTTCTCAACCTTCTGGCCCTTTAAATACAGTTTCTCATGTTGTGACCCAACCATAATATTATTTTTGTTGCTACTTCATAATGTTGCTACTGTTATGAATCGTAATGTAAATATCTGATATGCAGGATGGTCTTAGGCGACCCCTGTGAAAGGGTCGTTCGACCCTCAAAGGGGTCGTGACCCACAGGTTGAGAACCGCTGCAAAGAATCCTGGTTTTATATATTGGGGAATGACTTTCACAGATTACAGTTTGTGTGCCAGGGCACTCATTGCTGTTTAGTTGGTCATTGCCTCTAGGATTTCTCAGTGGTCGCAGCTAGGAATTACCTTTTTGTTAAAAAAAAAGAAAAGAAAAGATGAGCTAATAGTGATATTTCCAATTTAAATGTAAGATTATAAGGTTTTTACCTAACATTGAATTTATATTTGTTTCTCCTTTCTTTTATTTTGAACATATTGGGCTATTTATTTATTGAATTTATTGAGGTGACACTGGTTAATAAAATTACATAGGTTTCATGTGTACAATTCTATAATACATCATCTGTATATTGCATTGTGCATTTACCACCCAAAGTCAAGTCTCCTTCCATTATCACATATTTGACCCTTTATCCTTCACTGCCTCCACTTCCTTTCCCTCTGGTAACCACCATACTCTTATCTGTATCTATGCTTTTTTGTTTGTTTGTTTGTTTTTCTTGTTTATTTGTTGCTTTCAGTTCTATTTCTCATACAGTGGGGCCTTGACTTAGGAGTTTAATTCGTTCCGTGACGGAGCTTGTAACTCAAATTACTCGTATGTCAAATCATAAAATGAACGCGTGAGACAGGTGATGCTGGGCTGATGTTGTGGCGTTCACTGTGACATTCGCTGCGCCAACTAGCGGTGGGGTATCTGAAGCTGGCTCGTAACCTGAATTTTAGCTCGCAACTCAAAGCAAAAAATCAGCAGAGAGACGGCTCATATCTCGAACAACTCGTTAGTTGGGACACTCGTAAGTCAAAGCCCCACTGTATATGAGTAAAATCATATAGTTCTTGACTTTTTCTGTCTCACTTACTTTGCTTAGCGTGATATTCTCAAGATCCATCCATGTTGTCACAAATGGCAATTTTATCTTTTCTTAAGGCTGAGTAGTATTCTATTACATATGTACCACATCTTCTTTATCCATTCCTCTATCGCAGGGCACTCAGTTGTTTCCATGTCTTGGCCACTGTGAATAAAGCTACAATGAAAATAGGGGTGCATATATCTTTGTGAGTAAATGTTTTCAATTTTTTTGGGTACATACCCAGAAGAGAGGTTGCTGGGTCATATACAGTAATTCTATTCTTAATTTTAAAAATTTATTTATTTTTAAAATTCTCACCCAAGGATATGTTTTTATTGATTTTAGAGAGAGAGGAAGGGGGAGAGAGACATTGATGTGAGAGAGAAACATTGATTGCTTGCCCCAACTGGGGATCGAGCCTGCAACATAGGTATGTGCCTAGGTATCTGACTAGAAATCAAACCCACCATCTTTTGGAGCATGGAACAATGCTCCAACTAACTGAGCCCCCGTCAGGGCTCTATTCTTAATTTTTTGAGAAGCCACCATACTGTTTTTCCTAAATTTATCTTTTTTGTCAAAAGTATTACAGATGTCCTCATTTTTTTTCTCCATTGGCCCACCCACCAGGCCTTCACCACACTATTGTCTATGTCCATGTGTTATGTATATACGTTCTTTGGCTAATCTCTCCCCACCCAACCCCACCTTCCCTCTGAGATTCATTAGTCCGTTCCATGTTTCTATGCATCTGGATATATTTTGTTCACCACAGTTTATTTTGCTCATTAGATTCCACATATGAGTGAGATCAGGTGATACTTGTCTTTGTCTGACTGGCTTATTTCATTTAGCATAGTACTCTCTAGGTCTCTCCATGCTGGCTCAAAGGGTAAGAGATCCTTCTCTTTTATAGCTGCATAGTATTCCATGGTGTAAACGTACCACAGCTTTTTAATCTACTCATCTACTGATGGGCACTTAGGGCTATTTCCAGATCTTAGCTACTGTAAAGAGTGCTGCTATGAACATAGGGATGTATATATTTTTTTCTGATTGGTGTTTCAGGTTTCTTAGGATATATTTCTAGAAGTGGGATCACTGGGTCAGAAGGCAGTTCTATATTTAATTTTTTGAGGAAACTCCATACTGTTTTCCACAGTGGCTGCACCCCCACTGTGGGAATGCACCCTCGGTCTGCATTCCCACCAGCTGTGAATGAGGGTTCCTTTTCTTCACAATCTCTCTGGTTATTACCTGTCTTGGTGATAATAGCCATTCTAACAGGTGTGAGGTGGTGTCACATTGTAGTTTTGATTTGCATTTCCCTAATAGCAAGTGAAGTTAAGCATCTTTTTATATATCTGTTGGTCATTTATATGTTTTCTTGGGAGAAGTGTCTGCTCAGGTCCTCTGCCCCTTTTATAATTGGATTTTTTGTTTGTTTTTGTTGTTAATAGCATTACCTATAATATAATATTATACTAGTTACCTCTAATACTAGTTACCAAGGGTTCTCCTGTGATCACATCCAATTAGGGGTATACAATTAGGGGTGTAAATTCAAAATTCTCTTTTTCTAAAAATGGAACTCCCATTTGACCCAGTGATCCCACTTCTAGGAATATATCCCAAGAAACTAGAAACACCAATCAGAATGGATATATGCACCCCTACGTTCATAGCAGCACAATTTGCCATAGCTAAGATTTGGAAACAGCCTAAGTGCCCATCAGCAGATGAGTGGATTAAAAAACTGTGGTACATCTACACAGTGGAATACTATGCTGCTGTAAAAAAGAAGGAATTCTTACCATTTGCAAGAGCCTGGATGGAACTGGAGAGCATTATGCTAAGTGAAATAAGCCAGTAAGAGAAAGATAAATATCACATGATCTCACTCATTTGTGGAATATAATGAACAACATAAACTGATGAACAAAAACAGATCCAGAGACAGAGAAGCATCGATCAGACCATCAAACCTCAGAGGGAAGGTAGGGGAGGGAGGGGTAAGGGGGAGAGATCAACCAAAGGACTTATATGCATGCATATAGGCCTAACCAATGGACACAGACACCAGGGGGTGAGGTCATGAGTGGGGTTGTAGGGAGCAATGGGGATATAAGGACACATATGTGATACTTTAATCAATAAAGAAAAAATAAATAAAAGTAACAATAAAAACAAAACAAAATTCTCTGTTTCAAAGTCAAGTTGAAATAATTATCTTCTCTGTAAGGGTTTGTCCCCAATTTAGTAAAAGGTTAAGTTCATTTATTTCAGTTTGGTTTGTACTTTTTGGGTTTTCTTCTTTTTGATTAATTTTGTGCCAAAGTTGAAGTATACAGTATAACAAGGTATATTTAAAGAAGTCTCAAAGGCCATCCCTGACTCTTCTACCCTGTCCCCTCCCTTCTCCTATAGTTAAGTATCTTTATTGCCTATTTATTGTGTTTTTAAAAAAATATAAGCAAATGTATGTTTTCCTTTAGAGTAGACTATTCAAAAGGTGGCATTATTACAAACATCGCCTTCCTCCTTTCTTCCCCCTTCTTTTTAATTAACACTACAGCACTAGACACAGGCATATGGGTACAACAGAATTTTAAAGTATAAATATGATTGCAGTATATTATAGAGAAAATTGCACAAATTATAAGTGTTCAGCTTGATGGATATTCACAAAATACACACACCTATGTACTAACCAATGGAAAACATTGGGCACCCAGAACAGAACACACCAGCAACTCAAAAGCCTCCCTTATGCCTCCCTTTCCAGGCACTATATTCCTCTCAAGTGTTACCACTATTCTGACATTTTTAAAAAATATATATTTTATTGATTTTAGAGAGGAAGATAGAAGGAGAGAGAGATAGAAACATCAATGATAAGAGAGAATCATTGATTGGCTGCCTCCTGCACACCCCCTACTAGGGATCCAGCCTGCAACCCAGGCATGTGCCCTTGACCAGAATCGAACCCGGGACCCTTCAGTCTGCTGACAGACTCTCTATCCACTGAGCCAAACCAACCAGGGCAGTATTCTGACATTTTTAGAAATTGAATTTATTGGGATGACATTGGTTAATAAAACCATACAGGTTTCAAGTGTACAACTCTATAACACATCATCTGCACACTGCACCATGCACTCACCACTCAAAGTCAAGTCTCTTTCCACTACCATTTATCCCCCCTTTGCCCTCTTCCACCTCCCCCCACCCCCTTTCTCTCTGGCGAGCACCATACTGTTGTCTGTGTCTGTTTTTTTTCTAAATCCCTTTACCTTTATCAACCAGCCCCCCAGACCCTCCCCTCAACCCCTCTCCCCTCTGACAACTGTCAGTCTGTTCTCTGTATCTATGAGTCTGTTTCTATGTTGTTTGTTAGTTTACTTTGTTCGTTAGATTCCACATAAAAGTGAAATCATATGGTATTTGTCTTTCTCTGACTGGTTTATTTCACTTAGCATACTACTCTCTGGTTCTATCCATGCTGTTGCAAATGTAAGATTTCCTTTTTATGGTGGAGTAGTATTCCATTGTGTAAATGTATCACAGCTTTTTTATCCACTCATCTACTGATGGGCACTTGGGCTGTTTCCAAATCTTGGTTATTGTAAATTATTTTACCCTTGCTTTCCCCCCTAATAACAGATTCTGTTGATATGTCATAACAGTATGTAGAAGCCATTCTCATTCTTTTATTTTTGAAAAATATGTATAGTACCCATTGTGCGGATGTACCATAGTTTATTGAAGCAGTCCCTGACTAATGGACATTTGACTTGTTGCCAGTCCTTTACCACTATAAATAATGATGCATTGAATGGCCTTGTACATATGCTATTTTGTCAGTGTATCTTTGTGATAACATTGATATAATTTTTTAAAAATATGTTTTTTTATTGATTTCAGAGAGAGAAAGAGGGAGAGAGAGGTAGAAACATGGATGAGAGAGAAGTATCAGTCAGCTGCCTCCTACACACCCCCTATTGAGGGTCCAGCTTGAATAGAACTCTGACCTCCTGGTTCATGGCTAGATGCACAACCACTGAACAACATTGGCCCGGCAAATTTTTGATGTGAGCTTCAGTTAATCAAGACTATTACAAGTCCCTAGTGTCTGGTCAACAGTGAAAGCTGCTAATGTAGTGTTGATGAATGCTGTGGAAGGAAAAGTCTTAAAGATAGCAGATATATTCACAAATCACTTGTAACTCACTGCCCCTCAACATTCTCCAAAGGCATCATACCCACTCTGGTCTTTGGATCTTTGCTTGTTCACAAACCACTAGCCCCAGAATACTTTCCCTCCTCCATGAATTCTAATTTGAACCTTTCCTATTTTTATGTCTTTGTGTCCTCTAACCATTGAAAGTATTTTAAAACTTTTAAATTTATAGTTTGAATATTCAAGAGGTCTTTGAAATAATGCTTATCTTCCACCCACAATTAGATTATACTGCTGCAAGAAGGCAGAAGTATCTTCTTGGTTTTGTTCTCATGGTCCAAACCCCAAAGCAAGGGCAACTTGGTTAAGTTTTTCTAAACCTGTTTCTTTATCTGTAAATGGAAAGGAATGAGTTGGATGATTTTAAAGTCTCTGACCCCAACTTTTGTGAGTCTAAATAATTTCCTAAATGATTTTAGTTTTCTTTGACTGATTCTTTTTATTTTCTTTGGCAAGAGAGAAAAATGTGCTACAGGCTTTTCCTAGGCATATACTACTCAGGAATTATCTATAATTAAAAAGAAAAATTTGAAAAGAAAAATTTGAAAAGCAAAGCCATTTTCCTTGTTACTGTAACCAAAGAATGAAATCCTCCTCTTGTGTGTTGTCTTTTTTTTTTTTTTTTTTTTTTGCTGCTGGCTGGGTATTTCTTAAATTTATATTTGTTTTATTTGATAATTTGTTTCCTTATTTAACAAACATTTATTGAATATTTTTTATGTGCCAGTCACCATTTGTTATTATTGGCTTTGCTCCTTTTGTTTCTTTGTTTTTAGCAGTAGTGTGAGCTCAAAATCTGTTTTCTTTTTTTGTAACTTCTAATAATAGATACATACAATTGCCAGAACCCAAACTTCTAAATAACAAACTAAAGCAATTTTCTTGACTAAATGATAAATTGGATTAATTATATTATTTAAGTAGGTAGTAAGTGATTTTGTGGTTCTCCTACATTTTGAATTAACAGACCAATAATATTAAAAGAAAAAATAGAATGACCTAGAGTTGCTCTTTGTTTTTTTGCTAAGTGAGGATGTTAAAAAGACAACTGCCACCATAAAATAAGAAAATTTCAGTGCCAAGAAAAAAAAGTGGAACAGAAATATTCATGAGAAACTTGTAATAAAAGAAATTTTAAAAATTGAATATAAATTTAGTTGTGAAACATCCTCTTTATTATATTCTTTTTCTTTATGTTTTGCCATGGACTTGGGAAAACATAGTTACAGACTGGTTCATGTCTTTGGACCATTGTTTATGAATCACCATTTTAGAATGAGAATTGTAATTTTTTTTTTTTAAGAATGGCTTTTTTTTTCTTTTTTTATATTTTATTGATTTTTTACAGAGAGGAAGGGAGAGAGATAGAGAGTTAGAAACATCGATGAGAGAGAAACATCGATCAGCCGCCTCCTGCACATCTCCTACTGGGGATGTGCCCGCAACCCAGGCACATGCCCTTGACCGGAATCGAACCTGGGACCTTTCAGTCCGCAGGCCGAAGCTCTATCCACTGAGCCAAACCGGTTTCGGCGAGAATTGTAATTTTTATTTTTCACTTGTGTTCCCATTGTGCTAGGCTCCAAAAAATAATAATCTAATTCAATTGAAGTCTATCTTTGGAGTTAATATATTTTAACAAAAGCATTATTATTTTGACTGAGGAGGTGGTTTGTTATGATGTGAAAGACACTGGTGAAGTAAAAGTGGCTTTATACACTGTTAAGTATTTGTAGCCCAGATTTTGTAGATAGTGAAAGAAACATTGAGTTAGTGCCCTCAATTCAGTGAGTCAGTAAAATAGGAAAGAATAGAACAAGACACTGGAATTTTAGGACCATATAACCACTTGAGTATAATCAGGAATTAGAACAGATTAACTTTATGTGATTTTCATCAGCTTTGGCTGACTCATTATCCTAATGATGCAACATGATTTTTTGACCAAATATGCATGAGTTTATATTCTAGTCCCTGGTTGAAATCAGCTTTATCCCTGTTACACTTGGCTGTGGAATAAATTTCCATTTTGCTCCAGCTTGCAACAGACAGTGAATTCCAGCTGTGGTCTTTCCAAGACTCAGTTAATAAAATTCTGTGAAGATGCACAGATTCATAGGTTCTTAATAATCAGTGATTTTCCCCAGCATTCTCACAACTCACTAATGTAAACCGGATTAGTCTCAAAGGAACCCTCAGCTCAGAGATTCTAAAATTCTACAGTTTTCTCAATCTTCTGATGTATAGGATAACACTGAGTCAAGTAGCATAGGGATTGCCAATTTTATCAAGATTTTCTAAAGATTTTGTGTATATTGTGTGTCCTAAGCCATTTTTTTAAAAATTTTGTTTTATTGCTTAAAGTCCTAAGCCATTTTTAAGAAAAATTATATTTTTATTGCTTTCAGAGAGGAAAGGAGAGGGAGAGAGAGAATCATTGACCGGCTGCATGCCCCACACTGGGGATTGAGCCAGCAACCTGGGCATGTGCCCTGACCAGGAATCGAACTGTGACTTCCTGGTTCATAGGTCGATGCTCAACTACTGAGCCATGTAGCTGGGCCTGAGCCATTTTTTTGAGCCATTTTTTAATAAGTAGAGTTATGTGGAAGATTTTTTAATTTTAAAAATTTTACAAGTGAGTGTTTACAAGGAGGCACATTTGACCCTATAAGAAATCTCATATTATTCTATTATCCTAATCTAATAATCTTGTGAGATTAAATTTTATTCCTCTTTTTGAAAGGAGAAAACTGATGCTTAGGAAGTTAGGCAATGACTACCACCCTATTCAACAAAGGATGTGGTCCCTTTAAGACTAGGAGAGGCTATCAGGGAAGAGCTGAACTAAAAACCTGGCCAAGATCCACAGACCTTGTTGACACAATGTAGCTTCTCAGGAGAACTCCTTAAGGCTATTGTGTGTAACTATGGTTTCCACTTTCCTGGCTCCTTGTGTGTCTGCTACAGTCCTGATCCCACATTTCCTGGACCAGCCTACTTGACCAAGTAAGGGGGTACTCATTCTGTCTCACTCCACAAGCAGATTCACTTTTTTTTTTTTATTTTCGACCTTAATTTTTCTGACATGAATCTCAATCAGTTTGGTCTAGCTGGCACCAGCCACAACTTTTATTTGCTCATATCAGCTTAAGAATCATTTCACGCCATCTTTACCTTGAACCTACTCGTTCTACTTATTCATTCTCATCTCTTCAAGCTATGTTTCATTTTGCTAGCCCTGGGCCTTATATCGTTTCTAGTGGGTTTGGGATTAAAATTGATTATATAACTTATATCTGTTTTTCAACATTTATTCATTCACATCCATTCATTCAAAACACAGCAAGTCCTTGTGTTTATATAGCATCGATGAGCTGCTATATGAATTTAACTCCTGTTTATATCAAATAGCTGATTGTAAAATTGGTTTCAGTATTCATCGTTTTGCTTAAAGTTGCAGATCCTATTGATGATGTTAACTGAGTACTTACTGTATATTCATTGAGGATCTATATTAGTCACTGTGGTAGGCACTGAGGATAAAGAGGTGAACAATACAGTCATGGTCCCTGCTCTCATGGAGTGCAAAATTTAGGAAGAGAGATAATAATCTAATAATCATACTAGTGAGTATATAATTACAAACCTTTTTGTCTTTATCCTTTGGCATTTTAATTATGATGTGTCTTGGTGTGGTCCTCTTTGGGTTCCTCTTGTATGGGACTCTCTGTCCTTCCTGGGCTTGTATGTCTATTTCTTTCACCACCTAAGGGAAGTTTTTTGTCATTATTTTTTCAAATAGGTTTTCAATTTCTTGGTCCCTCTCTTCTCCTTCCAGCACCTCCCTGATGCAAATGTAGGTGCACTTGAAGTTGTCCCATAGGCTTCTTATACGATCTTCATATTTTTGGATTCTTTTTTCTTTTTGCTGTTCTGATCGGGCAATTTTTAGCTAAAGGAGTCCATCACCACCATACCAGTATTATGCAGTGTTAAAGGGTCTGGTTGAAGAAGAAGGAGAAGAAGAAAAGAAGAAGAAAAATATGAACAATAAAATGACAGTATATACATATGTATCAACAATTGAATCTAAAAATCAAAATAAACAAACAAGGAATATAATGAACAGAATAAACTGATGACTAAAATAGAACCAGAGACATGGGAATATGAAACAAACTGACAAATCTCAGAGGGACGGGGGAGAGGGGGCAGGAAAAGGTTAACCAAAAAACTGATACGCATATATGCATTACCTATGGATATAGACAATAGGGTGGTGAAGACTTGAGGTGGGGCAGGATCTGGGTGGAGGGAGGCAGTGAGGGGAAAAGGGGAGACATCTGTAATACTCTCAACAATAAAGATGAAAAAATAAAATAGAGATAATAACACCTGCCTCCCAGGATAGTTATGAGGAT
Organism: Myotis myotis; assembly: GCF_014108235.1. Classification (NCBI taxonomy): domain Eukaryota; kingdom Metazoa; phylum Chordata; class Mammalia; order Chiroptera; family Vespertilionidae; genus Myotis; species Myotis myotis. Next base: position 43,046,846 of record NW_023416346.1, read on the forward strand.
TAAATAAATTAGAGTATATAGAAAGACCTAGTACATATAGAAAATGAGGGTTCCCTTTTAACTCCCACACTACCCTTTCTCTTGGCATTCTTAACTCTTATTCTTTCCAGATGCATGGTCCCACAGCCAATTACTCCTTTTCTAAGACAATGAGGGCCTTTTGAGAGCTAGTTGCTTTTAGATTTTTCCATGTTCCATTTATCCAAGCACAAGTCCTTTCTCTTATCGATTACCTTTTATTATTAAAAGTTTCAGTGCATTGAATACTTATATGAAAGGATTCAACTCATCGTAGAGATATGGAACTTACAGTGCTATAGAATGAAAAAATTGAAAACTACTGATTAGACTCCATTCATCTATCCATTTAGTCACCAAGTATTTATTGACTCTCCATTATAGCTCTATTCTGTAAGGCATAAGTGTTCCAATACTTACTTTTCCAGGGTATATCATAGCATAGAATAGGGAGCAATATAAAATCTATAATAAAAGCATAGTATGCTAATTAAGCTGGACGTCCTTCCGGACGACCTTCTGGACGTAGCTGGGGCTGCGAGGGAAGCCCGGGTCCTGGGTGCCTGCAGGGAGCCAGAGGGAAGCCAAGGTCCTGGGTGCCTGCCAGCAGCCAGAGGGAAGCCTGGTTCCGGGTGCCAGAGGGAAGCCAGTGCCGGCAGCTGGGGGAAGGAAGGCCTACTCTTGCATGAATTTCATGCATTGGGCCTCTAGTCTGTTAATAAAATATCAGGGTTCCAAAAGATTCTGAACCACATTTGACTTGAGGGAATGTCCTACTGGTCGCTAACTCTCCTTAGGCCCTAGTATTGCACTGTTTTATGGGGGACTGCTCATTACAGTTTATCCATTTCTTACTTATGTAACTTTGGGCAAGTTGCTTAACTTTGAAGACTCCATTTTTTTTCATTTGTAGAAGAGAGTGAATAAAAATATTTTCCTCAGAAGGTTGTTATAAGGATTAAATGAACTGATTTATGTAAAGTGCTTAGCACAATGCTTGGCATGCAATAAGTACCTGACATCTGTCACTGTTCACCAGCACTGTCACTGTCACTATTATGCAGCTTAAGTGAACCTAACGGCTGGTTGGCCAAGATTTTAAATGTTCACACAATTTCCCCCTTGTATTTGGTGGAGACTGGGATGACAAATATGAATGCCAACTCTGCCATTAGTAACTAGGAAACCTTCGGTAAGTCATTTAATATTGCTAAACCACACTTTTGAGATCTGTAAAATGAGGAGACTCATGGTCCCTGTTTCGTACATCTGTTGGGAAGATGAAATGAGGAAATGGGAAAGGCACTTAGCCTGGTGCCTGGAGGATCCCAGTAAATACACATTAGAAGTTATCTATTAGAATTCTAAAGTTAGTTTTCTAATATCTCTGTACTCTCTCTTGTACTCCCTTTCTGTCTCTTATTTCTAGGGGGTGGGGCTCTATTCAGAGGAAGCAAAAATAATTGTCCACCAGAATCATCTCTTTATCCCTATAAAGACCTATTTTCTACTTTATTATGTAGGCAATTAGACCTCCTTTTACTAAATCTTCCCATTTCAGACTATGCCCCTAGCTTTGGCTTGTATCCCCAAAGGGTCCATAGTGATATTTTATTAAATAGGACCTCCCCAACACACACACACACACACACACACACACACACACACACACACACACACTCACACTCACTCCTGAGGCAAATTCTGTGTTCCTCCTCCAATGTGGATTCTATACTTTTGAAGAGCAATTTTTCCTTCATGCAATATAATGGGTCAGTAAGTATGAGATCTCAAGCACCAGTCTCTGATCAGTCCCATTGACTACACTGTGTGTCCTCTCAAACTTCACCAATTTCAAGTAGAAGTGCCTCTGACCCATTAATGTCAAATGCAATGTGCTCTGCCTCTGACAATCTCTGCCAGTCTGTGTGAGGATGCTTTGGCCTACAAGTGCATTAATGCTATTCTGATCTGCAGAAACCTTCAAACCAATTCGTGTGGGGAGATAAGAGAAAAGTGTGTGTGTGTGCTGGAGGATGGGGTGGCAAATGAAGAGCAGAAATCAACTGAATTATATGCATAGCCCATGGACATTGGCAATAGGGTGGTGAAGACCTGGGGTGGTTAGGGACTGGAGAACGGGGTAAAGGGAGGGGAAATGGGGGATATCTGTAGTACTATCCTATATAGTAAAAGCCTAATATGCTATGACGTGCACTGACCACCAGGGGGCGGCATGGAGCATGGCCATCATCGGTGATGCGGTGCTGGCAGTGGGCAGCAGTGGAGGCACTGCCGGCCCTGATGGGCCCCCATGAGAGTGGGACCGCGGCGGGATGGTGGAGCAGGTGAGGGGGTGGTGCCAGGCCATGGTGGGGTGCCAGGTGGGGTTGCGGGGCTTCAAGGCTGAGGGCATGAGTTGGGGCCTAATCCTGCAGGCCATCCTGAGAGACCACACCCATGCACAAATTCATGCACTGGGCTTCTAGTCAACAATAAAAATATAAGTATTAAAACTTAAAAAAACCAACCTGATTTAGAAAAGTGAATTTTAACTCATATACTTTGCAGGTTTTAAGAAGCATTAAACTAAACAGCCTGAATAGTCCATTTGCTGAAAAGATATTTAATTATTTCAGTGAGAACTAGTTAGAGATGAGAGCCCATAAAATAAAGAGACTCCAGCATTTGATTTTAATGCCTTTCTATTTTGCTACAGGCCACAATTTAATTAAATTTCTGAATAGAAATTTAAGATGACACAGTCTCCTCCCCAGCAGCCAGACAATTGAGATAAAACACCCCAGTATCTTTCTGGAATTTGGGACCATTTAGCTAAATGCCCAGAGTGAGGTGATCTTTGCCAGCTTCCACTCCTACCGCCACACATAATGAGAGATGCTTGAAATCTTTAAGCTCAATGTCCTAAATCTGGGCCAAGTGCTCATGGGCCATAGAAAATTTGCTATTTATTTTAGAGAAAAATGCAAAACTGATTATTGATAAACTAATCAAAAGAGGTGGAGATGAGTGTGCTGTTGGGGGGAGATGTGGATTTATTGAAATGATTTTTATTGATAGAGCAAGCACTGAATCAGAAATAAGGTTCTAGACCTAGCTCTAATAGTTAAATATTTATTTTAAACATATCAGCACTTCAACTTTGTCATCTGTGAAATGGGGTAGGGTGGACTAGATCCCTTAAGGCAGTGGTCGGCAAACTGCGGCTTGGCAGACCGCGGCTCGCGAGCCACGTGCGGCTCTTTGGCCCCTTGAGTGTGGCTCTTCCACAAAATACTGGCTCTTCCACAAAATACCGACTTCTGCGCATGGGCCACAAAGTTTCAATTGCACTGTACATGCGCGCCCACACGTGGTATTTTGTGGAAGAGCCACACTCAAGGGGCCAAAGAACTGCATGTGGCTCACGAGCCGTGGTTTGCTGACCACGGCCTTAAGGTATCCTCCACCCGTAATATTCCATGTCTTTAATATAGTAAGGTTAATAGGGCCTTAGAATAGAAATGGCCACAAATTCAAATAGTTTGGAAATGACAGCAGTTCTTTCAACTGTATTGATCAGGTTCCAGAGGGAAGTACACAAATCAACAGTTCTATTTTTTTGTTAATGTCCAGTGACTAGAGCAATGCTTGCTTCATAGTAGGTGCTCAATAAATATTTATTGGCTGAGCATATGACTCTTCCATGAGTATTTTAGCTCTCAGTTTCAGTTGCCTAGTTTCCCAATGCACTTGTGTGGATGTTTAAGATGTACTTGGGGATACTTTTTGCTTAATAAGTAATATGTTAATTTATAGGCCATTACAATTGAGTGGCTTTTTCTCTCTTAGTAAATTGCTACAATGAGGGATTTAAAAAATGTTATCTATACACCAATTAGGTAAATCCTCGGGAGAGCAATAATTTGTAGCCTATCTTAGAATAGGTTGTGTGTTTTTGTTTAACCTTTGGATATAAAAACCAAAGCACTAAATGATTTGTCACATTCTCACTTTCCATCCATCCATTCCTCTATATTTATAGCAAAAGATTTATAGCATTATTTAATTTTCTGTTCTAACTAGAGAGTTCAGGAAGCTCCTCTGAACCTGTTAAAAATCTTTACATTGGAAGATCTACCTCTTATAATCAGGAATCATAAAGTCTCTAGCCTTAAAAGTATTTTGCCCTAGCCGATTTGGCTCAGTAGATAGAGCATCGGCCCATAGACTGAAGGGCTTCAGGTTTGATTCTGGTCGAGGCACATACCTCAGTTGCAGGCTCGATCCCCAGCTTGATCGATGAGTACTATGATAATCTTCTGCTCCTGTTTTTTTCTCTTACCTATTTCCTCATTCTCTGACTCCTTTTTCTTGGCTAGAATATTCAATGTTGTTGTTTCCCAGCGCTCTAACCTTGACTTTGTAGTCTGTCCTGTACTCTCTTCCTGGAAATCTAAACCAGTGTCATTTGTATACAGATAACTCCCAAACCTTACCTTTAGTCCAGATCTTTCATCTAAGTTCTAACTGCCTATAGAAGATTTCCACTTGGATGTTCTATAGATACCTCACCATGTCCCACTTGGATGATGGTGGTACTCTTCAAGATTATGCCTATTCTATTAGTTCTTCACACTTCTGGCAGACTAATTTTGATTTGGTCATTCTCCAGATGAAAATTATTGAGTAGTTTCCATTGTTTATAGTATAAATCTAAACGTTTTTTATAGGCATATGAGGTACTTCATAATCTTTACCTTTTTCTTGAGGTTCATCCCTCTTTCACACTGTTGCAACACTGAGCTACTTGTGTCACCTGATAATACCATACCCTTTCATACATCCAAACCTTTGTCTATGCTGTTCCCTTTTTAAATCAACTTAACCATAGCTTCCTCTGGGAAATATTCCCTGGCTCAGATGAACCTTTTGTCTCCCATTGTGCCACATATTGACCTTAATTATAATAAAGATTGCTTCTGTTATGTACTGGCTTCATTAAATACTCATTTTTTTAGTTCTGGAGGTGAAGCAAGGAGCAGTTTTTCTTGTTAGGTGAGTGGACCTTCAGAGCAAGACAGAGATTCCTAGCAAACTTTGATAATATCTTTCACTGTCCTGAGTTCCAATGGGGAAGATAAAGGTACATTCTCTAACCAAGACGGGGAGTAAAGCATGCTGTTATAGTAACAGATTAAGTGGGCTCTCAACAGAGTTGAATCTTTTCTTGACCATCTAGCACAGTGACAATCCTTTGTCAGTGGGTTTCAACAATGGTATGGTCCCTATGTGTATCCTGTGTGCTGGGGCTATTCCTCCTTCTTTTGGTGACATATGAGCACTGTCCTATTATGGAGGAGGGAGGGTAGCTAGGCAAGTAGCATCTGGGTAGCCTAAGCATATTGAGGATGACAGAATAATTGGGGACTGGGCTGCTCCAGTATATTGAGGGAGATCCAGCATTTAGAGGCTAGAACTCTCCAATCAAATATAACTCACCAGAGCTGAAATATATACAAAAATCCTACTACAGGAAAATCAAAATAGTAGTTACCTCATTGTGGTGAGGGTGGGATGGATCTTGTGGTACAAGGGAAGCTTCTGATAATTATATTTTATCTCTTGATCTGGGTGGTAGTTACATTTTTACATAAGTAAAAATTTACAGAGTGATTCACTTAATATTTGTACACTTTACTGTACCAGCATATATGTTATATCCCAGTAAAAGGGTAAAAGAAATGAGGGGAAAATATATACAGCAGAAAAAAGTAGCCCATCCCAATTTATATATATATATATATATTTTTTTAAGTAAATCTTTATTGTTCAGATAATTACAGTTGTTCCTCTTTTTCTCCCCCATAGCTCCCCTCCACCCAGTTCCCACCCCACCCTCTGCCCTTACCGCCCCCCGTCCTCATCCATAGGTGTACGATTTTTGTCCAGTCTCTTCCCATACCCCCCACACCCTCCCACACCCCGAGAATTGTCAGTCCACTCCCTTTCTATGCCCCTGATTCTATTATATTCACCAGTTCACTCTGTTCTTCAGATTTTTTTATTCACTTGATTTTTAGATTCACTTGTTGATAGATATGTATTTGTTGTTCATAATTTTTATCTTTACCTTTTTCTTCTTCTTCCTCTTCTTAAAGAATATCTTTCAGCATTTCATATAATACTGGTTTGGTGGTGATGAACTCCTTTAGCTTTTTCTTATCAGTGAAGCTCTTTATCTGACCTTCAATTCTAAATGATAGCTTTGCTGGATAAAGTAATCTTGGTTGTAGGTTCTTGGTATTCATCACTTTGAATATTTCTTGCCACTCCCTTCTGGCCTGCATAGTTTCTGTTGAGAAATCAGCTGACAATCATATGGGTACTCTCTTGTAGGTAACTGACTTTTCTTCTCTTGCTGCTTTTAAGATTCTCTCTTTGTCTTGTGCCCTTGGCATTTTAATTATGATGTGTCTTGGAGTGGTCCTCTTTGGATTCCTTTTGTTTGGGGTTCTCTGCGCTTCCTGGACTTGTAAGTCTATTTCTTTCAGCAGGTAGGGGAAGTTTTCTGTCATTATTTCTTCAAATAGGTTTTCAATATCTTGCTCTCTCTCTTCTTCTGGCACCCCTATAATTTGGATGTTCCAGAGGCTCCTTGCACTATCTTCATATTTTTGGATTCTTTTTTCTTTTTGCTTTTCTGGTTGGGTATTTTTTGCTTGTTCGTATTTCAAATTGTTGACTTGATTCTTGTGATCCTCTAGTCTGCTGTTGGATCTCTGTATATTATTCTTTATTTCAGCCAGTGTATGCTTAATTTCCAGTTGGTCCTTTTTCATATCCTCAAGGGTCTCACTAAATTTATTGGCGGTTTCTAGAAAATTCTTGAAAAACCTTATAACTGTGGTTTTGAACCCTATATCCAGTAGTTTGCTTTCCTCCATTTTTGTCATTTGTGATCACTTTCTTTGTCTCCACATTTTGGCTGCTTCCCTGTGTTGATAGAGTGGCTTTGTGTGCTAGGTGTCCTATAGGGCCCAGTGGCTCAGCCTCCCCAATTACCTGAGGTGGACACTCTTGGTGCACCGCCTTGTGGGCTGTGTGCACAGTCTTGTTGTAGTTAAGCCTCGATTGTTGTAGGTATCACTTGGAGGAATTGACCTCCAGGCCAATTGGCTGTGAGAATCAGCTGTGTCTACAGTGGGAGAACTTCTGTGCTGAAGACACCCTTATGGGGCAAAACTTGCTTCAGTGGGGCTTTGGTGCTCACTGAGTCTGCCCCCTGAGTGTGTCCCTTATGGATCTGAGGAGTTGTAATCTGGATGGTCCCACTCTGACCACTGGGTACACCAGCTCTTGGATCTAAGGAGGTGCTAATTTAGCCTCTGCCTGATGCTACCCAGCAGGAGCTATGGAGAGATCTGCAGATTCCTCTTCTTTGTTTGGGGTTTGGAGGTGCCCAGATGAGGCCCAGCTGTGAAGCAATGCAAGCTGCTGTGGGGCCTTGGGCCTTCTTTTGGATGTTCTGGGTCTCTCTGACCCAGCTGCAGTTTGTTAGGTAATTTTAGATCTCAAAGGGCCAACCCATTCATATGCAAAAGCCTCTGCTAGCAGCTTGGGTGGCGCAGGGTCTCAGGGAATCAACAGGGCGGAGCAAACAGCTATGGCTGATCCTCAGCCCTGTCCTAAGAGACTCCCTGGTTTCAGTGTCCTGTCTCAGTGTCTTGTGGTAATTGCAGCAAGCACCTCTGAGAGAAAGCCGCCCTCGAATTCCACCCGCTGCCAGACAGTCCAGTTTCTTCCCGTATGAGTCTGGGTCCCCAGAGACTCGCCCGGAACTGGAGTTCAGAGCTGTCAGGAGCTTGTGTCTCGCTCCCGATTGAAAAAGACACCGGCGTCCTCTGTTTCCAGCCCTTTCCGCGCGCCTCCGTACCTCTGCACTTTACTTCCGCACCTCCTCTGAGTCTCAGTGTGCTTTTCTCTTTCCTTCTAGTTGTAGAATTTCCCCTCAGCCAGCCTTCCTGTGGTTCTGGATGATGTCTGTTTTGTCTTTTAGTTGTAGTTTTGAAGTGGTTGTGCGAGGCAGCAATTTCAGGTGTTTACCTATGCCACCATCTTGGTTTCTCCCCATTTTATATTTTAAACAAAATATTAACACCTAAAATCAAACTGCTGTATTATAATCATTTTAACCTTGGGACAAACTGATGACTAAAGAAAGAGAGGTTCCTTACAAAACAAACTTTTCTTAGAGGTTCTTATGTTCCTGTAGAGACTCTGGTTTCTACGTGCTCATCTGCCCATTATATTGTGATCCTGTTCAGGTCAGAGAGCATCCCTTTTATCTATATACAGAGGCCCATTGCACGAAGAGATTCGTGCAATAGGCCTTCCTTCCCCTGGCTGCCAGCACCGGTTTTCCTCTGGCACCCAGGACCCAGGCCGCAGTGGAGAAGCCAAGCCTCTTCAGTCTTCAGTCATCTTCAGTCTTCAGTCATCTTCAGTCGTCTTCGGTCTTCGCTTGGGCTAGAGCCTTCAGTCTTTGCTTCATGCCTGCATATGCAAATTAACCGCCATATTTATTGGGTTAATTTGCATATTCATCCTGATTGGCTGGTGGGCGTAGTGGAGTGACACCAATTTGCAGGTTTCTCTTTTATTAGTGTAGATCCCTTATGTGTAGCACAGAGTAGGTGCTTAATTAACCTCTACAACAGTTGCACTGTTTTTTGCAAATGAGTAAAGCAGATACTTCTTTTCACCTTATATCCTACTTTTCCATGTTCCTCTCCTCCATTTTGGTGCCTGTGCCTTACCTGTTCCTTCAAGCTCCCTGCTGGTGTAGGTGCAGAAACCACTTGCCTGGTAGAGGGGGTGCTGTGCCTGTGCCTGTAACCTAGTAGGTACTAAATAGATACTTACTGATCTGAGGCAGAGAAGCAAGGTTTCATGGTACTGGTGTAAGTGGGAGGCTGAGGGAGTTGAGGAACGCAGTCAGCTGGAAGGCATGTTGGGTCACAGGTGGACATGGAGCACAGAGAAGCTGCTGGTAGGAGCAACACAGTAGAAGAGAATGTCACAAAATAGTACTATGGCCCAGAAGCTAGAGCCAAGCCTGGAGCCCTGGGGCCTGAAATGCGGAGCCAAAGAGTACTCAGTCACCGGAGCCAAAACCAAGAAGAGCCAGGGCCAAGCCAGTGGAGAGTCATGGTGAGGTCTTAGGGTGCCTGAAAGAGACTCAGTCAGGTGGTGGCTATTTCTGTCCAGGCTGATAGTTTTGAATTGCCCTAGATCATAATTCTTTTTGGACTATGCCTTTTCTGTCAGTTCATCTTAAACTGGCTGCATACATTTCTCTGGTTGTCAGTTAATTTATCTCATTCTACCAGAGGTTTAGCTGATCATAATAGTACCCTACAGTTTTATAATCTTTTAAAGTCTGAAAAATGCTTCTGCAACCATTAAATTCCACAATACTCCTATGAGGGAGTTGCCGTAGGTGTTAGTATTGCCATTTAACAGATAAATTGAGACTCAGAGAAGTTAAGTGTCTTGCCCACGGTCACACAAGTAATAATTGGTAGAGTCAACGCTAGAACCCAACACTTCTGACTGCACAACGAATATGTTTTTTATTTTTATTTTTTAAAATATATTTTTATTGATTTTAGAGAGGAAGGGAGAGGGATAGAGAGATAGAGACATCAATGATGAGAGAGAATCATTGATTGGCTGCCTTCTGCACGCCCCCACTGGGGGTCAAGCCTGCAACCCAGGGATGTGCCCTTGGCTGGAATCGAACCTGAGACCCTTCAGTCCACAGGCCAACGCTCTATCCACTGATCCAAACCAATTAGAACCAAATATCCTTTTTAAATAACACTGTTAGATGCCTGCTAATTGTTCAAGGGATAACCTTGCACAGTGATATTTACCTTTTTATAGGGGATCTTCAAAATGGAAAAAAAAAAAAAAGCCTTGAAGAAGTAGAGAAGTGACTTTCTAATGGTGGAAATTTGTGATATTTTTACAAGAGCTGGGAAATATCTTTGGACAAGGGATTGTGCTCAGTTCTTCTCAAATCATACCATGTAGTTGGTAGCCTAGTCTGTATTCTTTTGAGAATAGCCCTACTTTCTGGGTTCTGTGTTACATGCTACCTGGGATAACATGACAAAGGTTAGTCCTTTGCCTCTGGCTCTTCAGATTGGGCAGTACAGCATAACTGTTAAAAGCAAAGACTCTGGAGCCACATGGCTTGGGTTGGAATTGCAGCATTGCCATTGTCAGGGACAGTAAGAGCACTGCTCCTCTGAGTTGCTCTGAATTCATGTATTCTTCTAAATTCTTCCCGACTATGCCAGGGCAGATCCTTCTCGAACCCTGCACACTGTACTAACTGTTGGGAACTTAGTTCAAGTTCCTCCTTTATCCTTTGCTCACTAATTACAGGTGTTGGGTCTGAACCCCTCTGCCTGGGCTGGACCTTCTTGGACACAGGTCTTAGATGGAGAAGCCATGGGAAGTTGTGAGTATGTAAGAATGAGTCTTTATTGCAGAAGCCAGTGGCCACATAGCCATCAGACAAGAAAATCCTTCACAGCAAAGTCCATAAGACAGGCAGCCGTACACTGGCTGGTGAACAGATACATCTTTCCCACAAAGCAGCATCAGTCTCTGTACGCACAGCTATTACCTGAGCTGCTGCACGCTGCCCCTTAGACTTGCCGCATCACATTGTAGTGGTACCTAAGCTCTGTCTCAGCAGCTTCTCTAGTCTCTCTGGCTCAGCAGCTTCTTCTGTCTCCCCTGCTCAGCACACTGGCTGTTCTCTGTAGCCTCACATAGTAACTACCTCTGAGCTTCACTCTTCTAGCCACTGGCTGGTTAACATGGCAGCCATATCTGACCTCTCTGAGCTCTTAGCTTTACATTGTAGCAGTATCAGTTCTCAGCTCTCTCTGATCTCTCCTCTCTCCTGCACACATAGGAGCTACATTCTCTGTCTACTGCCTCTGCTTCTTACACTAGCTCTGCCCAGCTGCTCTCTATAGCAGACTCCTGGTTAGTAACCTGCATATTACTCCAGAGACAAAGAAGGCTAGTTGCCAACAGTGACATCAATCATTTGGGTTACAGAAGGGCACAGTTTACTGTGTGTCCTTGCACCCGCTCATGGTATCTTGGCCTTGGACACGCCGATTAGGCTCATGCTCAGTGGCCTTGGCCATTATGATGTATTGACAACAAAGCCTCTTTGCTCCCATTGGCCTTGACTATCTGGGGACCCTGGCGTGGTTCCCACAGCTATGTACTGTGAAACCCAGAGCATCTTCCTTTACTTATCTGTATCTTAGGGTTCCTCATCTGTGAAATGGGCAATAATAGCAGTATTTACCTCATGCGGAAGAAATGATTTAATATATGTAAAGAACTTAGAACAGTTCTTTGCATATAGTAATTACTACAGAAGTGCTACATAGTTTTTATTATTGGTAGTATTTGTATTATTTTATATCCTTCTGGTGTGAATTGTATTGGATATGTATGTCAATATGAGTGGTCTCAGGGAGGCCAGATCAGGTAGGTTGAGAAATGGGGTTTTTAGACAGATACACAGATTGGGCAGAGAACCAGCCTATGGCCACATATGCACTCCAGGACTCTTAAAAACATTTTTTTTTATTGATTTCAGAGAGGAAGGGAGAGGGAAAGAGAGATAGAAACATCAATGATGAGAGAGAATCATTGATCAGCTGCATTCTGCACATCCCCCACTGGGGATCGAGCCCGCAACCCGGGCATATGCCCTGACCGGGAATCAAACCATGACCTCCTGGTTCATAGGATAATGCTCAACTACTGAGCCATGCCGGACAGGCTTCAGGACTCTTGAACATGTTTTGCTAAGAGTCTGTTCACCTGGACAAGTTATAGGTGCAGTTTGCCTGGGCTACAGACAACAGTAGCTCATTTTAGCAGTAGTTGCTTCCTTCCTAGTGAAGGACATATAATTATAAACACCAACTTACATGATAGAGCAATGCTCCCTTGGACCCAAAATGGCCATATGTTTGCACCTTTCATGTGTTAAGATCTATATTTAATTCCCTGAAATTTTCATGAGAATGGATGTTTATTCATTCCCTAGGTAACTAGATGGAAAGCAGGCTTCCGTTTTGCCAAGGCTCCGTGCGGGTAGGCTTGATCACTGAGAAAGAGTGGTGAAAATAAGTAAGAGAAGTTCTGCCTTCATTGTCAGAGAGCAATTGAGACATATAGAATCCAGGTCTCTTCCCTGACTGCTCTGGGAAACCTTTCACAGTCACTACAGCACCCACTGATCTCTCTGCTTCTGATCATCCCCTAGCACTATCTACCCACTCAGTTTGGCACTTAATTATATACTGCCTAAGGTGAAATCTCCCTCCCCAATTATAGGCCATTCCAAGTATACCCCTGTTCTCCCAGCAAAAGCCTGACTAGACAGTTGATAGATATTTCAGAGGGAAAGTTCAAGCCATAAGTTAACTATTCTCCAGGATCTTCTAAACTATATCCCTGAACCTAGATTACCAGAAAAGCTACATAACTGATTCATATTGCTTTAGTCTCATCCCTCACTCCTTAAAATTGCCGTTATAAAGTTGTTTCATCACAAATGTTAGCTTGTGTTTATATTTTCCTTCTGTTGTATGGTGTTTTAAAGCGAAAACTCTGAAATCCTTGATGGAAAGAGGGAGCAGGTGCATAAATCCTCAAAGTGTATTCCTGTTTAGAGTAGACAAAAATGATCTCCATAATAGGAGTCATGTATATGCTAATGAAGATGAGGAAACTGAAGGGTTTGTTTATTGGGTAGTCTGGGAACAGGCAGAGAAATAGTTGTGAGGAAGTGCAGGACTTTTGGATACTTGTGGCTTCTTTGTTTGACATTTTATACTGAAGTGTCAAAGTATAAAGAAGTTGTGAAAAATAGAAAAGCTTAGGGCTGTGACTATGGCAGGGTGCTCTCTGCCTGGAAAAGGAGACAAAAACTCCCTCCCTCTGTCTTGTCTCTTCTAAATGTTTCCCAGATCAGCAAACCTAAATTGGGCTGGTGGTATTGCTCTACCGGCTCCAGGACACCTCTTATAGGAACTTTGGCTGCAGTGTCCAGGGAACTCTGGTGTATATTTGCCTGCTTGCATGTCAGTGATTGCAGTAGCATGTGAATGTCCTGTAGTCACCTTTGGCGACACCTTAGTACATGTGTATAGTATTTAATCTCCTGGATTACAATATATACCTTTGTCTTGTTTGTGATCTGTGATCTGTGTGCTTGGAATTTGGCATAAAAAGATCTTTGTGGCCAGTTTGATCATTTTTTTGTGTTCCTGACCATGGGGTTGAAGCTCATTTTACTGTAGATATACTGTACAGTGGAATCCTGATTTCCAAGGCCCTTTCAGACTCTGACACTATGAGTCAGTGACCAGGAACTGAGACAGATTTCTCAGCTGATCGTAGCCACAATGTGAAGATGACAGTATTCTGGTGTTATCTATTGGTCATGACTGCATGTTTCTGGGAATCAGCAAAGTAAAAGCAATGTGTTGAAATCAGTTTTCACAAATAAATTAATGGGTGGTTATTTGCTCTACAAAATGTCTCACAGAGATTCCTTTAAATAGCAAGCTCCTCGGGTGTGCTTAAAATATAGGTCAATTTATTTTTAAAAAGCCCTTTCACGTGCAGAACATTTATAAACAAGTCTGTTAAATAAAGAAAGATACATATACAGGATGGTTTGGGGTTTGGTTTTGGATCTAACAGACTTCACTTGTCCAAATGAATTCACTTCTATCTGTGTCCAGGAAAGTCTTATTTTAACTTTGGGAGCCGAAGGTAATTGGATTAGGATTCTTAAGAAAATCAACAGAAAAGTACCATTCATTCTGCCTCCTGTGGTGGTCCCAAACAAGTAGATTCTTGTTGCAGGAGAGTCATAATGATCTCAATGGTTCTTTCTATAAACTTTTCCCCTGGGGATGTTAGCAGAAAGTACAGCATTTAAAATTTTTTCCTGGAATATCTAGACTCTCAAAAAAAAGTCAGAAACCTCTGGTAGTATGTGAAAACATGGGAAAGATTTGCAATTTTTTAGATAAAAGATGACCTTCTTGAACATCCCAGGAAGATTAGCAGATACATAGCTTTAAATTCTTCTTGGAGTCAATATTAAGACCTTTGGGAATGTAAGTACTCTGAAAGTCAGGAGACCACTATTAAGTTACTGTCTTGTTCTGCCTTTTAAGTCAAGCCCATATGTACTCAGTTGTAAGGCATGCTGAGAATCAGTAGAGTGGGGGAGGAGGCCAAGGTTGAGCTGGACCAGGGTTGGTTAAACGCTCTCATCCAAGGAAGATGGTCAGCTATCGAAACCCCAGCGTCTGAAGAGATGGGATAATTTTCACCTTGAATTGCGCAGCTATTTATGTCTACAGGGTCTCATATGATGGTTGGGCCTAGTAGCATAGGGAGAACTAAGAGTTAGGCATATGACAATATCATGCTTTGGGGTAGAGGGGTGGGATAGATGTCTACCAGTTGCAGCTGGATTCCAGCTAGTAACTAGTCCAATAAGAAAAAGGAGTGGATAGAGGTAGATGGGGACTGAGGGACCTAGCCAAGCTGATTTGGGTTCCAGGCAGGATTCCAAGTCCAACAGAAGACACTGGGTGCAAAGAAACGGAGTCATGCAAGTAATAATAATAGCTGCTTTTTATTAGTCTCCTATGGCATGTCACATTATTTTATTTAATATTTGTAACAATGCTATGAGGTACTCATTTAGTTTTTCCTTCTGATATCAAATATACGGTGTCTTTTCCAAATCAGCTAGTTTTGCAATTCTCTAAAACCAACTGTGTGTCCAACAATTTGATTCAGTTCTGACACTTAGTATTCAGAGTTAGCTCAGGCTTCACAGGTTAAGGGCCCAGTCTCACAAGACTGCCCTCACTTCAGATGCCAGCCACAAATGAGGTCCCAAGGTGACCCATACTTCTGCTTGACTGATTACCAATTTAGATATTCCCATGACCTACCCACCAGGTGGGTACTGATTACCAATTTAGGGGTTCCCATGACCTACCCATCTTCACCAACTTACTTTGTTAGTAAAGGTATGTTCAGGCCAGACATAGGGGATAATAGTTAAGTAAAATGACTCACAGAACTCAGGAAAGCACTTTGCTTATGATTACTGGCTTGTTACAATGGGTGCAACTCAGGAACAGCAAAATGGAAGTTATGCATAGAGCAAGGCATGGGTCTGGGTTGGGGAGCACAGAGCTTCCATACTCTTTCTGGGTTTGGCACTCTCTCAACACACCAACATGTTCATCAACCTGGAACATCTCCAGGTCTCCTTTTTCAAGAATTTTTATAGAACTCATTCTTCAGTTCCCCCTCCTCCTTCTCTTTGGAGGCCCTCTCTGGAGACCAGGGAGTAGGGCTGAAAGTTCTAATCCTTTAATCACATCTTTAGTCTTTCTGTTGACCAATCTCCAACATAAAGCTATGTGGGAGCCCCAACTTTAGTCAATCATTTACATACAAAAACTCAGATGTTGAAAAAGGCTTACTATGTATAATAGATACTCCTATCATTCAAGGGTTTGGGAAACTTTGTGTCTGGAATCCGGGACCAAGACAAATATATTTATTATCTTAGTGGGTAGGTATTTATATTATCTTACAGATAAGGAGTCTTAGGCACAAAGAAGTGAAATAACTTGCTTAAAGTCACGTAGCTGGGAAGTAACTGGTGGAGCTAGGAATTGAACTCACCTTTGACTACTGTCAAAGTAAGTCCTGCATTTAATTAGCATATTCTGCTTATACCATATAGTGTATGTCATAGCAGAGGTTGAAGGGATGGATTGCTGAAGTGCAGATGGCTCATTACCCATATACTATTTAGTACAGTCAATGCCTTTAGGTATTAGTGGAGAAAATAAATTTCCCAAGTCAACAAAGGAAAAATTAAAGCTTAGCTCTGCTAAAAATTTAACATTCCAAAGGTAATAATGCAGAAGACCATTTTTAAAAAATTCTTTATTGTTTAAAGTATTACATAAGTCTCCTCCCCTCCCCCATTGGCCTCTCCCCAGCTGCTCCCACCTCCTAGCACATGGCCTCATACCCCTACTGTCTGTGTCCATTGGTTATTCTCATATGTATGCATACAAGTCCTTTTGTTGATCTCTTACCCCAAACCCAACGCCTCCCCTCTTAAATTGGTCAGTCTGTTGGATGCTTCTATGACTCTGGCTCTATTTTTGTTCATCAATTTATGTTGTTCATTATATTCCACAAATGAGTGAGATCATGTGATATTTATCATTCTCTGACTGGCTTATTTTGCTTAGCATAATGCTCTCAAGGTCCATCCATGCTATTGCAACTGGTAAGAGTTCCTTCTTTCTTACAGGAGCATAGTATTCAATTGTATAGATGTACCACTGTTTTTTAATCCACTCATCTGCTGATGGGCACTTAGGCTGTTTCCAAATCTTAGCTATTGTAAATTGTGCTGCTATGAACATAGGGGTGCATATATGCTTTCTGATTGGTGTTTCTGTTTTCTTGGGATATAGTCCTAGAAGTGGGATCACTGAGTCAAATGGGAGTTCCATTTTTAATTTTTTGAGGAAACTCCATACTGTTTTCCACAATGGCTGCACCAGTCTGCATTCCCACCACAGATGACCATTTTTATGTTTATTTTTAATTTGGGGATAAGTAGAATCCATATGACTCACAATCACATGTTTGGGGGAGTCTAGGAAGCTGATTTTCAAGAGCAAGGGGAAGTTGAGTTCATCACATCTTTGTGGAATGCATATCTGCTTTTTGCCAGGCACTCTGCTAACAATACCCAGAGAAGAAAAGGTAGAATGAAGAAGAAATCATGCAGAAGTGAAACATGTAAAAAGATTATATAGCCCAGTGATGACCATGTCAAAATATGTCAATACTAGTATATCCTTTTCAGGATGGTATGGCTGTTTAAAAGACCATTAATGGTGGTACACATTCAATTTAAAAACTAACTAACAAAATATTTAAAAAGAGCATTAATAGTGTAAATATGCATCTCAAGTTGTTAGCCCAGTCATAGTAAGCATTTTTTAACAGTCTTGAGCTCAATAGAGTATATTCAAGATAAGAATATGTCACCAGGCAGCAAGTGTAGGGGCAAGAGCACCGGAGCAGGATTAGGAGCAAGGAGATCTGGATGCTAGTTTAAGCTCTGCCACTAACTTTTTCTATGATTTGGAGCAAATCACTTAACCTTGCTAGCTTCTAGATTCCCCCTCTGTAATTAGAAGTGGTTGAGCTTGGTTGATTTCCAAACAGGCAAGGCAAAACTTTAAACCGACTCCTGAATTCTGTTTTTCCCTTCCCCCAATTTCTCTCTTATTCCTGCTCTGAAATTAAAAAAGCAAACAAAACAAACAAACAAAAAAAACCATTTCAACACTATTCTGTACCACAGAATGACCTTGAGTTGGGAAATCCTGAGGTACCTTCCAGCTCCAAAATTCCATGATTTTGTGTCACTGTAAATGTGGTCTTTAGATGCATTAATTTTATCCTGTAAACATTGATTGGCACCCTAGCCAGTTTGGCTTAGTGGAAAGAGCATCGGCTTGTGAACTGAAGAGTCCCAGGTTCATTTCCAGTCAAGGGTATGTACCTGGGTTGCAGGCTTGATCCCCGGCCCTGGTTGGGGCATGTGTGAAGACAACCAATTGATGTGTCTTTCTCACATCTCTCTGTCTCTCTCTCTCCCTTCTCCTCCTCTAAAAATTAATGGAAAAGTATCCTCAGGTGAGGATTACCAATAACAAAAAATTGATTGGCAGTCAGTCAGAAGTTATGTTCAGGCCAGATATAGGGGATAGGGCTGGCCAAGTAAAAACAAAACAAAACAAAACAAAACAAAACAAAACAAAACAAAACAAAACAAACAAAAAAACAACTCTGCAGAGAAAACTGGAATTAGAGGGAGGAATGATTGTATCTAAGGTGATGGAAACAGAACGAGTGTGGGGATCTCATTTGTCCAAAAGGGGATTAGTTAAATGGAGAAAACTCATGATTACTACTATTATTATTGCTCTGTTACCTTTTTAGAATCACTGTATGGCAGGCACTAAACTAGGTTCTCTACATAAGTTACATATTTCACTATCACAATAAACTTGTATTATTATTGTTTTCTTATTCTCACTTTTCAGGTGAAGAAATTGAGGCATAGAGAGGATAAGACTTTCCCCACACATCAGGATAAAGGCTTCTTAAAGAAGTGCTAGGAGCTTCCAGAGGCAAAATAGATTAGATTTGAGATGATTGAGAAGAGTATGCTTGGAGTTTGAAACAAAAGTAGGATCTGGAACCCTCCAAGGAGGGATTGAGGGTCTCCAGTGACTGTTTAAGTGGTAGCTGATTAATTTGGAGGAGAAACAATAAGAATCCGATGTTTAGAAATCAGATATATGTGCAGAGGTAACACGTTTGTTTTGTTTCAAGGCCCCATCATTTTATTCAAATGATCATTTTTTTTTGTTTTCATTGTGAATTCTTTGTTAGTAATGGAATACATAAATTGGATTTCTATGGCTTCCCTGTAGAGAGGAATGCACCACTTCTGTAAAGATATGTTTGCCCTCAGAGATAAAGTGTTGGGTCTGATGATAATTCCCCTTTAGGGAGGCACTGAATTAAATTTATTGGCTGATTTGATGTTCACTACAGTTGGAGCCATTTAAATTCATTGATCTGTAGAGCTATGCTTTGTAGCTTATATCTGGGCAGCAATCAATAACTTTATATTTAGTGTGAATTAAACTGTAACCAAAAGATGGAGTACTTCTTTGTCATGGCTCTTTATTGCAAATAGAAGTTATGCTTTCTTTGTAGTAATCAGAATAAATGGAAAAATGAAAGTTTTCAGTATTCTTACTGTGCTCTCAAAAAAGTTACACCCACTCTCTCACAGACAGGTTAGGAGGCATAATTCAGTTTTTCATGAATATTAAATTTATGAATTCCATTTAAATGTTACAGAAATTATTTAGGAATATAGTTTTTACTATTCTACTATATTTTAAAAACTCGTATTAAATATAATTAAGAGAAAATGTATGTTTTGATAAATGCTTAATTATATAAATTTAATTCACTGTCCATGAATATGTCATTTCCCTGATGTGTTTTATGTGTATTTCCTGCTGAAACATCTATTTCCTCAGATCATTAATGGATGCTAACAGGAGAGTATATATTGTTTATTAATTTGTTTATATATTGATTGAAATACACTCTCTTCCACTTGTATAAAGTAATTTTTAGAATTCTCAATAAGATTATATAGTCTTGTTAATCAATTCAGCCTCTGTCACATTGGGTCATCCTGAGAACTCCGTTATGGCCCACCTCCTCTCTATATCACTCCTATTTACCCTCTCTTCTTGATCTGCTCTGAAATTTTCACCATTAAGGTAACTCTGGGAGGCCATGCTAAAATATATAGATACTAGAGGCCCGGTGCATGACATTCATGCACTGGGGGCGAGGGGTAGAGGGGTCACCTCAGCCCCAGCTTAGGCCCACTCCCCTTGGGCCTAAGTCGTCAATTGGACATCCTTAGCACTGCGGTGGAGGTGGCCGCTGGGCTCACCAGCCATCAGTCTGGCTTGTGACTGAGCAACGCTTCCCCTGTGGAAGCACACTGACCACCAGGGGGAAGCTCCTGTTTTAGCGTCTGCTCCCCCTTCCCCCCGTAGTCAGTGTGCGTCATAGCAACCTGTCGTTCTGTGGTTTGGTCGATTTGCATATTACCCTTTTATTATATAGGATTATCTAGAAAAGGGAAGAGGATTCCTTTTTTAAATTTATTTTCCCTTTATTGATTAAGATATTACAAATGTGTCCTTATCCCCCCAATGTCCTCTCTTCCCCCCAATCCTGCCCTTACCCTCACCCCCTGTTGTCCACATCCATCGCTTATGCTTATATGCATGCATACAAGTCCTTTGGTTGATCTCTCCCCCTCACCCCCACCCTCCCCTACCTTCCCTCTGAGGTTTGATGGTCTGATTGATGCTTCTCTGTCTCTACATCTGTTTTTGTTCATAGGTTTATGTTGTTCATTATAATCCACAAATGAGTGAGAGCATGTGATATTTATCTTTCTATGACTAACTTATTTCACTTAGCATAATGCTCTCAAGCTCCATCCATGCTGTTGCAAATGGTAGGAGCAGCATAGCATTCCATTGTGTAGATGTGCCAAAGTTTTTTAATCCATTCATCTGCTGATGGGCACTTAGGCTGATTCCAAATCTTAGCTATTGTAAATTGTGCTGCTATGAACAAAGGGGTGCATATATGCTTTCTTATTGGTGTTTCTGTTTTCTTGGGATATAGTCCTAGAAGTGGGATCACTGAGTCAAATGGGAATTCCATTTTTAATTTTTTGAGGAAACTCCATACTGTTTTCCACAGTGGCTGCACCAGTCTGCATTTCCATCAGAAGTGTACTAGGCTTCCCTTTTCTCCACATTTAAAAAGTCAGTTAGCTAATTATTACCTTGGAAGACACAGAGCTTAACCCTGAAAAGATTGCCTGTGAGTTGAAAAATGGTTATAAAGTTAAAAGACATAGGGTCTAGGCTCTGACCTGCTACAAAATAGGTATGTGATCTGAGCCAGGTCAGTACCCCTTTCTGGCCCCCAATCTCCTCATCTGTTGTGGTAGGCAGAATAATGCTCCTCTTCCCCAATATGTCCACACTGGAAGCTGTGGATGTTATCTTATATTGCAAAGGGGACACAGGTGTATTAAATATATTGATATAGGATGGTCATCCTGGATTACATGAGTGAGCTCAGTGTAGTTGCAACCATTATTACAAGAGGATGCAGGAAGAGTCAAAGGAGGAAGAGGCAATATGATGATGGAAGCAGAGGTTGGAGAAATGTGCTTTGAAGAGAGAGAGGAAAGGGGCTTCAACCCAAGGAATGCAGGCCACTGGAAGCTGAAGAAGGTAGGGAGAAGGATTCTTCCCCCTAGAGCAGTGGTTCTCAACCTGTGGATCATGAACCTTTGAGGGTTGAACGACACTTTCACAGGGGTCGCCTAAGACCATCGGAAAACATATATGTAATTACATATTGTTTTGTGATTAATCACTATGCTTTAATTATGTTCAATTTATAACAATGAAATTGGGGTCACCACAACATGAGGAACTGTATTAAAGGGTCGCGGCATTAGGAAGGTGAGAACCACTGCCCTAGAGCCTCCAGCAGGAAACAGCGCTGTCAAGACCTTGACTTTAGCCCAGTTAGATGATTTCAAACTTCTGGCCTCACGAACTGCAAGAGAATAAGTCTACATTGTTTTAAGGCACTAAGTTTGTGATAATTTGTTATAGCACAAATAGGAAATCAATCCTATCTAATAAAAGAGAAACATGGTAATTAGCCGTACGACCGCTACCCTTCCCATTGGCTAATCACCAAGATATGCAAATTAATCGACAGCCAAGATGGTGATAATTTGCATATGTCAATCTCAAGCCTTGGACTGAGGCTTTAGGCTGGGGCCTGGGCGGAGCCAGCCAGTGATCGGCCTCGGGGAGCTGGGGGTGCCCCGGCCCAGGCCTAACGCCTCAGCCAGAGGCTTTAGGCTTGGGCCAGAGAGGAGCCAGGCAGCGATCATTGATGGCGGCAGCAGCGGGGAACCGGGCGGAGCCAGCCAGCTATGCTTGATGGCGGCAGTGGCAGGGAACTGGGGGTGCCCCGGCCCAGGCCTAACACCTCGGCCAGAGGCTTTAGGCTTGGGCCGGGGAGAAGCCAGCCAGCAATCGGTGGCGGGGAGTTGGGGGTGCCCCAGCCCTGGCCTAAAGCCTCCGTCAGAGGCTTTAGGCTTGGGCCCGGCGAGCCAGCCAGGGATCCTTGATGGCAGTTGCAGCGGGGAACCAGGGCGGAGCCAGCCAGTGATCATGAGCCAGCGATTGTTGATGGCGGCTGCTGCAGGGAGCTGGGGGTGCCCCGGCCCAGGCCTAAACCCTCAGCCTGAGGCGTTAGGCCTGGGTCAGGGAGGAGCCAGGCAGTGATCGTTGATGGTGGGGAGCATGGGGGTGGGGGGGTCCGGCCCAGGCCTAACACCTCAGCCAGAGGCTTTAGGCTTGGACCGGGGTGGAGCCACCCAGCAATTGTTGATGGTGGCAGCGATGGGGAACCGGGGCGGAGCCAGCCAGCGATCCTTGATGGCGGTGGCAGCAGCTGTGGAGAGTTGGGGGTGCCCCGGCCCAGGCCTAAAACCTCTGCCTGAGGCTTTAGGTTTGGGCCGGGGAGGAGCCAGCCAGCGATCATTGAGCCAGCGATCATTGATGGCGGCCCAGGCCTAATACCTCAGCCTGAGGCTTTAAGCTTGGGCCAAGGAGGAGCCAGCCAGCGATCATTGATGGTGGCAGTGGCGGGGAGCTGGGGGTGCCCCGGCCCAGGGCTAATGACTCGCCAGAGGCGTTAGACCCAGCAGGGGCCAAACCGGCAATTGGTGTGAACTACAGAGGAAACACCTTTTCTGACTGCTGATTGGCTAAGCTCCCTGTATGCCACTGGTAATATTCTTAGTAACTTGGGTAATGAGAGTCCAAATAGGTGATCTAGGGTCTGGGCTCAATTCTGACCAAGGGCATGTACCTAGGTTGCAGGCTCCTCCCTGGCCCAGGCCCAGGTCAGGGCTCATGCAGGAGGCAACCAATCAAAGTGTTCCTCTCACTTCGATGTTTCTCTCTGTCTTTCCCTTTCTTTTCCACATTCTCTAAAAATCAATGGAAACATATCCTCAGGTGAGGAGAAGGAAGGAAGGAAGGAAGGAAGGAAGGAAGGAAGGAAGGAAGGGAGGGAGGGAGGGAGGGAGGGAGGGAGGGAGGGAGGGAGGAAGAAAGGAAGGAAGGAAGGAAGGAAGGAAGGAAGGAAGGAAGGAAGGAAGGAAGGAAGGAAGGAAGGAAGGAAGGAAGGAAGGAAGGAAGGAAGGAAGGAAGGAAAGAAGGAAGGTCATATCCTATGAAAGACACTTCTTGAAAATGCCTAAAGAAAGTTGTCATTTTTTCATGGTGAAGGGACTGGAGTCCGTGTTGATGAAAACACCTTGGTGGCTGTGGTGACTGGCAGTGGCTGCAGCAGCGGGGTGATGGGGCTGGTGCCTTCCCCTGATCAGCCCGGTCGCCTCCCAAAAAGGGAGGCTAGACTGTGGCTTAGGCCCACTCCCCAAGGGGAGCAGGGAGCAGGGAGTAGGACATCCCCTAGGGCTCCCAGTATGTGATAGGGGGCAAGCTGGGCTGAGGGACCCCCCCCCCGCTCCAGTGCACAAATTTTTGTGCACCGGGCCTTTAGTACATTATAAAATGAGGAAGTTGGACTAGGCAGTCTCTAAAGTTATTTCCAGCTCTAGTGGTCTGCATTCTAGGGTAAATATAGAATAAATATTTTTATGGAGAGGAATAGGCACTGTCTGAATGGATTGAAAAAATATGATATGAAAACTAGGTTTAGTTTTTGTGGCCACAAATGGCAGAATTGACTAATAATTAAAAAGACTGTGGAAGAGATGAAGTCATAAAAAATAAGCATATATTGTTATCAGCAAACTTTATAGTGGCTTATTCTCTCAAAAGAATCAAATGATAGAAGATGAACACTTTCAAACTATAGTCTTTCCAAAATTTATATCCTCAATTGTATTGTAAGTCTCTTAGGTCAGAACTAGGTGGAGTAGGAGGTAGAGCTCCAGAATTCTGGGCAGTGCCTTTTAGGACTGACAGTCATATGAGACAGTCTCCAGATTGAACTAGTCAAAAGGGCAATTACTGATCAAACAGTCTGCTGGGGTGAGGGCAGACTAAAGTAGCAAAGTAGTTTTTAATCATGATTGAATGGTTTTATGTATCTATATCTATGTTGGGCTAATCAATTGTATTCTTGCCTGATAGAGGTGTCAGAGTCTTAAAAAATTGTACTGGCTTTACAGCTAGATGGTTATTTACACCTTTAGGCCTCCAAAGGAAAATATAGTGAAGAAAGAGAAAAAATTCTTAAGTAGTGAATGGATTATTGGAGAAATTTATTCATTTTCTCATGTGTCCATCCATCCATCCATCCATCCATCCATCCATCCATCCATCCATCCGAATATCCATCCATCCAAACATCCATCCATGCAAACATCCAAACATCCAAACATCCAAACATCCAAACATCCAAACATCCATCCATCCAATCATCTATACAAGCATCCATCCTGCAAATATGGTTTGAGTACTTGTTCAGGGCAACTCTATGTTCTATGTGCCATGGAATATCAAGATGAACTGGACACAAATTCTACTCTCAGGGAGCTTAAGGTTGAGTGGAGAATTACAAAATGTGTTTAATACCTAATAGGAAGTGATATGCCTTAAGACAGATATCACAAAGAGCTAAGAGTACAGAAATATCAGTGCCTGCCCAGTACTTTGTACCCTCTCATCTTGGAAGATACTCATGGCATCATCTAAAAATCTACCCTCAGAGTGAGTATTTATTGTATTATAATAAATATTATTATACAATAAATACTCCAGATTGAACTAGTCAAATACATCAATTGTATTAGCCAGTCAGTGAAAGATAAATACTCCATGATCTCACTAGTCAAATACAATTGATTAGCCCAACATAGATATAGATACATAAAACCATTCAATCATGATTCAAACCTACTTTGCTACTTTAGCCTGCCCTCACCCCAATAAATACTCTGGAGTGAGTATTTATTGTATAACAAATGTGTGTGTGTGTGTGTGTGTGTGTGTGTGTGTGTGTGTGTGTGTATTCCTTGTCACATTTTTTAACATGGAGTAGATACATCTGTATCACTGGGTGATTCTTTTATTTTTAAATTTTATTTTATTGTTTAAAGTATTACAAATAGTAGTACATATGTCTCCCTTTTTCCCCATTAACCTCCCACCGGCCTCCCCTACCCCCCAGCACATACCCTCACCCCCCCCAGTGTCTGTGTCCACTGGTTATGCTCATATGCATGCATAAAAGTCCTTCGGTTCATCTCTTACCCCCCCCTTCCTTGCCTTCCTGCTGTAGTATGACAGTCTGTTCGATGCTTCTTTGCCTCTATCTATTTTTGTTCAACAGTTTATAATGTTCTATATATTCCACAAATGAGTGAGATCATGGAGTATTTATCTTTCACTGACTGGCTTATTTTGCTTAGCATAATGCTCTACAGTTCTATCCATGCTGTTGCAAATGGTAAGAATTCCTTCTTTTTTACGGCAGCATAGTATTCCATTGTGTAGATGTACCACTGTTTTCTAATCCACTCATCTGCTGATGGGCACTTAGGCTGTTTCCAAATCTTAGCTATTGTAAATTGTGCTGCTATGAATGTAGGGGTGCATATATCCTTTCTGATTGGTGTTTCTGTTTTCTTGGGGTATATTCCTAGAAGTGGGATTACTATGTCAAATGGAAGTTCCATTTTTAATTTTTTGAGGAAACACCATATTTTTTTCCATAGTGGCTGCACCATTCTACATTCCCACCAGCAGTGAAGAAGGGTTCCTTTTTCTCTGCATCCTCTCATGCACTTGTCATTTGTTGGTTTGTTGATGATAGCCATTCTGGCAGGTGTGAGATGGTTCCTCATTGTTGTTTTGATTTGCATCTCTCGGATGATTAGTGACTTTGAGCATGTTTTCATATGTCTCCTGGCCTTCTGTATGTCCTCTTTAGAAAAATGTCTATTTAGGTCCTTTGCCCATTTTTTGATTGGATTGTTTATCTTCCTTTTGTTAAGTTGCATGAGTTCCCTGTAAATTTTGGAGATTAAACCCTTATTGGAACATATTGGCAAATATGTTCTCCCATGTGGTGGTCTTTCTTATTGTTGTGTTGATGGTTTCTTTTCCTGTGCAGAAGCTTTTTATTTTGAAGTAGTTCCATGCATTTATTTTCTCCTTAGTTTCCCTTGCCCTAGGAGCTGTATTGGTAAAGATATTGCTAAGACAAATGTCTGCTGTTTTGCTGCCTATGGCTTCTTTTAAGATTTTTATGGTTTACCGTCTTACATTTAAGTCCTTTATCCATTTTGAGTTTATTTTTGTGTATGGTGTAAGTTGGTGGTCTAGTTTCATTTTTTCTGCATGCACCTGTCCAATTTTCCCAACACCATTTATTGAAGAGACTATCTTGACTCCACTGTATGCTCCTTCCTTCTTTGTCAAATATTAATTGAACATAATGGCTTGTGTCAATTTCTGGATTTTCTGTTCTGTTCCATTGCTCTATATGTCTGTTCTTGTGCCAGTACCAGTCAGTTTTGAGAACAGTGGCTTTGTAGTAGATACAAATAGCTTGATATCTGGTATTGTGATCCCTCCAACATTGTTTTTCTTTCTCAAGTTTGCTGCAGCTATTCTGGGTCTTTTTTTGATTCCAGATGAATTTTTGTAGAGTTTGTTCTAGGTCTTTGAAGTATGCCGTTGGCATTTTAATGGGGATTGCATTGAATTTATAGATTGCTTTGGGTAGTATGAACATTTTTATGATGTTGATTCTACCAACCCATGAACATGGTATATTCTTCCATTTGTTTATGTCTTCCTCTATCTCTTTTTTCAGTGTTCTGAAATTTTCTGAGTACAGGTCCTTTATCTCCTTGGTTAAATTTATTCCTATGTATCTTAATTTTTTTGTTGCAATGGTAAATGAGACTGTTTTTGTAGTTTCTCTTTCTGTGAGTTCATTATTGGTGTATAGAAAAGCCATAGACTTCTGGGTGTTAATTTTCTATCCTGCTACATTGTGGAATTCATTTATTAAGTCTAGTAATTTTTTTTCACTGGGTGATTTTATTGCCTGATTTCCTGAATCAGCATTTGTGTAACCAGTGGACCAAAGAAGATTCTTGGATCTAAGTAGGCACTGCCCTCTTAGCTGCATGAGATATTAGGATTTGTAGGAGATCAAAGTATTCTACTCCAAAATACGTTACTTTGGCATACAGATTCTTTTGAGCTGAAGGCATTTGAGATTCAACAGATGAAGAAAGAAGCCTTCCCAGAGCCTCCCTCATCTTATCAAAAGCAGAAATTTCTGAGAAATGAGTATAGTCATAAGTTCTCTCTCCTAGCGAAGTTTATGGCTATGAATGTGATGGAATGATGATCCCAAGAGGGCCATGTACAAACATACTTTATTCCATTTGTTTCCCCCATAGATTTGCCTTCCCATAGTTTTCCACTCTCATAATCCTCAAACCCTTTTCCTTTGTCTTGTTGCTTTTTTATAAATTTATTGTTCTTTATTAATATGCCTAATAAGCCCAAGTTCACCCCTTTGAGTTACTGATCACTGACTTCCTCACGTGTGTATATGTGCTGCATGTGCTAATAAATTCTGTTTTTTGTTTTTTTTTCAGGGTCAGGATCTCTTGACTTCATTTCTTTTTTTTTGGTTCATCTTTTTGGTTTATCTCTCCTCATTCCCCTACCCCCACATCACGGTATGTCAGTGTGTTCCATGCCTCCCTGCTTCAGGCCTTATTTTTTGGTCAATTCATTTTGTTCATTAGATTCCAGAAATAAGCTAGGTCATGTGATATTTGTCTTTCTCAGATTGGCTTATTTCACTTGGCATAATAGGAGACTATTACGTTTTTCTTCTATTAATCTGTCTTTTGCCAGTCTAATTTCCAGGGCCCCAGCTGGAGAACCTAGGGAAGTCATGGAAAAAAGTTTTTTTTCCTTCCCTACAGAATATTGTATGAATGTCTATTTATTTAAAACAGAAGTGGCAACTCAGATGCCTGTAGGGGCAGATAAGTGATTTAAATGAGTGACGTAGGACAGATTATATTTTATTGAGTGGTATTTGTTTTACATATTGAATACATAGCCATATTCTTCATTTATGCAAAAAAATGTTCTCCATTGTTTTCTTGAAATATGTGGGCTATATTAGTTGTTTTCCTTCATTTGTTAGGCATAGGGAGGAGAAATATTTCACCTTTATTGGAAGAAAACAAATGTAATGATAAATGGTCCCTGATATCCAGCTGCAGGAGAGGAGTATATGAAGCAATAGGGAGTGGTGAGGAATGGTGGCTACCTAGACCAGTGGTCGGCAAACTGCGGCTCGTGAGCCACATGCGGCTCTTTGGCCCCTTGAGTGTGGCTCTTCCACAAAATACTGACTTCTGCACATGGGCCACGAAGTTTCAATCACACTGTACGTGCGCGCCCGCACGTGGTATTTTGTGGAAGAGCCACACTCAAGGGGCCAAAGAGCTACATGTGGCTCGTGAGCCGCAGTTTGCCGACCATTCACCTAGACTGTACATGTCCCATCTAATGGGGACAGCTTCAGTCCACTCTGGTCACAGGAAAATATGGGACCAGTATTACCTGATTTTCAGATTTTTCAATAAAAGGTAGAAATGTGGAATTCATGTGAAATATCCCACTTTTCAAATGTTAGTAGCTTTTTAAAAAAGATGTCTGACACTATGTGGGACAAATAGAACATGGCTGTAGGCCCCCCATATGCATCTTTAGTTTAAATGATTTATAAACTTTATGTTCTTGACTCTAGCCCCTGCCATTGCCAAGCATAAATTCTAATGTCTTTGTTTGAAATGAGAGTGAGAACAAAAGCCAACCTCTAGTTAGAGGTAAGGAGTGAATGTGAAGGAAATAAAACTAGAGAGAAAAAAGAAAAAGAAATAAATCTGGATACTTTTGTCTGTTTCCGTGCCAAATAAATATTGCCTGTGCTGTTTCTTTCTCCTGTGGAGCATCCAATGTGTTGTATGTCTAAAGATGGAAATTACAGTTTTTGAACAACAAATTGGGACACATGATCTGACAGTGAGACATATATTTTGAATGTGGGGATGTCCAGGACAATATAGGACACATGGCAGACATCCTGATAAAAACACAAATGGAGTTCCTTCTAGAAACTCACTATTTTGCTTTCTTTGTAGATGGCAGCCCGTTTCACATGGTCTTTTGTGGTTTTGCTTTTTAATACCTCAATAACTAAAGGTCCTCTAATGAATTGCAAACACAGTTGACTGGGGATTGAACCTGCAACCCAGGTATGTGCCCTGACTGGGAACTGAACCTGCAACATTTTGGTGTATGGGATGATGCTGCAACCAACTGATCTACCTAGCCAGGGCTATTTGGTAGTGCTTTTAAAACTCAAACTGCAAGGAGGTCAAGAGGGTATGTGATCAGATGGCATCTAGAAAGAAATTCTGTTGCTGTCAGAGAATACTGAAGAGGACCCAGTGACTGGACAGGTTTACACTTCTTTTTCCCACGCAGGGTTTTCTTACCCTCCTGCTTAGGCCCCCTCGTCTTCCCGACTTTTTGTTTAAAACAATACTTTCCAAGGTTGCCTTAAATCTGATCATATCTGAAGCTTTAAGGGTAATTGTTCACATTAATGCTTTCCCCACTCTGCCAGCAAGCCAGGTGGGGCTTGTTAGGTTGAATTTGGATTTGTTGACAATCCCTGATTTGAGTTCTCAAGTCCTGAAGAGTAATCTTGCATTGGAATGGGGTGTGAGGAGGGGTGAGGCAGCACTGTTTCTTGGACTTTGAATTCTTATTCAGGTCTGTTGAAACTGAGAATGTGGAGCAAGGTCTGTTTGTTTAATGGGGCTTTTCCTGACTACTTATTCACTCACTTCTAGTCCTTACATGTTGGTGGTATTTGTTGACTGTTTCAGAATATGTGCTTGCACTCAATGTGGGTTACAAATGTGGGTTCTATACTAGTAGACTAATAGAATGTCAGAGCTAGGAGCATTGGAAGGGATCTTGTCTACCCGAGCCCTCATTTTATAGATGAGGAAATAGGCCCAGAGAGGGAAATGACAAAGTGATTTATTGGTAGAGCTAGTAGAATAACTCAGGGCTCCTTTTATTATTATTATTATTATTATTATTATTATTATTATTATTATTTTCAATTCAGAACTCTTCATCTTTATTATTTTCTCATGTGTAATAGCTCCCTAGATCAGTTGTGGAGATTAGCCTCCTCTCATTCATGACTCTTTGAGTTTCCTTCCTCAGAAGCCATTAAGTATTAAATAAAACCCAACATGAATGATAGCTACTGTGGAAAATGTTGCTACTGAAAACTATGCTCCTAGCTGCAAGCTTATCAAATCTAATAAAGGTTCTCAGAGTGAGTAATCAGTGGGAGCACTTAAGATCTACATACATTTTGCAAGCACCTCCATCCGTAATTGCTATTAGCACAGTTTTTTTTTTTTTTTTAGTTTGCTAGATAAGTATAATCACAGTAACTATTTTAAAAAAATCTCATGTTTAAAAAATGATGAGTATGGCGTAGGTGCTCAATAAATATGTATAGAAAAATAAATGCTTCAGTGCAGTTCTGGGTTCTGCTGATCTGTTCATTGGCTCAGGCCTCCCAGGGGAAGAAGCTGTTCTGTCCATATGCCCTGAGCTACAGGAAATGTGATGCCGTTTCCTTGTGTAGCAGCAAAAACAAAGGGCTCTGACTATGACATCTTTTCTGATGGCTTCTGTAGTGTATAAAGAGGACTTATAAAATCCTACCTGGTCAGCAAAATGTTCCAGGCTAATGTTAAATGAGAGCATTACTGTAAGCAGCCTACCTAGGTAAGCAGGTCCTGTACTTTTAGGCCATCTTGACAACACTTCTTTATTTCTCAGCATCTCTGTTTCTCCCATGGTACAGAAGATCATCTGGATATAGTACTTCTCAAATAATTCTGCTTTCCTTAATGGCAGAGAAGTGTACATGTGGGCACTCTGGCAAGTCACGGAGTAGTAAGAAGTGCCTTCTTGTACATACATAATTTCTGTTAAAGCTTTTGTTTTACTTTTTAAATTTATGAGAAGTTTTTATTTTTCTCCATCATTTGTTTCAACAGAACATTAGTATTTGCTCCCAAATTGGGGGTAAAGTTGCTGCTCAGGAAAGCATGCCAGGCCAATGTTAAATGAAAAAAATTCTGTATATAGCCTAACTAGGAAGCAGGTCTTATACTTTTAGGCCATCTTGATGACACCTCTTTATTTCTCAGTTCCTCTGCTCCTCCTATGTACAGAAGCTCACCTGGATATAGTGGCCTTCTCTGGGACACCTGAGCCACATCGTCAGAGTCCAATTTGAGGAAGATGAAACTAAAGAGTACCTGATGTATCCATCCCCTGAGGTAGGTTATTGTTCTTAGCCTGGGAAGACAGGGTCTCTTATTTCTATAGATTTAAGGCAGTCATTTTAAAAAAATTTTTAAAAACTAACCCATGCAATGTTTTCTTCTAAACAAAGCTGTTATGGAGGGTCACTATGGGAGATTTGGATCTGCTCTGGATAGAACAGGGGTTTGGGGATCCAGAGCCTTACCCCCTTGGGTCCCTGTCTCCTTTACAAGGGACAC
This sequence comes from Myotis myotis, assembly GCF_014108235.1. Taxonomy (NCBI): domain Eukaryota; kingdom Metazoa; phylum Chordata; class Mammalia; order Chiroptera; family Vespertilionidae; genus Myotis; species Myotis myotis. The sequence continues at coordinate 43,078,440 of NW_023416346.1, forward strand.
TGGGTACTCTGAAAGTAGCTTGAAAATCATTAAAATAGGGTGAAACTATTCTTCATCCACATATGGTACCTTTCATTCACTGACCCTCTATTCACTTACCAAACTTTTATTGAGTGACTGACTATATGCCAGGCACTGTTCTGACACTTCTGATATAGCAGTGAATAAAACAGATAGCATTTCCTGCCCTCATGGAATGAACATTCTAGTGGAGTAGTTAGCCAACTAACATGATAAATAAGTAAAATGCATAGTTTCTTAACTACTGATATTCCTTAGAAGACCAGTAAAACAGGGAAGGGGAATTAGATGTGCTAGAGGTGTTTTGCAATTTTAGATAGCGTTACTAGAGAAGGCCTCAATGAGAAGATGAGTTTTGAGTAAAGACCTGGAGAAAATGAAGTTAGCCCTGTTTAGATCTGGTGACAAAGCCTTTCAGGTGGAGGGAAGAACAGTGCAAAGCTCTGAGGTAGGATATTGCTTGGCATGTTTAAGGAACAGGAAGGCTTTCACTGTGAGCAAAATGAAAAGTCACTAGAGAGTTTTGAGTAGATTCTTTTATGTTCCAACAATATCACTGTGGCTGCTGGGTAGCGATTGAGCGTACGCCAATGCAGAGTAGTGGAAACTTGGTAGGAGGCTATTATGGAAATCCAGAAGAGAAATGTTGGTGACTTGGGAAATAATGATGGCAATGGGATGGTGAATAGTGGTCAGACTCTGGAGTCAGGACCAATGGGATTTTCTGTGGAGCAGATGTGGGGTATGAGAAAAAAGAGAAGAGCCAAGAACGTCACTAAAGTTGTTAATCTGAACAATTGAAAAATGGAGTTACTGTTAACTGAGACCGGAAGTTTGAGTGAGGATCAGTGTTTGTGTCCAGGTGCGAGGGTGTAGGAAATATCAGTTGCTCATTTACACATGTTAAATTAGATATGTTCATAATACATCTAGGTAAAGATGTCTGGTAGGCATTTGGGCATATGAATCTTCAATATGGGAAAGTTAAGCCTGTAGAGTCACATTTTCCCACATTCTTATAGTAAGGATGTGGTGTATCAGAGATACATCAGACAGTTGTCTTTCTATAAATTGCACATATCCAGAGGGCTCATGGCTTTCAGTTCCAGTCACTTGAGCCCACGTTCCAGTTGGCATGAATACAGACAATCCCTTGCCCTCACCCTTAGCCATGTGAGTTAGATAAACATGTCCACACTTTTCTTTCAAGGACCCCTAGGGATGACTGTGAAGCTCAGAGACACTGTTCCATGGAACTAAGTTTCATAATCTCTGGATGCAGACCATTGCCTTTCAATTACAATGGCCTCCTTAGGGGTCACAAAAACTTTGGAATAAAGCACAGAAAAGTTGTTTAGCTACCAAGGCTGCCATTGCAGAACCCAGGGTAGATCACAAAGCTGGCATTATCTCATATTGTGAATGACTTTATCAAGAGGAAATCCTCTCCAAAGGAATGTCAAGGGCAGCCTTGAGAGGAAAAGAAGTTAAAAATGCAACAGACTGCCCTGGGAGGAGGGTTGGCAGATTGGTTTTGCCTAGATTGCAGAAGGAATGATTTTTTTTACTTGTGTGCACAGGAGTTCAGTTTAATTTAGTAACAGAGGGCTGAGCCCAGTAGCTACATCTTGCAGCTCAGCCCCAGGTCCAAATTATGGGAACAAGAGCAGGGTCACTTGTCACTCAGCACTGACAAATACAGTAAACTGCTGTCTTTGTTACAGTGTGGGAGGCAGGGGAAGGGTAGGAGGTCCTGACAGGAGGGAGAAGTAGAAGATGTACAAAAAACAGTATTGGGAGTTACAGGAGAAGAGCTGAGGGTGCATTAGAGAAGCTTTGAGGAGTAGGTGGCATTGAATGATAAGTAGGATTTGGCTAGACAGAAATGGGTCAAAGGACAGTCTTAGCAAAGGGACTGTTATGAGTGAAGGCAGATGTCTTCAAAGAACAGTAAATTTAAGTGGTCAGAGGTAAAGTAAATGAAGGAGGGCATGAAAAGGGAGGCAATGAAGTGTTGTGGTTCAGTACACAGTCTCTGGAGTCAGATAGCCTTTTGAAGCCCAGCTCTGCAATTTATTGTGTAACCTTGACAAGTTACTCAACCTGTTTTACCCTCTGTTTCCTCAATGTAAAATGGAAATAATAAAATTAATAGCAAAATAGGGTTTTTGTGAGTATAAAAATAAGATAATTTAGTTAAGTACTTGGCACCTAACTATCAGTTCTGCTATGGAAGGTAAGAGGCTAAAAGAAATTACACTAAAACATTTATAGTAGTTATCTTTGGATTGAGGAATACAGGTACTTTTTCTCTATTTCATTTTTTTCTGTCATTATTAGGTTTTCTTTTACAAGCATTCTAACAATAATCAGGAAAACATGAGGGTTTTTTTTTCCTATTAAAGCATGTGTGAAAGACAGTAGTGTACAAGATTGGAAAGGTAGATTGAGGCTACATCACCAAACAGTTTATTTTATGGTAAGGGTTTCAAACTATATTTCATGAATTCAGTCATTTTATACAAATGTTTCAAGGGTTCCATAGATATAGGATTTAATTTTCTACTTTAAAAATATATGTTGAAGTATATATTTTATTTTTATTTTTTTTTTCCTTTTTTTTTTTTGAGGACAGGCAGCCAATTTTATTTTTAGAGGGTTTTTTTTTCCTGCTTCAATAAAAGCAATCAGTAGTGTTTCATTTTGAGTGAGGATTATAAACATGAATGGTGGGTAGGTTTTTTTTGTTTTGTTTTGTTTTTTTTTTTGGTGGAGGATGATGATTTCAAGGGATTGGGCCCTTCTGGCTTAACACCTAAAATATATTTTAAAGATGAGGTATTGGGATATAATAGATATTGTATAGCTTGAAAATACAGATGTGGGCCTGAGGATATAGTGAGCCACTGGAAGTCTTATTTGGCAATTTTGGGAACAGCCTCTGCATCTTCAGACCATAATAAATTACATGTTTAAATATATAATACATACAATTAACATATTGGAGACATTAAAATAATTTATGCCACCATGACTTATTTTTGTGCAGACATTATAGTAAATCTACTTTTGACTTCTTGTGAAAATGAGGTATCTTGAAAGATAAACTGCTAAAACTGCTAACATTTGCAACTACCTATCTGTGTAAGACTTTTTTTCTCAATACTGTACAACCAAAATAAAAAAATTAAAAATTGAATGTTAATGTAAGAATGTAGTTCCCTTAACTTTGATTTAAGTTTTTTTGTGTTTATTAGAAGAGCCTTATTTTTCCTCATTGATTATATGATGCATAAATATAATTTTTCACTTACAAAATAAATTAATATTATTAAAATATCATTTTTATCTGTTTTATTCTAACTGGGGTCTGTGTCAGATTTTTGTCTAGGAAGTCCTCATCTGCTATAGAAAATATAAAAATGTCCGAAAACCAATATTCCATAAGAATAAGGGGCCTCTGAAAGTTTTTGTGTAGGGAGTATAAATCTTAGATCTGCGCAGTTTATCTACCAGCAGTGTTGAGAGGTGGGTTGAAAGGGGGTGGGCAGAGATTGAAATCTGGGAGACTAGTTAAAGGCCACTTCAGAAGTATAGCTGGGAGTGAATATGGTCTAAATTAAAGGATAGGACAATGGACATGGGAGAGATACTGGACATGGGATTGATATGACAGGACATGACAACTGATAAGGCATGAGAGAAGGGAGTCAAATATGATATAGTAAGGTTTAAAACACCTGTCCTGACAATTGCACAACCCGCCCACCAAGCTTGCTGCTTCAACCGCAGGCCCCATGACTTTGCGATCCACTCGCCGACCTGCCACTTCAACCCCGGGTCCCATTACTGCACGGCCTTCCTGTGAAGCCCACCACTTCAACCCCAGTCCCACACATCCTGACGACTGGGCCCCCTGTCAAGTCTGAGACTGCACCACCTACCCTCCAAACCTGCGGCATCAACCCTAGGCCCCCTGCCTCCCGGTGCCTAGACCCTCCAGTGAGTCTCAGAGAACGTGACCCTCCTGCCAATCCTGCCACTGCAGCCACAGGCCCTGTGTGACTTGGCGGCTAGATCCTTTAATGAGGGCAAAAATGAGGAGACAAAGAAACAACCCGCAAAGGAAAGAAAAGGAATTATCGCCAGAAAAGGTACTAAATGAAACAGAGCATTCAATATATCAGAAAAAGGATTCAGAGTAAGACTCATACAGTTTATAAACTGGCTGGATGAGAAAAATCAACAACTTATGTAAGAATCAAGAGGAAATAAAGAATTATATAGAAACAATAAAATATGCAATGGAAGGTTTCAATAGTATACAGAAGAAGCTGAGGACCGTATTAGCGAATTAGAATACAAGGCAAAAAAACACGCCCAATCTGAACAGCAATTGGAGAACAAATTAAAAAGAAGAAAGAGACTCTAAGGGAGCTATGGAACCACATTAAACAAAGTATCATACGTATAATATGGGTGCCAGAATGACAAGAAGAGGAGCAAGGATTAGAAAACCTATTTGAAGAAATAATGACAGAAAACTTGCCTGATTTGGGGAAGAAAAAAGTCACAGAGAGTCCCAAACAAGATGAACCCTAAAAGAACCATACCAAGACACATCATAATTACAGTGGCAAATGTTAATGAAAAGGAGGGAATCTTAAAGGCCACAAGAGAAAGACAGAGCGTTACCTACAAGGGATCTCCTGTTAGATTATCAAATGATTTCTCAACAGAAACACATCAGGCAAGAAAGAAATGGAATGAAGTATACAAAGTGATGCAAAGCAAGGGACTGAATCCAAGTACACTCTATCCAGCAAGGCTATCATTCAAAATTGAAGGGGAAAGCAGGAGCTTTGCAGACAAAAAAGGGTAAGGGATTTTATCACAACCAAGCCAGCAATGCAAGAAATGCTAAAGGGACTGTTGTAAAAAGAAAAATAGAAAAGGAAGAAGGAGCAGAGGCAGAAAAAATAAAATGGCCACAAACAAGTACCTATCAATAATAACCTTAAATGTAAATGGATTAAATGCTCCAATCAAAAGACACTGAGTGGCTGAATGGATAAGAAAACATGACCCATATATATGCTGCCTACAAGAGACCCACCTCAGAACAAGGAACTCACACAGACTGAAAGTGAAGGGATGGAAAAATATCTTTTAGACAAATGGAAATGCAAAAAAAAAAAAAAAGCTGGGATAGCAATATTTATATCTGACAAAATAGACCTCAAAGTGAAGGCCATAGCAAGAGATAAGGGAGGCCACTTCATAATACTAAAGGTATTGATACAAGAGGATATAACTCTGTTAAACCTATATGTACCCAAAGCAGGAGCACCCAAATACATTTAAAAAAAACTTCTGAAAGATATCAAGGGAGAGGTCAACAGCAATACAATCATCATAGGGGTAATAAATTATCTAACTCAGCAAATTAAAGAATTAGAAATAGAGCAACAAGAATAGCCCAGAGTGAGCAGAAGGAAGGAGAAATAAAGATCAGAACAGAAATAAATGACATAGAGACAAAAACCAAACAAAAACAAACAAACAAACAAACAAAAAATACAAAAGACCAATAAAACCCAGAGCTGGTTCTTTGAAAGGATAAACAAGATTGGTGAACCTCTAGCCAGGCTCACCATAAGCAAAGAGAGAAGATCCAAATAAACAAAATCAGAAATGAAAGAGACAAAAAAACAACAGACCTCACAAAAATACAAAGTATTGTAAAAAAAAATACAATGAACAACTTTATTCCAATGAACTGGTCAACCCAGAAGAAATGGACATATTCCTAGAAAAATACAACCTTCCAAAACACAATCAGGAAGGATAAAAAAATCTAAATAGGCCCATAAATGTGGAGGAAATTTACAAGCAGTAATCAAAAAACTTCCAGCAAACAAATGCCCTGGGCCAGAGGGCTTCACAGGGGAGTTTTACCAAATATTCAAAGAACTAAAACCTATCCTTCTCATACTATTCCAAAAAATTCAAGAGGAAGGAATACTTCTAAGCTATTTCTATGAAGCCAGCATTACCCTAAACCTAAGACCAGATAAAGATGCTTCAAAGTAAGAGAATTATAGGCCAATATCCCTGATGAACATAGATGCTAAAATCCTCAACAAAATTTTAGCAAGTCAGATTCAGCATTACATTAGAATGATCATACACCATGACCAAGTGGGATTTATTCCAGGAATGCAAGGCTGGTACAATATCTGCAAATCAATAAACATGATATATCACAGAAACAAATTGAGAGACAAAAATCACATAGTCATATCAACTGATGCAGAAAAAGCATTGGACAAAATCCAACACCCTTTCTTGATAAAAATCCTCAACAAAGTGGGAATAGAGGGATCATACCTCAACATGATAAAAGCCTTATATGACAAACCTACAGCCAACATCATTCTCAATGGATAAAAACTAAAACCATTTCACCTAAGATCAGGAACAAGACTGGGATGCCAACTTCTGTTCTACACAGTATTGGAAGTGCTAACCATAGCAATTAGACAAGAAGAAGAAATAAAAGGCATCCAAATTGGAAAAGAAGAAGTAAAACTGTTATTATTTGCAGATGACATATTGTACATAGAAAACTCTAAAGACTCCATAAAAACACACTAAAAAAATCCCATTTACCATTGTAACAAAAAAATTAAAATACCTAGGAATAAACTTCACTAAGGAGGTAAAAGACCTGTATGCAGAATACTACAGGGCATTAAAAAAGAGATAGAGGATGACATAAACAAATGGAAGAATATACCGTGTTCATGGATTGGTAGAATCAACATCATTAAAATGTTCATACTACCCAAAGCAATCTATAGTTTCAACCTTATCCCCATTAAAATACCAATGGCATATTTCATAGACCTAGAACCAACTCTCCAAAAATTCATCTGGAATAAAAAAAGACCCCAAATACTAGTAAGTCCCCTATCCATTTTGAGTTTATTTTTTTGTGTGGTATAAGTTGGTGGTCTAGTTTCATTTTTTTTGCATGTATCTGACCAATTTTCCCAACACTGTTTATTGATTAGACTGTCTTGATTCCATTGTATGCTCTTTCCTCCTTTGTTAAATATTAATTGAGCATAACAGCTTGGGTCAATTTCTGGTTTCCTTGTTCTGTTCCATTGATCTATATGTCTGTTCTTGTGCCATACCAGGCAGTTTTGAGGAGAGTGGCTTTGTGAGATAGCTTGATATCTGGTATTGAGATCCCTCCTACTTTGTTCTTCTTTTTCAGGACTTCAGCTGCTAGTAAACGTAAGACAGGAAACCATAAAAATATTAGAGGAATCCACAGGCAGCAAAATATCAGACTTATGTTGTAGCAATATCTATAGTGATACAATGGAAACTAAGGAGAAATAAACAAATGGGACTATATCAGAATAAAAAGCTTCTGCACAGCAAAAGAAACTATCAACAAAACAACAAGAAAGCCCACTGCATGGGTGAACATATTTGCCAATGCTGTTTCAGATAAGGGTTTAATCTCCAAAATTTACAGGGAACTCACATAACTTAACAAAAGGAAGATAAACAATCCAATCAAAAGATGGGGAAAGGTCCTAAATAGACACTTTTTGAAAGAGGACATACAGAAAGCCAAGAGACATGAAAACATGCTCAAAGTCACTAATCATCCAAGAGATGCAAATCAAAACGACAATGCAGTACCATCTCTCACCTGTCAGAATGGCTATCATCAACAAATCAACACATGACAAGTGCTGGAGAGGATGCGGAGAAAAAGGAACCCTCCTTCACTGCTGGTGGGAATGCAGACTGGTGCAGCCACTGTGGAAAACAATATGGTGTTTCCTCAAAAAATTAAAAATGGAACTGCCATTTTACCCAATAATCCCACTTCTAGGAATATATCCCAAGAAAACAATAACACCCATCAGAAAGGATATATGCACCCCTATGTTCATAGCAGCACAATTTACAATAGCTAAGATTTGGAAACAGCCTAAGTTCCCATCAGCGTATGAGTGGATTGAAAAACAGTGGTACTTCTGCACAATTAAATACTATGCTGCTGTAAAAAAAGAACTCTTACCATTCGCAACAGCATGGATGGACATGAAGAACATTATGCTAAGTGAAATAAGCCAATTGGAGAAAGATAAATACTCCATGATCTCACTTATTTGTGGAATATAATGGACAACATAAACTGATGAACAAAAATAGATCCAGAAACAGAGAAGCATGTAACAGACCATCAAACCTCATAGGGAAGGCAGGGGAGAGTGGGGGTCGAGTAAGAGATCAACCAAAGGACCTGTATACATGCATATAAGCATAAACAATGGATGCAGACACTAGGGGGATGAGGGCTTGTGCTGGGGTATGGGAGTGGCCAGAGAGAGGTCAATGGGGAAAAAAGGAGATATATGTAATACTTTAATCAATAAAGAATTTAGAAAATACCTCCTCAGATGTAATCTTGAGTTAAAACTTCCAACACATAGGTTATTTTACCTGTCTTGAGCAGCACATAAGCAGAATCATTTGCTATGTCCTAGTTTGTTTCTGGCTTCTTTAGCTGAATATAAAATTTGTGAGTTTCATGCATGTTGTTATGTGTATAATTACTGGTAATTTGTTCTTTTATGAACATACAATTTACCTATTCCACTGTTAATGGATATTTGTGATATTTTTAGTTTGGGACCATTGTGAATAAAGTTATCCTCATATTTAAAAATAAATAAATAAAACACATGTCCCCTAGATAGTGGCAATGCTATCTTCTAAGATCATAAACACAGGAAGAGGAGCAGATTTGGGGAGCTGGAGAAGGAGATGATTTTCAGTTTGGGGTACTTTGAGTTTCATGTCTCTGGGCAGAAAAGTGGGAGGAACATCCAATCAGGGTCTAGAGCTCAAGAGATTGTTCTGGGCTGGACACAGAGATGGAGGTTCTGGAATGACCTACTTAAAACAGAGGAGGCCCAAATTTCTAACTCTAAACTAAATAGAAGTATACTTAGATTATGTGTTATTATGTTGGCCCATACTCTTCATGTCAAAAAGCTTAATGCTGACAATTTTTTTGTTTCATTTTAAATGATGTAATATTTTCTCTCAGTTTGTGGTAGATAATATTACACTGGTACTATTTTTCCAGCTTAAATTATGAAGTACTTATGACAAAACCTAAGTAGACCTTGGAAGACCCATGTTACAACATGGACCCAGCTTGACCTTGTGGAGTTAAGTAACTCTCAGAGGATCACAGTGGAAGGCAATATAGCTATATCCCAAATCTGTCACTGACTACATGAGGATTATGTTTTAGTACTAGGAATATTTATCTAAATGTCAGAATAGTGTTGATTAATAGAAGTCATGCAAAAACCCAGTGTTGCTGAAGAAAACTAATTATTTGGTAAACTAAGAGTTGTTACTTAACATATGTTAAATTGTTACTTAACATATGCTTACAATTTGTAATCTGAAAAATAATGGAATTTTGGAACTCAGATGGTTTATAGATTTCTTACAGCTCAACTTTCTAATTTGACATTTTAACCCAAAGTTATACTTGGAAGCAGAGCTCAGAACTCAGGTCAGCCCAGTATGCTTCCCTTGGCATCATATTTCATGTAATTCCATTTCTTATTATTGAACTAATTAAAATGTGATTTGAGGCTCAAAGGGGAAATCCACCTTATCTGTAAAAGGAGTATATGTATCAAACAGTACTTTACCTGTGATGAGATGAGGAAGCTGCAATTATTTTATAGTCTCTTACCTTTGTGGATCAGCTACTCTTTATTTCTCCTTAGCTGTATGTGCATATCTAGAACACAGTTGCAGAGTGTAGATAATACAAGTGATCATGAAATCTGCAGGGAATTATCTGTGTCAGGACATCAGAGTGCTAAAATTTAAGGAGTGTGTGATGGGAAGGTGGTAGTCACAGTTTGCATGCGAGGCAACAAAGCGGCGTGGCTATTTTACTTCTTTCTTCCTAGACCCTTACTAATCCTTTCATTTATAACATCCTAGAAATGGGACCTACTTCAGTCTGGTGAATGGAATTTATGAGAAACTTAAGAGGTTGGTTTTTAACAAAAGCAATGAGAATGCAATTTTGTCTAAAAAAGAGTATTAATTGAAAGAGAATGGCTTTTATTAAGAATGCCACTAAGGCCGAAACTGGTTTGGCTCAGTGGATAGAGCGTCGGCCTGCGGACTGAGGGGTCCCAGGTTCGATTCCAGTCAGGGGCATGTACCTGGGTTGCGGGCACATCCCCAGTGGGAGATGTGCAGGAGGCGGCTGATCAATGTTTCTAACTCTCTATCTCTCTCCCTTCCTCTCTGTAAAAAATCAATAAAATATATTTTAAAAAAAAAGAATGCCACTAAGAAGCAACCAAATAGTATCCTTACACAATTAAAATAACTAGTATAATCACAGTTACTTTTTTCAGTGTTTCTCAACTTTCATTTTAGTCACAGTCCCAAATTTTGCAATTCTCAAGCTTTGTGATCCTAAGCAGGTTAAAATAGCTTAAAATGGGAGTTAGAATATGTGATAATATTTTAAACATTTTTTTTTCTGATTTTGCAAACAATATGTAATCATTACCAAACACTTTAAAAGATGTAGGAAAATATAAAAATAAAATAAAATTCACTCCTAAGCCCATCTCCTTTTGTGCTGCCTATATTTTAAATGATGAAATTCATATAGAAGGCCAATTACTTAAAAAAAAAGTAAACATAGAAATTCATGAAGTAAAACTGTGGGCTAAATTCACTAAATATAACTCTCATTTGGTTTTTAGAAATTCACATGCCATCCATCCCAGGCAGACAGGAAGGAAGCAGAGTGGCACAGCAGCCAGCAGGAGAGTTGCTGATCAGCAGGGTGATGTTTAGGGCCTGGCAGCTGACAGGACACATTGTCATTGTTGAGGTTACTGTGGAGGCAGAACAGGCAGTTTCTTATCTTGACTGTCTCTGTCCTCCCGTCTTACCTTTAAGTTAGTCACATCAATTGACATCTATGTATTGAGCAGAACTGAGCTAGGCAGAGATAGAGATAGAGGATAGAGAATCCATCAAAATAGGGCAGTTGCACTGCCTTTATGGAGATTAAAGACTAGTGGGAGTAATAAACATTAAATAATTATACCAATACATAGAGTTGTAGCATGGGTGCACTCCTGTGGTTTCCATTCTGAACACTCTATTTTTGTAATTAAAATGCAGAGAGATATGTTACCTATCTAATCTATTATGTATATTATTTTCCTGTGCACACAATACATTTATATGTATTATACATGTAATACATATATGAAGTAGAATACACAAACTCCCCATATTGTACTGTATGGGAGATCCCTCCTCCCCCCGTTTTGAGAACTCTGAGGACTCACTCTTATTTATGGGAGATTTAAATGATTGTTAATGTTAAACTTTACTGGTATTGCCCCCTCATATGCTGATTTTAGAAACTAACCCCTGGGCAAGCGGGAGCTCACTATGGCAAGGATTGTGTGGGAAGAACACAAGGTGCTAAGAGACAAGATAACCAAGGACCCTATTTAAATTGGGAAAGCAGTAAAGCTCACTACTACTCATTATTAATCTTTGGTAGATTCTCAAAGACCCCGATTGGGTCATTACCAAGATCAAGAACCATCATCTTAAAATATACCTCCAAGGCAGCAGTTCAGCTTTGCAGGGGGAAAAAGGGTAGGAATGAGAAATTGAAGTTGTATCTCAAGCATTGGTTCTGAAGTAGTTCAGAAATGTTCAACCCCACTCTTCTTACAGAACTGCTCTTTGTTCCATGTCTGATTTCTTCTACATGAATAATTCCCATTCTTGTGTTCAGATGCAACAATCCAGCATTCATTGTCATGATTAAAATAGAAAACGACAGGCATTGATTTTTCACAGCAATTAGCCCTTCGTCTGTTTTCTGATTTCTTGAGCATGTACAAGTAGAACAGGCTGGGCAGTAATATGGAAGAGAGTGCCTCACGCATTCAATGGGAGCCAGTTATTTTGTCACGTAGGGCATGATGTAGTATGGCTGTATTTCAGAGAAAATTTCCCCCCATTTTAGATTGACCCTTTCCTCATATGTAAGAAACATCTGCTAAGAATGTCATATTTTTCTATAGTTAAAATAGTAAGTTTTTTTTCAGGAGTTTCTTATCTCTTCTGATAATTGCCATTTGGGGGACAATTTCTCAATCCCATCTGATTTGATTATACTAAAAGGACCTGTTAAGATAAATTAAGATAATGTATAGAGCAGTGTTTTTTAAACTGAACTATACACTATGAAACTGAATAGATACTGTCAGCTGAGGTCAGTGCAGAGATAAGATATTTTTAGGGTGCTTCAATTTTATTTTGCATTTTCTTCATTATACTCTTTATATTCTCTTTTATGTAGGATTGAAAATGCTTTGTTGTGGATATGGTTATAACTGATTTTGTTTTTTTTCCTCCTTGTGAAATTTTAAGGTGACAAAGTTGATAGCCCATTTTTAATTTATTCTCACAGAATGAAAAGTATTCTCAAATAGAACGATTCTTTGAAAGAAATATAGCCTAAATGGAATTAGGTACCTGAAAATTAATTTTAGTCCATACATTTTATTTTGTATCATGTTAGAAATATAAATACACCAAACAATTAAAAATGTTAGAATTATTATATAATCTATAATATTTGCCTTGAATTCTTATTTAATTTTATAACACTTATTAACTCAAAAAGTATATAATTTTCTTTATATACTTATCGAGTGAACACACCCTTTTAAATATTTATACTCTTAATCTATTTCCCTCTAACTATTTGATGTTTATCATCATTATGCTTGTATATAAACTATATAACAACTAGAGGCCTGGGCTCAGCCCTTGCAGCCCTGGCCAGCCCTCGCAGCCCCAGCTTCATCCAGAAGGTCATCCAGATGGTCATCCGGAAGGTCGTCCAGACGGTTGATCTGATGTTTGGTCTAATTAGCATATTAGCTCTTTATTATATAGGATCATTTATTAATGCAACATTTTACTCTTGTAATAATAAGGGATTTTCCATCCACATATTATTTAGAATGCTTACCTATATTTGAAACTGAGTATGTTGGTATTCATAATAATTCTAATGCCATGCCGTGGTCATGTTCAAGTTCAGAAAGACCAAGTGATATTGATGTATGCATTGGCTATTCAGCTTTCCAATGACCTAGACCAAAACCCAAACCAAGCAACAGATTTGGCTTGAATACAGAGTCCAAAACCAGACTTCCAGCATCTCTTTGATGGACAGTGGGTTCACAGGTGTTGTGAGTATGCGTCTTAATTTACATATACATTACAAATATTTCTTTGAAAATATTTGATAATTAAAAATTACAATGATCTGGAAGCATTTTGAAAAAAAGTTATAGCCCATGTATCCTTTTCATTTTTACTTCTTCATATGTCTTAACCAGTTTCTTATAGGAGACTCAATTCATCATGACCCCTCAAATTCAGCACTCGAGTGCTCCTGGGATTGTCTAGCCCCCACACTCAGGCTGTACTCTGGCTAAGACTTGCCCAGTGTTTCTTTTTGGTACCATATGCACCCCCAGTAGACATAAAGATAGGCATATGAATATTAATAGACATTCCTTTGCTACAGATTATTTCTGAGAAGATTTAATGAGCTAAGAATATTAATATTTGATAGAGTAAACACCATCATATTTACATTGAAGTCCCTTGAGATAAAATATATGCAGGAATTGGTTAATTACCATTGGGAAAAGTATTAATATCTACCTGCTCATGTTTATGGGCTCAAAGACAAAAAAAGATAATAAACTCTGAGGCAGTTAAGGATGTACCACATAATGATCCACTCCCTCCTTTTCTGTTTTTGTTTTTTGCATTGGGTGCTCATGACAAGAGAAGGTCTATTTTAGTGGGAAATCACTTGATTTTGAAATTGATGAGGAGTCTGTTTTTTGAGAATTTGCAATGACCTGAGAATTTAAATGGACCCAACTGGTAATTGGAAGGGCTATTTTGAATATTTTATTGGTATTATCAAAAGTAGTATAAGTAAAAATAGTATTAATGGGAATTATTAGAATAAGGGAGAGGGGTGATTGTCTGATTACGAAGATGGTAGAGTGCAATAGCATAAGAGCATGGGTGTTGGACTCTAATGACACTGCTATGGAGTCCTGGCTTTGCCAATTAACCAACTGTGAGAACCAAGATAAATTGTTTTAATGTCTCTGAGCCTCTATTTTTACCTGGGGTTTATAATAGGGTCTATCTCATTGTGTTTCTATAAGAATTGAATGAGACATTGCCTATAAAATACTTAACACATTGACTGGCACAAATGTACTCAGTAAACATTATAAATGACATTTTATTATTACAGAGGCTAAATTATTATCTATTATTTATAAGTTATTTCTTATTACAACTCAAATCAAGATATGTATTTTACATCATAACCAAATATATACACACATTAGCAGGTAGTGATAGTAATTCATGGTAATTTGGACATGGGAGTAAAAGGAAATGTTAAGGAAAATGTCTAACTTTCTGGTTTGTATAACTTGGTATATTCATTGAGCTAAGGAACATGGAAAGACAATAAAAGAAGCTTAAGATTGCAAGAGACATAGAAGGAGTGGTTAGAGAGGCAGTAGGCAAACCTAAAGACTATTGTGGAAACTTTGATGCGGGATAGGGGGCAGCGGAGGAGATGCTTCAACAAGTATATATGATGAACATAATCAGCTGCTGCTCAGAGATTCCTGGTGAATTTGGTTACTATAACTTCTGAAAGGATCAGCTCAATTGGTCACATTCTCAAAGGTTTCAAACTCAAAATGTCCCTTGACTTGGATGTCTAGAGCTGTGTGGCATTTTTGAATAAAATAGCCATCAGAATGAAACAGCTGCCTATTTCATTGCCTTGTTGCTTTCTTTCCTCCACAATCAGGGGCTTCTTGGTCTCCTTCTTGCAGATTCAACCCCACCTGAGTCCCTGGACCAATTCTGATTTTAGACTCGAGGAAGTCAGATACTTCTAGCCTAGCCTTCTGTGTTTCAGTATTGACTTATCATTGTTGCCCGAACTTGTTTCACATTTCTGAAAACTGAGCTTGTTGGCCTTCTTTCATATATATGAGTCCTTATCTCAGCCAGATGAAACCATGGCTATGAAAATGCTTTGGAAAAAATAGAACTTAATATATGTAAAACATCTAGCATATGGGATGGGTACACAGTAGATTTTCAGGTAATAGTAGTTATTGCTACCTGGACCTAGCTTTGTTAACTGCTGCCAACCAAACCAAGCAATACACAAACAGTAGAGTTGAACTGCAGCATCTTTTAAAGAAGTGATAGATAGCCTTGCTCTCAGATTTTCCTCTTGAACTAGTCTTTGCCTCTTTTCAACCTTGTTCATAAGCTGGAGGGTGGAATAATAACAAAGACCATGGGTTCTAGAACCAGACAAATCTGGGTTTAAATCCTGACTCTGTGACCTTAGGGAAGGTCCTTAACCTTTTTCTAGTTTACTCATCTGTAAAATTGTGAGCACCTCCTACCCCCTGGAGGATTGAATTAAGTGAAATACATAAAGGTAATGCATTGGTATTCACTAAACATGATCTTCTCTTTTTTCTCCTCCTTCTTCCATGTGCCACATCATAGCTATTCTGAGGCTATCAGACTTCTGAAGCCATTCTCACTTTACTATCATAGACAAGTCTCTTTGCTTACACAATGGTGCATTCTAAACTTTGATTTATTATATTCCAGTGCATGCTAATGGCCCACATCAACTTTCAGACCACCAGGATTGTATGTAACTAATTTTTGCTTGACTAACTCAGTTAATATTAACTGAGAACTTACTATGTGCAAGGCAACATAGGAAATATTAAGCTACCACATTCCTGACTCTTTACATTGGGATGACTTACCTTACCCTTTTCAACACACCCTAGCAGGCCTATGAAGCCACCCCAATGGCTAGCAGGCATGCTAGACATTTGCTGTGGCTTCTCTTCCCCCAATTAGTTTTGATTTGATTTTGCTTGATCCTGTCTTCCCTATTCTGTCCTTTGACTTTGTATTCTGATTTTGATCATTACTATCTCTGACCCCTACAGGATTTTATTTTTTCCCTAACTTTCCCTTTGTCATTTAGACTGTGGCTGGTTGGAATCTTTTCTGGTTAATTTTTCCTCTTTGACTCTGGAGTTGTCTATTGCCTCAGATGAGAGTACTTTTTTTCATCTACTTTTTATACCCAATGGGCTCCTCATGCCTCTGGCTCAGAGTGAGAGTGTGATGAGAGTAGGAAAGTGCTAACCAGTAAAAATTACGTGACATGAATAAAAAAAGACCCCGAATAGCTATAGCGATCCTGAGAAAGAACAAAGTAGGTGGGATCTTAATACCAGATATCAAGCTGTATTACAAAGCCACTGTTCTTAAAACTGCCTGGTACTGGCACAAGAACAGACATATAGATCAATGGAATAGAATAGAGAGCCCAGAAATCAACCCGAACCAATATGCTCAATTAATATTTGACAAAGGAGGCAAGAACATACAATGGAGTCAAGATAGTCTCTTCAATAAATGGTGTTGGGAAAATTGGACAGATACATGCAAAAAAATGAAACTAGACCACCAACTTACACCATACACAAAAATAAACTCAAAATGGAGAAAGGACTTAAATGTATGATGGGAAACCACAAAAATACTAGAAGAATCCAAAGGCATCAAAATCTCAGACATATGCCGAAGCAATTTCTTCACTGATACAGCTCCTAGGGCATTGTAAACTAAAGAGAAAATAAAAAAATGGGACTACATCAAAATAAAAAGCTTCTGCACAGCAAAAGAAACCATCAACAAAACAACAAGAAAGCCCACTGCATGGGAGAACATATTTGCCAATGTTATCACTGATAAGGGTTTAATCTCCAACATTTATAGGGAACTCATACAACTTAACAAAAGGAAGATAAACAATCCAATCAAAAAATGGGCAAAGGTCCTAAATAGACACTTTTCAAAAGAGGACATTCAGAAAGCCAAGAGACATATGAAAACATGCTCAAAGTCACTAATCATCCGAGAGATGCAAATCAAAACAACAATGAGATACCATCCCACACCTGTCAGAATGGCTATCATCAACAAATCAACGAACGACAAGTGCTGGAGAGGATGTGGAGTGCCGGGAGCCGGTCCATGCTTGCTGTTTCAAGGGACCTGGCATATATGGCATACTGTTCTTAATATGTTTGCTCACCTTCTTGGCACTATGTGTTTTAACCAAGGTCTCCTCTTTGAGAAAGGTTGTTTCCCCAGGTAGGGATTTTCCCCTGAAGTTAGGGAGAGAATAAAACCTCTTAACTAAGTGCCAGGTGGGTAATTAATCACTTTAACCACGAACAATCATGCTTAAGCTACATAATCTTTACTCCCTGGAATGGAGATAAGAAACGCCCTAACCTTTGGAATAGAGATTGATAGGATTGAATCAACTGGTATAAATACAGATGTAACAAGACAGCAAGACACAGAACTTAGAAGACAGAACTTAGAAGACAGAACCAGGAGAGACAGAACCTAGGCACAGAACCTACACAGAACGTTCTCTAGAGACAGAAGAACTTCGCTGGAGAGAACATGGCAAAAGATCCTGGACAGAAACTGGCCTCAGAACCTAGAGACAGAACCTAGCGAGAGAACATGGCAAAAGATCCTGGACTGAACCTGACTACAGAAACTGGCAAGAGAACCTGACTAGAACCTAGTGACTGAACCTGGCTGGAGAACCTGGACAGAACCTGGCTGGAGAACCTAGCGAGGGAACTTGGCTACAGAACCTGGCTGGAGAACCTGGAGAACCTGGCTGGAGAACCTAGCAAGACAACTGGACACAGAACCTGGCTGGAGATCCTGAACCAGAACTTCGCTGGAGATCCAGACCAGAACTTGGCTGGAGTTCCTGGCTAGAGATCCTGGCTAGGCTGCTGATCAACTGAATGCTGTCTCCATGTCATTCCTTCTTCGCCGACTCCGTCCACACCTTTGGGAACCCCTGGACCCGCTGGGGCTGGACCCCGGCAGTGGAGAAAAAGGAACACTTGTGCACCGCTGGTGGGAATGCAGACTAGTGCCGCCACTATGGAAGAGAGTATGGTGTTTCCTCAAAAAACTAAAAATGGAACTCCCATTTGACCCCATGATCCCACTTCTAGGAATATATCCCAAGAAAACAGAAATACCAACCAGAAAGGATATATGCACCCCTATGTTCACAGCAGCACAATTCACCATAGCTAAGATCTGGAAACAGCCTAAGTGCCCATCAGTAGAAGAATGGATTAGAAAACTGTGGTACATCTACACGATGGAATACTATGCTGCTATAAAAAAGGAATTCTTACCATTTTCAACAACATGGACGGAACTGGAGAGCATTATGCTAAGTGAAATAAGCCAGTCAATGAAGGAAAAATACCACATGATCTCACTCATTCATGGATAATAAAGACCATTATAAACTTAGGAACAAAAATAGATACAGAGGCAGAGCAGCCTCGAACAGACTGTCAAACTACAATGGGAAGGCTGGGGAGGGTTGGGGGGCAAGAGGGGACGGTAAGAGATCAACCGAAGGACTTGTGTGCATGCATATAAGCCTAACCAATGGACATAAGACTCTGGGGGGTAGGGGAGGCCAGGGGATTGTCAAGGGCAGGAAAAAAAGGAGACATATGTAATACTCTTTGTAATTCTTTAAGCAATAAAACAATTTTAAAAAATTACGTGACATGGCTTTTTGTCCTCAGGGAGCTCACAATCCATTTGGGGAAAATAGACATCAACATCACTTTAAATAAATAAGCAAGGAATGAATAGTATCAAATAATTAATGATATCAATACAAGCTAATGTTAAAATTGTCATGTAATATTTTTAAAAACATACATAAAAACGTTTTTTTCAGAGGTCCAATTTACAAACTAGGCACTCTTGGACAATCTGACTTAATATGGTTTACAAATATTTAAAAATAATTTTATGATAAGTTTTTCTTATTTTATCACTTAAAATATGTTTGTAACTCATTTTCCTGTTCAGATGGTAATTTTAGAATATGTGCTTCTGGTACAAAACAAGTCCTTTTGCAGTAGGGTTAAGATAATAGACTTATTAGAAGAGTTATCATGACTATTGTTTATAGTGTATACTACTTTTCTAGGTTCTATTCTGGAAGATGTAGCTGAATTCATGCTCAAATTCTGATGTACTCAGTTCTATGAAAAATATGATATTCAGGAATCTGACCTTGCAAAATGCTAAGTAGGGTTATTCATATTACTATTGAATCATTAACTTTCACTTATTTTCTTTTTATTTACTGCCATAGCCTGTGTAAGCTGGCACAGGCTAGCGGGGAAGCCATGGAACCTGAGAAAATACAGGAAGAAATCAGAAAGCTAAACATCCTGTATACCGGCTCCCAAGGATAAGGAAACTGAAAGTGAATGGGAGCTGGGAGAGAAAGCATTTCAAATAATGTTGTGACTTTGTATTTTGTAATAAGAAATATATTTGGTCTTCCCTTTTCTGGCACAGAGGTCTTAAAACTTTTGGGATTTCCTTTGATGAGAGCTACAAGAGTGCCTTTTGTTATGTTATTGAGATGACTTTGAGAAAGCACCTAAGGATGGGGACTAGTTGCCTGGAGAACCAACCATTTTGATTAGAGGGTTGGAACTTTCAGCCCCATTTCTATCCTCTGGAGAAGGGAGAGGACCTGAAGGTTGAATCAATCCCAGATGGCCAGTTATTTAATCATTTGTGCCTATGTAGTGAAGCCTACATAAAACCCCAAAAGGATGGGGTTCAGAGAGCTTCTGGGTTGGTGAACACCTGGAGATTTGGAGAAAGTGATAGGCCTTGCCCTAAGCATCTCTTCCATTTGGCTGTTCCCGAGTTATATCCTTTTATCATAAACTGGTTATCTAGTAGGTAAAATGTTTCTTTGAGTTGTGTGAGCCATTCTAGCAAGTTAATTGAACTCAAGGAAGGGATTGTTGGGACCTTCAATCTATTGCGGCCTGTTGGTAAGAAGCACAGGTGACAACCTGGACTTGGAACTGGCATCTGAAGTGGTGGGGGAGCTTTATTTTGTAGGACTGAGCCCTTAACCTGTGGAATCTGATGTTATCTCTGGGTTGACAGTGTCAGAATTAAGTTGCATTGAAGGACACCCAGCCGGTGTTGGAGAATTGCTTGTTGGTGTGAGGGCACCCCTATCCCCAACACACACATTGGAATTGGGTATAGAGCCCAAAGTAAGTATTCAAAGTGACACAGTAAACTCCAGCCCTGAATAAACTTCCATGTCATGATATTTGCAGTGAGGCAGATTGTTACTATTGTTAGGATGAAACAGTCCCAGTTTATTTGATAAAGGGAGTGTTTGGACTCTGATCAAGTAAGTTCAGGTCCAGGGCAGAAATTTAACTTAATATTGAGGATCTGGAGTGCAAAGCAAGAATCCAAGCCTATCTGGCATGGCTCAGTGGTGGAGTGTTGACCTATGAACTAGGAGGTCATGGTTCAGTTCTGGTCAGGGCACATGCTCGGGTTACAGCCTCGATCCCCAGTGTAGGGCATGCAGGAGGCAGCCAACCAATGATTCTCTCTCATTATTCATGTTTCTGTCTCTTTCTCCCTCTCCCTTCCTCTCTGAAATCAATAAAAATGTATTTTAAAAAAAGAATCCATGAAGGCAGGAGGCCACTTTTTAAGACTGATCAAACCCAATGGGATGAGAAGGATAACTAGTTGTGAAAATGCTCAGGCTTCACTTCAAGTCTTCCAGTTTAAGAAGAGTAAGACTTCTCTCAACCACCAGTCCTCCAGGTCTCAAGCCCAGGGTAGCTGAACCTACCATTTGTTCAGTTATTATGTGTGTCTGTTTTGGATTTCCTCATGGATTAGCAGGGCTGAGCTGCAGGTTGAAAGCAGCCTTAGTCTGAGAAGGCCCATGGGATTTCTTTCTATAAAAATCCTATTTATGTGCTGCTTTCCAGGAACATCTCTATTGCTCAAGAAATATTTGTTGAGGATTTGTTGTGGTGGTGGTTAATTTTATGTGTCAAATTGGCTGGGCCTCAGTACCCAGATATTTCATCAAACATTGTTCTAGACTAGAGGCCCAGTGCACGAATTCATGCACCAGTGGGGTCCCTCGGCCTGGCCCACAGGATAGGGCCAAAACCGGCTCTCTGACATCCCCCGAGGGGTCCCAAATTGCGAGAGGGTGCAGGCCAGGCCAGAGACCCCACCAGTGCACAATTGGAATTGGGGAGGGATGCAGGAAGTTGGCCAGCTGGGGAGGGACCACGGGAAGGCTCCAGGGCATGTCCAGCCCATCTTGCTCAGTCCTGATTGGCCAGACCCCAGCAGCAAGCTAATCTACCGGTCAGAGCATCTTCCCCCTGGTGGTCAGTGCATGTCATAGTGAGCGTTTGAGTGGCCTTAGCATATCATTAGCATATTACGCTTTGTTTGGTTGAATAGCTGACCGGTCAACTGGACACTTAGCATATTAGGCTTTTATTATATAGGATGTTGTTGTGAAGGTATTTTGTAGATGAGGTCAACATTTAAATCAGTAGACTTTGAGTAAAGCAGGTTAATCTCCATAATGTAGGTGGGCCTTATCTAAACAGTTGAAGGCTTTAATAGTACCAAGATTGGCATTTCCCCAGGAAGGAGAAATTTTTTCAGCAGACTGACTTGAGCTTCAACATTATCTCTTTCTGGGGTATCCAGTGCCAAAACTGTGTGAACCATTTCCTTAAATCAATCTTAATATCTATTTCAATATCTGTTTTTCTCTCATTTCAATATCTGTTTCTCTTTCTCCTCTCTCTCTCCATATATCCATCTATCTATCATCTATCTATCTAAAAGCCTAAGCAACCATCGCAACTGAATGGCGACCAAACAGGCTGTGTGGGGCAACCAGGCCAGCAGGGGGGTTAGTGAGGGGCAACCAAACGACTGAGCAGCAGGCTGCATGGGGTGACCCACCTGGCAGGGGGGTTAGTGAAGGGTGACCAAATGACCAAGCAGCAGGTTGCGTGGGGCGACCCAGCCAGCAGGGGGGGCAGTGAGGGGCGACCAAATGACCAAACAGCAGGGTGCATGAGGCGACCAGGCCAGCAGGGTGGGCAGTTAGGGGCAACCAGGCCGGTGGGGGAGGCAGTTGTGGGCAATCAGGCTGGCATGCAGAGGTGGTTAGGGGTGATCAAGCTTGAAGGGGGTCAGTTAGGGGCAATCAGGCAGGCAGGCATGTCAGCAGTTAGGAGCCAGCGGTCTAGGATTGTGAGAGGCATGTCCAGGATCAGGCCTCAACCAACAGTTGTACATCCCCCGAGGTGTCTTGGATTGGAGAGGGTGCATGCTGGGCTGAGGGGACCCTCCCCCCGTGCACAAATTTCATGCACCAGGCCTCTAATATATATATATCTACACTAATAAAAGAGAAACATGCAAATTGGTGTCACCACTCTGCTATGCCCACCAGCCAATCAGAGTGACTATGCAAATTAACCCAACAAAGATGGCGGTTAATTTGTATATGCAGGCACGGAGCGAAGACTGAAGGCTCCGGCTGCAGTGAAGACTGAAGACTGAAGAGGCTTGGCTTTTCTGCTGCAGCTGCAGCCAGAGGGGAGAAGCCAAGCCCTGCTGCGGCCAGACCAAAGGCCTGGGTCCTGGGTGCCGGAGGAAAACTGGTGCCAGCAGCCAGGGGAAGGAAGGTCTATTGCGCAAATCTTCGTGCAATGGGCTTCATATATATATATATATATATAACCTGCTTGCATTCAATATCAAAACTTGACCATAATCATAATGATGTGTGGAAAACTATTCACTTGAGAATGAAATGCTGAACCCTGAAGGGTATTAAAAGATATTGTGGATATATTTGTTTGAACTGATTTCAGTTGTGAAAGTTCTTTTAAACAACTGGGAGGGGGATACATAATTGTGAGTGGTGATCTCATGGTTGAACATGTCTGCCTTCTGGCTTTTTCTGCAGCATAATGCTGTGTAGTTGCTTCAGCTTGTGATTTCTCCTAGGGCATACATTATTTAGTTTGTTAATTCAATGTAAGTTAATATTAAAATTCCTGTGTGGTCTTTGTTTTAAAATGCTTTTTTGCCCATCATATCACAATATATTTATAAGCTTGAGAAATGGATGAGTATGAAGTAACTTAAAATATGAGCGATTCTGAGAATTTAGGTCAGATACTCTTTTAGGAACTAAGCTTCTAAATGTTGAAACTTCTTTTTCCCTGAAGGCATTTAGATCTTAGTTTTGGTTGGACATCTTCCTGGTGGCTGAAAGTTAGTAACTATGGACATTCCTAAAGCTGTTTTTTCAAGTTTCTTGTATGTTTCTTTTCTTTGACTTTACATTTGTTCTTTCCAGCTGCTTATTTTGATCAGTTGTTTTATGAATATTCCATTTTCTTTACCATGTTCAGTAAAAATTTTGGATGTTTTGGTTAGGGAATAATAAAATTATAAAAATTATTGTTTTATAAAATTAATGTCATCCATTACCAACTTTTGGCTTTATCATATTATATTAATGATACTTTTATATGGGATACATAGATAACCAGCACTAAAATCATGGTTGAGATGAGATTCAAGAAATAAACTTCTTCAATTAACTTAGTTAATAAAACCCAACCAAAACAGTAAAAAGAATGGCCAACATACTGTGCAAAAAGAGTTCTCTTTTAGCAAATACCATTATATCATCCCTTTCCCCCTATTTACTATTTTAAAATTTATACAAATATAGTTTTGCTGATTTAGTTCTTTTTAAAAAATATATATTTTATTGATTTTTTTACAGAGAGGAAGGGAGAGGGATAGAGAGTTAGAAACATTTATGAGAGAGAAACATCAATCAGCTGCCTCCTGCACACTCCCTACTGGGGGTGTGTCCGCAACCAAGGTACATGCCCTTGACCGGAATCGAACCTGGGACCCTTTCGTCCACAGGCTGACGCTCTATCCACTCAGCCAAACCAGTTAGGGCAGATTTAGTTCTTGAATAAAAAATGATAAAAAAGCTCTGGAAGAATACATAATAAATGAATTATAATGGTTATGTGGTTTTGAACCTTGTGAAACTATTCAATATTAAAAAACAAATAAAAAAAAAGGTGTTGTATGAGCGAAATGGATTTACATGTCCCTTCCCTAGCAATAGCCACTAAACTAATACAGACTTATCCATTTGGAATGATGTTTATGTCTAGTAACTGTATTTGGATATGTGTATAGATTTAATTAATATCAATAAATTGGGAATGAATGAAGTACTGTTATTGATATTGTAAATCTATCATTTTAAACTGCCTTAAGCATCATTAAAACCAATTGAACCTTTTTATGAAGTATGATTTGAAGTAGTTTAGATATGGTAATACACATATATTTTTATATACCTTTACACTTATCAAAATGGGATTCTATTTACATAGCTGCCTTAGTTACTCATTTCTGCATAATAAAATACCCTCAAATTTAGTTGTTTAAAAAAGCAATCTTTGATTTGCTCACCATCCCATGAGCTGGCAATTAGGGCTGGGCTTAGCTGAGATGGCCTGTTTGCTTCATTTGATGTCCACAAGGCATACTCCTATGACTGGGCTTATTCATGTGGCTGGTGGTGGTTGGCTGGCTGTCAGCAAGGTTGATGGAAGTAACTGGCCCAAATGTCACTCACATTCCAGCAGGCTAGCCTGAATTTCTTCATGTGGTTGCTGGGTTCTACCAACAGCAAGCGAAAGCAAGCTCCAGTGCCTAAGCATTTTTCAAGCCTCTGCTTGTGACATGTTTGCTTATGTCCCATTGACCAAAGCAAGCCAAAAAATCCAAGTGGGAGGCCAAGCTCATAGTCAGTGTGTTAGACAACTATAGGAGGGCAATGAGTACAGGGAGGTATGAATCATTGCGGGGTGGTGGTGGTGAGGAGGCATTACTATAGCAATAATTGTTGTAATTTCTAAAATTGTTCATTGTTTTATCAAAGCATTGATATTGAACAAACTCAACTCATGACCTGTTAATTCTGTAAACAACTGAAAACTAATGATGGATTATAGCTATTGTTAAACCCTGATTTAAGTTTTTTTTTTTTTTTTAAAAAATATATTTTATTGATTTCTTACAGAGAGGAAGGGAGAGAGATAGATAGTTAGAAACATCGATGAGAGAGAAACATCGATCAGCCGCCTCCTGCACACCCCCCACTGGGGATGTGCCCGCAACCCAGGTACATGCCCTTGACCGGAATCGAACCCGGGACCTTTCGGTCCGCAGGCCGACGCTCTATCCACTGAGCCAAACCGGTTTCGGCTGATTTAAGGTTTTAGCACTACTTAATATTATCATTTAAAATACTAAGACTAATCATATCACTGCCTTGCACCTAATATTCTCATGGCTTTTTTTTTTTAATTAGAATGATATCAAAATTCCTTGACACAGCCCACATGCCCTAAATAATTTTATTTTTATCTACATTTTCATGATGTCATGCTCTACCACTCAGCTCATAAGTTACTATCCTTCACCTCTAATGGCTACCTTCTGTTCCTTTAATGCGTCAAATTTATTCCCACCTCAGGGCTTTTCACTTGCCATTCCCACCCTGGAATGATTTCCCTCAGATCTTTGTTTGGATGGCTTCCTCTCATCAATCAGGGCTCAAGGCAGATTTTACTTCTTTTTTTAAAAAAATATTTTTATTTATTTCAGAGTGGAAGGGAGAGGGAGAGATAGAAACATCAGTGTTGAGAGAGAATCATTAATTGGCTGCATCCTGCACACCCAACACTGGGGATCGAGCCTGCAACCCAGGCATGTGCCCTGACTGAGAATCAAAAGCTGACCTCCTGGTTCATAGGTCAGTGCTCAACCACTAAGCCATGCCAGCCAGGTGCAAATTTTACTTCTTAAGAACAGTCTTTCCTGACCACTTCTTTAGAAGTACCTTCTCCCATCCTAGAGCACTCACTATCCCATTACTTTGTTATTTTTTTAAAAATATATTTTATTGATTTTTTACAGAGAGGAAGGAAGAGGGATAGAGAATTAGAAACATCGATGAGAATTGATCAGCTGCCTCCTTCACACCCCCTACTGGGGATGTGCCCACAACCAAGGTACATGCCCTTGACCGGAATTGAGCCTGGGACCCTTCAGTCCGCAGGCCGACGCTCTATCCACTGAGCCAAACCGGTTACGGCAACTTTGTTATATTTTAAATAACACTTCTCATTACCTGAAATTATCTTATTCAATTGTTATCTTACTCCCCAACTTATATATAAGCTCTTAAAGGCATAACTGTCTCTGCTGCACCATGTAGAACACATAGATGGTACTCAATAAAAATGTGCAGAATTAACAAATTCATTAAGTAACTAAAGGCCTGGCATACTCAGTCTTGACCACGGAATCTTTGACTGTAAGTTGGAGAAATTGAGGTCCCTTCCAACTCAAAAATGTTATGCTTTTCCATTTATACAATTCAGTTTTTAGATGAAGTTTGAGCAGGGGAAAAGAAGCTGTCAAAAATGAGGGAGCAAATATTCTGTATATAACTGTTTCATGTTGGAAAAAATTTGTCATAATGATTTTCAAATAAATAACAATGTTGGTAGAGCTTAGGAAGAGGAATAATGAAAAATTTGATAGGTATTCTTTTCAACTGTATTTATACCCAAATATCTTTAAAAATATTCCCAGCTTTATTTAGCTATAATTGACATATCACACTGTATACATTTAAGGTATACAATGGGATTTCATATATACCCAAGTATCTTCATTAAAAATAACATAAGTTTTTCTCCAGTTCCACTGAGAAGGCCAGAGAAAGGCAGGGGAGAGCTATAAGTGTGAAATGAGGACACTTATAGCATTTACGTCAAAGGATTGTGTGAGGATTAAATGAAATACTGTTTGTAAAGACTTAGCATAGTACCTATTGTATCCTACCACTCAACAAATATTAGCTATCATTATTAATAATAAACAGGGAAATAGCAGAGGATGTCAGACCGAAAGATTGACAAGTACTGGTAAATGTTGTTGAGTAGGTTGGGGGAGGAATTAGATGGGAAGATTGGAAGCGGTCAGTACATTTCTGACCTGTCCGTGGCTACTCTGCTAATTAGCACATTATTGGAATTGGGAAGATGAATGTGGCTTCTTAAAGGAGCAACTTTTGGCTATAATATTTTATACTATAAGGAAATGGTTGTTAAAAAAACAATTTTAGCAAACATACCAGGAAATTTAAAATAAAATCTAAATTCAGTTTTCTATATCTTGAATATATGAATGTTGGACTTATATCAAAACTCTGTCTTTAGGTGGTTAACATATATAGGGCTTGAGTCAATAAGAGATGCATAGTTTAAAAATCACTCATGTTAGTAGGTAACTCACATTCTGAAATTTTACTCCTTGAGATGAAGTTGCTGTTAGAAGATTCAAGGATAATATAACCAGAATACAATGTAGCCTCTTTATTTTATTTCAGAGAGGAAGGAAGAGGGAGAGAGATATATAAACATCAATGATGAGAGAGAATCATTGATGGGCTGCCTCCTGCACATGCCCTACTGGGGGTCGAGCCCACAACCCATGTATGTACCCTTGGCTGGAATCGAACCTGGGACCTTCAGTCCGCAGGCCGACGCTCTATCCACTGAGCCAAACTGGCTAGGGCAGAATACAGTGTAGCCTCCTTAATGTATACTTCACTGATTGAGAATCTCAGAATATTTAGCTAGAACTGAGATTTTGCTCTTTCTATGGAAAAATAAATGCATTGCCAAGAACATCAGTATTATAAACAAAGTACCTAAAAGAGTAAACCTTGTTGATACCTTCTTTTAGGTACAATTGATATGCTAATATAGTTAATCCATCACACAACATAATTACTTAATAATTTGAGTTAATAAATTAAAGCAACAATATTTATTTGTGCACTCCCAATGTGCCAGACTTTATTTGAGACACTAGGATTCAGTAATGAACAAGATAGACTTGGTCTATCTCTTCATGGGGCTTACATTATAGCAATAAGACAAATAATGGTTTTCATTAAAGGGATAGTATGATTTGAGAAATACAGGGTGCTTTGGGACTATTATAGGAATACTCATTTAGATCTAGGACACAAGGAAAGGTCTTCTTGTGAAAAACATTAAACTAAAACCTGAAGTGTAGTAGAAGTTGTGTAGGAGAAGAGGATTGGGGAACAGTGTGCATAGGCAGAAGAAATAGCATGTGGGAATACTTGGATGTCTTGCTTGGCTGATGATCTTTCTGATTAATAGAAAGGTCTATAAAGGGTTTATAGTACTAACTCTTTGTCAATCTAATTTATATTTCTATAGATACTTGAAAATAATAAAATTACTTTTTCTTAAAAAATATTCTGTGATGCCAAATTTTTACAAAAATCACACAAAATGTTGCTGTTATTTTTAAAATGTCTTCTGTTCTAAACTTGATATCCTGCTGCTTACTTCTCTTCTGATTTGTATGAACTGTAAGACCTGGCCTTTCATGTGCAATCCATATCTTTTACAATTTTATATTTTTCTATATAACATTTGATATTGCATTATATACATGATGCTATTGCAACTTATTGGTGGCACATAGCAAAACCTCTAATGTGTAGATCAGTGGTTCTCAACCTTCCTAGTGCTGCGACCCTTTAATACAGTTCCTCATGTTGTGGTGACCCCCAACCATAAAATTATTTTCGTTGCTACTTCTAACTGTAATTTTGCTACTGTTATGAATCGTAATGTAAATATCTGATATGCAGGATGTATTTTCATTGTTACAAATTGAACATAATTAAAGCATAGTGATTAATCACAAACACAATATGTAATTATATATGTGTTTTCTGATGGTCTTAGGCGACCCCTGTGAAAGGGTCGTTCGACCCCCAAAGAGGTCGCAACCCACAGGTTGAGAACCACTGGTGTAACTATTAAAAATGAGCACCTTTTCCTTTTCATTTATCTTTATTGTTGAAAGTATTACAGACATCCCCTCCTCATTGACCTCCTCCATTCCATACCCACTCCCCCCAGGCCTTCACCACACAGTTGTCTATATCAATGGTCTATGCATACATGCATAGAAATTCTTTGGTTAATCTCTCCCCACCCACCCTCCACTCACCCCTTCCCTCTGAGGTTGGACAGTCTGTTTCATGCTTCTATGTCTCTGGATATATTTTGTTTATAAGTTTATTTTGTTCATTAGATTCCACATGTGAGTGAGATCATGTGATACTTGTCTTTCTTTGACTGGCTTATTTCGCTTAGCATAATACTCTCCAGGTCCCTCCATACTGTCAAAATGAGCATATTTTCTATGTAATTTCCTGCACTCATAGGGTGTTGTGTGAGGAAAGTAGTGCTGAAGACCATTCTCTGGTATATATACATATAATTTCAGGTTACTTCAGCTCAGTAAAGCAAAAGCCTAGACCTTTACTGTCCAATACAGTACCCACGAGCCACATATTACTCTCAGGCAATTGGAATGTGGCTAGTCTGGATTGAGGTGTTTTGTAAGTGTAAAAATGCACGTCTGATTTCAAAGACTTAGTACAAAAAAGGGAATGTAAAACATCTCATTAATTTTTATAATGATTGCATGTTGAAAATTTCCAGATTTATTGAATTAAATAAAAATAGATTATTAGATTAGTAAATTAATTTTACTTTTTTTGACTTTTTAAAATTTGGCTACTCAAAAATTTTAAACTGCACATGTGACTAACATTTGTACCTCACCTTATATTTCTATTGGCTGGTGCTGCTCTAGACTTTTTAATTTTGTATATTTTAGCAAATGCTGAAGCTAGTCAGGAGACATGGCTAACGTGCTGTGACTGTTAGAGAGCATGAAGAGTCATGAGTGCTGTTTAGGGAATGTATGGCTTTTGAATAGAATAGTTACTGAGACAGATCAACATCTGAAGATGCAGTGGGAAATTTGTTGGGATCAGGAGATTGGAGAAAGAAACTTGATCAGATGCTGTTCAGTCCCACCAAATGATAAGAGGAGTTCTCTAACAATGCCATGTTTATGAAACTGGGACCATTGTTCCCAAGGAGTTCCTGCTACTTGTTTTGCCCCTGAATTATCAAGGCAAGCCTATAAGTAGGAACTTTAATGTTACATCAGAAGAAAGTTAACCTGAAGAAATAGAAGCTGAGCCTCCTCATAAACAAAGTTCCTATACTTACATATACTATCACCAAGAGTAAAGAAGGCAAACCCTGTCAAAATACTTAGCAATTCTGTAGTGCTTTTTATCTTGATGTACCTTAGTAACATTAATTGATTAATCAACACAATTTGTGAAATATTACATAGTGTTATTATCTCACTTATGTATTATGGAAGAGTCAGTGAAGGTAAAAGACTTGCCCAAGTTGTGTAGTGTTTAGGGGACCTCACCTGCCAGCATGGAAGAGTGAAATGGAGGGCCTTTCTAAAGTACTTTTGAGATGATATTGAAAAGGATGTGGTAGAATAGCACATTTCCACTTTACATTTCCTTGAGAGTTTTGTAAATTGACATTGATTTAAATGTAATTAGAGGGCTTGCTATTTAAAGCAAGAATATACAGAAATTAATTTATTTGATTTGTTTGTTTTAGTAACAGTCTTATTTTTGGATTTAGTTTACTAGTAGAGTAGGGATTACTTGTTTTTTTAGACACAGTTTATCTATTCATTCTACAAGTATTTATTGAGCAGTTATTATTGCTAGTGTATCAGACATCATTCCTGATCTCAAGAAGCTTACAGTCTGGTATGGAGATGCATACATGAAAAAAAAAAAGTTCCTGAAAGTGTTTCAGATGCTCTGATAAGAGGAGTAGGTTGAAGATAGTGATAATATCTAAGATATATAGCACTTCTTATGTACCAGGCACTGCTCTAAGTTCTTTTATGTATAATAATTTATTTTACCTTCAGGAGACTCCTATAGGTAAAGAATTAGTATTTCCATTTTACAAAATACTGCAAATGGACAGAAAGAGATTCAGTAATGTGCACAAGGGCACAGTGAGTGGCAGAGCTCAGATTCAAACACAGGCAAACTTTGCTCTTCACCAGTGCCCAAAGGTGTGTGCATTGCTACCTGGGTGGATAGAAAATACTCCTTAGGGAAAGTGACTCTGGAGTGAGTCTGATAAAAGGAGAAGCTGTTTGCTAGGATGGCAAGATGGGGCGGGAGGGAATTCCTATTATGATGACAATGAGCCAAGACCAGCAAAATGAAGCAGTTACCTCAAAAGGGACAGGTTAAGGAGAAAGGTAGAAGAGAAGGTGCAAAGGGGTTATGGTGGATTAGTGTGATTCAATCAGAGCTACAGGGAAGGAAAGGAAGAAACTTAAAACATGGTTAGTTGAGTTTCAACTCTAAGACTTTGAACATAAAGCTATTATGTAACTTTTTCAACAAATGTTAAGTCCTAAAGTCTGATTCTCCTCTAATTGTTTAAATCCATCAATTTGTATATGCTTCAGTAAACACAGGAGGAATGTCGAAGTGTATCTGTAGGACAAGCTTACCCTATGTTTCTGTAACATCCATTGTAAGAGCAATTTTGAAAAAAAAATTATTGTGGATATTTTCAAACATATGTAAACCTATATAGAATATTAAATGTATTCCCATGTACCCATCAAAACCTTCAATAATTATCAGTATTTGGCAACAAACAAACAAACAACAAAACAAAATACAAAAAGATCCAACTGTTGACGAAGTGAATTTAGCAGAATATTTGATTCATTAACCAAAGCCCCTGTATTTGCCTTTATTTAGCAGAGACAACTGAGAAATTTTAACTATATTTCAGTCACTGGTTGTGTGGATAAATCAATTTAAATCTCTGGGCCTCAGTTTTCTCATCAGTGAAATCAAGGGCCAAGACAAAATGGTCTTTGTCTCCCTTCCAGCATTTGGTGTCATGATTTCTATGAGTTCTAATATGCAAAGAAGAAGCCAATTTTAAATTGATGAGTGACACATTTAGATTTGCATTTCAGAAAGATGACATTGTTTTATATGAATATATCTTGGTAAAATTTTTAAAAAGGCATATAAAGCTGTAAAATCCAAGACTTGCTCTGGACACTTCTATATGGAGAGTGTTACCTTGTTCACCATGGGAATGCATGCCCCTCACTTTCTCTTCTATGTTTAACACAACTGTTACTCCATTGTTTCTGATGTTTTCTTGTTTCTCACTTGAAGATGAATACTTTTATTTCCAACATTTTCTTTGGTGTCTTCTCAGCAACTAAGTGTTTAAGTTTCCCATACTTTTCTTAATTGTTTCCATTCTTTTAACTACCATTTCTATATAAATATCTTCCAAATAACTGCTGTAGTTCTGTATTTCTAGTGAATACTATCCTATTTAAAACATGCCTCAAAATTTGTCTAACGCCTTTCCTCTTTATTAGAAAAAATAAATCACTTAATTTTTTTTCCATTTTCAGTAAAGAATAATCAGAAAGTACAGACAAAGAGAAGGATAGAATTATATCCATAATTTGTCTGGCTGGTGTTGCTCAGTTGGTTGAGCACCATCTTGCACCAAAAGGCTGCTGGTTCAATTCCCTGTCAGGGCACATGCCTAGGTTATGGGTTCAGTGCCCAGTCATAGTATGTATGGAAGGCAACTGATAGATGTTTCTTTCTCACATCAATATATAAATATCATACATATTATTTTGTAACCTATTATGAACATCTTTGCATTTCAATACATAAGATCATGTATTGTTTTGGAAAGACTGTGGATTATTCAGTTATATACTCATATTGTGTATTTAAGCAAATTTCTGATGTTAGAAATTAATTTTCAACTTTTTGATATGTCAAACAGTGCTTCTATGAATTCCCATTGCTTGTATTAGACATGTGGCACTTAACACACATAGTTGGTATGTTGTATACTTGAGCTTTGATGTATTTTCCCAAAATGATTTTATAATTTTTGAAACCAGATTCTATATTTCTTTGTGTCACTCATAGAATTTAGCATTGGCCTTGCATATGGGAGACACTCAATAAATATTTGTTGAATGAATGGAGAGATGAGCTTCTGAACTTGGATGACAGGGATAATTATTTATTAACAGAAAGAGGGGTACTGGTTTGGAGAAAATATGAAGATGATGAATCTGACTTTAAAAATCTTAATTTGAATGGATGGATATTATTAGTTTTTTAAAATAGTTTTTTTTTTTTTAACAGCCCCTGTAACACTTTAGTCAGGTGCCTTTCACTAGACTCAGGCTAAAGGACAATTCCAAAGATGTATTAGGTGGCATCACAGGTTCCTTACTACATCAACTTAGTTCCTTTTAGTGAGAATGATGCTCTCTTTGATCAATTTGATTAAAAGCTGACATTTGGGGCTTTATCCTTTATCATTGTTCTCTGTTTTAACTTCAGAGTATTGTGGAAAACTATATGGTAGGGTGAAGGTAGGGAATAGGGGCTTCCTTTCTCTAATTTTTGGATGTCCCTATTATATATTCCACCACTCATGGTGTTATTGGATTTACAATGAGAACTAGGAATATTTATCTGAGTAGCAATAGGATGCATCAGGAAGTTCTTTGATGAAATCTTAGAAATTGTAGTTCCTTACCTAATGTGTCTGGCTTTTCCCTTGTATCTCACATTGCGAATACCAGATGATTCAGTTAGAACTCTTAGTTGGAAGAAACAATACCTTCTTGGAGCTAAAACTCCAATAGTGACCTAAAGTCATGATGATGATTTCCCCAAATTTTAAGTGAATATGCTAAGACTTTCCCCATATAATTTAGATTCCATCCAGGCCAGAGTTAAGTTAGTTGATCCAGAAGTGATACAAAAAGGGCCAATCAGAAACTCTCCAATGGTCTATGGAATTGAGTTTTAGAACTCCTTGATTCACACAAATCCTTAAGTTATATTCTCTCTATTCTATCAGTCTGGCTGGTCTTTAGAATAGAAGAGATGTAACCTAAAGATTTGTGGCCAATCAAGTCCTAACATACAACCAGGAAAGCATAAATGCAAGTGTGTAATGAGAGAAAATAATGAAATAGATGATCTGATTATTTATAGAAACAAGAGATGGAGATAGTACAATGGAGAAATAGACAGTAATGCAATAATAGTAGGCAATTTTAATACCTCACTTACATCAATAGATAGACCATACAGACAGAAAATCATTAGGAAACATTGGCCTTAAACAATGTTTTCTTAATCATTATACCGAGACTTAACATTTATATATGTGGAACATTCTGTCCAAAAGGAACAGAATATACATTCTTCTCAAGTATACATGGAACATTTTCCTGGATAGGTTAGCCACAAAACAAGTCTTAGGAAATTTAAGAGTATAGAAATCATATCAAACATCTTTTCTGACCATAATGACATGAAATTAGAAATTAATTTCATGTAGAAAATGGGAAAATTCACAAAAAAAATAAAATTACAAGCCAATATTCCTGATGAACATAGATGCAAAAATCCTCAACAAAATATTAGCACTCTAAATTCAACAATGTGTTTAAAGGATTATACACCATGATAAAGTGAGATTTATTCCAGGGATGCAAGAATGGTTCAACATCTATGAATCAGTCAATGAGACACACCACATGAACAAAATGAGGATAAAAGTCATATGATCATCTCAATAGATGCAGAAAAAGCATTTGGCAAAATTAACATTCATTTATGATGAAAATTATCAACAAAGTGTGTATAGAGGGACTGTACCTCAACATAATAAAAGCTCTATATTATAAGACTGCAGCTAACATCATTCTCAGTGGTGAAAGGTGTCTTTTCTCTAAGATCAGGAATAAGACAATGATGCCCACTTTTTATAATTATTTTTAAAACAATATTTTTTATTGATTTGAGACAGAGAGAGGAAGGGAGAGAGAGAGAGAGAGAGAGAGAGAGAGAGAGAGAGAGAGAGAGAGAGAGAGAGAGAGAGAGAGAGATGGTGAGAGAGTAACATCGATAGACTGCCTCCTGCAAGGCCCCATATTGGGGATCAAGCCTGCAACCCGGGCATGTGCCCTGACTGGGAATCGAACCAGTGACTTCTTCGTGCAGGGATGATGCTCAACCAGTTGAGGATGCCCACTCTTGGCACTTTTATTCAACATAGTATTGGAGTCCTAGCCAAACCAATTAGATAAGAAAAATAAATAAAAGGCAACCAATATGGAAGATATAAAACTGGCACTATTCATAGATAAAATATTATCTATAGAAAACCCTAAAGACTCCATAAAAAATGCTAGTACTAGTAGCAATAATATCTCCATTAATAGGTGAATGCATAAATAAACTGTGAAAATATATATATATATATATATACACACTAGAGGCCCGGTGCATAAAAATTTGTGCACTCAGGGGGGAGGGGGGTCCCTCAGCCCAGCCTGTGCCCTCTCGCAGTCTGGGACCCCTCGGGAGATAACGACCTGCTGGCTGAGGCCTGCTCCCGGGTGGCAGAGGGCAGGCCCAATCCCTAGGTCCAGCCCCTGGTCGGGCTCAGAGCAGGGCCGCCTGGGGAGTTGGGGCGCCGCCCCCTGTCATGCACAGAGCAGGGCGGATCTGGAGGTTGTGATGCCACCCTCAGTCATGCTCAGGGTAGGGCCAATTGGGGGGTTGGGGCACCGCCCCCTGTCACACTCAAGGCAGGGTTGATGGGGAGGTTGCAGCGCCACCCCCTGTCATGCACAGAGCAGGGCCAATGAGGGGGTTGGGGCACTGCCCCCTGTCACTCACAGAGCAAGGACCATCAGGGGGGTTGGAGCTCCGTACCCTGTCATGCACAGAGCAGGGTCAATCAGGGGGTTGGGGCGCTGCCCCCTGTCACGCACAGAGCAGGGTCCATCAGGGGGGTTGGGGCTCCGTACCCTGTCACGCACAGAGCAGGGCTGATCAGGGGGTTGAGGAGTTCCCCCCTGTCACTCACAGTAGGGCCGATAGGGGAGTTGGGGCACCGCCCCCTGTCACACACAGAGCAGGGCAGATCAGGGGGTTGTGGTGCCGCATCCTGTCACACTCAGGGCAGGGCCGATGGGGAGGTTATGGCTCTACTCCATCACACACAGAGCAGGGCCCATGGGGGGCGGTTGGGGCATCGCCCTCTATCACCCACAGAGCAGGGCTGATCATGGGGTTGGGGCACCGCCACTGTCACACTCAGGGCAGGGCCGATGGGGAGGTTATGGCTCTACCCCGTCACACACAGAGCAGGGCCCGTGGCTGGGTGGTTGGGGCGCTGTACCCTGTCACACACAGAGCAGGGCTGATAGGGAGGTTGTGGCCCCACCCCCTGTCACACACAGGCCGCAGGACGATCAGGGGGTTTGGGCGCTGCCCCCTGTCACACTGATCCCCGTGCTGGGAGGCATATTACCCTTTTACTATATAGGACAGAGGCCTGGTGCACGTGTGGGGGCCGGCTGGTTTGCCCTGAAGGGTGTCCTCTATCAGGGTGGGGGTCCCCACTGGGGTGCCTGGCCAGCCTGGGTGAGGGGATGATGGCTGTTTGCAGCTGGTCACACACCGTTCAGGGTGGGGGTCCCCACTGAGGTGCCTGGCCAGTCTGGTTGACGGACTGAGGGCTGTTTTCAGGCTGGGGGTGACTGAAGCTCCCAACTGCTCCTTTTTTCTTCTTTTTTTTATTCTGGGCCAGCTTTAGCTCTGAGGCTCCAGCTCTTAGGCCTCCGCTGCTGAAAGCAGGTATCTGTTTTGTTTCGGTTTTGTAATCGAAACAATGTATAACTCCAGCTCTGAGATCCCGGCTCGCTGAAAGCAGGTTTCTGGAGTTTTGTTTAGCTTCTGTATTTGTTACAATGTTTCAAACTGCCGGCTCAGAGGCTGGCAAGGCAGGCGGGGAACGTTGGTTTCCTCCATCACTGAAGCAAGCAAGCCTCATGTTAGTTTCAAGCTGCCTGGCTGCTGGCTGCCATCTTGGCTGGCAGTTAATTTGCATATCGCCCTGATTAGCCAATGGGAAGGGTAGCGGTCATATGCTAATTGCCATGTTTCTCTTTTATTAGATGGGATGGTGCATATATATTCCATTACATATAATATATACTTCATTATATAATTATAATTACATATAATTTCTATATATAAAAGTCTAAGTGACCATCTCAACCAACAGATGACCGAACAGGCTGTGTGGGGCAACCGGGCCAGCAGGGGGGTCAGTGAGGGGCGACCAAAAGACTGAGCAGCAGGCTGCATGGGGCGACCAGGCCTGCGGGGCGGGGGGGGGCAGTGAGGGGCGACCAGGCCAGCAGAGGGAGGCAGTGAGGGGTGACCAGGCTGGGGGGGCAGTTGGGGGAAACCAGGCCAGCATGGGTGGCAGTAAGGGGCAACCAGGCTGGCAGAGGGGCAGTTAGAGGCAACCAGGTTGGCGGGGGGGGGGGGCAGTTGGGGGCAACCAAGCCGGCAGAGGGTACAGTAAGGGGTGACCAGGCCAGCAAGGTGGGCAGTTAGGGGTGACCAGGCCAGTGGGGGGGGGCGGTTGAGGGCAATGAGGCTGGCGGGGGGGGGTGGGGTCAGTTGAGGGTGGTAAGGCCAGCGGGGGGGGGGCAGTTAGGGACGATCAGGCATGCAGGCAGGTGAGCAGTTAGGAGCCAGTGGTCCCAGATTGTGAGAGGGATGTCCGACTGCTGGTTTAGGCCTGATCCCCAGGATTGGAGGGATCCCGGATTGGAGAGAGTGCAGGCTGGGCTGAGGGGGACCCCCCCCTCCCTGTGCATGAATTTCATGCATTGGGCCTCTAGTTATATATAATAAAGGTATAATTATATGTAATGGGATATTATTTGGCATTAGAAAAAATGAAATCTTGCCATTTGCAACAATATGGATGCTCCTTAAGGGCATTATGTTAAGTGAAATAAGTCATACAAAGAAAGAGAAATACTGTTTGTTCTCTTTTATATGTGGGATCTTAAAAAAACAAAACAACAACAACAACAAAATAAGCTAATAAATGAAGAGATCAGATTGATGATTGCCTGAGGTAGTGGGGTGGGAAGTGGGAGAAATGAATGGAGGTGTCTAAAGGTAAAAAAAAAAACAATAACAACAACAAATTAAAAAACCCAAGTAATAAAAGCAGGTATCATCCCTCTCCCCCCAAAACCAAACAAACAGAATGTGATAGGCCTGACAGCATTCTAGTCTCTGATTCCAATCTATTCCTGAGCCTTGACTGTTTACCTATTTTGGTATTATCTACAGAAAGGGAATAAAATAGCAACACTATAATTTGTCAAGGCACATGACTGATCTTTTAACAGCTTTATAGAAATGTAAATAGCATACAATGAAGTGCACATATATAAAGTGTACAATTGGACAAATATTGACATTCATATATACTTGTGAAACCATTACCACAAAAGTGATAATAAACATGCTCATCACCCCTAAATATTTTCTTGTACCTCTTTGCTATTTTTACTTGGTCTCACTCCCTGTTGTCATTCTCAGGCAATCAGTGACCTGCTTTCTATCACTATAGATTCATTTTTTATTTTCCATAATCCTATCTAATAAAAGAGAAACATGGTAATTGGCATACGACCGCTACCCTTCCCATTGGTTAATCAGGGCAATATGCAAATTAACTGCCAGCCAAGATGGCGGCGGCAGCCAGGCAGCTTGAAACTAACATGAGGCTTGCTTGCTTCAGTGATGGAGGACTCCAACGTTCCCCGCCTGCCGCTGCAGGCCTCTGAGCTGCAACTCTAAGCAACTATGTAACAAATATAGAAGCTAAACAAAACCCCAGAAACCTGACTTAGTCCTCCGGGCTTCAGCCAGCAGGATTGCAACATTGTAAGCAAAGGGCAGAAACCTACTTTCAGCAGCGGAGGCCTAAGAGCTGGAGCCAAGCCTCAAAGCTAAAGCTGGCCCAGAATAAAAAAGAAAAAAAAGAAAAGAAAGAGCGGTTGGGAGCTTCAGTCACCCCCAGCCTGAAAACAGCCCTCAGCCCCTCACCCAGACTGGCCAGGCACCCCAGTGGGGACCCCCACCCTGAAGGGTGTGTGACCAGCTGCAAACAGCCATCATCCCCTCACCCAGGCTGGCCAGGCACCCCAGTGGGGTCCCCCACCCTGATCGAGGACACCCTTCAGGGCAAACCAGCCGGCACCCACCCATGCACT
Organism: Myotis myotis; assembly: GCF_014108235.1. Classification (NCBI taxonomy): domain Eukaryota; kingdom Metazoa; phylum Chordata; class Mammalia; order Chiroptera; family Vespertilionidae; genus Myotis; species Myotis myotis. The sequence continues at coordinate 43,117,956 of NW_023416346.1, forward strand.
AGGCCTCTACCCTATATAGTAAAAGGGTAATATGCCTCGCAGCACCGGAATCAGCGGAGCCGTGAGGCCTCCCGGCACCGGGATCAGCGTGACAGGAGGCAGTGCCCAAACCCCCTGATTGCCCTGCGGCTCTGTGTGTGACAGGGGGCGGGGCCACAACCTCCCTATCCACCCTGCTCTGTTCGTGACAGGGGAAGGCGCCCCAACCCCCTGATCAGCCCTGCTCTGTGCCTGATAGGGGGCAGCTCCCCAACCCCCTGATCGCCCTGTGGCTCTGTGTGTGACAGATGTGGCGCCCCAACCCCCCCCCCCCCACTGGCACTGCTCTGTGTGTGACAGGGTAGAGCCATAACCTCCCCATCGGCCCTGCCCTGAGTGTGAGTGGCGGCGCCCCAACCCCCTTATCGGCCCTGCTCTGTGGGTGATAGAGGGCGGCGCCCCAACCCCCTGATGGGCCCTGCTCTGTGCGTGACAGGGGGCAGCGCCCCAACCCTGATTGGCCCTGCTCTGTGCATGACGGGGTGGCGCCACAACCTCCCCATCGACCCTGCCTTGAGTGTGACGGGGCGGTGCCCCAACCCCCCAATTGGCCCTACCCTGAGCATGACTGAGGGTGGCATCGCAACCTCCTGATCGCCCTGCTCTGTGCATGACAGGGGGCGGCGCCCCAACTCCCCAATCGGCCCTGCTCTGAGCCCGACCAGGGGCTGCACCTAGGGATTGGGCCTGCCCTCTGCCACCCGGGAGCAGGTCTAAGCCAGCAGGTGGTTATCTCCAGAGGGGTCCCAGACTGCGAGAGGGCACAGGCTGGGCTGAGGGACCTCCCCTCCCCCCTGAGTGCACAAATTTTTGTGCACCGGTCCTCTAGTTTTATATAAATGGAATTATATACTATATCCCCCTTTTTGTGGGACATGTTTCACTTAGAATAATTATTTTTAGATTCATCCAGGTTTTTATGTGTATCATGTTGGTGGGGAGGCAGACAACAGTTACACACCATTTCTTGTAGAAGCCTTCCAGTGAGGACTTTTCATTGCAGATAATCTGTTTTGAGTCTTTGATGCATACATACATTCCTTCCTGCCTGATCTCTCCCCTTAAATGTTACTCAGACATTTTCAGCAGGTCTAAAATGGACATGCCATCCCCTCCCCACACACCAAAAAACACAAACTCCTTCAAAACCTGGTTGCTCTAATTTTTCCCAACTTAGTAAATGACATCTTTCCATCTAGTTGAGTGGATCTTCCTAGTTGCCTCTTCTCACTCTCATGCTTAAAACCAATCAGTGGTATCCCTTGCATTTAAATTCCAAACGCTTCACCATGGCCTTCATGACCCTACAGGATCTAGTCTTTGGCAGTATTTCCAAGTTCATCAAAGTCTTTTCTTCCTCTATACTCCCTAGCATCCTTTCACTTTTCAAATGCATCAAGTGCTTTCCTTCTTCAAGCCTTTACCTATGATAATCTTTTTGTCTGAGTGAAAGAATGAGGGAGAGAGAGTTGGAGTTAGAGGGCTAAGAAGAGGTAAGTTAAAAGGAAAAAAATTCTTGTTGAAGACACAGAGAAAGGAGTCAATTGAGACAGAAATTGTAGACCCTTTGGGTAGTTAGGGTTTCTGTGAGTTCATAGTTCTCTGTGGAGTGGGGTCATTGGCTAGATCATCTAGGTAGAGATGGTAGCTTATCTTACAGCTTTATTTCTTATTAGTTAATTTATTTTGTATTTATTTCAGAGAGAGGAAAGGAGAGGGAGACATAGAAGCATCAATGATGAGAGAGAATCATTGATCAGTTGCCTCCTGCATGCCCCCTACTGGGGGCTGAGCCCACAACCTGGGTATGTGCCCTGAATGGGAATAGAACCCTGACCTTCTGGTTCATGGGTTAACGCTCAATCACTGAGCCACACCAGTTGGACTATAGCTTTATTTTTAGAACCCTGTGCTTCCAGAGTGCCCAGGCAATTTTTTATTTCTAACCATCCAAATTTGAGCTCCTGTCAGTGCATAAGAGTTATGATGAGAAATCAGTTCTGAAAAGTTTTGACAGAAGAGGGCAGGGATAAAATCTTCTCAATGTCCCTCACACAAAATTGAGTTAGTGTAGTTTATAGCTGGAGTTATCCTTGATGTTAAAAAATCTGTACATGTCCTTTAGATCCTACCCTCCCTCTGACTTTTCAAACTTGATCTTGCCCCTCTTTGAAGCACAGTTAACAGCTTACTTACTCTAGAACTGCTTATCTGACTAAGGGACAGGAACATGTTGGTTTCTCCTCAGTTAGTAAGGGTGTATTTATTTATTTCTATATTGAAACACACCCCTACCATAAACAAAAACACACATACACATGCATATATATTCTTGATAGTTGTCTAGAGTAGTTTTTGAAACCTTTTTCCTTATTCTTTTTCTTATTCCACTCTATAGAGTAATTGGCTAAGCAGACACCCTTTGGGCTCTCTGTAAATACTGGTTCCATTCAATAATGGTCCAGATGAGTCTTTCAAAGAAATGCAAATTGAATAGAGAGGCAAAATGATGTCCTTATACTTTTAAATTTGTTCCTTAATCAGGTAATGCAATAGAAATTCCTTGGTTTCACATTTATTTGGCACCCAGAAGGCTTGCAAATGCTTCTTGATGGAGTAGGCATCAGCCATTGCTTGGTGCTGTGTGTGTGTGTGTGTGTGTGTGTGTGTGTGTGCGCACATCTGCCTGTATGGTCTCTGTCCTGGTGAATTTCTATAAGTATATAGTTAAACTGGTGCTGTCAAACTGTTAGGGGGCATGGTAGACAGAATTGTAAGATGACCTCCAAGATTCTTGCCCTCTGGTGTATATGCCCTGAAAAGTCTTCTCCCTTTAAGTGTAATTCAGACCTGTGAATATCCTGAAAGATCACACTGATGTTTAGGTTACATTATATGACAAAGGTAAGGAGATTATGAAGACATAATTAAAGTTCCTTCTGGAAGAGAGAGTTCTGCTGACCTTGAAGCAAATGGCCATGTTATAAACTGGCTATGGAGAGGGGCAATCTCTAGAGCCTACAGATGTTGAAGGTCTCAATCCAGCAACTTTAAGGAACTGAATTCAGACAACAACCTGAATGAGCTTGAAGAGAACTCTGAGCTCTACATGTGAACACAGCCTGGCTGACCCCTTGATTGCAGCCTTGTGAGACCCTGAGCCAAGCATATAAAACTAAAAGGCTAACATTGGCCAAATAAACAAGGTTTAAGTTTATGTGGGTTGCAAAAAACCCAAAAGCTTCAATTTTCATAGAAACGTAGGTTTATTTTGATAGAGACATGCTGAATACAAAGGGCTGAAATAAATGAGTCATCGTTAACATAAAATAATAGAACATTTTAATAAAAATTAATATTTTTTCTTGAACATTAACTTACCAGACACTGAATAACTGCACAAATTAAGCACAACACAAATAAAGCTATTTTTCTTGTTCTCCGAAAGCGAAATATTTCCTGTTGTGCACACCAAGCAAGTCAGTATAAGACTAATGACATGGCAATCGGCTGCTAAAATATTCGTTGCTAGTATTAGTGGAGAGAAATGGTGCACCTGTGTGTAAGGTGTGTAAGGAAAATGAATGCAACATGATTAATCAGTCATTAGCAAACATTGTAGTTCATTAATAATCTACACTAATAAAAGACAAAGATGCTAATTGACTCTACCTTTGCTACACCCACCAGCCAATCAGAGTGACTATATGCAAATTAACCCAACCAAGATGGCGGTTAATTTGTATATACCAGCTGGGAGTGAAGACTGAAGACAATGTAGAAGGAAACCAAGCACTGCAGAAGGGAGCAAAGTAGAGGCGGTGGATACAGGAACGGAGCCAAGGCGTTGGAGGCGGGAGGCGGGAGCGGAGCGGGGGTGCAGGTGGCGGGAGGATGTGGGAGGTGGTGGGAGGTGGGAGGGAGCCGAGGCAGCAGAGGTGGGAGCGAAGCCTTATTCTTGCAGGAATCTTCCTGCAATAGGCCTGTAGTTACATATAACAGGATATTGTAAAAATTAAGTTACAAAATTTTCATTAAAATGTTTCTTACATACTATTATATTGGCTGGGCCGCAAAAATATTCATTGTGGGCTGCATGCGGCCCATGGGCTGCAAGTTTGACATGCTTGTCCTGAGCAGTGTACCCAGCTCAGCCATGCCTGAACTAATGACATAAGGACACTGTGATAATAAATATCTGTGATTTTAGACCAGCCACCAAGTTTGTAGCAATTTGTTATGCAGGAATTAACAGTAACGAATACATAGATTGCTAAAGCTGATATGTAAAATGTTTGCTATTATAATAGTTTGTTATAACTGTCATAACAAAGTACCACAGACTGGATTTGTTTAAACAACAATAAACAACAAACAGATATTTTCTCACAGTTCTCAGAGAGGCTATGTGCCCAAGATCAAGGTGTCAGCAGATTTGGTTTCTTCTGAGGTCTCTTTCCTTGGCTTGCAGATGGCCACCTTCTTGCTGTATTCTCACATGGTCTTTCCTCTGTGTGAATGCTTGTATGTGTCCTAATATTTTGTTATAAGGATAATAGTCATATTGGATTGGGGCCCAACCTAAAGACCTAATTTTAACTGAATTACCTCTTTAAAGATTTTATCTCCAAAGGAGTTTGTATTCTGAAGTTTTGTGGTTTGATATTTCAACTTATTAATTCAGCCCATAATAGCCATCATCCTTTTCTGTATTCTTTTCACCATTAATATTTTGTTTTGACTTGTTTTCTTATTCCCTGGACCTCTGTTACATCTCCCCATTCTTTAGATTTTTATTATACTATTCCAAATGCCTTTCCTATTTTTTTATATTTTTGGCTATAGATAAAATAATTACATTTAAAATAATTACATATAAAATAATTACATTTCTAGCTTCTAGTGCAGTGGTTCTCAACCTGTGGGTCGCGACCCCTTTGGGGTCGAACGACCCTTTCACAGGGGTCGCCTAAGACCATCAGAAAACACATATTTTCGATGGTCTTAGGAACCGAGACACTGCTCTTCTATCCGTCTCCAAGCGGGTCTGCCCACATACGAGTACCCCGGTGTATTAAAGGGTTGCGCGGCATTAGGAAAGTTGAGAACCACTGTTCTAGTGGCTAGTCTGATATTAACAAAAACTTTGCTTTACATTTGTATATATTTTTTACAAGTTTACAAGGTACTTTCATATGCCTTATTTTACTTGAAACCCTGAAAAATACTGTGAAGCAGGTGTTCAAACGTTGATTCTATGATCCCCCCATCTTTGCTATGTACCTGAAGGGTTTTCTCATTGTGTGAGGAATCTCTTCTGGGGGCACACTTGATTATCCCATTTTCCTGTCATTTCTGTTTGAGAAATTATTGTGGAAAAAAACCCCCACTTGAACCTTTTAATGGCAGGAATGAAGCAATAACTTGGATATATATCAACTCACTTTGTATTTATTGATTTCTAACCTATGTGCCAGGCTTTTCATACATGCTGAAATTGCTTTAAACATCTATATCATAAAAGGCCTGTGGTTGTGACGCCATTATGGCATCACAACCAAAAGAGCAGCAGCTCTCATGGCGGGCGGGGCCGGGTGCCGGCAGCTTCCGCAGAGCATGCGAGGCATTGTGGGGGTGCGCAAGGTGTCAGCAGCGTCCATGGAGCGTGCAAGGTGGAGTTGTGGGGCGGCGGACATGCCCCTGATAGCAGGCTAGGCCTAGGGGACCCTACACGCGCACGATTTAATCGTGCGCTGGGCCTTTACTATCTCCGTAATTAGATTGAAAACATGCTAACAGGTGTTTTACAACTAATAGATGTTTTGTATATATAGTAGTCCCCCACCCATGATTTTGCTTTCTGAGATTTCAGTCATCCATAGACAACTGTGGTCTGAAAAATATTAGATGGAAAATTGTGGAAATAAAGCATTCATAAGCTTTAAATTGTACGCCATTCCTTGTAGCGTGATGAAACTTTGAACCCTATAGATTCATCTTGTCCATGATGTGATCCATCCCTTAGTCCAGTGTCTCCATGATGTATATGCTACCTGCACATTAGTAACTTAGCTGTCTCTATTATCAGATTGTCGTGGTACTGCAGTGCTTGACTCCTATTTTACTTAATAATGGCTCCAAAGCACAAGAGTAGTGATGCTGGCAATTTATATATGCTAAAGAGAAGCAATAAAGTGCTTTCTTTAAGTGAAAAGTTTAAAGCTTTTGACTGAATAAGGACAGAAGAAAATTGTATGCTGAGGTCGCTAAGTTTTAAGGTAAGAACAAATCTTCTATCCATGAAATTGTGAAGAACAAAAAAGGAAATTTGTGCTAGTTTTGTTGTTGCACCTCAAACTGCAAAAGTTTTGGGTCACCCTGGCCTGTGTGTTTCAGTTGGTTGGATCTTTGTCCTATGAACTGAAAGGTCATGGGTTCGATTTCTGGTCAAGGCACATGCCTAGCTTGTGGGTTAGTTTCCTGGCTGGCATATGTACGTGAGGCCAACCTATTGATTTTTCTCACATTGATGGTTCGCTCTCTCTCTTTCTTCCTCTCTCCTTTCCTCTCTAAAATCAATAAACATCCTTTGGTGAGGATTTTTAAAAAAACTTTTGGCCATAGTGTATAATGAGTGTTTAATTAAGATGGAAAAAGCAGTACATTTGTGGGTAAAAGACATGAACAGAAAATGTGTTCTGATTGACAGAAAATGTGTTGTACCAGAAAGCATTGAGCCTATAGGAAGACTTTTGCAAGGGAATCCCTTGAAACTAATGGGACCAAGCCATTTATTGCAAGTAAAGGATGGTTACACAAATTCTGGAATAGGTTTGGATTGAAAAGTATAAAAATTATTGGAGAAAGAGACAACATTCATACAACTTTTATTAAATTTTTATCATTGTTTTATTTTGTCAGTTATTGTTGTTAATCTCTTACTGTGTCTAGTTTGTAAATTAAACTTTGTCATAGGTATCCTATATAATAAAGAGGTAATATGCATATTGACCATCATGCCCTCGCACAAGATGGCCGTCCCCATGTGGTCACAAGATGGCCACCACAAGATGGCCAGAAAGGGAGGGCAGTTGGGGGCAATCGGGCCGGCAGGGGAGCAGTTAGTCATCGATCAGGCTGGCAGGGGAGTGGTTAGGGGGTGAGCAGGCTGGCAGGCAGAAGTGGTTAGGGGCAATCAGGAAGGCAGGCAGGCGAGCGGTTGGGAGCCAGCAGTCCCAGATTGTGAGAGGGATGTCTGACTGCTGGTTTAGGCCTGATCCCCAGGATTGGGCCTAAATTGGCAGTTGGACATCCAATGAGTGGTCCCAGATTGGAGAGGGTGCAGGCTGGGCTGAGGGATACCCCCCCCCCCCCCAGTGCACGAATTTCATGCACCGGGCCTCTAGTGTATCTATATATCTATAGTATACATAGGTTCAGTACTATCCATAGTTTCAGGGATCCACTTGGATTCTTATCTCCCGTGGATAAGGAGGGGGCTACTATAATGTAGGTATACAATAATTATTGAATAAGCATGGTGGAGTAGCCAATGAATTAATTTCTGTTAATGAAGATGAATTGTGTAAAATACACAAACAGATAAAAGATAACACAAATCCCATGCGCATTTGGAGTCCTTTCTTTTTTTTTCACCAGTTTGATAAAAACTAACATTGTGATCAGATTTTAGTTCTAGAACCTTTGTGAGTAGCTGATTATTTTCAAAGTTACCAGAAACTTACAACTAAAATTTCAGTGTATTGAATTTGAAATGCCAAGTCAGCAATGTTGAGATCTCAAATTCTGTATCCGTTTAATGGTAGGAATGGGAGAAATATTAGGAAACATGAACTACAGTCCCCACACTCACTTCATCACTTCCTTAAAAAATGAAATAAAAGCAAAATTGAGTAAACTGATTGCTAAAAGCAAGCTCCCACTTAATTTTTCTATTCTGGAATTATAAGTAGAAAAGGAAAGGGAAGAGGTATAAGAAGGTGGTCCTAGGCTGTAACAGAACAAAAAGAAAGAAGATCTGAAAGGTGAAAAACAGGCGTGGCTGGGGGTTTTGTTGAGGACTAGGCTGACAAAACTGGGAGGAGAAAGTGAAGACTGAGATGAGCAGGTAGGATGCTGTAGAGTACTGTGGTTAAGGGCTTAAGCACTAGAATCACCCTGCTTTCTTATCCTGGGTCCTGCTCTGTCCCTTGCTAATTGTGTAACCTTGGACAACTTGTTTGACCTTTATGCCTCAATCTCGTCATTTGTAAAATAGAGATGATAATATCGTGGACCTTGGGGCATAGCTGTGAGTTAATAGTTCAGCGCTTGGCTCATAGTAAATGCTCAGCAAAATGTTAAACTGCTGCTGTTTGTGGTTATTCTTCCTCTTTGTTAACTAACTCTTTGCCGGGCAGGGAGGGGAGAGATATAGCATTCATTATACTTTAAGAGTGATGAACAATTGTCTGAGAGCCTGGGTCAGGATTATGTTGAGGTGCGTGCCCCACCGAGGGGAAGCACGCCCTATGCCAGGACCCTCCTTGACTATGAGGGACCCTGACGAGGGCTGGCAGGAGGCAAAGGCGGGCCTCCCCTTGGAGTGGTTAAGCAGGACTGCCCTCCCTGGACACTTGACAGTTTCACCTCTCCTGCCTCATGGGCACCAGAAGCCACGTGTTCTCCAACGTGAACCCCAGCTCCGGGCCTATCCTCACCACGCACAGCTACTGCGGAGGAGTTCTGCTCTGACCCTCAGCACGCTCCTAGCCCCAGCTCCCTTGCCTCCCGCGCAGGCGCCGCTAGGGCCACCCCGCCGCCATGTTGCCCCCGCCCGCGAACCCTCCCCCTCCTCCTCCCCCTCCCCTCTTCCCTCCTTAACCCAGCTCCCGCCCCCCTGCTCTCCCCACACCCCGGGTGAGGTCAGGCGGAGGCGCTGCCGCTGCAGCCACAGCAGTTCAGCTCCTATTCTGGGGAATCCTGGAACGGGGACTTTTGAAAATAACTGGAAAGGCATTCGGGTTAGGGTCCGCGCTCTCCGACTGAGCAAGGACAGGGCGAAGGGACCGAGGTGAACAGGGGGTGCGGAGGGGCGGGAGACCGGTGCCTTGTAGCTGGAGGGAGCTCCTGCTGCGCCGCGCGACTTGCTCTTTGGCCCACGGAGCGCAGCAGCCGGCGGACTGGCGGCGGGACGCTGGGACGCGGCTAACGAGGTGAGGCAGGGTCTTGAAGTAGCAGGGGCTCCTTCGGCCGCCTTCCCTCGTCCTAGACCCGGGGCGGCAAGCCGGGGAGCGGTAAGGAGTTGCGATCTGCACCAGGAGCAGACAGACAGGGATCCAGCATCGTTCTTTGCACTCCGCTCTTCTTTTTTCCTCGCGTGCCGGTGCGCGTCCTCATCCCTGTATCTTCTCATCCCTACCTCCCGGACTCGCTGCTTCGCCAGACGTCTGAATTCTTTTAGGAACCCAGAACCCAGTTTCCCTTTTCTTATTTATTATTCCTCCAAGACCTTCTTGTCCCGGCTTTGCTGTCGCTGCCCAGACAGTCTGTCCGCCTCCACCTCACTGTCTCTTGTCCTCTAACAGTTTCTGCTTTGTGCCTCCCAATCCATCCCTTCCTCCGAATCTCCTAACTTGGGAGGTTTCCCTGCTGGCTCCCGAGTTTGGAGCACTGTCCGTTTCCTTCAAGCTTTAACTCTGCTCTGAATGTCTTCATATCTGAATGTCTTGGCTTCTTTGGTTTAATCACAGTTGACGATTTTCTTGGAAGCTTAAGCTTACAGTTTACAGAAAATGATGGGAATGGTTCTCTAGTAAATATCAGCTAAGGAACTGATAAATTTCTAGGTTTCAAAAACTTAGTCCAAGAGCCACATCCACTTGTGTGTGTGTATGTTTGTATGTAATCCTAACCCATGGCTCTAAATCTGATTCTTCCCCCACTGCTGAGAAGTTATGAGAGGAGAGAGACACTTCTGATGCCTGGCTTCATTTGTCTGTCTGCAAATGGGATGTTCATAGTTTTAATGCAGACAGAGGACTCCAGTGGTGTGGGATAGTCACTCAAGTTAGCATAGTCTGGTCACTAAGCACATTGTATTGGAGCTGAGAGACTCTGGGGTTTAAAATTCTCTATGTTGAGAGGGCACCTGCTTTTTTTTTTTTTTTTTTAAGAAGCCACAGTTTCTCCCATTAGATCTCATATTTGTATAAATCCCCAAGAAGCAGCATTTAAAAACCATATATTAACAAAGGGTCTACTTTTCTGTGGAATGGAGATTAATTTGCTTAAGTTGATTGCACACAGCTCCAGTTTTTCTCTCAGCAATATCACCTTCTCCCCATGTAGTTGCCCTGTTGGCTCTCACACTGAGGTTCATTTACTTGTTTCCATGCTCTAATTGGTGTGTGAAGAAAACTGAACAGAGAGGCTGAAAGTGGAGGCAGAGATAGTGAACCAGCACATGCTGACATTTGTGGTTATGTTTTCAGAAATGGCTGTATCTAGTGCTCACATTTGAAAACTGAGAAAAATGCAATAATTAAGCAACATGCCATAATTTTACATTTAAAAATATTAGCTCCCTTAACTGCAGGTTCTTCTTAATATCTTTATACTTAACAGTGATAGAATTGTTTGCTTGGTATGTGACCAGGTGTTACCATCGACATAGTGTGCACTAATTGGCAGTAATCTCAGAAGAAACCAAGTTGTGAATGAAGATAACACCAAATTTCACTGTCCTGGTAACACTTCTTTTGGCAGTGAGATAATGAATGTAGTTTCTGTTGCAACACCAAATGATTCATTTTGAAAATAGATAAATAAGAGCCTCAAGGTTTTTAATCTGTATGTTATAAGCACACTTTGAAAAGTGTGCTGTGACTTTTTAGAGTTTCAAGGTGATGTTCTGAAAAAAGTGGTTTTTGCAAGAACAGTAAAAGCTATTGATTATCAATTTAGTTAGATGGTTTAGGGGGTGATTTTTAGTTTCTCCCATTAATTTGGTTAATTCCTCACTTCATTTTAGTTCTATTAAAAATGGTATATAGTAGGGACAGGGAATTTATACTAATAGGGCCACGCTTCAAAATCTGTACTTTTCTTGGCAACCCATTCTGAAAAGACATACAAACTTTCAAACTGTTTCAAGGAAAAGCATTTATATCTTTATTTTTCCCTTTTGTGATTATTATTGATACTAAGTCTAAGCTAAGATTGAACTGTTTATGACTGCAAGAGAAAAGGTGGGTGTGGGTACATTATAATTATTTTGCTTTGAATCTTTTTAATATATCCCAATATGTGCAGTGTTTGATAACCCACCTGGTACACCCAGAGCAGTGGTTCTCAACCTTCCTAATGCCACGACCCTTTAATACAGTTCCTCATGTTGTGGTGACCCCCAACCATAAAATTATTTTCGTTGCTACTTCATAACTGTAATTTTGCTACTGTAAACAATATGTAATTATATATGTGTTTTCCGATGGTCTTAGGCAACCCCTGTGAAAGGGTCGTTCGACCCCCAAAGGGGTCGCGACCCACACGTTGAGAACCGCTGACCTAGAGATTTTCAGACTGGATATTTCTGATGTTATTAAACAGAACTGCAGCTGGCTACTGAATTCTCTTCTTTTTTTATTTGTATTTTAAATTACTTTAATTTATGTTATTTGACTTACACTAGTGAAATGAGACAAACCAATTTTCAAATTGTTTGATTTTATTGGTGTTTAATAAATGACTACAACCTTATCAAAGCATTTTTTTCTTAAACCCATTGGTCAAAACCCATCTATTTTTATTGATGTGAAATAACACAGTAATTTGTCAGGCATCATCAGCTTTCAGAAAAGATAGAAAAAGCATGGAAAGAGGAACAGCCCTAGATAAAACATCTCAAAATTAGAAAAAGGAGGCTTTTCCAAGTTACTGACAGTCATAGCAATCAGCCTTTAAATATATCGTTCATTTATTTAGTAATTTATTTTATAAGATCTTTGGAGAACCTTATATTTGCTAAGAACCCTGTATTAGGCACAATGATATACCTTACAAGGCATGATCCTTACTCTTGTAGAGTCTCACAGTGGTTATATTCCACCAAAGGATATAGACAATAAACAAGTAAACAAAAGAAGATACTTATAGATCCAAGTAAGAATACTGAAAGAAATGAGTAGCAAAATGTGATATAGAGAACTGGAAAGGGCCTATTTAGCTATGGTGGTCAGAAAAGGCCTCTCAGTGAAGGTGACCTTTGAACAGACCTGAGAGAATGAGCCTATTTTATGAAGAGCAGAGAGAAGAATAAGAGCCAAGGCCTTGAGACAGAAAGACAAACTTCTGGTGTTTGAGGAACAGAAAGCAAGCCAGTAGGGCTGGAGCCTAGTGAACTGGGTGGGTGGGTGGAGGGATGGTTAAAGGTGTTAGAGGGCCTAGAAGGTGTCAGATAATAGATAATTCCAGGCTTGGAGATTCTGAGAAAGAATTTGGGTTTGATTCTCAGAACCATAGGAAGCCATTGAGGAATCCTTGTTAATTACTTTTCTGTGGAAGGTCACTGGCTGAAAAAATTAGTGAAAATAAATAAAAATTTGTTTTGCAGAGGATAAATAGAATATCTACCCTACTCAGTTGTTTACATTAAGACCTGAGAACAAAAAAACTTTGATATGTATGCTAAATGCTAAATATATATGTAATTCTCTATTCTGTTTAGATAAGGGGATAGGGGAACGGTGACTCTTAAGTTGAGTATGTTAAAAAGCAGTTTACTTTCCACTGTCATACAGTCACTTGTGCCCTGAGGTAAGTTGTCACCAACTTTATTAAAAAAACAGATCATTCTTCAACTTAAAAATTTGTTTTTCAAAGAATGTATTATTTTCTCACATAAATATATCTTAGAAGGCTGGGAGTTTCATTTGCATATGAAGGAATAACAGGTTTTAGAAATGGCCTCTGAGAATTTAAAAGGAGTTTGCCATTTTTTCCTTTAGCTGTTGCCTTCTCTAATATTTTCAAATTGCCATAACTTTCTTATTTAGAGATTAGGGTTACTCTATTCCTTGATGTTTAACTGTATTTAGACTTGGAACTTATTTTATTGCCCTGAGCCCTTTCTTTTTGTAAGATTTATTTTTGTTGATTTTAGAGAGAGAGGAAGGGAGAGGGATAGAGAGATAGAAACATTGGTTAAAGAGAAACATCAACCAGTTGCCTCTTGCACACCTCCCACTGGGGGTGGAGCCTGCAACCAGGCCATATGCCCTGACCAGGAATGGAACTGGTGACCTTTTGACCACTGAGCCACACTGGCTGGGCCCTGAGTCATTTCTTGACAGCAATCCAGCTTTGAGGTCTTGTTGGCCCCAACTAGGAATGCAGATAGTCATTGACATTCTGTAGGGGTAAATCCTAATATTGTAGGGTAAAAACCTGCAAAATAACCTTCAGCCACTCCTGTAGGGACTTGTTCTAACTCCTTAACCTAGCACTCAAGGACAATATATGATTTGACTCAGGCCTACTGTCCCACATGTCCTTATCCTCGATTGGTTTAAATGGATTTTGTCCAGTTTGAAACTTTTGTGTTAGCATTATTCTTGGCGTAGAGTAGGTGCATAGTAACTGCTTATTGAATAGATGCCATGCCATCATCCATTTGCAAAGCCCTCCCCTTTCCTTTCTTCACTGCAAATCCCAACAGTAGTCAAGGAACAGTTCAAATTCCAATCCTGTTACACCATCCTCTACTGACCTGATCCCTGAATGTGAATAACAGTCACACATTTGTCATGTGTATCATAATTACAGTAAGTCCTCACTTAACATCATCTATAGGTTCTACAACTTTAAGCAAAATGACAAAACCAACTTTATCATCAGCTAATTGATGTAAACATGAATTAAGTTCCTTCAGCATCTCATCAATGTTATAATGGAATGACTAACATTATTCAAGGACCTGCTATATATTAATTTGATGCCTGGGCCATTTTCCCAGTGGTCTCTGGCTCCATGAAGGCTACCTGGACCTTGTCTTGTTTGCTTATTCTTATATCCAGAGCACCTGGCTCATGGTATGCCCTCTATAAATAATTGTTAAATAATGAATAAATGCTGCCTTGTGTTGTCCCTCCTATTATTGTTTTGGATCCTTAAATTGTTTAACTTTTCACATGTTTGGTGGTGTTCTCAGGCATTTCTGAGAGAGGTGATAGAACATAGTTGTTAAGAGAACAATTCTGGAACTAGAATTCCTGGGATTCAGTTCTGGCTAGGAGACTTACTAGCTGTAGGATACTGAGTGAGTTAGTTAACCTCTCTGTAAAATAAGAATAATAGAACTTACCTCTTAGGATACTTATAAAAATTGAGTTAGTTAGGTCTACAATCTGTAGTTTTCAATTTCACAGATTCTGAAAACTTATAAAATTTTCATTTAGTAAGTTAGGAGCCAAAACTCAGTTGTGACAATATCTGACTTGAACTGACATGAAGATATTTATAGTCCTTACTAGAGGCCCGGTGCACGAAATTCATGCACGGGGGGGGGGATCTCTCAGCCCAGCCTGCCCTGCTCTCACAGCCCAGGAGCCCTCAGGGGATGTCCTACTGACAGCTTAGGCCCACTCCTCTACAGGAGGCAACTGGGCTGATCAGGGGAAGGCGCCACTCCCATCACCCTGCTGCTGCTGCCACTGCCACCTGCCACAGCTGCCGAGGTATTTTCATCAACATGAACTCCAGTCCCTTCACCATGAAAAAATGGCAACTTTCTTTAGGCATTTTCAAGATGTCTCTTTCATAGGATATGACATTTCTTTCTTTTTTTATCCTCACATGGGAGTATTATTCCCATTGATTTTTAAAGAGTGTGGAAGAGAGAGAAAAAGACAGAAACATCAATGTGAGAGGCACACTTCGATTGGTTGGCTCCTGTGTGAGCCCTGACCTGGGTCCCGGCCAGGGAGGAGCCTGCAACCTAGGTACATGCCCCTGATCAGAATCGAACCCAGCTCCCCTGCGGGTTTGTGCCTCAGCGCTGGCCCCAGCAGCCCAGTGCTGTGGCCTCAGGTCTGGGGCTGGGGCTGGTGCTGGGGGCTGGCCCCCCTGCGGGTTTGTGTCTCCGCTCCAGCCCCAGCAGCCCAGCTCCACAGCCGCAAGGCTGGGGCTGGGGGTAGGCCCCCCTGCGGATTCTCTCCGACTCTGGGGCTGGGCGCGGGGCACCCTGTCTGTTGTTCTCTCAGGCTCTGGGCCTGGGCCAGGCCCCTGCTCCTGAGCTGGTCATGACCGTATGGCATCCGGCCTAACTTGCATATTACCTCTTTATATGTATAGATTCTGCTTAATTTTAAGCTTTATTTGTTTTTTTCTATAGAATTTATAATACTAGTATGTTTGTGGGGCAGTGCCTCAGGCCCTGCTGGAGTATTACGTAATATGTATGCAGGTTATTGCCTATATGAAAGTCTGGACTTTTCTGAATTTGGAAACACACCTGGCACCAGTAAGTTGAAGCTGTTGGTAGTGATTAGGGAGGTAAATATACTATTTTATCCTTTACAATACCTTGCTCATATGGGTTACCATGTAAATACATACTAATTTATTCATGTAACAACTCTTGTTAGAGTGCTGGCCATATGAACATCCTATATAATAAAAGGGTAATATGCAAATCGACCGAACGGCAGAATGACTGGTCACTATGATGTGCACTGACCACCAGGAGGCAGACACTCAATGCAGGAGCTGCCCCCTGGTGGTCAGTGTGCTCCCACAGGGAAAGTGCCGCTCAGCCAGAAGCCCTGAGTCAGCAAGCACAGCAATGGTGGCGGGCCTCTCCTGCCCCTGCAGCAGCGCTAAGGACATCCTAAGCCTTCAGTTAGACATCCCCTGAGGGTTCCTGGCTGCGAGAGGGCACAGGCTGAGCTGAGGGACCCCCTCCCCCCGGGTGCATGAATGTTGTGCACAGAGCCTCTAATTTTATCATAGGAAAACAGATATGGCTGGGTCATGTGATTGAGATGAGCAGAGACCCAGGTCTTTCAATACTCTTTCATTTAGTACCATTAAAAGTATTTATTTTTGTTTTTCTTTGGTACTTAAACCAAGAAATGCTTTTTTAGCATGAGTCTTTTGGGGGTTGGGGTGGTAGGATTTAGTTAAAAATTTATTTAATATGATTAGACACTTATTCTTTGCAGTTGCTAAACATTTATTAAACTCCTCGTGTGTATAGAAAAAAAAAAGAGGCTTGGTTCCTGGCCTTAAGTAGTTCCAGCATGATGCATGGTTACACTGAGATGTGGGTGCCCATTACAATTCTTTATTTTCCACTGTAAGCTTGAAATCATTAATATTTAAAAAGTAAAGAGGAAAACACAGGAAACAATTGAAAACTTGCCTTAGTCTCTACTATGTGGAATTGGTTTTTAATCACCCTACCCCCAACCTCCTGCAATATTATCCCTATATGACATTCTGGCAGCCTTTCCTTTTCAACTAAACTAAGCAAAATATGGTTTCTATTTTCCCTTATCAATATTTATAAATCATAATTAGTATATTTTCTATGTCCTTTTTCTTTTGTGGTTTTGGGAATAATTATATGTCTCAAAGATTTTTCTGGAATGTCCTTGCAGTTGAAAACTAGTCTTTGAAACAATTTTACCAATACATTCAACAAGTATTTATTAAGTGCCTATTATATTCCAGGTATTGCACTGATTTAACCAAATTGAATCTCTGTCCAGTGCTCTTTCCCTCAAACTGGAGCACACTGGATGTACTGGATGAGCAGGGTGGTGACATGATAGTGTGCCCCAGAAGCTGCAACATAAAACACTTTGTGTTTTCTTGAAGCACCTCTCTTACACAAAGATTTAGGAGAATGCCTACTGGTAGCTAATTGAAAATATTTAATAATATTTATACAAATTCAGATTCAGGCATACCTCAGAGATATTCCAGGTTTGGTTCCAGACCACTGCAATAAAGTGAATATTGCAATGAAGTGAGTCATACAAATTTTTTTATTTACCCAGTGCATATAAAAGTTATGTTTACAATATACTGTAGTCTTTTAAGTGTGTAATACCATTATGTCTAAAAAATGTACATACCTTAATTAAAAATACTTTATTTCTAAAAAATGCTTGTTGGAAAAATGGCACCAATACTAGTAGACTTGCTCGATGAAATATTGCTACAAACATTCACTTTGGTAAAAAAAAAAAAAATGCAATATTTGTGAAGAGCAGTAAAGCAAAGTGCAATAAGACAACATGTGCCTATACATTATGCTGTAGAATGCAATAATATGAAAATTTGAGGTAAAACCCATTCTTCAGAAAAAGTCTCTGCTTACAAGAGCAGCAGTGGTAACTCTGGTGTGACCCTTTGAAAAGCACTGAGGCCACACTGTGCTGCCTTGAGTGTGTCACTTTAGTCAAATACTCATATATTTTCATAGCCTTAAGTTCATCGGATGACTTATCAAAAAGGTGATAGACATTAATTTTTTTCTCCCTGTGTTGCCTAATTTCTATTAGTTCAAGGGAACACTCTAGTTGCTTGTAATTATCTAAACCTTAAAATTTATTGAGCGCTAATAGAGTTCCTAATGTTTGTGGATAATAGCCAAGACAAGAGGGACTGACAAGGGACTAATAATCTGAAGAGAGCTTGTTAGAACACAATGACCATGAACTTAAAGCATCACAATTGATGGGGTCAAGGCTTTGCCCCGTTCTATACACATTTGCCTGTGTGACAGATTAAAGTTAACTTTTAGTTACTTAAAAGCTGCTTTTGTTTATAGCACATTCATTATACAAATTGCTTTGTTAATTGCTGGCCACTGAAATAAGAGTAGAGGAAAATTGTCAAGGTTTGTTTGCTTTAAAGCTGATAAAATGCTTCTAGAATTTGAGATGGTTTGTAAAAGTTCAAGCAGCACATTGAAAGAATGCATGTTACAAAGCAATGATTTCATTTTCTCCAAATGATAAAGATGAAGAGAAAGTCCAGTGACAAAAGGGGATCAAAGTAAATGGAGTAAGTAAAAACTGAATCTTTAACTGATTTTTTATTATTTATGCACCATTTTCATTGTTGCGTTTCATTCCAGACACTCTTCACAGGGCCTGACATTATTGTACTGTTATGTTACTACCCCAAACTCATAAGGATATGGGTGTATGGGCTGATTAAGAGATGGTCTTTATATTCTACTGGAGGCCCGGTGCACAAAAATTTGTGCAGTCGGGGGGGGGGGCGGGGGGGGATCCACAGCCCGGCCTGTGCCCTCTCGCAGTCTGGAACCCCTCGGGAGATAACGACCTGCTGGTTTAGGCCTGCTCCCGGGTGGCAGAGGGCAGGCCCAATCCCTAGGTGCCGCCCCGGGTTGGGCTCAGAGCAGGGCCGATTGGGGAGTTGGGGCGCCGCCCCTATCATGCACAGAGCAGGGTGGATCAGGAGGTTGTGATGCCACCCTCAGTCACGCTCAGGGTAGGGCCGATGGGGGGTTGGGGCACCGCGCCCTGTCACACTCAAGGCAGAGTCAATGGGGAGGTTGCGGCACCACCCCGTCACGCACAGAGCAGGGCCAATCAGGGGGTTGGGGCGCTGCCCCCTGTCATGCACAGAGCAGGGCCAATCGGGGTTGGGGTGATGCACCCTGTCACTCAGAGAGCAGGGCCCATCAGGGGGGTTGGGGCTCCGTACCCTGTCAGGCACAGAGCAGGGTCAATCAGGGGGTTGGGGTGCTGCCCCCTGTCACGCACAGAGCAGGGTCCATCAGGGGGTTGGGGAGCTCCCCCCCCCTTCACGCACAGAGCAGGGCGGATCAGGGGGTTCGGGCGCCGCCCTCTATCACCCACAGAGCAGGGCCCATTAGGGGGTTGGGGCGCCACCACTCTCACACTCAGGGCAGGGCCGATGGGGAGGTTATGGCTCTACCCCGTCACACACAGAGCAGGGCCCGTGGGGAGGGGGTTTGGGGCGCCGCACCCTGTCACACACAGAGCTGCAGGGCAATCAGGGGGTTGAGGAGCTCCCCCCTATCAGGCACAGAGCAGGGCTGATCAGGGGGTTGGGGCGCCTTCCCCTGTCAGGAACAGAGCAGGGTGGATAGGGAGGTTGTGGCCCCGCCCCCTGTCACACACAGAGCTGCAGGGCGATCAGGGGGTTTGGGCGCTGCCCCCTGTCACACTGATCCCAGTGCCAGGAGGCCTCTCAGCTCCGCTGATCCTGGTGCTGGGAGGCCTCGCGGCTCCACTGATCCCGGTGCTGGGAGGCATATTACCCTTTTACTATATAGGATAGAGGCCTGGTGCATGGGTGGGGGCCAGCTGGTTTGCCCTGAAGGGTGTCCTGGATCAGGGTGGGGGTCCCCACTGGGGTGCCTGGCCAGCCTGGGTGAGGGGATGATGGCTGTTTGCAGCTGGTCACACACCCTTCAGGGTGGAATCCCCACTGGGGTGCATGGCCAGCCTGGGTGGGGGGATGATGGCTGTTTGCAGCTGGTCACACACCCTTCAGGGTGGGGGTCCCCACCGGGGTGCCTGGCCAGTCTGGTGAGGGGCTGAGGGCTGTTTTCAGGCTGGCGGGTGACTGAAGCTCCCAACTGCTCCTTTTTGTCTTTTTTTTTATTTATTCTGGGCCAGCTTTAGCTCTGGCTCCAGCTCTGAGGCCTCTGCTACTGAAAGCAGGTATCTGGTTTGTTTGGGTTCTATAATCGAAACAATGTATAACTCCAGCTCTAGGACCCCGGGGGGCTGAAAGCAGGTTTATGGGGTTTTGTTTAGCTTCTACATTTGTAACAATGTTTCAAACTGCAAGCTCAGAGGTCGGCAAGGCAGGCGGGGAAGGTTGGTTTCCTCCATCGCTGAAGCAAGCAAGCCTCATGTTAGTTTCAAGCTGCCTGGCTGCCGGCCCCATCTTGGCTGGCAGTTAATTTGCATATCTCACTGATTAGCCAATGGGAAGGGTAGTGGACGCATGCTAATTACCATATTTCTCTTTTATTAGATAGGACTAGAGGCCCGGTGCACAAAAATTTGTGCACTCGCGGGGAAGGGGGGTGTCCCTCAGCCCGGCCTGTGCCCTGTCGCAGTCTTGGACCCCTTGGGAGATAACAACCTGCTGGCTTAGGCCTGCTCCTGGGTGGCAGAGGGCAGGCCCAATCCCTAGGTGCAGCCCCTGGTCGGGCTCAGAGCAGGGCCGATTGGGGAGTTGGGGCGCCGCCCCCTGTCATGCACAGAGCAGGGCGGATTGGGAGGTTGTGATGCCACCCTCAGTCACACTCAGGGTAGGGCCGATTGGGGGTTGGGGCTCCGTACCCTGTCATGCACAGAGCAGGGCCCATCAGGGGGGTTGGGGCTCCTTCCCCTGTCACACTCAAGGCAGGGTCGATGGGGAGGTTGCGGCGCCACCCCCTGTCATGCACAGACCAGGGCCGATCAGGAGGTTGGGGCGCTGCCCGCTGTCTCGCAAAGATCAGGGCCGATCAGGGGGGTTGGGGCTCCGTACCCTGTCACGCACAGAGCAGGGTCAATCAGGGGGTTGGGGAGCTCCCCCCTGTCATGCACAGAGCAGGGCCAATCAGGGGGTTGAGGTGCTCCCCCCTGTCACTCACAGAGTAGGGCCGATAGGGCAGTTGGGGCACCGCCCCGTCACACTCAGGGCAGGGCGGATCAGGGGGTTGGGGTGCCGCCCTCTATCACCCACAGAGCAGGGCCGATCAGGGGGGTTGGGGCGCCGCCACTTTCACACTCAGGGCAGGGCCGATGGGGAGGTTATGGCTCTATCCCGTCACACACAGAGCGGGGCCCGTGGGGGTGGGGGGTTGTGGCGCCGCACCCTGTCACACACAGAGCAGGGCAATCAGGGGGTTGAGGCACCGCACCCTGTCACACACAGAGTTGCAGGGTGATCGGGGGGTTGGGGTGCTCCCCCCTATCAGGCACAGAGCAGGGCTGATCAGGGGGTTGGGGTGCCTTCCCCTGTCAGGAACAGAGCAGGGTGGATAGGGAGGTTGTGGCCCCGCCCCCTGTCACACACAGAGCCACAGGACGATCAGGGCGTTTGGGCGCTGCCCCCTGTCACGCTGATCCCGGTTCCGGGAGGCCTCGCAGCTCCGCTGATCCCGGGGCTGGGAGGCATATTACCCTTTTACTATATAGGATAGAGGCCTGGTGCATGCGTGGGGCTGGCTGGTTTGCCCTGAAGGGTGTCCTGGATCAGGGTGGGGGTCCCCACTGGGGTGCCTGGCCAGCCTGGGTGAGGGGATGATGGCTGTTTGCAGCTGGTCACACACCCTTCAGGGTGGGGGCCCCCACTGGGGTGCCTGGCCAGTCTGGGTGAGGGCCTGAGGGCTGTTTTCAGGCCGACTGAAGCTCCCTACTGCTCCTTTTTTTCTTTTTCTTTTTCATTCTGGGCCAGCTTTAGCTCTGGCTCCAGCTCTGAGGCCTCTGCTGCCGAAAGAAGGTATCTGGTTTGTTTAGGTTCTATAATCGAAACAATGTATAACTCCAGCTCTGAGTTCCCGGGCTTGCTGAAAGCAGGGTTTCATTTAGCTTCTATATTTGTTACAGTGTTTCTTAAACTGCAAGCTCAGAGGCCAGCAAGGCAGGCGGGGAACGTTGGAGTCCTCCGTCACTGAAGCAAGCAAGCCTCATGTTAGTTTCAAGCTGCCTGGCTGCCGGCCCCATCTTGGCTGGCAGTTAATTTGCATATCTCGCTGATTAGCCAATGGGAAGGGTAGCGGTCCTACACCAATTACCATGTTTCTCTTTTATTAGATAGGATGTGTGAAGTGCTTTTATAGTCTATTCAGTAAAAGGGGATAAGAGAGTTGTCGAGTTTTGCTTCTTGCTTCCACTTTATAAAAATAGCTATACATTTCTAAAGAACAATTTAACAAAATTTTCTGTTTCAGTTTTGCAGATTTCTTAGTGGCAAGGCAGTAAAATTTAATGGCTAGTCCTTGGATCCTTGAATCATAGTCTTGGGTTCAAATTTCTCTTTGCCTCTTGTTGGCACTGTGATTTTTGGCAACTGTTTTCACTTCTCTGAACCTTGTTTGCCTCCTCTGCAAACAATCTCATCTGATGATTTTAAGGATTAAATGAAGTAATGCTTATAAAGTGCTAAGCACAGTCCAACCTACATGGTATAATTATTCTTATTATTGACTCTATGAGTATAGATTTATGATTTAATTAGTTAAAACTTGGGACACACAATAGGAGTTTATTTGTGAACCAGAAGTGAGGGGAAATGTATCTCTTTTTTTTATATTACCTAAATCCCAGCTAGAATGCTATTCAACATTTTTATTTTTTTTATTTTTCAATCACGGTTTACATCCAGTACTATTCTGTTTCATATGTACAGCATAGAGGTTAGACAGTCATGTACTTTACAGAGCTATCCCTCCAATATTTCAAATACCATCTGATCCCATACATAGTCATCATGATATTATTGACTATATGGAGTGCTATATTTTGAACATGAATCTCTTAAATGGTGAGTAGACTGTTTAGAAGTAATACTAGTTTACTGACAGACAATAAAGTTTATTGTAAATGCTTGGCTTATTACTTATTCAAAGTGGCATGTCATTGAATACAAGGAAAGCATCAATTTTAATATGATTGGTGAGTATATATTTAAATATGATATTATTTAAGTTAATTGGATTAAAATTTGAATGTTCATTTTTGAATGGAAAGGGGGAATGCAGGAAAATATACACAAACAACAATTTTGCCTTTTAAACATGAAAACTTTTGGTGTTCTGATAATGAAAGAGGTCATACATTTTCCTGATTTATCTTCGTTCTAGACTTCAAGTCCCCAAAGAAGGAAATATTGAGACATTTATAATAGTTCAGCCACTGAGAAGAGAGATAATATTTGAATAATTTCTTCTATAGATTTTGAATTAAGATTATGTTAAGGTTTTATTATAGTTACAGTTACTCTAGGAACAAATCTAGTAATATCTTTGGGATGATGACAGTTCAGTAGCAGTTTTGATAAGTGAATGGATAAGTCTACTAGGTTTTTGAGAGCAGCTTCAGTGTTGGAGGGCTCATCTCACCTTTTGAGTTGGAAGCACATGAAGATAGCTGTTTATGCTCTCTCATATTCCAATGTTCTCCTTTGATTCCATTGTCAGACAAATGATGGGACAGATGTTCTTTGGGTAGCCAGCTTGTTTATGGAATGCTGTAGGTTCACAGAAGGAAAAGACCAGGAAACACATTGCTCAGATAGTGTATATCCACAGCGTTTTGTGATGATTATTATGATAATATACATTCAAGTACTTGAAAAGTCTAGGTCACCACAGTAATTAGATATGTTATTAGCAGCATTACCTGTGTTTATAGTCATTATTATCAGCATCACATATGAACATGAAAAGACAATGTTCAAAAGTAGTTTTAGGAAAATTAGACTTACTCTACCCTCAGGTCATGAGCTCAAATGTTAAGAATAATGCCCTCTTTATAGAGCAACTTTCTTTTGAAGCCTGGTTAATTATACTTATTTTATTTACTTCAGTGGAGAATGAACAGTGAGTTTAAGTGAATTGCAGAAGGTCACATTGTCTGAGGTGGATCTAGGAGCAAAATTTAGAGCCCTTGGTTTCTTATCCATTGCTTTTGCACTAATGACATAAAAGGTACTTTACCAGAAAGGATTCTTTCATAGCTCTAGTCTTTCAATTGGGGTGAAATGAAACTTCAGCAGTGGAGATACCAATCATTGTTACATCTGTATACCTCGCATAACTAGGTATTTGTCAAAATGAATTTTGGGTTTATAAAAGAATTTTCTAAGCACTTTTGGCATCATGTTGGTGTGGTTATCATTTAATACATTCATGAGCAAACATGTATTGAGTAATTACAGCAGTCTGTTAGGAGGGAGGAAATATACCAGTGCCCTGAAATAGCCTACAATCTAGCAAGGGCAACAGAGAACAGAAAACAATTTGATATCAGCCAATGCTAATACTAATACTAATACTAATACTAATACTAATACTAATACTAATACTAATACTAATATTAATACTAATACTAATCAGTAATTAATAAATTATTATAACACCCTCCTTGAGTCTGACACATTTTAAGTGCTTTATATGCATTAACACATTAAAATGACATAGCAATGGTATGAGGTAGGGACTATAATTACCCTCATTTTACAGGTGAGAAACAGGGGCATAGAAGTTAGATAACTTCCCCATGGTTGCACAACTGATAATTGAAAGAGCTAGCATTAAAATCCATGTTATCTAGTTCTAGGGTCTGTGATTTTTAACTATAACACCTTCTTTTATTCTGTCTTCGACAGGGGACATTATATAAGAGAGCATGATAGCTAAACAAGGCATTAGAAAACATTCTGGAGAAATACAGAGGAATGATCTGAGTAGGGTGTTAAAGTTAGCAAGATGTCCATTATATCTCAAAAAAAAAAATTGACAAATCTTTCAAGGTTGGATCAAATGGAGAATCCTTTATATTGACAGCCAATCAGAGGTCTGTTTTTCTGCATAATATTTGACTCATTTGATGAGTTTTTTAAAAAATGTAATAGCTTAATTGAGCTATAATTCACCTACCATACAATCACCCATTGAAAGTGTGCAATTCAGTAGTTTCTAGTATATTCACAGTTGCGCAATCATTACCACAATCAACTTTAGAACACTTTCATCACCACAAGATGAGAAATATGTGTTTTGTGACAAATGTGTCCATGAAGGAAAGGAACCAGTATGCCTGTCGGTACCATTGCTTTCCTTTCATAATGTTCATACATCCCTGCTCTTTGTAACTCAGATCTTATGCTATTTTTTTGCAGTCTAGCTCCAAATTGTTGTATAACATCTTTATCTTTTATTTCATTTTGTTCTGTTCAGTGACTAATATTTCAAAGAATTATATATTTATCTGAGTTTGAATTCTCAATCCAAATTGATTATATAAATTTGATCATTCTGTTTTTATCTCAAACATGTTGATATTAGCACTACATAACTAAGCCAGATTTGTATTTTAAAACAAAACTGCTAACCCCGCTTGTGTGAATGGCTACCTACTTGTCTACACATGCTTCTGGTGTGGGCCAGAGCCAGAGATGCCTGAGAGTTTGCGTACACATTGACATTTAAAAATATTTCTAAAGGTTATTCCTGATATAGATTATTAGTGGATAGATAATTGTGATAAAAGCAACACTTTTTTGGCCTGAGGTATAGCATTGGGATATTATGTTATGGAAAATGTCTTATAAAATGTATTCTATTATATTGTGCATAGATACTGTGAAATAGAATTTTTTGAAAAAAAACCTGTGAAGATTTTTCAGCCACTTAGATTTCACCAAAATACAATCAATGGTCATAGTCATGATTATGTTTCTGTCTTGTGGAACTTACCAAACCAAATGTCTGTGAGTTGATTTGTGAGGAAGCAGGCTTTTCCCAGTTCATCATTACAGTAATTATATTCAGTGATATCTTTCAGGTGAAAGAATGGCTTTTTACTTTTTATTATTAAAAATAATCTTTGGACATAATTGGATGTCTTGAGGAATACAGGTGTGTGTTTTTTTAATGAGTTAGTTTTGGATTGGTTACTTGCTACTTCTGATTTTACTTATTTTTTTTTCAGAGTGGAATTGAAATGCTATTTTATACTTCCTCAGTATTTGTCTATGCTTATTATATCCTTGAGTTGAGTTTCTATTCAGGGGCCAAAGTAGTTTCATTTGAAATTAAAGTGGCTTGATTCATGCAAAATGATTTGCTTAAGTGTATTTTTAATTTGCTTACACGGATTCTCTGCTCATCATGTGTGGCAATGGTGTGGTTATCTCACATTTAGTGTGTAGGATCAAACCAAGTAAGATGGCACTGCTGTCACTGGAAGAAGACTGAGTGTACCTTTATATAATTAGGTGGAAGCACATCTTTATCATGGAGATCAATAGTTCACATCATCTGGAGTCAGGGAATCAGGCTGTGGAGTTAAAAAAAAAAGGATGTTTGATTTAGGAATTTGGGGGGCCATATTATGAAACTGCTTTTTTCCTTGCCAATTTTGTTTACTAAGCTGCTATCATACTAGACTACATGGAAAGGGGTTAGAAATGTGCTCATTTAAGGCAAGCCAAATTGGCCTGGTTTAATAGGGCCATTCTGAATGAGGAAGTATCACACCATTTAGAAAAGAGGATCTAGAGTAATGTGAATATTGAGTTTTCTGTGACTTGAGATATCATCTATTGATTTTAAAAATAAACCCGTTACAATATACCTATAACTATTACTTCACAGTAGCTCAATAGTTTGATTTTCTGCTTAAGTTAGTGCCAAAAATGGTTAAGAGTCTATAAGTGACTCTGCATGTGAGTTAGGTCCATCTAACCTTTTTAAAGATGAATCTGCTTTATTGGCAGATAAAGGAGACTCACTGGGTTTAATTAGCCTTACTGTGTAGGCCTGCACTATTTCTGTGATGAGAGGGAATGATGTAGTTCATGTAAATTCATTAAAGAAAAATTAGCAAGCATGTTCTGACCCAAGTGCTGGGGATGCAGTGATGAACATGTGAAAGTCCTACCTTCATTCCCAGGAGCAGTCACAGTATTCTTCTTGCTCTCTTTATTTTTTCTAAAGAGCTGTGCAAATGCCTTATAAGGCTTATTGTGTCTCGCTTAGAGTTATCTTTAGTTGGAGTCAATTGTACCTATAAGGAAGAAGAGGAAAGGTTGTCTCTAGCGCCATCAAGATGAAGTGCTATCCTTAGTTATGAACCCTCTTTTTTCTTTGTGTGCTCCAAGACCCTTCTTGTTTGTTACTTGTATCCCTTTCCAGTGACTTAAATGGAGATTATAAGGTAAGAATTATGACCATGTTCTCTTATGCTCACACTTTTTTTTATACTGGCTATTCTCCCTGAAATGCTGACTGCTTCTTGTCCTTCAGGATTTAGTTTAGTTGTGACCTGTCTTGGGAACCTTTTATTGAGCTTCCTCTACTTCACAGCTACTGCTAGGTGTTTCTTCCATATATTTCTATAGTATCATTTGTGCCTCTCTTTAGCAATCTTTATTATAAGTAGTTCTTTTACTTCTCTGTCTCTCCCATTGGATTGTGAGTTCCTTGAGGGCAAGGGAGTTTGCCTCTGTGTTGTCTGACATCTAATTAATATTTGCCAAATGAGAAAATGAATGAAAGAAAGAAAGAATGAATATTTAACTTATTAATTATGCCTGCTTGATGACACTGGCAGCTGTTTGACACCTGGAGATTGAAATACAGGCAGTATTTTCCACTAGCCAGGGCTGTGTAATTTTATAAGTATTGATAAATTTAGGTGGACAGAAATATTTATCAAATAACTATAATATACAATACAATATGTAATACAAAATACAGTAGGATGTGCAAGAAATAGATGTGTCAAATTTTAGAGCCAGAAGGAACCCTAAGGATCATTTAATGCAACACTTCCAATTTAAAAATGATATAGCCTGGACGGTGTGGCTTAGTGGTTGAGCATTGACCTATGAACCAGGCAGTTACGGTTTGATTTCCGGTCAGGGCACATGCCAGGATTGTGGCTTCGATCCCCAGTGTGGGGCATGCAGGAAGTAGACCATCGATGATTCTCTATCATCACTGATGTTTCTATTTCTCTCACTTCTTTCCTTTCTGAAATTAATAAAAATATATTTAAAAAACCCAACAACTTTGTTTAAAAAAGAGATATAATCTGGTGCAGAGGGAGAAGTTACATTACTTGCTCAAGGCCTCTGTCTTTAAGGAGCTTGCAGTATCATTGATAGATGATATGTGCAGACATTAAAAAGATGATTGAGAAGAAAGGGCCAAAGGAGTAGAAACAGCTGGACTAATCAATATAGTTTCATCCAAGGACTCAAGATTTTAGGTGAGTATGGTGGTGATATGAGAAGAGATTCTTGGAGTAGAGAATATATAAATAAAAGTGAAAAGATAAGGATATATAGTAACTTTTGGGATCTGTTCAGTTGACTGGTGTTTAGCAGTAAGAGAGAAAGCAGAAAGCTGTAGCCAGAAATGGAGGGGCTTGAACACCAGGCTGCAGAGGGAAACCATTGACAGCTTTTGAGTAAGCAAGTGATATAATTAAAATGATTTGTTCAAGTCATAGGTGAACTGGGTTGAAGGCCAAATGGGTCATGAAGCTGGCTCATTGTCTAGTGTGCCAATTAAGAAATATGAACTTAATGGATTCTAAAGTTTTTGTGCAAAGGCAAAAACACGATATATACCACGTATTCCCATGATAATTAACATAACAACATCAGTGTTATTTAATGGGAAAAGTAAACCTAAGCAGCAAGCTTATAATATTAGTAATATGCAAGTATTAGTCATGACAGACTGTAGATAATTGTATGAAATCTCACGTTACACCAATAAACTGTAAAAATTCCTGAAGTAACTGAGAACATGGTAGCAGCTGCACCATCAGGCCTTGGTATTTTGCCATTCATTCAGCAAATATAAAGTGGGATGAACCCTCCCAATACATTTGGGAGCCATTTTGTTTGAAAATTGTTTTGTAGGAAACTAAAATGTAAGACAGTATTTTGGTAAAGAAAAATGGGCAAAGAGAATAATACACAGAGATCTACACTATATTAAACTTCATATGAAAATGAAAAACACAGGGAAAGAACCTTTACCTTATTTGCCTCTGAGAAAATTCTGACTATCTATAATAATAAAAGCATAATATGTTAATTAGACTGGACATCCTTCCCAATGACCTTCTGGGTGAAGCCGTGGCTGCGAGGGCCGAGCCCCTTGCACAAATTTCGTGCGTTGGGCCTCTAGTGTATAGATAAACAGAAAAGTTTACACGTGGAGCAAGATTTGTTATTTCAGTAGCACAATAGTCACCCCTTATCCATGTGGAATAAGTTCTGAGACCCTCAATGGATGCCTAAAATCGCAGATAGTACCGAACCGTTTATATAACTATGTTTTTTTTCCTATACATACATAGGTAAGGCAAAGTTTAAGTCACAAATTGGGCACAGTAAGAGATTAACAACAATAACAAATAATAAAATAGACGAATTATAACAACATACTATAATAAAAGTTACTCAATTGTGATTTCTTTCTCAAAATATCTTATCGTAGTGTGCTTACCTTTTGACTTATAGGAAGCACTTCTTTTTAGCATATCTACTATTGCCAGCATCACTCTTCTTGTGCTTTGAAACCATTATTAAGTAAACTAAGAGTTACTTGACCACAAGCACTGTAATACTGGGACAGTCAATCTGATAATTAAGAGGGCTACTAAGTGACTAACAAAACAGGTAGTATATGCAGCATGGAGCTGCTGGACAAAGGGATGATTTCTGTTCTAGGCTGGATTGAGAGTGCTTGCGCAGGAAGCAGATGGCGTGAGGCAATGTGAGATTTCATTGCACTATTCAGAGCAGAGCACAATTTAAAACTTACGAATTGTTTAATTCTGGAATTTTACATTTAATATTTTTGGACCATGGTTGACTGCACATAATTGAAACCTCAGAAAGCAAAACTGTGGATAAGGGGGTGGTACTGTGTATCTCATTTGCATAGTTAGGAAGTAGTTTATTTCTTTAAGGGCAATAAATGTATGGATATGGAAGGAACCCATGTATGGCTCTCAGACTTTTAAAACTCTCTAAGTTTACAGCTTTAGAAACAATATTGAATACAGTTTTTATTCTTTTCATTTTTTTTCTCTTAACATTAGGGAAATTTCCAATTAAATGAAGGTTTATTTAAGTTATGTTGATTTGAGGCTGGCATATTTATAAACCTGCTCTAAAAGGATTTTTTTCAGATGATATACAATGAAGTGTCTAAATACCTATTTTGTAATGTATTTGTATTTCAACATAATTTAAAGTTTTTATTGGCTTTTGAAAATTAAAAACATTTTAACAAATCAAACATATAATTTTGTGATTCTTTTTTTTCCTAGTCTGTTAGAAAATCTGGTAAACTTTAGTTCATAATATTCTTTATATGCCTGTATGACAATATCAAAATCTGGAACAACCAGTTTTTGGCATCATATACCATTATAAGGTTTATTGTCATAATACTGTAGGGAAGTCTTGCTATTGAGTATGCCTTTAAGACATAAAATCAGTTCTCATGATTTCCTATCTCTGATCTATTGAAAACATTTGTTTGTTCTAGTTCCTAATCTTATTGAAATCCTAACTGAAATAATTTGCACTGTAGGATTTAATAGGAATCATTGAATAGAAATCAGCACATATTTTATCTATCCATTACATAAAATACTACTTAAACATTGTGGACATAAAGTTATAGTGTAGTCATGGTTAAGGGTGAGGAATGTAAGCCTAACTTAAAATCAGACTTAGCTGCTTGCTGCTTGTGTGTTAATAAGCACATTACTTTTTTTCCATCAAGTCACAGTTTCCTCATCTTAAATGGAGACCTTTGTAATTAAATAAAATAGTGTATCATGTATTTAGACAGTACCGGAATATTGAAAGAATCAGTGAATGTCAGCTATTATTCTTGATACAAATAGTGTAGTTTGATTTTCAAATTAACTTTGGCAGTTAGGCTCACATTTATTTTTTTTCAGGTGTTGTTACCTACGGTAAATGTCTACAGAAGAAGAAATATCAGAAGAATGAGGTGTGACAACATCAGTAACTTAATCATTATCAAATAATATGGGGTATTTTTAGCAGGAAAATTGCGTGTTGTCAATATTTTGGACAAATAATTAAAGAAAATTATTATTATGCTAAATGAAATAAGTCAATCAGAGAAAGACAAATACCATATGACCTCACTTATATGTGGACTCTAACAAACAAAATAAACTGTGGAACAATATAGAAACAGGCATGGATACATAGAATAGACTGACAGCTGTCAGAGGGGAGGATGGTTGGGGGCTGGATGAAAGGAAATGAAGGGATTAAGCAAAAAAATATATACATATATATACATATCACATAGACACAGACAACAGTGTGGTGTTAGCCAGAGGGACAAGGAAAAGTGGGTGGGGAGTAGGTGGAGGTGGGCAAAAGTGGGGAAAATGGGAATGGAAAGTGACTTTGCTTGGGGCAATAGGTCCAAGTGTACACATGATGTTTTGTTGAGTTGTACACTTGAAATTTGTATGGTTTTGTGAACCAGTGTTAACCCAATAAATACAATTTAAAAAAAGAAGAAAATGACCACAGACTATGAGTGACTTTGCCTTTAACTCCTATTAGAATTTGCTTTAAATTTCCTCAGTATTAGTTAGGGAATGACCTGTTTTTGATTAGACCTTTAATAAGCTGTATTTTGAAATAATTACAGATTCACATGACCTGCAAAGATAGTACAGAGAGTAGTACTCTTCACTCAGTTTTCCTCAATATAACCATAGTATATTATCAAAGCCCAGAAGTTGACATTGTTACAATGTTTTTGTATCATTCTACACCATTTTATTGTAATATAGATTTTTGTAACCACATCTATAATCAAGATATAGAACTATTTCATCGCCACAAAAATAACCTAGAGAACATGGGATAAGGAAGAAACAACCTATTATATATACACCCATATTTTTCTTACCATCTTGTTTTTTACTTCCTGGTATTCCAAGATTTCTTCTTTTATCATTTCCTTTCAGTTTCCAGAACTTCCTTTATCCATTCTTTTAGAGTAGGTCTGTTGGTGATAAATTCTTTGTTTTCCCTCATTTGAGAATGTCTTGGTATCCTCTTCATTTCTGAAGGATATTTTCACTGGGTATAAGATTCTGAGTTGACATTTCCTTTCTTTCACCACTTGAAAAATCTTGTGTGCCTCTTACTTATGGCGTCCATCATTTCTGGTGAAAAAAAAAAATCTGTTGTCCTGTGAATTATTTTCATTTATATGTAAAGTGTCATTACTGTCTGTTGACTTGAACATTTTTTTGGTCAAATTTTATGATAATGCATCTTCAAGTAGATTTCTCTGGCTTTATTCCATGTGGGATTTACACAGCTTTTTGAATCTGTAGGTATATTTCTTTTGCCAAATTTGGGAAGTTTTCAGCCTTTATTTCTTTAATAACTTTTTTATCCCCACCCTCTTTTTCTTTTCTTCTGGGACTCTGATGACACAAATGTTAGATGGTTTGTTATATCCACTCAAATCACAGATGCTCTGTTTCTTTGTTGGTTTTTTGTCTTTTTCTATCTTGTTCAGGTTGGGTAATTATATTTTTCTGTCTTGCTATTCACTAATTCTCTTCTTTGTCCATTCTGCTGTGGAGTCTATATTATGACTGAATATTTTATTTCAGTTACTGCATTTTTCAGTTTTAAAAGTTCCATTTGGTTCTTCTATCTTTTACTTCCTTATTAAACTTTCTATTTCTTTGCTGAGATTGTCTCTTTTCATTTGTTTCAAGCATGCTGATAATTGGTCATTGAAACATTTCTATGATGGCTGCTTTAAACCTTTGTCAGATACTTTTTCCCCCTCTAGCTTTTTTGTAAGAATACAGTATATAATATATATTTCATACACAATATATGTTAAACAACTTTAATAGTAAGGATTCCAGTCAACAGTAGGCTATTGAGTTTTGGAGAAGTCAAAAGTTGCACATGGTTTTCTTTCTTTTTTAAAATTTTATTTTATTGTTTAAAGTATTACAGATAGTAGTACATATGTCTCCTTTTTTTCCCCCCACATTGACCTTCCCCCGGCCTCCCCCACCCCCCAGCACATTCCCTCACCCAACTTCCCCAGTGTCTTGTGTCCATTGGTTATGCTTATATGCATGCGTACAAGTCCTTCGGTTGATTTCTTACTCCCCTACCCCCTCCTCCCCGTCAACACTCCCCAGCCTTCCCACTGTAATTTGACAGTCTGTTCCATGCTTCTCTGTGTCAGATACTTTTAACATCTCTGTCATCTCGGTGTTGATATCTATTGATTCTTTTATCACAAGCTTGAGATTGTTCTAATTGCTGGTATGGCAAATGATTTTTTGGATAGAGGCCTAAACATTTTTGTTATTACGTTACAAGATTCTGGATCTTATTGAAACTTTCTGTTTTAGCTTGTTTCTTCTGCAATCACTTTGCCAAGTGAAGGGAGGACATTGCCAGCTTCTTCACTTGACCTACTTTGACACTTAAGGTGTCGATGTATGAGGGTACAAGTACTGGTTCCTCAGTAGGCCTTCAGTTATCCCTCTGACTGGAAGGGATAGGAGTGCCTTGGTATTGCTCCTTACATGGCCTCCACTGACACCATGACAGGGATGGCCACATTACCTATGGACTATGGTGAAACTCCTGATTTTCCATTAGGCCTCCTCTTACGAAACCCCAGCACAGCACAGGAGGCATGCCTCATTACAATTTTATGAGTGTGGAAGTTCAGCCTCCCCACTAAGTCTTTGGTGACATGGGTATACTCACATTTTTTTCTGTGGTGTTTGGCTAGAGTATAATGGTTATTGTGTAAAAGTGTTCAATCCTGCTAAGCTGTCTCTTTCCTGGTCCTTTAGCTATAGAACAGACTTTTCTTGAGGCTGTTTTTCCTTTGTGCTCAAATTCATTTCTAAATTGCCAGCTTCTTCAACTTCATGGGGCTATAAGAAAACCCAGGGAACATCACTGTGTTGTTGGTCCTGAGGTCCCTAGTCCATCTACCTGTTCTCTCCAGGTTTAGAGCTTTCTTTTAAAAAATATATTTGTATTGATTTCAGAGAGGGAGAGAGAGAGAGAAACATCAATGACGAGAGAAAATCATTGATCGGCTGCCTCCTGCACACCCCCTACTGGGGATTGAGCCCACAACCTTGGCAGGTGCCCTTGACTGGAATTGAACCCAATACCCTTCCTTCTGCAGGCTGACACTCTATCCACTGAGCCAAACCAGGTAGGGCTAGAACTTTCTTAATGTCCATGGTTTTTACTGTACTTTGTAGGAGGAACAGGGAAAAGTCCATCTACTTCATCTTTTCAGAAGCAGAAGTTTAACTTATTTATGGCCTTTCTGAATTCTTGTTAGTTATTAAGATTCAATTACATCTCAAATCTTGAAACTATAGACTTGTCCTAATCCTCACTAATCAGACATTTTGGAGTGGGTTTACATGGCATCTGCTACTTTGGCAGTAATATTATTTAAATATATATTTACATAGCAACATTTCTTTAGTTTGTAAGGGCATAGTGCTAAGTCTAATATGCATATACCACACAGACAAGACTTTATAACACCTTTAACTATTTATTTACATTTCTAAAAAGAAAACTATTTATGACTAGGGCAATAAAAGTGGAAGGATGTATAAATGACATAGATCTCACAGATAAAGTCTTGGAGTCAGAATAGAGGTTGTGTTATACTGAATTTAGTAATGTAATTATAATGCTTAAGTAATGATTAAACTTGCATGTTATTGCAGCATCAGTTAACTAGAAAGCACATGGCTTTTGCTAAACTCCTTTAGAGACATATAATATTGGCATTCATTATTGTTTTGGCCTTGAAATAGTAAATATAGATTGAGTTGATTGAAAAGCTTTCTGCTTTAATAATGAATTTCCTTGATGTGTTAGTATGTTACTGTGATTTTACTTTGTCTTTTCTATTGTTACTCTTAGGGAGATAGAGAGCATGAATTCAAAATAATAGCAGTGGCAAAGCTTCCCCTTCCTCTTGAGTTGAAGTCTACTGATAAAGGGGTAGAAAGGTCCACTGATGGCCGTATAGATAAAATTTAACTTATGATAATAAAATACTTAGACCTGAATATGACCATATATATCAACCCTCTCAGTTTAGACATAAAGAAACTGAAGCCCAGAGATGTTGAGAGACATCATGGGAAAGGTAACAAGCTACTTAGAAAGAACTAAGACTTGAACTCAGATTCCCTGGTCCTGGGCCGTTGTGTTTTCCATTAGCAGGTACAGTGAGGGGAGGCTTAGACCTAGAGCCTGCCTTCAGAGTCTAGTGGGAGAGATGGCAAGAACAAATGTAACTATAATACATAGTAGAAAGTGACCATTCTCATAAAAGAGGGTCAGATAATGTTCTGTGAAATATAGTTCTTCAAGCATTCAACAATACACTTCAATTCTCTAAACTGAATAAAGGCAAAGGAAAGAAGTCAGAAATCTTGTTATTTCCAGACTGTTTTTTGAGAAAAATATCCCCGAATTTATTAATTTTTATTTTGAAAAAATATACTCATAGGATAAAACTGTGTATAGTGATGCCTGATTTAGAATTTTTATAATTTGTTTAACCCCAGAAAACTTTCAAAATGTAAATAAATAAATAATAAATGAATAAATGTACACACACAAGTTATGTGTGTGAGTGTGTGTGTGTGTGTGTGTGTGTGTGTGTGTGTGTATGTAATTTAAAGACTAGATTTATTAGGTAGAAGCTTCAAAGAGCTAGGTGAGCTAGGTATCATCTAATACAAGGGAGATTTTCAAAGCTATGCAAAAATGGAATGGGCCATCTCAGAGTACAGGGAGTTCCTGTCACTGACAGCCCAAGTGCCCACTGGTAGATGAGTGGATAAAAAAGCTGTGGTACATAATGGAACACTATACAGCTGTAAAAAAAGAAGGTTCTCTTACCCTTTGAGACAGCATGGAGAGATCTGGAAAGTATTATGCTAAGTGAAATAAGCCAGTTAGAGAAAAATAAATATAAGATGATCTCACTCATATGTAGAATCTAATGAGCAAAATATACTGATGAACAAAATAGATCCAGAGAAGCATGGAGTAGACTGACATCTCACATGGAAGGAGGGGGCTGAGCATGGAAAGAGATTAACCAAAGAACTTATATGTATATATGCATAACCCATGGACACAGACAATAGTGTGGTGAGGGTCAGAGGTTAGGGGAGGGCAGGGGTCTGAGTGAAAGGGGGCAAATGGGGGGCATAGGGGACATCTGTAATAATGCCAACAATAAAAATAAAATATAATTTCAAAAAAGTACTTAAGGAATAGCTAGTTGACATCTTGGTAGGGATTATAGTTTAAAGGGGGATTAAGCCCTGACCGGTTTGGCTCAGTGGATAGAGAGTCGCCCTGCGGGCTGAAGGGTCCTGGGTTCGATTCCAGCCAAGGGCATGTGCCTTGGTTGCGGGCACATCCCCAGTTGGGGGTGTGCATGAGGCAGCTAATCGATGTTTCTCTCTCATCGATGTTTCTAACTCTCTATCCCTCTCCCTTCCTCTCTGTGAAAAATCAATAAAATATATTTAAAAAAATAAAAATAAATAAATAAAGGGGGATTAAGCATTTTGCAGGTGGTGGGACCTAGATGATCTATTAAGTTCCATCTCAACTTTAAGATTTTGTTATTTAAATTATTTCAGTTGTTGCCTAAACTTGGGAGACGCAGGCATAATTTAAGTATTTTATTTTCCTTATTGTCTATAGGAGAAATACTTTATTTCATGATTTTTAGAGTACTAAAGTGTCATGTCTAATGGTAAAATAGTATATTATTGTGGAGCAACATTCTCATTGCTAAGATTATATTATACTAGAGGCCCGGTGCACAAAAATTTGTGCACTCGGCGGGGAGGGGAGGTCCCTCAGCCCGGCCTGTGCTCTCTCGCAGTCTGGGACCCCTCGGGAGATAACGACCTGCTGGCTTAGGCCTGCTCCTGGGTGGCAGAGGGCAGGCCCAGTCCCTAGGTGCAGCCCCTGGTCGGGCTCAGAGCAGGGCCGATTGGGGAGTTGGGGCGCCGCCCCCTGTCATGCACAGAGCAGGGCGGATCGGGAGGTTGCGATGCCATCCTCAGTTACGCTCAGGGTAGGGCTGATTGGGGGGTTGGGGCACCGCCCCCTGTCACACTCAAGGCAGGGTCGATGGGGAGGTTGCAGCGCCACCCACTGTCATGCACAGAGCAGGGCCAATCAGGGGGTTGGGGCTCTGCCCCCTGTGAGTCACAGAGCAGGGCCCATCAGGGGGGTTGGGGCTCCGTACCCTGTCACGCACAGAGCAGGGCCCATCAGGGGGGTTGGGGCTCCATACCCTGTCACGCACAAAGCAGGGCCCATCAGGGGGGTTGGGGCTCCATACCCTGTCACACACAGAGCAGGGCCGATTAGGGGGTTGAGGAGCTCCCCCCTGTCACTCACAGAGTAGGGCTGATAGGGGAGTTGGGGCACCACCCCCTGTCATACACAGAGTAGGGCGGATCAGGGGGTTGGGGCGCTGCACCCTGTCACACTCAGGGCAGGGCCGATTGGGAGGTTATGGCTCTACCCTGTCACACACAGAGCAGGGCCCATGGGGGGCAGTTGGGGCGCCGCCCTCTATCACCCACAGAGCAGGGCCGATCAGGGGGTTGGGGCGCTGCCACTGTCACACTCAGGGCAGGGCCAATGGGGAGGTTATGGCTTTACCCCATCACACACAGAGCAGGGCCCTTGGGGGGGGGTGGGGTTGGGGCACCGCACCCTGTCACACACAGAGCAGGGCCAATCAGGGGGTTGGGGCGCCACACCCTGTCACACACAGAGCCGCAGGGCGATCAGGGGGTTGGGGCGCCTTCCCCTGTCAGGAACCGAGCAGGGCTGATAGGGAGGTTGTGGCCCCGCCCCCTGTCACACACAGAGCCGCAGGGCGATCAGGGCATTTGAGCGCTGCCCCCTGTCACGCTGATCCCGGTGACAGGAGGCCTCGCGGCTCCACTGATCCAGGTGCTGGGAAGCATATACCCTTTTACTATACAGGATAGAGGCCTGGTGCACGGGTGGGAACCGGCTGGTTTGCCCTGAAGGGTGTCCTCGATCAGGGTGGGGGTCCCCACTGGGGTGCCTGGCCAGCCTGGGTGAGGGGATGATGGCTGTTTGCAGCTGGTCACACACCCTTCAGGGTGGGGGTCCCCACTGGGGTGCCTGGCCAATCTTGTTGAGAGGCTGAGGGCTGTTTTCAGGCTGGCGGGTGACTGAAGCTCCCAACTGCTCCTTTTTTTCTTTTTTTTTTTTTTATTCTGGGCCAGCTTTAGCTCTGAGGCTTGGCTCCAGCTCTTAGGCCTCCGCTGCTGAAAGCAGGTATCTGATTTGTTTTGGTTCTATAATCAAAACACTGTTTCAACTTCAGCTCTGAGATCCTGACTGGCTGAAAGCAGGTTTCTGGGGTTTTGTTTAGCTTCCATATTTGTAACAATGTTTCAAACTGCAACCTCAGAGGCCGGCAGCAGCAGGTGAGGAACGTTGGAGTCCTCCGTCACTGAAGCTGGCTTTTTTTTAAACTTAGCACTGAAAACCCTTTAATGCTCAAATAAAACACAAGGTTTCCAAGGTTTCTTTATGTTATAAAACATAAATCAGTGCTTAATTCTTTCTATGATTGAATAATATTCCATTTTATAGCCATATATACAAAGTATATCCATACATTTTGTTTATAAAATAGCCCCCCCTTTGTCCACACTTGCACTTTCCCTGATTTCAGTCACCTATAATCTGTGGTCTGAAAATATTAAATAGACAATTCCAGAAATAAACAATTCATAAGCTTTAAATTGTACGCTGTTCTGAG
The DNA here is from genome assembly GCF_014108235.1 of Myotis myotis. Classification (NCBI taxonomy): domain Eukaryota; kingdom Metazoa; phylum Chordata; class Mammalia; order Chiroptera; family Vespertilionidae; genus Myotis; species Myotis myotis. The sequence goes on from NW_023416346.1 coordinate 43,156,684, forward strand.
TAGTGTGATGAAATGTCATGCTGTCTGGTTATGTCCCCCCGAGGCTTGACTCATCCCTTATTCCAGCTATCCACACTGTATCGACTTCCTGCCCATTAGTCACGTAGTAACCATCTCTGTTATCAGATCTACTGTTTTGGGATTGCAATGCTTGTGTTCAAGTAAAACTTATAGGAGTCTGATCCTATACATCACAATGTTTAGGGCATTCAACTCACTTAATTTCATCATGTAGGCATGGTATCATCTCACATCATCTCAAGAAGAGTGAGTATAGTAAAATAAGATATATACATGTATATATATATGTATATATATATATATACATATATATATATACATATATATATATATATAGAGAGAGAGAGAGAGAGAGAGATCACATTCATACAACTTTTATGACAGTACATTGTCACAATTGTTTGATTTTATTATTACTTATTGTTAAACTCTTACTGTGCCTAATTGATGAATTAAACTTTATCACAGGTATGTATGTATAGGTAAAAAACTATATATAGGGTTTAGTATTATCCATGGTTTCAGGCATCTACTTGGGATCTTAGGAAGTGTCCCCCGAGGACAAGGGGCCTGCTGTACATGAATTAGCACACATTTGCATTCATTCATTTCCATAGCTGAGAGGAAACAGCAGGCTATCTCTTTTGTAGGGTCTATTTAATTCTGAAGATATCTCCTTAGAGCATGCTCCCTGTAAAATGAAAGCACTTAATAGAGGTAACACTTTTTTCTTATTCCCAATGCACCCTCTACTTCCTTAGTCTCAGACTTTTGTTCATGATGTTCCCTCTTTCTGGGTATACTTTTACAACCTCACTTTCTCCACCCTAAGGCAGTAATTTAAACCCCACCCATCCTTAAAGACCAACCCCAGATTTCCTGGATTGCATAAACAGAAGTCATTGCTCCCTGTGGATTTCCCCTGCATGCTGCTTAGCTTTCTCTTACAGAATTGATCTCAATCTGCCTCAATCATAGGTGTTTGATTACTTCTAGTTTTAAATTCCTCAAGAGCAGAAGTCTATCCTTGTTCATCTTGGGGCCACCACTATAACTGGCAGTGTACAGTAAGGTTGCATCACTTCTGCTGAACTATATCTGTAATCAAGTGTGTAGCAAGATTCCAGACCAAACCAGGGAAATACAGAGGTAGATAAGGAAAGCAAAATACCCCAAATAAAAAAAATGAAAGTTTGTTTCCCCATGTATTAGGGTTCTCGAGGGGGGGGGGAAAGAACCCATAAGAGATTATGTGTGTGTGTGTGTGTGTGTGTGTGTGTGTGTGTATGTATTTGTATATATATGTGTATGTATATACTTTTTATATAAAATAAATACAGAGATTTTAAAGAGCTGGCTCATGATTGTGGAGTCTGGCAAGCTGGAGACCAAAGAGAATAGTTAATTTTGAAGTTGGAATGAATAAAGCTATATAAATGAAACAAATGATCAATTATGACTTTGCTCAAAAGCTTTTTTAAAAGTAACAGATAAATCTAAATTGTGTATAATAATTTATATTTCAATTTGTTAATTTTTATTACACTGCAGTCACATTAAAATGTATCACAGAAGAGTTCATTTCTAAATCACCTTACTCTTAGAACACACACAACATACTCTTCCTTTGCTGCTCTTTCTAAATAAGGAATAAGTGACCTCAACTGAAACTGAGGTTTCAACATATCAAGAAACAAGAAACAGAAGAGAGAAAAAGTGTTGCAAAATAACGTATAAGTATTAATAATCACAAATGCTGAAAACCCTTTAATGCTCAAATAAAACACAAAATTAGAAACTGTCTTAACTCTTTTAACTAAGAAATTTCATGATATTTCCCCACAAATATCTTGTGACAGAGAGGCAGAATCTAACAGACTATTATACTAGCCACCAAAAAATGAACTTTTGGCAAAGCATACGTAGTCTTCAGTTAGACATTCTCTTGAAAATAAGGTAGATCACATTCAAATTTATTAATTCAGCAAATACTTATTGAGGGCCTATGTGTTAATCACTGTAGACAATGCAAAGATGTCTCCAGTGGAGAAGACTGGTCAAAGCATAACTGTGAAAGAATGTGTTACAGGAAACTGCTGTCACCAACCAAGGTCACTAAGAAGGTCTAGTTACTAAATATGAGTCATTGAACATGTTCATTCCTTTTTGGCCTGGTTTTTCTGGAGTGTGACACTGAAGACCACTCTCTAGATTAAACATCTTTTCCTCTGGTTCCTAAATCCACTCACTCTTGGTTTCCTGGTTTTCCTCACTTCAGAATAGTCTTTGTATTATTTTCCTTTCCCTTCATTCCAAACTGTTTTATTTCTCTTGCTTCATTTTGCTTCCTAAGTACTAACCTCATTTTAGATTATAACACCATTTGCATCAAGACATTAGCTAACCTTTGGAATGGAAAAAAACCCCTACCAAATATCTTTAGAATATTGTTTTAATTTATGTTTACATTGGCCAGAGTTAGTAATACTCAATTTCTGATGAAACAGCCAATATTCAGCGCACCCTAAAACCTTGTGATGTCTAATTTTTGACATAATAATATATAATTCATCATTATTAGAGACAAAGGGAAGCCCAAATTGTGATTGTAAACGACAGATTGTAATTTATTTTTTCAAATATATAGTGCACCTAGCTTATGTATTCAAGTCCTATAGTGTTTTGTTTTTTCAGAAAAAAATGATGACCAAAGTGGCCAAATAAATATGAAAATAAATATCTTCTTTTTTCCTGTTGTCAAAAAAATAAATTAAATATTTAAATTAAAAATTAAAATACCACCATTTTAGATATCTTCTTTTTCTGCACAGCTTTATCTATAATGATGGTGGTACTCTTATCCTTCTCTCACATTTTTCCCTTCTCACTTCACATACTCTCCTTGGATAGTCAGCCTCATATACCCTCTTTGCTTTATCTACCACCTGTTTGCTGGCAACTTCTAAAATAATTTTTTAAATCTTAACTGTTGAAAGTATTATATAAGTCCCCCTTTTTCCCCTTGACCTCTTCCAGCCCACTCCCGTCCTCCCTCAGGCCCTCAGCCTAAGTGCCCATCAGCTGATGAGTGGATAAAAAAACTGTGTTACATTTACACAACAGAATACTACACAGCAATAAAAAAAAAAAGAACTCTTACCATTTGCAACAGCATGGATGGACCTGGAGAGTATTACGCTAAGCAAAATAAGTCAGTCAGAGAAAGATAAATATCACATGATCTCACTCATACTAGTATGTGGAATCTAATGAACAAAAGAAATTTTTACAGACATTTCTTTTTAAATATTTTTAACTCTGGTAAAAACATAACAAAATTATTTTATTTCTTTAAGCCAGTGGTTCTCAACCTTCCTAATGCCACGATCCTTTAATACAGTTCCTCATGTTGTGGTGACCCCCAACCATAAAATTATTTTCGTTGCTACTTCATAACTGTAATTTTGCTACCGTTATGAATCGTAATGTAAATATCTGATATGCAGGATGTATTTTCATTGTTACAAATTGAACATAAGCATAGTGATTAATCACAAAACAATATGTAATTATATATGTGTTTTCCGATGGTCTTAGGCAACCCCTATGAAAGGGTCGTTGGACCCCCAAAGGGGTTGCGACCCACAGGTTGAGAACCGCTGCTTTAAGCCGCCATCCTGTGAGGTCAATAAGGCAGAGCCATATATCTAACTCTCTACTAGATACCTTTAAAAATATTTTCATTGATTTCAGAGAGGAAGGGAGAAGGAGAAATAGAAACATCAATAATGAGAGAGAATCATTGATTGGCTGCCTCCTGCACACCCCCTACTGGGGATCAAGCCTGCAACCCAGGCATGTGCTCTGACCAGGAATTGAGCAGGTGACCTCCTGCTTCACAGGCCAACACTCAACCACTGAGCCATGCCTGTTGGGCAAGGTCCTTGATTTTAATGTGTCCAGAAATCAACTCTTCATTCTACCTCATGATTGACTGTTTCCTCTCCCCTTCCTCTTATATTCTCTGGAAGTGTCAATGACTGGTCATCCACCAAGTTAGTGCCAGTCAGAAACCTGGGCTTCATCCTTTATTTCTCCCCATGTTCTCCTTGATCCTTTCAAGTTGTGAAGCCGTTGGCTGGCTTTCAGATTCATCCCTCCTCATCTCTCTTTCTTTATTAGACCTTAGTTCAGACACTTTATCTTTAGGTGCATTATTTTATCACCCTTCAAACTAATTTCCTAATTAATCTCTGGACTTGCCTTCCTTCAGTTCATTCTCTAAACTTTAGCCTAAGTAGTACTGCTAAAAGGCTATTCTGAATTTATTGCTGTGCTTTAAAATACCACAGTGGCTCCCCTGTGTCATCAGTATAAAATCTAAACTCTTTGGAGTTATATATAAGCCTTTCAGTGAGGACCTGGGCACTCACTAATTCTCATCACCCTCCACCCCATCACATAAACTGAGTTCCTTGACCTAGCTCATGTTTTATCTCCCTTATGTGGCTTGCTCAGTCTGGACTGCCCTTCTCTTCCCCACATTGCCTACTTAACTCTTACAAGTTGTCTTATAAAGACTGAAATCAGTCTTCATCACCTTTGAGAAACTTTAAAGACACAAGAATATTAACTATAGTGCATCGAGCTTTGGGAGAGAAGCAAGGATTGGAGATATTTAAACCAAAAAGCCTCATAGGTCATCTAAACAATTTTCCAGTTCAAAGGGGATGGACCAGTAGTCCTCAAAATATTATCTTCTCCCATACTTTTTTGTATGTCTAATGCATTCCACAAGTAACTCTTTTTTTTTAAATATATTTTATTGATTTTTTACAGAGAGGAAGGGAGCGAGATAGAGAGTTAGAAACATCGATGAGAGAGAAACATCGATCAGCTGCCTCCTGCACATCTCCTACTGGAGATGTGTCCGCAACCCAGGTACATGCCCTTGACCGGAATCGAACCTGGGACCTTTCAGTCCGCAAGCCGACGCTCTATCCACTGAGCCAAACCGGTTTCGGCCACAAGTAACTCTTAATACATTCAGTGACTGTCTAGAAGGGAAGGGGAAACTTTGAGAAAATTAAAAGTATATATGCATGGTGGAGCAGGGGGCAGAAAGGAAAGAGAACCAGCCACATAAACTCAAAACTATCTTACCAAACTTAGGCTGATGGTGTGTGTGTGTGTGTGTGTGTGTGTGTGTGTGTGTGTGTAAATAAAAAATGAATTTACTAAAGTCAAATCTTCAAACATATATAATAATTATGGGCACAGAGATTTTACGTGGAATTTACAATTTCATAGTACTTTCTTACAAAATCACCAGTGGAAAATGTTTGCCATAGTGATAAATTCAATGGCCTGCTTGAAAGACATATGGCCCCCAACCAGTTCATACAGCAAACAGTGGCATAATCCAAGGGACTTAGAACATCCATGTTAATTATATTGACAGTTTGCAATGTAAGTGAAGAAAAAAACAAATTTATTAAGAACAATACAGTGGAACCTCTGCAGCAGGATTGAGCCAACAAATTTATTGCACTAGGTGAAATATGTATGAATGTCTGCTGCCAGGCCAAACTCATAAATATGCATTTGAAGAGGTTCTGCAGCCTTTGCGAACCAGTCTTTTCTCAACCTACCAGAGTGGCTAAACTGAAAAGAACTGACAGATTTATGGTTGAGGCTTTTACTTCACAAAAAAATCCTTAGGTAGAACCAACGTTTCAGCTGAGGTCATAGTGTCCTTTTGCACCAAAGAGAGTGCAAAGAAGAAAACGTTTGTAGCAGCTTATATAGGTAGAACATTCCAGTAGTCCAGCAGATATACAGGTCTGTGACTATAATAAGAACCGCATATGGAAAAAAAAAAAGCAGAAAAAATAGCATGAGGATGTTAGAAAGGGGCTTTGTTTCTAATATTATCTATGCTAAAAGGTAGGACTGAAAAAGTTAATTTTCCTATAGGGAACTCAGTTTCCTCATCTTTAAAGTGTATTGGGTGTGGGAAGGGACAGATACAACATTTTAAAACTTTATTGTTGAAAATATTACATATATCCCCCTTTGATCCTTTCTAGCCCTCCCTCACCCATCTCCCCAGGCCTTAACTATCCTTTGTCTGAGTCCATGGGTTATGCATATATGCATACAAGTTCTTTGGTTGATCTCTTTCCACCCACCCCCATCTTCCCTCTGAGATTTGACAGACTGTTCCATGCCTTTATGTCTCTGGATCAATTTTGTTCATCAGTTTATTTTGTTCAATAGATTCCACATGAGAGTGAGATCATGTGATAATTGTCTTTCTCAGACTGGCTTATTTCACTTAGCATAACACTCTCCAGATCCATCCATACTGACTCAAAGGGTAAGAGATCCTTCTTTTTATGGCTGTATAGTATTTCAGGGTATAAATGTACCACAGCTTTTTTATCCACTCCTCTACTGATGGGCACTTGGACTGTTTCTAGACCTTAGCTATTGTAAATTGTGCTACTATGAACATAAGGGTGCATATATTCCTTCTGATTGGTGTTTCAGGTTTCTTAGGATATATTCCTAGAAGTGGGATCATTGGGTCAATGACACTTCCATATTTAATTTTTTGAGGAAACTCCATACTGTCTTCCACAGTGGCTGCACCAGTCTGCATTCCCACCAGTATTATACTATGGTTCCCTTTTCTCCACATCCTCTCCAACACTTGTCATTTGTTGATTTGTCGATGGTAGCCATTCTGACAGGTGTGAGATGGTATCTCATTGTTGTTTTAATTTGCATCTCTCTGATGATCAGTGACTATGAGCATTTATTCATTTATCTCTTGGCCATCTTTATGTCCCCCTTGGAGAATTGTTGATTTAGGTTCTTTGCCCATTTTTTAGATTGTTTGTCTTCTTCTTGTTAAGTTGTATGAGTTCCTTATATATTTTAGATACTAATCATTTATCAGATGTATCATTGCCAAATATGTCCTCCCATATAGTGGAGTCCATTTTCATTTGTTGATGGTTTCTTTTGCTGTGCAGAAGCTTTCTATTTTGATTTAGTCCAATTTCTTTATTTTTAAGACATTTCTTAAGGTCCCTCTCCACTGGGAAACTATATTATTTTATGTAGAGTGATCTTCCTGATAGGTACACAGTGGTGGAGTAGAAGAAAGCAAAAATGAAAACTAAAAACAGGAACAAAAATAGGTAAGTGATGGCTGTTAGAAGTGAATAAAAATTATATGGGGAGGGTGGACATACAGTCTGAGGAGCCAACTTAATATAGTTAGGAATTGTTAACAATTGCTTTCCAAACACCCTTTCCCCTAACTTTCAGAATTCCTTCTTTTACAATTCTAAGACTTTCTTATGATTATATGCCATATTTAGTGAAAACAGAATTGGAAATACTATGGTTGCTACCACCAACAAATGGGGTTGACCTTCACATCAATTTGCTGTCATTTTCACAGCCAGGTGTGTATAGAGAGGATGATATTTGGGGAGAAAGGAGAAGGGAGAAGCAGAAGGGGTGAGGACTTCTTTCTCCTTTTTACCACATCTTAAAAGTTTCAATTCACCAGGAAGGTAAAACAATTCTAAACGTTTGGTACCAAATACATAGCTTCAGAATATATAAAGCAAAACAGCTGAACACAGCAAGAAACTGAAACATTCACCAAATGGAATAGAATACTTTAAAACAGCTCTCACTATAACTGATAGAAGAAGCTGACCAAAATAGTCTAGGAAGGCTGTACATACTTTGAATACAATGATCAAGTTTAACCTAGAAGGTTAAACATAGTTTTAACATAGTTTTAACTTTTAACATAGTTTAACATAGTTTTAACTTTTAAACAAGTTTTACATAGAAGGTTACTTCGTCAAATGGAGAGAATTACTTCCATTTCACAAGCACAGAGCACATTTAATTAAAATGGACCCTATAATAGAGCATAAAGTAAGTCTCAACAAATATCAAAAGTACTAAAAATCAGAGTATATTTTGTGATCACTATGCAATTATGCAAAAAATAAATAATAAGTTATAACTAAAATGACCTGTGTTTGGATATTAAGAAACACTTCTAAAAACACATAGGGTCAAAGAAAATTTCATAATAGAAATTAGAAAATAAAAAAACTGAACAATAACAAACCTTACATAGCAAAATTTGTGAGGTACAGTTAAAGCAAAGCTTAGAGTGAAATTTATAGCCTTAAATGCTTACATTATAAAAGAAAAGCTAAGCCCTAGCCAGGTAGCTCAGTTGGAGTGTCCTCCCAATATGTTACGTTTGTGGGTTTGATTCCTGGTAGGGACACATAAAAGAATCAACTAATGAATACATAAGTGGTGGAGGAATAAATTGATGTCTCTCTCTCTCTCTCTCTCTCTCTCTCTCTCTCTCTCTCTCTCTCTCTCCCCCCCCTTCGCCCCTTGTCTCTAAGAATAAATCAATAAATTTTTTTATATCTTAAAAAAAGAAAAGCTAAAAAGATATACTAGGCATTCAGTTTAATGAGCTAGAAAACAAAATAAAATTAAAGAAAACATAAGTATATATGTTTTTAGTAGTGTCCTGGTGCACGAATTTGTGCACATTGAAAGGAAATTAATTAGAAGAACTATTTTAATATCATGATTCATCCTTTATAATAGAAGTGTCAACCAAATTCATGATTGACAGTGACAGATTGAAACACACGCATGTGATTGGCGCCAGTGAGAGCTATCTATATATCTATATATCTATATATCTATATGTCTATATATCTATATATATCTATATCGATATCGATATCGATATCGATATCGATATAGATATAGATATATATAAACTTGTTTAATTAGGCCTGCTTTCTTATTTAGCTAAATTTTTTCCAGCCCAGTGAAGCATCCCAACTTCTCTTTCAGGTAATTGTCAGCAACACAGCAGTAAGTATCAACACAGAGAAGATTATTATTTTAGATTAATCAGGGAGAACAAAGGGTAAAATATGTAATTGCAGCAGTGTTTGACTATATTCTGCACAGTGAGAAAATCTAAAGTCATTTTCAAGGTCCACCATTTCTTACTTCTTTTCAATCGGGTCAAGTTTCTAAGCTTTCTAAGTCTCCATTTCCTGGCTAATGAAAAGAAAATAGGATTCCATTGAGTCTCCTACCTACCTACTCCAGGACTTCTGTGAGGATCAAATGAGATGAGGCACGGGAAAACACTTCACAGACGTTTGGTTAAAGTGTAAAAGGTTGCCGAAACCGGTTTGGCTCAGTGGATAGAGCGTCAGCCTGCGGACTCAAGGGTCCCGGGTTCGATTCTGGTCAAGGGCACGTACCTCGGTTGCGGGCGCATCCCCAGTGGGAGGTGTGCAGGAGGCGGCTGGTCGATGTTTCTCTCTCATCGATGTTTCTAACTCTCTATCTCTCTCCCTTCCTCTCTGTAAAAAATCAATAAAACATATTAAAAAAAAAAAATAAAGTGTAAAAGGTTTGCACCTGGCTATAAAGCAAGTCGTGTTCCTGGGATGAAGAAACTGCAAGGAGGCTAGTTGCTAGGGAGAGGAAGCCGGGCGTTGCTATGTGACATCATTACCCAGTGCCCACAGCAACCATTTCCGGGCTGGGCTGGGCTGTGGGCTGCATTTTGTGCCATGGGTTCTTGGCAGCATTGGCTGCGATTTGGTGGGTGTTGCTCTGGGGTGGTGGTGGGTCCTGTGTCCCACTTGGGGGAAGCTGAGTGTTGCTTTGTGGGTGCCAGGTCTGCAGTTAAACTAGAGGCTCGGTGCACAAATTCATGCACCAGTGGGGTCCCTCAGCCTGGCCTGCAGGATTGGGCCGAAACCGGCTCTCTGACATCCCCTGAGAGGTCCCAGATTGAGAGAGGGTGCGGGCCAGGCCGAGGGACCCCACCAGTGAAAGATCGAGGCCGGGGAGGGATGTAGGAGGTTGGCCAGCCCGGAAAGGACCGTAGGAGGGCTCCAGAGCATGTCCGACCCATCTCATTCAGTCCTGATCATCCAGACCCCAGCAGCAAGCTAACGTACCAGTCGGAGCATCTGCCCCCTGGTGGTCAGTGCACATCATAGCGAGTGGTTGAGCAGCCTTAGCATATTATTAGAATACTAGAGGCCCGGTGCACAAAAATTTGTGAACTCGGGAGGGGGGTCCCTCAGCCTGGCCTGTGCCCTCTCACAGTCTGGGACCCCTCAGGGGATGACCATCTGCTGGCTGAGGCCTACTCCCCAGGGGATTGGGCCTAAGATGGCAATCAGACATCCCTCTGGCAGCCTGGCAGCCCTCGGGGGATGTCCACTTGCCAGCACAGAGCAGACCTAAGCTGCAGTCGGACATCCTTAGCGCTGCTGAGGAGGCAGGAGAGGCTCCCACCACCACCGCTGTACTGGCAGCCATCAGCCTGGCTTGTGGCTGAGCAGAGCTCCTCCATGTGGGAGCTCATTGACCACCAGAGGGCAGCTCCTGCATTGAGCATCTGTCCCCTGGTGGTCAGTGTGTGTCATAGTGACCAGTCATTCCCAGTCTTTCTGCTGTTAGGGTCAGTTTACATATCAACCTTTTACTATATAGGATAGAGGCCTGGTGCACGGATGAGGGCCGGCTGGTTTGCCCTGAATGGTGTCCCGGATCAGGGTGGGGGTTCCGCTTGGGTGCCTGGCCAGCCTGGGTGAGGGGCTGATGGCTGTTTTCAGGCTGCCTGCACCCCCTTCAGGGTGGGGGTCCCCACTGAGGTGCCTGGCCAGCCTGGATGAGGGGCTGAGGGCTGTTTTCAGGCCGGCCAAGCCTGCAACTGAAGCTCTCAGACTCTCCTTTTTTCTTTCTTTCTTTTTTTTTATTCTGGGATTTATTCACCTTCTGTAATTGAAACTTTGTTGCGGCTCCAGCTCCGAGGCCGGCTGGCTGAAAGCAGGTATCTTTGGTTTGTTTAGGTCCTATAATTGCAACATTGTTGCATCCGGAGCTCAGAGCTGGACCGCGGAAGTCGGGGAACCTTGGCTTCCTCCATCGCCTGGGCAACCAAGCCTCATGTTCGCTTCAGCTGCGTGGCTGCCTGCTGCCATCTTGGTTGGCAGTTAATTTGCATATCACCCTGATTAGCCAATGGGAAGCGTAGCGGAGGTATGGTTAATTACCATGTTTGTCTATTATTAGATAGAATTATGCTTTGATTGGTTGAACGACTGACCAGTTGACCAGACACTTAGTATATTAGCCTTTTATATATGTTTTTATGGTTTTGCAAACCAATTTCATCCCAGTAAATTAAGTTAATCCCTCCCGCAATATAAATATATAAATAATAAAGAGCAAAAATAAATGAACTAGAAAACAAAAACTAGAATATCAAGAAAATTAAAAATTAGGGTACTGGGGTGGGGGGTTAGCATAATAATAGTGACAAACTTCTGGCAAAAAGAGAGAACATGAATATATTAGGGAAAAAAGTGAATATTGCAGATGCTGCAGAGATAAGGTAGGTTGTGGGGAAACACATTTAGAAATATAAATTGATGAAACCTCTTAGGGGGGTAATGAGACAATATAGAAATCAAAATGAAAAATTACACATAACTTTTGATATAGAAATCCCATCTCTTAAAGTTTCATCTCATATACAGGGGCAGGCAAAAGTCGGTTAATAATGATAATAAACAAACAAACAAGAATAAGCTTTCATGTACTGACAACTGTATACCTACTTTTGGCCACCCTTGTATGTGCACAGAAATGTATGGGTAAGGCCGAATGTGGTCTGTCTGTATCAAAATATCTTACTGTAGTGTACTGAGCTTTTCACTTAAAGGAATCACTTTATGGCTTCTCTTGGGTATATTCAAATTGTCAGCATCACTACTCTTTCACTTTGGGGCTATTATTAAGTAAAATAAAGATTACTTGAACACAAGCACTGTCATACAATGACAGTCAATCTTACATAGCTGGAGAAAAATGTATCAAATGAATTTGAGCCACTATAAACTAGAGATTTTAAATCTTAGCTGGGCCCTCATTTCCTCTAGTCTATATGTTTTAATGGTCTTTGTTTAACTTCCTATCACATTTTATTTATTTTTTTTTATATTTTGTTTTATTGCTTAAAGTTTTACAAAAAGTATTACATATGTCTCCTTCCCCCGCGCCCTTGACAATCCCCCGGCTTTCCCTACCCCCCAGTGTCTTGTGTCCATTGGTTATGCTTATATGCATGCATACAAATCCTATGTATGTAGCCAGTTTGGTATTGCTAGTTGGTTGAGTGTTTTTCCATACACCAGGAAGTCTCCAGTTTGATTCCAGGTCAGGGCACATGCCTGCATTATGGGCTTAATCCCTGTTAGGGGGCATAAAAGAGGCAGCCGATCAATTTCTCTCTCTCTCTTTCTCCCTTTCCCTTCCTCTCTCTCAAATCAATAAAAACATATTTGAAAAAAAGAGTATGTATGTAACACAATTAAGAAAGTGCCTGACACTCAGCAGGTGCTCAATAAGTGATAGCTATTAATAAGTACTCACATTCATCAGGTGACTATATTTACTATGTTTTCCTGAAGTTCTGTTTCATTAAAAAACAAATGCTTGCCCTGACTGCGTTGGCTTGTTTGGTTAGAATGTTGTACTGCACACAGTAAGGTCTTGGGTTCGATTCTCTGTTAGGATACATACCCAGGTTGTGTGTTCGATCCCTGGTTGGTGTGTGTGCAGGAGGCAACAGATTGATGTTTCCCTCTCCCTCTCCCTCTCCCTCTCCCTCTCCCTCTCCCTCTCCCTCTCCCTCTCCCTCTCCCTCTCCCTCTCCCTCTCCCTCTCCCTCTCCCTCTCCTCCCTCTCCCTCTCCCTCTCCCTCTCCCTCTCCCTCTCCCTCTCCCTCTCCCTCTCCCTCTCCCTCTCCCTCTCCCTCTCCCTTCTTTTGATGAACAAACTGGCTGAACTACCTTAGTTGGAACTCCTAGCCACCACCACACTTCCACCTATAAACATTACTTGTTACCCTGTTCTTTAGGCAAAGTAATAATCCTACTCACTTTTTCTGTAAACACAATTTAGTTTATGTTATAACTTAATTTTTCTGTTAATACCTTCAGGTATGTAATCAGAATATAGCAGGAATTGGAATGACAGAAAAATTTACTATAAAACTAGATATTTTTCTTTTTTCTTAAAGCTATTTTAGTTGTGATAAAATTTTAGTATTTTTCAAATTGGTAGTGTCTAGCCCATGAGGAGCTATAATCTTTATAAAAATTTTTCTATATTTGAGAGTAGTACAGATGTCTCCCCCTTTGCCCTGCATAGTCCCCCTCCACCTGGATCTTGCCCCACCCCAGGCCTTCACTACCCTATTATCTGTGTCCATGTGTAATGCATGTATGCATATAAATTCTTTGGTTAATTTCTTCTCGCCCCCCCTCCCCTCTTCCCTCTGTGATTTGTCAGTCTGTTCATGTTTCCATGGCTCTGGTTCTATTTTACACATCAGTTTATTTTTTTCATTAGATTCCTTTTCATTTATTTTGATTTTTACATTCAATTGTTGATAGATATGTATTCATTGCCATTTTATTGTTCATATTTTCTTCTCCTCCTCCTTCTCCTCCTCCTTCTCCTCCTCCTTCTCCTTCTCCTCCTCTTCCTTTTCCCCTTCCTTCTCCTCCTCCTCCTCCTCCTCCTCTTTTCTCTTCTTTCTTCTTTTTGTGGTGATGAACTCCTCTAGCTTTTTTTCTGGTGTGTGAAGTTCTTTATCTGACCATCAATTCTGAATGATAGCTTTGCTGGGTAGAGTAATCTTGGTTGTAGGTCCTCACTTTTCATTACTTTGAATATTTCTTGCCGCTCTCTTCTGGCCTGCAAAGTTTCTGTTGAGAAATCAGCGAAATCAGCTGACAATCATATGGGGGCTCCCTTGTAGGTAACTAACTGCTTTTTTCTTGCTGCTTTTAAGATTCTCTTTTTGTCTTTAAACTTTGGTATTTTAATTATGATTTGTCTTGGTGTGGGCTTCTTTGGATTCCTGTTCTTTGGGATATCTGTGCTTCCTGGACTTGTATGTCTATTTTCTTTCAGCAGTTAAGGGAAGATTTGTCATTTTTTTTTTCAAATATGTTTTCAATTTCTTGCCCTCTCTCTTCTCCTGCTGGTATCCTCATGAAGTGAATATTGGTATGCTTGAAGTTGTTCCAGAGGCTCCGTACACTATCTTCATATTTCATCTTGTTGCTCTTCTGATTGGGTGTTTTTTGCTTCCTCATATTCCAAATCACTGATTTGATTCTTGGCATCCTCTACTCCATGATGGATTCCCTGTAAATTATTCTTCATTTCAGTTAGTGTATCCTTCATTTCTGACTGGTCCTTTTTATGTTGTTTGTGTTCCCACTAATTTTGAAGTTCTCATTAAGTTTCTTGAGCATCCTTATAACCATGTTTTTTAAACTCTGTATCTGGTAGCTGTTTGTTTCCATTTCATTTAGTTCTTTTTCTGGAGTTTTCTTCTGTTCTTTCATTATGACATTTCTTTGTCTGCATTTTGGCTACTTTCCTATGTGTGTTTCTATGTATTAGGTATAGCTGCTATATCTCCTGGAATTGGTAGAGTGGCCTTATGTAGTAGGTGTCCTGTACGATCCAGTGGCTCAGCCTCCCCAGTCACCTGAGCTGATCACTGTAGGGGCACCCCTGTGAGGTCTGTGTGCACTGTTCTATTGTACATGAGCCTTGATTGCTGTTGGAGTCACTGGGAGGGATTGACCGCCCCCCAGGCCAATCAGCTGTGTGGATCAGCTGAGACTGCAGTGGAAGGGCTGCTGTGCCGGAGATGCCCCTGTGGAGCAGGGCTTGCTTCAGTGGGGCTTTGGTGCTCACCAAGTCTGCCCCTTGAGTGTGTCCCTCTTGTGGATGTGGTAGAGTTGTAACCTGTCATGATCTGAAGCTGACCTTTGGGTGCACTGTCTCTGAAGCTTCTCAGGAGGTACAAAGTCAGCCACTGCCTGTGCCCTGCCTGGGGCCATCCGGCAGGAGCTGCAGAGCAATCTTCAGATGGCTAGTACTTGTGTTGGGCTTGGAGGTGCCCAAGAGAGCCCAAGCTGTGAACCAAGGCAGGCTGCTGCTAGTGCTGGGCTGGGGGACCTTTTATCATGAGGTATGGGACATACTGAGGCCAGCTGCTGCTTCTTTGAGATATACTAGGAAAGTCTAATGCCTGAGCTAGGAGAAGCCATTCATATGGAAAAACCACTGCATACAGCTTGGGTGGGGCTGCACATTTGGTGGGGTAGGGTCAGGGAGTCACTAGGGCAGGGTGAACAGTGTGGGTCAGGTTGACGGAGACTCAGATATGGTGACTTCCTGTTGGCACTATTGCAGGGAGATCTCAGTAAAGGAACAGTGACCTCTGACAGCACTCTTGTCTTGGAGAAAGCTGCCCCCAGTTCTTGCCCTGATGCCAGATAATTTAGTTCCTCCCTGTATATTTCTGGATCCTTTCAAGTTGCTGCCCCAGTGTTGGAGCTCAGGAGTGAGTCCAAGGAAGTCTGCGCCAGGCCTTTGAGAGGAACTGCCTGGGACTCCAGGAGCCTCTGAGTCACTCAGCCACAATCCCCACTGATTTTTACAGCTCAAAGTTATGGGGACTTCTCATTCTCATACTGGTACCTTGGGCTGAGGGCTCTTGGGTGGGCTGGGATCCCTTGCTCCTCACAGCAGACCTCCATAGTCAAGATATCCCTCCCAATTAAAGAAACGCCATATGTGGATGTCAGACTAGTACAGTGGTTGGCAAACTGCGGCTCGCGAGCTGCATGCAGCTCTTTGGCCCCTTGAGTGTGGCTCTTCCACAAAATACCGACTTCTGCGCATGGGCCACGAAGTTTCAATCGCACTGTACGTGCGTGCCCGCGCGTGTTATTAATTTATTTAAATTAATTTGATTTTCAGAATATAGAAGTTCATAAAAAGTTCATTGGGTATTAAAAAAGGAAAGTAAAATAAGTCAGTGATTCTGGGAGCATTTGTGTTTTGGGCTACATTGGACTTCCTTCCTTTCCTCCCTCCCTCCCTTCCTCCCCCCCTCACTTCCTTCCTTCCTTCCTTTTGAGTCCTTTACCCCTCTTTTTCTGTGAAGATTGGCTTTCTCTGATTCTCTGTTCATATGGCTTCCCCAAGATCCTCAGTTTATTTTTAGCCAGACTCCAATTTCCAGGAGAGACAGTGTAATTATTTTAGCTTAGGACTTGTTCCACCCCTTATCCAATCAGCTTTGCCCAAGGAGGGGTTGGAACCATAAGATACAACCCAGGTCTATCCCTGTGGACTGAAAATACACAGATATCAGAGTCTAAGAAGGGTGTTGGTCTACAAAGTCCAGAAAGCCTAGGTTGCCATTACACTGATTAATATATTTAAATTAATTTGATTTTCAGAATATAGAAGTTCATAAAACGTTCATTGGGTATTAAAAAAAGGAAAGTAAAATAAGTCAGTGATTACAAAACCAGAAACAGTCACACTATCATTGAAAAAAATCTTTTTAAAAATTTTCTTCATTTAAAAAATAATTAAACTTATATAGCACATAGATGTTTAGTTAAATACATTGATCACAGCATGCTATTTATTTTAAGGTGGCAGTTATTCACATACAGAATGTCTGTGGAGTCAACAATTGAGGAAGTTGGAGGGTAAAGAAAATAAACATTCAAGTATTAAAAATGTATTACAAATTTAAGTTGTGGTAAATTTTTTCCCATGGTTCCAATGAAAGTACTTTTTTTTTTAAAATATATTTTATTGATTTTTTACAGAGAGGAAGGGAGAGAGATAGAGAGTTAGAAACATCGATGAGAGAGAAACATCAATTAGCTGCCTCTTGCACATCTCCTACTGGGGATGTGCCCGCAACCCAGATACATGCCCTTGACCGGAATTGAACCTGGGACCTTTCAGTCCACAGACCGACGCTCTATCCACTGAGCCAAACCGGTTTCGGCCCAATGAAAGTACTTTATTTGAAGAGGTTTTTACTTAGATATATTAAAATTCAAAATTATCAAATAGGGAAGGGAAGTTAGGGAATTAACATTTATTGTGACTTTGCTTAGTTAAGCACTTAAGTTTATTTTATTTCATTCAATGCTTACAACCACCATGAGAAGTAGGCATTATTATCCCACTGCCAATGAAGAAATTACAACCCAGGGGAAACAAGTAGCAATGTGGCCAGGCTCAAGTTTTAAGCTCAGGTCTGTTTGACTGTTAAGTCTCTTCTCTCCACTCTAGTGTTCAGGTATATGAAAAGCTTATTTAAAAAACATTTCTAGAAGAAGCTATGGTTGGATTATACGGTAGCCACGCAGCTTCTTTTCTGCCTAAACAAGACTCAGTCTTAGTGTCAAACAGGCGGTCACCATTTCTCCAATATCTGGAGTGAAGAGAGAGTCAAATCAGCTATCTAATGTTAGTCACTCAAGCACCTAATTTTTCAAAGGACATTAAATTGTTAAATCAATATTTAAAAATAGCAGTACATTTTTTAGTATGGAAGAAAATGTCTTTTATCCTTATATTTTAAAGCTCAATGCATGCTATATTGGGAATTGTGGGGAGGGAGCTGACCTTTTTTCTGGTCAATCTAAATAAGCAGGAAGAGAAAAGCAAAGACTGACTAAGCATTATAAGACAGTACTTTAAGCTTTATATTTTTAATGTGAAAAATCAGAAAAGATATATGTGTCAGAAATTTTTGCTGAAGACAAATATTTATAACAAATGCTTTATGTTTTAGTTAGGTAAAACAAATTTAAATTGTTATTGATGATGTTGGTTTAATAAAGGCAAAGGTATCCTTCAGATATTCATGATTTTTAAAATATATATATTTTTATTGATTTCGGAGAGGAAGGGAGAGGGAGAGAGAGTTAGAAACATCAGTGTTTAGGGAGAATCATTGATCAGCTTCCTCCTGCACGACTCACACTGGGGATTGAGCGCGCAACTCAAGCATATGCCCTGACCGGGAATCGAGCTATGACCTCCTGGTTCATAGGTCGACACAGCCACTGAGCCACTCTGGCCAGGCTGGATATTCATGATTTTTACCTGTAAGTTATTAATAGTTTACCATCTAATGTATCAGCCTAAATGGGTTTGCCAAATAAAATTAAAATGAATAATCATTTGGTTTACTGTTAACTCCAGACTTAGTCTGAAAAAATTTAAATCCATGGCTAGGGTGTAATTCCTAACATAACAAGTTTGTTTTTGGATGATAAATAATATTTATTACAGTTCTAGAAAAATATAAAAATGTGCTTTCTTTATAGATAATCTGATCAAATGTGATCTCCTTGGCTTATCACATAAGGTTAATTTGATATAAATTAAATCTAGTTTTATACTTTATTAAGAATTTTCAATGACCTTTTTAAAACAGAGGGACAGGGGATATAGATGAGCTTGATGTTCCAGATTTTATATTACTGCTATTTGTCAGGACATGAAAGGAGGAATAAAAATCATTCCGTTAGAAGCATCTTTTTTTAGTTATGGGACATACTAACACAGCATGATATGATTTAAGTATCAAACATCAGAGTCTTGAAGAAATTGCTTTCAGTATTGGTTCTAAAAGTACCTAATTAAAATAAACTGACAAATAAAACAGGGCCAGAGTTATGGATACATGGAACAGGCTGACAGATCTCAGACGGGATATGGGTGGGGGGCACTGGAAGAAAGTAGCCAAAGAACATATCTGCATATCTGCATAGCTCTTGGACACAGAAGGCGGAGGCTAAATGGAAGGGGGCAAAGATGGGAAAATGGGGGACATCTATAATAGTGTCAACAATAAAAAGCAAAGAAAAAAATACTAGATAAAAAAAGAAAAAGAAAGAAAGAAAAAGTAACCCTGAGTTACTGGCTCAGATGTTAGCTCAGGCTTAGGGAAAATGAAAACCACTTAGAATTTATGGGTTGAACCAATAGTTCCAGTCTCTGTCTCTAATGTTTTTCTTAGTCATATGTCTAGAGCGGAGATGAGAGCTTTTTATGACGGAATTTTCTTATGAAGTTAAACCCTTGGTATTTTGGCCTCTTGACCTTTTATTCTTTCTGACGTCTTGACCCCCTTTTTCTTAGTCCTCTGAAGTTCAGCACATATACAGGCCAGTTGAGGTGCAACTAACCTTTATCCTAATGGTGAGCATGTTATCTGGGCCATAGTTTTATATCAATAATTGATCTATTGGTCAAATTCAACTTCTTACCACTCTTTCACGATTGTAATTCTAACTAGTCTCCCATCACATCTTTTATGTTAGACTCCTTAATCAACCTTGATGTCATGGCTGCTGATGGATTAGGTCTAAGAGCATTACTAGGAGTTAGTATTGCATATTCACACTTAATAATTATTTGTTGGGTTTCTTGTAAACCGCTTCACCACTCTTTCTTTAACTTCTTTGCTTTTAATTTTTGGGCTAGTGTTTCTTAGTTTTGTGTGCTGAGCTATCAGATACCAATAATAAAGGATATTTTTCTTTTCCTCTTGACCAGACTTAGGGCTAGTTTCAGAGTTCTCTTGGCTCAGGTCTCTGCAAGTCACTGTATGTGACTACCAAACTTTTCAGATTCTGTCCTTCTTTTAAATGGATATTTTGTAACATTTTATTTATTTAACCATAAATAAAGTTGGTAAACAATATGAACTAACTATATATAGAATAAAAATACATTTCCATGATTATAATATAAATTATAAATGAATATAATTTATAGTATAACAGCATATATTTTAGGATATAACTGTGAGAGCACAGTTGTGCTAGAAGATTCAATGAAGTCATTGATGCTTGTACCACATTCTAAAGAGTAAGTTTGGGTTTATGAGAAGTATGAAGATAATTCTGTATAAGAAGACCAGGAAAATGAAAAAACACTGATGCACATGGGTAATAAAATAAAAATATTAGAATAAATAATAACTGACTAGACTTATTTGTATATGATAAGATAAAGAAGAAATACTTGAAGTGGAGAAAACTTGTCAGGACAAATGATGACTGTCAAAATGAAGAGACAAAATGAGAAAGTATGATATTATTACAAATGACCTGGGCAATATTTATAGGTCTAGTAACAAAACAATTCCTTATGCATAGATATAGGACAGGGTACTGACAGGGTGTCACCGAAACTATCTCATGTATTTTGAAATTCTACCATCTGTTGAGGCTTATTTTAGGTTCTTGGTACTTCAAAAGACCTCGAAGATCATCTCTCTCTCTAGATTATGAGAAATGGAGAGGATGGTTTAAAAAGAGAAACATAAAAGAAGAACCTGTGCAGATGTTGAGCAATAAATGTCTCTATACAGAGAAAACTGAAAAACAACAGGCAACCCCCAAATACTTTCAATATGGTTTTTCACGACAGGGGTTTTGCTAGTGTTATACATTTTTATTTTTTTAATATATTTTATTGATTTTTTACAGGAAGGAAGGGAGAGGGATAGAGAGTTAGAAACATCAATGAGAGTGAAACATTGATCAGCTGCCTCCTGTACACCCCCTACTGGGGATGTGCCCGCAACCAAGGTACATGCTCGCGACTGGAATTGAACCTGGGACCTTTCAGTTTGCAGGCCGATGTTCTATCCACTGAGCAAAACTGGTTAGGGCTAGTGTTATGAATTTTTAAAAATACATATACAATGACAATAATCTGAAGTATTAAAAGTAACTTGTATTGAGATCCTTGTGTTTTATGTGCCTACTAATTTAATAATATTTTGTTTAAAATTCGTCGAAAGGAGATTCATATCCTTTATGACATTTTTGCAGATATTTCATTGCCTTTGCAGTAATGAATGCCACTATTGTACTAAAACTATTTTCAGCAAGTAGATAGCCGAAAATGCTCAAATATATGGAGAATGGAGTGAGTAATTCATTTAATTTTGAGACTGTGATTTAAGCTTAGATCTCCAGGCTTTGCCATACATTATTGGACTCTTCTGTTAATTTCTTATAAAACCCACCTAGTATTGGTATATAAAAAGATTGTTATTTATATTTATTTGTATTGGGGTTAGTCTGGCAGAATATTATTCTCTTCTGGGATGTGGATGGGGCAAGTCTTCGTTGTGTGGGACTACTCCATGCATTTCATGCTCTTGCCTCTGTCCACCAAATACTAGTGATTTCCCCCAATAATTTTGAGTTGTAAAAGCATCCTAACACATTTCCAAAATGGTCCCTAGAGAGTGGTAATCACTGACTTTATGGGTCTATCTTGTAATAACTACACTAGAGACCTGATGCACGAAATCATGCGGGAGGGGTCCCTCAGCCTGGCCTGCTCCCTCTCACAATCTGGGATCCCTTGCTCCTAACTGCACACCTGCTTGCTCCTAACCACCCGCCTGATCGCTCCTTACCGCTTGGCTCACTGCCTTAGCGCTGCAGTGGAGGCGGGAAAGGCTCCTGCCACAGCCATTGTGTTCGCCAGCCTGGCTTCTGGCTGAGCAGCGCTTCTGCTGTGGCAGTGCACTGACCACCAGGGGGCAGCTCCTGCGTTGAGTGTCTGCCCCCTGGTGGGCAGTGCTTGTCATAGTGACCAGTTGTTCTGGTCATTCTGCTGTAAGGGTTGCTGGGCTTTTATTATATAGGATACTTACATTTCTCAAAACAACATTCATATATTTCATTATTATTTAAAAGCATTCAAGGTCTTTTCCCACATTCCCTTAGGAGGAGGATCTGTTTTACAGTGTATGTGTTATGGATTCAGTTGTGTCCTCCCTAAATTCAGATGTTGAAGTCCTAAATGCTGATAACTCAGAATTTGACTGTATTTGGAGATAGGGTATTTTAAGGTGGGCCCTAATCCAATATGACTGATGTAAAATACAAAGAGATTAGGGGACAGAGGAAAGACCATTTGAAGGCACAGGGAGAAGATGGCCATTGGAAAACCAAGGAAAGAGACCTCAGAAGAAATCAACCTTGCTGAAACCTTGATCTCAGACTCCAAGCCTCCATAATTGTGAGACAATAAATTTATGTTAATTTAAGCCATTCAGTCTGTGGTAGTTGGTTATGCAACCCCAGCAAATGAATAGAGTGACCAACTGGTACCCCTTAATATGTTAGTTCCATGTTGGTATATTAGGTTAGCAGTGTAATTTAGTGATTACAGTTTAGGTTTTTGAGGTTAGGATTCTGAATCATCCACTTAGTAGTTGTAACCTTGGGCACCGATTAACCTTTTGTGATGCTTCTGATTCTATATTTGTAAAATGAGAATCATAATACCTTCCCCACTGGGTTAGTTGTTGTAAGGATTAAGGTGAAATAACTAATGTAAAGTGTCTGGCACAGAGAAGACTTCTATAAATATTAGTTCCATTTATATCTGCTTCTACTTTTAGGTATGTTTTGCATTTTCTAAAAGAATGTAATGGCATACTTGGGAGATGAGCTTTTATTGTGGGAATTTCAGACTGCCTGAGTAGTGTATGGGAAAGAGTTGGGCTTTTTCAATACTGTTATAGTCAATAATGTGCCTATAATGCTTTGCAGTTTACAAACACAAAACACATCACATCCAGTTATACATTATGCACAGGCCTTAACCCTAATTGTGTCTCAGGAGATATTATTGTAACCTTTGTTTTGCTTGTCTAACTTTTTTTAAGACCTTTCTTTTAGGGACCCGCTGGGTTAAGTCTTCTTTCTCTGTGTTCTACAGCAATGTAACAAACATCCATTTATTTATAGCATGGTATGCTCTATTTTAACGGTCTGTTTCCCCATGAGATTGAGTTCTTTGAAGTTGGTGATTGTCCCTTTAAATAATATTATGTCCCCAATGCCTTGCACAGTACATAGTTCTTTGTATATGTGCTCTAATTACATATCACTAACATTTAAAAAATATTTATTTTTAGAGAGATAAGAAGGGAGAGGGAGAGAAACATCCATGTGAGAGTGAAACATTGATTGGCTGCCTCCTGCATGCCCCCTATTTGTGTTGTATCTACTGCTAGTCACGAAGTTGCAGACAATAATCTGTATCTCTGAAAGGTATTTTCTCCATGAATCAGTGTAATTGTATAGTGATGAGGGGTGATTTTTTTTTCTTTCTGTATGCCCCCAAATTTCTCAGTATATGTTATCCGAAACCCCCACTACTTATACATTAATAAGACTTATTTTAATAGTAGGGTAAAGATGGTCAACATATCTTTAGGGCATTTACTATATATTTAGTGAAAATAAGGTGAAGAAAAGTGAAGATACTGTTCACAACAGTTAAACCTTAGATTTCTCTGATTCCTTGGGAAATTAACCATTGTAGAATTTTTCTTTTTAAAGAATAGCTTACCCCATAAACACCAATGTATTTTTCATTTTAAATAGTTTGGTTAAATACTTTTCTTGCTGACTTGTGGCCATCTGACAGCTGTTAATATAGTATTAGAAATGCCCCTAGGATCTTTTGAATCTTATATAATTATTTGCTTCTACAACATATGATCCCAGAATGTTGTGCTCTTCTTCCTTCCTTAAATGATTTTGATGACTTTCCTATTTCTATTCCTATCAGACATCATGTGTTACAATTGTCATTATGCCTTCCCATAGCTCCCTCCCTGCCTCCTGATTTGTGGCAGGTTTAAAACCAGTTTTTCAAGCTTCTTAAGAATTATACTTGATGGACTAAGGGATGTGTCAGCTACTAATGTGAATGTGTAATTGTTCTTGAGCTTTGTGACATCTGTTTTGTCTCTGAGGTCCCTTTACTAATTTTTGGGCAGCAGTTGAATAGATAAAGTTCTCACAAAATGGCTCACTCTCAATATTATGTTGTAAAGTGTTGTACATTTTTATTTGATGTGTTAAAAAGGATTGTTTGGCTTAATATTCAGGTTATTTTTCAGTAGATTGTTTTAGTGACTCTTTGTAATTGGATATTATTAGAAAGTAAAATTCTGTATGTTTTACTGAGAGAAATGTGCTTTAGAGAAGATATGCAGTTGGAAGTTCCCGAGTTCATCTATTCCCTCAGACACAGCAAAACTATAACTATATATAAAACAATGAATACTGAAAATAACCTGAAAACTAATTGAACAGATTTTCTAAAACTAAGGATGTAAAGACAAAGCCACATGGAGATGGGTGGGAGGGAAAAAAGTGTAGTCTGGTTAGTACCCTAATCCTTGGTGCAGCATCTCAAAAGCAGGAAGGATATTCCAACACTGGTGGTATAATTGAAGGAGCCAAAGGTCTGAGTCCCATATGAGGCTTCCCAGCCTGAGGGTACCTGCACTAGGAAGAAGAGACCCTATAATATCTGGCTTTGAACACCAGCAGGGCTTATGTATGGGAAATCCAAAGGTCTGTAGGAAACTTGACACTCTGCTTTTATAGGACTCACACACAAACTCACTTGGTCTGAATCCCAGCTTAGAGGCAGCAGTTTGAAAAGTGCCCGGAACATACATGAAGGAGATACACTGACTAACTTTAGGATGAGTCCTAGATGCGCAGGGCTTAGTAGGAACTTACAAAAGGGATGTAAGCCCTGGTGAGCACCATTTAAAATTCTTTTTTACTCTCCTTCCACCTAGGTGGTCTGTTGCATGTGGGCACCAATCCTGACTCAATCCACAAAACTTACTAATACTGTCCATCTGGCCTCGCTCTTCCCCTGAGGTCCTGCCCAGCCCAACCTGCACACACAGGTCAGAGCCCACCCTCAAGCAGCTCCAGTCTCAGTGCTCCTGGCAGACAGCCCCAGCCCATATCATTGTCCTTCCATGTGACTCATCCTTGACACAACTGGTGGGCAGGCTCAGCCAACATTGATGCCCTTTCATAGCAGTTCTGACTCTGGGAGGCCAGCCCCTTCAAACTAACAATCTATCAATAGTTGGATTCAGGTCTTGTAGACATCTTGGCTGTAGACCAGCCTCACCTAGTATTGAGTTCACAGCATTAGTGGCCCAACTATTACAGAAGGGTGCAAAAAATCCACATAGGGGACGCCCCTGGAACACTTGGCTCTGGTGACCAGTGGGATTGTGCCACTGTCCCACACAGGAAACCTTCTATATGCTGTCATCATTTCAAGACTGGGAAACATAGCTGATCTATGTAATATGAAGAAACAAACACAGTGAGATAGTCAAAATGAGGAGAGAGAGGAATATGTTCTAAAACAAAAGAACAGGACAAAATCCCAGAAAATGAAATAAATGAAATGGAGTTAAGCAGTGTACCAGATGAAGAAATCAATGTAGTGGTCATAAAGATGATCACAGAACTCAGGAAAAGAATGGATTAATTCAGTGAGAACTTTAACAGGGAGATAAAAAATATAAAAAAGAACATACCATAACTGAAGAATGGAATAGCTAAAGTGAAACATACATCAGAGACAATGAGCAATAGATTAGATGATGGAGAAGAATGTATCAGCCATCTGGAAGATAGAGTTGTGGAAATCACCTAATTAGATCACTGAAAGAAAAAGAATGAAAAACAATAATGATAGTTTAAGCAACCTCTGGGGCAACATAAAGTGTACTAACATCCACATCATAGGGGTACCAGAAG
Source organism: Myotis myotis (assembly GCF_014108235.1). Classification (NCBI taxonomy): domain Eukaryota; kingdom Metazoa; phylum Chordata; class Mammalia; order Chiroptera; family Vespertilionidae; genus Myotis; species Myotis myotis. Next base: position 43,182,345 of record NW_023416346.1, read on the forward strand.
GATAAGAAAGAGAGAGAGAAAAGGACAGAAAAACTATTTGAAGTAGTTTTTCTGAAAACTTCTCTAACCTGGCAAAAGAAATAGGCATCCAAGTCCAGGAAGCGCAGAGAGTCCCAAAGAAGATTAACCCAAAGAGACCCACACTAAGACACATCATAATTAAAATGTAGAAAGTTAAAGGCAAAGAAAGAACCTTAACAGCAATAAAAGAAATCCATCTAGTTACATACAAGGAAATCCCCATAAGACAATAAGCTGATTTTTCAGCAGAAACTTTGCAGGCCAGAAGGCATGATATATTTAAAGTGGTGAAAGGGAAAAAATCTACAATGAAGGATACACTCAGCAATGAAATCTCTCAAAATTGAAGGAGAGATTAAAGTGTTTCAGAGACAAGCAAAAGCTAAAGGACTCCATCACCACTAAAATGACATTAGAAGAAATGTTAAAGTAACTTTTTAAAGTGGAAAATAAAAGGTGAAAACTGGGAATAAGAAAATATATGTAAGAAAAAATCTCACTGGTAAAGGAAGCATATAGTAAAAGTAGTGGGTCAACCACTTATAAAACTAGTATAAAGGTTAAAAGACAAAACTAGTAAAATTATTTTTATCTACAATAAGTAATTATGGTGTATACACACACATACAAAAGTTGTAAAATATGATGTAAAAAACAAAATGGGTATGGTGAGGGAAAATGTGGGGCTTTTAGAATGTGTTTGAACTTCAGCAGCCATCAATTTAAAATAGACTGATACATACATAGGTTATTATATGGGAATCTCATGGTAACCACAAATTAAAAACCTATAATAGATGCATAACAAATAAAGAGAAAAGAATACAAACATAATGTTAAAGAATATCAATCATCAAGGAAGAGAGCAAGAGAAGAAAGGAACTGAAAAAAAACCCCTGCAAAATAAAACAAAACAACCCAAACAAACCAGAAAACTACTAATGAAATATCAATAAGTACATAGCTATCAATAACTTAAATGTAAATGAACTAAATGTTCCAATCAAAAGATATTGGGTGGCTGATTTGATATTTAAAAACCAAGAATCAGAGATGCTGCTTACAGGAGACTCATCTCTGATCTAAAGACAAACACAAAATGAAACTAAAGGGTTGTTTTCATATGTCTCCCAGCCTTCTGTATGTCCTCTTTTGAAAAGTGTCTATTTAGGTCCTTTGCCCATTTTTTTTCTTTCTCTTTTTTCTTTTTTTATTACTTAATTACATGACTTTATTTATTTATTTATTTATTTATTTATTTATTTATTTATTTATTGTTTAAGGTATTACAAATAGTAATACATATGTCTCTCTTTTTTCCCCACTGACCTTCCCCTGGCCTCCCCTACCCCATGGCACTTGCCCTCATCCCCTTGTCTCCAGTGTCCTGAGTCTGTTGGTTGAGCTTATATGCATGCATAAAAGTCCTTCAGTTGATCTCCTACCCTCCCTCAACCCTCCCCTGCCTTCCTGCTATATTTTGACAGTCTGTTCGATGCTTCTTTGCCTCTATTTTTGTTCAACAGTTTGTAATGTTCTTTATTATTCATAAATGAGTGAGATAATGTGGTGTTTATCTTTCACCAACTGGCTTATTTCACTTAGCATAATACTCTCCAGTTCCATCCATGCTGTTGCAAATGGTAAGAATTCCTTCTTTTTTACAGCAGCATAGTATTCCATTGTGTAGATGTACCACTGTTTTCAAATCCATTCATCTGCTGATGGGCATTTAGGCTGTTTCCAAATCTTAGCTATGGTGAATTGTGCTGCTATGAACATAGGGATGCATATATCCTTTCTGATTGGTGTTTCTGATTTTTTGGGATATATTCCTAGAAGTGAAATTACTGGGTCAAATGGGAGTTCCATTTTTAACTTTTTGAGGAAACGCCATACTGTATTCCACAGTAGCTGCACCAGTCTGCATTCCCACCAGCAGTGAAGAAGGGTTCCTTTTTCTCTGCATTCTCTACAGCACTTGTCGTTTGTTGATTTGTTGATGATACCCATTCTGACAGATATGAGATAGTACCTCATGGTTGTTTTGATTTGCTTCTCTCAGATGATTAGTGACTTTTAGCATGTTTTCATATGTCTCTTGGCTTTCTGAATGTGCTCTTTCAAAAAGTGTCTATTTAGGTCCTTTGCCCATTTTTTGATTGGATTGTTTATCTTCCTTTTGTTAAGTTGTATGAGTTCCCTATACATTTTGGAGATTAAACCCTTATCAGTGATAACATTGGCAAATATGTTCTCCCATGCAGTGGGCTTTTTTGTTGTTTTGTTGATGGTTTCTTTTGCTGTGCAGAAGCTTTTTATTTTGATGTAGTTCCATTTGTTTATTTTCTCCTTAGTCTCCATTGCCCTAGGAGCTGTGTCTGTAAAGATTTTGCTACAACATATGTCTTCTATTTTGCTGCCTATGGAGTCTTGTAGGATTTTTATGGTTTCCCATCTTACACTTAAGTCCTTTAGTCATTTTGAGTTTGTTTTTGTGTATGGTGTCAGTTGGTGATCTAGTTTCATTTTTTTGCACGTATTTGACCAAAGTCAGTAATCATTGGAGAGATGCAAATCAAAGCAACAATGAGGTACCATCTCCCACCTGTCAGAATGGCTAACATCAACAAATCAACAAATGACAAGTGCTGGCGAGGATGTAGAGAAAAAAGGAACCCTCTTTCACTGCTGGTGGGAATACAGACTGGTACAGCTACTGTTGAAGACAGTATGGAGTTTCCTCAGAAAGTTACAAATAGAACTCCCATTTGACCCAGTAATCCCACTTCTAGGAATATATACCAAGAAATCAGAAACACCAATCAGAAAAGATATATGCACCCCTATGTTCATAGCAGCACAATTCACCATAGTTAAGATTTGGAAACAACCTAAGTGCCCATCAGCAGATGAGTGGATTAAAAAACAGTGGTACATCTACGCAATGGAATACTACACCACTATTAAAAAGGAATTCTTACCATTTGCAACAGCCTGAATGGAACTGGAGAGCATTATGCTAAGTCAAATAAGCCAGTCAGTGAAAGGTAAATATCATATGATCTCACTCATATGTGGGATATAATGATCAACATAATTTGATAAACAAAAATAGATCCAGAGACAAATGGTAGGCGTTTGGGGTTGGAGAGTAACCAATGGACTTTTATGCATGCATATTGGCATAACCAATGAACACAGACACTGGGGAGGTGGAGGCTTTCCAGGGGTGGGAATAGCTGTGGGAAGGAAAGGGGGTGAAGCAGGGAAAGAGGAGACATATGTAAAACTTTAGACAATAAATGAAAAAGGGAAAATAAATAAATAAAAGTAGAGCCTATGGAAGTGAAAAAAAAGAAAGAAAGAAAGTGAAGGATGAAAGAAGATATCTCATTTAAATGGAAATGAAAAAAAAAAAAGCCAAGGTACAAATAGTTATAGCAGACAAAATAGAATTTAAATTACAAAAAATGGGCTAGTTCTTCCAAAGATAATCATTGAAAATTTTAGTGTCATTATGAACTTATGAATTTAAACATATGCTTTAATTCTTTCCATTATTACTCTTATTGATGTTGAAATGATCCCATATTTGGCTAATGGAAGCTACTTACGTTGGCTTCAGAGTCTTTTTCTCGTGGTCCTAATAGTCTATTATATCTTCCTTGCTTTTCAGTATGATAAAATATTCCAGGCTCCTCTTGTACATTTTCTGCTCTAGAACCCATAATCAGCCATTTAAAAAAGGAGTCCTTACCTGGCCAGTATGATTCAGTGGTTGAGTATGGACCTATGAACCAGTAAATCATGGTTCAATTCCCAGTCAGAGCACATGCCCGGGTTGTAGCCTCGATCCCTGGTGTGGGGCCTGCAGGAGGTGGCTGATCAGTGATTCTTTCTCATCATTGATGTTTCTATATCTCTCTCCCTCTTCCTTCCTCTCTGAAATCAATTTAAAAAATGGAGTCCTTGTTCTTATTTTTGGGGCGGGGGGATGTTTAGATATGACAATATAGTTGGTAAGAATATTACTGCTATTAGATTGGTCATTGTTTTTAAACCTATCTCAGGTACACTGCTATAATTTTCCTTTAAAATAAACTATATTATGAGTTCTTATTGATAATGACAATTCAAAATCAAAGCTTTAGGATTTTTACTTAAACTCATTGATATTTTATCTGTATCCCCTTTCAACAATCCTAAGATTCAGTGACACTTTTACGTAATTATTATTGTTTATCCCACTATTCATATACAATAACCTCAAAATAAGACCAACACTACATGATTATTGGAAACAATTTATAATTTGTGTGTGTTTGTGTGTGCATGTGTGCACATCTATACTAATAAAAGGGTAATATGCTAATTAGACCAGGAGACATTTTGGGAGACCTTCCGGACATCCTTCCGGACAAAGCCATGGTGGCAGGGCTGAGGCAGAGGTGGTTAGGGGTGATCAGGCCAGGATGGGAGGGCAGTTGCAGTTGATTAGGCCGGTGGGGGGGGGCAGTTGGGGGCGAGCAGGCCGGCAGGGGCGGCCAGTTGGGAGTGAGTAGGCTGGCACCGGGGGCTAGTTGGGGGCAAGCAGGCCATCAGTGGGGGGCCATTGGGGATGATCAGACTGGCAGGGGGGGCAGTTGGTGGTGAGAAAGCTGGCGGGGGGGGCAATTGGGGGTGATCAGGCTGGCAGGAGGGGCAGTAGTGGGCAAGCAGGCTGGCGGGGGGGCATTTGGGGGTGAGCAGGCTGGTGGGGGGACAGTTGGGGATGAGCAGGCTGGTGAGGGGGGCCGTTGGGAGTGAGCAGGCTGGCATGCAGAGTGGTTAGGGGTGATCAGGCAGGCAGACAGGTGAGTGGTTAGGAGCCAGCGGTCCCAGATTGCGAGAGGGATGTCCGACTGCCAGTTTAGGCCTAATCCCTGTGGGCGGCAGTCGGACATCCCCCGAAGGGTCCCAGATTACAGAGAGTGCAGGCTGGGCTGAGGGACACCCCCCGCCCCCATGCACAAATTTCGTGCACTGGGCCACTAGTATATACATATTTGCACTTGTGGGCAGGTCTGTTAACTCTTGGCCAGGCTGGTGTCCTTAAGGTATAACCCACTAGATATCTATAGTTAAATTGTGTTTTAAAGTCACTTGAAATGTATTTCTTTTTTTATGTAGTCATAGCAACAACAGAATACACAGTTTGGGCCATTTATTTAATTTTACTTTTGAGTTTTAATATTGGTTTTTAAATTAATTTTGGTTTTGAATTAGATATAATATTTATACATTTTAAAAGTCAAATCTGCAAAAGAAGTCATATTCAAAGAAGTCTAACTACAACCTTTCTCTTCCAATATAGGTAACCATCCCTTCTCTCCTCTTACATAAAAGATAGCACACTTGCCCAGTGGGCATAGCTCTGTGGTTGAGCATTGACCTATGAACCAAGAGGTCACAGTTCAATTCCTGGTCAGGGCACATGCCTATTGAAGGTAGATGGAGTAATTGTCAGAAATGGGCTTGATCCCTGGTGGGAGCTGTGCAGGAGGCAGCTGATCAATGATTCTCTCTCATCATTGATGTTTCTATCTCTCTCTTCCTCTCCCTTCCTCTCTGAAATAAATAAAAATATATTTTTAAAAAGCTAGCACACTGTACACACTATGAGGTTTTATCTTTCCTTCTTTACTCCCTCCCTCCCTCCTTTCCTCCTCCTCCTCCTCCTCCTCCTCCTCCTCCTCCTCCTCCTCCTCCTCCTCCTCCTCCTCCTCCTCCTCCTCCTTCATTTCATTCTTCTTTCTACTTGCTTAAGAATATATAGTATGAAAAAAAAAGAATATATAGTATGCTGGAGATAACTCTATATAGTAAATGGAGATATTCCTATGTTTTACAGCTGCTTAGTACTCCTTCATGTATATGCACTGTAGTTTATTCAACCACTCCCTCACTGATGGCTATTTAGACCGTGTTTGCTTTTGCAAATAGTGATGCAACGAATATCCTAGTGTGTATAATAAGATCTTCAGTTAGATCTGTAAGAGAATTTTAACTTTAGTGAAATTAAGGACAACCTGTGCAGTTTGGTAACGGGAATGTAAAATACTGAGTAGTGAGTTAATGCCTACGTCATTGACCTTTTCATGGTGATGTAGGTTATTGTGATAGCAGATGTTTTGTTCAAGGTTTTTATTCAATTCCTTCATGTGTTATTGGCTATAGTTGAAATTATCTGCTTCAGTGAGATGCCATGAAGATTACTTAGGCTTAACATAGCAGAAGGCTGAGACTGACATGACCTTATTAAAGACAGCATATTTACATAGCCCCTTGCTGTATTTTCCCCTTCTCATACCCATTGTGAGAACATTTTAAAAAATACCTTTTTTCTCTTTTGTGCTTTTTTTCTCTCTTTAAATTTCTAATCACTTTGGTAAAAAGCTTTTTAAAGCAAAATGGTTTTTTTTTTTTTTTTGTCATTGATAAAACAGATAGGGGATTAAATGCAAGTGTCTCTGAACTCTTGTCCATGCTGGAGATCAGAGGTTGGGCCTCCATTTGGGGGCTATAGGTTTCTCACCTGGACTGCTTGACATCTTCAATGTAGTATAGACAAAAGGAGCCTTTTAAGTTTGAGTCCTAAACTTTAAAGAAAGAACAACGTTCTAAGTGTAAGCCTTGGTGCTCTGGATACTTTCAAGTGATTTTTTTTCCTCTTTTAAATACTAACTCAATCCAACACCTTCAACCTGTCTTTTATTGTTAGTAATGTGAAATGTCAGAAAGAAGGGAGAAATATTTAATGGGACATATTAGAAAGATATTTTATATGTTTCTGTAAGTAAATACATAAATTATCATAAAAATTTTGTTTTTAATCTATTGAAGGTAGATGGAGTAATGGTCAGAAATGCTAAGTACTAAAAATATTTAGCAATGTGAATTCTTTTGTTTTCAAATGATCTTCCTTTCTTCACTCTTAGTAAGAAATTTATGAAGCTAAAGTTTATAGGGCAGACTCTCAAATCCTCAGCCACCCTCACTGGCCATTTTCAATCCCTGTGGTTTGCCCTACTAGCAATTGGTTCCTCAAACTAGGGTTGCCAGATTTAGCAAATGAAAATGCAGGATACCTAGTCAAACACGAATTCCAGATAAACAACAACTATTTTTTTTTTTTTTTTAGTATAAGGGAGAGTCCATGCAATATTGGGGACATCCTTATACTAAAAATGTACTCACAGTTTATCTGAACTTTGAATTTAACTGGATGTCCTATATTTTGCCTGGCAATCCTATTCTAAACCAGGAATATTGGAAGCCCCAATTAACAAGCCAAAAGCCTTTAAGTCATATTAATTGATGCCATGACACACTGACTTCTTTTGACTAGGGTTCTCTTCTCTAGTTGTCCCTCCAGTTTTGCTTGCACTGCCCTAGTGTCATGAGTCAGTGGTTTCATACTAAACCTATTTTGTATTAGTTACTGTGATTATATTCTTTTAATATTACTTTTGCCAATCAAATGTGTGAAAAGAAAGTTGGTTCTAAGAAAACAAAGTTGAGTGTCTTGTGATAACTCCTGAAAATTAGGGGTCCATTTAAATGCTTATAATTTAAAAAGCTGTCACTACATATGGGTGAGACAGCTGCAGTGCCCTGCTGAGCCATACTGGAGCCTGAGGCAGTAGGAGAAATCAGTAATGCTGATGCTGCCTTTATTTAAAATATTGATATTTTGTTCATCATGGGTTTTCTGTAAGAATGTACATTTTTAAAACACAGGTCTATTGAGATTTAATTCACATTCCATAGAATTCATCTATTTAAAATGTGCAATTCCATAATTTTTAGTACATTCATAGATATATGCAGCTATCACCATAGTCAATTTGGGTGTATTTTTGTCTTGAGAAAAATTAATCTCCTACCCTTTAGATGTTCAGGATGGGGCAAAAGTGGCTTTACAGTTGTGAGTACATGAAACATAGAGTTTATTCTTGTATTATTATTTATTAATTAATTATTTTATTATTAACCTACTATTGTTCACCCCTCACCTCTTGTCTCCTACAGCTTTAAGCAACCACTACTCTACTTTCTTTGTCCATAAATTTCCCTCTTCTGGACATTTCATATCAATTGAGTTATACAATATGTTACTTTTTTTTTTACTGATTTATTTATTTCTTTTTTTTTTTTGGTTATTCCTCACCCCAGGGTATTTTTCCATTGTTTTTTAGAGAGAGTGGAAGGTAGGGAGGGAGGGGGAGAAAGAGAGAGAAACATCAATGTGAGAGAGACACAGCGTTTGGTTGCCTCCTGCATGTGCCCTGGCCAGGGCCTGGTGATTGATCCTGCAACCCGGGAATTGAACCTGAGACCCCCTTGGTGCACAGGTGCTCTAACCATCTAGAAACACAGGCCAGGGCTTACTGTCTTCTTTCAGTTAGTATAATGTTTTCAGTGGTCATCCATGTTTTAGCATGTCTCTACTTCATTCCCTTTTATGGCTAAATGGTATTCTACTGTATGGATATACCAAATCTCAATGTGGATTTGATTTACATTTTCCTAATGACCAGTAATGTTGAACATCTATTCATGTGCTTATTGGTAATTTTTATATCTTCTTTAGAGAAATGTCTGTTCAAGTTCTTTGTTCATTTTTTTTAATTGACTTTTTTGTTGTTGAAATGGAATTCTGAATATTAATCCCTTGTCAAATATATGATTTGCAAATATTTTCTCCAATTCTGTACATTAATTTTTCACTTTTCTTGGTAATATCCTTTGGTACAAAAGTTTTTAGTTTTAATGAAATCCAAATTATCTATGTTTTCTTCAGTTGTTTATACTTTTGGTGTCATATTTAAGTTTCCTTTGCCACATCCAAGGACATAATGATTTACCTACATATTATCTCCTAAGAATTTTATAGTTTAGCTCTAACATTTAGGTTTTTTATTCATTTTAGTTAGTTTTTGTATATTGTGTGAAGTAAGTGTCAAAATTAATTCTTTTTTTTGGCATGTGGCATCCAGTTGTGCCAGTACCATTTGTTAAAAAGACAGTTTTTTCTCTATCACACGATCTTGGTACCCTTGTCTTAATTCAGCTGACCATAGAAATATGGCTTTATTTTTCTGAATCCTCAATTCTATCTCATTGATCTGTATGTCTGTTCTTGTGCCAGTCCCACACTGTTTTGATTACCATTGCCTTGTAGTAAGTTTTGAAATTAGGAAGTAAGAGTCTTCCCACTTTTGTTCTTTTTTTTCAATATTGTTTTGGCTATTCTGGATCTCTTACAATTCCATCTGAATTTTAGAATCAGCTAGACAGTTTCTACAAAGAAGTCAGTTGAGATTCTGACTGGGATTATGTTAAGTGTGCTTATCACTTTGGGGAGCATTTTATCATAACAATATTCAGTAAATCAATGAACATGGAATTAACAAAAAAACCTGTATTTAGATCTTATTGGATTTTGTTAGCAGTGTTTTGCCATTTTCAGAGTATAAGATTTGCATTTCTTTTGTTAACTGTATTCCAAAGTATTTTATTCTATTATTAATGCAATTTCTTTCTTTCTTTCATTTTTTAAAATCCTTACCCGAGGATATGATTTTCTTGATTTGATGAGAGAGAGAGAGAGAGAGAGAGAGAGAGAGAGATATCAATTGGTTGCCTTCTGTATGTGCTCCGACTGGGGATTGAACCTGAAACCTAGATATGTGCCCTGACCTGCAATCGAACCTAAACCTTTTGGTGTATGGGACGATGCTCTAACCAACTGAGCCATCCAGCCATGACTGGAATTGTTTTCTTAATTCCATTTTCATATTGTTTATTGCAAGTGTATATAATTGGGTTTTGTATATTGATCTTATACCCCATAACTTTGGTAAACTCATTTATTAATTTAGTAGTTTTTTTAGTCAATTCTTTAGGATTTTCTATATGCAACTCATATCACCTGTGAATAGACATAGTTTTATTGCCTCCTTTCTAATTTGGATGCCTTTTATTTCTTTTTCTTGACTACTTGTACTGGCTACTACTGCCAGCATGTTGTGGAATAGAAGTGTGGAGAGCAACACCCTTTTCTTGTTCCAGACCTTAGGGAGCAAGCATCCAATCTGTCATCAATAAGTATAATGTTACTTGTGGAATCCTTTTTTAAAAATGGCATTACATTGACATTTATCTTGAATACTGAGTTTTGACATTCCCTTAAAATTTTGAGTCTGAGATCTCATTCAATTCATATCAGTCCTGGCTCTACAGTGTAAAAATAATTGGGAGAAATTGTAAAAATGCATAAGCATGCTGAATTCCTATTGATGTGCAAGTGTTTTTATGTTCTCTTTCTGTTTTAAAGAATACAAATCTGTAAATCAAAAGTTCATGCATTCATTGTGGTGGTGAGGTTAATTTATGAAATAAGGTACTATGATACAATTAGAAGGCCGGTGTACAAAGAAAAAGTCTTGGCTCTAGTTCAAATCATAAGTCAAATCACAAATAATTTCTAGTTTAACTTTTTTTGATTTATTAACAACTATGGGCCTGAATATAACCCATAAGGTGGCTATGAAAGATTGTATAAAGGATAGAGCTACCTGCATTTCCCTTTCTGTCTTCTTTCATTTTGTTCAGTTTGCTAAGTTTATCTGTGATGGAACCAAATAAACTATCTTATCCAGGCCTGCAATGCTGTTCTCTCTTGAATCTCTTACACAGTGAAAGTTGAATGATTTAATTTCCTAATTATGTTGGAAAGGCTTTTGTCTGGAATGTTGCTTTCTGTGGAATTCTGATGAGTGAATTGTCAACAGTTTTGCCATATTTGAAAATCACTTACTAAAAAGAGGTAAAACTCTAGTAAATAAACTACACTAGATGTGACCAGAACAGGTTTTTATTGTTTTCATTTAATTGAGTCTTATGACTGTGACTGAGTGGGATGTTAAACAGTATTGTATCTTTTAAAAGTTAATTACTTTGTTTTAATTTAATGTTGAAGAACATGGTAAACCTTTAAGGAAGCATATTATAAATAAATACAATTTTTCTATGGTTATGGTACACTAATTAGTAGACCTTAATTAAAGAGGATTAATTAGAAATGTATAGACTTTTAAAAAGTTCATCAATGTGAATTCTTCAAACTTTGCTCACAAACATTTTGTCAACAATGTAGTCAAAGATTTTAAATATCTTTATTCATACTCACCTAAATTATTTTGGGAAGGTAGTAATACTTTTTATTTTTTTAAAATATATTTTATTGATTTTTTACAGAGAGGAATAGAGAGGAATAGAGAGTTAGAAACATCAATGAGAGAGAAACATCCATCAGCTGCCTCCTGCACACTCCCCAATGGGGATGTGCCCGCAACCAAGGTACATGCCCTTGACTGGAATCAAACCTGGGACCCTTCAGCCCGCAGGCCAATGCTCTATCCTCTGAGAAAAACCGGTTAGGGCAATACTTTTTATTTTTAAAGAAATACCATACTGAATTTATCACTGGGAAAGATATACTTTATTTTTGCTATTGTTTATTTGGTGCCTGGTGTTTAGAACATGGAGTTCAGATTTCAGCTATAGGTTGATTTAAAAACCAGAATTCTCCAGCTAAAGGCCTCTTATGAAAAGATAATACAATGATTCAATCTTTGATTTTACAACACTGGAAAAATATAATGAAATAAAAACTCTGCTTGCATCTGGACTTTTCAAGAGTCACTTGGAATTTGATAATTCCATTATGTTGGAGATGTAGGCATTTTTGTTTTAAGATAGCTTATGAACCTCACTTTGCTTGGATAAACAGCTTTCTATTAAGATAATTAGTGTAGTGTAATGTAAAACCAGTTAAGATTTTTACCCTTTGTAACATTGAGGACAAATTGAATTATGGCCTGTGACCACGGCAATGGGGAAAAAACCCCAACAACCTTTACCTTGCTTAAACTCACCCGACTGGAAGTTTTCATAGAGGAGCCCAATTAATTTCCTTCCTCAGTAAAACGCACAATAATTTTTATCTTCCATGAATTTCTATATAGATTTCATTTGAAATTTTTGGTAAGCTTTTTTTCCTTTTTTTTTTCTTTTGTTGTCTTTCTCTTGTTTATAATATTTTATGGGACATGTAAGGTTTTCTATGCTAACTAGGACATGAGATGTCTTACTATCTTTTGAAGGTAAAAATGTGGGAAAAAATAAAATATGTGACTAATTGTCTTTAACCTGGCTGTGGATTTTGTCTCAGTTTCAAACACACACACACACACACACACACACACACACACACACACACAATTAAGGGCAAACCTTAAATTTTTTGTAATTACAATTCACATTCAAAATTATTTTATATTAGTTTCAGGTGTAGAATATAGTGTTTAGACAATCATATACTTTATGGTGTTCCTCCTGATATTTCCAGTACCCACCTGACACCATACATAGTTATTACAGTATTACTGACTATATTTCCTATGCTGTTATTTATATCCCTGTGACTATTTTGTAACTACCAATCTGTACTACTGAATCCTTTTACTTTTTTCTTTTTCCTTTTTTTAGAATTAAAAAAACATTTTTACACTATTTCAGATGTCCCCCCTTTCCTTCCCTTTCCTCCCCCCGATTCAGCCCCCCTGCCCCCGGGGCCTTCCCCTCTACTGCTTTCATCCAGTCCTCCAACCTCCCTCCCCTCTGGCAACAATCAGTCTGTTTTCTGTATTGATGAGTCTGCTTCTGTTTTTTATTTATTTATTTACTTACTTACTTACTTATTTATTTATTTATTTTTATATTGCTCTTTAGGGTCCACATATAAGTAAAATCATGATATTTGTCTTTCTCTTACTGATTTCACCTGGCCTATAACTTCTAGATCCATCCATGCAGTCACAAATGGTAAGCTTTCATTCTTTTTATCAGTAACTAGAGGCCTAGTGCATGAAATTTGTGCACTGAGGTGGGGGATCCCTCAGCCTGGCCTGAGCCCTCTCGCAGTCTGGGACCCCTTGCTCCTTACTGCCTGCTGGCAGTGGAGGTGGGAGAGACTTCTGCCACCACTGCTGCGCTCGCCAGCTGTGAGCCCAGCTTCTGGCTGAGTGGTGCTCCCCCTGTGGGAGCGCACTGACCACCAGGGGACAGCTCCTGCATTGAGTGTCTGCCCTCTGGTGTTCAGTGCGCATCATAGTGACTGGTTGTTCCCCCGTTTGGTCGATTTGCACATTAGCGTTATTTTTTATTGTCTAAAGTTTTACATTTGTCTTCTTTTTCCCCAATTGACCCCCCCCCGCCATTCCCACCCCAGGCAAGCCCCCACTTCCCCAGAGCCTGTGTCAATTGGATATGCTAATATTAAAGAGGCTACTCCATTATACATATATGTCACCACTTTTTTATCCACTCATCTATTGATGGGCACTGGATTGTTTTCATATCTAGGCTATTGTAAATAATGCTGCAACGAACATATATTCTTTCAAATTAGTGTTTTGGGTTTGTTCAGATATATACCCAGATGTGGAATCACTTGGTCATAAGGCAGCTCCATTTTTTAATTTTCTGACTAGACTCCATACTGTTTTCCATAGTGGCTGCACCAATCTGCATTCCAACCAATAGTGTACAAAGGTTCACTTTTATCCACATACTCCCCAACATTTGTTGTTTGTGGATTTATTGAATATATAATAGATATTCTGACAGGATTCAGATGATATCTTATTGTGGTTTTAATTTGCATTGCTCTGATGATTGGGGATGTTGAGCATTTTTTCATATGTCCTCTCTAGAGAAGTGTCTATTTCAAGTCCTCTGTTGATTCTATTTTTATTTTTTAATTATATTTTATTGTTTAAAATATTCAGATAGTAGTACATATGTCTCCTTTTTTTCCCCATTGACCCTCCCCTGGCCTCCCCTACTCCCTGGCACATGCCCTTACTCCCCCCCCCTTCAGTGTCTTGTGTCCATTGGTTATGCTTATATGCATGCATACAAGTCCTTCGGTTGATCTCTTACCTACCCCCCGCAACACGCCCCAGCCTTCCCACTGTAATTTGACAGTCTGTTCGATGCTTCTCTGCCTCTGTATCTATCTTTCTGTTCATCAGGTTATAATGTTCTTTATTATCCATAAATGAGTAAGATCATGTGGTGTTTTTCTTTCACTTCCTGGCTTATTTCACTTGGCATAATGCTCTCCAGTTCCATCCATGCTGCTGCAAATGGTAAGAATTCCTTCTTTTTTATAGCAGTGTAGTATTCCATTGTGTAGATATACCATAGTTTTCTAATCCACTCATCTGTTGATGGGCATTTAGGATGTTTCCAAATCTTGGCTATTGTAAATTGTGCTGCTATGAACATAAGGGTGCATTTATCCTTTCTGATTGGTATTTCTGGTTTCTTGGGATATATTCCTAGAAGTGGTATTACTGGGTCAAATGGCAGTTCCATTTTTACTTTTTTGAGGAAACACCATAATGTTTTCCACAGTGGCTGCACCAGTCTGCATTCCTATCAGCAGTGCATGAGGGTTTCTTTTTCTCCGCATCCTCTCCAGCACTTGTCATTTGTTGATTTGTTGATGATAGCCATTATTACAGGTGGGAGGTGGTACCCATTGTCATTTTGATTTGCATCTCTCAGATGGTTAGTGACTTTGATCATGTTTTCATGTGTCTCTTGGCTTTCTGAGTGTCCTCTTTTGAAAAGATTCTATTTAGGTCCTTTGCCCATTTTTTGATTGGATTGTTTATTTTCCTTTTATTGAGTTGAATGAGTTCCCTGTAAATGTTGGAGATAAACCCTTATCGGAGATAACATTGGCACATAAGTTCTCCCATGCAGCAGGCTGTCTTGTTGTTTTGTTGATGGTTTCTTTTGCTCTGCAGAAGCTTTTTATTTTGATGTAGTTCCATTTGTTTATTTTCTCCTTAGTCTCTCTTGCCCTAGGATATGTGTCTGTAAAGATATTGCTAAGACATATGTCTGCAATTTTGCTGCCTTTGGAGTCTTGTGGGATTTTTATGGTTTCCCATCTTACAT
Source organism: Myotis myotis (assembly GCF_014108235.1). Classification (NCBI taxonomy): domain Eukaryota; kingdom Metazoa; phylum Chordata; class Mammalia; order Chiroptera; family Vespertilionidae; genus Myotis; species Myotis myotis. The sequence goes on from NW_023416346.1 coordinate 43,197,447, forward strand.
TCAATTCCTTTGAGCTATTTTGATTTTATTTTTGTGTATAGTATAAGTTGGTGATCTAGTTTCATTTTTTTGCATGTATCTGACCAAATTTCCCAGCACCATTTATTAAAGAGACAGTTTTGATTCCATTGTATGCTTTTGCCTCCTTTGTCGAATATGAATTGAGTATAATGGCTTGGGTCAATTTCTGGGTCCTCTATTCTGTTCCATTGGTCTATATGTCTGTTCTTGTGCCAGTACCAGGCAGTTTTGAGAACTGTGGCTTGGTAATATAGTTTGATGTCTGGTATTGTGATCCCTCCACCTTTGTTATTCCTTCTCAGGATAGCTGTGACTATTCGGGAACCTTTTTAATTCCAGATAAATTTTTGGAGATTTTGTTCTAGATCTTTGAAATATGCCGTTCATATTTTAATAGGTATTGCATTGACTCTATAGATTGCTTTAGGTAGTATGGACATTTTAATGATGTTGATTCTACCAATCCATGAACATGGGATGTTCTTCCATTTGTTTATATCTTCCTCTATCTCTTTTTTCAATGTCCTTTAGTTTTCAGAGTACAGATCTTTTACATCCTTGGTTAAGTTTATTCCTAGGTATCTTAATTTTTTTTTTTTTGGTGCAATGGTAAATGGGATTGTTTTTTTTCATTTCTCTTTCTGTGAGTTCATTATTGGTGTATAAAAAGGCCATAGATTTCTGGTTGTTAATTTTGTATCCTGCTACATTCCCAAATTCATTTATTAGGTCTAATAGTTTTTTAATGGAGTCTTTGGGGTTTTTTATGTATAATATCATGTCGTCTGCAAATAAGGACAGTTTTACTTCTTCTTTTACAATTTGGATGCCTTTTATTTTTTCTTCTTGTCTTATCGCTATGGCTAGTACTTCTAGTACTATGTCGAACAGGAGTGGTGAAAGTGGGCATCTTTGTCTTGTTCCTGTTCTTAGGGGAAATGGATTTAGTTTTTGCCCATTGAGTATGATGTTGGCTGTAAGGTTTGTCATATAGGGCTTTTATTATGTTGAGGTATGATCCCTCTAATCCCACTTTGCTGAGAGTTTTCATCAAGAAAGGGTGTTGGATTTTGTCAAATGCTTTTTCTGCATCAATTTATATGATTATGTGATTTTTGTCTCTCAGTTTGTTTATGTGATGTATCACATTTATTGATTTTCGGATATTGAACCATCCTTGCATTCCTGGAATAAATCCCACCTGGTCATGGTGTATGATCTTTCTAATGTATTGCTGAATCCAATTTTCTAGGATTTTGTTGAGGATTTTAGCATCTATGTTCATCAAGGATATTGGCCTTTAGTTCTCTTTCTTTATGGTGTCTTTATCTGGTTTTGGGATTAAGGTAATGCTGGCTTCATAGAAAGAGCTTGGAAGTGTGCCTTCCTCTTGAATTTTTTGGAATAGTCTGAGTAGGCTAGGTTTTAGTTCTTCTTTGAATGCTTGTTAGAACTCCCTTGTAAAGCTGTCCGGACCAGGGCTTTTGTTTGCTGGAAGGTTTTTGATCGCTGTTTCAACTTCATCAGTAGTTATTGACCTATTCAGGTTTTTTTGACTCTTCTTGGTTGAGTTTTGGGAGCTTGTCTTTTTCTAAGAATATGTCCATTTCATCTAGGTTGTCCATTTTGTTGGAATAGAGATGTTCATAATATTTTTTCATAATCATTAGTATTTCTGTGGGATCAGTTTTTATTTCACCTCTTTCATTTCTGATTTTGTTTATTTAGCTCCTCTCTCTTTGCTTCTTGATGAGCCTTGCTAGAGGTTCATCAATCTTGTATATCCTTTCAAAGAACCAGCTCTTGGTTTTTGTTGATCTTTTGTATTGTGTTTTTTTTTTTTGTCTCTATGTCGTTTATCTCTGCTCTGATCTTTATTATTTTCTTCCTTTTGCTTATGCTGGGCTTTTCTTGTTGCTCTGTTTCTAACTCTTTGAGTTGTAGTATTAGATAATTTATTACCATCGTTTCTTGCTTTTTGAGGCAGGCCTGTAGAGCTATGAACTTCCCTCTCAAGACTGCTTTCACTGTGTCCCATAGATTTGGGATTGTTGTGTTTTCATTGTTGTTTGTTGCCATCATGCTTTTTTATTTCTTCTTTGATCTCTCTGGTAACTGAGTCATTGTTTAATAGCATGCTATTTAGCCTCCAGGTGTTTGATTTTTTTTATCGGTTTTATTGTAGTTGAATTCTAGTTTTATGCCATTGTGGTCTGAGATGGTGCTTTATATGATTTCTGTCTTCTTGAATTTCAAGAGACTTTGCCTGTGACCCAATATATGGTCTATCTTTGAAAATGACCCATGTGCACTTGAGAAGAATGTATATTATGTGGCTTTGGGGTGAAATGTTCTGAAGATGTCAATTAATTCCATCTGATCTAGTGCATCATTTAGGATTGATGTTTCTTTGCTGATTTTTTGTTTAGAGGATTTGTCCAATGGTGATAGTGGGGCATTAAATTCTCCTACTATGACTGTATTGCTATCAATCTCTCCCTTGATATCCTCCAAAAGTTTTTTTTATGTATTTGGGTGTTCCTGTATTGGGTGTGTATATGTTTACCGGAGTTATATTTTCTTGTTTAATTGCTCCCTTTAGTATTATGAAGGGGCCTTCCTTATCTCTTGTTATGTCCTTCACTTTGAGATCTAATTTGTCCGATGTAAGCATTGCTACCCTAGCTTTTTTTTTTTTTTCATTTCCATTCCCCTGAAAAATCTTTTTCACTTGAGTTTACTTTAGTACTATTTCAGTTGTATTTTTTACCTTTAAACTTTTGATCGTTCTGGAATTTATTTAGGTTACCCTCATGTAAACTGCAGTAGTGTGTAACGAATTTGTTTTTCTAAAGGCTATCCAATTATTCCCCAATTATTTTTAATCATTTATTTTTCCCTTGTTTGAAGGCCACTTTTGCCATGGAGAGTCACTTCCTGATGTATTTGAGTTCCCCATAAGTTCCTGAAAGAATTTAGTTTTGTTTTATTTTTCAAACCACTGAAGTGTGGTTCTTCTAATCCATATTGACTCTCTTAAAAATATCATCATTTACTTTAAAAACTATTAAATCAATTAGCAATATTTTCCTTGATCTTGGCAGAGTTTGAAACAGTTGAATTTCTTCCAACTATTCTTCTGTACCACACTTCTCAACTTTTATCTCACAATTCTCTTAGTTTCCCACCTACCCTATTTTTGCTAACTTGTCTTCCTGTTTCTTGTACAACATTGTTCTTTGAAATTCCACCTTTCCCATGGCAAATAAAATCCTGAGTAATATTTCCCAATCTCATCACTTCAGCTATTACTTAATGGCTAAATATTCCTATATTTTCATTGTAGTTCCAATCTAAATGTCTATATATTCAGTTTTCTATTAGTTACTATATTGTGTGTCCTAGGGTATTTCAATATGCCTATGTCAAACCATTGTTCTCCTTGCTTTCAATATTTTTCTTTCTTCTCTGAACCCTACCTCACTTGATATCATCACCATTTCCCTCAGTTACCTACATAGATTTTGTCTTTGATGTTCCCTTTTCCCTGTGATATCTGTCAGTGATCTTCAGTTGTAAGTCTGTGCCCTTTTTTCATGCCTTTTCTATCAAGTAGTTTATTAGCTGGTCTCCATACTTCTCTCTCTCTCTCTCTCTCTCTCTCTCTCTCTCTCTCTCTCTCTCTCTCTCTCTCTCTCTCCTATTGTCCTTTGTTGCAGGCAGTGTTAATTAAAGCTTATAAAACAGTAGGTTTTAGTTAAATCCTGCATAAAGTGATCACATGTGTTTATTTCTTCTCCTTTCCTAACTCCATTAAAATTAAAGTAATGAAATTGAAAAATTCAAAAGGACAAAGAGAACAGAAGTGGAAACATTGACAGATGTAAGGTTGAAACTAATTTTTTACTTAGAGCAAAGGAAGTTACGACTTCAATATCTCCCCCTACATGAACATTTGAGAGAAACCAACTAATTCTTCCTCTATAACTACTAATGTTTCAAAACTTGGAGGCACCTGATCTGGGAAGGCAGGAATGAGTGATGAGATTGAAAACATGGGCTGTTTCTTGAACGTCTTTATAATAAGTGGCTAGAGTCCAAGTCTTATTGCCCACTCTCTGTTCCTCAGAAGATCAGAGGTTTCTTATATGGAGAATTTGAATGGGAGCACCCCAGACTCAGAGATCCAGGTGCAGCAGGTAGATTGGTTGAAAATATCGGATTAAGTGAAAATGTGCATACCTAATTTTAGGACCTATATTTCTACCCAAGATGCAGTTGTTAAAAGGAGCATGAATTATTTGTTTTCACATTCCCAGATTCCTAATAGTAATCTTGATATAGTTTGATTTGTTTTTTCTTGGCTCATCTTCTAAGAAACCGTAACCTAAACAAAATTAAAATTCCTCAATAACTACAATTCACTTGACACAAGCATTTTTAGAAACGGTATGTCGAAGTCAATTGATTTTGAGATGCTTAAATTTTTTAAAAATTTTATTTAGGCTGCTCAATTTTTAAAATTGTGATAGGATTATAAACATAGAATAGGACTGAAATAAATATAAATGTTACATTGTTATTTGATTTGTTTCATTTTTAGAGTTATGAAGACCCAAGAAATAGAGTGCTTTATTTCCTTCTCCTTCTTTTGCTATTGTCTCTAAATTAAAGGGCAGAAAGATGGCAAGGAACAATGAAAACCTTTTTTTCTCAAGCTTAATTGTTTTAGTTCTTCACATAGTTTTACAACAAACATAATTATATAAACAAATTAAATTGCATCTTCCCAATGCAATATAGTGATTTTAATTAAAAATATTTAATGTTGACATTATTGCAGGTGTCCCCCATATCCTCCCCTTTGCCCACCTCCACTTACCCCTGCCTCCTCCTCACTTGGCCTTCATCACACTATTGTCCATGTCCATGGGATATGTATATATGTTCTCTAGCTAATCCCTTCAACTTCTTTATCCAGTCACTCCCACCCCCACCCTTCCGGCTTCTGCCAGTCTATTCCACTTTGTCAGTTTATTTTGTTCTTTAGATTCCACATGTTAGTGAGATCATATGGTACGTGTCTTTCTCTGCTGACTTATTTCGCTTAGCATAATAGTCTCCAGGTCTATCCATGCTGTTCCTTCTTTTTTAAAGCCACAAAGTATTCCATTGTGTATACGTACCATAGTTTTTTAATGCTCTCAACTGCTGGTGGACCATCTAGGCTGTTTCCATATCTTAGCTATTGTAAATAATGCTACTATGAACATAGAGGTGCATATATTCTTTCTGATAGGTGTTTCAGGATTCTTAGGATATATTCCTGGAAGTGAAATCACTGGATCAAATGTCAGTTCTATTTTTAATTTCTTGAGGAAACTCCATACTATCTTCCACGTAACTGCACCAGTCTGCATTCCCACCTACAGTGCACGAGGGTTCCCTTTTTTCCACATTCTCACCAACACTGATAATTAGTGACCTTGAGCATTCTTTCATATGTCTACTGGTCATCTGTATGTCCTTCATTAAATATCCGTTTTTGCTTCCCAATGTATTTGAAATTAATAAAATACATTAAATATACTCTACATCTCCAACACAAAGCATTCACATTACTAAAAACCAGTATATTAAGTAGATAAAGTTCAGTTTACTACAAACTACCTCCTCCTTTCCCATAAAAAAATCAACAGGCATGACCAAAACAAAAATTCAGTGCAGATCAGGAAAACAATGCTTTTATCCCCACTACCTATTTTATATCTTTAGATTTAAAAATATTATACCTTTCTAGCCTTAATTTTGACCAATCACTTCTAAAATTGTGGGCCCTGTTTATGGGCTGCTCAGGCCTTTAGTTTCCCTGGTAAAATGGAAATTAGTCCTGTCAGTATCTACTTGGAAAATGTTTGCCTCAACCCTTTGCTTTAACTTCTCTTGTCTAACCCAACTTCACACAGACTCCTCAGTTCTTCTGAGTTTCATTTAATCCAACTTCTGTATACTTGTTTTTATTTCATGGATAATTGCTAGCTAATGATTTCACCTGAAATTTAGTCAATACTTTTTTAATGATTCAGTATGGCATTTTGTATATATTTTGACTGTTGCAGATTGAGTTTCCTATATTCCTTTATTTTCTAAGTTATCATATGGACATTAGGTACATGGATATATATTTTGCATTTCTGTCACAAAATATATGAAATACTACAAAGGTAGCACAATTAGAAACTTCTAGTATTGGTTTTCATAGTAAATATTGACTTATTTTCCTCCTAAACAGATTCTTATCCAACTTGTGGAGGTGATGGATCAACTGCATCTAGGGGAATCAGTTGCTGCAGTTCTCCGTAACAGGTATATTTATGGAAACAATTTACCTTATAAATAACATAATGTCTCTCCTGCCCATTGATATACCTAACATAATTGCTATTCAGTAAGTATTTGTTGAATATCTGGAATGAAATAAAAGTATTTGCTATATGAATGAATAAAAATAATTGACAAAGAAAGGGAATGGTGAGCATGTTAGTGATCATATGTTCTGAACTAATGAAAAAATAAAAAAATATACTTAGAAATCATAATTAGTATAAATTGTGAACATGTAGAATTCAGTCAGTGGAGCTATTGATTGAAATTTTAAAGCATTTCAATGAGTGAATACTAGTATCCATTGCATAAGAATAGATGTCTCAACAAGTATTTTTAAAATAGTATTGCTCTATGACTGTGTGTATGTTTCTGTTATTTAAATATCCAATTAGTCTTACCACTATGCTCAACACCCGAAAATAATATAAAATTATACTAAACTAGAGGCCTAGTGCATGAAATTCGTGCACTTGGGGGGGTGGTCCCTCAGCCCAGATTGTGAGAGGGCGCTGGCCAGACGGAGGGACCCCACCGGTGCATGATTAGGGCTGGGGAGGGACATAGGAGGTTGGCCTATTGGGGAGGGACTGTGGGAGGGCTCTAGGGTGTGTCTGGCCCATCTCGCTCAGTCCCAATTGACCAGACCCCAGCAGCAAGCTAACCTACTGGTTGGAGTGTCTGCCCCCTGATGGTCAGTGCATGTCATAGCGAGCAGTTGAGTGGCCTTACCATATCATTAGCATATTACACTTTGATTGAACAGATGACTGGATGACAGGACACTTAGCATATTAGATTTTTATTATATAGGATGTCAACTGTAATTGAAAAGTACAATTTAAAAATATCCAATTAAAACTCTTACAGGGAGTCATGAGAATTTCAGAGCTTCCTCTGACAATTTAGACTTTTAATTCATGGTTCAAAGAAATATACATAGCCTTTGCTTTGTAGGTATGGAATAATATCCCTTATTCTCAATACTTTAGTTGTATAGTTTGGGTGAAACATTTAAAATAAATGTGATGGAATTGTCTATATAATGGTTTTAACACTTAGTAATGGTGTAACCTTGGGAAAATTTCTCTATTGCTCTGTGCCTTAAGTTTCTTATCTATGAAATGGGGATAATAATAATACCTACGCCTTAGGATTGTTTTGAGATTAAATAAATGACTATTATGTGTATGTGGTGGGAGGGGAGAAAGAGAAATAGAGAAAGGAAGGTTGGCACAAATAATGGTAAGAGTTTTAATTGGATATTTTTTAAATTGTATTTTTCAATTATAGTTGACATGGTATATCAGTGGTAGTATTGAAATATAATTGTGGGATTTTAACTATTTTGAAAATATAATAATTGTGTTTTTTGACATTTAAGATACTTTAAAATATAGGTGTGTCTTAAAAGAATATAAAAAAGTGGAAAGGTTGAAGTAGGAAGTGGACATATATAAAGTCATTATTATTTGTCAGATACCATACTAGGAATTTCACATAATAATCTCATTAAGCAAATATCATATGAAGGGTGACTATTTGTTGGAATGTGTTATCTCATCTGGGCAAGGGGTTGTAATGTAGACTTGCTCAGAGACCCAAAAAGCAAGAAAATCATAGCAGGATAATGTATGGGCATATTGGGTGAAAAGATAGAAGACAATAATAGTTGGGAGACATTGAATTCATAATGGAGAATTGAGTATGCAGAGTTCAAGCACTGTTGAATAGGAGGGTCAGAAGAGGAAATAGTAGGACAGGTTCAAGTTGGTAACTGAAGTGGTTATAGCATACTTGGATTTGTTTATTTTCATTATTTTTATTGAGGTATAATTACATATGCTAAAATAAACACAATCCAGTTCAAAATGTAAAACAACTCCATCCCACCAGAGAATTCCTTTGTATCCATTTCTAGTCCATATCCCCTCCACCCTTACTAAGGGAGTCACTATTCTGACTTATATATCTTGGATTAGTTTGCTTGTTCTTGAACTTCATGTAAATGGGGTCAGACACTGTGTATTCTTTTGTGTATGGCTTCTTTCTTTCAAAATAATAGTAATGTTTTTGAGTCTATCATTGCTATGGTATCAGTAGTTCCATCTTTTTATTGTTGTGTAGATTCTATTGTTTAAATCTACCACAATTTCTTTATCCATTTTCTTGTTGATACTCTTTTAAGTTCCATTATTTGGATCTTATGAATAAAGCTGTTATTGACATTTTTTAATAAATATTTTTGTACCTATATACACTCATTTAGTTTTTATATGTACCTAGCAGTGGGATTTGGGATTGCTGGGTCATAGGATATATATATATATATATATATATATATATATATATATATATATATATATATATATATATATATATATATATAATATATAAGTTATTATTAATAGAAACTGCCAAATGCTTTTCTGAAGTGGTGATGCCATTGTCTACTCTGACCAGTTATAAGTGAAAATCCTCACTAACTCTTGATATTGTTAGTCTCTTTAATTTTAGCCATTCTCTTGGGATAAATGGTGATGGAAGGAGATTTGACTTGCAGTGGTGAACACACAAAACAATATACAGATTATGTATTATAGAAATGTACTCCTGAAACGTATATAATTTTATGAACCAATGACACTTCAATAAGTTAAATAAAAATATGGGGTATATTCTTTTGAGTTTTAAAATTTATTCTGGATATTTAGATGTGTGTATTATGAATATTTTCTTCTAATCTGTAGCTTTCCATCCCATAGTCTTATTTGTATCTTTTGATGAGCATAAGTTTTTTTTTAATGAAGGTTAATTTATCATACAGTATTTTTCTTTTATGCTCAGTGCTTTTTGCATCTTGTCCAAGAAATATTTGCCCTTTCAGATTTCAGGCTATTTTCAGGAAGTTTTATGGTTTTAACCTTCACATTATAAGTGCATTCTTGACCAGAAACAAAATAAATGAACTTATGGCCTAGATTTCAAATAGAATCTAGGTAATTAGTAAGAATACTTTATAAAAGAGAAGTCTCTTTGTCCTTTTAATTCTAACTTAATGCCTTTGTAAGTGGCATGGTAACTGAATTGTAACCTGAGTGATACTTGGCAAACCATAGGGATCTAGTCTTATGATTATAGTTTATAATAGTAACTTTTGGTTTCCTACTTTTATAATCTTTCTTATTATAAATAAGACTCCTTTGAAAGAAACAGATAATCCTGATACTAAATAAACTGATTTAGAGCATAGAAACTGATAGACGACCCCCAATACATTTATGATGCAACCTAATTAAAATATCAAAGCCTGAGAAAAATGGTGCTTGTTTGCATACACACATTATGAACCAATTTTGAATTATAAATAAAATACAAATCAAGCACACTTAAGAATATCTGAAAATAATTAACCATTTGTGACCAAGAAAGTTTATTCTAGAGTGTGAATACTTTCATCCTATGAAGTTATTCATGATGCATCCTCTGTCAATAGTTTTCAGAAAAAAAAAAAAGTAAATGCCGGAGGTACTTGAAAATACTCAATGCCCATTTTAGGAATGAAAAAGTTAGTGATAGAAGCTTTTTCTCTTAACAAGAAATATATATATACCAACAACCCAGAAGCAACAAAACAAAGATGCCTATACCCACCATTATTTAATACTAGAGGCCTTGTGAACAAATTCATGCACTGGTAGGGTCCCTTGGGGTGGCCTGCAGAGATTGGACTACAGCTCGCACCCTCAGCCTCGTAGCCCTGAAGTCCACCTGGCACCCTGCCTTGGCCTGGTGCCATCCCCTCATCTGCTCCAATGTCCCGCCTATGGGGCGATTGGGGGGGGGGGGGAGGGCGCCCGGTTCCCTTAGCACCTGGGAACCGGGAGGTGGCTCTACTCTCTGCTGCCACTGCTGGTCGCAGTCTGCAGGGTGATCGGTGGGGCCATCGGCCCCTGCTTGCACCCTCCTTGGCCTGGCGCCACCCACTCACCTGCTCCACCATCCCACCATGGTACCACTCTCATCGGGGCCCATCAAGGCTGGCAGCACTTCCACTGCTGCCGGCTGCCAGCACTGCATCACCGATGCCCGTCATGTTCCGCACCTCCCCCTAGTGGTCAGCGCATGTCATAGCAAGCGGTCGAACTCCTGAGGGGACAATTTGCGTATTAAGCTTTTATTATATAAGATATATCTATAAATTCTGGCCAATGTCAATAAAGAGGCATAGTTAATGGAAAAGAGAAGACAAAAAATGATCAAATTTTAGAATCATGTACCTATAGAAGCTAAGACTTGAAAACAGCTTCTTAGTTGATAGACTTTTATTGAGTTCTGAAAAGTAGTTAGATATAAGATAAAAATTAAAAACCAGTAACTTTTATTTATATTAGATGTGATCATTTAGAAGATATAATGGAAAATAATCCATTTACAAAAGCAATAAAACATAAATATGTAGTAATAATCCCAGCAGAACCATGTCTGGGACTTACGTGATGAAAATTTAAAAAATTGACTGAGAAATAGGAAAGAAGATATTTTAAAAATAGGGAGACATACCATAGTATTGAATTAAAAAACTAAATTTTAGGGTGTGGTAAACTCTTCCTGAATTGTTGTGTAGGTTTAACACGAATTTAATAGGATATTTAAAATTTTGACAAAGTGATTATCCAATAAGATAAGGAATGTATTAAATGTATTAAATGTATCCCCATTGCTTTATACAATGTCTCGCATGTACTAACTGCTGCTCAAAAAATCTAATGATTTGTTCTGTTTATTATTTAACAAACATCTATTGTGCAATGATAAGAGCTAAACACTTTCATGTCCTAAAATGTGAAAAGTGATGAAACTTTATTCTCATTGAGCTTGAATTTTTGTGGAGGTATTGGTGTCGTCAGAGAAAAGAACCAAAATATATGTACAGGAGGAAGCTGCTATGAAAAATTAATAAAGCAGGTAGAAAGATAGAGAATTGAGGGTTACAGAATAGCATTAACTTCTTACTAGTCTTAGATGTTTTTCGCCTTGCAATCTACCATTCATCATATTTACTCTATTTGAAGTTCTATTCCAGTGACTTATGAGGTACAGAGAGAGGTTAGCCACATGTGGCTTGCTTTGCTGCAAAAAGCATCTTGATCTGAGCAGCATCCTTCTGCATACATTATAGTAATGTCTGGGAGAGGCACATTGTGGTAAAAGTCACCCACTTGGTGTTGTGGTGGTATTTTCTGATGTTCCTAGCTCTATTAAGGATTTCTATAAGAATCTATAAAGCTCCGACAGTGTTCAAGTTTCAAGTTTTCTAAAAGTATTCTTTGACAAATAAAACATAGCATAAAATATTGTCTTGTATTTGAAATACAAGAAAAAGAATGCCAAACACAATGTAATCAGATTTTCAGCCCTTTAACGAATATTATATATCACTTACTGTGCAAGGTATTAGGGATGTAGTAATGAATGGTGATATGGACCCCTGTTTGTTAGGTGGCTACTGTAGTAGTCAAAATAAGAAATGAGGAGAGTCTGAACAATGGTAATAGCAGTGGAAATGAATCAGAGGGGAGGGGATGGAGTCATGAAATATTTAAGGATAAATTTGACAATATTTGGCATTCAACTAGATTCTTCATACTCTAGTCAAAGTAATCTTTTTTAAATTTTCTAATCTGCCCTGACTGGTTTGGCTCAGTGGATAGAGCGTCGGCCTGCGGACTGAAAGGTCCCAGGTTCGATTCCGGTCAAGGGCATGTACCTTGGTTGCAGGCACATCCCCAGTAGTGGGTGTGCAGGAGGCAGCTGGTCGATGTTTCTCTCTCATCGATGTTTCTGACTCTCTATTTCTCTCCCTTCCTCTCTGTAAGAAATCAATAAAATATATTAAAAAAAAATTTTCTAATCTAATAATGTCACCCAGAGTGCCTTTTCCTTTGACTATTGAAATCCCACCTGTTCTTTAAAGACCCAGATCAAATTCCATGTCCTGCCTAAAACCTTCCACGATCAATCCATCCAGATTACTAGGAAGGTCTCTTTGGTCTCTGAGCTATTTTACCCCTGCAATGATTTTTATCACATTCAGTTCTGCATTGAAGTAACTTGAATGTGTCTTTGCTTACAACACCATTAAGAGAGCTTTTTCTTTAATTAACTTTATTGTTGAAGGTATTAACAACGTCTCCCTTTGCCCCCTATTCACTCCCTCAACCCTACTCCCATCCCTTCCCCGGGCCTTCACCACACTATTGGCTTATGCATATATGCATGGAGCTTTTCTAGAGAACTATATCTAATTTATATTTATTTTATATTGTATACTGTACAGGATTTTGTGCATAATAGACATTCATTAAAAATTTGTAGCCATAGCTGGTGTAGCTCTGTTGGTTGGGCATCATCTAATGCACTGAGATGTTGTTGGTTCCATTCCAGGTCAGGGCACATGCCTGAGTTGCAGGCTGGATCCCTGGTAGGGGTCATGCAGAAGGCAGCTGATCGATGTTTCTCTCTTTCCCTTCTCTTTCTCTAAAAAGTCAATGAAAATATTAAAAATATAATAGTAATGTGTAGAAGTTATTACATTTATCAGCAATTATTTGTTACTAATAATTTTATTTGGTCAAATTGTTTAGGTTGTTTGGTTTCCCAAAGTAAACTCTTACTTATATTTAAGTAAGTGAATATTAAGTGACAGTTATTAAAATTGTAAAATAGATTAATGAAATTTATTGTAGATTCTAGGAATAAGCTCAGACTTTTTTTCTTACCAAAGTAATATGTAATCTCTCCTTAATAGTGTATGATGTCAAGGGAATGCAGGACTTTGAATGAGGTCATTTGATATTTTAAAATATTGAACCTTTACTATTTGTTAAACACTGTCATTATCTGTAAAATTTAAGGATTGGAAGATCCCAACCTTCCTTTTAGTTTAAAAAGTCTAGAATTATTCTTTAAACCTAAGCACATAGTAGATGATAAATAAACACATATTGGATTAAATTTGATGATGACCAGTCATTGAGGATAAGTCCTTTTATTACAGTTTTCATAATTTGGCTTCATAAACTTTTTTAAAATGTTGAGTTAAAAAATATTGAATCTGTTGGGGTGATGGCTTTGTAAAACTTCAATGAAGATATGTTTGTTATTCACTTATTAAGAATTAAGAATTTATAAGGTTCTAGTTTTACCTTTGTTGAAGGAAGTGAGGCAATGATTATAATAAGGTCAAACCTTAGGCTAGTAAGATCCCTATAAGGATTATAATATGAGGGCAACACACAAATTTCTGTATACTTTATACAACGGACTTTTATTTAGGCTCATTTCATTTACCCATTTTTACTGTCCTAATATATTGCAGTAAGGTACATGTGCAGTTTATCAGCATATTTGTTCCTCTAACTGAAGAGTTACATGTTTTCATACAAATGACATGGACTTGTTAGTAATGTTGTGTTTGCTCTCTTTAGAGGAATTTTCCAGGCCACAGAAACTGTTTCTGTTCCTAGGGAGAGGAGTTACTACCCTGATTCCCCTTCTTCTACCTCCATCTTAAATGTTGCTGTTCATAATTCGGTACATATTCCCTGTGTTCTTTCTGGGTAATCTTATCTACAGCCATTACTTCTATCCCAAACTATATGCTGAAAACCTTCACATTTCTATCTTGAGTCTAAGTCTTTTTCATGAGCCCCAAAGTAAAAGTTGCTTTATTTCTTCTCTCCACTAGTTTGTTTGTTTTGAGTTTACAAGCAATGCATACTTATTATAGAACACTTAAAAATAGAAAACTATATATTTGCAGGGAAAATAGTCACCTAAGGTAATATCTATTAACCCTTTGGTACATTTTTACTCTAGTATTTTGGTGCATTTTAAAATATGTCTGAGGTAGTAATTATTGGACATGATTTGGTTATACCGTTGTGGTTAAGAGCAAAGGCTTTGAAGTCTGTCAAATACAGGTTCAAATCAAGTTCTGTTACTTACTAGTCTCGTGAACTTTGGAAAGTTTCTTAACCTCTCTGAGTTTCTTTTCTCACCTATAAAATATAATAATACTAGAGGCCCAGTGCACAAATTCATGCACAGGTGAGTTCCTGAGGGGTTGGGCCGGGACACAGTTGGCCTTCCAGGTGGCCAGTGGGATGCCCTTGCTGGCCCGGGATCTGGATTCGTCCCACTGATGTTCACGCCAGTTGTCGGGAGCCACCTGGTGGCAGCTTTTATATCCTTTCTTCCTTGTGGAGAGTCTAGGGAGGGGAAGCAGCTGTGGTGCCCGAGGCTGACTTCCAGGAGGCTGGCAGTGCTGTTGCGATCATGCTGACGGTGCTGGTCCATAGGTGCCTGGCCTGTTCTCCAGAGATTGGACCTGCAGGACTACTGAGGAAGTGAGTGGCTGCCGCCAGGCTGGTGGGCTGCCAGGATGGGCCGGTCAGCTAAGTGGCGCTCTGGATGTGGGAGTACACTGACCACCAGGGGGCAGCTCCTGCATTTAGCATCTCCCCCCTGGTGATCAGTGCGTGTCATAGTGACTGGTCAGTTGGTCATTGCAGTTGTTTGGTAGTTCGGTTGCTTAGGCTTTTATATATATAGACTAGTGGCACGGTGCACAAAATTTGTGCACAGGGGGGGGGTTCCCTTTGCACAGCCTGCACCCTCTCCAATCAGGGACCCCTTGGGGGATGTCCAAATGCCAGTTTAGGCCTGATAAATCGGCAGTTGGACATCTCTCATGCAATCTGGGACCGCTGGCTCCTAACTGCTCACTTGCCTGCCTGATTGCCCCTAACTGCTCCTGCCTGCCTGCCTGATCGCCCCTAACTGCCCTCCCCTGCTGGCCTGATCTCGCCCCTAACTGCCCTACCCTGCTGGCCTGGTTGCTCCCAACTGCCCTGCCCTGCTGGCCTGATCGCACCACCAATGGCCCTCCCCTGCCAGCCTGATCAGCCCTAACTGTCTCTGCCTGCCTGATCACCTCTAACGGCCTCTGCCTTGATCCCCACCACCATGGCTTTGTCCGGAAGGAAGTCGGATATCCAGAAGATGGCCGATCGACCCGGTCTAATTAGCATATTACCCTTTTAGTAGTATAGATAGATTATATAGGATAGGATTGCTTAAGTCGGGGGGGGGGGCCTTTTTCATCAGGAGGAGATGCTCTTGGCAGACAAAAACACATAATCCCTATATCTGGACTGAGAGCCAGGCATATGCACTATACTGCCAAACCAGTCAGTAAAAAATTGAACAGCTTTCTTTTACCTTACACCAAACAGCTGTTGCCCTTAAAACCCCTCCTCAGCCCCCACCTTAGGTTCTGCCTTCCCAGTTCACCCAGATTAGGTTCTGATTGGTCGGTTTCTATGCCAGTCAGCGTCAAAAGCTCTGCCTCCTAGGCAGCCATTGGCTCCTTGCACTTCACCCAGATTTGGTTCTATGCCAGTCAGTGTCTCCAGGCCTATCAACAGGCTTGATTGGAGAGGCTGGGCTGATCAGCAGCTCTAGTGGAGGCCTGAGAGAAAGAGAGGCGTGTCTGCTGGCCAGGCCCAGAGCAAAAGAGAGAGGCAAGTGCTGATTAACAGCTGCCATGAAGGCTACAGATCAGACCCTGCTTCTCTCTCCAGGCCTCTCTTCGGGCCTGATTTGCAACCCCCTAGCAGTCAGTGTTGGGTCAGGGCGTCCGCAGCAGTGGCAGTCAGTACTGGGTCGCCACGGCAACCCAGCACTGACTTCTGGTCGGTCAAGCCTTTGGTTGTTTTGGATATTTAGGACTCTGGGTTTTTATATATTAGGATTACTGTATGGAATTGTTCTGAGAGTAAAATGAAATGCTTGTAAGATAGTCATGTTCCTGGTGCATGTTAAATATAAAATAAGGGGAAGCACTTACTGTATATCATGTATTATACTGCATATCTTTTCTATATTGTGCTGTTTTTATTAGAATTTCACCTATTAATAAAAACTTGTAGTAGCCCCAGCAGTGTGGCTCAGTTGGTTGGAATGTCATCCTGTACACCAAATAAAAGTAGCAGGTTTGATTCCCAGCCAGGGCACATACCTATGCTGCAGGTTCAATCCCTGGTAGGGGTGCATGTGAGAGGAAGCTGTTTGATGTTTCTCTCTCCCATTAAAGGTTTTTCTCTCTTCCTTCCTCACTCTCTAAAATCAATAAAAACATATCCTTGGGTGAGGATTAACAAAACACAAAAAAAACTTGTAGTAGACATAACAGTTCCAAATTACAAACTCTTTCATGGTACAAATGATTTCTTAATATTAAGTATTTGTGTTGAATCTACTTTTGGGGTATTAATTATAATGTCTTCCGTATCTATCATATTTTCTTTCCTTGCTTTAATATTTGTTATCTTTTATATTTACATTTCATGAATTTGTTTTATACTGTGTCAAATCTTCTGTTTACTTCCTCTGATGTACATTTTGGTTGTTACTCTGGCTTAGTTTCCTTGCTGTTGACCAATATAATTTATAGCTTTCCAAATCTGATCTTGTTATCTTATTTGGCTTCCTCTTCCTGCTTTATTGAGGCCATATTTTTTTATTTTCTTGAATGTGCCAAAGGCTTTCAACATTGTTTTCTGGCTCCTATGTGAAAACATTTGCAGAGTGTTCTGCTCTTTCTCTAAGTCTTTATGATGACAAATCTCCTTTCCTTGTTTTTCTATACATTTCCTTTTGCTCCATGCTAGTTGTTTTCCTATTTTTTTATTCTTAAAGGAAGAAGGAGTCCAAAATAGCCTTTGTACTTGCCTTTCTCTTCATCTCAACCATTTCTTCCCCATGGTCTTTGCATGGATAGCTCTTTTTCTTTTTAGATCTCCACTTACAGGTCTTTCATTTGAGAGGTTTTCTTTGACCACCCAATCTAAAGCAGGCCATCTGTTTGGTGTCACACCACTCTAGTTTAACTCTTTGCATAAGACTCATCACTATCACTATTAGATATGTTCCTTCTTTCCTGTTTATTTTTTCCCTAACTTTTTGTTTAATTTTTATCTATTCCCTTTCACTAAAATAGAAGCTCTAGGGGGGTAGGAATCTTGTCTGTCTTGTTGATTGCTTTAATTTTAGCACCCACAACCATATCTGGTACATATTAGTTGCTTGATAAATATTTGCTGAATGAACAAATTAACCATTGCCCCTCTCTCTGAGCTCTTGGGTACTAATCCAACCCCTTTCTCTACTTTTTTTTTAAATTTTTATTTATTTTTTTATATATTTTATTGATTTTCCACAGAGAGGAAGGGAGAGAGACAGAGAGCCAGAAACATCGATGAGAGAGAAACATCTATCAGCTGCCCCCTGCACATCTCCCACTGGGGATATGCCCACAACCCAGGCACACGCCCTTGACCGAAATCGAACCCGGGACCCCCCAGTCCGCAGGTTGACGCTCCATCCACTGAGCCAAACCGGTTTCGGCCCCTTTCTCTACTTTTACCCATGAGTCAATATTGATAGGAATAAATTGTTAAAAAAATAAATGGGGGAGAAGAGACAAATCTTTCTTACAGAAGAATCCCAAATTTTATACATGTATATGTGTATCCATATAATTGTTTGTATTTTCCCCACTCCAAGAGAGAGAACTTCATCTCCCTCTCTCCTTGTGTTTAGACTTAATGATTCACTTTCAGAGAAAAGAGTGTGGAAAGGGAAAAAGTACCTTTACAATGAAGAAATCTGGCAAATTCTACCTCTAGAAGGGAGAAAAATGCCCTTCTCCCCTAAATGTCTACATCCTAATCCCCATAATCTGTGACTGATACTATACATGGCAAAAAGACATGGCAGATATGATCAAGTTAAGAACCCTGAGATGGGGAGACTATCCTGGATTGCCAAGGAGGGTCCAATGTAATCACAAGGGGTATAAGAGGAATCAGTCAGAAAAAGAATATGTGATTATGGAAGTAGGGGTTGGAGTGATGCTCTTTGAAGATACAGGAAGGTAACATGATCCATAGAACGCAGGTGGCCCCTAGAAGCTGGAAAAGGCAAGAAAAGAAATCTCCCCGGAAGAATTCTAGGCTTCTGACCATCAGAACTATAAGATAATCAATTTGTGTTGTTTATAGCCACTAAGTATGTAATAATTTATTACAGCAGAAAGAAATAAGAAATGAATACACCATGTTTCCAGAGGCTTGCTCATATATTCCAAGGGTTGTCATTTCTGACTTAATATAAATACAAGAGAGGTATCAGCAGTGGCGAAGGTGGTCTGGAGGGTAGGTACCATAGAAGGGAACAGCTCCTTTGCCAGGTCTCCATTTCCCTGTGGGAGCTAGTTTTCCTCACTTTTTGTCTGCACAATATTTAGTGGGAAGTTGAGGGAGATATGTTATTTAAAATTGGACATTCATGTATTTATCTTGAAGTTTTCCATACATAATGTATACTCACTGTGAAGTATTTGGACAGTATAATCCCACTGCTCTGAAAGCAGTGTTAATATTTTGAAGTTCATAAATAGAAGTATTTATTCAACATGAACATTCCCCAGTACTGCAAATACAATGTGTCCAAACCGATTTATTCTTATGCCCCAGCACCTGCTTCCATATCTGTAGTCTTGGCCTCATTTAACGACACCACCATTCACTCAGTTGCCTGAGACAGATGCTTGGGCCTCATCTTGGACCTTTCTTTCTTCCTCATTGCTCATATTCAGTCAGTCACCAAGTCACTATTTCTCCTTCCTAATTATTTCTCCAATCTGTTCCCCCTGCTGCTTTCTTCTTCTTTTTTTTTAAATCTTCACCTGAGGGTATTTTCCCATTGCTTTTTAGAGAGAGGGAAAGAGAGAGGGAAAGACAGAGAGAAATATTGATGTGAAAGTAACACATCGATTGGTTGCCTCCTGCATGAACCCCGACCAGGGTCCTGGCTGGGGAGGAGCCTGCAACTGAGGTACGTGCCCTTGACAGGAATTGAACCTGGACCCTTTGGCCCACTGAGCCAAACCAGCTAGGGCTGCTTCATTCTTATTACCACATTCTTACTTCAGGGCCACATAATTTGTCACCTGGATCATTATAACGTCCTTCTGAGCTAGGCCCAAGCCAGTTCTGCTGGATTTTGGGTGTGCAACATTTTAACTGATAGGTTAACTGCTCTAAATGAATTAGGGGCCTGGAAGTTGGTAAAAATAAGTTTTCTTTAAAAAGTTTTCATTTCTCTCTTTTTCCAATCTTTAATTTCCACCCCCCACCCCCCTGCTCCCCACCCTCCCGTAAACTTCCCAATAGATGCCATTGCATGGATAAATTAAAAGACTATATAATATTTCCACAGGGTTGCAAAGCACAGTTGGATCATGTTCTTATTTGGGTTACATGTGACAAGCAATATGGACCTATGAAATAATTCAGAGCCTTAATTAATGTGGGTGTTTTTTAAAAATATAGAACCAGAAAACAAAGTTTTCCTTTGTCCTTTTGGATATCCATGCTGTGTGATATTTCAACTCCCAATCTCCCACTTACTCCACCGCCATTTTTAATCCTCTAGCTCTGAGTTAGTTTCCTGTGGTTACTAATTACCATAAACTGGGTGCTTGAAAACAACAGAAATGTGTTCCCACTCTGTTCTGGGGGCCAGAAATCTGAAATCGGTATCCCTGGGCAGAAATCACGGTGTCAGCAGGACCATGCTCCCTCTGGAGGCTCTAAGGGAGAATCTGTTCCTTGTCTTGCCCAGTGGCTGTCAATGTTCTGTGGCTCCTGACTGCCTCTGACTTCATGTCACCTCCTCTGTGTGTGTCTCAACTCCCAATCTCCCAATCATTATTTTCTCTCTACCATTCACAATGAACAGAAGAAGAGTAATGATTTTTCTTTGTCCTGGAAGCTCTACTCTACTAGTTTCTGTGCCGGCAGGTTTTAGCTATGGCAATTTCAAGCTTTGTGTACCTCAGACAGCCCTACTATGAGTCTCCTCTGAGAGCCCAAATCCTTAATCTGCCATCAAAGGAAAGGAAATGTGTTTTCTCCTCCCCTCCTGAGGATCTCCTTATCTGTGGTATGTTATGAAATGAATTCTCCTGACAGTAAAGACGTTTTCCTGCGTCATCACAGCATGACATAGAAATAGGCTATAGATAGGTAGAAAGAAATCCTCTGGTGATCTTAGCAGTCTGTTTTCTGGGAAACAAAATAACAGAGGCAGCAGAGTGAATTCAAACTAAACCTGATGTTTTTGACAGGAGCTATGCTTAGATATAGACAGAGTCATTTATTTTTTCCATGATACATTTTGGAAAATACTATCATGTAATTTTGTACAAACTTGTCTGAGACCAGCCATTGTCCAGAATTGTCAGGTCTGTCAGGCATGGCTTAAGTCCCACTTTTGCCTTCTCAAACTCGGGTGGCTATTGGAGTCAGTGAGAGGCCACCTCGAACATACTTTTCTCTCTTGGTTCCCCGAGGCAGAACTAACACTGATAAGGCCTCTAGGGAGGGAATAGCTATTTGATCTCCAGACCCTACAGTCTGCCTCTCCATGTTACATTTATCCTCTGACCATATGACATGAAGGGAAAATTACATAAAAATTAGCTTTTGATCGCATACTCCTACCCATTCTCCTTAAAAGGAGTTCATTTAACTGATTGACCCTTCTGTTGAAAAAGCAAAATGCAATACTGAGTTTGGAGTTTCAAAAATCCGATTTTTTGGACCTGGGTTTGCCAACCTAACTGTCAGTTTATTTAATCTGCTACCAGTTTCTTTACCTTTCTTCTTTTTTCTGAACAAATACTTTCTCTTGTCTTAAAAATTAATGAGATGATATGCTTGAATTACTTTGTTCTCCCTGGAAGGTAGACCTGAATCAATTCAAGTTGATTTTTGAAAGGAGTTGAAAACAGAGTTAAGGCTATTTGTTTTGCTAAGAATAGTGTGGCTCCACAAATAACAGATTACATTACTTTAAAGATAGAAAAAGATTGTAGAGATAGTGCTCAACCCTCTTAAATGTAAAAAAGACAGGGAATCTGATATGCAAAGGGGGGAGAACTTCAAGTTCACATAACAAGGGAAAGACCCAAGACATGAGTGAGTACCCATGTTTTCTGGTATACAGTGCTATTTTTATCTCAGAAACCTGTAATTTGCATATTTAAAACATCTATGAATAAATGTATTCCATCAGATTATCAGTATTGTATAGTGCATGTGATAAATTTAATATTTACAGTTAAATTTGGGATAGCCTTTATCATTATTTTATGTGTAAAAAACTTTTTATTGGCTAAAGAGTCCAAGTAGTTTCTTTTCTGTGGGTTGTCTAAGTATTAATCTGGGAATCAATGCTTATATTAATTATAATAAAGAAATCAAGTATTAATCTAGTAATCAGTGGGGAATAGGAAGGTGGATAAAAATATAATAGAAATTCAACCCAGTCTGTATCCTAAACTTTGTTGTGAGTGCTATTTTAGTGTATTTGGTCTTATACATATACTAAATGACACATCTATATCCAGATGCAACTCTTGCTGTTAAAAACATTGTTAATTCAATTCCAACTTTCTATCCTGCCTCAGTTATTTTGTTTTCCCTAAAACAAAGTGCTAAAATCATTAGACAGTTTTTTTACATTTATATATAACCCCATGTATTAGTTTTCTCTTGCTGCTGTAACAAATAATCATAAACTCGGTGCTTAAAACAACACCAATTTGTTATCTGGCAGTCTTGGAGTTCATTGGGCTCAAGTCTGTGGCCCTTTCTGGAGACTCTAAGGGATAATCTGTTCTTTGCCTTTCCCAGCTTCCAGAGACTACCTGCATTCCTTTGCTCTTAGCTCTGTTCCTCCATTTTCAAAGCCATAACAGTGGGTTGAGTTCTTTTGACATCTCATCACTTGGACCAACTTTTGAGTCTGTTTCTCTTTTGTTTGTTCATTTGTTTTGTTCTTTAGATTCCATATATAAGTGAAATCATATAGTTTTTGTCTTTCCCTATCTGACTTATTTCACTTAACATAATACCCTCTAGGTTCATCCATGCTGTTGAAAATGGTAGGATTTCATTCTGTTTTTATGGCCAAGTAATATTCCATTGTATATCTGTACCATAAATTTTTTGATCTATCCGATTACTGATGGGTACTTGGATTGCTTTCATATCCTGCCTATTATAAATAATGCTGCAATGAACATAGGGGTGCATATATATTTTTTAAATTAGTGCTTTGGGTTTCTTCAAATATATTCCCAGAAATGGAATCGCTGGGTCATAAGGCAATTCCAGATAATGGCTCTTTTTCAATTTAAAAAATTATTTTCTAAAAAATTCATCATAAATTCTCATTTTAATGCCCCTCATGTATAAGTATACATATAGTATATAATATGGAAATTATAGAAAATTTGGAAATGCAAAAAATAAAATAAATTCCACATTATTCCATGTTATCCAAGGTAAACCAGTTATTGTGGTGGTATACTTCCATTCAGCTGTTTCTGCCTGCATATCTTTTACATGGTTATCATAATGTCTCTACAATTTTGTATTTTGGTGATGCCATTAGTACTTTCCATATTATTAATTATCTTAATAATCAACTAGTCATTTTCTCTAATATTAATGCAATATTAACACTTTCTATGTTATTATTATGTATTCTTCTAAACAGTAAATTTAAAAATAAATTGAATTGCAAAATTAACACATGGTCATTTTTAAAATTAGAATGTACTTATACAGAGAAAGAAAATTTATATCATTCATAATCCAACTACTCGGTTAATATTTTAGTCTATATTTATAGAAAAAGTATGTGTATATAATTATTTTTACAAAATGAGTTCGTATTTTAAGTATTATATTTGCATTTTTTCACTAACTATATCAAAGATATCTTTCTGTGTCTTCATTTCTCTTCAGTATCACTTTATGTGACATGCTTATAAAATGCTTTAAACACTGGAACATAATGAGCACTCAAATGTAGTTGTCAACCTCATCATGAGAATTATTGTATGCATGTATCAAAATTTGTATTAACATTTTCCCATTTGTAATATTTTTATTTTGAAACAATGTCAAATTTACAGAAAACTGCAAGTTGTCTATTGTTTGAACTATTTTAGAGAGTAACTTGCTAACAGAATGCCCATCAACCTCAAATTCTCCATTGTATATAATTCCTGTAAATGAAAATGTTCTTCTATATAACCTAAATTCAACCATCAAAACGAGGAAATCAACATTAACACATTACTACATTCTAATCAAAGCCAAGATTTTTCCAGTTATTTCAAAAGTGTTTTTGATATCAAAAAGTTCCAACTCAGAATCATGCATTGAATTTAATTGTAAGGTCTCTTTAGTTTTCTTCCATCTGATACACGTTCTCAGTCTCTCCTTGACTTTCATGAATTTGCCACTTTTGTAGATTACAGTCCAGTTATTTTGCAGAAAATCCTTTGGTTTGCGTCAGTTTTAATGGTTGGTCATGATTATATTCAGGTTTTCCTTCTTCAGCAGGAATGTAATAGAAATGATATTGTATCCTATCAGGTGACACATGATTTTAATTTGTCCCATATTGATAGTCACCTTGATTAAGGTGGTGTCTGTCAGGCTTCTCCACTGCAAAATTACTTTTTCTCCCCTTCCTAATTAATGGCATTTCTTGGTGGGAGGCTGTATGTACATTGAGACTATGAATATCTGTTCCTCATTAAACTTTTAATATTTCATTCATATCATTATAAATCAATAGGTTCTTATTTTATTCAAAGAGTTATGATCAGTCATTTATTTTGATGCTAGATTTGGCCAATAGGAGCCCATTCAGATTGTTTTCTGTGTCCTTTTGACATGTCTCCATCATTCTCTCTTTCATTTTGAGTTTATCTTTTACTTTTTGCATGCTTCCTTACATTCTGGTTCATCTTGTACTTTCTCTGCCTTAGCCCTAGAATCAGTTATCCTGGATCCTTTTAGTAGAGAAAAGTGTCTAGAATCAAAATCTGTGTATTTGTGTGCTACGTGTATTCATTTTTCTTGGGTATTGCTGTTCACAGGGCCTTTAAATGGACAATGCTAGGAAATATGTATATATGTGCGTGTACACACACACACACACAGACACACACACACACACATACATATATACATAATGAGTGGCCAGATTATTATGACCACCCCATCAGTACTTCGTTAGGAAACATTTTGCCTTTAATACTGTGGCAATTCTTCTTAGCATTGACTTCATGAGATGTTGAAAGGTGATGCGAGGAATCTGACACCATGCCTGATGAATAGTACTGTCCAGTTCTGTGAGATTTGATGGTTGTGGAACCAGCTGCCAGATGGCTCTTTTAACTTTGTCCCACAAATGCTTAATTAGATTGAGATCTGGTGATTGTGGGGGCCACCTAGCAAGGTAAAATCTCCCTCACGTTCTTTAAACCACTCCTGCACAATATGAGCACCGTGGCATGGCACATTGTCTTGTTGGAAGAAGCCATCTCCATTGGGATACGCCATCAACATGATAGGATGAACCTGATCGGCAACAATTATAGGTATGTTGTGCTATTTAGACATTGTTTCACACAAATTAAAGGGCCCAAATCATGCCAGGAAAACATGCCCCAAACCATAACATTGCCCCCACCAGCTTGAAGGGTTGTACTCATGCATGTGGGGTGCTGTTTCCACCAAATTCTCACTCTGCCATCTGCATGATGCAACCCAAACATGATTCATCGGACCACATGGCTTTTTTCCAATGCTTGACTGTCCAATCCTTGTGTTCCTGTGTGAATTGGAGCCGTTTTATCTTGGTAACTGCAGACAGCAAAGGTGTTTGAACAGGCCTTCAGCTGTTTTGCTGATACTCACTCCATGGCTCCAAGCGCCAACAATCATCCCACGTTCAAAGGCTGTTAAATCACGTTGTTTACCCATATCTTCAGAGAAAAATCACTTCTACTGTCGTGGTAAACAACCTGCTTCCCCATTTATAATGGTCTGGTCCTCTAGCAACTTCAGTGCAAAATTATACCTAATTTGCCTACAAATGTCACGTGGTCATAATAATCTGGCCACTCAGTGTATATTTGAATAATTTATTGTCCTATTTACAGATATAGATAGTGGCCCTAATAGGAGAGATTAAATGATCTTCAACTGTCTAATATATATATATATTAGAGGCCGGTTGCAGAAAGATTCCTGTAAGAATAGGGCTTCCTTGGGCCTATTCCTGCAGCTGGAGCAAAGCAGAGAAGGGAAGCTTCGCTCCCTTCTCTGCTGCCTCGCTCCCTCCCGTGTCCGCTGCCTCGGCTCTGCTCCTGTCTCTGTTGCCTCGGCTCCCTCCCTTCTCTGCCACTTCGCTCCCTTCTGCAGAGCTTGGCTTCCTTCTACACTGTCTTCAGTCTTCGCTCCATGCCTGCATATGCAAATTAACCACCATCTTTGTTGGATTAATTTGCATACTCATCCTGATTAGCTGGTGGGCATAGCAGAGTGACACCAATTTGCATGTTTCTCTTTTATTTGTGTATATATATATATATATATATATATATATATATATTACACATTTACATTCATATTAACTATCTTTATATATTGAAAACCATGAGTTTTCACCAATACTTCAAATTCTAATCCAACATCAGAAAGCTCATTCTAGTTTTCTCCCTTTCTATGTTTTTACTCCTCAATTTCTAACATTAAAAACCATGTCTCCCATTATTTGACCAATGTCCCTGTATGTAGCCAATACTCTGCTGTACCTTTACCCTCTCTCAATCCAAGTGTTGGCCTCCAACAATTTTTGCCTGGCTGTGGCTGCTGTCCCCCTGCATGAAAATCATCCTCATTTTGTTTGAACTTCAACTGACCATGCCAGGCCTGCAGTGACATCTTCCCCATTGTCTGAAGCCCCATACATGGCCTCCATCATACCCTCCCTCCCCTGACCCTACCAGAGAATAACTACTTTACTTGGCCCACTAATGGCTTTCAGACTGAACTGTTCAGGAAGATGACGGGAATGAACTTTCTCTATATTTTGACTTTTGAGTTACTGTCACTTTTTTCATTACAAACCTGATTTTTTAATGATTACAACACTTCTATTGGATGTTTAGTT
The DNA here is from genome assembly GCF_014108235.1 of Myotis myotis. Lineage (NCBI taxonomy): Eukaryota > Metazoa > Chordata > Mammalia > Chiroptera > Vespertilionidae > Myotis > Myotis myotis. The sequence goes on from NW_023416346.1 coordinate 43,224,024, forward strand.
ATCTCACTTACTTTTTGTTGTTGTTATTATAAATAAATAGCCTTTTAATGTAGTTAACATCCATATTTCCTTAATTATATTTTACTAGAGGCCCAGTGCACAGAATTCACGCATGGGAGGGAGAGGGAGTTCCCTCAGCCCAGTCTGCACCCTCTTGCAATCCAGGACCTAACTGATCTCCCCTGCCAGCCTAACTGACTGACATCCCTCTTGCAATCCGGGACTGCTGGTTCCTAACTGCTTGCCTGCCAGCCTGCCTGATCGCCCCTAACCACTTGGCCTGCCTGCCTGATTGCCCCTCACTGCTCGCCTGCCTGCCTGATCACCTCTAACCGCCTCTGCCTCGGCCCCTGCCGCGGCGGCTTCATCCGGAAGGTTGTCTGGAAGGACGTCTGGAATGACGTCCAGAAGGTCATTCACTGTCTGGTCTAATTAGCATATTACACTTTTATTATTATAGATGATATTTTTGCTTGTCAAGTTAAATACTTTTCTTCAGATTAATATTAATTAGCTTAGTGATTTATTATTATTGCTGATTTTATTCTTATATTATAGAACTAAGCTGTCAGAAAATGAGGCAGTTGGGAGTAAGATGATTTTTCAGATTATCTATACTAATAAAAGGGTAATATGCTAATTAGACTGGGAGACCTTACGGAGACCTTCTGGATGTTCTTCTGGACAAAACCTGGGGCTTGGCCGGCCTGCAAACTGCCCCCAGACCCTTGCCCAGGCCACCCTGCCCCCCACCCCAGGCCGCCCCACCCTCAGCGGGGAACCCCACCCAGACCTTATTTGGGGCATGGATGGCCCGCAAACAACCCTCAGCCCCTTGCCCAGGCTGACCCTACCCCCCAGCAGGGACCCTCACCCTGATGGGGGCATGGCCAGCCTGCAAACCCCCAGCGGCCCCTTGTCCAGGCCAGCCCCATCCCCCAGCGGGGACCCCCCCCACACCGATCAGGGTGTGGCCAGCCTGTAAACTGCCCCAGGCCCCTGGCCCAGGCCAGCCCAGCCCCCCAAGGGGACCCCCACCCTGATCTGGGACCCCCTTCAGGGAAGACCAGCCAGCCCTCACCATGCACCAGGTTTCTATCTACGCCAATAAAAGGGTAATATGCTAATTAGACTGGACATCCTTCCGGACAAAGCCATGGTGGTGGGGCCAAGGCAGAGGCAATTAAGGGTGATCAGGCTGGCAGGGGAGAGCAGTTAGGGAGATCAGGCGGGCAGGGGAGAGTGGTTAGTGGGATCAGGCTGGCAGGGGAGAGCAGTTAGGGGGATCAGGTCAGTGGGGGAGAGCAGTTAAGGGCAAGATCAGGCTGGCAGGGGAGGGCAGTTAGGGGCAATCAGGCAGGCAGGCAGGTGAGTGGTTAGGAGCCAGCAGTTGGACATCCCCCGAGGGGTCCCGGATTAGAGAGGGTGCAGGCTGGGCTGAGGGACACACGCCTCCCTTGCACTAATTTCATGCACCAGGCCTCTAGTATAATATAAAAGCCTAAGCAACCATCCGACCATTCGACCTTTTGCCTGGTAACTATGATGTGCAATGACCACCAGGGAGGAGACGCTCTGACCAGTAGTGGAGGGAACCTGATTCCTAGTGGAATTGGTCATGGGTTAGGTTGCTGCTTGGCACTGTTGGCCCCGAATCTGCTTCACTCACGCCCTGGACCCAGAGAGGAGGGATCCCAATTTCGAGGTGTGTCACCTGAGAACTGCCCTCTCACAATCTGGGACCCCTTGGGGGATGTTGGAGAGCTGGTTTCAGCCTGATCCCTGCAGGCCAGACCGAGTGATCCCAATGGTGCACAAATCCGTGCACTGGGCCTCTAGTTATAGTATAATTTGTAGAATCACTACTTTCTCATAATAATCAATTTTTGAATGGTGATGATTTTAAAACCTCTTGCCCAGTAACCTGTTCCTGCTTATTTAATGTTAGGAACATGAGTGGGAAAAGTCTGATTTTCTTAGCCTGGAGAGAAGAAAGCCCTTCATATTGAGCTCCCTTCTAGCTCCACTTTCTGCCATTTCTAATTTTGGTATCCTATGCTGTTGCTGTAATCACATTATTTTCCCTTCCCCAAATATGCCACATGCTTTTGAATGTCTATGATAGTATTGGATTATCCAATAGGCAGGTTAAGCACATGCTGAGGGCACCACAAAGGCATAAGCACCAAGTGATAAGGGGAAAAAGAGTATTTGACATTTCCTGAGCATCAGATTTGTTCTTATCAAAGTAATTAGATCTTTGTTGGATTTCCTTTCCCTAATTTAGAGTGTAAAGCTAGTTCTGTTTCGAAATACATATAAGGATGAACGTAAAGAGGCAGTATGCAAGAGGAAATACAATAGTCTTTTCTGTGAGTCAGGCTTCTTAAGGTTTATGCAGACACTCTGTGCCTTTGCTGCTGGGGCACTATCAGCCCCGAATCTGCTTCACCCGCACCCCGGACCACCAACAGAATTACATGATATTTCATCCTACAGCATTTGATTGCACATTTATCATATCACTTAGCACATTGTGTAATAATTACTCTTTAATAGTTTCCCCGACTAGACTATGAAGTCCATGAGGAAAATAATTATCACTTAGCACATTGTGTAATAATTACTCTTTAATAGTTTCCCCGACTAGACTATGAAGTCCATGAGGAAAATAACATGTTTCTATCTAGCCATTTATTTCCTGCATCTAACCCAGTGACTTATGCAAAGTGGAGACTCACTAAATGTTCTGGAACTGAATAATTTATTGTCCTGTTTATAGATGCAGATAGTGGCCCTTGTAGGAGAGATTACATGATCTCTCTTAAACTGTTGGACATCTGACTCAATAACATCTACCAGGACATGTCCTAGTAGTCCCATTTTGTTAATCTGTACAACAAACTGTTCAGGGAATAGGCATTGCTCAGAAATAAGCAATCTGAAGAGGCCATAAGATTCTTATGCCACAAAATGGTTTACTGGTGGATTTTTCTCTTAACTTGTCAAGTGTTGTAACAACCAGGATACATCTTTAGATTTTCTAGATTTATTCTTATACACACATGATCATTCAGTTGCATTAGTTCTTTAAAAAGCAAAGAACCTTCTCAGTTAAACCAAAGATTCAGGCACCTTCTGGTCTGTTCACTAGAGGCCGTTTTAGGGGGGATATAATTATAAAATTCTGTTATTGGATGGATTCCATATGACCATTTATGGCCTATTGCAGTCATAGAATGACTTAAATTATTACTGTCCTAGAGTGACATTCCCGGAATCCAAAATGATTCCAAAGATCATCTTTTGAGCATGGAGCCATCTGAGTAGAATATCTACCAACTGGTAGTGGTTCCCAGATGCCATGAAAGCTGGTTTGTTGTGGGTATTGTCACAGGTCAGAAATGAAAAAAGAAAAACAACAATTTAGTGATTTTTTTTCTCCCAGAAAAATAAATCTATTGAGTATAAAGAACCATCTTTTAGTCTTATATTGCCCTTTAGTTTTTGGTTGTTAAAATGTCCTTTTAGGCCCTAACTGATTTGGCTCAGTGGATAGAGCATCGGCCTGCAGACTGAAGGGTCCCAGGTTCGATTCCGGTCAAGGGCATGTACCTTGGTTGTGGGCATATCCCCAGTAGGAGGTGTGCAGGAGGCAGCCAATTAATGATTCTCTCTCATCATTGATGTTTCTATCTCTCTCTCCCTTTCCCTCTCCAAAATCAATAAAAATATATTTAAAAAATATCCTTTTACCCTTTCTTTAATGAAATGATAGTGATAAGGGATTCTGTACCTTATTATCTGAAAACCTTAAGGTGAGATATGTTTCAGAATTTAGGTTCTTTTTGGATGTTAGACAGGGAATACAGTGCCTATAACCAATAGTACTTAACTTCAGCCCGGGTTGAGTTGGTACCTCGAAACCAGTTACAGTAATATTTCTGCAGTGAAATGGAAGAATATTTATACTAAGTGAGATAGAATTAGCCTGTGGATAGCCTCACATTTGTTCAGGTCAGGGTTTACTGCCAGATGAGTTCAGATCAGTTCAGATTTTGCTGCCAAATGAGTTACAGGCAAGAAAAAAAAGGACGATTTGATCTCCAATTATTTGGATTTTGAAATTGTGGATAAAGGGTCATGGGCTTATAATTGCCTTTAAAATATTATTTCTTTGGAAAATAAAGTTGGCTACCCTTTGTAAGACCCCAAGATGTTTTTGAAATTTCTCTGGTCCACAAAACCCAAAAGCATGGGAAAACACTCCCTTTGAAAGCTGTTGAAGTGATTATAACTTAACTCATCCCTAGCAAATGATAATGTAATCTTTGAATGCTGCAAGATTCCTCAAATAGACTTAATCAAAGTAAGTTGAAATTAAGTTTATCTTGTAGCAATTTTAGGAAACTGGAGCAAGAGAGAAAGTTGCAGAAACCACCCACATTTCCCAGTGATAGGTTGGGATTCTCTGTGAGATTGGTTTTAATAGAAAGATCGTCTGGGATACATTATTTTTGGCCAATGGATAAGTGAACTTTAGACCCTGGAGAGAGGTCTGTGTTGGGGAAGGGCAACCACAAGTAGCTATGTTAAGTTAACTGATTAATTTTGGGCATTTATGGGTTATGTTTCTATTAATCAGATGTGACTAACAATTTCCATCTCATATGTTTAAAATGAGTTAGCAGCCATTGTAGCACTTTGATAATATAGACCACCTTACCATGTAAAATTGTTATTTTGAGGAGTAATTCCATACTGCATATTCATGTGTATCATTGTCCAATCTGGCTTCCTGTTGGAGAGGTAATTTGATCTCTTTATTCTACATGGTCTTTTAAGGCTCTCTTCTCTAGCATCCTAGCAGGGTATACTATCTAAGTTAGAAGTATAATAGTCTTTGCCTTCAAAATTTTGTGAAGGCAAGCTTACCTAATTAAAGGGTGTCCCAAAATTCACACAAGAATTAATTTTGATAGAAAACACAGGTTTATAATTAAAAATTATAAATTTTTTATTGATTCATAAAGTATACAGTATAGGGTTATGTATGGAATAGCATATCAGGTAAATGGCCTCCACGGCTTTGCTGGCACATACGCCCGAGAAACAATTCAATTGCTGTATGAGTCATTTCCTGGTCATGTAATTTCCCATTTTGGTGATCAGAATTGGCCGCCCAGATCATGCGATTTAATGCTGTTGGACTTTTTTCTTTGGGGTTTTTTGAAGTCTAAGGTTTATGCCAACAAGCCCACGACCACCCATGCCTTGAAGGAGGAAATTGAGTGCTGTATCAACAAAATTCAGCCACATTTATGCAAAACGGTCATGGAAAATTTCAACAAAATAGTGCGTATGTGCCAGAAAAACCGTAGAGGCCGTTTACCCGATATTCTATTCTATACATAACCCTATACTATCTACTTTATGAATCAGTAAAAAAGTTACAATTTTTAATTATAAACCTGTGTTTTCTATCAAAATTACTTCTTGCATGAATTTTGGGACACCCTTTATAACCTCATAAGTGGATATGTGTTGATGGTATACATCTATATGTCCTATGAAGTAATAGAATCAAAGCAACACAGCTCCATAATTCTTATTGTAGCAAGTTTTTTCCAGAATGTGGACTTGGTAAAACAATAGTTAGGTATTGTACCTAACTATGCTGTAATTTGGTGTTTCCTTGCTTACAAACATTGTTTCTCTGTTAAAAAATGTGCCACTTGTTGATTTATTGATCCTCAGCTTCAGTTTCACCCTTTTTGCCTGCTCTGTGAACATGGACCCAAGCCCTTTAAATATTTGTTTCCTTGACCAACTGGTATGAAAATTCTGTCAATAAGAGGGTGCCAGAAAGGCAGATCAGGAAGAGAGGGTTTTGCTTCCTGGTTTCTGAAACTCGTGTATCTTTTCTAGTGCTCAGCTTCTTTACCTAAATGTCAGTAGCTTTTCCTATTGCCCCCTTTAGATAGAGTTATGGCTTACCAGTGCTTCTGGTAAGGCACTTTCCGGAGCATGTGTTTCAGTATGTTCCAAATGGTAGGCTCATCTTTAGAATTTCTGGAAAATCCAAAGATAAGCACCACAGGAAATTCTCTGCCCTTCAGTGAGCTGTGCCCTCTCCAAAGAAGGCCTGGATCTTGGCCCTAGGTAAACAATGAGCACTTCCTTGAACATTTACACACTGCATCTCAGCCCTGGAAGAGGGATCTCTTCCTAAGTGTTCTTTCTCAGCCTTAGGAGTAGTTGTTTCTGATATCTGTGATTCCTCTATTTTTTAGAATTCCCTTTACTCATTACTAGTCAATTGCTTATCACTCCAATTCCATGTTATTCCAATTTCCCGTTATAGTTAATAATTCCTTATGTGAAACTCCCAGTTCAAATTACTGTTTGGTTTCTCTCTCCTGATTAGACCTAGACAGAAGCAACCAGTTAAAGGTTCCTATGATATCATTGTGCCTATAGGTGAAAACACTAAGATAAAAACATTTCAAATATCCTTTAGGAAAATATCTTAAAATAACATAAAGTTGAAATGTCCTTGCCGTGGAGCCTCTATATACCTGTGTATTTATCTCTCCTCTCTCTCTGTGTCCCCCAACATTGCTTAGGTGTTACCTGTCTCCTCCTGTTCTGTTCCCATTTGCCTTTATAAGCTTTGTTTGTAATCCCAACTTTGCCTTTAATAAGATATCAGTTGACCTCTCTGGGTCTCAATTTCATTCTTGGTGAGACAGAGATAATAAAAGATCATAAATTAATGAAATAAATGACAAGAAAGTGTTTTGTAGTTAGTAGGGCATCATACAAATAAATTGTGAGTGTGTGAAAGTTTATTTTTGTATTATTATTTATTAATTATTATGTTATTTTCCATATGAAAAACTCTAAACCTAATTTTGTCCCACCCTGTATATAATTTTTAGATGAAGTAGAATGTTCTGGGTGCTAAAAAAAAAAAAGAGCAAATAGGATATGGGAGTCCAGACAACTGTGTTTTCATTGTGGCCTGAAGATTTGTGGTTTAGTTCCAAGGAATGCCGCCTGATCTTGAAGGATCTAAGCTGCCATTGGTTAAATTGCTGTGACACAAATGGGCTTTGTGTGAGGCACTTTACATATGTTATCATATTTAATCTTTACATTTATTCTTATTTCTTCCATTGTTTTATTATGACTTGGACTTATTTTCAAAATAGTTTCCTTGAGGGCAGAGTTATAAAGTTTTATTCACTTATTTTGTTTCATTGAAACCCTCCTGTATTTCAATTAAATGTGGGAATAATCAATGGCAGTAAAAGTCTTCAAGTCAGAAAATTTTAATTTTTATGCAGCTTTTCAGGTATGTTCTGTTCTTGTATATATCCATGGATACTTCTGTTTGAACAATTGGTTAAGTGTTTTCACCTTAGATCAAGAATAAACATTCTCTATGATAATCTCTATATTGAAAAAGGGAATGATTTGTTTAAAAATTATTCTCTCCTGTTTGCCAGGAGATAGTGTCAGTGGGTGTAGAACATTCTAGGGGGTTACATGGTTGACTACAGGAAGAAATGTAGCATACTACTTAAACTAGAGATGGGTGCTCTTTGAATGCAAAATATTCTGTCAAATTACAGAATGAGTGCATCTCTCAGTGGAAGATGTTGCAAAGTGCAAGTGACTGTGAGTCCTGAAAGCACTTGTCTGCACAGGTTGGATTCTATGATATGTCCACCAAAGACAAGTCACCTTTCTCTTATAAGTCAAGAGTTATGAGTCTTCAGATTTATTAGAAACCCCTTCTTCAGTTTTAAATTCCTTTGTGATGAGTTGTGTACTCTTCCTTTGTTAGTCTGCAGACAAGATGGAAACTTCCTGTTTGTCTGGCAAACAAATATGAGAGATAGCCTGTGCCGCTTTAAGAAATAGCTCCTATTAGATTGGAGTTTTCTGAAGTATGCTGCACATGCTACAGCGGTATGCAGACTGCTGACAGTACACAGGTTTATACTTTAAATTGGAATTGTTTTGTTATTTCAAGTCTCAATGCTTTTTATAAAAAAGGCCTACTGTATCACACTTGTGATTTCATGGATTTTATTGCTGAAGTCAACACTAGAGCAAGTAACAACACCTTGTTCAGACCAATTGAATTACTGGTGCAGGGCTCAGATATGCCTGAGACTGCATAGCTGCAATCTTTTAAGGGCTAGAGCAAAATTTTACATCCAGAAAATGGTAAGTTTCAAATATACAAAGTATTTATAGTATATGCAATTGTGAATTGGAATCAGGCTTGTGGATTGGAATGTATTTTTTTCCTGTTTTGTTGTTAAACTAACATGCTCCGTGGATAAAATGGAATTTTTAAAATGTAAGGGTTCCAGACTGTGATGAATATCCTAATACTAATGCATGATTTTGATGAAATTAGTCATGTACCTTCAGATATGAAGACCTAATTTAGTAATTGCCTGAACCATCTGCTACTGATGTAAAAGGACCAACTGCAAAGAAAATCACACAAATGTAATGAAAATTATTCTAAATTTGTGTTTTACATAGGCATGATGAGAATTAATCTTTTTTCTTATATATCATATGTTTGGAGAAATGTTCTGGTATGAAACCTTCCAATTCCACCTGTTATCCTATATAATAAACAGCTAATATGCAAATTGATCATCATGCCCTTGCACAAGATGGCCACCCCCATGTGGTCACAAGATGGCCACCACAAGATGGCTGGCAGGGGAGGGCAGTTGGGGGGGGGGGACCAGGCCTGCAGGGGAGGGCAGTTGGGGGCAATCGGGCAAGCAGGGGATGAGTTAGGTTCAATCAGGCTGGCAGGGGAGTGGTTAGGGGGTGAGCAGGTCGGCAGGCAGAAGCGATTAGGGACAATCAGGCAGGCAGGCAGGCAGGCAAGCAGTTGGGAGCCAGCAGTCCTGGATTGTGAGAGGGATGTCCCACTGCCAGTTTAGGCCCTGTGGGATCGAGCCTAAAGCATTAGTCGGACATGCCCCGAGGGGTCCCAGATTGGAGAGGGTGCAGGCTGGGCTGAGGGAAATCCCCCCAGTGCACAAATTGGGCCTCTAGTTTTAAAATATACAAGGAGTACTGTACAAAACCTACTTCAGAGGTTCCTCAAAAAGTTAAACATAGATTTGCCATATGACTCAGAAATTTCTCTTCTAGGTATATGTCCAAAATAACTGAAAACAGGTAGTCAAACAAATATATGTACACATATCTTCACAGTAATACTATTAACAAGAGCCAAGAGGTGGAAATATCTCAAAATGTCTATTGATGAATACGGATAAACAAACCATGGTATATACATACAGTGTTATATTTAGCCACAAACAGGAATGAAATACTGATAACACTATACATGCTCAATGAAAGAAACCTGGCACAAAAGATCACATAGTATATGATTCCATTTATGTGAAATATCAAAATAGATAAATCCATACAGACACAATACATATTGGTGGTTGCCATTGGCTGTGGGGAGAGGAGAATACGGAGCAACTGTTTACTAGATTTGAGTTTTTATTTTGGGGTGATGACAATATTTTGAGACAAGATAGATTAGATAGAGTTGGTGGTTGCCCAACATCTGGAATTCACTATATGCCACTAAATTGTTCATTAAAAATTGTTGATTTGATATTATGTGAAAATCATTTCAAAAATACCCCAAAAGACAAAAACCCTACCCCATAGTGTGGCAAGTGTGGCACTGTGTGGGTACTAGGATGTTAGGTTGTGCACAAACATTTATTGCTTTAGCAGATATGTATTGTGAGGGTATAAAAAAATGACTTTCCTTCCACCTTGTAAGTTCTTCTAGCTGGGCTAGTCAAATTAACAGAGACAGATTAACAGGAGAAAATGCCCAATGTTTATTGTATGAATGTACATTCAGGGATACCATAAGATAGGAGATCCTCAAAGAGGCATTGGACAGTTGAGGTTTATATGCCACGATGGACAAAGGAGAAGGGGGGGAAGGCATCTGAGATTACAAAGGGAAATTAGGCAATTCATAGTTAGAAGAGAAAGAGAGAACAAGCGGCAAACAAATTTCTGCTATAGGCACCTATAGGCACCCAGTAACAATGGGTCATGGGGGATCCTAGTTAATACATCCTGTGTGGATCCTTTCCTATCTACCATACTTAATTAGGCTAAGGTGAAAATCCTTATGCTAAGGATTTCCTTAGCATATAAAATCTTTTTTAAAAAATTATCTTTATTGTTGAAAGTATTACAGATATCCCTTTTTTTCCTCCATTGGCACCCTCCACCCCATACCCCCCCCCCCTTTCAGGCCTTCACCACACTACTAGTATTATCTGTGTCCATGGGCTATGTATATATACATATAAGTTCCCCCATTAATCACTAATCTCCCCCCCTTAGCCCCACCACCCCCGCCTTCCCTCTGAAATTCATCAGTCTGTTCCATTATTCTATGTCTCTTGATCTGTTTTGTTCATCAGTTTATTTTGTTCATTAGATTCCACATATGAGTGAGATCACGTGATACTTATCTTTCTCTGACTGGCTTATTTCACTTAGCATAATACTCTCCATGTCCATCCATGCTGTTGCAAATGGTAAAGAGTTCCTTTTTATTCCATAGCCGTGTAGTATTCCTTTGTGTAAATGTACCACAGCTTTTTTATCCACTCATCTGATGATGGGCACTTAAGCATATAAAATCATATGGTAAGATTCCCTTCCTGAAGCAGGCTTTTCCATCTGATTCCTTGGGCAGGAAAGGGGGAGGGTCAAAGGTGCTTTCTGAGTCTTTTATTTCTTAATAACCACTTAAAATCAATATATTGAAAGTCACATTTGGGGTGGCAAAACTTTGGTACCCCTTCCTCAGTATTTTTATAGTTGCCTTCTCATTGAAGTAAGTTATAGCAGTTTTCCATTTATAGTAATAAATACAAGTTTTCCATTTTAGATAAAAGTAAATTTAAAATGGTTGATTTAAAGAAAAAGAAATAATATAGTACTGACATATGACAGATGAAGGCAATTTACAGATGGCCGAAGAATAGAAGACCTTAAGAAACATTATATGCTACGTGCAAGCCAATTAATTTTTATTGAGTACTAGAGGCCCAGTGCATGAAATTCATGCACGGGTAGGGTCCCTAGGCCTGGCCTGCAATCAGGGCTGATCAGATTCCCTGCCTCCCGCCTTCTCCTTCCCTCGCTCCCTCAGCACCCCACTGCTGCTGGTTGCTCACCACGTTCCACGCCGCCCCCTGGTGGTCAGCACATGTCATAGTGAGCAATCGAACTCCCAGTCTCTCAGTCGAACTCCCGAGGGGACACTTTCCATATTAGCCTTTATAGATAGATAGATAGATAGATAGATAGATAGATAGATAGATAGATGATAGATAGATAGAGTCCTGGATGCTGTTCATCAAAGGTGAATAAGATGTGTGGTGTTCTTTTTGCCTTAGATACTTTCAACTTAATAAAGGAGATAAGCCACATCTATAAATAATTCTAGGAAGTGACTGAATGTGCCAAGTGCTAAAACTGAGACCAAACTGACTGAGGTCAAGACTAGGTATCTTTTGGATTACCAGGACCATTGGAGAAAATGCTAGAATATAGAGGGAGGAAATGAACCAAGAAATTTGTTTTGGCATGAGGAACAGAAATAATTAATAAATACAACAATGTATTCATGTCCCATATGCTGTGGCCCTTTCTGTCTCTACTTTTTGCTCTCTTAGTAACTAGACAGTCATCCTGGGCTCCCTCTCTCCCTAACAACCTCACATTTAAAGATAGTGTACACCTTGGAGGGTTGTCTAAGTTGGTTAGAGCATCGTCCTGATGTGCCAAGATGGTGCGTTCAGTCTCTGGTCAGGGCACATACAAGAAGCAACCAATGAATGCATGAATAAGTGGAACAACAAATTTCTCTCTCTCTCTCCCAAATCAATAAAAAAACATTAAAGATGGTGTAATAGAGGACTTAAGTAGTGTACTGTTGAGCTACACTGCCTGGGGTTCAATTCCAGTTCCCATATTTACTGACTGTATAACATCATGCCATTTGATTTTTCTATGCCTTAGATTTCTCTTCTATAAAAATGGGGATATTAATAGTACCTACATTATAAGGTAATAGTTAATGTGAAATATGTTGAAAAATTAAATGGGTAAAGCATTTATAACACTGCTTGCTTGGTTCATGGTAAGTTATAAACAATGTTCACTATTATCATCATCTCCAGTCAGTAAATCCTGTTCATTCTATCTCCAAAAGACATTTTTTCAATGTCCCTCACTTTTACTGCTTTAGTTTAAGAGTTGATGTTGTCACAATTGCAGTTGTACCTTAACTAGTTTTGCTTCTCCCTCTCTCCTCCATCCCCTCTGTTTCACTTGACTGCCAGACACATTCCTGCTTATTCTTAAACACTCAACTCAGGTGTCGCCTCTGTGAAACTTTCCCTGATTCCCTGCCCTAGCCCAGCTAAGGTTCTGCATGAGCATTAATATCTTCTTGAGTATACATCCACTGTAGTGCATCTCACATGGTATTGTGACTGTACTTGATATTCCATGGGCTATGACCACTTTGAGGGTAAGGAACTGGGTTTACTTGGGTTTCAACTTCCAGCCTAAACACACTTGTTACAAAGTAGATGCTTATTAATTGTTTGGGTGGATGAATGAATGGCCTCTTCCTATAGAAAGTTAGCTTACAGACTTCATTTTGGAAGTTGAGCACCATCTATACTAATAATAGAAGAATATGCAAATTGTCCAGGACACCATCACAGTAAGAGTATTGACCAAACAGCAGACTGTGTGGGGTGACCAGGCTGGCAGGGGGGTTAGTGAGGGATGACCAAATGACCTAACAGCAGGCTGTGTGGGGTGACCAGGCCAGCAGGGGGGACAGTTGGGGGCGACCAGGGAAGCTGGGGGGGGGTAGTTGGGGGCGATGAGGCTGGCAGGGGGGCAGTTAGGGGTGATCAGGCCGGCAGGCAGAGGTGGTTAGGGGTGATCAGGCTGGCAGGGGTGGGGCAGTTAGGAGCGATCAGCCAGGCAGGCAGGTGAGCAGTTAGGAGCCAGCGGTCCAGGATTGTGAGAGGGATTGGGCCTAAATCAGCAGTCAGACATCCCCCGAGGGGTCCCAGATTAGAGAGGGTGCAGGCTGGGCTGAGGGCCTCTAGTAAAGTAAAATAAGAACAATGTATAGTAACTACTGTAAGAGTTTAGAAAAGAGGGCATTTAGTGAGTGTTAGAGACATCAAATTAGGTTTCAAAAAGGTAGAGCATTGCCCTAACTGGTTTGGCTCAGTGGATAGAGCGTCAGCCTGTGGACTCAAAGGTCCCAGGTTCGATTCTGGTCAAGGGCATGTACCTTGGTTGAGGGCACATACCCAGTAGGGGGTGTGCAGGAGGCAGCTGATCGATGTTTCCCTCTCATCAATGTTTCTAACTCTCTATCCCTCTCCCTTCCTCTCTGTAAAAAAATCAATAAAATATATTTTAAAAAAGGTAGAGCATAATTTGGAATTTAAGAATAGGCAGAACTTATGTGAACAGAGAAGTGGCCACAATCTAGGCAAGGGGGATGTTTTATGAGTTGAATATGGATGATGACAGGAAAAAGAAAACATTCTCCAAAACAGAAAAAAGATCAGCTTAACTAGGATGTGTTTGGTGGTGGGAGGCTGAGAGATGGAGTGGAGGTGAGGAAGAGGCATATGTTGAAAAGTGCAGACTCCCAACCTAATAATGGTGAGTGTTCCAAAGGTTTATTTCAAAATCATTTGCTCGGACATGACACATCATATTCAGGATGACGAGGTTTCTGGCCATGCCCCAAATATTGTATTTAGCCTATATAAGTGGCTGATATATCCATGGACAGTACTAGCTTGAGCTCCAAGTTAGCAGGGGGTCAGGAAAGGCATGGTAGATTCTGGACTAGAAGACACTGAATAAAAGAGGAAGTTGAGCTTTGCTGTTCTCCTATGACCCTTTTTACTCCCTTTTCTATATCTCAGTTTCCTTTTCTGTATTTCTAGATGTAGTTTATCTCCCAAGTCCCCTCCAACTTCCTTCAAATAGCACACCAACCAAGGTTACAAGGATTCCAAAACACAGACTCTCAATACCAGCCTTCCCCATACCCTGAGGGCAACAGCTCTTTGCTATTTGCCAATGTGAGAATAAACTGATAGGCACCTCCTCCTGGCAGCTGTACTTATAATTTTAACAGGCTTCTTTTTAGCTCAAATGAACCTACAATCGCTGGAACTTCTGGCAATAGTACAGAGCAAACAATGAGACGGGGAGGGAGGTAGAGGGAGGGAGAGAAAGAGAGGAGAAAGGGGATAGATGGATGGATGGATAGGGAGGGAGGGAGAAAGTTTATTGTTGAGAGTTGGCACTGTAGGAGAAGATATTTGGGGACAGAAAAAGCCTTCGATAATTTCCCTTTCTACTCTACCTCCCTCTCTCCAAATTGTTTTTGCATATTCCTCTCTTGAATCCACAGAAATAATAAAGTGCATTTTAAAAATTATAGCTCCCATGGCAATTCCGGTTAGAAGGGTTCTGCATTTTCCAGTTGTGTACCAATATGGGATGGCCTATAATGGGAAATAGGGTTGAATAAATAAAGTGTGCTGGGGCTGAGGGGACCTTGAAAGTGGAATTTACAAATACATACACACAAGTAAGGAGCAATGGAAGTTTTTTGAATAGACTATTGAGATGATGAAAGCAATAAGGAAGGCTAATTAATTCTAAAATTTGGATTAGAAGTGATGGGGTATTAAATTCACTCTTGACTTGGTTAATACATACACCATCCTGTTTTTTTGCTATTGTTTCTTAATTGTATTGGGGCTTCTTCATTTAATTGTTAGTATCTGCCTGTCTGGCTATCTGGCTGTTCTCTGTGGCTTCTGAGCCAATCTTTCCTTTAGGATCCAGAACACCAAAGGCTTTTTATGACGCGTGTGTTTCCAACTAGCCCATGAAACTTATACACTGTTTCTGTGTCCCAATAGCAAAATTCAAGTCCAGTGTTAGCAAAACACAGCTCTATTTTATAAGGCCACATTACTTCTGTTTAAATAAAAGCCTCCAGCCTTTCAAACTGCATCCCAGTACACACCAGAGGACAGTGGTTAATGATCTGCATAAGTAAGTTAGCCCTCACAGCTACAGAAGCCTCACCCCCTATGCATATGTGAAACCGTGTGAACAGGCTCTACCCTATGGGGAACCATTTATTCTTTATATTGTTCATTATGTTAGTATCCTTGATATTTCTACCCTACCAGTTTGAATAAAGGGAGAAGCCAGGATCTGGGGTGAGATAGGGATCTGAGACATTTCCTTAAACCTAAATTATAATTCTCATATTGGAACAGAAGATTCATAGGTCTTTGTCAAATATGTATTTTTTTACTATTTTGAAATTACAAGGGCTTGTTAGTATTGGGCCCTCCTGTGTTCATTTGTGTATTTTCCTCTTGACTGCTCAGCATACCATTTGAGTTACTAGGTATTGGGGATGTGCCATGGCTTGCTTGGTTGAATTCACTGTTATTTTATACTTTTTGTGAAATCTCGTGGAGTAGTTATTGATAAAATTGGATTTTGTGGTGTACTCTTTCATTATTTAATAGGATGTAACAGTTACAATAATTTAATAGGATGTAACAGTCCAAAATATGCCTTTATCCTTTTCATTTAGCAGTCTGTAGAAACAATTGGTTTTAGGAGATGCTATTTCATATTTCAATGTTAACTGGTCTTGGTGGTGACAATCTATCAAAATGCATTTCTTCAGTTTCTAGCTTTACCAGTTCTACTATCGTGACTTAGACAAGTGATGATTGGCATTTCCCTTCCTTATTGTAACTAAGTGTTTCCTTTGCTCAGTTTAGCTTAGCAGTCACTTCACCCCTCAGTTGTATACCTACTATTCTGGGCACCTGCTAGGCACACACAGGGTCTACCACACAAACATCATAAGGAATAATTTAGTTACACTGTTTGTAATTGTAATCTTTTATTTTTTACTATTCACATCTTAGTTTAGAAGGATAAGACCTTTTAATGATTTCTTGTTTAATTATCATCTGAAAACTGCTTAGTCTTAGAGGAGAGAGGCTCCCTCTGCTGACTTAATTTCACCAAAATTGTCTCCTAAAGTTAGGGTTACTGTGAGATAGGCACTGAGTTAGGTATAATAAAAACATAAGGGAGACCCAACTGCAGCTTTCAGAAGTTTATAGTCTTGTTTGTAATTTATGGAAACAGTGATAATCCAAAGTGCCATGCCAGTTTTGAAAACCTAGCACTTGAGTTTGCTAAGGGATGTAAGAAATGGTTTCATGGAAGGAGATATGCTTGGACACAAGTATGGCTAAAAATATTTGCTTGGTAGACAAGGAGGGCAAGGAATTAATATCATATGCTAAACCACTGAGAATTAGAGTATAGAACCTTTAAGGTCTATACCAAGAAATTGCTAATTGAGGGATAAAAGGGGTCTCTGTAAGTTGGCATTGGGAAAAAATTTCTTCTAGGTATAGGTTGATAGTTCTGCAAATTTAATTATATAGCATTCTATATCTTTCATAACCTATTCCTCTATCCCTCTAGCATTTTACTTTCTCAGGATCGGTGTGTAAGACTTTTCTTTTTTTCCCCTGTTTGGTATTATTTAGAAATCATATTTGTGTTTTTGACCCCTAAAATAAATACAATATTGAGGTGCCTAATGAACACCGAATTAGGTGTCAAGGGACCTGGATTCTTGTTTTCCAGTTCTCTCAGCAGCTATGTCACTTGAGCCAAATCATCTAATAACTCTGTTTTTCACTAGTAAGATGGGAATGTTAACACCTGCATTGCCTACCTCAGGGTTGGGTGAAAATGGAAATGAGACTCTTAAAAATTAAAAGGTATAATAAACTTTTTTACTTGGAATTCTGCTCACTGAGGCTATCACTTGACATTTAAAACAAGTAATTTGTGGAGTATCTGGATTAGAAAATTAGGTTGGAAAGTAATTGATAAATAGAAATATTCTAACTTCCTCATTAACTCCATATGTCTATCCTTCTGTCTGTAGAATGTCATTTAGCTTATTACCATGTTTTCAAATTTATGTGATAAAATTTTCTTCATCCCAATGGTCTGTCATATGTATCTTAGGTCCTTTCAGAGTCTCACTATAACTATTTCTAATAGTAATGGGTAGAAGAAGACTTATGAGTGGACATATTTTATAGTCAACCTAGAATAATTGATATCTGTTAGGTTATTTGAATTAGTCATGAACTATTCCCAATCATTTCTGATACCTTATAGTGGTATGACCTGAGTTTTGTTACATTTTGGGATATGTAATAAGGTTATGACTCATTCAAATAGGAATGGGAGGTTGTGCAACTGTGGCCTTCTATTTCCGTTGCCATCTTTTCTAATCCAGTGACAATACAGAGTTATTAGTAGCAGGAAATGGCACTTCAAATCATTTTCTTCACTTTGACCCCATCTTTCCCATTAGATTGACTGGTAATACTACTGGAGTCTGATAATTCACTTGAAATATGAACTTCTGGGATATAGGAATATGAGCTATTGCTCCCAATATAAATACTCCTGACCAACCTTTCTTTAGATCTATGTTTCTCAAAATCTGTCATCCAAGGATATTAGTGCATGATAGAGAACTCTATAAACCATTTAACTTACCGTGCTCTGAGCCATCTTATATACACCAAAAGAAAGGAGAAGAGTACCATGGATGAGATAACATGATGATGGTATTTTTCATGGAATGTAAATGAGTTATTTATACTAGATTGACATAGACTCTGTCACTGAAATTGCTAATAATATGAGACTTACTGTGGACTACCAGGAGGTAGTTACTCCCATTTTTTCTCCTTTTACAACTTCTAGATGAACTAGTTGGATAAAATACCTATTCTAGTTTAAAGTATAATACAAAATGATTATTGCTTTTTTTTGTTTCTTCTGCCAGGCCTCAAGGAAATACTCTGGCAATTGTTCTGTTTCCCACAAATCTAAATGAGGAAATAGTCTAGTTTATTTTCTCTTTGTTCTAAAAATCTATGGTAGCATTGATACATAGCTTAGAAACATTATTCTGAAGACTCAGTGGATTAAATTATTTTTATGTCCCCTAAGTACTACCATTTTTTGAAGATTTCTTGAGAAAAGTGTGGCACATACCCAAAATTACATTCTTTGTTTTATTTTTGCATTTGAATATTTTCTTTATAAGTTAGAAAGGAAAGTGGTCAGTTCATGTGCTCAATAAACAAGAAGAAAGGTGTAGACAGCTTTTATCTGGGAAATTTTCAAGTCATTGAGAAAATATTTTCTAGTATCAACGACTTTTTGAAATTATTGGCAGAATCCTCTTGACGCACTTTAACATTAAGTGGTTGAATAGACGAAAATATTTTTTATTGTCTACATAAAAGAAAGCACCATGGTTTTTGCATCATTGCATAAATCTAAGAGATTATGCATGCATAAGGATGATGAGACAAAGCTGAATGCTACATGCAAACATCAAGGAAAGCTTTTCTGGGTATTTGACACTGAGCATAATGGGGTGTGGTTCCACAGGGAGAGAACACTAAATATTTACACCCCAGGACATGTTTCTCTGGTAAAGCTTTTTGTCCTAGATTAATTTCCCAGCTAACACTTTTATCCCTTTTTTAAAGCATCTCCTTCTTACACTTGGATTTTGTCACTTAATACTATGGGGGAGGAACAAACTTTCCACCACCCTCAAGGTTCTTCTGGCTGGTCTAATAATCAAATAGACATGAAACAGATTGGCAAGAGAAAATGACCAAATCTAATGCATACATACCGGTATGTATGGGAACCTCATATACATGAGAGTGTCAGGGACCCCACATGCAGGAGAGGTTCAGAGACAGAAAAGGGAATTGTATTTAAGATATTCTGAGGTAGCTCTAGCAGGTTTGACTCAGTGGCTAGAGTGTCGGCTCCTGAGGACTGAAGGGTCTAGGGGTTGATTCCCGTAAAGGACACATACCTAGGTTGCAGGCTTGATCCTGGTCCTGGTCAGGGCATGTGCAGGAGGCAACCTATCCATGTGTCTCTCTCACATCGATGTTTGTCTCTTCCCCCTCCTTCCCATCCTCTCTAAAAATCAATGGAAAATATCCTCATGTGAGGATTAATAACAACAAACCCCCCAAAAAGACATTCTGAGCTAGGGATGAAGTGATGCACATTAGGGCTTCAGAAGGTAACTGCAGGGACAGCACATGTTCAATAATTAGCAGTTTGTCCTGCCATAAGATAGGTAAGAAGTAATTTTTCCTGATAACTCTTACCTTGAGCCAGGCTCCTAATTTAAATTCTTCTAGATAGTTAAGGGAAGAGCAGAAGTTTCTCTTCAGTCAGCGGGGTCTCAGTGCCAATAGCTCAAAATAATTTGCACAGCGCTAAGGCACATCTTGGGGTGGCTCTTTTTGAACCCACACAATTCCTTATGAGATTCTAAACCTTCTGGATCCAAATCCCCTATCCTCACTCTCCCGTTTCTTTCTGTGGTCTTCATAAATTCTTTGTGTTTCCTGTATGCACCTTCAGGTGAATTCTCTTGGTCTACTGCAAGTAGTAAAACACAATCACAGTCCCCCACCCCCATACCTTCTGCTATTGTGTTGGTATCCCTTTCTCATCATTTCTCTGAAATTTTTAAACCAGATCTGTGATGTATACAGCCAGCAATGTTGCATAGTAATGCAGAGTTGCTGACTAACACAGATCCAGTTCTTTTGGCAATTCATATCCTTTCGTTTTCAGACCTGAGAGTGGTGAAGGAAGTCACTGAAATTAGTATATACTGTGAAGTCTGGGGAGATATGCTTTCTTAGGCCATTTGCCCTCAGGTTCTGACTTTTGCCTTAGTATCATCGCCTCACCATCATGCTTCACTTTATAGGCAAAGGACCAAAAAGGTTTCTTGAACACTGTGTGCCAAACATTAGAAAGAAGGAATGGTTTAATGAAGGAACATTTAATCACTGTAGACTCAAGTTGCAATGAAATACATCACAGAAAAGAATGGCATTTGAGCTGGATCTGGAGGGATGAGTTGTGTTTAGAAAGTGAAGAGATTTCATGCAGGAGGACCTCTGGAGCAAAGGTGAGAAAGAGCAAAGCAAGTTTGCAATATAGAATGGATTGCTTCTCTGCCTTTTGTGTAAGTCCAAGAGATATAGAATGGGAAGTTGGTTTAGGGGATACTAGACAGTGAGCTCATTGGAAGAGTAGATTGGCCAGCTTGTAGTGAGTTCTTAGTGCTGCGCATAGATGTTTGATTAATTCCTTAAGTGATCCATTTATACAACAAATGGCTTCTCACAGCATATAGTGTAAAATCCAAACCTCTTTACTAGCATATAAGGTCTGTATACCTTAAAATTTACCACCTCAACATTATGTACCCTAAACTCCTTCCAGTCATACTGAAGACTTCCCTGATCCTCCCAGCACATTTTATTTCCTCACATTTCCACTAAAGCTTCTATATCATATCATGGATATACATGTCTGTTTTCTCATTCAACTAGGATCTTCCTGCAAGCAAGGGATTGTGTCTTATTCTTCTTCACATCAATTATATCTCCTAGCAGAGTACCCCACCTAATATGTAGCAAATGCTTAACATGTGTTGAATAAAATATTTATTGACCACTTAATTTATATCATGTGCAGCAGTATTTTAAGAGAGCTATCTAGAAGCAATATGACTGATAGATTGAAGATGGGAGATGCAGAGAGAGCAGTTATAAGTATTTTTTGAAATAGCTCATTTGTTTAAACAAAGAAACAGTAAGGGGTAGATTCCTAGAAAATAGATAAAGAATAAAGGATAGGATTTAATGACTAGCTACCAGGGGCACTAGAGAAGGAAAACTTAAAGATAATAAATATTTAAGGTTACTTTCAGGTAAACATTTTTTTTTCTAAGTCAGATCTCCTGGTGTTTGTTCCCGTTTATTGTTGTGGAGCTAAGCTTGAGATTCATGTCATTATGATACTCTATCTGGCCAGGAATTAAGATATGAAATATAAATAGTTCAACCATGCTGACTACAATTTCCAATAAGGGAAGGTGTACAGTGCATAGGTTTTTTAATATATAAAGCCTGTTTCTGCTTTTGAGAGCTACAACTGAAGTGTTATACCAGGCAGATGCACTGGGGTGCGCTACTATGTAGCAGAGCCTAGCTGTGCATCGCAGCTCTCAACTTTAAAACTCCAGAGAATTTGATGAGAGAGGGATCCACAAGAACATGACAAATGATGAGAGTTCAAACCTTAAGAGAAAAATGGGCTTATTGGTAAGAGACCTTTCTTTTCCTTTATTTACTGCTGTTACTTATTCATTAAAATAGCAAGCCTGTTGTTTTCATGTGTGGCTGTGAAGCGGTGTACAAAAATCAATTTTATATGTATTGTAGAATTCAGGAGACATATTGGTAACCATGCAGAAATCATAGGAAGCATATATAAAGCTTGGATTTAAAAAAATCACGAAGGAATTTTTACTTTATTTCAGAATATGCTGTAGATTTATTTATGTAGCTTAAATGTAATACAGGTTTAGAAATATATATGTATTTTTAAAGTTAAAAATAAAGGATAGTGACTTGTGTAGATACATAATTTCATTCAGTTACCAGAAGGTGGCACACCAGATTCTTCTTAAACACACAAAGGAAAGGGATAATATTAATAAGAATATAAAATAAGCTGTATTTAAAGACACTTTAATGTATTTTAAAACAAAATATATATATAATTGTTATCTGCTTGGTGAAGCTTAGTGTTAAAATATGACAAATATGAATTTAACCCATTGTAGCTTTTTATGATTCAAAAATAATAATTGTTATGTATATAGCATTTTAAAAGTAGACTTTGAAATAATATTGTCATTAAGGAGATGCTGTGATGAATTTACAATTTAAAAAATAAATAAAATACTTGCTGCCTACCTTTTGCATAAGAAGTCATTAGATTTAGGATAACATTTTGTGTAAGTTCTCTGCCGAGGTCTTCCTAAAGATACTATTAGACTATGACTTTGATTTAGTGGTGACTTTAATAATGCAATAATGCTTTGTGAGAAGACCCAGAAAAAAAGCCAAAACTGTTTATTTTAAGGCAAAGTTAGATAAGAGTATTGCTTAGTAATGTTTACCTTCTATAAGTGAAAAATGACATAAATTAAGTAAATGTAAATAAATTCAATTTGTGTTAGAGCTCCTCAAACACCTGCCAGCTTTCTTTAAAAATTTTTAAGAGAGTTGATTGTATATGCTGCAATACTTCTGTAGTAGTCTTTATTTTTAAAACTGCATTCCGGAGGCAGTACCA
The DNA here is from genome assembly GCF_014108235.1 of Myotis myotis. Classification (NCBI taxonomy): domain Eukaryota; kingdom Metazoa; phylum Chordata; class Mammalia; order Chiroptera; family Vespertilionidae; genus Myotis; species Myotis myotis. Next base: position 43,246,518 of record NW_023416346.1, read on the forward strand.
GAGTATGTTCACTGTTGCCTTTTGTATTAGCCCAAAGGAGACAGATATATAACAGAACTTCACAAAAACAAAATCTTCTCTTTGGAGACAGTACATCTCTTTATATGTTTTTATTAATTACAAGCACTATGAAAATAAGAAAATTGGTAGTAAATGAACCTAGAAGAACATTAGCCATCTGTTCTCTGAAAGCTTGTAATATGTGTCATTTGTGTTCAGGTTTTTATGGACAAACAGTATATCAGCAAATAATTGAACTTTGGGCTTACAAAGCTAGAAAATGACAAAGCATTCCAAGGCTGAATATATATTTACTGGAAAAGTGTTTCCTTATGTCCAAATTTGGCTAGTTTAGTCTTTTAGATCAGCTGCCAATAAATGTTGTATTTAATGTCAATCTTTATGCCAGACTTTCTAAAACATTAAGAGAGCTTCTAAAAACAAATAGAGTCTTATGGCTTTTAAGTTTTTAAAAATGTTAATTTAGATATTTTTTAATGGTTGTGCGGTCTTAACTGTTTAGGATTTATAAACATGGTTTATTAATTTACAGCTAAAATATTTGCAGAGTATGCTTTGAAAAATGTAAACAAAATACAATAAAGCCACAATTAACCAGATTTTTTTTTGCACTCCACTTTCAGGAGACGGAGACAATTGTCTTTAAAACAAGCCGATTTCAAGGATATATTCAAAAAATCAACTTCAGGGTATGTCCAAGGGTCTGCATTTTCCTTTACCTTTTCGTCAATGAGAATTTATTTTCATAAAAAGACCCTGAGATATATAAGGCATTCAGTCTCAAGAAAACTTTCAATGATATTTAGGGTACTGTGTTTATTACGACAAAGGGAGAGAGAGAGAGAGAGAGAGAGAGAGAGAGAGAGAGAGAGAGAGAGAGAGAAAGAAATTATTCTGCTAAAAAGCACCACGTGTCATTGTATTGTGCTTCGTATTTGCCAATGTGTTTTCACAAATACAAGTTCAGTTGGTTTTCATAACATTGCTGGGAGTCTAGCAAAGAAAGTGGCAGCTTTCCTATTTTAGGGATGAGGGAACATAACACCGGAAGTCACAAAGCTAGTTGGTGGCAGAGCTGTAGCCAGACCACAGGTGCCTAGCTCTGTCATCTTCTGCATTTTTTCCTCATCAAAAAAGTTTGAAACAAATTTTTAACTTTTCAATTTATATTGCACATCAATATAGCTGCTACTACCTTTGTCTCCTAATTGCTATACTTCACAGTTTCCCACTTTACATCTGTCTGTCTGCCTTTGTGCCTATCTGTCAGCCAGATGGTGACCTTGCTTTCAGACTCTCCCAGACCTGGAAGGATCTGGAGTGTGGGAGGGCAAGATAATGGTTGTGGACAGCGTGGCTTGACAACTAGTGCTGAGCAGCCAATGTTGATATACTGAGGAAGGCCAGGGGCTGAGAAAGAAAACAGAATCTCACTATAGCTGGGGTTATCTTGAGTGCGGGTTAAAGCAGTGTTCCTCCAAGTTTAGTAAAATAGGCATGAAAATCAGTTGGGAGTGCTTGTTTAAAATGCAGACTACTGGGCCCCACCTCCAGACTTCTATAGACTTCCACATTTTAAATATTCACCCCACATGATTCTTATGCGTATTTTAGTTTGAGAGCATCTGCCTTCAAGATAGAGGATGTTTTTCTTGTTATATGTATTGGAGTGTAAAGAAAAGAGCCACTTTTCTCTCAGTAGCATCCGTATTCCTTGTCAAAGCATATGAGGGCAGGAGTCAGGCAAGGTCGAGGAATGACAGATATTACTTGCACATTGCTATATCTACCTCTGAAGTACAATAGTTGTTTAATGTTATGTTTGCTAGGAGATATTTTTAAAAGGCTTGTGTCCATTTTTGACTTGAAGATGGTAAAGGGAAGAAAGATTTCTACCAAAAGGTGAAAAATAGTGTAAGGATCCTCAGAGGGAACAGGGGGCAGGGAGGAAATCAACCAAAGACCTTATATGCATATATGCATAACCCATGGACACAGACAATAGTGCAGTGAATGCCTGGGGAGGGGCCAGGAGTGGGGAGGAGGGGCATCAATGGGGAAGAAAAGGAGACATCTGTAATACTTTAAACAATAAAGATGAACTTTAAAAAAAAGTGAAAAATAAATGAGTTCTGATATTCTAAGAGTTAACCTATCCCAGTTTTAAATTTAAATTCATTTAAAAAACTGGCTAGAATACTGTGCTACCCAGGATTCTGGATAGTTAAGGCTTTCTGTCGTAATATATGTATGCTTACTTGTGTTTCATATGTGAATATGCACTCTGCCTGATTCATTTGTAAAGGATTTGTGGCCAGGGAATATTGTATACTTTAACATCTAGCAAAGTCGGAAGTTCTCAGTACTTACCAATGATTGAACTAATTCAGCATGCACATCTTCTCCACACGTTTTGGGCTAGACATAGTGAGTTGATTGATTTTGGTGTTTGTCAAGTTCAAGGAGTCTACCTCACACTGTCAGTAAAGGCTACTGTACTCCAGTTAACTGCCAGGTGTCCAAAACAGAAACCATATTCACACGCCACAATATTTTGAATTTAATTTAAAAAATCTGCCAGTTGCATCCGTAAACGCTTATGGTGTACAAAGGAATACTGGAGGTCACAGGTTAAACAAATGTGTTTTAGTTGACAAATGCAAAAACATGATCCTAATTCATCAATTTGCTAATGCTTATTCCCTATTATGGTATTATTTAAGCTTGATTCTGCTATCTCTTCACTCTTTTTTTGAATACAATTTATGTTGTTCTGTGCTTTACAAATCTGAACCTCAAAAATTGGTAAACCTGGAAGCCCTCAAATATAGATATTTTCATTTAGTGAGTGAACAGTATTATTTTAATTTTAAAAAAATGGCCACATACTGTATTGCAGTGGTTCTCAACCTTCCTAATGCTGCGACCCTTTAATACAGTTCCTCATGTTGTGGTGACCCCCAACCATAAAATTATTTTCGTTGCTACTTCATAACTGTAATTTTGCTACTGTTATGAATCATAATGTAAATATCTGATATGCAGGATGTATTTTCATTGTTACAAATTGAACATAATTAAAGCATAGTGATTAATCACAAAAACAATATGTAATTACATATGTGTTTTCCGATGGTCTTAGGCGACCCCTGTGAAAGGGCCCTTTGACCTCCCCAGGGATCGCGACCCACAGGTTGAGAACCGCTGCTGTATTGGAAGACTCAAAAATGCTCAGTAGCAACTCTGATTTAGATCAAGCTGACTAAGGAATGAATGAATAAATATATGCTAGCTAAAGGGAAGGTATATTTTACTTGTATTATGTAGCTTCAGAATTCCACGAGAAATAATTGATTATTTAAAACATATATTTGATTTTGAAGACATAAAGTGGTTAGTTCTGAACTTACTGGTTGAAGCAGAATTAAAAAGATAGTCAGGAAACCCAAATTTAAATTGCATCTAGCTTAAACCTAGGATCACCCTAGAAGATGAACTGGATTTTTATTTATTTTTTAATCAAAATCACATTTACTGTAGTTAGTTATAATAGAACATGAAATGAAGGGAAATAAATGATTCTGCCCCCCCCCCCCATTGGACCACCATTGCATCCAAGTAAGGAAGTTAGACATAACCCTGGAATACTTCTGTGGTTAGTTTGTAACACATAAACACTTCATACAACATGAGTTAATGATGTCTTAGAACATAGATTATTATTGAATTGCTAAATATGTTTTTAGGCATAGCAATTTGAAATTATATGCTTTTTGGCTAGTTTTTATAATTTAGACTTACCACCATATATTTGACATATTTCAGTGTAACTGTTTCTATACCCCCAATTTTAAGGGGGAAAAAAAACCACCTTTATAATTTAAAATCACTGAAGAAAAGAATTCTAAATTTGAAAATGAGAAGAATCTCAAAATAGTCATGAAAATAGAGGTATTGAATTGGTTTCGAAATCTCTTGGATGTCACCATAGTAGGCAAATTCCGTAACCATAAACTATACCTTTATGAAAACTGTTGAACCCCATGTTATGGCATTGGATCTCAGGCTTCAAGTTTGAAGTTGAGCTTCTTTGGGATTTAGGATATTTTTCATTCATTATGTAGTTGAAACCTTTTCTTTTTAGTCAATAATAGTTTCTACAGGAAATTTCAAGTTTTCATGGTTAGGCTTGGGGAATGGTTAAAACAATTGAATATAAAGGGCCCCTTTTCATGGAAACTTTAAATAGTGTTGTATTATTTTAATGAGTCATTAGGATTGGCTTTCCATGAAAGTGTTTGCTTCTGGTTAGCAAAACATTATTGTGATTGCTTTATAAGTATTTGAAACTAATATTTACAAATACGCAGGGGGGAAAAAAGATGGGAAGACTAGGTAATCCTCTAGGTCTCATTTTTAGTTATAACATTTGTGATACAGATGTCAATGGTATAACTCCTCTTTGGATGAAAGGATATAAATATAATTTTTAAAAATAATAACAATTTTGTTTTAATTGGAATATAAAGGAAAATGTCATATATTAGTCTAAAGGTCTTTTGGTAACTTAGATTTTTACACAAGTATAAGTAATGTAAAATATAGCAAATGATGACTTTCTTTAACTGACATGCCTTTTGAGACTGGGTATGTGATGTGCATATTATTGAAAAGTTTTTCAACCATCATAGATAAACATTATTAGAAATTGTTTACTCATATCAAAATAGTTCAGGATTTACAAAAATTAAGATTCTCATATTGCTAACTACATTGTCTTCATGGAACTTCTGTAGTTTTGCTTCTATATCTGAGGCCACCAAAATTAAAACAAAGTCATAAAACTATTTGAAAAGCTTTATATTAATGTACTAGATGCCCGGTGCACAGATATGTGCATGGATTTGTGCACCAATGGTGTCCCTCCACGTGGCCTGCAGGGATCAGGCCGTGGCAGGCAGACAGGGAGGAGCCTGAGCTCAGGCCTGGTGCTGCGCCGCTCCTGCTCATCCCGGCTCCACTGCACCCAGTCAGTCCTGATAAGAAGAGGCTCACACCACCTCAGCTGCGCTAGCTAGCCGTGAGCCCTGCATCTGGCACCTGTTGGTCAGCTGTGTGGTGCTCCTGCTGTGGGAACACACTGACCACCAGGGGGCAGCTCCTGCATTGAGCTTAGGCTTTTATATAGAGAGAGTTTTTAGTCAGTAGAGCTATATTCTTAACTTTTCTTTCAGTAAAACTGTACATCTTAAATGGCTTTTTATTTTGATAGTTTTGTAGATTTAATGTACAAACACTTCAGGAAATCTAACAATGTTTGGATATTTTATTTACCCAAAGTAATTTAAGTAATTTCTTAGGAAGTTGTGGAGAGACAACTAAACAGATAAATTACCATTATTTGAGATGAGAGCAGAGATTTTTCATTCGAGCAATCCATCATCACTATAGTGATGCAATTATTTCATTTAAGAAAGCATGTATTCTGGGACATTTTTGTTATCACACTTATTTTTAACAAGATAATGTACATATTTAATTTCTTTTCATTTTAAGGATTTATAGCCTAAAATTAACAATTTAACAGATGAATATTCCTTTTACCTGAACTTTGCTTTTAGTTATAGCAGAATCAATAACAACATTTAAAAAACCTTCCACGGTATATCCTTTCTTCAACACAATTCTTATATAATCACTCTGCTTATAAACTCTTTTCAATTTACTCAACAATTATTGGTTAACTGCTCTTCAATGCCAGGAATAGTTGTCAATAAGGGAAATAGAAACATTCAGGGATTCCTTCTTAAAGGAGGAGCAGGAATTTGGGGAGGGCTTCTCAAGCAGGTAAAGTGAGACTGGTTAATAATGCAGATTAACTATTAACTGTTTAATAATATGGATTAACTATTAACCGGTTAATAGTGTGGATTAACTATTAACCGGTTAATAATATGAATTAACTATTAACTGGTTAAAAGTGCAGATTAACTGTTAACCGGTTAATAATGCGGATTTTGTAATCCAAAGAAAACATGATGATTTCAAGAGAAACATCAAAAGTGCTTTATTCAAAGTAATGTCCATTGCTAGCTACACATTTCCCCCATCTTTCAGGTAATTTGTGGATACCGTCTGAATAGAACTTTTCTTGTTTTGAGGCAAATCATTCAGATACCAAATTTTCCACTTCTTCGTATGTTTTGAAGTGCTGCTCAGAAAGTGTGTGTGCCATCGATCGGAACAAGTGATAATCTGAAGGAGCAATATAACAAAATAGCATGCATATCAAATCACATATATATCAACATGTGTAACTCCATCTACTGAAAAAAAATCCGCATTATTAACCGGCACACCTAGTAAAATTGTCATGCAAATTCTTGTATGTAAATAGTTTAAATTTGAAAATCATTGGTTTCCACCACTACTCCTTCTCACACAAACAAGCACTTTGGTTTGGAGCTTAAGGCATTTTTTAATAAATGTGAATACTTAGGAATTAATTTTGTTTGTGCATGACAAAGATACATAAAGACTTACTTGGGTATATGCATCTGGGAATAATATACGAATGAAGCACTCAAGAGTAGTCTCCCCCCCAAAAACCATAAAGAATGTAGATACTGCAGAAAACAAAAGGAAAAAGGAAGTGCAAAAACTTCTGAATTTCTCATTCATTGCTAACCCTTCTTTCAGCTGTAGTGAGAGAGCAGGGGAAATCAGAATCTGTAAGTCATGAGTCCTCAGCAATTGGATATTACCTGTTATCTGCTCAGTCCTGTATTTTTGTCCTCCCATCCCATAACCTCATGGATTTGACCCCAAATTATAAAAGGTGCTACGTAAATAACAGGGACCACTACCATTCTGGCTTTCCATTCTCCTTCCAGTCATTTTTTTTTTCTCCTTTGGCCCCATTAACAATTGTTTTCTGTTTTATCATCTTACCAGTTCTTCTTATTGTTGTATCTACCCAAAACAAACAAACAAAACCAAGTAAGTTAGTACCCTTCTTCTCCTATGGAAATGTTAAAGATGGGAGAATACATTCCTTATGCCATCATGGCATGAGGAATTCTCCATACATATACATATGCATGTCCATGAATATATACCTGTGCAACAATTGTGTTTTTCTACTTGTTTGTATTGTGAAGGAGATAGGTACTATATTATTCCAAGGCATAGCCACATTTACAGTAGTCTGTGTAAATCCTTTGTAGAGCTATAAGGATTCACACAGTTCTGTTAATGAAATTGACATGTGAGAAGGTGCTTATAAAAAAATCAAATGATTACTTTCTAACGTAATTTTATTGAGAAACATCTGGGATTTTCATTTTGGTTTTTTAGCAAGACTACATATCTGAATATCTAGTAAAAAACTTTAATGTATTTGGTATTCAATTTCCTGAAACAAATAAAAGAAATACAGATGCACACAAGTGTATATAGCCATTCATGTGAACAGTTCTTTTCCTGTATTAAGGACCCCTGAATGAGTAAGAATTTTGCTCTGTTGTGCAGAAGTTAATTTTTTATGTTCTTTAAAGTATTTAACCATCTTACTAAGTTGGATGAGTAGGATGGTTATATACTGATTGGTAGAACATAAACAGAGCACACAATTTGGTATGAACTACAGTCTAGTCCAGGGGTGGGCAAACTTTTTGACTCGAGGGCCACTATGGGTTCTTAAACTGGACCGGAAGGCCGGAACAAAAGCATGGATGGAGTGTTTGTGTGAACTAATATAAATTCAAAGTAAACATCATTACATAAAAGGGTACAGTCTTTTTTATTTTTAGTTTTATTCATTTCAAATGGGCCGGATCCGGCCCGTGGGCCGTAGTTTGCCAACGGCTGGCTAGTCTGAGCAATACAAATAACATGGATATCCCAGATTAGTCTGAAGAGATATTGTCAAGACTGATGAGAAGATTACACAATACATGCTCACACAAACTGTGGTTAGTGCTATTAGTCTTTAGTTGTACTCACCACAGGAGTAACCAAAACTTGCAAGAAAAAGGTAGGTCAGTTCTTAAAGAATATCAGGAAAATATGGAAAGATAGGTCAGATACACACCATATTAGTAAATTCCTTTAGTGAAGAGGTGGTACTAGAGATAAATTGTAACAGTTCATCTGGAAGTTAAAATTTCCTATAAAGTTATTTAGAAATATTTACATTGAGAAAAAAATTATACTACTAGATATATATTTCATTTTTCTTCCATACTATGACTGGCTTAATTTTTACTTACCTTTTCCTCCCTGATCTTTCCTAAAACACCTTCTGGAATCAAGATTTTAGAAATGGTCTTTCTTCACCCTTTTGTAACTGTAGGAGTAGATAGCTCTTTGTAGTTCTTGTTTCTTTAGAATACATTGAAATATTTACAAAATGAGGCTCACTTCATATAGAAACACACATCTTATGGAATGGTCTCATCAAGAAGGAGGAACAATAGGAATTCTAGAGTGGGAGTCTTGGGCTAGGAGATGCAAACTTGGTTTCTAGTTCCAATTCTGCAACTAGCTAGCAGTGTGACATCAGCAAGTTAACTTCTCTGGGCTTTAGTTTTTTTGTTGTTTGTTTGTTTGTTTGTTTTTTCATCTATACCATGAGGGTATTGAGCAAGATGCTTTGTAAGAGTTCTAAAAATTATAAAAATGTTCTTTCTACATTGGGAGCCGGGGAATTCTGTATTGTAAGATTTGGCCAAGAATGTCTCTTCTTGTAGCCTTGGCCAAGTCCCAGAATTGTCCTTTGTTTATTACATCTCTGAAATATGCATTTCACAGGTATTTTTAAGCGATTAGTTAGCGTTCATAAAATGCTTTGAAGAGCTTTTATGAATGTTGTCTTTCTTTCCTGTTTTATGCAGTTGTCCATAATAGAAACCAAGTGCTCTGTAAATGAAATCAGTGTTTCCTTTAATGTGAATTAGGGTTTTTGGCATTTCTCAGTCTCAATATTAAAGTAGTGGGACACTTAATCTGCATAAAATTGTATTTAAAGCACACGTTTAATTATTTTCTTCCCTTCACTTCGAGGTGAAAACAATTTTAGTTCCGGAATGCAATGGTAATTACACTCCGTAGTCGCTACTGGAGTTGCTGTCAGGTAGTAAAATCTGATCAATTTGGAATTTGCTAATTTGTAATTCCAGTGCTTTTACCTGGCTGAAGTTTATTTCTAAATGATGAGGAATGGTGTTGTTAAACAAATTAATAGTGTAAAGTATATTTAATGGACTATATTTCTACTTAAAGGAATTATTTTTAAAGCCTTTGGCATAATAGATGTTTGCTCATGAGAGAGAACTACAGATCTCACCTAGCAGTTTATTAAAGCGAAAGATCTTTATATAAGTAAATGTCCATCATCAGATATAATGATGGGTTTGAGTATATTTAAGAGTGCTGAGCATGGGGTAGAGGAAAGCATCCTTATTTTCTTTTCCCTTTGAACAAATACTACAATTGTAGTACCATAAAAACAAGTTCTGAACATTAAGCCTAAAAAAACCCATTAAGTCTAAGAATAATCTAGGCTGAAAATGAGCATAGATTATTTGGTGGTATTGGTTGATTTCTTTGGAGCCTAATGAGATTAATTACAAAGAATATTGCTTTTAAAATCAGTTGATTGTTCACAGAGGAACAATAATTTGAGAACCTTTGCAATAAAGTGGTCTTTACCTGTTTGTGAGGGTTACCCTCTTGGAAATTTGGAAAATTCTATATTCACTCCATTTCCCACTTATAAACTGTTGAGTAGTCTTTATAGATAAACTGCTCAGAACACTTTACTACCATATTTTTACATAGGTTTTGGGTTGTTTGTTCTCAGGAGAAGTTACAAGTGCAATCACTGCTTTGTCATAAGTTGGAATGTGGTTGAATTTCCTTCCTAAAACACTGCTTCCTTGCTACAGATAGCTAATTTGTAGCTGTTTTATGTTTTGTATTTTAAATGCTTGAGAATGCTTTAGGTTTTTGGAATGGGACATTCCAAACTTGCTTGAGTACGTGTTTGTGTTTCCTTCTTGGGGTTTCCAATAGATTGTTACTGCTGATTGTACCTGCAATCTTTTTGCTCTATAACTATTAGGTATTATTACACAAAACCTTCTAATGTAAAATATTGAGCATTGTTTATTTGTATTAGTGGTGGGCTTTTTTAACCTTTGAAATATATTTTGGTAACCAAGCTATGGATAAATACTCCTTTCTGTGATTCCTTTGAAGATGTCTATGAGACAGTTTTGTGTGTGGGTACTAAAGAACTGAAAATATAATTTAATCCTTTGAAATGTTTGTTTTTTTGGGGGGTTAATTGTATATGCTAGATTGAATAAAAATTAGTTGTGAGATGGTGATGGCTGACATCTATTTAATATTTAATAAAGTTTATGCATTACTGGTCAATATTTCAAAATAGTCTTTCAATCTCTTCATATATATGAATGTTTATGTGCATATACAGGGTGTCCCAAAAATGTATACACTGTAACAGCTGATAGCTCAATTTTGAGAATGAAATGTATTTTAATAAACACTGCCTTTATAATTATTCAAAGTGTGTGTATACATTTTTTGGGACACCCTGTATATGAATGTGTGTATGTATATACTGCATACCTACTGTGAGTCTGTTTTTGCCCCACCCTACTATATATGTTTGGGTTTCATAGGAAAATACTTTTTGCCTGAATGTTGATGTGTATCTTTAAGGAAGGTACTTGTTATTTACCTTAGCTGATTTAAGTCTGTATTTCTAGTATATTAAATTATATATTTTGGAATTTTTAAAATGGTATGCTTTATAGAAACATTGATCTGTGATTTTTGAATACAAGGGAGAAATCCTCTTAAGGAGTAAGTCTCCTTTAAGAGTAAATCTTTTAGAAACTAGTAATAATTTGGAAAGAGTATCTGAAGCCCACTACTCAAGTTGGAAGCACAAGTTTATTGTTTAGATACAAACTCGAAAGTAAATACCAGCTCTTTGTCACTACAGTGATTTTTTTTTAAAGGTACTGGCTTTTGTGTCAATGGTAGTCTGCCTTTGCTAAGCTTTCACTGATGAAGAGAGATAATTCTGCTTTTAGGTAGAAGTGGAAGGGTGCTGTGAAGCTAGATATTTAGTGATGGTGACTTACCTGCATCAGAAATAAAATACTGCAGCCTGAAAATAAAGAGTTCAGCACAATACCAGTTGTCCTATTTTCCCGTCTTAGAATTGTGTAGAAAATTGCGAGTTTGATGCTTTAAACAGACACTTAAAACAATCACTTTCAGGGCACTTAGGATGCTATTTTCTGGCAGTATTTTAAAACAATATAGATGAACCTTATATTTCCATTGCTTTCATGAAATACCTCAAGCTGCCTTTGACAGCAGCTTTAGTTTTTGAACCTCCTTGTCAGTCAGTAAGCCCTAGAGGTTACGGGACCGGCTGCTAAGCTTTGGAATGGTCCCTGCTGGACACCTGCTTGGCCAGCAGCATTGGTCTCTCCTCTAGGCAATTTGTGAGCTGTTTGGGGGCGGGGGAGGAGTGGGGGGGGTGAACGGGAGGGGAAAGGGGGAGAGAAGAAGGGGAGGGCAGCATTGAATTAGATTGTTGATAGCGTCCCTCTGAGGACTGCTATTAAGAGCATGCTACTCTGTACTTCTCTGCTGCAGAAGACAGAGTGATTTTCGTGTTACCACAGCATGTTGTAAATGTATGAGATTTTGCTCATCCCGGCTTGGAAATAAGAATAGGGAAAGGAGAGCACCTTGAATCAGAAGCTACTAGAAGAACGTGCAGAGTTCTGCAGCAGTTTATATTTGTTCTTACATTTTGCCTTCTTCTAACTGGAAAACAGAGAGACTGGCATTTTTAAATGGGCTTTTCCCATAATGGCATTCTTGTATTGTGTGGCCAGAGCTTGCACAGGAGGAAAGCAGGCTGCTGAATTTAGTCACTGATCTCTATTAGCTGTGGCCTAAGGCTATGCTGAGGTTTATATCCCATTTGTATTGTTGCAGCTCAAAAGAAGAATGTTCAGAGGATGACAAGTGTATTCTGAGTAGGTATGTTGTTTCATTTTCATGTGAAACCCATCTATTTTTTTCCTGCTACTATTGGTCAGAAATCAGGTTAAGAGGTGCAGAATATAGTACAGTGCTGCAGTATCCCGGTTAAGGTAGAACAATGGCAATGCAAGCTTAAAACAATACAATAAAAAGCAAAACCCTAGCTGCTTTTTATTAAATAAAGCTGCATTGTGCCGTATGCACAGTGCAGTCTTAAAAAAAATATACTGCAGTCAACGCTTTCCTAACGAGGTGGCACTATTGTTGAGTTAGAACGATAGAATCATCATATTGCTTTAGGGGACAGGAGGATTTAAAGGAGGTACCTTGCAGCCCTATCTTACTGATTGGAAGCATCGGTTTTAGGGCACTGGCAGAATCCTTTGCTTGTTCTCCGCGGCAGCCACTGCTGTGTCAGTACAGTGTGGAATGGAAGTCCTAGTTGGTAGTCTGTTATGGAAACGCTGTTTACTGTTATTGTAGTACCGTGGTGACAACATGCCATTGAAATGGAAAACGAGCTCTCCTGCTATCTGGAAATTCCCAGTTCCTGTGCTTAAAACATCCAGGTCAACTCCACTTTCTCCAGCATACATGTAAGTGAGAGAAAATAGGATGTTAAAGTGGGATTTCATTCATGAATCAACCTTGTGGCAAAAGGGGGTAAAAATCACAAACAGCAACATCCAAAAATGCACAAGATTAAAAACTGCAAACGTGCTTATATTTAAAGATATTGGCATGCACACATTTTACCTTTGTTTTGTTTCCTTAGGAGTTTGTTTATTTTTATTTAAAGTGCCTAATGGTAATTTAATTACTAATATGAAAGTCTTGAGATATACCTAAGGAATTGCACAAGTATAAACTTTAATCTTTTACATTGTTTTTTTTTAAAATTTTTGTATATCTGAAATACTTAAGATGACTTCTTTTGTGCAGCGGCACAAAAAGCTGCTGATGCTTGCTCTTGTGTTGTGTGAAATATGGAAATGCTTTATATAATTTTTTAATGAATTTAAAATATTTAGAGTTAACACATTGTTAATAAAATGAATCTTTTAATCAGGACTTTTATATTTGAGCTGTGTCTGAATAGTAATCAGTTTAATATCTCTTTCCCAGTTTTATAATTCTGGTTCTGAGGTGTAAGTTTGAATTTGTGCAAATTACAGTTGTACAAATAGCTATTTATACATGTGGAGTTGAAAAGTACATGATTCAAATGCCTATTTTACAATTTTATTTTAAGTAAATGTACACTGAAGTATATTGGGCATTTTTTCCTAGAATATTTGGAAATCTTATTTTTTAAATTCACAGTGTTGCTTCCAAAACAAAATCCAGGAGATATAATAAAATATTCCTTTAAAGTATTGTCTGTGATTTTTTTTTTGGTGGAATAAGGAGTGAAAGCTGGACCTTTTTAAAAAATAAAAATTAGTATTGAGTAAAGCTTTTGAGCATAAGTCTGTCTTAACTGTCAGTGTTCCCTTTAAAATATTTTTCAGTAGGAGAGATGTGGAAAATTCTTCCTGCTTTAGATTAATTGTGTGTTTAGAAATCTGGTGAGTTGCCATTTTATTACTTAGTTTTTATTTTTTTATGAGGTTCAGATACACAGTGGCGTCTATGTAGTTCTTTGAATGGCTTTCAGCTGCTAAGGAAATAAGTGTGCTTGTGCTCTCAGTCCCAAAGAGGTGATTCCCTGGAAAGCGCTGGAAAATGAGGACATTTTAGTTAAATCCTGTCATCATTTCATTTTTTGATTTAAAATATCTCTTTTTAGAGATGCTTCAAGTGATTTTATCTGTTTTGGAGTTAAACTCTTTTCCCTATAAATTGTATTTTAAGTTATATTTGTAAAATAAGAAAAAAAGATCAGCTATATTTGTTTCGAAAAAGCTGTAGTTGTCAAAAGCACAAAAATAATGGAGGTGACAAGTTAATGGAGTTCCTTCAAATTTTTCAGAAAATGTGATGTGCCTGTTGACTTTATGAAACTTAGCTGGTGAGAAATGACTAAAGATTTACCAAAAGGAAGTTTATCATCAAAACAAAACAAAACACACACCCCCAACTAAAATCAGTAGGTTATAATTAATAATGTTTAATGATTCTAGTATTTCTACAATATTTTACTGTCCAAAAGATCCAAAGTATAGCTCCAATTGCAGCTGGTTTAAAAATACTTATATTTGATTAATTCATAATAGCCACAGACTCAGATATAACCCAATACAACATCTTTAATGAATAACTTTCTTCCTTTTAAGTATGTACTCACCTCTTTGACCTGATGATATGAATGAATTGATTTAGAGGATAGAAGCTAGAAAATATCACAGACCTTGCATGTTGACATTGATTATTGGTAGTACAAGTAGGTACAATGGAAAAATATATTCAAAGAGGTAGCATTAGCCTAGACTATTCTGACATTGTGATAGTCTATATTATTAAATTGGCCTTAATTTATTTTTCTTTATAAATAAACACAGGTTTGAAATATTATGTAAATATACATGAAGAAAATATGTTAAATATAGGAAAAGACTAGCTTAGGAAGTTTAAAAGCAGCTTTAAAAACAAATTTAGAGTTCATTTACTTACTTGACCAGAAATAAAATTATCATGTTTAACATGTTGTTCTTGTCAGTGCTTCTTTATATTCCATGACACTTCTACATACAAAATGATACTTAAGTTTAGTATTATTTTTGCTTTCAAAAATTATAATAGAGAATACTGGGTCAAATAACATTATATTTATTTTCACAATCTTTCTGCTAGCAAATAGGTTAAATGGTTATTTGTGTCTTTTGGGTCTAAAGTCTTTGCATTAAAATGGAATAAATTCTGACACCGATAAGATGTGATGTTTTAGAATTTACTTGTGAAATTATGTATAAATAATTAAAATAGTATCTTGAATATAGAATTCTTCACAGTTAAGAAAGCATATTTTTGTAGGTTTGCTTATGTACCAGAAACACTGGTTTGCAATGTTTTATCATTATGTACTATGATTTGTCAAATACATGTTATGTGGTTTTCATTGAAGACGGGTACTTTTTCAAGACTAAAATTTCAATATGAAATATTTTTGGTTGTAGTAATTGAGCAAGTATGGAAAAACATAAAGGCTCTTTACAGCGTCTTTCTAAACTCAGTGTAGGTGCTACTTAGCTAGAGAGAGCCTTCCATTGATGCTGTGGATAGGGCAGTGCTGCTACACTAGTGAAAGCTACAGTAAGGAATGTTTAACTTACTGCAAACATTGAAGAGAAAGGCTATTTTTCCTTGTGGGTTTACATACAGAAATTTTTCTTTCTGATTCTTTAGAATTTGAATGACAGTTGAAACTTCTCCATATTTTCAAGACTTATTGATGACTAACAATATTTTTGATAATATTAGGGAAAATAGTTTTTTATATAATGCACTTTTCAAATTGTGTTATAATATGATTTGGGAAGAGTGGAATATTTTAAAGACAAGAGATTTAGGAAACAAATCCTTTGGCCTCCAGATAGATTTATTGCCAAATGCTTAGTCTTTATTGGGTAGACTTAGCCTTCCTTCAGCTTCAGTTTTGAAAAGTGGCAGGGTGGTGTGCCATCCATGTAGAATTCTGAAGGGATTGTCTTGATAGAAATCTGAGTGACATGTTTGTGTTACACTCTTTTCAACAGTAGGTTGAAGTTCAACCTTAGCCTGAGGGAAGATCTTCTGGTCAGTGTAAACTGAATTAGTAAAGACTCTGCTCCTGACAGGTGTGAATCATATAAATTAACCTGTCATTTTGCCTAAATTAAAAAATACACTCCCATCTTAGTGGGTTTCTGGTGTTTTGGTATTCATCGTTTTAAAATAGCAAATGGTTCCTTCTGCCTAATGTTATAGGATTAATGTATTGCTAGACTCTAAGGACACACTGAAATAGACCAGGATTGGCATTAGTGATCCTTTTATCTTTTCTTCATAAGCAATACATTTTGATAATAGTAGTGTGACAGTTGGGACTAAGATAATAGGTAAGAATTAACCAGCTCAATATAACAAGGAATTCTAGCAAGACTGACACTAAGGGATATTTTCCTTAGAATTTTGCCCTTCTCAAGGAAAAGGACAATGAGTGTAGAATGAGTATTGGTGAATTAGACTTTTTCTCTTCTGGCCAATGCACTTGCATTCAGTTAGCTTCCTGTTTACAATGATTTTGTTTAATATGCAAAATATATTTTATAGTAAATATCAATAGCACAATATTTTATAGCAATTGTTTTCTATAATTTCATCATTAAAATTCAGTATCTAGATTTCCTGAGAAAAGAGTATGCATAATATATAAATGTATTTTTGTTTGTGGGTGATTCAAAGGATAGACTAAATTAAAATATGCATGTGTGTGTTCTTTTTGCTTAATCCCTTCACCAATAAATTTAATAAAAAATAAAAACATGTATTTGCCTAATGTGACATGTCTAGCTCCTAAGATTGTCTTTTTTTCTAATTTGGTGAATAGAAGAAAACTTGTGGTTTTAGATATCTTTTTTATTTAGCAAAATACTTATTAACTTGTTTATCTCACATTAGAAAAGAATATACTTAGTCACGTTCACAATTAGCATAGACATAAACTTATGTTTTGTGTCTGCTTAATTTGTTTTCACTACATATGGTCAATCAAACAAAATTATATGGAGCAGTAACATAAAGAACTCCTAAGAACAATTTAGTGTTAGTCTGTAACTTTTGTGGCACATTCTCTGGGAATTTCCATTGTCTGAGTTTGCAAAAGGGCTAGCTTTGCCCTTATTAATGGAAAACCATGGAGATAAAGTGACCTTAGAGATAATTTAGAGAATCCAATACCCCCTTTAAAACAAGAATCCTTCCTGTGACACCTCTGAAATATGGTGATACATCTCCTCCTTGATGACGGGCAGCGACAAAGAGCTTACTACCTCATCAAGGCAGCACCTTTCATTTGTGGACAGCTCTTCCTTGCATTGAGCAAAATCAATTCATATCTTTTATTTCCTGTCCCTAGTGTGCCTTATCAAGCTATATACTAAAAATATCTATTTTCTCCATTACGTATAAGTCTGGAAATCTTCTCTTTAACTCATGTGACATGTTTTCCTGACCCTTCACTCTGCTGGCTGTCCTCACCCAGATATTTTTTTAATGATAATCTTTATATGAGATACTACATCTGAATGCAATGTTTTTTTATATGGTCTGACTAGAAGAAGACACCTCTGTCCTTTTATACAGATGTTCTGCTTGTCTTATAGAGCCTGGGACTATATTATTTTTTAATCATAGGGTTCACACTGGACCATGGTGAATTTAGAGTTTACTAACTTCCAGAGGTTTACACATGGATTGCTTGCTCTTCATATTCAGTGTTTATTCTTTTATTTTATTTTATTTTATTTTATTTTATTTTATTTTATTTTATTTTATTTTATTTTATATATTTTATTGATTTTTCACAGAGAGGAAGGGAGAGAGATAGAAAGTTAGAAACATCGATGAGAGAGAAACATCGATCAGCTGCCCCCTGCACATCTCCCACTGGGGACGCGCCCACAACCCAGGCACATGCCCTTGACCGGAATCGAACCCGGGACCCTTCAATCCGCAGGCTGACGCTCTATCCACTGAGCCAAACCGGTTTCAGCCAGTGTTTATTCTTTTAGCTACTTCAGATCTTTTAGTCTGAGGAAGTGTGGCATGTGGAAGTGAAGTTAAATTTTTGTTTTAAAGCCTATTGTGTATGTTTTTTTAAAAACCTCATAACCATTTAATTTAACTGAAAAATGTTGCATACAAGAAACTTGTACTACAGACAGCTAGTATTTTTTATGCTTTCAGAAATTTCCAAGAATTTTACTTGTTAATAATTAATCTAGATTCATTTTTTATCCTTAAATGAATGTTAATTCCAAGTACTCCTCAAAAACAGTTGCCCCACAGGGGAGAGAGGTGAAAATGCAAATCGTATACCATCATGGGAAGTCTGGCTAAAAATTATAAGAATTCCAGACATTCTCCTTGAAACTCAGAATATTTAGTAGGGCCAATTTAGGAGGAGGGAAAAGAAAGAAGAAAGAGACAATAAGCAAGTTTTTGTGTTAATGACTATTACTTGTGGTTAGTCAAGAAATATAAGCATCGTGCATGATACTGTAAATTGAAATGGCAGTTGAGTGTATTGCTTTATTTTCTTAAGACTGTGAGAAAGGCGGTATAAAGGTGAGATTCTTGGGGAATCCTATATAATAAAAGCCTAATATGCAAATTGTTCCCTCGACCGAGAGTTTGACCGCTTGCTATGATGTGCGCTGACCACCAGGGGATGGTGTGGAACATGGCAGGCGTCGGCAACATGTTGCTGGCAGGATGGTGGAGCAGGTGAACAGGTGGCACCAGGCCAAGGCAGGCATGAGTGGGGGCCCGATTGCCCTGCCAATCACCCTGTAGATGGTGGCCAGCGGCCGGCAGGTCCTGATCATCCAATTGGGGCCAAGCCCTGACCTGGGATGGGGAACTGGCGGTGGGTGGCAGTGACCAACCTCCCGTGGCGCCCGGGCAGGAGGCTGCGAACTCTCGCCTGCTACCTGGGAGCAGGGGTGATGGGGACAGAGGTGAGGGGTGTCAACTGAGCTTGCACTCATTCCTCCTGCCACCCTCCCCCGGGACACGAGGGCTCGCTTGCCGGGGAAGCCCCCTGCGCTCAGGTGCCAGGTGCTCGTGAGGAGCCCACCCTGCACCTGTGTGGCCTCTTCCAGATGAGCCAGGCCGCAGCCACCAGGACCGCAGGGGTCGGTCAGGCTCCCCGTGGGTTTGCGCAGGAGCCGGTCTGTGAGGCCAGCCAGGAGAAAGCGTGCTGCCCACCCAGCTTCTGTGTGGTGCCACTGGGCAGCCCAGAGGCCCACATTGCATCCCAGCCCGTGGCGTCCAGCCATGCTCATTGCATCTCCACATGGGGACTTGGGCACCGTGACTCAGGTGGAGGGGGTTGTGTGGGGGCCCGGGGGCCCAGGTGCTGCCCAGGGCCCAGAGGTCAGCTGGGACCTGTCCTTCCACGCCAGATGCTCATGCTTCAATTGCTGGCCAGGTCTAGGGACCACACTTGTGCACGAATTTTGTGCACCAGGCCTCTAGTTGGTACATAAAGAAGTTAATGAGTAATCCATTTTTGCAAGTGCTTAGTTCTTTTTCAATCACCTTATATAAATGAATTTATAATATTCAAAAGTTATTTACTTCCTGTTATGTACCAGGCATAAATCTTCTGGGTATTAGAGGTATAGTCCTTGTAGTCATTCAAAATGACCATTCTTTGTCTTCCATACTATCTTTATTCACAAATAATTTAATTGCTTAATTTATTTTATTGTTGTGAAAATTCTTACCCAAGATAATCAAATTAAATAACATGTTTGTTTACTGTATCTTCAGTATTGATAACAAATTTAATGGCAATGAAAACACTACAGAAATGTGTCTGGGCTAGATGAGGAGACAGGAATTAGGGAGAGATACTAGGTTTTAAAGTGCAATTTATGTTTAAACTTGATAGTAATCTTCTTAAACAAGAAGAACAGAATGCCATACTTTAAGTTGGATAAGGTTTAGGTGCTTTATAGTGCACAAAGATACATGGTTTACCTTCTAAGTAGCAATAATTTGATCCTGGACTATACAATGTAAATTTGGTGAAATGTAAAATTATATCGTGTTACCAAGTTTAGTAAAAGATTTCCAATTAGAAGACTTCCTACATGTATATGTTCCTACAGGTAAATGTTGTTTTTACCCAATTTTGCCACATTTATGGTATGGTAAGACAAGCATGCTCAACTTGTTGGAGAGTACTTCTTATGATATGGTTCAATGGAGAAATGAAACAAGTTATCCTTCCATAAGAAAAACATAGTTAAAAATAACTTTGAGAACGCTAAGAGCTTAAATCTTGAATCTAGCCTATATAACAGATGTTGTAAATTTCATATGAAATTTTTAAAAATTTATTTGCAGTTTAAAAAATTGTCCTGGTTTCGCATAGTTAAATATAATATGATTTATTGAGTACTATAAAAGTGCCGGGAACTTTTCAAGCTGCCTCCCAAACATTCTATAAGGGTAAGTCTTTTCCCTGCTTTACACACAAGGGCACAGTGTTCAGGGAGCTTAATTAAGTTGTTCAATGTTACACTTTAAGTAAGAGGTGAAATGAGAATTCAAACTTAGGTCTGCTTGATTTCAAAGCTCTTAACTTCTCTAATGCCTTTTTGTTTTTATAGACTTTTGCTACTTTCATGTCATCTATTAATTAGGTAATATCACACTAGGATTAGATGAACAAAGAATATGACAGATGAGAAGATATTTTTTTTAAATTGGATGGGGGTAAAGAGAGAAGTAAGGTTTATTTGACAATACTGTCAAGTGGTGAAGCTGTAGAAAAATCCTGGGGCAATTATCTTTACTTGCTGGTATATCAGGATTAACCTTAGTGTTTCCTATTTCTCTTGAAACACTATTCTACCTACACTGGCTACCTATTTTTTTCTTCCATGTAATTATCCACCACGGACAGTGCTGTAGTTGGTGTGCTCTTTTTAGCACTTTCTAAGGGTACTATCCATTCAGTATGTTTAGTATTTTCTTGTGAACATTATTGTCGCATCGCTTAATTATGTGCAAGGTCTAAAAAAAAACACAACCAAACAAAAAACCAAGACACACACACACAGCACTCCATGTATTAATTTTCTATTGCTGCCATAACAAATTACTGCAAACATCACAACTTTATTACAGTTATTTAGGTCGTAAGTCTGGTATGGTTCTCACTGGGCTAAAGTCAAGGTGTGTCAGCAGGGCTGTATTTGCTTCTGAGATTCTGAGGGAGATTGATTCTTGCTCATTTGGGTCATTGGCAGAAGTCAGTTCTTCACAATTGTAGGACCACTATGATTCCCATCTTCTTCTTTTTTAAAAATATATTTTATTGATTGTTTACAGAGAGGAAGGGAGAGGGATAGAGAGTCAGAAACATCGATGAGAGAGAGACATCGATCAGCTGCCTCCCGCACACCCCCTACTGGGGATATGCCCGCAACCAAGTCACATGCCCTTGACTGGAATCTAACCTGGGACCCTTGAGTTCTCAGGCCGATGCTCTATCCACTGAGCCAAACCGATCAGGGCTGATTCCCATCTTCTTGCTGGCTATAGGCTAAGGGTCAATTTCAGCTTCTAGAGGGCCTGCATCCCTTGGCTTATGGCTCCCTTCTGCCATATTCAATGCCAGAAATGGCAGGGTGTTTTTTTTTTTCCTCACACTGATCTCTTTCTGACCTACTTTGCTTTCGTTTACCATTTTTAAGGACTCATGTGATTAAGTTGAGCCCACCTGGATAATACAGGATAATTTTTCCATATCAAGGTCCTTAATCACGTCTACAAGATACCCTTTGTCATGTAATCCCATATTCACATGTTCCAGGGATTCAGACGTGGACATCTTTGAGAGGCCATTATTCTGTCTACTATGCTATAGTTGAACACAGTTAGGCTTATGCATGCATTGTAAAAAATTATTCCAATTGACCCAAGTGGTTCTTGTTACTACACTATACTACTCTCTGGGCCAGTAGTTTTATTCTTGAAAATTACAATAGTTTAAATATAACATAGGCAGTTCTCAAACTTTGCAACAGTGATTAACTGGAAACCTTATAAAAAGTAGAATTATCCAGTGACAGAGTTATAATCTGAGGTTGTGTTAAAAGTATCATGAAGACAATCTCTAATATTAGAACTTTTATTATGCTCCAAGTCCTATAAAACAAGCACAAATGAATTGTATACAAAGAATTTGCAAATATAGAGAAACAGGTAAAATGCAGATATGAGTTCAAACTAAGATCCTAGTCATTTAAGAACTTTATTTTTTATTTGCCTTCTTAAAAATTCAGGCTGTTTTTGAGATGGTTTGCATGGCCCACGTCTCCTTTTAAAAGCTAATAAGCATTAGTGACACATTTTGATTAAAATCATTAATTCATTTTCTTTTTTAATTGTATTTTTATTGATTTCAGAGAGGAAGGGAAAGGGGGAGAGAGCTAGAAACATCAATGGTGAGAGAGAATCATTGATTGGCTGCTTCCTCCACCAGGGATTGAGTCCGCAACTGGGTATGTGTCCTGACTGGGAATTGAATTGTGGCCTCCTGGTTCATAGGTTGACACTCAACACTGAGCTATGCTGGCTTGGCATGAATTCGTTTTCTTAATAAAGTTTTATGTAATAAGCAGAAGTATCTCAAATTTCTCCATTGACATTAGAGCTGTCTAAAAAGTGCTACACTGAGTGTGTAATACAAGTTGGTTGATATTGATTGTTTTTTATTGTATTGAAGAAAAAAATGTCAAAGATCCCTGTATTTCTTTCCACTTTCTCTGAACACTTTTAGTATATACAAAGGACTGTTCAGAATAAAACAAAGTCCACAGGAAAATAATAGTTAACAACTAGCAGGCCCTCACATATCTCTGAAAAGTCATAAGGATAATACAGGTTGTTGAGAGAACCATTTAAAAATCTTCAAAACCTATTACAGAATCAGTGACATATAATTATCTGCTTGTTGCCTTACTAATGCCTTTCAGTGCTTTGAGCAAGGGAAATATACAGAAATTTTGGCATTGGTTAACATTTATTGAGTGAAACAGGGACAGTAAAATAACAGATGAGGACTGTCTATGTCACTCAGTTATTGATTATAAAACCTGACCATCCAGCAAGTTACTGTGGCCTGAAAAAGTGACATTTCTAAACTTGGAGGTGAGTGGAGGAATGTTCCAAACTCAAAACCAGTTATTTAACTCTCTGAACACTGTTTGCTTCCTATTATGGAAGGTGCAAGGGCTTGATTGAGTTTTTTATTTAAAAGGCATGGATTGCCAGCACCGGTTTGGCTCAGTGGATAGAGCGTCGGCCTGCAGACTGAAGGGTCCCAGGTTCGATTCCAGTCAGGGGCATGTGCCTTGGTTGCGGGCACATCCCCAGTGGGACATGTGCAGGAGGCAGCTGATCGATGTTTCTCTCTCATCGATGTATCTAACTCTCTATCCCTCTCCCTTCCTCTCTGTAAAAAATCAATAAAATAAAAAATAATAAAAGGCATGGATTACTTATTTAGAGCACTGAAAATCTTAGAAAAAGATTACTTATTTAGAGCACTGGAAATTTTTTGAAAATTAAACATGAGAATGATAAATTGGAGTGGCAAATTCAGTTGAATATTTGTGAACATCTGTGCTAAAGTAGTGCTTATGTCATCCCTTTGTCCCTTCCCTATCTCCCCCTTCTTCCCTCCTACATTAAAGTTTTTCACTGCAGGTGTTTCTAAAAATTCAAAATGACCTTTGTTCTTCATTTACAACTTGTCCTATAACATCTTCTATTATCACTTTTTCTCGTTTCAAAAATATAGTGCTTTTCACTGGTCAATGAGATAAGACCAGGACATCTCAAAAAGCGTAATTATTTTATTCAGGGTTCTTTGAAACCAAGAGCTGGAAGGAATCTTAGAAATTACTCCTTGTCATACCATTGTACCTTGAAAAAAATGTGATATTTATGTTGGATGATTTTTCCTCCATCTGTATGTTTGTAAGTAATGATTTAATCCATGCCTTTTTATTATTTTTCCCATTCCACTGTATTACAAATTAATGATTAAGACCAATTTACTGAGTGAGAAGAGATCAACCAAAGAACTTGTATAAATATATGTATATGCATAACTCCTGGACACAGAAAATAGGGTGGTGAAGGCCTGGAGTTGAGGGGGGTGGTGGAGGTGGGTTAGAAGTCAATCGGGGAGGATAGGGGCTTATGTAACAATGAAGTTTTTAGAAGACAATTTATTAAAAAACATCAGCTAGATTTCTCTTTATGCATGTGATTACATTGCAACCTTTCCCTTGTCCTACAGTGAGCCATGTTTTTAATGAACTCCGTTTGATCTAGCTTTCATTGAGGTGGACCCCCAATATTTGAAATATAATTTTGAAAAGTATATTGGATGTTCTTAGTTGTGAATAGATCATCCAGTCCCTTAGCATCACCAAATTGAAATTGTTTTCATTCATTATGAACACTTTCCTACAAGGATTGTGTATATGTAATTATTTCTAAATGATTCACAGATAAAGAAAAATTTGTGGAACTGCAACCAAAATTTTGATCTTAAGTAGACTCAAGACCTGGCTCATTAGAATATTTTCCATAGACAGATTGCTGAAATACATAGATAGATGCAGTTAGAAGGTGCCTTTTTCTCAAATGATGAGATGTACCATTGCATCATCATAAGTTCCGGCTTTCTTTTACATCATTACTAGAGGCTTGGTGCACGGATTCCTGCACTGGTGGGGTCCCATGGCCTGGCCTGTGGGGATTGGGCTAAAACTGGCTCTCCAACATTCCCCAAGGGGCCCCGGATTCTGAGAGGATGCAGGCCAGGCCAAGGTACCCCACCAGTGCACGATTGGGGCCAGGGAGGCGCCATGGGAGGGCTCCAGGGCGCATCCGGTCTGTATCACCCAGTCCTGATTGGCCGGACCCCAGCAGCAAGCTAACCTACCAGTTGGAGCGTCCGCTCCCTAGTAGTCAGTGCATGTCATAGCGACTGGTCGAATGGTCAAAAGGTTGGACACTTAGCAAATTAGGCTTTTATTATATCGGATAATTGCAGATTATAATTTTGAATAGTGGATGTTGTTTGATTGCTGATTCAGCCTTGTAAATAGCCTGTTCTGGGATGAATAATCCTTTAAAATAAAATAATAGTAAGGAAAGTTAATGTTATTTGTCTTTTCATTTGGTGTATATGCTAAATATGAACTCATACACTTCTGTATTAAGGAGCAAAGTTCTGAGTTTTGTTACTATGGTTTATATAAGTTATACAACATGGTATTTGTTAGTAGACAATGTTGATAATTTATTGTTATTTATATATCATTTAGTCCTTTGGAAAGTGTTTGTTTCTTTTATTGTGATTTTTTTGCAAGCAAATATCCCAACTGCTCTTTGTTTACCTATCTCTTTGTGAGATGCCTGGAACATAGTAGGTCCTCAATAAATGCTGAGTTGATGCATGAATTTAGGAAGTGTAGTTTTGAGGTTTGTAGCCCTGTGCAAATCACTTCACTTGAGTGTCAAATTTCTTCATTTGATATATGCAGTAATCTAATAGGTACCAGTCTTGTTAGAGAGCAAGTTACAGCTATCTTTGCTATGAAAACTAATCCAAAACCCTGATTCTGTTCCTTGCTTGCTGATAAATACCACTATGCGGTTACAGACTGAAAGTAGTTTTAGTAGAAACAATTTACCAGTGACTAGAATACTTTAGTCATGGTTCATCAAATTATAATTTGATAAAGAAAATAAGATTACAATATGTTCCAAGACAGCAACTATTCTTAAAGTAAAGAGGGTTTTTTTCTTTACTTATTTTTACATGTCTTTTACCATAATGGAGCAAATTGGATAAATTTATGTTTTAAAGCAAGTGTGTTTGCACTTAAATGATAACGTTTTGTACATATGGTTTGAAAAAAGGAATAGACTAACTGAAAAAAAGGAAATCTGACCTAGTGTTTAGGAAAAATAAATTTAAAATTAGTAATGAAAAATCATTCATGCTTACTTATCTTCTGAATTTTTATACTTAAAAGGGCTTCAACCCAATTGCAAATGTTTAGCATTTATTCCATTTAAATTCAGTAAATTTTCCTTCTATCAAAATATTTAAATAAAATGGTGTTTGTATTACTTGGTTAGCAATAGAAAAAAGGCATAGATGTTAATAAGTATGAAAATGACATATTCTATTGATAGTTTTATTCTTTAATCACTAAATATATATTTATTTTGAATTATTTGCTGGAATGTGTGATTAGTTAAGGAGGGATAGTTCAAGAAACCTTGAATTCGAGAGTGTGGCATTAGGTGTTTGTTCAGCAAGTAGTGAGGAGTCATTGAATCCTTTGAGCAAGGAAGTGACTTTTGGAGTTATAAATACAATGACAATTCATTAAGAAGATATACTATAAAAATATGTAATTTATATTAATGACAAAATCCAAATGAGAAGTAGTAGATACCAGAAGTTGTAAGGTCAGTGAGAGTGGAGAGGCTGTGAAAGACAGGAGCATGGAAGAGAGATAGTCAGTAGTACTTTAACAGTCGCTTGGATATGGAACATGGTGAAAAAGCAAGAGTCAGAGGTGACTGAAGTATTTTGATGATAACAGTTTTCTTTTAGAGTCCAAAATATCCTAGCTATGTCTCTCTTGAATGCATGACATCTGGATACATTTGAGATGACTGAACTTTATTCTGACTGACCAAGCTCCCAGAAATGATCAAGAACTATGTCATTGAATTCATTTCCATTGAAAGTACCTTTAAGTAAATCAATTTTCCATTAAAGTGTGATCTATGAAAAGATTTGATTTTGGAGATTTGGATATGACTTATTGCTTTAAGAAATAGCTGTTGTAGGTGGGGTGAGGGTAGTACCATTTAGAGTAGCATTTTACAACTAGATAGACAAATGTTTAAAACTTTGATTCTTTGCTATCCTTACATATGTGGTGATGCTTCCCAGTCTCCTTCTCACTTGCACACTGAAGGCCAGAAATTATAAATTGGTTTTCAATGACCGTGTGGAAGGAAGGAAAGTACTGCTTCTCTCTTTCTTGCTTAATATACCTTTCTCCTCAAGCAGATCAAGTTAGTACTTCCTTACTACTTCACTATTCATAGCTTCTTCAAAAACACATACAGTCTGAAAATGACCCAATTACCTTCTACTTAAAATTCCATTTTTTTAAAAGATTTTTTATTGATTATTTACAGACAGAGGAAGGGAGAGAGAGAAACAAACATCGATGTCTGAGCAAAACATTAATCAGCTGCCTCCTGCACACCCCCTATTGGGGATGTAGCCTGCAACCTGGGCATGTCCCTGACAGGGAATCAAACCAGCAACCTTTTGGTGCATGAGATGATGCTCAACCAATTGAGCCACGCTGGTCAGGGCAAGATTCTCATTTAAATGACTGAGAAGTGTGAATGCTTGATGCATATGGTGCCATATTGTTTAAATGATATGATCTGCTTCTACCCTTGTTGAGTTCCACACAAGTATACACACATACATACTCTTTAAACCAGAGAGTTCAATGTTCCTAAAAAGAAACACTTTCCCCAAGGAGCAAATTCCCCAAAGAATTATAATTTGCATCTACCCCCTCAAAAAAAGTCTACCTTTCAGGAAATAATTACCAATTTTATTAAGAATATTTAATATTTTGGATAAGCAAATATAGTCATGATACACAAAACATTTGCCCAGGATTCCTTCCTTAGTGTTACTGAACAATGGACAAAGACTCATAAAATTATTTTTGTAGAGAAATTTTTATTACATTACCAGAGCTGTCTGTAGCTAGATCATGGAATTGTGTTGTGATATAGAGCTGGACATTATAGTGATCTTAGTTAAAATACTTTTCTAGTAGTGTAATAATGTGATGGAGCCTGATGGAATTTTAGGAGAAAAATCAGAAGTCATTTATGGGGTTAAAGACTGAATTTATACTCTTAGAATATGATACTTGAATGTGTAGATAGGTGAGTGGGCTGTAGGTGACTATAGATTTTGTCCATCTCCTAACAACCTGAGAACTTAGGATCAACAATGGTTATGTTTCTTTATGGTAAGCACTAGAGGCCTGTTGCATGAAGAGACTCGTGCAATAGGCCTTCCTTTCCCTGGCTGCTGGCACCAGTTTTCCTCCGGCACCCGGGACCCAGGCCTTCATTCCGGCCGCAGCGGAGAAGCCAAGCCTCTTCAGTCTTCAGTTGTCTTCAGTGTTCAGTCTTCGCTGGGGCTGGAGCCTTCAGTCTTCGCTCTGCACCTGCATATGCAAATTAACCACCATCTTTGTTGGGTTAATTTGCATACTCATCCTGATTCGCTGGTGGGCGTAGTGGCGTGATACCAATTTACATGTTTCTCTTTTTTAAAAAAATTATTTTCCCTTTATTGATTAAGATATTACAAATGTGTCCTTATCCCCCCAATGTCCTCTCATCCCCCCAATGCTGCCCTCACCCTCACCCCCTGTTGTCCACAACCATCGCTTATGCTTATATGCATGCATACTAGTCCTTTGGTTGATCTCTCCCCCTCCCCCTCACCCTCCTCTACCTTCGCTCTGAGTTTTGAGCATCTGATAGATGCTTCTCTGTCTCTACATCTGTTTTTGTTCATCGGTTTATATTGTTCATTATAATCCACAATTGAGTGAGAGCATGTGATATTTATCTTTGACTGACTTATTTCACTTAGCATAATGCTCTCCAGCTCCATCCATGCTGTTGCAAATGGTAGGACTTCCTTCCTTTTTACAGCAGCGTAATTTGCATACTCATCCTGTTTGGCTGGTGGGTGTAGTAGAGTGACACCAATTTGCATGTTTCTCTTTTATTAGTGTAGATAGTACAAGAAGAATAACTTAAAGGCTTAAACAAAGTTTAATGTAAAAAACCTTAATGGTGAGGCAGATAGTTATGTACAAAATGGAAAATAATTTAATATGGGAATTTTTGCTTGAGTTAGACTCTTTGCTTCCATAAGCTCCATAAGTGAGATTAGCTTGATAGAACTATCCTAAGTGTGATTCCCAGACTCGTTGGGTTAATAATCTATCTTCTGATTTTTCTTTTTGTATTACCTTCTCCTGTCTTAAAAATACTGCTCATTATATTAAAATATTGATTTGATTAAATTGTATTAAACATTCTATTAAAACATGATTGATTTGATACTGAAATTCTTACCACATTCATTGAACTACTTAGATATGCCTCTAGGTCATTGCAAAATCAAGGTTGAGATTTATCATATTTATTAAAGGCTTAGAAGATATAGAATCAGTGGGGCTCTTAGAGCTGCCAGTTATAATTCTTAAAACATGGAATGCAATTGACTATTACTTTGTAATTTGAAAGTCTTACTCTATGTTTTCTTGTTTCCTTTTTAAAGAGAAATAAACATTCCCCTAAGACCTGGTCATGAATTATTGACTTTGTGAAGTTGACTATAACTGGGAAATTTTTCTAATTTTCTAAGTTTCTAAGACAGAAAAGGATAGGATTTTTACCTCTTGATTAATGATTCTCCTGTTCCCAAAGAGATTTGTCTCAGTGATTTCTAATTGGTTTTGAGTTTATGGAATCTGGCTTTATAATAAACTCAAATTAGATAACTTGGAGGTTTGAATATTAAATGAACTGAAATTTTAGGTAGGTGATACAAGAATTCTTTAACATGCTTTTCCATTGAAATGCACCATAGCACAATAGTCAAATTTCAAAGTTGGTGAGCTAAGGGTGATAGAAGTAAAATCACACCTTGGTTAACAAATCCTCTGGGAGCAAAAAGCTCCTTTAAAGAAAGTTGGCCTGGGTGTTGGAACTCCTATTCCAGTTTCTTCATTTGGGGGTTGAAGAATAAGAAGGCATGTTCCCTGTCTTAGGTATTGTTAAACTTTTCAATGGGAAAGGCTGGTGCTTGCTGAAGGGTGGATCATCCTTCCAGAGAACTAATATGTAGTCAGAAGATTATAATTATTTCCTCTGTGCACTGGGCAGGGGGCTAGTAACAGTGATGGGAACACAGTCTGTTTTCCCCAAATTACAAGTACATATTGCATCTCCCTCCCACCACTACCACTTGCATACTCTCACCATATACAGCTTCTGAAAGTTAGGGAGCTTTAACTTAGATTTTTTATATAGTAGATGTGGAATCAGAATTTAGAAATTTATTATTTTGGTTACTCTTTTATTTCTACTTCAGGTATCTATCTATCTATCTATCTGTCTATCTATCTATTATCTATATATTTTTTCATCAAAATATTATCAGAAATGTGAAGAATAAGAAGTAGGATATAAACCAAGCTTCTAAACAGAAGAATTTCCCGGTCTAGATGAGACTTGATGTACTTTAATTGGTGTATGGATTTTAAAAGATGAAGGAAGATGAAAGTTTTGAAATATGGCAGATAGAGGGAACAAACATTAATTTTAAAGGCTTTCTTGAACAGGTTTGAGATATTCAGTGCAAATGCTTTATGATTTGGATCATTAACTTTCATCCTGTTATAGTTATCTAATGGAATATCATTTGTCATTCCATTTGTTTAGCTCCATTTCCTCATCTGTGTCATAGTGCTATTTCTGTGATTGTGATGGGTGACTTTGGAATTCAAAATCTGTTATTTTAAATTTTGATATCAGTAATGTAAAGTTCTCCTTAAATTTGACCTGAGCTACATCCTAAGATATGCTATCCCCCTTACCCCATAAGCATTGGGAGAATATGAGACTTTTAGCACTGGTATTGTTTTTATGGAAGTAGTAGTAAAAATGGCTGATTTTAAACTGAATTGATTCAACCATAAAATGACTTGTCTATAACAGAATGTGTCTCTCTGAGATCCAACTTGTATTTATAAATTAGTCATTGAAATGTCATTTTCTTTATGGTCTCTACTCTGCTATTTTTCATTTTTAGGCTTGTTGTAATGGGAACAATGTGAGCTCTGGAATCAGACTGGAGTTCAAATCATAGTTACCAGACTCATGGTGAGGCCTTAAACTCTCTTCAGTTTCCTGTCTTTAAAATGGGATTGTTATGAGGATTAAGTAGTACAGAGAATGTGTCTGGCAAAATGCCTAGCACACAGCAGGTGCTGGGTAAACGATCTTATTCCTGTGTTAAAACTGACATCAGCTATTTATTAATGTAATTTTATTTTAAATATGTCAGGCATATGCATTTAAGGAAGCTACTTTACTTTGGAAAATCATTTGAACTTTTTTTTTCTTTTTTTGTGGGCTCTGGTACTTCTGCAACAGAAAAGAAAGCATTGGAAATATTAGCAGCTATTTTATATCATGTATGCTAAAGACTTCCATTAGTGAATTCATTGTAAGTGGACAATACTATACAGTTGGCTCTCTGTTTCCCCAGGTTTTTCATCCTCAGGTTCAACCAACTATATTTTCAGTCTACATCCATATTTTTAAAAAAATATTTTTATTGATTTTTTTACAGAGAGAAAGGGAAGGGAATAGAGAGTTAGAAACATCGATGAGAGAGAAACATCGATCAACTGCCTCCTGCACACCCCCCTACTGGGAATGTTCCCGCAACCAAGGTACATGCCCTTGACTGGAATCTAACCTGGGACCCTTCAGTCCGCAGGCCAACGCTCTATCCCCTGAGCTAAACCAGTCAGGGCTAAATCCATATTTTTTATTAGGGGTTGGGAATCTGAGATTTGGGGGGGGGGGGCGGCGGCTGACTGTATGCATTGTTCTACCCCATTTTATATAAGGTACTTAAGCATCTATGGATTATGGTATCTGGGTGGGGGGGAGTGTTCTGGAACCAATCCCCTGTAGATACTGAGGGACGACTCTATTTAAGTCATTAAAAAATACAAATAAGTAACCAAATCTTCATCTTTCTTAGTTCCTTTCAGGCAAGCACCTCATTAAGGAGATATATTCTCCACAGTTTCTTAAACAGCAATTAATTTATGTCTTATGAAGAGAACTTGCTGTGATATTTATAATTTCCTTGTGCAATGATACTGTAAATGACATTTTAGTTAGGGCATATCTTTTAGTATTTTAAGTTTTAACTTTGTTGTGTCTTTCTTTTAATAAAAACACCAAACTTATTTTATACATATTAATTTCATGAGTTGGAAATTTCCTTTCTGATTTTTAAAATCTTTCCCTATTTTTTTTCTTAATGGGAAGTTAATTTAGAGAGAGGGAGAATATAATTCAGTTTTTGTTTGGGAGGCGTGTAAAGGAGAGTTCAGATTCTAAATGTTGTGATGTAGGAAGGTTATTAATACCTTTAGAATTCAATATAATATGCATAATTTTAGTCTATAGAAAAAATCAGTGGAAAATTATTTTTACCATCTTAAGTTTTTAAATTATTTCTCAAGAATGGAAAGAAATACCTTGACAGATTTAGCACTCTAATTCAAATGAGTATGAGAACAGGTGGCTAAATGTCTCCTCCACCTGCCATGCAACTTTATCGCAAGAAATGTTTCATTTCGCAAATGCTGCTGCTAGCAGACACTTCTCTGTTTCAGAGCAGAAAACCAAATGGAGGGGGAGTTCTTCTTTGAAGAAAACCTTTTTCTTGATTTTCTTTTTAAATTGTGAGTGTGAGAAATATGTACTTTGCTTTTCTGGGGGAAGGGTGGTGGAAAACATGAGTCAAGGCCTTGATTAACCAACCAGATTTGTTATACACCATTTGTTGTATACCATTCATGGCTTTTATTTTTAATTTTGTTGTTTGTTTTGTTTTGTTAGTGTTGCTGTTCTTGTATACCAACCCACTGGTACTGACTTTCACTTATGATAACATTGCTACTCTGGGCAATAACAATATTTGTATAATACTTTTGACATTAACTCAAACTCCTATTCTTTTGTTACAGTGGAATTATGTTATTAGAGTGCATTGTTAGGTTTAACCACTTTGTAATGTAATGGTTGCAAGCAAAAATACGTGCTATGAAACTAATTGTGAACTAACTAGAGAAAAGTTAAAGGTGTTGTTCAAATACTTTTACCTTCTTAGCTTTTCTGATTAATTTATTTTCCCCTTCAGAAATTAACATAAAAACAGGAAAGTAAAGAAAATAACTTGACAACTACTTTGATAAGCTTAATCTGTATTTTTTTTTTCTGAGTGTACACAGCTCCTACTAGCATATTTTATTCACAGCACTGTTAATGTGCTGCTCTTCATTTGGTGTAAGAAGTTAACATACCAGAGCATGCATACACATATAACTTCTCTACCAAGAAAAGGCAAGCGTTTCATGTGTTTTCATGCTAATAATTTTAAAAAGCACTAAAATGTCCTCTTTTCATTGAAAATGAAATGTGACCTCACCTGCCTTTCTGTATAGCATTAAATTGGTGCTTGAAATGATAGAAACCAAGAATTTGAAGTGGGCAGTTTATGACCTATGAAGTTGATACCTTATTTTTTAAACACAAACGTACTCATTTCAGTGGATTTTATAGGAGTAATATTTTGTTGGTATGTAGATTGATGACTATTGGATTTGAGGCTTTGAGGCCAAATGATGCAATTGTGTGATACTCTTCCCTTCTCCAAATAGCATGCCACCAAACATGATTGCTATAGTGAATGCTACGTGTTTACAATTCTTTATAGAATGCCTGCCAAACTATTACCTTTACAGAACTATTCATTGTAGAAAACATATTTGAACCAGGTTGACAGAGAACTTTTGCTGCAGCCCACCTACCAGATTGTACACATAATACACAATCCTCTATTGTCATGGTGTTCACTATAAAAGGAAAATGATTGTACATTTGATGGTTTTGAAATTTCCATTAAAAAATCCATTTGGGTGAGCAGAACCATACAGACAGCATGGGCTTCATACATGTTTGTACTAGCAATGTTGAGAGTATACCTTCCACTCTTATTTTTTGATAACTTTACATGTTCAAAGATGGAATCTTTGATTTAATTTGCATATTCTAGAATACTAATGAGGTTGAACATTTTTCTGTTAACCATTTGTACTTTTATCTTTATGAATTTTCTGCTCATATCATTTACATGTTTCCCTTGGGAGTAATTTTTAAAATATGGAAATTTTTGAGTAAGATTACAATGTTAGCATCACCCTATTAACACATGTCAATTGCTTAGACTTTCTATTTCTTTTGTCTTCAAATAGCAGTACAAAGAAATGCCATAGTGTGTGTATGTTCAGTTTGACCACGTTGCAATGCTTTCAGTAAAACGATCAGACAGTATCTTCGAAAAAGCAATTGTTCTTTTTGAGCAAGCACAGTTCACTGATTCATGTATACTTTGTGAAAGATTGCTTTTGCACTCTGTGGTTGGTCATTATTTGGAAAATAAGATGTGTTCAGTCTTGGTGTGAAGGGTGGGTGTGACCTGGTGGCAATATACAGATGTTGTAGGAAAAAGATTTGATTTTTAGAAAGAAAATTGATGAACACAATCTCCCCTGTGATTAATTTTATAATGTTGATGGAATTATTTGGGCAGGATTTGCTTGATTCTAAATTAGCATGTAAAAGTGAATCCAAATAATTGTTTTAAGCAGAATTAAATTATTATTCTTACATGAGTTTATATAGAACAAAAGCTTTCCTACATAATTCTTATAAACTTCAAAGCCATTATCTACTTATCTACTGTAAACACTTGACTTTTCAAATTGACGGGCCATTAATTAATAATATGAAAGCCGGCCATATTGTCTTGCCAAGAAAGAACAGAGGTATTTTATTGTTAGGTAGTCTTGGAAGAGTTGCAATTAATAATCCTACTGTGTCTTTTACTGCCAGCATTACCTCGTGGATTCAACTCTTGGCTGGGAAGTTATTTAGAACATGTAATTGCTTTAGAAAAATTTTACTGAGAATCTTAACTCCTCTGTATCAGGGTTTCTCAACCTTGGCACATTTGATATGTTTGATGTGGAGATGTTTAGCAGCATCCCATCAGACAGTAGCACACAAACCCTCCCCCTTGTACCAATGAAAAATGCCTCTAGACATTGCCAGGCATGGGGGAAAAGAGGCAAACATCCTCTTGGTCCCCTTTCCCCTATTGAGAACCATTGATCTTTATATTGCTTTTAACCATATGACTTGAAAAAAAATGATTTAAAATGTTATTTGTTTTTGAAATTACTCAGTTAATAATTCCTCTAAGGATAGATTGATAAAATTGTGACCTGGGGGTTGTAGAGAGATTTCACATCCTTGCAGTGTTGAAGACCAGTGCTCTTCATATCCAGTAAACTTAATGAAAAAGAAAGAAGAGAATATTGAATCTGCTGAGAAGGTTGAAATGGCATGTACTGTTACTGATGCAGAAATAATATGAAGTATTCTGAATGTTAAAAAGTCAAACAATGTTGATAAAAAGTCATGAAGAAGATGATTTATTGAAGGCTTCTTCAGCTTTTGAAATAATTAATTAGAAAGCTAGTGGTATTATCTTGCCAAGAAAGGGCTGCATCTTTATATTCTGCTTTTCAGTTTTAAGAGCAAGAAATAAATGGCAAGTAAACAATTGTTATCTGTAGTTTATTTTTTAAAAGCAATTTTCAGAATATGTCATAGGGGCAATGCGGTTTTAGCTGTACTTCTGTTCCAGTTATATCTATGGTTTTATAAAAAGGATAATTGATAGTCATTTAAAGCACTGCAAGATAAGGAGATGTCTTTAGAATGATCCACAGAAATGAGATTCTGCATTCATTCAAATGACATATATTAAACTTCCCGTGTGCCAGGTTCTGTGCAGGGAATACAGAAAATAATAAGACATTCTGCTTGAATATCCCATTAAAATAATTCTGGTTGAATGGAAACTTTCTGGTTCGGGATACCACTCACCATATGTCTATTACCCATTTTTCAGTTGATTCTGTAATGTTAAATGTCTTTTGCAAAAGCTCTTAAAAGTGTGTGAACGTGTGTATAGTATATATCATGTATATACTTTAATTCTTTTAAACCTATTTCTGAAACTTGAGGAAACCTATATTCATTTTCTTTTTGCTTGTTAAGTTTTTATTTAAATTATTCTCTTTATTAAATATCCATGAGAGTTGAATAAAACATGGTCCTATATTATTAATTCATTTTTTATTATACTGTGGCTCTAATATCATTAAGGAAAATTGATGTCACCCTCAAGGCCAGAAGTTTTGCTAATTATTGCTGGTTGGTGTCAGAATTTAAAAAGCAGGATCTTTATTAAAAGTCCAGTAGAGTCTTAAAACTTTTTTGTTAAAACTGATCAACTTAGATTATAGATATGATAGGGAAAAAAGTGAAA
This sequence comes from Myotis myotis, assembly GCF_014108235.1. NCBI lineage: Eukaryota > Metazoa > Chordata > Mammalia > Chiroptera > Vespertilionidae > Myotis > Myotis myotis. The sequence continues at coordinate 43,282,714 of NW_023416346.1, forward strand.
CCTTTAAGATATTGGATAGGCTGGAATTAGTAAAACAAATAATTCATCATTTAAGCAGTTACAGATAAGTGGGAAAATTACAGAGTTCTAGCACTTGAAAATCCATTCTTCCTTTGTGATTTCTGATGTCAATTTTAACAGTCTACATTATATATGCACAGACCCATTCAGAGCCATGAGCTCCCTGCTCTTTAGGCAGCTAATTCAGAGACAATTTTAGCAATGTATACCTAAGGAAATACAAGCCAGCCTGGTCTAAGGAATAATGAAAGGTTGTACCATGATGATTGTTTTTAGTGTAACCTACCTGAGGTAACTATGAAATATTTTGATATATTCTCTGTTGACTACTGTTCTCCAATCTTTTTTTAAAATATATTTTATTGATTTTTTACAGAAAGGGAGGGAGAGGGATAGAGAGTTAGAAACATCGATCAGCTGCCTCCTGCACACTCCCTACTGGGTATGTGCCTGCAGCCAAGGTACATGCCCTTGACCAGATTCAAACCTGGGACCCTTGAGTCCGCAGGCCAATGCTCTATCCACTGAGCCAAACCAGTTAGGGCTGTTCTCCAATCTTTTTAAAAATCTTTTTTATTGCCCCTAAAAAATACTGTTATAATATACATGGATATAACTTGTATTTATTATTTTTATTATTTCTTTCTTTGAAAAAATAGAAATGCCACTACACTGTAGCTATTTATCTAAATAATCCCCAAATGATATGAGATATTGCTAGAAAACAAAATATTTTAACATGCAAAAATTTTTGTTCCTTTTGGGTTGATTGGAACTATAACTAACAATAGAAGAGGAAATAATGTTGCAATGTATCATAGTTAATCTTTGCCTTTCATTAATGGGGCTGTTGGAGTTTAGAAAAAGACTAGACATACATTCAAATCCTATCACAACCACTTAAAAATTTTTGTGACCTTAGGCCAATTGTTTTTTTTTTAATATATTTTATTGATTTTTTTACAGAGAAGAAGGGAGAGAGATAGAGAGTTAGAAACATCGATGAGAGAGAAACATTGATCAGCTGCCTCCTGCACATCTCCTACTGGGGAGGTGCCTGCAACCCAGGTACAAGCCCTTGACCGGGACCGAACCTGGGTCCCTTTGGTCCACAGGCCGAGGCTCTATCCACTGAGCCAAACTGGTCTCGGCAGGCCAATTGTTTTTTAACCCTTTTATAGCTCATTTGTTCTATACTTAATAAAAAGGACAATCAGAGTACCTATTGCAATGGATATTTTTAATGATATTTTTAAGGATCATGTGTGTAAATTTCTTGGCAAGTGCCTAATGCATAGTGACTGTTCAATAAATGAGAGATTTTTTTATCTTTCTAAAAGGCATTCCAAATTTATTTTAACTGTGCATAGCATAATTTGATTGTATTGCTACCTATACAGTGAGATAAATACCAAAAGCAATTATTCTGACACTAAAAAAATGAAACCCTCTGTGATTATAGTTTTGAACCAGCTTGTGGGTTGTTTTATCAGGTCTCATTTATCTTTACTGACCTTGGGAAGCTTTTTGCAAGAAAAAATATGTTTTTCTTCTATAATGTTAGAGTGTTGTGAGCCTTTTAAAATATATTGAAACAAAATTCAGTATATTCCATAGACAGATGATTAGTACTAGATTATTTCTTGAAATAATATCATTACTGTGAATTATATGACAACTTTTTATTTGCCTCTCTTTCTGATTTAAACAAATTCTTAGATCTCTCGTGGAAGAGGAAGACCAACACATGAAATTGTCCCTTGGAAGCAGCGAAATGGGCCTCTCATCCCATTTGCAGTCTTCCAAGGCAGGAGCGACTCGCATCTTTACCAGCAATACCCACAGTTCTGTGGTGTTACAGGTATTGTAAACTGTCCTTTTTCTAGTATTTAATGGCTTTACAAAGCACTCGGGTTTGTGTGGTGTGGGATGTCAATAGAGGGAAAGGTTGTGCACGTTTGAGGGTGGGGTTGTATGGAGATTCTCTATACTTTCTGCTCAAGTTTGTTGTGAATCAAAAACTTCTCTAAAAAAATAAGGTTTATCAATTTTAAAAAAGCAAACAAGCAACAGAGGAGAAACTTTGAGGGGAAAACTGCATACCTTCCTGGTGTTAAAAAAATTCCCCAGAGTTCATTCTTTGCTTTGTTTGTGTAATGGAAGTCTTGCTATCATTCCACTTTATTAGAGAATGTTGTATCTGGCAACATTAACTTTCCACTATATTGCAGCCAAAATAAATATCACAAAGTCTCTACACTAAATGTTCTAGTTCTTCATGCACAACTTATTTTATTGTCACTTTTATCATAGTTCTAAGGTTTTATTTATTTGATGTCTCAACTCACATTGGCAATGTGAGGACTGCTGGATGCAAATACACTGGTAGATGTAAGAAGTAATAACTCACATCAAAGGAAAGGACAGAAAAACAATAGAAAGTCAAAAGAATACATAGAACTATAATATGGAGGTATTTAGTGTAGGGATTTCGTGAGTCCAAGTACTTCTGACCCTTGTGTTTACTCCCTGACCTCTGTGGGCATTGCTGAGTTAGAGAATCATATAATAAAGGATGTCCATAAATGTCATCTAGATATAGTTAAATTATAATAGTGTTCTCTGCTTAGTAAGATAAGGAAAATAAATCTTTCTAAATGTGTTTTTAAAAGAAATAGGTGAATTTCATGTATATATCTTGTCAAGAACCATTATAATAAAGCAAAATATAGTATAAAGTATAGTATTAGCATAATATATAGATAACATAGTGAGGAAAGAGGTTTATCTTTGCTGTGTGGCCTTACTGTGTTGTTATTCCTCTGGGCTTCATTTTCTTAACTCCAAAATATGACTCTTGACAAGGAGATCTTTAAATTCCCTTCTAGTTCCCATCTGTGTGATTCAGTGAAATCACATTTTCCCAATGTTTCAGTTTCTAATGGGAGCTGGGTTTTAGAGTTCATTGTTCTGTGGGGTATCATCAACAGAATTTGAGGGTCAGGAAGGAAACAATTTCTATCTCCTGGCATCTTAAGTCTATGTAAATGGTTTAATTGTTGGTTTTGGAAGGCTATAGATGGAGAGAATAATGGGTCAAGCAGATAGGAGAAGCATGAGAGGAAAGAATTTTTGTTATATTAAAGTACTTTCTCTAAAGAAAATACAAAGAGACTGACTTGTAACCCCTCCACTATACTTCTGCCTTATCCATGACCATAGTCATGTGTTAATGACAATTTTTGTGGTTCTGCTAATTTTTAAAATGTACTTTAAACCAAATAATGAAAGCCACTGCAGTGTAATGACACAGATTTAAAGCAGTGGTTTTCAAATTTTAGTGCATATCAGAATCACTAGGAGGATGGCTGTTAAAACAGTGTGAACTGCTCCCCACCCCCAGTTTTCTGAATCAAAAATGGGAAGTGGGGTCCAGAAATGTGCATTCCTAATAAGTTCAGGTGATACTGAAGGTCTGAGAAACATACTTTTAGAATCACTGTTCTAGAGGCTAAATCTGCCTTCCACTAAGAGATACATCTCCCTTTCTGAAACCCTTATATCAAATGGAGATAAGATAATGTTATAATGGGGAAACAATGGAAGTACTTTAATTATCCATCCATAGGAAAATGGCTACCTAAATTATGTTGCATCAACTATGTAATAATGTTCAGTCACTGAAAAGATGGAGACAGATCTGTATGTATTGAATGGATAGATTATATCAAATGAAAAAAGTAAGAGGACAGATGTGGCATATTCATACAATGGGATATTATTCAGCTATATAAAGAAATGAAGTACTGATACATGCTACACGTGGATCAACCTTGAAAACATGAAAAAAGTTAGTCACAAAATGCCACATATTATATGATTCCATTTATATAAAATGTCCAGAATAGGGAAACAATAGAGGCAGAAAGTGGACTAGTGGTTGCTTAGGGCTAGAGAAAATGCGAGGATACAAGGGTGATAGCTTAAGGGTGTAGGGTTTCTTTCTGAAGTGATGAAAATATCCTACAATTTATTGTGAAGATGGTTGCACATATTATCTGTGAATATTCTGAAAAACACAGAATTATATACTGTTAATAGGTAAATGGTATGGTATGTTAACTACATCTCAATAAAGCTGTTAAAATAGTAACAGGTCAATATATATTGTACAATTCCATCCATTTGTAGAAAAATATTCAATATGCATACATATACATGAATGTAAGAGCATGGAGAACCTGGTGAATGATGTCTTGCACTTTGTGCTCTGTATAACCCTGCACTGTTTAATTTGCTTTACAATGGAAATATTTTTGCACATTACCTTTGTAATTTAAAAAATATATAATGGTTGACAAAACAAGTGTAGCTGTGTCTTAGAACCCTTAGCTCTGTCATGTTTTAGCTCAGCCTTTGTTGGTCCAGGCTGATTGTAGGCACAATGATGTGACAATAACCTGAGAGTTTGTATTAAGTAAAGACAATCTTTTCTAAGGTTGTTTTTTAATGTATTAATATTTTCTGTTGTAGCATAGAGCTACCAATTTATATTGCTTTTGAAAAATTTTGTATACTCTTTAAAAGTCTATTAAAATTATGTTCTCACAATGGAGATTATTAAGTACAAGCAGTAACAGGGACCTTTTTTTGATATCTAATCTTAGGTGTGTGGTTGTCAAGGGAACAAGCTAGAGAAGTGTTTAATGTGTAAATGCTATCATTGTTTTAAAATTAGCAATCACACAAACTCCAGCTTCAAAAGGCATTGAAAGTAGCTTTCAGGGGAAGGGTCCATGGGGAAAGGCTGTTTTAAGAAGTCTCATTCTGAAGGATTACCCACTGCATAACTGTAGTTGGAAGGACGGAAGGACGAAGGATGTGTGTTTAGGCCATAACTGGAATCCTAGTTTTACCACTTACCAGCTAGTTAAGTGACTTTGGGAAAGTCATTTATCCTCTTTAGGCCAGTGTCTTTATCTGTAATATGGGTAAGAGATATGAGGATTAAATGTGACAATTTATGGGAAAGTAAGGTGCATGATTTATTTTCCTTCCATCTGAGCCAAACAGGGAAGGTGTCAGAGAAAATGTAGCTGATCAGAAGTGATGGGTTTGCCAAATAAAGTGTCCATCTGGTGGGCTTGATCTGCTCTAACAGATTAGTCATCTCCATTAAATAGGCTTTAGCAAACTAAGCTGTCAAAGAAAGTGCCTGGAAAGAATTTTGATACCTAATAGGCTTGGACCTTGAATAAAGCTCAGGAGAATCCAGGATGGAATTAGCAGAGCAAAAGACTTACTCAAGTAAGGAAGATTAAGTAAGGTTTGCTTAAGTAGTAAAAAGCAAGGATTATTTCATTTTCCTCACTCCTTTCCTACTACTCCAGCTGTGGGTATTATGGACAACTTCCCTCCTTTGACTTCATTCTGTTACCCAGGTTGTCATCATTTTACTTTTACTACCCCATCCTATGGTAGGTACTTCATTGAATCAAACCCTTCCTAGCACCTTCATTGCTTAAAAGTAACAGCTTTATGAGATAAAATTTATATAGCATGTATTCTCCCATTTAAAGTGTACAATTTAATGGTTTTTACTTATTTATTTATAACATACATACATTTAAATATCTTTGCTTTTTTAGAGAGGGGGGGAAGTGAGAGAGAGAGAAACACCTGTCTGCACCCAACAGGGGATGAACCTGCAATCTGGGCATGTGCCCTGATCAAGAATCAAACTGGCAACATTTTGGTGCATGGGTTGATACTAAACCAATCACACTGACCAGGGCCAATTCAATGGTTTTTAATATATTCATAGTGTTTTTCAGATATCACCACAATCCATTGTAGAACATTATCATCCCCTCAAAAACAAACCTGTATCCGTTAACAATCACTCCCCACTTATACCCAAACCCCTTCTTCAACCCTAAGCAACCATTAATCTACTCACTGTCTCTATAGATTTGCTTATTCTGAGCATTTCATATAAATGGAATTATACAGTATGTGGCCTTTTGTGACTGATTTCTTTTACTTAGCATAATGCTTTCAATGTTCATCCACATCGTAGCATGCATCAATACTTGTGTACTTTTTATGGCTGAATAATATTCCATTCTATGGATATACCACATTTAAAAATTTATCCATTGATGGACATTTGGGTTATTTCAAATTTAGGCTATTATCAATAATGCTACTAGGAACATTCATGTACAAGTGTCTGTGTGGACATGTTTTCAATGATCTTTTATGTATACCTAGGAATGGAATTGGTGGTTCATATAGTTATTCTATGCCTAATTCAAAAAAAGAGAACTTCCCGAGTGTTTTTCAAAATGGCTATACTATTTCACATTCCCTTGGGCAGTGTATGAGGGTTCCAACTTTTCCATTTTCTTGCCAACACTTATTATGCCTTCTTTATTATAGCCATACTAGTACGTGTGAAGTAGTATCTTGTGGTTTTGATTTGTATTTCCCTGATCGCTAATGATGCTAAGCATCTTTTCATTTGTGTTTATGGCCATTTCTATATCATCTTTGATATAGAATTATCTATTCAGATCCTTTGCCCAGTTTTTAGTTTGGTTCTTTGTCTTTCTACCAGAAGCCCAGTGCATGAATTCTTGCATGGGTGGGGTCAGGCCGCCCACCCTGATGGGGGCCAATCATCTGGTGGGGGGGAGGGGCCACAGAAGGTTGGCTGGCTGGCCCTGTTCCAGATTGGGATTGGGGGGGGCTGATCAGGGGTGGGCCCGGATGGGGGGAGGGGCTTTGGGAGGTTGGGGGAGGCCAATCGGGGCCCCTATCAGGCTGGTTGGCTGCCACAGTGAGCATCATAGTGACTGGTCGTTCTGGTCGTTCCATTGTTCTGGTCGCTTGGCTTTTATATATATAGATTATTCAGTTGGAAGAGTTCTTTATATATTCTAGGTACAAATACCTTATCATACACATGATTTACAAGATTTTCTTTTAGCAGCTTTGATTTTATAGTCCTTGTTGTTCTGCCATAACTCCAATCTTGCCAATCTCTAATCCATTATCCATTAAGTGATACAGCCTTTGCTTCTGCTTTACCTTAGTAGAATTAATGGGACAGATATTAAAGGCAAATGCCTGGAAAACTTCTGATTTTTCACTGTTCTCTATACATATATTATTCCTTCACACTTCAGTGTCTTTGCACCCATTTCCTGTCCCTGAAATGCCCATATTTTACTTTTTCTGTTTGGTAAATCCGTATTCACTCATAATGATACATCTTAAATGGTAAGTGGTAAAATTAGAGTTCTAGTTTTGGCCTAATTGCATGTCCTTCCCACAATAGTTATTCAGTGCATAATCCAGCATAGTGAGACTTCTTTAAACAGTCTCTTCCATGGATTCATTCCCTGATAGCTACTTTCAATGCCTTTTGAAGCTGGAGTTTGTGTGACCCAGGCAGAGTTAGTGGCTTCTTCAGTTCTTCCCTCTTAGTCCCTGTTAATATCACCTATCTGTGAGATCCCAAGGTCTAGGATCTAATTTGTTGTTTTTGAATGTCTATGATTGACTGGTGGGGTACATGGTAAATACTTAATAAATGTCTATTAAGACATTTACTTTTAAGCTTTATGAGGTAGAACCAGAGTAGCATTTTCTCTAGGACACTTTTCCCCAATACTGAGGCAAATCCTTTTGAGTACTCTACCTAAAGCCCAGTAATTGTAAGGTTTCTGTCCTTGTGGTTTGGATAGGAACTATTCTCAGCTCTTTGTGAGCCTTGGATAATGATGTTTGTGCTTGCAGATGTCTCTTTCCCCAGACAAATGCACTTAGAACACTCCTAAATACTTGAGGGAAACTGGTTTTAGATTTCTGTCACTCTTTGTGCAGATCTCTCCTCTTGTATTCTGCCCTACAAACCTAGCTGACTTAACTTCACCAGACTCTTAATCTTGGGAAGATTCCAGGTTTCACCTGAGCTCCTACTACCTGTAATTGGAAAGTTCAGGCAGTAAGCAATCATGGGGCTCATCTAATTCATTTCTCAACTTGCACAGACCCTTCTCTTTCATCCATTCTTACTTTTTTTTCATATATTTTGTCTAGTTTTAAGTTGTTTCAAGTGGTAAAAATAAATCCAGTCCCTATAACTTCATCTTTGCTGGAAATCTATAGGATATAATTAAATGCTAACTTTTGAGACCCACTACAGGTATCTAATTATCCTAGAGTTTTGGTAAGAGACAGCGTTACAAAGGAGGTCAATTAAAACAGTTTATTTTCCAATTACAGATGTTATAAAATGTTATATTAGTTTCATAACATAGTGTTATATTAGTTGTATAACATAGTGATTAGACATTTATATACCTTACAAAATGCTCACCCCAATAAGTATGGTTCCCATCTGACGCCATCCACAGTCATTACAATATTATTGACTGTATTTTCTATGCTGTACTTTACATTCCTATGACTTTTTATAACTGGCAATTTGTACTTTTTAATTCCTTCACTCATCTCCGCAACTCCCATGCCATCTGGTGACCTTCAATTTGTTCTGTTATCTATGAGTTTGTTTCTGTTTTGTTTGTTCATATATTTTGTTTTTCAGATTCTACATGTAAGTAAAATCATATGGTATTTGTCTTTGTCTGACTTATATCTCTTAGCATAATACCCCAAAGGAGGTCAAATTTTAACTAGGCTTTGGAAGACAGAAGATATTCTGCATGAAAGACAATGGCATAAAGTTACTAGAAAAGGAGTAAGTCTGGGTTTTTACCAATCAGATAGTCTGGAGAACAACCTGATAAGATGAGTCAGAGTACTTAGGGACATAATGAAAAATAAGGTTGAGCAGTTAAGTTGGAGCAAGATTAGAGAAGTCTTTAAAGTCTTATATTGTGATATAATGCAATGATAGAAGGCCATTAGAAGTTGTTTTTTTTTTTAACTCCAAGAAGTGTTATATAATGAGAGCAGAGTTTAATTAACATTAATATAAAGTTCTATATTCATTTGATATATCTGTTTATCTTAGACTAGAGGTCCGATGCATGAAATTCATGCAAGAGTAGGCCTTCCTTCCCCCAGCTGCCAGCACCGGCTTTCCTTTGGCATCCGGGACCCGGGCTTCCCTCCGGCCACTGGCAGACACATTAAAACACATTACATCTACTTAAAGATTGAAGTACATTGCTTAATTCTCTTTTTTTTTAATTCCTTAACCTTTGTTCATAAAACATATTTTTCATTAATAATTTGTATTGTTCTTCTCAAGATGCACTTTCTTTTTACTCCATTTATTTTTTGAAATTTCACTGATCAAACTAGATAGAATATACTAATAAGTTATTTCCAATGCAGAATTTAGTGGAAAGATTTGCCTATCAAATTGCTTTTTTAATACCTGAGTACCAGTATCTCTCAAGCTTTTTTCACAATGGCATTATATTTAATTTAAAAGTTATTGATATCCAACCAATTTTTGGTATTAATTACTTGTAGCTCATCTGATTTCTATATTATGGCTGTGTAATGTCAACATATATCCTTTTCTGTTTTAATATGGCCATTTTAAAATTTATCAAACTTATTTAAAATATCAGTCCTTCAGGGTATTACATATATGCCTACCTCTATTTAATAGTACTTGAAGTTTTGGTATGCTGGGTAAGTTTAAAGCTTTTAAAAATGCTCGCCCACCCCCCTCCTCAAAAGGATGTGAAGAAAAAGGCAAAACAGAAGATATGGGGAGAGCTATCGAAGAGGGAAAGGAAAACATTAGACATAAGAAATTGAAAACAGACAACAATACCCTCATAAATGAAACCCAACATCCAGAAAAAATAGAAAAATAGAGAACTAAGATAAGGATTAGGGCAGAAAGAAGTTGAGTTTAAAGCAATAGAAACAATTTTAAAGATACTCTAAAAGACTAATTGTAAGCAATTTTGTGTAAAACAACTCTATTTGTGTTAGTGGACTACCATATGGAAATAGACAGGAATGTTTTTAGAATTTTGACAAGAGGAATCAGTAAAATTTGGTGGAAAAATCATTTTATAATAGAAGAACACATTTTAAATGTGCAGGGTATCTTTAAGAGTTTTTATAGAGTTACATAGTGAAAATATATATGAGTGAACGATATAAAATATTCCACCTTATCCCAAGGGAATATGTTCCAAGGCCTCTGGTGGATGCCTGAAATCACAGATAATACTGAACCCATTATATGCTATATTTTTTCATATATATATATATATATATATATATATATATATATATATATATATGATAAAGTCTAATTTATAAATTAGGTACAGTAAGAGATTAACAACAACCAATAATAAAATTCAACAATTACAACAATATACTATAATAGTTATGTGAATGTGGTCTGTCCTCCTCCTTCCTTCCCTCCCTCCCTTTCTCCCTTTCTCTCTCTGATGATACTGATCTGATCATGGAGATGGCTCCTAGTGACTAATGGGTAGAGATCATATACAGCCTGGAGATACTGGACAAAAAGGGATGATTCACATCTCTCCCAGGCAGGACAAAGCAAAGTAGCATAAGTTTTCATCACACTACTCAGAACAGCATACAATTTAAATTTTATGAATTGTTTATTTCTGGAATTTTTCACTTAATATTTTCAGATTGTGGTTGACCATAGATAACTGAAACCATAGAAAGCTAAACTGTGGATAGCAGGAGACTGCTATATAGAGGGCAGATGAAAATTTTGGAGAAGAATGGCCCCTCCTACCTTTTTTTAAAAATGTGTGCATTCTCTACAAGATTAGCGTACAGCATCCTGGAATAACATTGCTTCATTCAACATAATTTTGTTATAATGTTGATGAGATGCCATAGAAATTTAATTATTGTTTATATCAATTAACCTGTGGTAAAATTGGTTTTGTTATATGTTAGTTTGCTTTAAGTCACAGAACCTATCAATGATGTTAAGTGACTACTTAACTATAGAAAAGTTGTTTAGAGAAATGACTGCCTGCTTCTGTACAACAAATTATGTTGTAAAAGCAATTTTAGGTTTTTTTTTTTCTTTAGACAGAGCTAGGCTATCCAGATAATCACATACAAACAAGATATTTAGAATCCGTCTTAAAAAAGTCTGAATTGACACATCTTATTTGGATAAAGATAGCAATAATCAGGAATAAAATTGGCAAATATGGAATTGGAGAGTGAGATTATTTATTTATGCATATGAAAATAAAGGCTGTGAAACAGATAGAAAGGGAAACTCTATGCACTGAAAATAAATGCAAAACCTCACAAAAGTAGACAGTTTGCTAAAGACAAATAAATTGTTTACAAGAGAAGATACTCAGAATGTGCCAAAAGTGATATAGGAGCCTCAGCTTCCTTTTTGGGGGGACTCCAGAATATATTGAGAAAGATTAGAGGTGTGCTTTTTTAAAAAAGATTTTGTAAAGAGAAGCAAAATTATCAAGTTTGTGCAGAGGGTAAAAGCTCCTGGTGTCTTAGCTGAGTTGTTCAGAATTTGAGGATTGAATATATACCTCAACAAGTAATTTTAATGGAGTATGGACCAAATGAGAAATGACATAGATCATGATGCTCAATTTCCAGTATAAAATATTTGTAGGAATGTTTGAAACTCAGGAGTGCTTGCGAATGAGCCCAGAAGTTTTATTTTTTATTTTTGACTGAAGAAAATAAATCATTGCTTTAGGCTGAATAAGCCATGATTACCTTTCAAAATATTATCTACATATATCTCAAAGAAGATTCAAAATAAAATAAGGCAGCATTCAGTACTTAGTCTCATTTCATTGGTATTTGACATCTCTCTTTTTAGCCAGTACCCAAGGTGTAATAAATTCACAAGATAAACCATATGCTTTGACTTGCTAGTGACTATTAATTCTTTAGAAGTGCACATTCTTCGCCCAGCTAGTGTGGCTCAGTGGTTGAGCATTGACCTATGAACCAAGAGGTCATGGTTCGATTCCCGGTCAGGGCACATGCCCGGGTTTTGGGCTCGATCCCCAGTGTGCAGCGTGCAGGAGGCAGCCAGTCAATGATTCTCTCTCATCATTGATGTTTCTACTTCTCTCTCCCTCTTCCTTACTCTCTGAAATCAGTAAAAAAATATTAAAAAAATAATTCCTGAATACATACAAGCCAAAGATAGATTACACACACACACACACACACACACACACACACACACACACACACACACGTCTAGAAGTACAGTTGATCCTTGAACAACCCGGGTAAGGGTGCTAACATCCCTATTTCCCCAGCACAGTCTCAAATCCATATGTTACTTGATGCCTCCAAAAACTTACTAATAATAGTCTACTGTTGACTGGAAGCCTTACCAATAACATAGTTGATTAACAGGTATTTTGCATGTTATATGTATTATATACTGTATTTTACAATGAAATAAGCTTTACAAAAGAAAATGTTATCAAGGAACACATAAGGAAGATAAAATACATTTGCAGTATTTATTGGAAAAAACAAAAACAAAAACAGGTATAAGTGGACCCATGCAGTTCAACCCCATGTTGTTCAAGGGTCAATTATATATATACTAGAGGCCCAATGCATGAAATTCGTGCAAGAGTAGGCCTTCCTTCCCCTAGCTGCCGGCACTGGCTTCCCTCTGGCACCCGGGACCTGGGGTTCCCTTGCAGCCCCATGTCTGGAAGGACATCCAGTCTAATTAGCATATTACGCTTTTATTATTATAGATTAAACTGTTAACAGTAGTTACTCCTGGTACTTAGAAGAGGTGGACTTTTAGTTTTCTATTTATATTCTTTCATATTTTTACAACAAGTAAACATTTAATTTTTTAATCTGAAATTTATCTGAGGGAGAAAAAAAAGCAAGCCCTTGGGAACCAACCTCCCCTCCCCTTCCTGCCCAAACCTTGGTTCAATTCCTCTTGTCTTATCTTGGCTTGTACAGTTTACCACAAATAAACACTATAGGTACAATTTATTTTATTATTATTGGGAGAAGTTTCACAAATAAAGTTCCTGGTTTCTAGCAGGCTTGTCAGAAAATTATAGTTCTTCTCATTGTGACTACATGGTTTTAAAATACCAAGTGGTGGTTAATGGGGAACATTTAGTTTGTTTGTTCATTTACTAGTTGAACATTTATTAAGTTCCAAGCAAGTGCTAAGCACTGGGGAATTTAAACATGCTAGTCCCTCAACTCTTCTAGCTGATGGTTCCTTCCCTCCTTCTGTATTGCTTGACCATCCCATCTGGTCCACAGAGCTTTCATTCAGTACTTTCCAATGATCATCTACATTTTAAAGGCAACCCACTTACATTTATTGCAATTTAGATCGCATATATGAATTTTCAAAAAGCTACTTCTTGCCTTCTGCATTAGAATATTTCCCTAAAATCGGCATCTCTTTTTACATCTACTTTTAATAAGTAACAGGAATAGGAGATGATTTAACAATGAAAATAGCGAGGATGGGGTATATAATGTTTATGTTATAAAGGAAAGGAGCATTTCTGAAAGATTTGATATTTGTGAGCCAAAACATATGTCAATCACTATTAGAGAGAGAAAAATATGATACATATGTATGTTGTATAAATATTTTTGGAATAAAAATACATATCTCTCCAGAGAGAAAGTGACTGGATCACATTATCTCTTTGAAGTTCCAGTTCTGTAGATTCAAGCATTTTTTTAAAAAGCAATTTAAAAATTATGATGAGAAAACATTTAGACTGAGGTTTAGATTACATACATATGTGTAGGATCAATATTTCTAAAACTGCATTTTTTGGTATGTCCTGCCTTTTGCTTTGTAAATCCATGAAACACAATTTTAAATTAAAGTTTTATTTGAGGTCATTAAAATATGAAGGTGCAGAGTAATCTTTGCTGTTTCTGTTGTATTACATTTTGTATTATATTACATTTGATTATTAGAAAGTAATTTGCATGAGTATCCTCATGATTTTTTATAAAAATACATTTCCATTTTTGAAACTGCAGACTCAATATTGCCAAAATCTTCATTTTGAGCCTCACTGTTAGATTGTGTATTCTCTCTTTTTTGTGCATTTACCCTCCTATTATAAACTTAATGTGTTTCATTCTCCCCAGAGAGGACCAAAGAAACAACTGCTTAGTTGTTCTGTGGTTGCTAGCCTATTAATTCCCCACTAGACTTTAGGTATTTGGGGACAATTATGTCTCCTGTTAGGTCTCCTGGGCTCCTTTTTCCAAAGATAATTAAATCCCAAACTTGAAACTTGAAAGATAATTGATCAAGCAGCAGCAATGTACAGAGTACAAAGATACCTAAGACACCCTCCCTATTCTTGAGGAGATGGAACATTCTAGTTGGTAGAAAGGAACTCCTACCTTGCAGCCAACACAAATGTTTCTCTACCTTCCTTTCTCAAAAAACAAACAAACAAACAACTCCTCAAACCAAAACAAAAACAATGTATCTCAATAAGGTTTGTAAAAGGATTCTTAATAAATATATTATTATGGAAAGAATGTTAGTCTAACACCATAACTCTGCACATGGGGAAATGAAAGCATACCTGGTAATTGTTTTCCAAAATAAGGTAAAAGCCAACATTTGTGTAAAAAAGCAAATGAATATAGCTCTCTTCTTATTTGTTCTTAATTTAAATTAGTCTTAATGTTATATTTTATCTACAGTGAATTAAATATACTCAAATATCAAGTAAGCTGTTCAGTTTTTTTGTCTTCTGAGTAATTATTCTATTATTTTTACTTTCCAAATAGATGGCACTCACATTAATATGTAAACAGAATTTTAACACATGGAGATTTGTATACCCATTTTACCTTGATTAGTGGTGCAACTCATGTTCGTGTTGTAGGGCTTTGACCAGCTTCGACATGAAGGCTTGCTTTGTGATGTGACCCTGATGCCAGGTGACACGGATGATGCCTTCCCTGTGCATAGAGTCATGATGGCCTCTGCCAGTGATTACTTCAAGGCTATGTTCACAGGTAGGTTGCCTTTTTGAACTCTGCATCCACGTTACAACAATATGAAAAATATGTGTTCAGGTTTTTTTAATTTCTAAAGTTCATTCAGGTCTTTTGGTCTGTGTCTTTATAAGAAGAAACAGTTTCAAAAGGAATATACAACGAGTAAGTGTGGTTGTGGGTGGTGTTTTTAAACTTGAGAAATGTATGTACCTCTTTCATACCTCCGTCCTCCTTTATTTCACAGCTTCCTCCCCCCCCCAGACACATATATGAATGGCATCAGAGACTCTGGGTCCCACTACTACAATCTTTCATTCATCAAAAGATACGAAGTGACAGGAGAACATTAGTATAGAAATACTCCTTTAAAGTACACTCTTTAATTATAAATTATGCAGAAGCCTAACTGACATGAATGCTCACACAGAATAAAACTTGTTTTTATTTTATTGTATCTAATTAGCAGCAGAAGTGAGTTTGACCTTAATTAAATTCTCTGTCTTCATTTAATTGAATGTCTTTTTATTTAAGGCGGAATGAAAGAACAAGATTTAATGTGCATTAAGCTTCATGGCGTGAGCAAAGTCGGTTTAAGGAAAATTATTGATTTCATTTATACTGCAAAACTTTCTCTTAATATGGACAACCTTCAAGACACACTGGAAGCTGCCAGTTTTCTACAGATTCTGCCGGTTTTGGACTTCTGCAAAGTGTTTCTCATATCTGGGGTAAGATATTTTCAAATCCTCAAATCCTTTTCTGCAGTAGACTCTGATGTCCCCTGTTTAGAGCACACATATGAATCTTCTGTTTACACATGTAAAACTTTGGCCATTAGAGAGGGATGTCACATAGTGTGTGGTTTGGAAGCAAATTGAGAGGAAAACAGTACAGGTGTATATTTAGAAAAGACAGTAATTTAATAAAAGCCTTCTGTATAATCAGATGACACCAGACAGTAATAATATTTGATAACAATATATACTTAATCTTCTTGACAATCTATAATAATAAAAGGGTAATATGCTAATTAGACCAGACGTCCTTCCGGACATAATTCCGGACATCCTTCCTGACAAAGCTGAGACCCAGGTGCCTGCAGGTGGCCTGAGGGGAGCCAGCCTGGTCCTGGGTACCTGTGGGCGGCCCAAGGGAAGCCAGCCCAGGTCCTGGCGGCCAGAGCAGGGAAGCAGCCTGGGTCCCAGGTGCCTGCCAGCGGCCAGAGGAGGGAAGCCTGGGACCCAGGTGCCAGAGGGAAGCCAGAGCCGGCAGCCAGGGGAAGAAAGGCCTACTCTTGCATGACTTTTTGTGCATCGGGCCTTTAGTCCTATATAATAAAAGCCTAATATGCAAATTGTCCCCTCGACTGGGAGTTTGACCACTTGCTATGACATGTGCTGACCACCAGGGGATGGCACGGAACATGGTAGGCGTCGGTGATGCGGTATTGGTAGTGGGCAGCAGTGGAGGTGCTTCTGGCTCAGATGGGCCCTGATGAGAGCAGGAATGCTGCAAGATGGTAGAGCAGGTGAGCGGGCGGCACCAGGCCAAAACGAGTGTGAGTGGGGGCCCGATTGCCCCGCCCGATCACCCTGCAGACAGCAACCAGTGGTGGCGGTGAGGGTCCTGGCCCTGATTGATTACCCTGCAGATGGCAACCAGTGGTGGCAGCAGGAAGTGGGGCCGCTGCTCAGTTCCCAGGAGCTGAGGGAGCTGGGTTGGGGGCCCGGCCCCAATTGATCACCTTGTAGGTGGGATGGTGGAGCAGGTGAGGGGTTGGTGCCAGGCCAAGGTGAGGTTCCAGGTGGGGCTGCGGGGCTTCGAGGCTGGGGGCAGGAGCTTGGGCCCAATCCCCACAGGCTACCCCAAGGGACCCCACCCATGCACAAATTCATGCATCAGGCCTCTAGTATTATATATTTTAATTTGGATTTATTCACCTTAATGATTTTATACAACAGAAGTTAAATAGAATTCTGGGGAAACATAATTTGAACTTCTAGAAGCCTTTTCAAATAGGCTCAGCAATCTTTTTCCTTCCTTTAAATATGGGATCTAGGTCTTGAAAAGAACTAACAACTATATATAAACCTTTAAGAATATAAGTTTTGAGTCTATCAAAACATATGACCCATTGAACTGTTTTTAGCCCTCTTTAATAGATAAGAGAAAGCACATACAACTACCAACTAATGAACTGTTTAGCAGTTATCTGGTTCCTGAACACAGTGCCTTATTTTGGTTGAGATTTTTACATTTTCTTCTGGGAAACAGAATATTTTGGTTGCAAAGAAATATTGCCAAGAAGATTGCTTTTGTGATTGAAAATTGTGACAATAGTAAATTTTGATATGTTTTATAATTTATTATATTGATAGAAAATACATTTTCCTATAATTGATTTTACATCATACCAATTTTAATATTGGTAAATAATTGCTGTTAAGCCTTCAAAATTACATTTACTAAGCATGGAGCCTTATCTTTAAAACCCTAAGTTTCAAGAGAATGTGTCCTTAATGGTTTTATTAATAAGCTGCCCCTTATCTTTTAAAGTCAGCCAACAGTTCATTAACTGGCCTATTGAAAGTGTGTTTTGTTTGTTTATTGCCATTCTAAAGTACTCAGACTGGTGTCTCATAATTACTTTTAATCTTTTAAACTAACTGCTATTTTTAAGGATTTTATGGCAGCATGGTGTAGTGTTGACTTGTATTGTCTTCTCCATTGCTCAACTAGCCCACTCTCAGCCCCTCCCCAGGCCTTCCCTGTGTTTGTTTTTTCCTTGATACCGGTATATAATTGGTTCTACCAATGATTTATTATTGGGTTGAGGAGCTCACAGTGAAATACAGAGAAATGTTATTGAGATAACTGAATAAAACGAAAATTTGGAGATGGTGGAAAACAAAAGAGGTGTATAATGTGGTGAGGCAAAAGGCAGAGGAAAGGGGTTCTGTCAAGGAAAAAAACATGAACGGAATCAGATGTTTCTAGAAAAGATAGTTTCTTTTGCTGCTTGGTGATGATATCAGCAGCAAGCTTTGAGAATGTTCTCGATGTAAGGATTTCCTGCATAGTACATATATTTACATTTCTTATTTAATCTAAATTGTATTTATCCATAACAATTATAACAAACATGTCATTCCAGATAATTTTTGTTGCTGTTGTTGTTTGCTTTGGGGAGGTTCAATGCAAATTAGAAAAAAAAATGCATAGGTAATTTTACAATGAATCAAACTGTTTCCCTCCCCACCAAACCAAGCATGACTTTCTTATGCAAAGGCTGATATTGAACAGGTAATGCCCATATACTGCTTATTTATGGCTGAGCATCTCTTCTGATTAGTTGGTACCCAGACCTGTGCTGTGTTTACTGTTACATATCATTTCTGCCTATAGCTTTAACCACCTTATTCTTTTCCATTTGTCATGTGAGGCTCTGTAAGGGAAAAACAGGCTCAGCCTGGGTTCAAAACAGTTCTTCCTCCCAAAAGACCATTGTAATATCTAATATTGTATCCAAATAAGGGAAGTGCATTCTAAGTGTAAAGGAGCAAGAGAATAGGTTTCTCCAAGTTGGAGATACTGTCAGTATCCACCTCAAATGACATTTAGCATCTGAAGAGAGACAAAAATTGAGAGGAAAGTTTTTGGTTTTTAATGATCCTTTTGTTCTTCTTACCAAAATGTCCCTTCCCTATGTCCTGCGATGTCCTCACCTATGGAAGGAGACCCAGGGGAAGATATCCTCTGTCCCCCAAAGTAGCTTGTTTGATTTGTTCCCCGCCTTTTTCTATGGACATGCTTTCTCTCTCTGCATTAGAGGTACTAGATGTCAGGCTCTCATTTTAAGAAACTATACAGCACCATGGAGAATTTGGTGCATTGAAAGTCTGAGGAGTCCCCCAGAATTTGCCAGCTAATTTCTTAGTCTTTGCATTTCCCTTGAGAAGACAAAAGCAGATACTCGTTTACTTTTGCTTTGTGGGTTTTTTTCCTAAAAGGGAATTTATTTGTGTAAGATACTGACTTCAACAAAATAACATCACAGATTTCTGATGAAACCTGTTATTAAAATATCAAATTATGTTAATGACAATGCTTGGGTGCATTGGGTATGATTTGAGTTTTAATTTAGGGTAGGTTATTTAAATTTAATTTAAAGTATATTAAATTTTATTTAATTTGAATTTAATATAGCAGCAATGTGTACCAGTACGTTAATGAAAATGCCACATTGAAAATTATGATGCTAGGAACTGAAAGTTGTTTGATTGCAATAGAATAATTTATATCAAGAAAACTTACATGGGTACTTGATTATTTTAAAATCAGTTTTATTGGTTCAGAAATTTTGTTATTTTTTGCTTCTCTGTCCTTTAAAATGTAAATGTAATTATTTAAATTAAATTCCATAATAGCTCTTTGGAATTTTTGGCCAGGAATTTTATATATTCAGATGAAATTAGAGTTCTTTTACACTTACAATTTTTTAAAAATATGCTTTAAACTTCATATTTTGAAAATGTAATATATTCTAATATATACATGAGTTACATTATATGTTTATGTTACTGCACATGTCCATTATATTAAGTCAAGCTAGGCCAAATATTTGGGGATATGCTAGCTGAAGTACTTTTAATAATAATGACTAAGGAGTGGATTGAAATGAACAATCACTGAATAATCCTGCATTTCCCCAAAAATTGTTTACCATTATTCTATCATTTTTGACCTGCTTATATTAACTATTATTTTAATGATTATTTTAGACTTTGCTTCTAAAGTCTTTATAGTCTACAATTAGTTTTTTATCTTTGATTACATGCACTTCATACAAATTAATTTTCTATTACATATTTTTTATCCGAGTCTCTTTTTAAAATTAATAAGGTTTTAGTAATTTACTGTCAATTCAACAGTATTCTATTTTTAGTAGTATCTATCATCACATCTTTAATTTTTATATTGCTTATAATTATAGTATTTAACCTTTATTATATACCCACAGTGTGGTTGGTAGCTGCTGTACATGAGCTATAGAAACTGCTTAGTCCATCTATCAAGAAGATGACAAGTTGGAAGGTTATGAATTTCTTTCTCTAGTGATTTTTAAGAAAAGAGGAGGCAGCTATCTCTACTGACTAGGTGGTCTGTCAAAGTCTTTTCCAGTTCTGTGGGTCTGTATCTGAGCATACTCATATTTTCCAAATGCCCTCAAATAAAAGGTATATTTCTGTATCCTATTATTTTAGTAATTGTTTTCTTATTGGATAAAGTTGAAGAGAAAAGGGGGAAGGAACTAAATACCTTGATACCATTTCTAAATTACACAGTTCGGTTTTAATCTTTTTTTCTAAAAAAACAACATGTTTTTATTGATTTCAGAGAGGCAAGGAGAGGGTGAGAGAGATAGAAACATCAATGATGAGTGAGAATCATTGATCGGCTGCCTCCTACACACCCCCTACTGGGGATCGAGCCAGCAACCCTGGCATGTGCCCTTGACCAGAATCAAACCTGGGACCCCTCAGTCAGCAGGCCAACGCTCTATCCACTGAGCCAAACCAGCTAGGGCTAATTTTTCATCTTGGCTTATTTTATAATGCTTTAAATTTGATGACTAACAAATGATGGTATCATTTTGCCTATGTAAAGTACCCAATTTTTGTTTGTATTTGCAATCATATCCATAATGATGAGAATCTGCACATTTGGGAGTTATTTTTGTGTTGTTATCAGCTATTGCTTATTTATACTAGTAAATGTGTATAAAAATGCAAATTGCCCTTGCTCCAGGGAGGGCTACTAGTATTTCTTACTTGCCTCAGAAAATAGATCCATTACACCAAGCATGTCAAACTCGCAGCCTGCAGCCCGCATATGGCCCACAACGAGTATTTATGTGACCCAGCCAATATAACGGTGTGTAAGAAACATTTTAGTAAAAATTTCATAACTTAATTTTTATAATATCTGTTATACATAATTAGTAATAACAAGCTACAACGTTTGCTAATGACTATAATTGTGTTGCATTCATTTCCCTTACGCACCTTACGCGCAGGAGCACCATTTCTCTCCACTGAAACTAGCAGCGAATATTTTAGCAGCAGATTGCCACGTCATTAGTCTTGGGTTGACTTGGAGAACAAGAAAAGTAGGTTTATTTGTGTTATGCTTATTAATTTGTGCAGTTATTCAGTGTCTGGTAAGTTAATTTTCAAGAAAAAAACAGTAATTTTTATTAAAATGTTCTATTAATTTATGTTAATGATTACTTGTTTATTTCAGCCCTTTGTATTCAGCATGTCTCTATCAAAATAAACCTACATTTCTATGAAAATTGAAGCTTTTGTTTTTTTCTGTGGCCCACATAACTTAAACCTTGTTTATTTGGCCCGTGTTAGCCTTTGAGTTTGACATGCTTGCCTTACACTAAACAGGAATCTCTTCTACCTGAGGTAGTTTGCACAATTGGATAGTAACTGTAACTTGATTTACACAGTTTAAACTTATAAGAGACACCAACCTGTCACAGTTAAATTGGATTAAAATGTTCTTTTT
Organism: Myotis myotis; assembly: GCF_014108235.1. Classification (NCBI taxonomy): domain Eukaryota; kingdom Metazoa; phylum Chordata; class Mammalia; order Chiroptera; family Vespertilionidae; genus Myotis; species Myotis myotis. Next base: position 43,304,335 of record NW_023416346.1, read on the forward strand.
ATTGACTACATTAGAAATCCAAGGTATTGAACAGTGTTGAACTAACTGTATTTCAAATTTCCATAAGTGGTTAATTTATTTTTTCTAGTAATTTTGTGTTATGATTCTATTTTAGATATTTTTCTAATACATAGCTATTAAGTATAACAAACAATTAAAACTTTTTGGCGACTTCTGTAAAGCAAGTCAGAAGAGTTGCTAAAAAGAGTTCAAATTGTTGAGCAATCAATCTATCTTGTGTGTGTGTTAACCTTAGATATGTTATTTTATGCAGAGGAGTAATGATTTTAGTATCATTTAAACTTTTAAATAATAGAATAATAGAAGGATTAGCCAATTTCCTCTTAACCATCTGCCAATCTGTTAACCATACAGTTGCATTAATGAGGTTTATGTGACATTTGTGAACACACATCCTGACTAAATTAAAAAAATTTGAGTACTTTGCCTGTTACTGTGTTTGTATACATACACAGACATTTGTATGGTAGGCTTGTGTTTTGAGTTATTTCTTGCATACTATTTCCTGATATTGATACCATTGTAATTAGCTAGTTATTAATAATAGGAAAGAAACAAAAGGAAGGCCAAACATTATGAGCATGACCATCTGGGCAGCTTCACCAGGAAGCTGCAACTTTACACTCCCCAGGGAACCACCAACCTATTCCCTAGGAATCACTGGAGAACCATGGATTGGCAAGAATGGGTGGACCCAATGCAAGCCCTCAAAAATTGGGGCATACATAATCCCCCAAACATAGGAATTCATTTTCTTTTGCTCCTGGCTCTTGTGGCTCTTGGCTCTCTTGCATTTGCCCATGTGGCCCACAGCCATGTAGTCCCCACATACAATGGACTAATGGATTACAGTGGGGAACACAAGCTAAGCTAGCGTGAGGCAGGACTGGACACTGCTCAGTTATGGAAATGAAACTCTGGACACTGGCTCTGATTTTAGCTCTGCTGAAGCCACAGCTACACTTCTTCTATGGTGGGGCAAGAGGAAACTGGACTCTGGAAACTCAGATTTTATTCCACACAAATAAAAATCACTCATTCTCCCATGTGAGTCTCAGAAAATTCTTTTTCTCAGGATATTGTAAAAAATTCACTCCTACGAGCAACAGGAGGGGATGAGGATCGCTCCCCACCATTAACAATATGATTTTTCTCCTTTCACTTTTGACCAGTCAGTTAGGGGTGACCAGGCCGGCAGGGAAGGGCAGTTGGGAGCAACCAGGACAGCAGGGGAGGGCAGTTGGGGGCAATCGGGCTGGCAGGGGAGCAGTTAGGCGTCAATCATGCTGGCAGGGGAATGGTTAGGGAGCAATCAGGCTGGCAGGCAGAAGCTGTTAGGGGCAATCAGGTAGGCAGGCAGGCGAATGGTTGGGAGCAAGCAGTCCCGGATTGTGATGGGAATTGGGCCTAAACCAGCAGTCAGACATCCCCCGAGGGGTCCCAGATTGGAGAGGGTGCAGGCTGGGCTGAGGGACACACCCTCCCCAGTGCATGAATTTCGTGCGCTGGGCCTCTAGTATTTTCATATATCTGTTGGCCATTTGTATGTCTTCTTAGGAGAGATATCTGTTCAGGTCATCTGCCCATTTTTTAAATTGGATTGTTTGTTTGGTGTTGAGTTGTATGAGTTCTTCATATATTTTGGATATTAATGTCTTGTTGGAACTGTTGTTTGCAAATAACATCTCCCATCCAATTGGTTGCCTTTTTGTTTTATTGTTGATTTCTTTTGCTGTGCAGCTTTTTAGTTTGATATAGTCCCATTTATTTTTGCCTTTACTTCCCTTGCCTTTGAGATCAAATTCATAAAATGTTCTCTACAACCAAGGTCCATAAGTTTAGAGTCTATGTTTTCTTCTGTGTAATTTATTGTTTCAGATCTTATGTTTAAGTCTTTGATTAATTTTGAATTGATATGTATACATGGGGCCAAACTGTAATCTACTTTTATTCTTTTGCATGTGGCTTTCCAACTTTTCCAGCACCATTTATTGAAGAAACTTTCTTTTCTCCATTGTGTATTTTTGCCTCCTTTGTAAAAAATTATTTGCCCAGCCCGGCTGTTGTGGCTCAGTTGGTTGAGCATCATTCTGTGCACCAAAAGGTCGATGGTTTGTTTCCTGTGTGGGGCACATGTCTGGGTTGTGGGTTCAATCCCTGGTAGGGGTATGTACAGGAAGCAGCTGACCAGTGTTCTTCTCTTGGGTTGATGTTTCTCTCTCTCTCTCTCTCCCTCTCCCTTCTTCTCTTTCTCAAGTCAATAAAAACATATTAAAAGTTATTGGCCCATATATATGTGGTTTTATTTCTGGGCTCTCAATTCTGTTCCATTGATTTGTGTGTCTTTTTTTCTGCCAATACCATGCTGTTTTGATTATCGTAGTTCTGTAGTATAATTTGAAGTCAGATAGTATAATACCTCCAGCTTTGTTCTTTTTTCTCAGGATTATTTGTCTATTCAGGGTATTTTGTCCTTTTTCATTAAAAAAAAAATGACACTGGGGCCAAGCAAGCCTGGCTCAGTGATTGAGTGTCAATCTATGAACCAGGAGGTCACAGTTCAATTCCTGGTCAGGGCACATGCCTGAGTTACAGGCTCAATCCCCAGTGTGGGGCATGCAAGAAGCAGCCAATCAATGATTCTCTTTCATCATTGATGTTTCTAGCCCTCCCTTCCTCTCTGAAATCAATAAAAATATATTTTAAAAAAATGACATTAGGATTTTGATCAGGATTGCATTAAATCTGCATGTTGCTTTGGGTAATATGGACATTTTAACTATATTGATTTTTTCCAATCCATGAACATGGAATATCTTTCCATTTTATTGTGTCTTTTTCAATCTCTGTAGTTTTCAGTATACAATCCTTCACATCCTTTGTTAATTTTCTTCCTAGGTATTTAATTTATTTTTTTGTTTGCAATTACAAGTGAAATTTTTTTCATTTCTTTTTCTGAAATTTCATTGTTAGTATATAGGAAAGCAGTGGATTTTTGTACATTGATTTTGTATCCTGCAACTTTACTGTATTTGTTTATTGTCTCAATAGTATTTTGGTGGCATCTCTCTCTCTCTCTCTCTCTCTATATATATATATATATCTGAAAAAAGTGACACTTTTACTTCTTCCTTCCCAATTTGAATGCTTTTTATTTATTTCTCTTGCCTTCCATAACTATGTTGAATAAGAGTGGTGAGAGTGGGCATCCTTGTCTTGTTCCTGATTTTAGAGGAAAAGCTTTCAGTTTTTCACCACTGAGTATGATGTTGGCTGAGTGTTTGTTATATATGACCTTGCTGTATAAGAAAAAGGTATTATAACTTTTCTGTTAGTGGATCTTCTAGCTGTGTTATTTTTAAGAATCATGAATGAAAGGAGGATTGAGATGAATTATAAGAGAATAAGCCTCTATTTTATCAAAATATCCATCTGGCCAGAATTTTATTAATATTTCTTGGGGGAGGGAAACACATTTTTCAGGAGAGAAAAATACAGCAGGTCCTTGAATAATGTCGTTTCATTATAACATTGGTGAGATGCAGTAGGAATTGAATTCTTGTTTATATCAATTAGCTTGTGGTAAAATTGGTTTCATTATATGTCTTTTCACCGCAGTTCCAAGAACCTATTGACAATATTGAGGACTTATTGTAATTATTTTGACCATAATCAACTAATAACATTTTTTCTTAGAGTAACTTCTAACCTACTGATTTTGAATGATTATATGTTTTTAGTCACCCTTCTACTGGATTAGGTAAAGTTGGTTTGTGAATTTTCTTTAGATGATTAATGTATTTAGTTACGAATCTTTATTAGCATCTATATGGACAATAAAAAGCATCTTTTATTCTTCTTCCAGAACAGGTATTTATGTTATCCGGATGCGAGTGTCATGGAAGTAGTCATGTTTTAATTTTTTTATTCGCTTAATAGGTCACTTTAGACAATTGTGTTGAAGTTGGGCGGATTGCCAACACCTACAATCTGACAGAAGTGGATAAATACGTTAACAGTTTCGTCTTGAAGAATTTTCCTGCATTGCTGAGCACTGGGGAGTTCTTGAAACTCCCCTTTGAGCGTCTTGCCTTCGTGCTTTCCAGTAATAGCCTTAAGCACTGCACTGAACTTGAGCTCTTTAAGGCTACCTGTCGCTGGCTACGATTGGAAGAGCCTCGGATGGACTTTGCTGCAAAATTAATGAAGAACATACGATTTCCACTGATGACACCACAAGAGCTGATTAATTATGTGCAAACCGTGGATTTCATGAGAACTGACAATACTTGTGTGAATCTCCTTTTGGAAGCCAGCAATTACCAAATGATGCCATACATGCAGCCAGTTATGCAGTCAGACAGGACTGCCATTCGGTCTGACACCACTCATTTGGTTACACTAGGAGGAGTGCTGAGGCAGCAGCTGGTTGTCAGCAAGGAATTGCGCATGTATGATGAAAAGGCCCATGAATGGAAATCATTAGCCCCTATGGATGCCCCAAGGTACCAGCATGGCATTGCCGTCATTGGAAATTTCCTCTATGTCGTTGGAGGACAGAGTAATTATGACACAAAAGGAAAAACCGCTGTCGATACAGTCTTCAGATTTGATCCTCGATACAATAAATGGATGCAAGTTGCATCTTTAAATGAAAAGCGCACCTTCTTCCACCTAAGTGCCCTCAAAGGATATCTGTATGCAGTTGGTGGGCGAAATGCAGCTGGTGAACTTCGTAAGTTTCTTTACCCTGAAATTCTTGTCAAATAAAAATATAAACAGTTCTTTAACATGAAAGACAAAAAAAATGTAGTTAGGGTTACATTTCAAACTGTTTTTTCATAGAAAATATCAGAGGCAAACCGTATGCATTATCTGGGCATCTATTATTGGCCATGGTACAAATTATATCTCATAGATTCATCAATATGTTGCAAAATATTTGATTTGCACAGTATGTATGGTTTTCATCTTGAAGGTTTAACTACAAAGTGTATCCTGCTAATTTAAATTATAATAGAATCTTGGACAGAAGTTTGGCGTGTTCTCTAATTTTTCATTTTTAAAAGCCCACATACTATTTTACCAAACAGGTTAAAATTCTTCCTTACAGAGCACTGATTTTTATTGTTTTTTTTCTTTTACATAATCTGTTACCTATCAGAGGCCACATAATAAGATAATTTTCTTTATAGATTAAATATACAAAGTTCAATATTATCCAATGTTTATTTACTGTGAATATTATAATCTGTGACTATTAGTTTTAAAAATAATTCTCTCTTGGTGAAATACCAGTTTTCTTCACTGTAAACTGACCTGGTAAACTTTGATGGTCACTCTTTTTTTCTTCTAACCAAAATTGGTCATATGTACAGTTAACATAGCAGTACTTTGACTATATAAATTAAAAGCAGAAGGTATATTTCTGTTATTTTAGATAAAATTGGAATAAGATTGGTGTTCAAAGGGAAGTAAGAAAAACCACATTTTATATCATGCCTTTCATCTCTGTCATGACCATCATTGTTTGGCCTTTCCCTCCACCCCTCTTTTTTATTTTCTGTTATAGAATCCCTGTAGTTATCCAGTATTCCAGGTTCAGAATGCTAGGAAAGTTTAAAATATTGGCTTGGGATAAATTAAGAGTAATTATGAGAATATTTCTCTTCAGTAGTCTAAGAAATAAAAAGTAGTTTAATGGATTTGAGAGTAAGCTATTTATCGGAGACAAAAATAACAGCTCTCAGCTCTTATACTTTTCAGCTTATCAGGTCCTTATTTGTTAGTGACATAGTCTTAATGGTATTGATCTTTCCTACCCAGTTTTTTTCCTCCTTTGTTGTTACAGATATTTTTTTTCGAAGACCAAACTTTCTAGATTGTTGGACTATGTTCCATGACAATGAACCACACAGATTTCCCAATATATTTTAATAATTAGACTTTTAAAAGCATTTGAGATGTTAGTACCCTGAAGTTAGAATTTCCATTTTAGTCGCCTCAGTCAACCCATACACATTATTTTCATGTTATTATATTATTTTAAACTTATGGTATCTAGAAATATCCACAAGATACAAGCAGTGACTTGGCACTTTCTTAGAAAAATCATGGGTCTAAGATAATCTTTATGAGTTCACAAATTATTTGTCATCAACTCTGACAGTCAATGGTCATTTTGAAGTAGTTTTTTCTCAAAGGAAATAGCTCAATTTTTCAGTCTGTGCTTACTTGTTGATGTTATCATCCCTGTTAATATGAAGCTATTAAGTTTTCAATATATGCTCCTCATATTAATTAGAGGCCTATTCTTCTGAGAATCTATAATCTTTAAGCCAAGAAGAATCATTACATACAACCAAGAAGCTAGAGGTTTTATTTTTCTGACTTGTTCCCCACCCTGTTTGAGTTCTTCCCATGTTATACTTAGTGGAGAACAAGGAGCAGACTACCCCATTGGGCAAGTGTCTGGCTTCCTTGATCATGTCTTTTAGAAAACAACTCTATATCTTATTAAAAATGATCTGTGTTTCAGTTTGAAAGTGAAAAGAAACATTTAAAGGCCAACTATTTGATATTCTTTCCCTTTAAAATCATCTCCTATAATCTATAGGTAACTAAACTTTTGTAGAAAATGATTGCTTCCCTTAAAATCAACATACCCAGCAAATCCAGTCTATACTAAGTATTTTAAGTTAAAATATATTGGACATTGTTTTAAAAAATTATGTGATTGACTTATCAAGTGCACCCAAAGTAAAATTCTTGATTCCAGGAGAACTTTCAGGCCAAAGGCGCCATTACATAAAACAAAGAAGCAAGAAGCTTCATTTTTTTTTCTGGACCCATCCCACTCCCTTAATGTGTCTCTTATGCTAACCGCAAGTGGGAGCAAGAAGTGAACTGTCCTATCTTGTCACATTCTTTATTATTGATATAACCAAGTCTGATGTAACCTGCCCTGATCACATCCCCAAAGAATAGTATCATTAAGTTCTGGATTCTGTTAATAATGTTTTTCTTTGCATAATTTAAAAAAGTATATGTGTCAGTTCCCCTCTCTAATTATCTTGGGCCCATTGTTTTTGCATAATAGCAGATTTGGGTTCTAAAGAAATTATTTTTTAAATATATTTTTATTGATTTCAGAGAGGAAGCAAGAGGGGAAGAGAGATAGAAACATCAACAATTGAACAGGCTCATTAATACCAGCACATCAATTATATATAGGCAATGATTATGAAAAGAAAAGTGACACCATTTGCAAAGCATTTTAGATAATTTTAATGCATTTGGCCTTTTAAGTATTTTCATGGAGTGCATGGTATTAAGCCCACAGTACATCAAAATGATACTACTATTGTGTGTATGAGCCTGGCATTTTGCTGAAATATAACTCTTTAGAAACACTGCCTTCCTTTGACATCAGGTACAATGGGAAAGTAGGAGAAGCATAAGAATAACTGTCACTTAAGTGAAAAAGGAGTCAGTTATTTCTGGCATCTTTCAAAATTATGTCATATAAGCAATCGATCTTCTATTGAGGTTTTCTATATTGAAGAGAAATATGACAGCTCAGATAGCTTTCACTTCAGTTAAATATTAATAAGTCAAGCTTTCAAATAATGAAATAACTTCATAGAAAACAAGTTAGATTTTTCAAATAAATGTATAATAAACTTGCTGAAATTTATCAAATGCCTCCATATCCCTTAATGGATTTAGGGTTTTCTTCATTAAGCAACAAATCACTAGCTGGCACTCTAGGATTCTAGAGCCCATCCCCCCCTGTATGGGAGCCATCTTTGTCCAAATGGTTTTCTTCAGGCCTAATCTCTTTCCCAATCTCCAAGAACATCACCTTTTGGGACCAATTCTGGGCTCCAGTGGAATCACCTGAGAAAATAAGATTTCTGGTAATATATGTGAAACAGCCAACCTAAGTGTAATTCTTTAGTTGGATAAGGTCTCTAATTTATATACCAGGCTACCAGACTACTGAAGATGAGAGGAGTCAACAAACTTTTGTAAAGGGCCCGAAAAAAATATTTTCAGCTTTGCAGGCTGTAGGAACTCTTCACACCTAATCAACTCTGCTGTTATATTGCAAAAGCAACTATAAGCAATTTATAAACAAATGGATGAGACTGTATTCTAATAAAGCTTTTATATACAAAAACAAGAATGTGAAATGCATAAAATTTTCATATATTCTTTCTTTGATTTTTCCCAACTTTTAAAAAATGTAGAAACCTTTCATGGTTTTATCTTGTGGCTCATAGAACAGCAGATGGCATACTGGATTTGACTTCCTAGCTGTAGTTTGCTTGACCCTGTTCTAGATTTTCCCAGTTACCTCATTACCAGTCCCAACTCTCATATGATGGAACCACTGCTTGTGGCTCCAACTCCTTGCCTTGCATCATCCCTTGTTTCTACCCTGTTGAATTTGTGGCACTAAACTTGTAAATATGGAAAACAGAAATAAGGGCATGTATATATACTTTTTAATTAAATATATTCTATCTTAAACTGCTATTGACTTTACTAATAACAACAGCAATTCACATGAGGAAATTAGAAATTACATGATGAGAAGAGCTAAAGGAGATCGATTATTTAGAAGACACATTTATAGATGATGAACTATTATATATTATGTTATTGGTGGTTAATAGCCATCTTATACTTAGGGACTTCTGTATGAGAAATTATACATATGTTTAGATGGATTATATATGTATAGATGGATTGTTATATCCTCTATTAGGAAAAAAGTGCAATTAACTTACTGACAGAAAAATAGCATTATCTTTCTACATAGGTAAAATTTAATGATCATAAAGAGTGAGTAGTCATTCAATTTCTAGCTTCACTATAAAAGGAATAAGAGGAAACTAGTGGAAACTGCATCAAAACAGATTGAATTAGACATAAGGTAAGGCTGTTACACTCTAGAAATTTCAAAGTTCAAAGCAGAGTTCTTCATTGAGAAAAACACAGAACTACAGTAAAATCTGTCTTTGACCTCAAACAGATGGGAAAGATAATCTCTGGAAGTCTTTTAAATTTTTAAAAACCTTTTACTGACAGGATGTGCGATTAGACTCCTTTTTTATCAGCTAAAACTCTATCATTAATTACTTTGCTGATGCCAAGTACCAATCAATCTACTAGATTTTCTATAAGTGTAGGGAGATAATAATGTCCATTCAGTAGGAGTTTGCTAGTCAAGTAGGTGCAAATCATGCTAAAGGCAAATGGAAATGCACATTTAAAGACATCAGTAACTGGAATTAGTCAAATAAAACTGCAATATATGGCAGTTTTAGCTCATTATTAATTGTGAAAAAGTCCCCCATCTTATTTGGGGGAAAGATTTTGCTACTTTATGGAAGGGTTTAGAAGAAATAGAGTTGTTAAGGGTTCAAGCCCGAAGCAGAGAACAAAAGTAACAAGGGAATAGATCAGAATGAGAATTGTAAAAGCCTTCGGAGTAAGACTGAAAACTCAAATCTAAACTAAGTGAAAGGGAAATTAGTAAAAGGTGTTAGAGGAGAATTAAGTACTTCACATAGTGAATTTGATGAAGAAATGAAAGTATTGAATAGAGTAGAAAAGTACTCTCTTTCAATTTCTCTCCAGTTTTGCCATGTTATTTCTTAAATAGGAAACCTTGTTCAAAGGATGATTCATCAGTTAGAATTTCATTTGGCTGCGAGTAGCAAAACCTTATTCCAGTGGCTTGATCAAATAGCTCCACTCAGACTTCCGCTTCCATTTCATTGTCTAGAACTATATTATATGGTCATCTCCAGCTTGAAGGGGACCTCACAAGTTGAATTTTATTTTAAATTTGGCACAGTGCTTCCCTGAGAGTGTTATGGTTCTGTTAGTAAGAAAGCAGGGTTAAGGGAGATAAGAAATCAGGTTAGCACTGGCAGTATCTGCAATAAATTGTATAAACTTTTCAAGTCAATCTAGACTCTGTGCTTTTAAAAAAGGCTCATATTTTCTATTTGTCTGGATTGTCATTGTTCTATTTTTTAGTTTATAACAAATTGATATTTAAATAAGTTGAGGTCACTTTTCTAAAATATTTTGTTAAAATTTATAAATTTATTACTGAGAGGAAGTATCACTAATAAAAATCTTAACTTCATATTATGTTGCAAACCATTTTCAAGTTAAGAGCAGTATTGGCTGCAACAGTGTTGGGTATATACAAACTATTGGCTTTAATGTATAGTTGTAGATAAATTATTGTCAGTGTCCATTTTGTAGTCTGGATATGAAATAAAGCAATAAGCACGTGAACATATACCAAGCAGTGTGCATACTTTTATTCTCAACTTACAATTTTGCTTTATATCTATTAACCTTTTTTTTCTATATGGTATATAAACACGGGGGCCTAGAATTGAATTTTTTCCCCTTATGATTATTTTCTTCTCACATTTTTTAAATTGGGAGAAATGTCAAATTACAAATATACAAGAAAAGAAATCCTAGTAATTTCTGCAGTGACAGAAATGTGTTAGATTATTACACTAAGTATCTAGTCTAATGTAACATGTAGTAATGGTTCAAATTATTAATATAATATCAATAATTAAGATGAGACCCCCAAAGAATATCTCATACCTATAATAGATATGTTTCAGTTAATTGGATATTATTATTCTTCCACCTAAAAATAATTAACTGTAAAATTTGAAATTATGAATTATTTTCTTCATTTTTTTAAAACAACAGCTACAGTAGAATGTTATAATCCAAGAACAAATGAATGGACCTATGTTGCCAAAATGAGTGAGCCCCACTATGGCCATGCTGGAACTGTGTATGGAGGAGTAATGTATATTTCAGGTAAGCACTTATGATTCAAGTCCTATTAATACAATACATAAACTTTTAAAAAATATATATTTTATTGATTTTTTTACAGAGAGGAAGGGAGAGGGATAGAGAGTTAGAAACATCGATGAGAGAGAAACATCGATCAGCTGCCTCCTGCACACTCCCTACTGGGGATGTTGCCCGCAACCAAGGTACATGCCCTTGACTGGAATTGAACCTGGGACCTTTCAGTCTGCAGGCCGACGCTCTATCCACTGAGCCAAACCGGTTAGAGCAATACATAAACTTTTAACTGTCATTATATTTCTATGTAATTTTAATAAAATAATCCAGAAAATGGAAAATAAAAATATAATTTATGCTGATTTTAGAAGATAAATGTATTTTGGCCACACACACATATATTTTTCTAATAAAAAATTCTGAACCAGCTACAGTTCGCTTACAGTGTCCCCATAACAACTTTCATTCTCAAACTGTTGGTATTTAAATCATTCTTCTGTAGAATTTAGAAAAGAGTCTATTTTAATGTAATGTTCACCTCTGGTATTGAAATTTTCTTTTGTTAGACAGGTTCTTATCATTTGGCTATGACACAGATTACCTCCCAGTGGTCAGCAAACTGGGGCTTGTGAGCCACATATGGCTCTTTGGCCCCTTGAGTGTGGCTCTTCCACAAAATACCACGTGCGGGTGCACACGTACAGTGCGATTGAAACTTTGTGGCCCATGTGCAGAAGTCGGTATTTTGTGGAAGAGCCACACTCAAGGGGCCAAAGAGCTGCATGTGGCTCGCGAGCCACAGTTTGCTGACCACTGCCTCAGACAATGTGTCCTCCTTTTGAGGGCCTGCCAGTGCCAGGCCAGCAGTTACATTATGAGAACAAAGGTGTTCAGGTGATGTTTGTGCTCTGAGTCTCTGAACATTGCCCTATGAAATCTGCAATCAAGAAGGATAAGGAGACTTGTATGCATGCATAGAAGCATAACCAGTGGACATAAGACATTGGGGGATAGGGGAGGCTAGGGGACTGTCTAGGGCGGGGGGATAAAATGGACACATATGTAATACCCTTTGTAATACTTTAAGCAATAAAAAAAAAAAAGAAGGATAAGGGAAAGACCTGGATTGTGAGATTGGCAGGTTTTTGGTGTTAAATTTATGAGTAACTATGGGATGTCTTATATTGAGTCATCCAGAAAATCATACCCTCCACTAATCAAATCATTTATAACACCTATCTATTTTCTGTGTGTAGATGCCATGCCATTATGAGAGCTCCAAATCCTCTGAGGAAAATGACATCTGGATTGTTCTAGTGGTGATTTGGCATAACTAGCATATATTGCATACATGGCCTTCATAATCAAGAGTAAGATAGGAACCATAGCTGAGTTTTCAAACCAAAGAACACTGTTTTGCCTTCTGATAATTCTGTAAAGTCCACAAATAAATTTAAAAAAAACAAAAGAAAAAAGTAGTGATTTCCATCTGACCACCAGATAGTGGAGCTTTGATATGATACAGCTGAAAATTAGTTTATTTCTCTCCCTAATCTTCAGAACATACAATGTGATTCTTTTATTGTAAAGACTGATTTACTTGTGATCTAAGAATACACTTTGTAGATGATATCAGTTCAATTGATCAGTAACCAATTATTGCACATACAAAATTCCATATATATTAAGCTAATTTTTTAACTTTCTAAATGTCCATGCTGATAGAACGTGTCATTACCCACCCTCAGCCCACCTACCAACAACTCTACAGAAACAAATAATTTTGAACATTCTTATAAGCTTGTACATTTGCACAACACTTTCAACTTTTCCAAAGCATTTTGATTTATTTCAATTTGTAGTCATAGTCACAGCCCTAATGAAATAATTAGCGTACATATTTTTATTTAGCAAGTGAGGAAATGGGCACCTAGAATTTAAATGCCCCAGCCCCGTGCTCTGCCCCCAGAGGGTGCCTGCTAAAAGCATTAGGAGTGAACAATGCTTTGTAGTTGGAATATACTGCAGACCCAACTCTAAAAGGGACAACTTTTTTTTTCATTCAGTAAAGCCTCTTAAAGCCCATGGGTCTCTATTTTACAAAGTCATTGCAATAATATAAACTATATTTTTGTTCTTTAAGAAGATGAAAATGTTATTTTCTTTTTAACCCAGGGAAAGTATATAGAGAGGACAGACATTTATAAGAATACTATTCATAAGCTATAAAATGTCATAACTGAGGCTAGAAGTTAATTATCTATGACAGAGAGCCTTTTATTTACTTTTGAATGTTTATAGTTGTTTACCTCATGTCTATTGTTTCCATTATTTAGGAGGAATTACTCATGACACTTTCCAAAAGGAGCTCATGTGCTTTGACCCTGATACTGACAAATGGATTCAGAAGGCGCCAATGACCACCGTCAGAGGTCTGCATTGCATGTGCACAGTTGGAGAAAGGCTCTATGTCATTGGTGGCAATCACTTCAGAGGAACAAGTGATTATGATGATGTCCTAAGCTGTGAATACTACTCACCTATCCTTGACCAGTGGACCCCAATTGCTGCCATGTTAAGAGGGCAGAGTGATGTTGGGGTCGCTGTCTTTGAAAATAAAATCTATGTGGTTGGTGGGTATTCCTGGAATAATCGTTGTATGGTAGAGATAGTGCAGAAATATGATCCAGATAAAGATGAATGGCATAAGGTTTTTGATCTCCCAGAGTCCCTTGGTGGCATCCGAGCTTGCACACTCACAGTTTTTCCACCTGAAGAAACCGCACCATCACCTTCTAGAGAGTCCCCTCTTTCTGCACCTTAAGATCACCCCTACAACTAAGATGCTGTAGTCCTATCTTTGCAATGTGTCATGATTCTCTTCTTTTGCTACCCCCTCTTAAATAGTGTATGTTAGGATTAGCCTCCAGTAATTGATGCAGATATTGGAAAAAAGACAACATTGATGTTATTTGTGCTGTTTGTTTGGCTTAGAGTGTTTATAAAGTGGTAACAAAAACCATTCTGGAAATGTACCCCATAGAAGCTGATGTTTAACATACAAAAAGAAAAAAAAAGTTATTGTCTTTAAAATGTTTCTTCAGTGCTTTTTTGATGCTGTGTACTGGGTATGAGGTATTTGTCATCTTACATTAGAAAGCCCAATAAATCACATTGAAGGTGGATTGTAGTAAATATACAACTGTGCTAACTAGGCTTCAAGTAAAAAGTTTTCCTTTCATCTTGAGTGTCAAAGGGAGGCAGCCTGCTCCAACAGAAACAATAGACAAAGGTTGCCAACTCGCATGAGCTACCTCCCTCTTTTCATAAAGCATTTTTGACATATCTGTCAACCCACCTGTCTGTGTGGGTGCATTGAGAATATATAATGTTTCTTAGACGCACAGGAGAAAGAGTAACTGAAATTCACCAATATTAATTTTTTAAATGCAGCATGCCCCTCTAATTATAAACAAGGGTTGGGAGTTTTTAAAGTGTGTATAAATACATCCACACACATAGAAATATCAAATGCAAAACTTTAGAAATTGAATGGCACGTCAAATAAATGTAAAAAAAAATAAATTTGTTTAAGAAAGAAGCTTCCATTAAGATGGGAATTCAGTATGTACATACTGAATGCACATATGTAGAGTCATGCTGAATTAAGTGGATGAGGGCTGGAAATTTTGAGCAAAAAAAAATCTGTCACTTGACCCAATTTTACCTTCCAAAACTGTAAATTACACCTTCTCCTTTGCTGTTGAGGTAACTTCCATATTGTATGTATTCTGTATACTCTCAGTTCATAAGGTTATTTAGCACAAAGTAAAGCAGCTTCACCTGGCAAGCTGCTTTTGCTCAGTGAATTCAACTTCCATGTTTTATCTTTTTGTTCAATAAAAAAACATTTAATGTCATTTTGGTCTGAAGAATCTCATTGTTGTCTGATTTGACTTCCTTTTATTAAATACTCCCACTTTTTTTGCCATAGCAAGATTCAAATGAGCAGAACTCAGAGCACTGAACAGCTTGGATTAATTCATGTTAATGACTCATTCAAGGGAGAAAAAATGATTTGACCAGATCTAACCTCATTGGTCAAAACTCATTGCTGGTTGTCTTTGAGGAATTGGTTCATGGCAGATGCTAATTGGCTCTTCTTCATTCCCACAGGAATAATGCCAGATATGTCTAAATTATAAAGTCAGTTTCCCAGATCTTCAAAAAGATCCATCTTGCTTAATGAGAAGGGATTGTGTAAAACGACGTAAGATATTTGTTCTTGAGCTAGGATGACAAATGAAAAATGTTTTTGTAAAAGATCGTTTGAGACTTATGTTAGGGCCATGTGCATGATCTTTTCTACTTTATCTGAAAATGACCAGATTGAATCTGAACCAAACTTTTCAATCCATAGCAAAACAACTAGAGTGTTGCCAGATTTCTTCACCAGTGGGTAATTATCAATGCATATCTCACTACCTCTGTCTTGAATTAAACATAATGAAGAAAAAACAATTTTCCCATCAGTGTTACTTTTGAATGTTGGGAGAAGCCTGGTATGATTTTGAAAGATCTCCTTTGGCAAGATAATTCTGAACTGAGAGCACCTGGTCTAGTGACTTCAGTTCTCTGCTTACAGGCAGAGCAGATTTATCCATTTGCACATAGTTAACCTCTGCCTAAAAAAGGAGAGTTTTAGGACAGAATGACGGTCCCGCCACAGTCCAGGGTGGGTGTTCTTGGTCAGGCGGCTCTCCTCCAAGCAACAGTGGTTCTTTCCATCTTGTGGCCTCTTCCGGCTCTTGGTTCCTCAGCATCCTCTCCATTCAGTCAGCAGAAGAAAAGTAGAGCATTGCAGGTGTGAGAGCTGTAGGGGTCAGGCTTGAAAGAGGCATGCATCACTTCTACCCATATCCCACTGGCCAGAAGTCAGTCTGTGGCACATATAAACACAAAGGGGACAGAAAAATATCCGATAACTGTGTGCCCAGAAAGAAGAGGAAATTGGGTGGGTGATCTGTTAGCAGTTTGCCACAGGGAATAACAGAGCATACACAATTCTCTTTGACAGCTTACCTTTTCTGCTCCATGCCATATGTTATTTAGAATAGCAATTAATGTCACACAAGTGCTATTATTAGACAATCCCAACAGATGGTAAATTGTTAGGCATTTTCCTTCACAGTGAATTAAACTATCTTTCTTTATGAAAAATGTCTGCCAGTCATTGGTTGGCTTTACAAGCATTTCTCACATTTGCCTTTCTTAAGTTCTTGATATATTTAAAAAATGAATTATAGCTATATTAAGCCCCAAAAGGTTCATAATTTTCCTCCTTGGTTGAGGTTGGTAGGGTGGGAAACATAAAGAAAAAAATCTACTTTGCCTATTTTTAGAATTATAAAAAATTTCATCTGACAATCAGGTTTTTCCCTGAAAAGTGAAATTATGACATGAAACTATTTCCTAATATTGCTTTAGGGGCTTTTAAAAATATATAACTACGTAATGTTTTTTGGAAGTTGCTAAAATAATTCCCTCACTTTAGCCCCTGAGAGAGTGCTCCACTGGGCAATTAAGTAGTATTTTATTTTAATTTGTTCAACCACGTGACATTTTGTGCATATTAAGGGCCTTCATGTACCCACCCCCACCCCCCAAGAAGAGTAAGCAGGCTTTCTTGGAAAGTTGGTTCTGCCTCTAATTTTATTCTTGGCTCTTGTGCCTTTCCTTTTGTTTTTTTCATTTTCAAGCCACTAAACCTCAGATTTAGTCCTTCCCACGTCAGATGGCTCTTTCAGTGTGTGGGGAGGAAAGTAAATGTGAAGCAAGTTCACAAGGATTAAGGGTATTTTGTTTTAAATTGGTCAAATAGTGCAGAATTTGGAAACTCTTGGTAATTATAAAATGCAAAATATAGGAAAATTGAAAAATACAAAACTGAAGAAAAACTGTCATTTATCTTCCCCACATCAAGATAATTGTTGGTAAATGAGTACATTATTTTTACACAATTATAATTTTAAATCAGTATAATTTTGTACACAGTATATATACATCAATGCATTAATCTCTGATACAAAATATATCAATGTGATATTTAGAATAAGATTTTCTAACTCCTGTATTAAGTGAAGTTTAACTACTAAATGTCAGTATAAAATATTAAAATATTAATGTGGTCAAATTGGATATCTGCAAGATTAAGTAATAATGATACCAGGCTTTTAAAATATTTATTTCATCAGTGAATCTAAGTGATATAATTCAGATCTCTGGGTGGCTATTTTATTTTCTACTTAAATTTAGTGTTTATTTCTGTCTTCACTAATGATGTCTTACCAAATAATAGTCAAATGCTTTTTCACCTTGCATGTCTTATTTGGCAATGTGAATAAGATAAAAAAAAAGCATTGATTTAACAAATGAGTATAAAGGCCATAACTCTATCAAAACAAACAAACAAGAAACATTACAACAGGGGTTGGCAAACTTTTTCTGTAAAACAACAGTAAATATTTTAATCTTTGTGGGCCATATGTTCTGTCACAGCTCTGCTGTTGTAGTACTAAAGTGTAGGCAATATGTAAATAAATGAAAGTGGTTGTGTTCCCATGAAACTTTTGTTTTACACTGAAATTTTAATTTCACATAATTTCTATGTATTACAAAAGAAACACTTTGAGATTCTAGCTAAGATTTCTGGTAGATTTTGTCATTTTGCTTATGCTTCTCTATCTGGATCATGCTAGAGGAATTGAGAGGATTGCAAAAAAACCATGGCTGCATTTGGAAGGCTTCTGGATGCATGCATATAAGTCCCAAGTCTCCACCAATTTGGGGTCCAGACTAACATACTTGGGACGACTGACTCAGGAGTGGGAGGTTTCCAAGGATATGACAATGTCAGGTGGTGTGGTGGTGGGCTGTCATTAAACTGGTCCTGTGTAGTGGGCAGGGGAAGTCATATCAGGGATCTGCTCTTGAGGTATCTGAAGTCAGTGAGTTGCCCAAAAGAGTTGCCTCTTGCACATGCACTGTTAGGAAGCACCCCATCTTCTGCCTTCTTCCTCATGCTGGAAAAATCCTTTAGCTTTAAATATATGTACTGAAGTATTTAGGGGAGAAACATCATAAAGCCCATAATTTAATTTAAAATATTTTAACAAAAATATTAGATGATGCAAATATGACAAAATGCTTATAATTGTTATGCATAAGTAATGGGTATGCAGATGTTCATTGTACTATTCTCTCTACATGTCAGTAACTGTGAAATTTATACTAAAAATAAAATGTTAAATGAAAAGTCTTCATTCCTTGTAAACAGCTCTGAAGTTGAAGACTTTCTTCCACAATCAAAATTGAAAGAAAAATAGCATGATCAGCTTTTGTTTATAGTCATTTTGCTTTTGGCCTCACCTTAGAGTAAGAGGCACAACAACTTATTCAAACAGGTGGAAGGACACAGCAATATAGTCCCCCTTTCCTACTAACCCCTGATGACTTTGATCTTGCCCTTCCTAAACTCATTCAGGCGTATGTGGAATGTATAGGACTCACATTGTTCTGAACATAAAATAAATAGTAATAAATTCGACAAAAGAACATCAAGACCACTATGATGACAACCACAAAACATTACTAAGAGAAATTAAAGTAGATGAGACCAAAATAATTGGCAAAGATATGCCATATTCACAGATTAGAAAACTCAAAATTGCTTTTTTTTAAATTAAATTTCATTGGGGTGATATTGGTCAGCTTGAAGATAGGTTTCATGTGTAAATTTCTTCTAACTTACAAAACCTGTGTATAGCATTATGTGCCCACCACCTGAAGTTAAATCTTCTCTTGTCATCTCATATTAGGTCCCCCTTCTCCCCACAACTCCCTCCTCTGGCAACCACCACACTGCTGTTTGTGTTCATAAGTTTCAGTTTTATATTCCGCATTAGAGGCCCAATGCACAAAATGTGTGCACTTTGGGGCAGGATGGAATCCCTCAGCCCGGCCTGTACCCTCTCACAGTATGGGAGCCCTTGGGGGATGTCCAGCTGCTGCAGAGGCAGGAGAGGCTCCCGCCATTGCTGCTGTACTTGCCAGCCGTGAGCCCAGCTTCTGGCTGAGCAGCACTCCCCCTGTGAGAGCACACTGACCACCAGGGGACAGCTCCTGCATTGAGTGTCTGCCCCCTGGTGGTCAGTACACATCATAGCTACCGGTCGTTCTGCTGTTCAGTCAATTTGCATATTAGCCTTTTATTATATAGGATGAGTGAAATCATATGTTTCTTAGCTTTTTCTGTCAGACTTATTTCATTTACATAATGTTCTCAAGGTCCATCCATATTGTTGTAAATGACACTATTTTATCCTTTCTTATAGTATTCTATTTTGTATATGTACCACATCTTCTTTATCCAGTCCTCTATCACAGGGCACTTTGGTTTCCAAGTTTTGGCCCCCTTGAATAATGGTGCAAAAAAACATAAGGGTGCATATATCTTTGCATATAAATGATTTTTTGGGTATATACCCAGGAGTGGGGTTGCTGGGTCGTATGGTAGAACAAATAAATGATCCAATCAAAAAGTGGGCAGAGGACCTGAAAATACACCTCTCCCAAGAAGACATACAAACAGCCAATAGAAACATGAAAAGATGTTCAACCTAATTGGCAATTAGGGAAATGCAAATTAAAACTACAATTAGATACCATTGTACACCTGCTAGAGTGGCCATTATCAACAAGAGAAGCAATAACAAGTGTTGGAGAGGTTGTGGAGAAAAGGGAACCTTCGTTCACTGCTGGTAGGAATGTAGACTGGTACAACCACTATGGAAGTGGTCTGGTGATTCCTCAAAACATTAAGAATAGAGTTACCTTTTGACCCAGCAATCCCCCTTCTGGATATCTACCTAAAAATTATCCAAAGTTACCCCAGTCCACATCTCTGCAGATCCTAATGAATAGTGGGCGGAGTCCCAAGGAGCCAGAGCCACATCTTTTTCGGGGAACAGCTGAGAGGAGGTGTGCCTGGTGCCCAGGCTGCACGAAGACCACTGTAAAGGTGGCATGTTTCACTTGTCCCTCGAATGCAGTTCTGCCCAGTAGAAATATAATGTGAAACACAAATGCAAGCCATAAAACCTTTACTCTCACCAAAAATGGTAGTGAGGAAGCCGGGGGGAGGAAGGGCAAAAGGAGGGGGTGTTCAGAAACAGGCTACCACAAGTCTTTATACCATTATGCCAAAGAATTTTTATTAACTTTTCAGAGGACTCACTTTTATTTTAGCTTCAGGTAAGATCCCCCTAAGCAGGTAACCCACAAATGTGAAGGCTTCCCAGAGGAAAGGCAGTTGGCCTGACCCAGGGACCAGGTGTAGACAGTTATTTAAAGATTTCCAAACAGCTAGGTTGCTAAGGGAGTCTCTTTGCTTGACGGACACACAGGGCCATTATTGATTGGCTTCCTCCTGCATCCCCCACACTGGGGATCAAGCCCGCAACCTGGGCATGTGCCCTGACCAGGAATCAAACCGTGACCTCCAGATTCATAGGTCGACACTCAACCACTGAGCCATGCTGGCTGGGCTCCAAAGTAAGTTTAAAAAATTATTTTAATTTACTTTTTACTGTGTCTATAAGTTTCACAACATAATACTCATCACTACTCATGGGTAAGAGACTCAGACATTTTCTGGTCTATTATTTTCTTTTTTTTTTTTTTTTTTTTTTTTTTTTTTTTTTTTTTTTCAGTTGATCAGCAGCCTAGCCAGGATCTCCAGCCAGGATCTCTAGCCAAGTTCTGGTCTGGATCTCCAGTGAAGTTCTGCTGTTTTTTTTTTTTATTTTTTTTTTTATTTTTTTTTTTTTTTTTTTTTTTTTTTATTTTTTTTTTTTTTTTTTTATTGCTTAAAGTATTACAAAGGGTATTACATATGTGTCCATTTTATCCCCCCGCCCTAGACAGTCCCCTAGCCTCCCCTACCCCCCAATGTCTTATGTCCACTGGCTATGCTATATGCATGCATACAAGTCCTTTAGTTGATCTCTTACCCCCCTACCTCCTGCCCCGCAACCCTCCCCAGCCTTCCTGCTGCAGTTTGACAATCTGTTTGAGGCAGCTCTGCCTCTGTATCTATTATTGTTCAAAAGTTTATAATGGTCTCTATTATCCATGAATGAGTGAGATCATGTGGTATTTTTCCTTCATTGACTGGCTTATTTCACTTAGCATAATGCTCTCCAGTTCCATCCATGACGTTGCAAATGGTAAGAGTTCCTTCCTTTTTAGAGCAGCATAGTATTCCATCGTGTAGATGTACCACCGTTTTCTAATCCATTCATCTACTGATGGGCACTTAGGCTGTTTCCAGATCTTAGCTATGGTGAATTGTGCTGCTATGAACATAGGGGTGCATATATCCTTTCTGATTGGTGTTTCTGGTTTCTTCGGATATATTCCTAGAAGTGGGATCACAGGGTCAAATGGGAGTTCCATTTTCAGTTTTTTAAGGAAACTCCATACTGTCTTCCATAGTGGCTGCACCAGTCTGCATTCCCACCAGCAGTGCACAAGTGTCCCTTTTTCTCCACATCCTCTCCAGCACTTGTCGTTTGTTGATTTGTTGATGATAGCCAGTCTGACAAGTGTGAGATGGTACCTCATTGTTGTTTTGATTTGCATCTCTCGGATGATTAGTGACTTTGAGCATGTTTTCATATGTCTCTTGGCTTTCTGAATGTCCTCCTTTGAAAGGTGTCTATTTAGGTCCTTTGCCCATTTTTTGATTGGATTGTTTATCTTCCTTTTGTTAAGTTGTATGAGTTCCCTATAAATTTTGGAGATTAGGCCCTTATCAGATATGACATTGGCAAATATGTTTTCCCACACAGTGGGTTTTCTCGTTGTTTTGTTGATGGTTTCTTTTGCTGTGCAGAAGCTTTTTATTTTGATGTAGTCCCATTTGTTCATTTTCTCTTTAGTTTCAAGTGCCCTAGGAGCTGTATCAGTGAAGAAATTGCTTCGGCATATGTCTGAGATTTTGTTGCCTTTGTATTCTTCTAGAATTTTTATGGTTTCCTGTCGTACATTTAAGTCCTTTATCCATTTTGCGTTTATTTTTGTGTATGGTGTAAGTTGGTGGTCTAGTTTCATTTTATTGCATATATCTGTCCAATTTTCCCAACACCATTTATTGAAGAGACTATCTTGGCTCCATTGTATGTTCTTGCCTCCTTTGTCAAATATTAATTGAGCATATTGGTTCGGGCCGATTTCTGGGCTCTCTATTCTATTCCATTGATCTATATGCCTATTCTTGTGCCAGTACCAGGCAGTTTTGAGAACAGTGGCTTTGTAATACATCTTGATATCTGGTATTGAGATCCCACCTACTTTGGTCTTTTTCAGGATTGCTGCAGCTATTCGGGGTCTTTTTTTATTCCAGATGAATTTTTGGAGAGTTCGTTCTAGATCTCTGAAGTATGCCGTTGGTATTTTAATGGGAAGTGCGTTGAATTTATAGATTGCTTTGGGTAGTATGGACATTTTAATGATGTTGATTCTACCAATCCATGAACACGGTATGTTCTTCCATCTGTTTATGTCTTCCTCTATATCTTTTTTCAACGTCCTGTAGTTTTCTGAGTAGAGGTCTTTTACCTCTTTAGTTAAGTTTATTCCTAGGTAGCTTAATTTTTTTGGTGCGATGGTAAACGGGATTGTTTTTATAATCTCTCTTTCTGAAAGTTCACTATTGGTGTATAGAAATGCCTCGGATTTCTTGGGGTTAATTTTGTATCCTGCTACATTGCCAAATTCATGTATTAAGTCCAGTAGCTTTTGGATGGAGTCTCTAGGGTTTTGTATGTATAATATCATGTCGTCTGCAAATAAGGACAGTTTTACTTCCTCTTTTCCAATTTGGATGCCTTTTATTTCTTCTTCTTGCCGAATTGCAATGGCTAACACTTCCAGTACTATGTTGAACAGGAGTGGTGAGAGGGGGCATCCCTGTCTTGTTCCTGTTCTTAGGGGAAATGGTGTTAGTTTTTGTCCATTGAGTATGATGTCGGCTGTGGGCCTGTCATATATGGCTTTTATTATGTTGAGGTATGATCCTTCTACTCCCACCTTGCTGAGAGCTTTTATCAAAAATGGGTGTTGAATTTTGTCAAATGCTTTTTCTGCATCAATTGATATGACCATGTGGTTTTTTTCTTTCAATTTGTTTATGTGATGTATCACGTTTATTGATTTGCGGATATTATACCATCCTTGCATCCCTGGGATAAATCCTACTTGGTCATGGTGTATGATCTTTCTGATGTACTGCTGGATCCGATTTGCTAAGATTTTGTTGAGGATTTTGGCATCTATGTTCATGAGGGATATTGGCCTGTAATTCTCTTTCATTGTGTTGTCTTTACCTGGTTTTGGTATTAGGGTGATGCTGGCTTCATAGAATGAGCTTGGAAGTGTTCCTTCCTCTTGAATTTTTTGTAGTAGTCTGAGGAGGATAGGTTTTAGTTCTTCCTTGAATGTTTGGTAAAACTCCCCTGTGAAGCCGTCTGGTCCTGGGCTTTTGTTTGCTGGAAGCTTTTTGATGACTGCTTCAATTTCTTCCATAGTTATTGGCCTGTTGAGATTTTTAGATTCTTCCTGATTGAGTTTTGGAATGTTGTATTTTTCTAGGAATTTGTCCATTTCCTCCAGGTTGTCTAGTTTGTTGGAGTAGAGCTGTCCATAGTATTTTTTAACAATCATTTGTATTTCTGTGGGGTCTGTTGTTATTTCGCCTCTATCGTTTCTGATTTTGTTTATTTGGGTCCTCTCTCTTTGCTTCTTGGTGAGTCTGGCTAGAGGTTTGTCAATCTTGTTTATCCTTTCAAAGAACCAGCTCTTGGTTTCATTGATTTTCTGTATTGTTTTTTTGGTCTCTATGTCATTTATTTCTGCTCTAATCTTTATTATCTCCTTCCTTCTGCTCACTCTCGGGTTTTCTTGTTGCTCTCTTTCTAATTCTTTGAGTTGTAGAGTTAGATGATTTACTACCATTTTTTCTTGTTTGTTGAGATAGGCCTGTAGAGCTATAAACTTCCCTCTCAGGACTGCTTTCATTGTGTCCCATAGGTTTTGGATTGTTGTGTTTTCATTGTCATTAGTTTCCAGGATGTTTTGAATTTCTTCTTTGATTTCATTGGTAACCCAATCAATATTTAATAGCATGCTATTCAGCTTCCAGGTGTTTGAGTATTTTGGGTTGTTTTTATTGTAGTTTATTTCTAATATTATGCCATCATGGTCTGCGAAGACGCTTTTTATGATTTCAATTTTCTTGAATTTGGGGATACTTTGCTTGTGACCCAATATATGGTCTATTTTTGAGTATGTCCCATGAGCACTTGAGAAGAACGTATATTCCCTGGCTTTGGGGTGAAGTGTTCTGAAGATGTCTATTAAGTCCATCTGATCTAGTGAGTCATTTAGGATTGCTGTATCTTTGCTGATTGTTTGTCTATAGGACTTATCCAGTGCTGTTAGTGGTGTATTAAAGTCCCCTACTATGATTGTATTGTTGTCGATCTCTCCTTTGATATCTTCCAGGAGTTTTTTTATGAATTTGGGTGCTCCTGCATTGGGTGCATATATGTTTACCAGGGTTATATCTTCTTGTTGTATTGATCCCTTTAGTATTATGAAGTGGCCTTCCTTATCTCTTGTTATGGCCTTCACTTTGAGGTCTATTTTGTCCGATATAAGTATTGCTACCCCAGCTTTCTTTTCCTTTCCATTTGCCTGAAAGATATTTTTCCATCCTTTCACTTTCAGTCTGTGTGAGTCCCTTCTAATGAGGTGGGTTTCTTGTAGACAGCAGATGTATGGGTCATGTTTTTTTATCCATTCAGCCACTCGATGTCTTTTGTTTGGAGCATTTAGTCCGTTTACGTTTAAAGTTATTATTGAAAGGTACTTGTTTGTAGGCATTTCTGTTTTTGTGTGGCTGTTTTCTTTCTGAGCTTTTTATTTCTTATTTTTATACCAGTCCCTTTAGCATTCCTTGCATTGCTGGCTTGGTGGTGATAAACTCCCTTAGCCTTTTTTTGTCTGTGAAGCTTCTTATTTCCCCTTCAAGTTTGAATGATAGCCTTGCTGGATAGAGTATTCTTGGATTTAGTCCTTTGCTTTGCATCACTTTGTAAATTTCCGTCCATTCTTTTCTGGCCTGATGTGTTTCTGTTGAGAAATCATTTGACAATCTAATGGGAGATCCCTTGTATGTAACTTTCCGTCTCTCTCTTGCAGCCTGTAAGATTCTCTCTTTGTCCTGAACATTTGCCATGGTAATTATGATGTGTCTTGGTGTGGGTCTTTTTGGGTTCAACTTGTTTGGGACTCTCTGGGCTTGTGTGACTTTTTTCTTCCCCACCTCAGGGAAGTTTTCTGATATTATTTCTTCTAATAGGTTTTCTAATCCTTGTTCATCCTTCTGTTGTTCTGGTACCCCTATTATTCGTATGTTGTTTCGTTTCATGTTGTCCCAAAGCTCCCTTAGGCTCTCCTCCTGTCTTTTCATTTTTTTCTCCAATTGCAGTACGTTTTGGGTGTGTTTTGCTTCCTTGTCTTCTAAATCACTAATTCGGTCCTCCGCTTCTCCTAGTCTACTGTTGATACTTTCAATGGAGTTTTTCATTGCAGCTATATCACTCTTCATTTCTTCTTGGGTCTTACTTAAGTTGTTGATTTTTTCATCTGTTTCTTCTAGCTTCTTGCAGAGGTTGTCGATTTTTTCCTCCATCCGGTTTATGCACTCTAGGACCCTTATTCTGAATTCTTTTTCTGTCATGTTGCATGCCTCTGTATTACTTAGCTGCTTTTCTGGAGAGTCCTCCTTTTCTTTTCTTTGGGGGTTTCTTTGTCTACCCATGTTTGATCTCGCTGACATATCTAGACGTTGAGTCGTTCAGTGGCTGCTCCCTTGGTGGCAGTGACTCCTTGGTCTGTGGTTGCTCTTCTGGCGGTTGCGGTAGCAGCTGCTCTTCAGTTGGCAGCAGCTCCTCTGGTGGGTGCTGTTCACAGCTGTGGTGGCTCTTCTGGCTGGTGGGGCAAGGTTTCACGTACAGCTGCTGTTCCTCAGCAGAGGGTGTGGTGCTCAGGAGGTTGCTGTTGCTTGGATCTGCTGCGTTGATTTAAAGGCACAAAATACAACACAACAAGGCACCACGTACCAGGCACTATACACAAATATATTCACGATATTAATAACCCCAAATAAAGGTGACCACCTGAATTAAGAGAATTAGGGGATAAGGAAGAAGGAAGAGAAAAAGAGAAAAGAGAAAAAAGAAAAGAAAATTAGGGACCAAAAAAAGGAGTGCAAAAATGAAATTGGGAAAAAGGAGGGGGGAAAATAAAAGCGAGAAAAGAAAAGAAAAGAAAAAAAAAAGAGCGAAAAGAGAGAATGAAGTGGAAGAGGGGAAGAGACTTTTTTATATGAGGAGAATACTCCTATAGAACAGCCATTAATCCCAACAACTTCCAGCAACAGCTCCCTGGAGATGAATGCAAACTAGAAACAACCAATAATATAACGATGAAAATAGAATGGAGAACACTAATCCCAAAATAAAATAAACAGAAAATAAAATGGCACTTTAAAAAAAAATGGTAAAATGGTAGCAGTAATAATACTGGTTAAAAATAAGAAGGTAGTAATTAAAAGGGTAAAATCAGGTGATGGAAAACGAAGAAGAAAAAAAAAAAGAAAAAAAAAAGCAGAAGAAAAGAAAAAAAAATTGGTTTCTTAGTTAAAAGGTGAAAAAAGAAAAAAAAAAAAATATTGCAGTAGTGAAGGTCCTTCGGTTCTTCTAATCTTCAGTGTGGCTCGCCTTAGACCTGCCAGGTATTCAGGAGAGTGTTGAGGTTCCCTACGATACACTGTTCCTCTGTGTTGTAAACCACAGTCCTTATTTTAAAGCAAGCCGCATTTGTTTCCCAGACTGCCTTATTTTGTGTTTAGCAAAGAGTCAGTTTGTGGGTCAGCCTCTGGGTGGCAGTGTTCTGGGGTTGGCCTCTGAGGCTATAGGGCCTCTCTGTCCAGTGGAAGTTCACTGCCCAGAGCTGGCTGCGTAAGAGTTACCAGTGCTGTGTTGTTGCTGGGATTGAAAATCCCTCTATAGGCCAGACCCTGTTAACTCCCAGGGACTGATCAGGTTATTTTAATCCTTGATCTCCTACAGGGTGGAATCTGGGTGTGGCTGTGCTCCTTGCCTGGGGGCTGGGGGGAGGAGTCTCACTCTCTGGAGAGAATGGCTGCCTCAGCCCTGGGCTCAGGGGTGGCTCAGCACTCAATTCGCTGCCACCTCTCCCTGCCCCCCTTCTCTCCTCAGTCTCTCCCCAGATTCCACTCCTCCGCACACTCTCCCTCTCTTCAGCACAGGTGAGTGTCTGTATCCGACATGTCCCATGAACAGGGTTCAGTGAAAACAAACAAACAAACGCCGGCCGCGGAAACGGGGAAGGCTTGGTTTCTGTAAGCTTCTTCTCTTACCGGGACTGCCTGGTCTGGTCAGCTCTTCAGGCTGCCCCCTTTAGGCTCAGTCCTCCGTGATCACAGACCCAGCTCTCAATTCCCCCGGCAGCGCCAGGAATCCCGCAGTTCTCCTTTCCCCTGTCAGGGGCTGTGCCTGTCCCAAGGGACGCGGCTGTCTGCCACGCGGTCTCCCTCCGACTCTCTGGGCTCAGAGGTCTGGCGAACTTTCCTGCCCAAATCCCTGGTTTTTTTACCTTTCCAGGGGAGTTCTGCTCTTCCCGGCTGCAAACCGTCTCGCCAGCTGAGGAATTTCGCCAATTCGGGGTGGATGTTACTAGTTTCAGCTGCTCACTCCATTTGCTCAGGGACACGACCTGGGACGCGTCTGCCTATACCGCCGCCATCTTCCCTCTCTTCCTGGTCTATTATTTTCTGTTACCACTTAAATTGCCTGTTGTGACCCTAGAAACTTATTTTATTATCTAGTAAGGAAAGACAATTGGTGCTTTAAAGAGAACTGGACTGGAGGGACTTTAATATATTGTCCTGCTTAATGTTCTTTAAAAATTAAAGGGGCTAAAATGGAAACATGGCACAACAAAATAACATTCATTCATAGCCTCAGCCTTGCTCACTTTGACTTTCCTGTCAGCAGTTATAAAAGAAGTCAGATAATCTGTTTCTCCAGGCTACAAGGTTTCCCAGATAATGGCCCAGGCTTTATCCCCCTTGAGATACACACAGTTAGGTATAGCCTGGGCACTTAGCATTTCAAAACCCCAGTGTCCTCATCTGTAAAAGGGAGCTGGTAATGTAGACCTTACAGGTTGTGATGAGGGTGAATGAGACCCTGGATGTGAAGGACCCTGCATGTTCCTCAGGCTGAACTTTACCTGCAGGCATGATTTGTCAATTCCCTACCACTTGTATTGTTTAACACCCTCTGCAGCACATTTAGGTAACTTACTGGACCTCTAAAATCATTTGAGTTTGTTACTCTTGGCTAAGTATAAGGCCCGGGGCAAATTTGGCATTTAATTCAGGTCATTCTCTTTATTTTTGCTGGTCCTAGCACTGTGGAAGTCACTTAAGTCATGCAACCTCAGACAGGTTATTTAAATTCTAAGTCAAGCATGTCAAACTCATGGCCCGCAGGCTGCATGTGGTCCACAACGAATATTTTTTGTGGCCCAGCCAATATAACAGTATGTAAGAAACATTTTAATAAAAATTTTTTAACTTATTTTTTTACAATATCCTGTTATACATAATCCTATAAAATAAAAGCCTAATATACTAAGTGTCCGACCATTCGACTGTTTGACCAGCCGCTATGACGTGCATGGACCATCAGGGGGTAGACGCTCCAACTGGTAGGCTAGCTTGCTGCTGGGGTCCGGCCGATCAGGACTGGGCGAGACAGGCCGGACATGCCCTAGAGCCCTCCTGTGGTCCCTCCCTGGCCCCAATTGTGCACTGGTGGGGTCTCTGGGCCTGGCCTGCACCCTCTTGCAACCTGGGATCCCTCAGGGGATTTCAGAGAGCTGGTTTCAGCCTGATCCCCACAGGCCAGGCTGAGGGACCCCACTGGTGCATGAATCCGTGCACCGGGCCTCTAGTTATTAATAACAAACTACAACGTTTGCTAATGACTGATTTACTATAATCATGTTGCATACATTTTCCTTACATGCCTTACATGCAGGCACACCATTTCTCTCCACTAATACTAGCAGCGAATATTTTAGCAGTCGATTGCCATGTCATTAGTCTTGGACTGACTTGTTTGGTGTGTGCAACAGGAAATATTTCGCTTTTGGACAACAACAAAAGTAAGTTTATTTGTGTTACACTTATTAATTTGTGCAGTTATTCAGTGTCTGGTAAGTTAATGTTCAAGGAAAAATATTAATTTTTATTAAAATGTTTTATTACTTTATGTTAACGATTACTCCTTTATTTCAGCCCTTTGTATTCAGCATGTCTCTATCGAAATAAACCTACATTTCTATGAAAATTGAAGCTTTTGGGGTTTTTTTGCAGCCCACATAAGCTTAAACCTTGTTTATTTGGCCCGTGTTAGCCTTTGAGTTTGACATGCTTGCTCTAAGTCTCGTTTTCCTCATTAAAATGGAAATAATACCAGTCCTACCTGATTTTCTGGTTTTGTGGGAGGATCAAAGGAGATACAGTTTTTCATTGATTCATCATTCATTAATTCATTTGGCCAATATTTATTGATCACTGCATGTCCCAAACAGCAGCCTTGCCCATTGTTTCCAAGAACCCTGCAGTGTTGAGGAAGACAGACCTGAAAAAAGGTGCTGTCATTGAGACCATGCCAAGGACTGTAGTACCAGAGGAGGGAGAGCAGGTAGTCTGATGATAGGGGCCAGAATTCACTGTCAGCAATTACTTGGGTTGTTTTATGGGAGTGGGGCCTTATCAGAAGAACAACATTGTGGTGCCAGAGATAATGCTATCAAATCATCCTCTATGTAACTCTGCCATGGTAACTCTTTATGATGTCTAATACCTTTTTCTTTATATACTCTAATTTATCCTCCCTTCTTTACCCCCACTGCCGATATTTCAGAGACATTAAGGGGTGTGCCCAAGGTGATTTATCCAGGCAGGCATCTTCCCAGCTGCCTTCTTTAGGCACACATCTTTTGTTTTATGATGGGTACTCTATTTTATGATGAGAATATGATATAGCAAAGGATGGATGGGGTATGAAGTGTTTATTGCAGTACATCATGCCCAATATCCCCCAGAACATGAAGCTTCTGATGCTTTGGGACATAACTGGCTCGAGTTAACATTACCTGGCCCTCCTATGATTGTACTTCCAGAGCTTGTCATGTAACACACACATCTTCTCCTCATGGCTTTTGATGGTACCATTGTGCCCAGTTGTTCAGCTTCCCCACTGTACTCTGTCATAATTAAGCCAGGCAAGATAACAACCTAGAGTCATGATTAACATATTAATCAGCCTCACATCATCTGTACTGACAGGGTTTCTCATTACTAATGAAGTGTCACAGGGTGATTCTCCAAAGATGCCCAAAGAATAGTAAGTCTAATTTTGGCAAGTGAGCAATGACAGATTTGGCTTCATTCATCTAGGGAATGATCATAAGTAAAAACAAACAAAACAAAACAAAACAAAAAAACCCCAAACAAACAAAAAACAGACACACAAGTACTAAAGTAGATCATAAGTAAAAAAACAACACACACAGGTACTAAAGTAGAGGTGACCAAGATGTAAATTGAGGGCTCCGCATTATTAAACCATGAGATTTGGATGTCTCTGAAATTATCTGAAGGTATTTCACAAAATAACTGACTGGTACTCATCGAAAGTGTCAAAATGATGAAAGACAAAGAAAAGCTAAAGGACTATCACAGACTGGAGGAGGCCAAAGAGACACAACTATTACAATATGGGACCTGGATTGGATTCTAGAACAGAAAAAGGGACATCAGTGCAGGAAACCTAGTGAAATTCAAATAAAGTCTATAGTTTAGTTAATAGTAAACCAATGTAATTTTCTGGTTTTGACAATTTTACTCAGGTTAAGGAAGGTGCTTACATTAGGGGAAGCTGGGTAAAGGGCATATGTGAACTCTCAGGACTACTTTTGCAATTTTTTTCTAAGTGTAAAATTATTTTTAAATAATAAGTTAAAATAATCTGAAATATATAAGCATAATCTTACTGGATGACATGAAATGGATAAACTGGTTATATTGAAGCTAAACTCAGCATTTGCTATGGGACATGAGCCTGGTCCATGTTTCTTCTTTGGCCTTACAAATCAGTCAGATATGTGCAGTGAAAGGCTTAGATTAGGTGGAGGGATAATTCTGAATGAGTTCTATGACCCTAACACCTTTGTACCCCAGTTTCCTTATTTAGAAAAATTAGGATTGGGCTCCATTTTTAAGAACTCTTTAAAGTTTTGAAATTGTATGGCATTACTTCTAACAACTGTCAAGATGGAGGAAACTCAACCTTGAGAAAAGCTGAAACAGGGATGTGGAAGAGGGGACCGCTTCTTTAAAGGTAGCAGGACTTGGCAAACATTGAGGAGATACTGGTGTCTTGTGAAAGCCCTTTGCAATATAGCCAGAGCTAGTCCTTGTTGGATGTTGGGGATAAGGGATGCTGGGAGCAGATTATGAGCAGGTCAGCTTACACTGTTGGAAATGGTAATGGAGGATCTCTCCTTTGTCTGGGTGTCATTCATTCACAGTATGCCTATAGACTTTTTTCACACAGAGCAACATTGTTGTTGAGGAAAGTAGAAAAGCATGTTAATTATAAGTTATGTTTTATTCTAGAATTGTTTATAAATAATCTTTCATTTTTAAGATGAGGAAATTGCAGAGCAATAAATTTCTATGGCTTTACCTAAAAGTTATAAGAATTCAGTGATGTGGGTTCCTCATCTGTTGCATAAACTAATAGTCGTCATTGGTCAAGGGATACATGCAAGATGAGTAAGTTCTGGAGATCCAATGTACAGCGTTGTGACTATAGTTAACAATACTATTCTGTATACTTAAAATTTGCTGAAGAGTAGATCTTAAGTATTCCAGTCACACACAAAAAACAGTAAAGAAAATGTTAACTGTGAGGTGATGATTATGTTAATTAGCTTGATTGTGGTGATTGTAGTGTCAAAACATCAAAGTTTACACTTTATTTACTTATTTTTTGTTAATCCTCACTGGAGAATATTTTTCCATTGATCTTTAGGGAGGGTGGAAGGGAGGGGGAGAGAGAAAGAGAGAAACATCAATGTGAGAGAGGCACATCTATTGGTTGCCTTCTGAATGCAACTTGATCGGGTCTGGGATCGAGCCTGCAACTAAGGTGCCTGCCCTTGACCAGATATCAAGCCCACGACCCTTCGGTCAGCAGGCTGCCACTCTATCCACTGAGAAAATCTGGCCAGGGCAAAGTTTACACTTTAAATATGTAAAATTTCTATTTGTGAATTATACTTCAATAAGGCTGGAGGGGGAGAAATATACATTCAAGCCATTGTTGTTTTGCTCTTTGCTATTCACCCTATGTCCCTGAGGTGGGTAAGGTAGAGGTGACTGGTATTGCATTTTACAAAGGAGGGAAACATGCTTGAAAACATTGATCCATGGATCATACAAGAACCTATGTGCACAGGAGGTCCATGAATTCTCCAAGAGGGAGTGCTCAGTGGTAGTAAGATATGTTTGCATATTTCCCCCAATTGTTACCCCTGGCTGGGAGAATGTTATCATTGGCTCACCATTTGAACATTTTCCTGTTTAGGAAGATTCAGACTTTTTAGAATATCAGCCTACTGCTTCTAACTGTCCCAAGTTCTCATAGCTGTCTTTTCTATGAAGCCACAAAGGATAAACATATTTTTGTAAAACTTGGCATTTTGAAAGAATTAGCAGGGTAATCAGGTGAGAGTAATGGAAAATGTCATCATTTTATATTACTATTAAATGTAATATTTTGCAAACCCTTTTCTAAGGCCACATTCTACTTGATTTTCTGTGTTAAATTTTTAATTATTAAAATCTATATTTCCTCTTGATAAGCTTTATATTTTAGATGCACAAATCCAATCCCATTAAACTCTCTTGAACTCAGGTTTTTCAAGTGAACATTTAGTTCAGCACACGTTAATGTCATTAAATGAATAACTGTGATTCCCTAGTTCAGTGGTTCTCAATCTTGGGTACACATTAGAATCTCCTGGGAATCTTTTTAAAATCCTGATTTCTGGGCCTCATCCTCTGGAAATTCTGTTTCTTTGTTACTAATGTTGTGGCCCCACCCCATAACAAAGAGACAGAATTTCCAGAGGATGAGGCCCAGAAATCAGGATTTTAAAAAAAGATTCCCAGGTGATTCTAATGTGCAGCCAAGATTGAGAACCACTGCCCTAGTTCCTCTGAAAAGTAAATTGGCAAAGAAAGATCTTTACTTCAGGGTTTTGATTGCATTCCTGTGGCTAATTGCTCATCGCTAGGAGGCCTCAATTTGTGCATATGCAACTTAGTGTTCCTACTGAAGTAGTACCTTTTTTTTTTTTTTTTTTTTTTTGTAGAACACAAAGGAAGAAATGACCTGGGTCCAACAGCTCTTTATTTAAAATTTTTAATTGAAATATAATTGATATATATCATTGTGTAATTTTAAGGTGTACAACATGTTGACTTGACACATTTATATACTGCAATATAATTACCATCTCTATCAGGCTACATAGTTATAATTGCCTTTTGTGGTGGGAGTAATTATGATCTAATCTTTTAGCAACTTTGAAGTTGATAATATAGTATTATTGTTTACTATAATCACTATGCCAACAGCCCTTTAGAAAATATAGCCATGATTAGATAGTTGCAGGAAATCATTTGTAGTAGGCCAAATGCTAAGATGGCTCTCCAAGACTACCCACCCTAATCCCCAGACTGTGAATATGATGACATATCTGCAAATGGGATTTTGCAGGTTACTAATAAGTTGACCTTATGATAAGGAAATTATCCAGGTGGGACCAGTCTAATCACATGAGCCCTATAAAAATAGAGTTTTCTTTTTTCTGCGTCAGAGCATAATAGGACATTCAGAAGGGTTGGGAGCAAGAAGGATTTGATGTACTGTTGCTGGCTTTGATGGTGGAGAGGAAAGAGGGGTCCACGTGCAAGGAATGAAGAGTAGCGTCTAGAAACGAAGGATAGCCCTGACTGACAACCAGAAAGGAAACAAGGAGCTCAGAAGTCACACAGAACTAGATTCTGACAACAACCTGAATGTGGCTGGAAGCAGATTCTCCTCCAGTGCCTCCAGATGAGAGCCTGGTCTAGTCAACAATTCAATTTTAACCTTCTGAGACCCAGAGCACAAAACCCAGGTGAGCCTGTTGACTTCTATCCTCCAGAACTGTGAGATAATAAATTAATGCTGTGTTAAGCCACTACATTGGTGGTGATTGTTATACAACAATAGAAAGCTAATACATTATTCCCCAAAGTTGAAGGAAGTAGGACTATTTATTCTGGATGAGAAATGACTGAAGGGGAACATTGGATAGCTTTTCATGTGGGAGAAGTAGTAGACATTCTGTTTTTTAGAGAGCAATGCTGTCCAGTTAAACTTTTGAGATAATGGAAATGTTATATAGCTACATTGGCCAGTACAACAGCCGCTAACCACATGCGACTATTAAGCACTTAACATATGGCTACTCCATCTGAGGCACTGAAATTCAAATTATTTTCATTTTAAATTTTATTTAATAATGATGACTTTAGATTCAAATAGTCATATATGATCACTGACTGCTGAATTGGACAGAACAGCTTAGAAGGTTAAAGCAAGCAAATGCACAGAAGCACCAGGATAGCAGATTTAATTCAACAAAAGCAAGACCTTTCCACTAATTGTATCTATTTATAAATAGAATGCCAAGCTTTTACGTAGTGGGTCCTCAGTCACTCGAAGTATTAAACAGAAGCTAGGTGAATATTTATCAAGGATTATGATCAAGGATGCTCATATATAGGGAATGTTTGGTGTTTTCTAATTCTGAGGTTCTAGGTCAGGGGTGAGCAACCTTTTTGTGAGTGCGTGCCAAAACCAGCAAAATCTCTGACTCAAAATTCTTCTGCGTGCCAACCCTAATTTTTTGAGAACATGTTACGCCTACTTGATAACTCTTAAGGTGTATGTATGTGAAGAACCTTGAAGAAATAATAAAATTCATTTGAGCGACAAAAACACAGTATATGATGATGAAAAATACATCTATTTTTTAATGTATACATGTACACTGATAGTCCGACAGAAAACTTTATGACTCCGTTTGATATTATCAGTGGGACTTTTGCTGCTGCATCACTGATGACAGAGATTTTACATCAGGTTTATATTTCGTGACCTTCAGAGATATGCATGAGCTACTACTTTCATCCATCAGGCTACTCCTATTATGAGACTTAACAAAATTCATCACTGAGAACAAAGATTCACAAGCGTATGTGGATGAAACCAAAACACTGGTCGGATCTAGGAAGGCAGGGAGAGTTAAGGCAGAGGCATAGAAATTGCTCTTCCCCTCTGTCGTCAATCCATGTCTATGGTCTTTAAGATAACTTGTTATGTAAAATTATTTATTTATGTAAGATGTACCTACACTGAATTTATCTGAAAAATAAAAAAGTTGATATTAAGAAAAAATTGTAAATGGAAGATTATAAGAGAGGGTTTCGCGTGGCAGCAAAAGTTACTGGCGTGCAGTGTTTGGCACGCGTGCCAGAGGTTGCCCACCCCTGTTCTAGGTTTTAAAGAGTAGAAATTGCTTTACTGAGCTTCTCTGTGTGTTATCAGGAAATTAAATTCAAGAAATTCTCTTATTCTCTCCCATATATTTATTTTCTCAAAATGCAGGGAAAACATTTCAATAGAAATTTTCCATAAATAAAAATAGCATCTTAATTTTTTTTCTGATAGTTTGTTGTTTGTATTTACAAACATGGCTGATTTTCGCATGTTGATTCTGTATTCTGCAACGTTACTGAATTTATTTAATAGTTCTAAGATTTTAATAGTTTTTATGTGGGATCTTTATGGTTTTCTATGTATATTATCATGTCATCTGCAAAAATAGATAATTTTACTTCTTCCTCTCATTTATTTTTCTTGTCAAAGTTCTCTGACTGGGATTTTCAGTACTAAGTTGAAAAGAAGTGGTGAGAGTGGGCATCCTTGCCTTGTACCAGATATTAAAGGGAAAGCTTTTAGTTTTTCCTCATTGATTAAGATGTTAGCTGTGGGATTTTCATATATGGCTTTTATTGTGTTGAGGTACGTTTCCTTTTAGACCTATTTTATTTAACGTTTAAACATCAATGGATATTGAAATTTATTAAATGCTTTTTCTGCATCTATTGAGATGGTCATGTGAGTTTTTCTTCCATTTAATTTATGTGGTGTATGAGATTGATTGATTTGCATGTGTTGAAACATTCATTCATCCCAGGAATAAATCCCACTTGGTCATGGTATATGATCCTACTAATGTGATGTTGAATCCAGTTTCCCCATATTTTATTGAGAATTTTTGTATCTCTATTCATCAAGGTAATTGACCTGTATTCTTTACTTATAGTGTTTGGGGTTTTTTTGTTTGTTTGTTTGTTTTTTTGCCTGTTTTTAGTGTCAGGATAGTACTGGCCTCACAAAATGAGTTTGGAAGTGCTCCCTAGTCTTCTAATTTTCTTTTTTGGGGGGGAGAGTTTAAAAATGATTAGTATTAATACTTCTTTGAAAGTTTGGTAGAATTCACCCATGAAGCCATCTGGCCCTGAGCTTTTCTTTGTTGAAAGATTTTTTTAAAAAATCAAATTTTACTCTTTCACTACTCTTTAAATTACCTTTTTTATATAACATTTTATTACTTTCATGTGTACAAAGTAGTGATTAGACATTTATATACCTTAGAAGTGATCATCCCATTAAGTCTAGTACCCATCTGGCCCCATACATAGTTATTAAAATATTATTGACTCTATTTCCTATGCTGTCCTTTACATCCCCATGACTATTTTATAACTACCAATTTATACTTCTCAATCCCTTCTGCAAGGCAAAGGAAACAGTCAACAGAGTGAAAAGGCAACTTATAGAATGGAAGAAAATATTTGCAAACCCTATATATGATAAGGAGTTTATATCCAAAATTTATAAGAAATTCATACAACTTAATAGTAAAACCTGATTTAAAATGGGCAAAGGATCTGAATAAATTGTTCTCATAAAAGGGATATAAATGGCCAAAAATTGTATGAAAAAGTGCTCAACATAACTAATCATCAGGGAAATATAGATCAAAACCACACTGAGATATTACCTTATGCCTGTGAGAATAGCTATTACCAGAAAGACAAAAGATAACAAGTGTTGGCAAGGATATTAAGAAAAGGGAACGCTTGTATACTCTTGGTGGAAATGTAAATTGGTACAGCTATTGTGGAAACCAGTATGGAGGTCCCTCAGAAAGCTAAAAAAGAATGTTACTGGCTGTATTCCCTATGCTGTACTTTACATCTCCATGACCCTTTTTTTTTTTAAAAAAAAAAAATATATATATTTTATTGATTTTTTACAGAGAGGAAGGGAGAGGAATAGAGAGTTAGAAAAATGGATCAGCTGCCTCCTGCACACCCCCCATTGGGGATGTGCCCGCAACCAAGGTACATGCCCTTGACCGGAATCGAACCTGGGACCCTTCAGTCCCCAGGCCGACGCTCTATCCACTGAGCCAAACCGGTTAGGGCTCCATGACCCTTTTTATAACACAATTTGTACTTCTTAATCCCTTAATGCCTTATGATCCAGCAATCCCACTTCTGGGTATATATCCAAAGGAAATGAAATCAGGATCTCGAAGTGATATCTGCATTTCCATGCTTATTTTAGCATTATTCACAATAGCCAAGATATGGAAACAACCATATGCCTGTCCATGGATGGATATAGAAAATATGTTATATCAATGGAGTATCATTCAGCCATCACAAAGAAGGAAATCCTGCAGTTTGTGAAAATATAGATGAAGCTGGAGAATATATGTTAAGCAAAATAACTAGATTCAGAAAGATATATGGTAAGCAAAATAACCAGATTATCTTATCTGTGAAATGTAAAATAGTCAAACTCATAAATAGTAGAACAGTGGTTACTAGGGTCTGGGAGAGAGGGGGAAATGGTGATGTTGGTTAAGGGGCACCAAGTTTTCAGTTATGCAAGATGAATAAGTTTGCAGAACTGGTATACAACAGTGTGACCATTGTTGTATTTTGTATTTGAAATTTGCTAAGAGGGTAGATCTTGGTTGTTCTCACACAAAAGAAAAGAAAAGAAAAGAAAAATGGTAACTGTATGAGGTGTTTTGTGGTATTTCAGAGGTATACATAGTTTGGGTCATCAGGTTGTATACCTTAAGTATATATAGTATTTATTGTCAGTTGTACTCACATAAAGCTGGGAAAATACTGAAAATTATTTCTCAATTACAGATGTTATTTTTATTGAGGTGATATCCATATAACAAAATTAAGCATTTTAAAATGTCTACAATTTAGTACATTTACAATGTTGTATAACTCTATCTATCTATAAGTATATCATCTACACTAATAAAAGAGAAACATGGTAATTGGCGTACGACCGCTACCCTTCCCATTGGCTAATCAGGGCAATATGCAAATTAACTGTCAGCCAAGATGGCGGCCGGCAGCCAGGCAGCTTGAAACTAACATGAGGCTTGCTTGCTTCAGTGACGGAGGACTACAACGTTCCCCGCAGGCCACTGCAGGCCTCTGAGCCTGCAGTTTCAAACATTGTAACAAATATAGACGCTAAACAAAACCTCAGCCAGCTGGGATCTCAGAGCTGGAGTTGATACAGACTTTCGAGAACCGAAACAAACCAGATACCTGCTTTCAGGAGCGGAGGCCTAAGAGCTGGAGCCTCAGAGCTAAAGCTGGCCCAGAATAAAAAAAAAAAGAAAAAAAGGAGCAGTTGTGAGCTTCAGTCCCAGCCTGAAAACAGCCCTCAGCCCCTCACCCAGACTGGCCAGGCACCCCAGTGGGGACCCCCACCCTGAAGGGTGTGTGACCAGCTGCAAACAGCCATCATCCCCTCACCCAGGCTGGCCAGGCACCCCAGTGGGGACCCCCACGCTGATCCAGGACACCCTTCAGGGCAAACCAGCCAGCCCCACCCATGCACCAGGCCTCTATCCTATATAGTAAAAGGGTAATATGCCTCCCGGCACCGGGATCAGCAGAGCTGAGAGGCCTCCTGGCACCGGGATCAGTGTGACAGGGGGCAGTGCCCAAACCCCCTGATTGCCCTGCTGCTCTGTGTGTGACAGGGGGTGGGGCCACAACCTCCCTATCGGCCTTGCTCTGTTCGTGACAGGTGAAGGCGCCCCAACCCCCTGATCGGCCCTGCTCTGTGGGTGATAGAGGGCGGTGCCCCAACCCCCCCGCCCCGCCATGGGCCCTGCTCTGTGTGTGATGGGGGGGAGCTCCCCAACCCCCTGATCCGCCCTGCTCTGTGCATGACAGGGGGTGGCGCCACAACCTCCCCATCGACTCTGCCTTGAGTGTAACAGGGGGCGGTGCCCCAACCCCCCAATTGGCCCTACCCTGAGCGTGACTGAGGGTGGCATCGCAACCTCCCAATCCTCCCTGCTCTGTGCATGACAGGGGGCGGTGCCCCAACTCCCCAGTCGGCCCTGCTCTGAGCCCAACCAGGGGCTGCACCTAGGGATTGGGCCTGCCCTCTGCCACCCGGGAGCAGGCCTAAGCCAGCAGGTCGTTATCTCCCAAGGGGTCCCAGACTGCGAGAGGGCACAGGCCGGGCTGAGGGACCCCCCCTCCCCCCCCGAGTGCACAAATTTTTGTGCACCGGGCCTCTAGTATTTATATATTAGACATAGATATAGACATATTTGGGTGTGATAACCTGTTAAAAGAGAGATAAATTATTGGCAAGAACCATCAGAGGTGTAGGTTTTCTGGAGAGAGTATGTGGAATTTTATTAGCAATCTGTGTTTTATGTCCTTGCTTTTAAACTTGAGTTATCACCTTACTTTAGGTTATATAAGCTTTTAGCCTCTAATTCCAAGAAAAAAAATAGTTAAGAAGGTGGGCTCTGCAGTCATTAGCTAGTACTTAATCCTTACTCATCACTCACTAGTCCTGTAACCTCAGGCTGTTGCTTTATCTTTTCGAGGCTGTTTCATTACTTGTAAAAGTAAGATATAGTAGTATTTACCTCATAGAATGCTATAAGGATTAAATGGGCTGATAGGAGTTACCTTGAGCAGAGTAAGGTGTTCAATAAACATGATATATTATCACTGTGATCAGATTATTATAACATTCAGCACCAGCATCTGAAATAACATGAGATTTTTTTTTTTTTTGCCTTCACTGTCTTTGGATAGCACATCAGGCCTGTTGACCAGTGAGATAGAGCAGGATAGAGGGACTATATGGGCTGGGGTCATTTTTTTCTTTGGTTCTATGAAAAGAGGTGCTGCCTCAGCAGGAAACATTTCTAAAATTTAATTTAGTTAGGTAACTGGAGAGTGTCCGGCTCTTGAATGATGGAGCTAGTCCTGAATTTCAAGGAAAGAAAATAAATTGTTTCTGTGAGAGTTTCTATTAGTGTCTTGCTGTAGAACACTTCACTGACCTCTTCACCTTTACCAAGCCTTTTAGATGATGTCACCGGAACTTCAGAGGTGGTTGAAACTAGGCTCCATTGAGTATGTTGTGCTGCAAATTCCTCAGAGACCATTTGAGGAAGCCTCTGTTCATTATTTCTGCACAGCATGATGTCATTAGGGAAAACCATATCTGTGACTTAAGTGATTCCAGGGCTTTGAAAGAGAGTGTCAAGTGAGATGACAATGTTTCTGTACAACGCTTCTTATTATTCTCCAGAAGAATCATTATATTTGGCCAGATATTCTGCTTTGTAGTTGTTGGGCCTGGTAAAAATTTTCTGGCAGTTTAATACATTTGTGGATTTTAATGGTCTTTGGTTTACAAGGCCACTTCTTTCTTTTTTAAATTCAAATACAATTTTATAAGGTAAGAGGAATTTTATTGTAGTTTCTTTAAATGGCCCCAGAGAAATAAATATATAATTGAACACAGTCCAACTCTTGGTACTGTTTCAACTACCAACATAAACTATTAATGGGCGATTTGTAATAGGCCACTTTCTTATGTGCATGAGGCTATGATCAGATAAAGAAACACAGTTATTTTATTTATGAAAAATACCTAAGGAGTGAATCTTGTAAACAAAGGCCCCTTTCAAAATGCAATAAAATAGGTGGGACTGAGGCTTAGAAACATAATGGAACAGAGAAAATTCCTATAACATGAGGAGAGCTGGAAGGAGTCAGGGGATCTGATTTTGCTTCTGAATCCCTTGCTAAAACACTGTGTTGCTTTGCCAAGGCACTGAACCTTTCTGAGCCTCAATTTCATTATTTATACAAAGACAGGATTGGACCAAATGAACTCTAAGATCCCTCTAGTTATAAATTTCTGTGCTCCAATAACTCACTTTAGAAAAAAATTGAAGAAACAATTTTATCAGATTTAGGTGACTAGAAAAGTTAAGAATGAGTGCTAAAGAAGAACTGAATTGTCTGTGTTTGTGGTTTGGTAAAAATTAGCTTAGAATGGCTATTTGAGTTGCCAATTATCAACAAATACATGATTCTAAGCCTTGAGCTAATAAAAGTTCTCAAGTCACATCTTATCCTTTACCTTCATATTCTCTCATTTAATTGAAAAAAAAACAACCCAAAGGTTTGAACTGTGTAATTTTAAATTTTTTAAAAATGTAACAACCATCATAGTCAAGCATAAACTATCATCTCCACTTCTATTGCTGAGATGAGGAATGTGGGGCTCAGAAAAATTAAGTGACTTATTCATAATCAAGTGTCTAAGTGATGGAACTGGAACTTTATTCCAGGACTCCTGTCTCAAGGACCAGTTCCCCTTCTACCCCATGTTTTGAATTGTAATATTTATTTTACTGAACAAATGTTTTGTACCACATATTGAAAAAGCTTTTATGTGTTAGCTCACTACTTTTCTTATTTTCCAGACAAGGTAACAGTGAAGGTCAAACACCTCTTACAAGGTAGAGCTGAGATCAGATGCCCTGTTTATCTGACTATCTCTGTTCTGATAACTAATATGACTTTAATTATTACTGTGTATGTTAATCTTCTTCTTTAGTTAAAGAAGCAACCTCTTTCAAAGGTTGCTTTAATGAGTATGTGACAGTGACAGCACTGGAGGTGGTAGGAGCTAAAGAGGTCAGGTTAGGCTAAGGTGAACTATTCTCATCTCCAAGTTGCTGGGCTTTAGCTTTAGTGCTGGCCATCCCTTACTGAAGTCATGCAGTGTGGTTTTTGAAATGTTCTATTCCAGTTGCCTGCAATATTATTTTTTTTTAAAAAATTATCTTTATTGTCTAAAGTAATGCAAATGTCCCTCTTTTTCCCCCATTGACCCCCTCCTCCCTTTGGATAGCCTCATCCTTTCCCTTCACTCAAGCCTCTGTTTAACCATCCTTTCCTCAGAGGGGCATTATCTAAATAGAACCCCCATCTTTTGAATTCCATATTCTGCCTTCTTTTTCTCCTTGACACTTGTCCCCACCAGAGAGACTAATTATCTATTTAGTCATTTGTCAATTATCTCTCTCCTGTAGAATATAAGCTCCATGTATGCAGAACTTTTGTCTGGTTTGTTCAATTACATATTCACAGCTCCTAGAACAGGGCTAAGCCCATAGTATCTACTCAGTAAATATCTGTTTAATGAATGAAAGTGAAAAAGGCAGTGAAGTAGTAGTGGCTATTATGTCTAAAGAATAAGGATTCATATATGAACATGGAGAAGGGCCATTAGAAATTCTGTCCAGCATCAGGAAACCAAAGGGTGGAATGGGTTGTCTAGCTGGGAAAATAAAAATGTGTTGAAAGGACTTGGCTCTGAGTATATCACCAGTAAAATCATCTAGCTTTAGGTTTTTAAGTGAGTGGATCTTCCCATTTCAATTTCACCCATTGCTCCTGGGATCTTACAGCTTGGCTAGATCTTTAGAGTTGATCCAGTCCACCTCCATTATAAGAAGAATGAGACTTGCACAGGGGAAATAACTTGCCCAAGATCAAACATGGTGACTTAGCTGACAAAGTCAAATGGAAGTGTATAAACCTGAGTGGTCTTGCCCTGGGAGACATTTTTATAAGATATGATGATGGGCTGGATAGTTATTAGTCCCCAAATGGGATTCTAGTAATGTGCCATTACCTTTTGACCTTTGTGATGTTTTGCTATAAATGATCCATATTAGAAGACTAGGGATGGATTGCAATGCTATGATTTATGAGAAATATATATTTGCTAATTCAGATGACCAAAATATATTTCGCCTTCCCTCATAGTTGATGGCTCACAGCTCTTAGAACCCTTGGAATTTCCTAAGTGATGAAGATTATAAAGGTATTTTATGTAAATGAGTTGACTTTTGAAAAGCACCTAAGTATGGGGGCTGGTTGCCAGAGGAACCAACCATGTGATTAGATCTCTTTGACATCTGGGGAGGAGAGAGGGGCTGGAGGTTGAATCTGTAACCAATGGCCAATGACTTAACCAATTATGCTTATGTAATGAAGCCTCCATAAAAAACAAAAACAAACAAAACAAACAAACAAAAATAACTCAATTCAAATAAAACCCCAAAAGGATGGAATTTGGAGAGCTTCCAGGTTGGTGAACATGTAGATATTTGAGAGAGGTACCCCTGGAGAGGGCATGGAAGCTCTGCACCCTTTGCATCTCTTCCATTTGGATGTATACCATATCCTTCAGTAAACTGGTAAATGTAAGAAAATGTTTCCCTGAGTTCTGTGAGCCACTCTAGCAAATTAATTGAAAATATAGAGGGATGTCTTTATCCATTTTATATAGGTCACCCTACACATAGCTTCATCAAGACAGTACAATAGCTTCAATTTGTACCATTTAAATAATCCTTATCTACTCTTAAAGTCAC
Source organism: Myotis myotis (assembly GCF_014108235.1). Classification (NCBI taxonomy): domain Eukaryota; kingdom Metazoa; phylum Chordata; class Mammalia; order Chiroptera; family Vespertilionidae; genus Myotis; species Myotis myotis. The sequence goes on from NW_023416346.1 coordinate 43,348,453, forward strand.
CATTTTTAAATACCAAGAGGGAAAATTATTATTCAGCATAATAATAAATACTTTTATTTTGCATGATAGTAATCCTATCTAATAAAAGAGTAATATGCAAATTGACCATCACTCCAATGCACAAGATGGCCACCCCCATGTGGTCAAAGATGGCCACCCCCATGTGGACACAAGATGGCCAGCAGGGGAGGGCAGTTGGGGGGGACCAGGCCTGTAGGGGAGGGCAGTTGGGGGTGGTCAGGCCTGCAGGGGAGGGCAGTTAGGGGCTACCAGGCTGGCAAGGGAGGGCAGTTAGGGGTGACCGGGCCAGCGGGGGAGCAGTTAGGCATCGATCAGGCTGGGAGGGGAGTGGTTAGGGGCAATCAGGCAGGCAGGCAGGAGAGTGGTTGGCAGTCCCGGATTTTGAGAGGGATTGGACATCCCTTGAGGGGTCCCAGATTGAAGAGGGTGCAGGCTGGGCTGTGGGACACACACACACACACACACACACACACACACACACCCCTGTGCATGAATTTCATGCACTGGGCCTCTAGTAATATTGATAATAGCTGCTATCATTTCTTAGTACTCTATAGCCAGTTGGTCAAAAGCACAGGTGATAGATAACCTGGACTTTCAACTGGTATCAGAAGTACATGTGGGGGAGGGGTAGTCTTGTTGGACTGACCCCTTTACTTGTGGGATCTGACACTACCTCCAGGTAGATAGTGTTAGAATTGAGTGAAATTATAGAACACCCAGCTGGTGTCACAGAGAATTGCTTAGTGTGGGAGAAAAAACCTTCACATATTTGGTGACCAGAAGTGTTTTGTGTGAGTAGCAAAGAAGGCTTAGGTGGAAAACTGAGTTTTTCTAATACAGAAATCTATAAAAGTAACCAAACTGTGCCACAAATATTTTCAAGAATAAAATTTCAGTAAAACTTTAGGAATTTTCTAGCTATATTGAAACACCTGGGAGTCTTTTAAAATTTACTGATGCTTGGGTCCACTTCTAGAGATACAACTTTAATTGTGATCCTAATGTGCACATTGGGTTAAGAATCATGAGCTTGGAGATCAGGAGTACGAATGTGGGAAGTAGACATAGTAATGTTCAAATTATATCTCTCTCAATTATCAACTGCTAGGATTTGGCATAAGTTAATCTTTCTGAGCCTCCGTTTCCCCTTATTTAAAATGAAGGTTATCGTTCTGATGAGAGTTTTGCAGGGATTAAATGAGATAAGGTCCATAAAACATATAATATGTTGCCTAAACCATATAAGCACTTGAGAAATGATAGCAGCTATTATCAATATTATTACTATCATGCAAAATAATAGTATTTATTATTATGCTGAATAATAATTTTCCCTCTTGGTATTTAAAAATGGTGACTTTAAGAGTGGATAAGGATTAGTTAAATGGTACAAATTGAAGCTATGGGACTGCCTTGATGCAGCTACATGTAGGGTGACCTGTATGAAACGGATAATGACTGACTTCAAAGTGAGATATTGAACACAGGCTGCCAGGCTCATTCAATGCAGACCTGGTACCACTTTTGTGAAGCAGCAGCTAAAGAGACTCCAATGCTCATCATGGCCCACCAAAAGCCTAAGGAAGAAGTCAAGACTGAGAACAATGATCACATTAATTTGAAGATAACCTTAATTTGAAGGTGGCAGAACAGGATGGTTCTGTGGTGCAGTTTAAGATTAAGAGGCATACACCATTTAGTAAACTAATGAAAGCCTGTTGTGAACCAAGGGGTTTGTCAATGAGGCAGATGAGATTCCAATTTGATGGGCAGCCAGCCAATCAATGAAACAGATGCAACTGCACAGTTGGAAATGGAGCATGAAGATACAATTGATGTCTTCCAGCATCAGACAGGAGGTGTCTACTAAAAAGGGAACCTGATACTTTACTCCAGAACTCCAGACCAAGCAGACATTCTCAATTAGAAAACCGCAATTTGGTTCCACCACATCCTGACTACCACAGTATAGTTTTCTCTATTCTTTCATTTTCCCCTTTCCTATTCCTTTATTTTACGTAAAGTATGTGTGCAAGCATTTGCATTTTTAAAAACTAAATGGCCAATACTACATTTTGATCAACATTAAATGGACATGGCATGGGGGAAATAATGGTTCTGTGGAAATACCCTCTTCTTCCATTAATGGCATGCTCATTCAGCTCTTATCTTTATATTCTAGTAAATTATTTTGTCCTGTTTACAAAAAAGAACAACATAAAAAAATCTTTGCATATCTTGTTTGATTGGAGAATTTTAAGGTTTTTCTTTTATCATTGTAATACCAAGGACAATTTTATAACTTTTTCATATGTAGCTGTTAGGTGTAGGGCAATCTGTAGGTAAAATTACTCTAAAATAAATCCTATCTAAATCCTAGATAGTTTCCCTTCGAGTCAAGTATCTTGTTGTTTAAATAAATTTCTTGTTTAAAAAAATAATAAAACAAGCCTGCCTTATACAGGGTGTCCCCCAAAAATGTATATACAAACTTTGAATAATTATAAAGGCAGTTTTAATTAAAATACATTTCGTTTTTAAAATTGAGATATCAGCTGTTAAAGTGTGTATACATTTTTGGGAACACCCTGTAGTAATGTTATAGAAATCAGAACTCTGAATTCTGTGGAAAGCAAAATTACATATTGCTTCCTGTATTACATTCCACACCAGTTGAAAGTGAAGCAGTGATCAATGTTCAGATTGTTTCTGGCCAGAGTTAGGTCAACTCCACAGTCAAAACCAAGCTACTGAGAAGCAGCTGGGTACTGCCAGCCTGGAACATGGAGTAATGGAGCAGTTGCATCATTGTGGGGTAGGCAGGTTAAGGTCAGACAGAATGTGAGGGGAGACCCTAACAAATCTTTCTGCTTTCTCCCTTGTGGATTCCCTTGGAATATGAAAAAGAGAATAACAACAGAGGAATGTTCTGCATGATAAAAAGCAGTCATTTGATCATCAACAACCCCAATAGTCTACCCATGGAAAGCCTATTTGCGTTTGAAGCAAGAGAGCATTAGGTAATTGACCTCCTTTTTTATTATGGTAGCTTTAGATTCAAACAAGAGCTCTATGAAATGTGGGGAGAAACATTTAGAATGCGCTATGACACACTTTAAAATGTGCATTTCAACTGGAGGTAATAATCTTAAATGTGAAAAGAAAGCAATGCTATACTTACTTGTGTTTGATAAAGAATGCGTTCACCAAAATCTCAGTATTTCTGAGTTGGCTAATGAAGAGTGAGAAGCAACACAGGATGTCTGTAGATACCTTTGTTTAGGGTGCTATTAAAAAAACAGATCCTTTTATGCATCAAATATTTTAAAAATAAATTTCAATTAACTTCTGATTCTGTTTTTAAGAACACAATGGAGCAGAATCAAATTCTAAATGAGAGAGTGTATCATCCTAGTTTAGAAAATAATTTCCATTAAAATGCCTTGAAATTCATTTTGCAAATCATGCTTATTATGATATTAGACCTCTGCCTGCAGAAACGTTGGAAGAATAGTCCTTCCTAGACTAATGAAACCAATTTTCCTAACAGCATCTCCCATAATTTTCCATAATTATTATTCAAAATGTACAAACGTACACACATTGCTGGCAGTAAGTCTCAAATAGGATGGAAATGAGCTTATACATCTTCCATGTGGGTGATCACATATTTTTCAAATGCCTTTGTGGAACTGAGACAGGAAACTTTGTGGGCCTGTTTTACCAGAGATAAGGAGGAAAGCTAATTACGACCTTAGACACTTCTTTTGGGAGTATTATAAGGCACAGGAAGCTTTTAATTGGGTTTTGCTTCACTTTTTACAAATAATCATTTCCACTTCCATGTTCAGGCAATTATTTCTTCAGTTTCTCTAAAAAATGATGCTTGTTGGATCTTAGTTAAAGATTGTACATGGCAAATAGTCTTTATGTACCAAAAAAATAAAGAACTTGGGAGTGGTTGACAGACTTTGTTTAAAGTAAACTTCTAATTTTGCATTAGTGGTTTATATTAAAAACAGTTATCAATGGCTGTACTGTTAATTGTTAGCAACATCCTATGGGGCCTTTACCCCCTCTGTTGATTTGAACATTTTCAATTATAAACCACTTAATGCCCTCACCCCTCTGCCTCTGTCTCCCTGACTTCGGCTGCAGGATAAATATCTTCCCTTTTATGGTATTAATGGAACTTTGTAAGTTTAAGTTAATTTGAGCACATTTAGTACTATAACAACTCCTGTCATTTCCAACACCTAGAAGAATACCTTGCGTGGGCATGATCACTCTGCAGCCCACTCAGTAACATGAGTAATGATCTTCAAGTGAACCTTATCAAGACTGTAAGGGCTTTGGATAATTTAGACAAGAAAATTGAAACAAGTGTGTCTTTCTTTAAAAAGTCACTCTGATTTCCTGCTTAGTGAAACTACACAATCTATTAGTGCAAAAATTCTCTCAGAGGGTTAGAAACTTTTTTTCTTTACCAATGTGGTGTGTTTGCCTGTATGTGTACATATGTATATCTCTGGAGATTAGAATGGTAGACTAGCAGTTTGCTTTTACACGCATGAATAAAAAATTCTGGATAGAGGAGCAAACATGATGTCTTTCTACTGTTTCTTAATGCAACAACACATTCCCAAGATAACTGTTCCTAGTCTAAAACAGCTTCTGGAATGAAAACCCTTTAGAATGAAAGCTTTTTGTCCTGCTACATTGATTGACAGCCTACTCAGCACCTGTATGACAAAGAGAGGAAACTAGGGTTGGATTTTTCTTCCTTTACACAGTCATTCTAGAATAAAGAATCTCAAACCCCAAAGGAAAAAAAAAACAAATAGTAACAGAGGTAGAAGATCCTAATGGGGGGAGAGAGGGAAGAGAGAGAGAGAGAGAGAGAGAGAGAGAGAGAGAGAGAGAGAGAGAGAGAGAACAAAAGTTAGGTAGATATTTGCTAATTGCACTTTTATCTCAAATATTTAAATTTTTCTAATCAGGGACTAGAAATAATATTGGGTGACATCCAGGGGAAGGAACCCAGTGTGTGTGGGGGGGGCTGTTATAGGATCCCAATTATAAAAATAGATGGAGAAATTACTAGAAACCATCCCTTTTTGGGACTAGAATTATAACCATTTCCTACATCTGCTATTTTGTTTATTCCTCATAAGAAGCTTAGGAAATCATCAGCACCAATGGCAGTGATCCCATTTTATAAACAACAAAACTAAAGACGCAGGGAGGTTACTCAAGGTCACACAGCTAGTTTGTGGTCATATCAGGACTTCCTTCATTTTTAGTTCTTCTGCTGGTTATATCTATAACAAAAAATAACTTGTGTGTGCCTATGTTTGTTTTAAAATTTTTTTACCAAGAAGGATGAGGAATTTAGTTTACCTCCATTACCTCATTTCTTCCTCCTGATTTTTATTTTTTATCAGTGTGTAGTAAGCAGTAATCATATCTAATAAAAGAGAAACATGGTAATTGGCGTACGACCGCTACCCTTCCCATTGGCTAATCAGGGCAATATGAAAATTAAATGTCAGCCAAGATGGCGGCCGGCAGCCAGGCAGCTTGAAACTAACATGAGGCTTGCTTGCTTCAGTGACGGAGGACTCCAACGTTCCCCACCTGCCGCTGCAAGCCTCTGAGCTGCAAGCAACTATGTAACAAACATAGAAGCTAAACAAAACCCCAGAAATCTGCCGGGCTTCAGCCAGCAGGATCACAACATTGTAACCAAAGGCCAGAAACCTACTTTCAGCAGCGGAGGCCTAAGAGCTGGAGCCAAGCCTCAAAGCTAAAGCTGGCCCAGAATAAAAAAAAAAAAAGAAGAAAGAAAAAAAGGAGCGGTTGGGAGCTTCAGTCACCCCCAGCCTGAAAACAGCCCTCAGCCCCTCACCCAGACTGGCCAGGCACCACAGTGGGGACCCCCACACTGAAGGGTGTGTGACCAGCTGCAAACAGCCATCATCCCCTCACCCAGGCTGGCCAGGCACCCCAGTGGGGACCCCCACGCTGATCCAGGACACCCTTCAGGGCAAACCAGCCGGCACCCACCCGTGCACCAGGCCTCTACCCTATATAGTAAAAGGGTAATATGCCTCCCAGCACCGGGATCAGCATGACAGGGGGCAGCGCCCAAACCCCCTGATCGCCCTGCAGCTCTGTGTGTGACAGGGTGCGGCACCCCAACCCCTGCTCCCCCCCACGGGCCCTGCTCTGTGTGTGATGGGGTAGAGCCATAACCTCCCCATTGGCCCTGCCCTGAGTGTGAGAGTGGCGGCACCCCAACCCCCTGATCGGCCCTGCTCTGTGGGTGACAGGGGGTGGCGCCGCAACCTCCCCATCGACCCTGCCTTGAATGTGACAGGGGGCGGTGCCCCAACCCCCCAATCAGCTTTACCCTGAGCATGACTGAGGGTGGCATCACAACCTCCCAATCGCCCTGCTCTGTGCATGACAGGGGGCGGTGCCCCAACTCCCCAATCGGCCCTGCCCTGAGCCCAACCAGGGGCTGCACCTAGGGATTGGGCCTGCCCTCTGCCACCCGGGAGCAGGCCTCAGCCAGCAGGTCATTATCTCCCGAGGGGTCCCAGACTGCGAGAGGGCACAGGCCGGGCTGAGGGAACCCCCTCCCCCCCGAGTGCACAAATTTTTGTGCACCTGGCCTCTAGTTTATAATAATAAAAGTGTAATGTGCTGATTAGACTGGACGCTGAATGACCTTCCAGATGAAGCCATGGTGGCGGGTCCGAGGCAGAGGCGATTAAGGGTGATCAGGCAGGCAGGCAGAGTGGTTAGGGGCAATCAGGCAGGCAGGCAGAGGCAATTAGGGGCTATCTGGCAGGCAGGCAGAAGCAGTTAGGGGCTATCAGGCAGGCAGGTGAGTGGTTAGGGGTGATGAGGCAGGCAAGTGAGCACTTAGGAGCCAGCGGTCCCGGGTCGCAGATTGCGAGTGGGTACAGACCGGGCTGAGACCGCCCCCCCCCCACCTGCACGAATTTCGTGTACTGGGCCTCTAGCATTTCCAGACTTCCCTGTGCTGTGCTCCAGTTTTCTCCTCTGTAAAGTGACAGTTGGGTCAGATACTCTCAAGATGCTTTCAGCTCTTTTATGATTAATTAAGAATCAATGGGCACAGTCTCTGAATCATTTATACAGTATCTGGCTGCTTTTGTTACATTGTTATTGGAGTGGAAATATTACTGCTGTCTGAATATGAATCAATGAAGAGTTAATGCTTAAACTTGGACCTCATGGGAGCAATTGTGATTTGTGCAAGGAAGAATGTTAAGGTTTCTCTGCTCAATGACCTGCATAAACAAAAGTGATCCAGAAAGCTGCTGCTAATGCTACATTTTGACTGAACTGCCCCATCACCAGTGATGCTAAGTGATCATGATAATCCTTGAAGGAAAAATGAACGCATGTTTGTTCCTTTGATCCATAATTGGCCTGACACTGAGTCCCAGAGACCATGCACATCAGGTCTCTCTTTACTGTTCATAAACGCTGCATATGTCATCTTATCAAGCCAGGCCATGATTAGGCTGATGTACCTTTTTCTTTTGCCTAGGATTATTTTAGTCTTCACTTTCAACCTTTAGTTTCAGGGGACAATTTATACAGATTTCATTGTGCCTGGGTTGAGTTGACAAAGACTTGTTATCCTTTTCAGAAGCCAGACTGGCAAAAATTCATTTGTTAGCCACTTACATGCTTGATAGAAAACAAAACAAAACAAAAAAAAACAAAACAAAACAAAACAAAACAAAACAAAAAAATCCTAATAGCCACATCTCACATGGGTAGAGTGTGTGGTAGGGTAGACAAAATACAGGTTTAGAGTCAGGCTGTCCTGGATTAAAATCCCAGCTCTGCCACTTACAATGTATGTGACCTTGGGCAAGCTACTCAACCTCTCAGAGCTGTAGTTATGGCCTATGTAAAATCAGCAATTTTCAACTGGTGTGCCACAAGAATTTTTAAAATATGCAATACCTGACTATTTAGTCAAGGGCACTGACCTCTTTTACCTTAGATTGTCAAATACAAAAACAATGACAACCAACACAATAGTTGTTGGGTGTGAATAAGTAAAAAATATACCTATTTTTTTTGTCAGATTGGCAAAACATATTTTTTGGTGTGCTGCAGAATTTTAGTAATTAGTGTATGTATGCCATGGGATGAAAAATATTGAAAATCACTTTGTAAAATGAATATGATAATGGCAATTTTAAAGGTTGTATTTTATGAAGATTTTCTAATACTGTACCTGCTATGAAATAGTGCTCAATAAGTGGGAGATATTTTATTAAGGAAAATCAAATGTCATCATGATGGTGTTTCTATTTATACTTATGTTTCAAAGGCTTTATATGGAAAGAAGCCCAGAGCTTGTTTTATTTCTGTATCTGCCTCTTGCCTAGCATCTGGGATATTAATATTGCAGAATATGGGATATAAACAGCATTTAAGAGTTATTATTTAAATGACTGACTCCCTGGATGAATGAATGAGTGAATGAGCAACAGAAATGGGAAATAATTGGCAGCAAAGTAATCAACTCCAAGAGCTTGTGAGTTGTTCAACTATTGAGTAAGTTGGCAAAGCCAAGGCTCACCCATATCTGATTCCAAGGCAAGTGCTTGTTAGCAGTATCTATCTACCTTACTAATCATAACTCTTTTTGTTCCTCCAGATTTAAGAACATTTGTGAATTTGTGAAGACTTGTCATTCACGCTTTTGCTCTATTAGGTCACTTTTCTAAGTAGGGTAAGTGGAATAATCTTATTATTTGTCCATTCATTCAACAGTTTTGAGTAGAAGAGCAGAGAGATTTTAAATAAAAGTATGGGTTGGAGGGGCTCTGTGGGTCCATAGCCTCTGCTAAGAGCCTTTATTCTGTATCTGTTATGGGAGTCTATAGATACTTCTAGAATAGGCCACTATATTACATACAGCACTGAGGCATCTACCTTCTATTCTATGATAACCTCAATATCACCAAAGAGGAAAAATAACGTATACTCTCTCTAACCTGCTTGCCATATCCACGTTCTTTATTAACCAAGCCCATTTTTCCTGCTGGTAAAATAAAAAAGGGGGTTCTGCCCTGGCTGGTTTGGCTCAGTGGATAGAGGGTCGGCCTGTGGACTCAAGGGTCGTGGGTTCGATTCCGGTCAAGGGCATGTACCTTGGCTGTGGGCACATCCCCAGTGGGGGGTGTGCAGGAGGCAGCTGATCGATGTTTCTCTCTCATCGATGTTTCTGACTCTCTATCCCTCTCCCTTCCTCTCTGTAAAAAATCAATAAAATGTATTTAAAAAAAGGGGGGGGGTTCTTTCAGAGTACATAGGTGGGTCTCCACTTTGCATTTCACATTGCCTCATTTCTACTAGTTATTCTTTCTTCCCCTTGAGTATAAAAATAGGAAGGTCTCATGTACCCATCCTGCCTCTGTTCTGATCATCACTAATCTTGACATACTCTGCAGCAAGGACCTTACTCTGCTTTCCATGGCCATTTGGTGAGTCAGCAACAAGGTCCACATTAGAACTCAGAATTCCTGAGGCTTGATCGATCTTGTACTCACTTCAGTATTGCAAAGTGATTGCAGCTGGGAATAAAAAGATTCATTGGAAGACTTTTGGCACTGAGCTTCCAAACCTTGGAGGTAAAAAACACTCACACAACAAAATATTAGATGAGCTAGATTTATTAAGATACAAAGTGGTAGTTACTAATGCTGTTCTGTGTTGAATTCAGAAATACTTTATTTGGTTTCAATACCTCCTAAAACCCAATGCTTTTAAAGGCTTGCCTTCCAGGCTATTTAGCCATTCTGAATAAATTTTAGCCAATTGGGCAAGTTACTGTTCAAATAAATACTTTTTCTAGTTCCTTTCCATATTTCAAGCACTTGTAGGCCTCAGAAATATAAAGACTGCCCCCCCCCCATGCATATACACTATAATCACATCTCTCATGATTTGGAGTCCCTGCTCAACCTGTCCTGGGAAGATAGGGATTTTTTTCTGTACAAGCACGAGATAGGTTTATTAGGTCAGAATTTATGAGGCTGTAAAAGGACACATGACACTTCTTGATTGGAGGCTAATAAGGTGTGTTCATTCCCAGGTCTGTAAAAACCTTTCAAGATTTCTTGAGGGTAGAATTCAATGTGTCCTGATGCCTGAGTGCCATTCCTAGTTAAAACAAAGGAATGAAAAAAGTACTTTTCAAATGAAGACAAGATACTACCATATTCTCGTGTGCAGTGGCTAGAAATTTCTTATGCAGGAACTATATAAACACAGGAATAAAAAATGTCATTCTAGCTCTTCTAGTTAATGATCATTCGCTCAGGGAGAGGACGGTGGGGATGGGCAGTGAGGGATCAGCATGAGGATTACAAAGAATGTGTAGTTTAGAGTTAGAGAAAATTGGATTTGAGGAGAGCAGGAAACATAGCTATGTGATTTTTCTGCAGCCCCGTTGTTATAATCTATCAACAATCTTAATAGTAATCACTTCACATTATTGATGTGAGAATTCAATATAACATATGTAAAACAGCCTAGCACAATCTCTGTCACACAATAGAAGCTCAACAAATGGTATCTGTTATTACAATCTGGGCTGGATTATGGTTCCTCCCCACCCCACACTACAATGCAGCAGCTTGAATGAATGGCAAAGGGGCTGGTGAGGAAACTGGCGCAGAGCCTGTGCTCAGATGTCTCATGGGTTCTGAAGTCAAACTGACTACCTAGTTTTGTGGCATAGCTATGCCACTTTTTAGTCACATGGTTTTGGGCCAGTTTACCTTACTCTCTGAGCCTCAGCTTACTCAGCTATATCATGGGGATACCAGTATCCACCTCATAGAGTTGTCTGAGGAATTAAAAAGTCAATACAGGAGAAACCAAGATGGCGGCATAGGTAAACACCTGAAATTGCTGCCTCACACAACCACTTCGAAAATACAACTAAAAGACAAAACGGACATCATCCAGAACCACAGGAAGGCTGGCTGAGTGGAAATTCTACAACTAGAAGGAAAGAGAAAAGCACAATGAGACTCAGAGGAGGTGCAGAAGTGAAGTGCAGAGGTAAGGAGGTGCACGTGGAAAGGGCTGGCAACTGAGGACGTGGTTGTCTTTTATAATCCGGAGAAAGTCACAAGCTCCCGACTGCTCTGAGCTCCAGTTCCGGGTGAGTCTCTGGGGACCTAGACTCATATGGGGAGAAACTGGACTGTCTGGCATTGGGCAGAACACGAGGGCGGCTTTCTCTGAGGTGCTTGCAACGATTACCGTGGGACACTGAGACCCAGGGACTCTTAGGGCAGGGCTGAGGATCAGCCATAGCTGTTTGCTCCACCCTGTTGATTCCTGAGACCCCGCCCCACCCAAGCTGTGCACAGAGGCTTTTACATATGAATGACTTGGCCCTTTGCAATCTAAAATTACCTAACAAACTGCAGCTGGGTCAGAGAGACCCAGAACATCCAAAAGAAGGCCCAAGGCCCCACAGCAGCTTGCATGGCTTCACAGCTGGGCCTCATCTGGGCACCTACAAACCCAAAACAAAGAAGAGGAATCTGCAGATCTCTCCATAGCTCCTGCTGGGTAGCCTTAGGGAGAGGCTAAATTAGCACCTACATAGAGATCCAAGTGTCAGTGTACCCAGTGGTCAGAGTGGGACAGTCCAGATTACAACTCCTCAGATCCATAAGGGACACACTCAGGGGGCAGACTCAGAGAACACCAAAGCCCCACTGAAGCAAGTCTTGTCCCATAAGGGTGTCTTCAGCACAGAAGTTCTCCCACTGTAGACACAGCTGATTCTCACAGCCAATTGGCCTGGAGGTCAATTCCCAGTGATACCAACAACAGTCAAGGATTAACTACAACAAGACTGTGAACACAGCCCACAAAGGGGTGCACCAAGTGTCCACCTCAGGTAATTGGAGAGGCTGAGCCACTGGGCCCTATAGGACACCTAGCACAGAAAGCCACTCTATCAACACAGGGAAGCAGCCAAAATATGGAGACAAAGAAACAGGTCACAAATGACAGAAATGGAGGAAAGCAAACTACTGGATATAGAGTTCAAAACCATGGTTATAAGGTTTTTCAAGAATTTTCTAGAAACCTCTGATAAATTTAGTGAGACCCTCAATAAATCTAGTGAGACCCTCTAGGTTATGAAAAAGGACCAACTAGAAATTAAGCATACACTGACTGAAATAAAGAATCTTATACAGAGATCCAATAGCAGACTAGAGGATCGCAAGAATCAAGTCAAAGATTTGAAATACGAAGAGGCAAAAAATACCCAACCAGAAAAGCAAAAAGAAAAAAGAATCCAAAAATATGAAGATAGTGTAAGGAGCCTCTGGGACAGCTTCAAGCATACCAACATCCTAATTATGGGGTGCCAGAAGAAGAGAGAGAGCAAGATATTGAAAACCTATTTGAAGAAATAATGACAGAAAACTTCCCCTACCTGGTGAAAGAAATAGACTTACAAGTCCAGGAAGCACAAAGAATCCCAAACAAAAGGAATCCAAACAGGACCACACCAAGACACATCACAGTTAAAATGCCAAGAGCAAAATACAAAGAGAGAATCTTAAAAGCAGCAAGAGAAAAGCAGTTAGTTACCTACAAGGGAGTACCCATATGATTGTCAGCTGATTTCTCAACAGAAACTATTCAGGCCAGAAGGGAGTGGCAAGAAATATTCAAAGTGATGAATAGCAAGGACCTACAACCAAGATTACTTTATCCAGTAAAGCTATCATTCAGAATTGAAGGTCAGATAAAGAGCTTCACAAATAAGAAGAAGCTAAAGGAGTTCATCACCACCAAACCAGTATTATATGAAATGCTGAAAGGTATCCTTTAAGAAGAGGAAGAAGAAGAAAAAGGTAAAGATAAAAATTATGAACATCAAATACATATCTATCAACAAGTGAATCTAAAAATCAAGTGAATAAAAAATCTGATGAACAGAATAAACTGGTGAATATAATAGAATCAGAGTCATAGAAAGTTAGTGGACTGACAATTCTTGGGGGAAAGGGGTGTGGGAAGAGGCTGGACAAAAATCATACACCTATGGATGAGGACAGTGGGGGGTGGGTAAGGGCAGAGGGTGGGGTGGGAACCAGGTGGAGGGGAGCTATGAGGGGGGAAAGAGGAACAACTGTAACAATCTGAACAATAAAGATATGTATATTTTTTTAAAAGTCAATACATAGTCTTAGAATAGCATAGGGCACTAAACATTCAATATGCATTACATATTCTTTTATTGTTATAGAGTTTAAATAATCATCAATTATTTGTATCAAATGTCATTTTAAAATATAAAGCATTTAAAACTCTTCAGTATGTAGTGGAAATTTGATAAATGTTATTTGCTTTTTTCTTTCTTTCACATATTTATCTTGCTCTCTCTCTTTAGTGAAAAATTTTTTCCATTTTTATCTTTTTTAATTGATATGTGACCTGGTTTTATTTATTGAGTGCTTATTGTACACCAGGCATTGTGTTAAATGAAAACAACTCTTTGAAGCAGTTATCATACTTGGTTTAGATTAAGAAATCAAGAACTTCTGTGCCATGGTCTTTATTTGGTTTCAATACTATAGCTTGTCCTTTCTCTCCTTGTTGGTTTGTGGCAACTGGTATATGGCAGACTAAAGACTAGAACCTGGATTTGCTGGACTACAAAACCCATGTTGACTATACTACACTGCTTAGTACACATTCATTGAATGGGCCAATATGTAGGATTAGCCAAGCTTGGATCAAAGTTTGAAGTGGAATGGAATTATTCTCTAAATACCAAGAAATTACCTTCCATGTCCTCTCAGTTGATAATAACCAAAGAAGTAAAACTTCTGAAGCTTTCAGATTGAGCCCCTGGTATGGTGGCTTCTTATCAAGGCTCCTAGATACATACCTAGGTAAACAGTAGGTTTGTAAGGCTTTTTCAGTAGTTACTTGTCTTTAAACATTCTGGATTAGTATCATTTGATCATTTTAGCTCTTATATGTTTTATACCAAGGACTGAAGAGAGCTACTAATTCTATTTATCATTTGCAAAAAAATAAAATAAAAATAGCTTGAATTTATGGACCTGAACACATACACTGCACGTGTGATTGTGAAACCTCTACTCTGTTACTTTACTGTAATAAAACTGGTTTATTCCTGAATGTGTCTCAATGGATTGATCCCAGCTGGATAAAACCAAGAAAGTCCTTTAGGATTTTGTTTAAAAAGAGGTTGGATTAAAGGAGTTTATACCAGTGTTAGTTCCTAAAGGGATCCTGACATTGAAAGATACTGACCTTGGAAGGGACTAAATCTCTGACCTTTACAATGATGGTGTGGTTGTTGAAAAAAACTAGATTTATGAGTCTTTAAGAGTGGCAGTGTCAAGCAGTTGCCTGGGTGATGGGAGGGGCTTTAATCTTCATAATACCACAAACTATCCTATATAATAAAAGGCTAATATGCATAAAAGGCTAATATGCAAATAGACTAAATGGCAGAACAACCGAACAACCAGTCCCTATGATGTACACCGACCACCAGGCGGCATGAGTGAAACATGGCGGGCGTCCGCCACAACAGGATGGTGAAGCAGGTTAGTGGGGGGCGCCAGACCTAGGTTGGGCCAGTCGCTGTTATCGGGGCGAGCCTCAGGTGGTAACTGAAAATTCTTTGCTCTTGCATGCCGCAATCCCACCAGCGGGCACTTGCACTCGCTGCCAGTGCCAGAGCCGCTGCTCACACCCACTGCCAGAGCCTGGCGCCGGCCCCAATCACCTCTGAGGGTCTCTCCACCTCCCCCTGCTCTTGAGCAGTGATTGGGGCAGCAGCTGCTGCTCACCACCACTTATGGTGCCGGCCCTGCTTGCAACCGCTGCTGGCGCCGGCCCCAATTGCTCCGTGCCGTCAGCAGGTGCGAGCGGGACCAGTGCTGTTAGCAGGTGGGAGCAGTGGCGTTGGGAGTGGGGCCGCCAGCGGACAGGACCAGGGGCTGCAGTGGAGGGGCTGGGATGGGGGGCTTGGAGAATGGGCCAAGACCTGCCCCTGTGCCCACTGCAGCCTTGTGGCCCACAGTTCCTTTTAAGGTGCACAAATTTGTGCACTGGGCCCCTAGTACTATATAAATATTTAACCAAGGCAAAAATAGCATATAATCTCAGCTTCATATCAACATCCCTCACCTGCCCCTTTCAACCAGAATGTTACCTATGAGCCTCTAGAACAGTGGTTCTCAACCTTCTGGCCCTTTAAATACAGTTCCTCATGTTGTGACCCAACCATAAAATTATTTTCATTGCTACTTCATAACTGTAATATTGCTACTGTTATGAATCATAATGTAAATATCTGATATGCAGGATGGTCTTAGGCGACCCCTGTGAAAGGGACGTTCGACCGCCAAAGGGGTCGCAACCCACAGGTTGAGAACCACTGCTCTAGAAGATCTTGAGTGGCCACTGATTCCGACTATGTACCAGGGTAGTGTCATGTGTTTTACATACATTATGTCCTTTTGTTACTCATAATACCTTATAATATGGCTATTATATTCATTATCTTTATTTTATAGGTGAGAAAAATTAAGATTCAGGGAGGTTGACTGACTTGACCAGGTCATGTGGGTAAGAAGTAACAGAACTGTTGTTTCAACCTGGACCCATTTGATTTTCAAGTACATGTTTGTTCTATTGTACCATGCTGGTGAGGGATAACCAGGATGCTGGGAGTTATAGACCTAGTTTAAAAGGCTTGAGAATGATCACTTACTTTGTTGTGTCCTTGAAATGGCCATTATTGATTATAGACCACTATTTAGAATTCATTACCACACGTAGTCATTTTTAAACTGATTGATGTAAATGTGAAAAATAAAATAGTTTGTGTGATAGGTCTATTTTAGCATCCCAGACCACAAGGAATTATACGTGCTCAAACCTCTTGAATATATATTTAGCCTATAGGTGATCATTAACAAAGAAAATAGCTCAACTGATATCACAAATGGAGAACTCTAGAACTTTAAGATCACCATGGCGAATGTTTGGTCTGTGAGGAAGAGTGTCTTCCTAACTCAGGAATCAAGGGCCAATGAGCTGAACTTTATATCACCAAGTTGGAACATTTAATTGAAGTAAGAGGTGTATATATATAATATTTTGGTTGTTGTGGACGGGAGTAATTTGTTCAAAATGATCATCATTGGAAGTAACTTCATTAGTGCTACAGAATGCATGGACTGGTACTTCCAAGTTAGTAAAGAGTTGGTAAAAAAGTTCAACTGGAAGGGGAAATGGTTTTTCAAGGCATAGCAGGAATTGCTAATGTCACCTCTTTCAGAGGTGGATTCTTCCAGAAAAACCTAAGGTATGTCTTGAATATCTCACATTTGATAACACAGTGTAGCTACATTTCTGGGTCACAGTGCCAGGATTGGGAATCTGGGCTAGGTACCAAGGATAGATTGGAGATATTTTCCTTGAAAATAAGAACTGTAGGAACGTGTACCGATAGTCATGAAAGTCATTGTCTTATAGTTTACTTTTGTTAAAAGCTCTATTGCAGGTTTTTCTTTCTTTTTGTCTACTTGATCACTTAGATTTCAAAGTAGAATAGGGATTTTGAGTATAGATCAGCAATCCTCTGAAATTTTGATTTCTGTTTATTATTTAAGTATACAGAATTTCCTTTTTGCCAATGACTCATGTATTTATTTATTTTTGACTCTTCTTGTTTCTATTGTATTTTCCCCCTTGTATTACTGATAAAGTTGTTTGGTTTTACTTTCAGTACACAGTCATCCTACTACATACCTCAGATGTTGCCAGTTCTTTTAGGTCAGTGAAAAATTCACTTATATGAAATAATATTTCATCTTTTGATGAAAAAGGAGTCTTGTTTGTTATGTAGATATTCTATATAAAGAAATGGCTACCCTCTGCTTTGCATCAACATCATGCATTTATTTTTCCCATTGAATACCAAGTTATCTCCTTCTTAATGAACCTTGTGTCAGAGCCATGCTGAAGCAGAATTAGGGGCTTGACAAAGGAGAAATAGACCTGTGGTCATAAAGCCTGAAATGGACCAACTCACAAACTTCCTTCCTTTGGGGTGAGACAAATGCCCCCCCCTTTTTTGAGGGGTAATTTACACAGGCTGCAACTAAAGTCTTCACTGAGCTGAGAGCATGGTTTGCATATTTGCAGCCATGGGGAAAACCTCAATCCCTTCTGAATTTTATCAGGTCCTAAGTGGCAAATTTGTGGTATGTTTTTATTCTGCTCTCATCTTTCTTTAGAGGTTGTGTAACAGCTGTCTAGCATAGTTCAAACTCCCTATCAATGTGGTAACCATATTTTCCAATTATGAGTCAGGACACATGGTCTGAAATGTTCCAGTACTTAAGGAGACAATAGAATAACATATTTGAAGTCGAAACTGTTGCAGACACCATTCTTAGGAAAACAAGCACGTTCAAATTTTGTCCACACGGGAACGTTAAAGTTCCTATTTGTGATAGAGAATGCTGTGCTTGACCTATTGATTTTTTGTTCCTTTTGAGATCCTATAGTTGTCCTTGCTGAGATTTCAGGTAAGATTAGGTAAGTTTTAACCACAATAAAGCCCTAGTGAGTTCTGGTTGTTTGTTGTTTCCGGTATTGTAGCCACTTACAGGAACCTCACATTGTGGGGATAATGTGTTTGTGTGATGATAATGTGAGTGAGGTGCCCTATTGAATTACTATTCATATGGGGCTTGTGGAATTAATGTCTTCTCTTAATGCTCTTACTTCATACATGAAATTTTGGGAGGCATGTAACTTCTAAGAGTCTTCTTACAAACTCCCCCTCGAATGAGAGGGAACAAAGTGGCCAAAATTCAAGAGAACATGGAATAAGGAGCTTTCTTGTGTACAAACCCAGGGAAAATGCTTCATTAGGACAAAGCCATTAATATTATGGAAAGAGCTCTTTCAGCCTCAGGACTAAGGTCATCAGACCCTTAGGAGAACCCTGAGTGTATAAGGGGTTTAAGTGCACAGTTGGATTTTATATAAATGTTGTAAATGTGTTCATGGAAAACAGCGTGATTATTTGAAAATCTTGATGTAGTCTGAACACCAAATGTGCAGCAGTATTTTTTTCTATTTGACAAAGTAAACTCTCTCACATTTTCTTCCTAGGGGCATTTCTTTCTTTCTTTTAAAACCATGAACTGAAGAGCCCTGGCTTCTTGAAGGTCAGGTTGGCATTTTATCCCCTTTCCCAACTCTGGGCATCTGAAGTTGCTATTACTCCTCTAATTGTGTAGTTGTCACTGGCTGACTGTGGGTGAAAATTATCTGCTTTCTTTTTAAAAATCTTTATTGTTGAAAGTATTACATATGTCCCCTTTTTGCTCCATTGACCCCCTTTTAGCCTGGCCCTGCCCCCTGCTCCAGACCTTCACCACCGTATTGTCTGTGTCCATGGGTTATGTATATATGCATACAAGTTCTTTGGTTGATCTTCCACCCCCTGCCCCGCACCAAACAAGAGAGACAGGAAGGGAATAAAAGTGTTTGTACATTTCTGGCTTAACTGGTGATCACGACAGAGTCTACTCTTATCTCCTAATTGTTGCCTCAGAAATCAGGTTAGGAGGATACCTTTCATTGCTGAGGCCTAGAGAAAAATAACTTTTTGCAAACTCTAACTTTACCTCCTAAAATTAGTCCTCAGGGAACAAGAAGGGTCTCCTATTGTCTACAAAGAGAGGTGTGATGATTCTACTCACAAATCCTGTAGCACCTCTGAGCTCTCCAGTTTGTGACTTAGCAAGCTAATGTACATGGCATTTTTACCAGGGAAACTTTGTCTTGTTTTCCCCAACCCCATTTTTGGCTAAAGGCAATACAAGCTCTCAGAACCTTGCCTGTAGGATCTAGATCAACAGTATGGTAGCTTCTATATCCTTTATTACCCATGGAAGAATGTTGCTTAGAGCCCACATTGTGAAGTACATGAATTAAATTTAGTGTCCTCTATTTCCCCCCACTCTTTGTCCTTTTCTCCCAATCATTTTTTGTCTATTTGTTTAAGACACATTTATTGAGCTTTTAGTATTTATCAGGCATTTTATTAGGCATTGAGAATACAAGTGGCGAACATAGCAAGGTCTCAATTTTCACAAAGCAGCCACATAAAGTAGCAGTTAAGAACACACACTTTGCAATTAGACTGCCTGGGTTCAAATTCTGGCACTGCTATTGTTTGATAGTAGACAAATCACTTAACCACTCTGTGCCCTACTTTCTGCATCTGTAAAATAGGAACAATAACAGTATAACCTTTATAGAGTTATTATGAGTGCTAGATGAGTTCCTGGGTCACATGAAATATTATGTTTTTATTAAATAACGAGAGGCCCGGTGCATGGATTTGTGCACTGGTGGGGTCGCTTGGCTTGGCCTGCTGGGACTGGGCCAAAACTGGCTCTCTGACATCCTCTGAGGGGTCCCAGATTGTGAGAGGGTGGTTCTCGGGTGATGCACCCCAGAATCGAACTCCTTCTTCAATGGTTCCGGATGCGTCACCCGAGAACCACAGCTGCCAAGTTACCATAGCTTGGCAGCTCCTACAGTGAGCATCTGCCCCTTGGTGGTCAGTGTGTGTCATAGCTACCGGCCGATCAGCCTGTTGCTTAGTCTTTTATATATATAGATATAAAGCTTACATTGTAGTGGAGAAGATGGATAATTATAGATCATGATAAGTGACGGGAACAGGTTGATATGTCCAGTATCCTGATACTGTTTATATCTTGGCATAACCTTTTGCCTGGGGAAGGATCTTACGAAATAATTCACACTATGAATTGAACATCTTGATATATTTATATTTCTATAAAAGGAAAAGCACATCTACATAATAAAAGCTCAGCAACCATTATGGCAGAATGACCAGAACGACCAGTCACTATGATGTGCTGGCCACAGGGGCCGTCACCAGCACCACTGCTGAGCCTGAGGGCCCTGGGGCCAGTTGCAGGGCCGCCACCAAGGCACCAGTAAAGAAGAACGTGAAGGTAACCAGTGTGAGCATGCAGCTTGAGATGAAGGCTCTGTGGGATGAATTCGATCAGCTGGGCACCGAGATGATTGTCACCAAGGCTGGCAGGTCAGGGCACTCCTCTCCCTGCTGCAACCCTCCCTACATGGTGCCAGTCTTGGGCAGCAGGCTTTGGCCCGATCCACACAAGAGAGACTGAGAAGCAGGGTGGGGGGGCGTGACCTGGCCACCTGCGGGTCCCCCTCAGCATGGGCCAGCTCCTTCGCTCTCTGAGTCCTAGCTCCAGTGACAGCTGCCTGGCACACCGGGCTGGAGGGTACTGCTTGGGAGGCCAGGAAGGCGGCGGAGAGAAACCCTGTGTACCTGCCGCCCGACCAGCAGCCCAGGACCCGGCACTGCCAGAAACGGACTGGCTCAGAGCACACCAAGCTTGGGGGGAAGGCAGCCGCCTGTAAGGGTCCTTGCCACCAACTGACTCCCAATGGATCCCACCTCAAAGGAAACTCGGTCTTTGGTTCCTTAGTTCAGTCTATCCTGGCTAAAGAGGAGCAGCTGGGCACATTTTAGGGGAGAATTAAGACCTAAAACAGTGTGCTCTGTTCTGTGAAGATTGCTACCCAAGTTGTCTTAGGCCTAAATTCCAGTGATTGTGGGGCCTGGCTCTGCCACTGGGGCCCGTGTCTTCCAATTGGCCTATATTTGTTGCAAGGGGCCAAAGAGAAGGGGAACATGTTTTTCAATGCAATGGATTTAACCAACAGACAAAGGCCAGTGCCGGGCTGTGTCTAATGTACACACAGAGACACCAGCTCTGAGTCCGCCTGGCCAAAGGGAGCTCGGCCTATTTGCAGAGCCTTATGGAGGTTTCTGTATCCTTGCTGAGGCCATCCTCCTTGGGAAGCCTGGGGCCCATGCTCAACTCCAGCTCAATGGATCTTCTCCAGGCCCCTCCCCTTGGCCAGCCCCACCCCAGATTGCCCCCCAGCCCCTCCCCCTGGCTGGCCCACCTATCAGCCCCAATTTGGGTGGGCAGGGCGGACCCCACCCATGCATTAATTTGTGCACTGGACCTCTAGTATTAAATATAAACCATTTGCTGTTAAACTTTATTGTAATTTAGAAGCAACTTGTAGGCCCTACCTCCAGAGTTCAAGTTGGCTGCTAGAGCTCCAGCTATCATATTTCTTTTCCAGGAAGCAGAATGGCGGAAGAAAGGGGAAAGGGTGTACTCTCTCTCTCTTAAGGAGATTTTCCAGACGTCCCATGTAACAATTTTGCTTTTATCTCACTCTCTTAAACTTAGATGCCTGGCTTCATCTAGCTGCAAGGGAGGCTAGGCAATGTAGTATTTTCACTGTTGAATATGCTCAGCTAAAAGTGGAGATTCCCTTTACTAAAGAAGAAAGGGAGAATGGATATTGGGAACCAGCAAACAGTCTTCATGCTAATCCAGTTCTCTGTCAAACTAACTTCATATTTAAATTAGCGGCTTTCCTTTTTCTTGCTTTGGGACTACCACTAACACTCCTCTATTCTCATTAGTTGTAACTAGGTTAGATTTTTTTGCTCAGACGAAATGAAAATCTAACATTTATTGAGCACTTGCTCTATGCCAAGCATTGCACAGCAATGCTATGTAGACTCTATTATTATCCCCATTTTGTAGATGAGGACACTGAGGTACAGAGAGTATAAATAACTTCCTTGATAGTGGCAGAGTTAGGATTTGAATGCAAGTAATTTGATGCAAGAACCTGCTTATTAACACGGTACTGCCAGATTTGCTTTGAGTTGAGGAAAGGAAATGAGAAAAAGTGGGAAGAGAGAGGCATGGTAAAAGCAGCATGTCTTTCATCTGAAATGTTTAGAAGTTCCATTTTCTTAACTTATAGAACTTGTGTATAGCATAACATTTTAAATGTTTTCTGTGACTTGATACAAGTTTTTCATTGAACGAGTTGGTTTGCCATTCAAGGCCCTTCACAATCTGACCTCAGCTTTTCTCATCTACCTTAGCTCATACTACTCAGTGAGACATATTGAAAAGAAGCTTTAGAAATCAGGAAAGTTTTGGTTGGTTTCCCACTTCTACCACTCTTACCTGTTTGGCTTTGGGCAACTTACCTACTTCTTTGTATCTGAGATTTCTTTTTCTTTAAATCGGGAATGGTAATACCTACTTTAAAAAGGCAGTTGTAGAGAGTACAGGAGACAATGTACATGATATTCCTAATATTTAAATGAAAGTTATTTTTTTCTGTCTTCTTATTTTTCTTACTCCCTTCCATCTCTGCATCTCTACTCTCTTCCCCTTTTTCCAGTATGCTGTAGGCAAACCAATTTATTTACTTTTCTTTAAGAATAATCTACTCTTTTTAATCTCCCTGTCTTTGATTTTGACATTGCCTCTTCCTGAAATGCCCCATTCTCTTCTCTCTTTGTTGCACACTGGTACCTACTGAAGGCCAGAGGCTAGCCACCAGTATGTTTGCAAAATACTTATTACCACTTTTATTTATTTAAAAATTTTAAATTACAGTTGAGTTGAAATATTATATAAATCAGCTGTACAACATAGTGAATAGACATTTATATAACTTATGAAGTGATCCCCTGGTAAGTCTAATACCCTCCAACACTATACATAGTTATTACAATATTATTGACTATATTCCCTATGCTGTACTTTACATCCCCCTGACTATTTGGTAACTGGAAATTTGTACTTCTTAATCCCTTCACCTTTTTCACCATTAGCTTCAACCCCATCCCATATCTGTATCTATGAGTTTGTTCTATTTTGTTTGTTCGTTTATTTTGTTCTTTGGATTATACATGTATGTGAAATCATATGGTATTTGACCTTCTTTTGATTGACTTATTAAATTTAGCATAATACCCTCTTGGTCCATCCATACTGTCACAAATGGTTAGATTTTATTCTTTTTTATGACTGAGTAATATTCCATCATATATATATATGTACCACATCTTTATCTACTTGTCTATTAATGGGTGCTTGAGTAGCTTCCATATCTTGGCTATTGTTAACAATGCTGCAATGAACATAGTGGTGCATATATCTTTTGGAATTTGTGTTTTGGATTTCTTCAGATAAATACCCAGAAGTGAAATATTTGGGTCATAAAGTACTTCTATTTTTAATATTTTGAAGAACCTCCATACTGTTTTTAATTGGAGGCATACTCTTATTCATTCACCATAAACTCACCTCTTTTTTTTTTCTTACACATAGAATCCTTTATGGTTTCTCCTGGGCTCCTGAAAGCATTTCAGTTTGAGACAATTTCACCCCAGTTCTTTTAAAAAATATATTTTTATTGATTTCAGAGAGGAAGGGAGAGGGAGGGAGAGAGAGAGAGAGAGAGAGAGAGAGAGAGAGAGAGAGAGAGACATCAATGGTGAGAGAGAATCATTGATTTGCTGCCTCCTGCATGCCCCCCTACTGGGGATCAAGCCTGCAACCCGGGCATGTGCCCTTGACCAGAATCAAACCTGGGACCCTTCAGTCCGCAGGCCAACACTCTATCCACTGAGATAAATTGGCTAGGGCCCACCCCAGTTTTAATCCTGCTCATTGTTCAGGGGCCATCTCAAATGCCTTGTCTCCCATGGAAGTCTTCCTTGATCTGATCATAACCTGAAATTTCTGGCTTCCCCCTCTTTTTTCCTCCTAAAGTGATGAAATGTATTTCTTCTTCAGCTTTGTGTTAATGGTGTGTGCAAGACTTACTTATGCACTTATTAAAATCTAAGCTCTCTGAGGAGAGGAATCCTTGTTTTTTAATCTTTGCAGCCTACTTAGTGCTTAATAGCTGTCTTACTCCTGTTAGACACTTAGATTCCTATTCATTGGTCAGTGAAATCACTCTCATTGCAAAGCTGACCTATAGAAATGCACTGAACAAAAGTATTTTGTAGAACTACATTATAGAAATGAAAAGTACCACATTTTGGTAAGAATTCAACTGTCCAACCCTACCATTCTCTGGGAAAGTCAAAAAGTAGATTTTTCACTTAATCTTCAATACTGGCATGGGTTCTGTATTTCCTTAGTTTTGCTTCTGAATTGGTATTGACATCAGTCACCAAGAAGTCTTGGCTTGTGCTAAATTTCATATTCAACAGGGTGGGCTTTGAAAAGTAAATGGAGTGAAAACCACAAAGTGGGAAGCTCTAAAATGGATGTACATGGTTAGTATAATCAGTAACTAATTAAGGTGAGGTTTATGACTGTTTTACTTTTTTACCCTGAAGAAATTTCAAGACCAGTTATGCACCACTTCCTATTGGCAAGTGAGAGGCCAAAGGGTCAGAAAGTCAACGTCATTGAGAAGTCTAGTTCTGTCATACGTGGGTGGATAGATGGGCTTGAGGCTTGAAGAATAATTATTTTCATCAGGTCATTGGTTTCCTTTGAATGAACTCCATAGAGGTAATACGAATTTTTGAGAATAGTGGGAAAGCATTACTGGATTTCTAAGCAGTGTGCTTATGAAAACTGGCTAAAGCTTTTGCAAGGATATAAAGAATCATTTAGAGCAGGGGTTCTCAAACTACGGCCCGTGGGCCACATGCAAATACAAATATTGTATTTGTTCCCATTTTGTTTTTTTACTTCAAAATAAGATATGTGCAGTGTGCATAGGAATTTGTTCATAGGTTTTTTTTTAAACTATAGTCCGGCCCTCCAACGGTCTGAGGGACAGTGAACTGGCCTCCTGTTTAAAAAGTTTGAGGACCCCTGATTTAGAGCCTCCAACCAAAAGGGGAAAGAGGCCAAGGCTGAATTCCAGTGCCCCAATTTCTGTCCTTTGTGACTGTGGTGCTGATAGTCATTTTCATCACCAGGAAACAGGACCCTCATGTTCTCCACTCTCACCCTCAATCAAGAGATAGATTGAAAAGATCTATATTTCAGCAGTGTTTGCAATAGCAAGCAAGGTAGTCACATGGCAAGGTCCATCCATAAGGGATCAGATATTTTACATAAGTTGCAACCAGAATCTAAGTAGCATTTTAAAAAGAAGATAGGTCTATATGTATGTTCATAGACTTTGAGGTATATCATTGAATGATGAGAGTGAATTGTAGAATATACTTTTGTAAAAAAAAAAAAAGTTCGTGTACACACAAACTCACGTGTATGTCTATTCACTGAAGGCTGGAAGGATGTTTAGGGAAGATCAGTTAATAATCTGGTGGCAGATGTGGGTAGGGTTTGTAAGGGGAAGTTCCCTTTTTATTTTATATTTTCTTTGTTTATATTTTTATAACAGGCATGCATTACCTTTATGATGGTAAAAACAATAAGTAGATATTATTTTCTTAAAAAAGAAACAAAAAGAGTCCTTTTTGATGTCCTCTATTCACACAGAAATGTGAATTAATGACAAGAGCTCTGAATACCATGCTTTTGATGGAGGGTGCATGGGATTTCTTCAGGTATCAAAGCCTTAACCTGGTGAGATATGGATTTAATGATGGAATTTTAGCTAATTGGTAATCTGAAACTATACATTCCATTTCCTGACGCATTCCTTTGGTGGGGGGGGGGAGAGGCTCTTTCTGATGGGTCAAGCAATTTTCAAACCACTTTCTATCAGTCCAATTAGTGGGAGTGGGGGCCCAGTAGGTGTGATCCCAGGACTCCAGGGCTGCTTTAACCACAGCAGCTCCAAGTATGCCTGCATTTCTGGTATCAGGGTTTCAACTAGGATTTCAATGGGGGGGGGGGGTGTAAGATTTTGATGTTTATTGAAAGTTTGTAAACTATTGTTTTATATCACACTTAACTATAGAATAGGTAGAAAAAAATTCCTCTTTTATTGGTGAAGCATTGAGGGTCAGAGAGTTAAGTGAGTGGCTTCAGGATAAACACAAGAAAATAGTAGAGTGAAGACTTAAACCCAAGTCTTTAGTTTGGAGATCTTTTTACCAGGTTACATTGCCTCCCATTACTTACCTGGAGGAGCTGTTTTTAGTGAGCTCAGTAATATGACTGAATTAAGAAACATTATGAAATGCCCAGGTGGTTTGTAAAGGCATAGTCTATATTACCTCACTGCCTAGGTTTACCATTTCTTCACAAGCCTGGCCTTGTAGTGGACAGGGCCCAGGAGCCCAGCAGAGAACACTTGCTTTGGGTGCATGTCTGTACTCTAATTACCAAGGAAAGCTAACAGGAAGTTCTTGCTGAGGGTTCTAACCTAGATTGGGATATCATTCCCTTCCCTCTATGCTGGGGTCCAACCCCAGCGGTCCAGGGGTCCCCAAAGGTGTGGACGGAGTCAGCGAAGAAGGAATGACACAGAGACAGCGTTCAGTTGATCAGCAGCCTAGCCAGGATCTCTAGCCAAGTTCTGATCAGGATCTCCAGCGAAGTTCTGGTTAGGATCTCCAGCCAGGTTCTGTGTCCATGTTCTCTTGCTAGGTTCTGCAGCCAGGTTCTCCAGGTTCTCCAGCCAGGTTCTGTAGCCATGTTCCCTCACTAGGTTCTCCAGCCAGGTTCAGTCACCAGGTTCTAGTCAGGTTCTCTTGCCATGTTCTATCCAGGTTCTGTAGCCAGGTTCTGTCTCTAGGTTCTTCAGCCAGGTTCTCTCGCTAGGTTCTGTCTCTAGGTTCTGTCTCCAGTTTCTGTCCAGGATCTTTTGCCATGTTCTCTCCAGCGAAGTTCTTCTGTCTCTAGGTTCTGTGTAGGTTCTGTCTTCTTAGTTCTGTCTCTTTCTGTCTTGTTACATCTGTATTTATACCAGTTGATTCAATCCTATCAATCTCTATTACAAAGGTTAGGGCGTTTCTTATCTCCATTCCAGGGAGTAAAGATTATGTAGCTTAAGCATGATTGTTCGTAGTTAAAGTGATTAATTACCCGCCTGGCACTTAGTTAAGAGGTTTTATTCCCTCCCTAACTTCAGGGGAAAATCCCTACGTGGGGAAACAACCTTTCTCAGAGAGGTGACCTTGGTTAAAACACATAGTGCCAAGAAGGTGAGCAAACATATTAAGAACAGTATGCCATATATGCCAGGTCCCTTGAAACAGCAAGCATGGACCGGCTCCCAGCACCTCTACTCTATAGCATTAGGCCACTTTTGCCTTGGGTGCACTAAAATACATTGTGTCTCATAGGTGCACTTTATAGATACCCTGTTTCTGGGTGGCTGATGCCTTCATCCCAAATTTCTCAACCAGCACCTAAAATCCTATACGTCTTGAACCATTGCTAAGGCATAAAGGAAAAGACAGGAAAATTTTTTATTATAAGGGAAGAGTTATGAATGGTACAGATTCGAGTGGCTCCTTTAAGACATTAGGAGGTCAAAAGGCACTGAGTTAATAGCCTTATCTATAGCCCATGTTGTTGTGCCTTTATTCCTAACTGAACTATGTGATTTTCAGTCTAAGTTTCCTTTGCATAACGTGGCCTTTGGAACATCCTCAAAGATCTCTTGGTACATTCTTGAAAGCTCTTCTACTAGCCTTTGCTACTGCCCTTTATTTTGCCCTCCTGGGGACTGTCGCTGTCTTCTGTTTGGGGTTGGTCCAGTAGGTCCCTCTGTATTCTCAGGGCCAGGTGGTGTTTGGTGGTGAGTAACGACATTGCTTTATATTTGGAACCAATTTTAATAGCCCCAGATGGAATTTTTTAAAGTTCTCATTTTATTTGTAGTAGAAATCCTCAGAGTCAGTAGTTGACAACAGTGGTACTGTGTGTTCTAATGTTAGTACTGGCTTCCCTTACTACCTTGTCCCAGTGGCCACTCATATTGTAGGGAGGCTGAGTGAATGATGCCCTTCCTTTGGTCTATTTCATACAGAGAGCAGTATGGCTCAGGTGAGATTAAAGTGCTACAAGAAATGGATCACCTCAAGCTGGAGCTATTTTTAAGATAGAGCACTAGCTAATGAAAGTTGGTTAGTCTGTTATGAACAACTTATAGTCAGCAGACAAGAGCAAATATATATATATAGTGCAGGGAGGCTGCGGTGGGAAAGATGGTGGATAGGAAGGTGGGAGATGAGAAGCCAGAGAAGCCATAGCAAGCTGAAGCAGCCAGAGGACCTGAAGAAGTATAAAAACCTGTGAAAATGAAGACTGTTTCTTCCAGTAATGGAGGGGAAAATTCCATTTGCAGCACTGAGAAATGATTAGCTGAAGAAGAAGCTGCAGAACAGCCAACAAAGCTTACGAAGATTTCCAAGTTTGGGTTTGCCATAGGTAGTCAGATAGATGACAAAGAAAGCCTCAGCCATATCCATCAAACATGGATCACCTAAAACTAAAGAAACTTCCAACTCTTGCTCCAAAAACCCTTTCAGCAGTAGCAGCTTTTAATGAAGATGAAGATAGCGAACTAGAGGAAATGCCTCCAGAATCAAAGATGAGGATGAAGAATATTGGAAGCGCTAAACCAACAACAGCAGGACCAAAATCCTTGAATAGAGGAAAGCATGGATTTCTTAATAACCAGAAGCTATGGGAGCAAAATATAAAGTCTTATCTTGGAAATGTCCATGACCAAAACAATGAAATGATATGTTTTGAAATTGGGGTGTGGGGTGGGTGTAAAGTTAAAAGGAACAGTTTCCTATTTAAAGAATGGCATAAGACTATCTTTGGAGCTGCACCCCACCCTTTTTTTAAAGACTGAGTGGTACACTAATAAATGAGAGTTTGAAGTTAGATGTAATTTATGTTTTATATACAGATTTCAAGACATTTGCTAATTTTGTAGTTCCATGTAGTTCACAGAGATTAATTAAAAAAAATAATGAAATGGTACCCTTCTAAGAATTGCATATTTTTTAGACACAACTATTAGCATATTAAGAGGGAAGCAAAAAGTTACTGTCTAAACTGCAAGCAATTACTCTAACTTAACTCCCTTATTAACCTAAACTTTCTGACTCTCAGGAACAGCCTTATAAACAGGGAGTATTTTATTGGGAGGAAAATGTTACTTGAGTATTGACTGAATGTGAATTAGATAAAATTAAAATATTGCTTTTTTCCCTAATGGGCATTTGTTTTGTTTCAAATCAAACTAGGTATTGCATTATTATCAGTGGATACAGAGGCACTTAGCTCTTTAAAAGAAAACTTAAAAAATTTTTTTAATATATTTTTATTGATTTCAGAGAGAAAGGGAGAAGAGAGAGAGATAGAAACATCAATGATTAGAGAGAATTTAATTGGCTGCCTCCTGCATGCCCCCTACTGGGGATCGAACCCACAACCCAGGCATGTGCCCTTGACCGGAATTGAACCTGGGACCTTTCAGTCTGCAGGCAGATGCTCTATCCACTGAGCAAAACTGGCTAGGGCAAGAAAACGTGTTTGTTTTTTTTAAATTTTGTGTAAACTATTAGTATTTGATATAGCCCACTTCACCTTAGCAGGTCTTATCTGCCTTCATTAGTCTTCAAAGAACAACTGTTTGCTACCAAAGTAAATCAGTATTTTTAATGTGTTTGTCTTGGATTTTGTTATTAGCTTAGTTCCTCTAAGCATCTCCACTAGACTTGAGGAAAGTCATAGGAAGCTGTTTCTTTTAAAATACAAACCACCACCAAAAATTTTAAATATATATACTTAAATATTTGGCTGTTTTTATTTTTTAAAAGGTAACACACAGCAACAAAGCAACATTGTGTGAAGATAGAAAATGAGAAAGATGCACTTTCTGTAACTTTGTCATAACATTTAGGTTACTAACTTGTGAATTTCATTTTGATTTGTACTTAACTACAGGAATTGTTATTTAATACAATGAAATGGTTTATTTTCAGTGTATGCATATTAACTAATGACCTCAAAAGCACATTTTAAATATTGAAAATAGAAGGAAAGAAAATGTATCTTTAAACATTTTATGAAATCTTTGACCACATACTTCATTACAGTATGTGTTGTAGGGTTGTTTTGTTTTTGTATTTTTGCAATATATATGAATTGTTTTTAATGCGACAATTAATAGATCAAGGAAAAATGCATTATAATGATTTCCTTGAAAACGTCTACAATGTTAAATTTGCAGGCAGGTTCAGACTGTTTTAATGGTGGTAACTAATTGCTCAGCTCTGTTAAAAGCAATAACTTCAAAGAAGCAGCCTATATATATTCTTAACACTTTGTTTACTTCATTTATTAGAGTAAGTTCCGAGTAAAATAATGGAAATGTATATAGACCTATTAGTTCTTACTTACTTGATTTAATGATATCAAGATACATGAATTTAACTTGCTTTAATGTAGGCAAACTTTTCATTTTTGTCACTTTTATTGTTAAAATAGCATCCCTTCCCTGCATATTCTTTTCTTGACTCAAACGAAGTATTAGCCTATGTTCAAGATGGGAGAGAGAAACAACTGAGATGAATATCTTTACTAAAATACCAATAAATTTGTCAAACTAAAAAAATATATATTTTTATTGATTTCAGAGAGTAAGGGAGAGGGGAGATAGAAATATCAATGATGAGAGAGAATCATTGGTTGCCTGCCTCCTGCGCACCCCACATTGGGGATCGAGGTCACAACCCAGGCATATGCCATGACCAGGAATTGAACCATGACCACCTGGTTCATAGGTCAATGCTCAACCACTGAGCCATGCCAGCCAGGTGATTTTTTTTTTTTTACAAGAGAGATTATTAACCATAGCATAGAGAAGTTTCCTTATTGGCAGAAGGTTGCACAAAACCTGGACTAGAGAGCAGATTTTTGTGGATGACCTGCTTCTCTCCCATACTGCTGGCAGTATTGGGATAAACGCTCATATATGATTCAATCCTGTCTCTGCTTAATTGGCTCAAGTAGTGACAGGCAGCACAGACCCACTGATTGTCCGGTTACATATTCTAGTGACCATGAAGGGACGTAAGCGAGAGACTCTTCTAGGGATCCCACTTGCTGCCTGGACTGGGGGTTCCTGGGGCTGAGGCCTGGACCCTTATTTGCAGCTAATTTTCCTGTTTTGAGTTCCAGCAGCAGCCTCAGCAATCCCCGTCATCTCACCTGAGACCTAAGTTGAATCAAGCATTTTTATAGGAGGAATCAAGCGTGTTTGTATCGCACGAGAAACACTTGCTGCCTTTCGTCTGGGCTTCCTTATGAGGAAGCATGTACTCTGTATGGCAGTACTGTGTATGGCATGGGAGGCATTTTACTGCCTCTTGTCTGGATGAGCCTGATCAGCTCTGGGTGGCAAGGGACCTCCAGTGGTCCTTGCCTGGTCTCAGAGCCCTTAGTCTGATCCATTCCGGGATGAGACACATTGCTCTGCTTTGGTCAGTTTTAAATGCAGGGCATCCTGAGGTTTCTGTGGCTGGACAGACAAGGAGCATGGTGTGAAACTCTTGTCTGTGGTTATGCACGCCTGTAAATATTGTACACAGTGTCTCTGTTGATTGCTGTTTTGTGTCTTTGTTTGGTTTAATTTGTTTAAAGATGAGGCATATTTCACTTTGCTGGGGACCCTAGCTATTTGTGGCAGGCTGAACCTGTGGCAGAGATTGCAGGAACTTCCCAGCAGCTGCTGAGAATTCTTAATCTTGGGAACCCTTCCTGCCCTCCCTCTCAAGGTATTAGCTACTGGAAACTCAGAGCTAGTGCAAGTTCTTGTCTGTCTGTAATGAAACTTAATTACTGATTCATGTTCTTTGCTTGATTTCTTATTTTTGGGGGACTTTAGTTTGCTGGTCACTGTTTTATATATAGGGAATCCTCTGTCTCTGCTGTTTGGGCTTTGCGCCACTCAGAATCCATTTGCTGTGTTGTGTTAGTGTGAGATAAGATTCTAAGGCTAATGTCCCAGCCCACCCTTTTGTGAGTACTCATTTATTTACTGTAGGGGTTTTTCTGTTTCTGTTTTTTTTTAAAAGATCTCTTCTTATATACAAGATTTCATGTTATTCCAGTCTACTCAGAAAAAATATGGGAAGTAAAACCTTCTAAACCCCCAGGACTTTTTCCTAGGAGGACCAGATCTGTAGGCGTTCCCTCCAATAGGCTGCAGAAATAGCAGTGGGGGGCGGGGGCACTCTGTTCCCATTTTGTAAGGAAGAATAAGCCCATAAGTTATCCCCGTTACAAAATTTTCCAAGAAAATGCCTTGGGTAATAATAATTGGCTTTGAAATCTCAAAGTTGTTAAGGTAAAATAAATATAACTAAAATGAAGGGTATGTGCTAAAGCATTTTTAGTGATAATTATATATGCCTAAACATATTTTTCCAAAGTCTTTGGTAACCTAAAACTTTGGAGTTTGCTGGGTTAAATAGTAAAAATTATTAAATATATAGATATTTTAAAATAACAGAATACTGAAATATTAATCTTAGTTTGCCTCATATGGAAAATCTAGAGGATGGATTTGAATCTGGTAATGCAGTGGTTCTCAACCTTCCTAATGCCGCGACTCTTTAATACAGTTCCTCATGTTGTGGTGACCCCCAACCATAAAGTTATTTTCGTTGCTACTTCATAACTGTAATTTTGCTACTGTTATGGATCATAATGTAAATATCTGATATGCAGGATGTATTTAGGCAACCCAAAGGGGTCGCAACCCACAGATTGAGAACCACTGTGTTAATGAATGTCTCATATTTTATTTGAAATATCTCTTAAAATGTTACTTTATTGCTAATCTGAGGAATGTTAATTACTTACATGCCACCTGAAAATTCAGGTTTTTAAGGGTTAAGAATTATAACTAATTGGAAAGAAATTATGTTTTTGGTGTAATTAGAAGGCCTGAGGGCATGGAGATGCATTTTGAAGGAAAAAGAAAGTGGGTTCTAATGTTGGTTATTTCTGAAAGTTGTGAGGTTTCTGAAGAAGGTTTGTGAAAGTGTAGAATTTTGTAAAGAGAAATGTTGAAAGTAAATTATATAAATTACACAGGCCAGTAAGCCAGGACAAATAGAATAGGGAAACTAAGATGGTTAAATGGCAATTTGGAGCTACTTAGTAAATCCCATCTTCCCTAAACCAAGGACACTTAAGAGTAAATGATTTGCATGTCCCCTCCCTAACCAGAGGGTAAATAGCTTATATCAGTGTACTCAGGGAGACAGCAGAAATCCAATGAGTGTCATTTGCTGACCACACCCAAGGACAAATGAAGTTAGAGAATAAACCTCATTTTGGTTAGTCCTTTTCTAGTCTATTAAAAGGGAAAAGGTCTTTCCTGTTTTGGCCCAGGAAACAAAAATACTATAAGTTATTGAAATGGTTATATGTTATATTAATCAGGCACTTGATTGTTACAAAAAAAGGACCATCTTAATCATGGGAACTGAAGGTTGCTAACCTAATACACTTTTGTCACTTTGATTGCATAATAATAATGATATCTGATATTTTGGTAAAATAAGTTTGACAATCTTCCCAGTGTTTGAATTTTAAGAAACTTTTTCTTGACCTAGAATTGGCTTTAGGTCATTCCAATAGGCCCTGGAATGCCTCAAGGATTTGTTTTTTCTCCCATGAAGGAAAATTTTCTGCTTAAGATACATGGGAAGCTTTGTCAAATAATAATAACTATATTATGCTTTCATTTATAGCTCTAATTGTTATTTTGGAATATTGCGTTTTGCAAAAAGGACAAGATTCCATGTCATTTGCATCTATAATAATAAAAGCATAATATGCTAATTAGACTGGACATCCTTCCAGACGTCCTTCCTTCCAGACAAAGCTGCAGTGGGTGGGGGCCATGGCAGAGGCCCCCAGGTGGAGGCAGCAGTGGGTGGGAGCTGGAGCCAAGGTCCTTGCAGGAATTTCATGCATCGGGCCTCTAGTTACTCTATAAAGTATTTGGATTTATAGAGTACTGGTAGGAAAAATCAGGAGAAACAAAAATTTTATTATGGGGCTGAATGAATGGAAAATAATTATATAATTTTTGTGACTTTTGTTGAAAGTATTGCTGATTCTTAAATTTTTTTGTTTTTCAGATATTAGGAAGCATTTTTAAAGTAATTTGGTAAATTATATATTCTTCTCCCTACCTGCCCTCCAGAATTTAGCAATTCTTAATAAGTGGCAATACATTTCTTTGCATGAATTCAGTAAGACCTGTTTCCAGTTGTGGTTATATTAACGAAGACTTTGACTGGGATGTCATGTCTGAGGGAGACATGCCTGGACACTGGATGTCACCGGGAAGCTTTAAGGAATGAAGCCAATAAGATCACCTTAGAGAAAGCCTGGTACCTTGCATGGTCACATGGTTCATGGCAGTCTTCCCAGGTAAGGAATGAAGGTTGCTTTCCTGAGAGATGGCAAAGAAGGAACCTCAAGACATCATTGGGGATCTCAACTTGAGAAATTCACCCATATCTACAGGTATTTCAGGCAAACCTGATGGTAGCTAGGTGGCTCAGCTTCTTTGCCCTGCAAACCTAATTAAAGTTTGATCATGAAATTCCAGCAAAGCATATCTTTTTAAAATACTAGCTTATTGAAAGGGCGAGGACTACGCCCTCCACCTTGCCCCAGGGTAAGGGCTATGCCCTCCATATTAACTTGGCCATGTGCTCAGCAAGCTTCTTCCCGGAAGATAGTCAAGGGAAGTGCACGCCATCACTATGACCACATCCTGTGTAATGAGACACCGACTCGCGCCTGGCCAATCGGCAGGGCCCACAGTCTTTTCTCCTCCCCTTACCCCAACCCCCTATAAAAGCTCTCTCCACACAGAGTTTTCTCTCTCTCGGACCCTGGAGCTTACCGTTGCATCGGTGAGTGTGGCAGGGGAGCCAAACCTAGGTTTGAAATGAATGACTCTTTGCTTTTGCATCGGACTCACTGGCTCCCTGTGGGTTCTTGGGAATCATGAAATCTGGGCACAACACTTATGTGATCAACTGTTGTTCTTATTGTGTTCATGCAAACAATCAGGTCAAATTGTTACTAGACATAATACAGTAAATAAATTGGTCTTAAGTTGGCTCTTTAATAAAAATGAGGGTGATTTTATGGAAAAAATTATATCTCAATAAATTATTACAACTGAAATGTTTTTTCCTTCCACCAGACCATTTGTCATAATTCTTGCTGTTCTAACTTTTGCCCACTAATACTAAATTTTATAACACGGTTTGTCTGCACCAGGTTACAAGCCCTACTTGCACTCAGGGAATACCGCCTCTAGATACCATCGCCACCTCCTTCTGTGAACAGGCTCTGAAGGAAAAACTTTGTCCCTCCTCAGCAGGAAGCAGTTCCAGAAGAGACCTGGCACCCCTTTTCTCTGAAAGGATTCAGAGCCAAGATCCTTGAGGGGGGGGGTGTGATAGGCAGTTAGACATGAGCAGAGCAAGAACGATGGGCCAACTGGAAGAGAAATGGACAAGACCCTGAGACGTGCTTCTCACCACTCCCAACTGCTCTGAAGCTGGCAGTGGAGGAATCTGTAAAACTGACCTTTACATCTTGCCTAGTAGGAGTTTGGACACCTATTGCTAATATATAGAATTATTCCATTCATTTTGGGAAGAAAGTCATCTGCTGGGACCTTTATATGTTGAGACCCACTGTTTGGGAAAAGGATGCAGTAGTTCCCTGTGGCAAATGTCTAACTTTTACAGGGTGTGCTATTGTCTTTCAGTATCTAATAACTATAATATGAATTGTTCTGATAATTTCACCTTCCCTTATAGTAATGAACACACTAAGCTGCTAGCTGGTTGGTTTCTGATATGTGGGGTAACTATTTATCCCTAACATCATCGGGGGTGGGGGGAGCTGTTCCTTAGGATGACTGACTGTCTTTATGCCTCAGAAACATCACAGAGCCTGAACCAAAAGAGACCGTCTCAAGGCTGTGGCACCTGGCTGCAATGAGGATCTCCACCTGTGGAACCCTGCTGCATATATTGCTTTGACCATTATTGTTATTCTGGTAACGGTAGGCCCCCTTAATGTAGAAGTGACCCAGCAGGCTTGTAGCATGGTAAAAGCCCTAATGCCACCTCCAGGGCTATACATGGGATAAATCAACAGCTGAGCCAGGTCAGGGAAGCAGGTCTAGAAAATTGGACAGCAATAGATTATTTGCTGTTGCAGCATAACCACGGTTGTAAGGAATTTAAAGGAATTCACTGTTTTAATCTTTCTGACAATTCTCAGTTGATAGAAAACATATCCAAGATCTTGCATTTGGTGTAGTCCATCCCTGGGAACTGCTTTCAAGGCAGAAGCAGATGCGGTCCATCAGGATGAGACTTTTCATCTAAAACTAATCTCATAGATACAAGATGATAGAAATAGCAGTGGGGAAATGTTAGGGGCAAAAATAGAATATTGGGGGCTAGCTATGGTTATGGAAAATATTAATCATGCTCTGTTAACCAGGATTTCCTTGTGTTGGTTAAAGAAAGGACTTTCTGACCTGGCTGGAAATTGTACATCCCCCAGGACCTGGGAGTCAACCTTGGACCTGGAGTCAACCTTGGAATGCGGTTCATTCTCATGCAAAGATTAACAACCTTGTTGCCCAAACTATGGAGTCCCACCCCAGCCTCCTACTTCCCCATGCCTAATCCCTACTCCCCTATATCTATAATCCATATTTCCCTGTGTAATCTTTGTCTTACCCTACATAAGCAGCTGGCTTATGGGGGGCTGCAGAGCAGATTTTTATGGATGACCTGCTGCTCTCGAATACTGCCAGTAGTTTTAGAATAAATGCTAATATATGATTAAAAAACAATAACAACCTAGAGTAGAAGTGTAGGAATGTGGGTGTAAAGCAGCGGTTCTCAACCTGTGGGTCGCGACCCCTTTGGCCGTCAAATGACCCTTACACAGGGGTCGCCTAAGACCATCCTGCATATCAGATATTTACATTACAATTCATAACAGTAGCAACATTACAGTTATGAAGTAGCAACGAAAATAATTTTATGGTTAGGTCACAACATGAGGAACTGTATTTAAAGGGCCAGAAGGTTGAGAACCACTGGTGTAAAGGGAAAAGTTGCCTGGAGGCCCAGCCCTGTGAGTGATTTTATTCAACTTGATACCACCCTCTCATAAATTGGAATGCCTGGTTGCATTTCCTTATCTAGGAAATGGGGAAGAAATTACCTGTCTTAACCTACTTTGTGAGGTTGTTGCAAAGATTGAGGAAATAGTACATGCTCTAGCTCTTTGAAAATCTTTAAATGTTGGACACACACACACACATACATACACACATACTCCATCAGTCATCAAGTCCCGTAGAATAATTACAAAATTCTGTCCCCTTTCTAGCTGCACTTTTCTGCCACAACCAGAGTTTATTTACAACTTTTTCCTGGGCTACTGCACGTGCCTCCTAACCTATCTTTCTGCCTTGTCTCTCTCTTCTACAGTTTATTTTCCATTGTACTGCCAAATCAATCTTTCTAAATCCACTTTTAATCATGTCCTCCCTTGCTCTGAAATCTTCAATAGCTCCCTATTACCTATTAAATCAAGTCCAGATTCCTTGGCCTGGTATTCAGAAGTGTTTGTGATTACATTCCTACTAAGACTTCCATCCTCATCCTCCACTTCTCCCCTGTATTCCTTAGCACTCCATCCAGCCTGTAACATTTATCCTCTGCTAGTGCCCTATAGTTTCTTACAGCCTTTAGGATTTTGTCATTTTCTTATACTTACTATTTGTTTTCAGGCATTAAAATTCAGTATTCTGAGTATCAAATTTAAATGCCATTTTCTCTCATAAAGCTTTCTGTTATCTCCCTTGGGGGTATCTGTTTGGCAAGGATATTTTGAAGGGAACTCAAGCATTACATTGTGGTTGAGTGAGAAGATTTCTCAGCTCCCTTCCAATTCTATTCATTTTTCTCAGCAGTGCTTCTTGGATGAAATGTGAGGCATGAATACTCTTATTTTTATGAATCAAATAATGTTTCCCACCTCCTGTTCTTTCTACCATCTCCTTCCTCCTCCCATCTTGAGTTCTTGCTCTCTGGGTTCATACTGGCAGAGTACCTTATTGTTTCCACCAAAGAGACAGTCAAGCTGGGGAGTTTTATTGAAGCAGACATGATGTGTTTCAACATTGCTCTAAAAAAATGGTGCCAGTCTGTTGGCCTGGCACACTATCACAAGACAATTTTAATCACTGTAATTGCTCTCTCCTCTCTATTCTTCCAGTATTTTGTGCCACTCTTCAACCACTGTCTTGCCTTCCTGACTTCTTCATGTACATATCTTTCTCTCTAGACTTTAAGTTTGTTGAGGACAGTGGCTTTTTCTTGTTAATCATTTTGTCCCCCACAGTAGTTATGGGTGCTCAGTCAATGTCTGGTGATTTGAGTTGATAGTAGATGAAGAAGGAGATTTTGAGAGTATTTTTATTTTCTTATTATAGGGCAGAAGGTACAAAATAAAGGACTCCCTGACCCTTACCCATCCTCTGTGATATCAGCCTTTGTGAAGCTTCCCTTTGAGACTGGGCAATAACCAGTCTCCCACTGTGAGAGAAGGACTTTGATTTCTGGCAGAGCAGCTCTTGGCTTTGTGCAGCAATTTCACTGAGTCCCTAGGAGAGAGAGCAGTTTTAGAAAGAATAGTTCATTTATTTGGTTTCTATTCCAATCAGGGAAAACAAATAGCAATAAAGCATAGCCAAGCCATGGCCATTTCACTCAGAATTCTATTTCCATATGAAACAGAATTTCAACAAAATCCAATGAACATGGAAAGGGTACGACCAGCCACCACAGAAATCTGAGAGAACAGTCAATCTGACAGTCTGGAGAAAAGGAGTATCACAATCAACAAAGAGGATCTAGTCTGGAATCTGCTTTAGAAACTCTGCAGGAGAGTCTGGGAAGGAGTATCTGGAAGAGTAACTATACCAAGTATGGAAACCAAGAGCAGTCTCTATGCAGAAATATGGAATCTAAGTTCATTGGGTAACCTAGATGTTTTTATTTCTGTAGCTCTGATCATAGGTGCCAGATCGCTCCCCCTCCCCCTCTTACCCCCCCCCCCCTTTTAAATCCCTCTTTCTCTGGTTTCTGGAGTTGTAAAGGATATGCCCAAAAAAGCAATTACTAAGATCTTAGTATTTCAGAGCCAAGTACTCTTTCTCAATATGTGTGTGTGTATGTGTGTGTGTGTGTGTGTGTGTGTACACACAGAGGCATAGCTCATTTTATTGCACTTTGCTTTATTGCACTTCTCAGATGTTGCATTTTTTTAAAGATTAAAGGAAAGACCCTCTACCAGCAAAATGATTGACATACTATATTGTGATGATCTGAAATTGAGCCCACAATGTCTCCGAGGGGTGTGGTGTGTGTGTGTGGCTCAACACACACCATTTTGAAATATTGAATTTTTAAATTGGGTCGAAGCTCACACATGGAGGTGATAGAAAAGCAACATCAGATTGTTAAGATATTGACCCATATAGCCAGCACATAACAGAGACAGAATATCTGGGGGTTAGACCACAAGTAGAGAGAAAAGACTTGGCTCTAATATAGCCAGTGGTATTAATGGAAGGAAAGAATAGGTCAAAGGAAAAGGATAGTCAGAATGGAAGCCTAGAATGATCAAGACAGGAACTCAGACAGATTCTGGGGATCATATACCTTCCAGACATTTGGGAGGCCTTTTTCTTAGTTGAGGGGTTGGCCTTACTATGCTTTGTCTCAAATATCCTTGATGAATAGCATCTTCTCCTCTGAGGTTTGAGTTCGTGTACATCCTGCAGTCTCCTAATGATAAATTTGAGTCTGTGGTACCTTAATATCAGGAAAAGTTTAGGCAGAACTTTCTCTCTCTCTCTCTCTCTCTCTCTCTCTCTCTCTCTCTCTCTCTCTCTCTCTCTCCACATTTTGTTCTCTGTAAAGGCATGCCCCCAAACAAATACACAGGTATTCTGGTTTGCACAGCAATCTCTTGTGAATTTGAATTTGGTAGCATGAGTCAGTATTCCTGAATCTGACCCACTTGGAAGCCTGAGACTGAGTTCCTGGACATGCGAGGCTAAGGAACAACTTGTAGACTATGGTGTATTTGTTTCCTAAAAATATTTTTGCCTGCCTGGCTTGTCATCTTGCCTCTAGGACACACCTCCCTTATTATCACTGCCTCCCTTCTTGAATTACAGAAAGGGGAATTGATTAGCTTTGCACCACCTTGATGGCAGACTGTAGTGTCTTCAGATTCCAGCAAATGTCTCCTCTGGCGCACTCTACCCCCATCCATTGCTGTTGGGAGTGTTCATCTTGTTTGCCCATTTCCTCTTGCATTTTGCAAATGCTGCAGCTGTGTTTGTGTCGTCTCCTTCTTTCAGTAGAGAGCAATCTGTTCATTTTGAAGAGCCAGCAGCTTCTACAACGCGCAAGGAAATAGGGTCTGAGTAACCAGAGACTGGGTTTATCTCCTGTTGCCAATATCTCAGGGAGGATTGTTAGAAATGTGTTCACTTTAATCCAGTATGTTTTGTTTTGCTAAACTGTCATTGTCTTTTTATCCCTCTAATGATTGTTACAATAAGAAAAACACTACTTTGCATTCACATTCTGTTTCTTTTTTTGACAATTCTTACTACAATAAAGCAACCAGTTTTTCTTTAATTATGCCATTTGAAAATTTTGTTACATTACCTAATGTAATTTGCATTATTGATTGAATTAAAAATTACACCTGAATGGACTCATGACAATATTTTTGTGAAAGTCAGTGGAGAAAAAAAAGTTTTCTATTTAGACACTTGATGTGATGTGTTGAATTGTGTCCTCCCAAAATTCAAGCCCTAACCCTCAGTATCTCAGAATGTGACCTTATTTGGAAATAGGGTCATTGCAAATGTGATTAGTCAAGATGAGGTCGTTTTGGAGTAGGATTGGCCTAAATTTCCTAAAAAGGGGAAATTTGGAGGCAGATACATACAAGGAGAACACCAGGTGAAGTTGGAGGAGAAATCAGGGTGCTGTTTCTA
This sequence comes from Myotis myotis, assembly GCF_014108235.1. Taxonomy (NCBI): domain Eukaryota; kingdom Metazoa; phylum Chordata; class Mammalia; order Chiroptera; family Vespertilionidae; genus Myotis; species Myotis myotis. The sequence goes on from NW_023416346.1 coordinate 43,389,598, forward strand.
CAAGCCAAGGAACACCAAAGATTGACAGAAAACCACCAGAAGCTAGGAGAGAGGCATGGATCAGATTCTCTTTTGCAGCCCTTGGAAGGCAGCAACCCTGCTGATACTTGATCTCAGACTTCCAGCCTCCAGAACTGTAAGACAATGCATTAGTGTTTAAGCCACCCAGTTTGTGGTACTTTGTTACAGCAGTCCTAGCAAACTTATGTACTTGATCTACTGAAAATTTCAGCTAAGCATGTATTCTGTAGAGTAAGGAAGAAATGAATTGTAAACTCAAAAATATACATTTTGGAAAAATACTGGTAGTCCCCAGATTACTGAAGAATGGAAATTGTGTATCTCAAGAGCATGCCCCAAACAGCCAAATCCATGGGCTAGTTGAGAAAACAGATGCTGAGGAGACCTTGGAGCTCCCCCAAAAGATATGCAAAAATATATTTTTGCATATTCATAAAGTCAAGTCACAGATGCCCACTTCTCCCCCTATTCACAAGGTTGTTGTTGTTGTTGTTATTGTCGTTGTTGTTGTGTGTGTGTGTGTGTGTGTATTGGAGGTGTCTGGTTAATATATAGGCTAAAGAGCTTATCCCTGCACAGTTCTATACATTGGAAGTTACTCAGCCTTCCAGTATGGGGCCTGAAAGCTTCACTTGCCATGCTCTCAGCTGTATCAAATGAGTCATCTTGCGAAAGGCTTACCCAGATGAATTCAATTTGTTAATGTTAGGACTCTTCCTGGATGGCCCTGCCAGGTGCTTTAGAATAAAAGAACTCAGCAGAGCTCTGGTAACGGTTAGCAAGACCTTCCAAAAAGCCACTAGTTCTGCCAAGAACCTCCTCTTTGGCAGGTATGTAAGGGCAAAGCCTTGTTTCTCCCTGCCACTCCTGCCTCAGCCCCCTGAGCTCCTGCCCTGGGGTGGCATCCTGATCCCAGGCATCTGATATTCTGTCCTTCGCTTTCTACCCCAACTGTGAGTATCCATAGCAGCGGCTGTCAAAAAAGAAATAAGCACTGGAGCCTTTCTCAGGTCAGCCTGGTCTTTTCAGAGGCCAGCCAGGGAGGGCAAGCCATGGTTCTCAGTCTGCCCAGCTTGTATCCAGAAAGCCAGAGCTGCTCCAGTTGGAAAACTTCCTAGAGACTAGAAACCGTATCTGGCTTGCGTGCTGTTAAGCGGCTTATGATTTCAAAGTGAATTTTTGGTTTATGGTTCAAAATTCAGCGGGTGTGCATTTTAAGTGGTATAACCATGTTCACTAAGCCAAAACTTGGATTGATGGTTTAACCACTGGTTTTGGAGGAATGACATTTATATATGTGCAACGCCTTACAAAGATATAAAAAAGGAAGTGACATATCATTATCAAATTTGACAAATCACCTTTATTGAAAAGAATACGAGGCTATATGAAATTAGAACAGGTCAGAATAATTCACACAAAAAAAATTGAGCATCAATTACATACTAGGCACTGTTTTTGGTCCTTGAAATATATCAGGGTACAAAAAAAACACACAAAAACCAACAAAACCAAACAAAACAGTATCTCTGTTCTTGTGGAACTACCTTCTAGAATTAAGGCTGTATATGACCAAACTTTCAAAGGGTTTTCCTAGGATGTTTTTAAATGTCTTTAGATGTCAGCCTTTTAGTGAATAAACCTTGAAGTAAAATCAACTGTTATGGCAGTATTTATGCTATCTGGGGGATGTTGGAAAATCCATCTTGCAATTGGCTCTGGCTGGCATTTGGCTGGGGAATATAGAATTGAATTTTAGTCCTTGGGTGACTTTATCTCATGCTCCAGGCACAACAGTGTTGGGACCCAGTAATTTAAAAGAACAGTGTGTTCTGGTTGTGTGGATATAATTCTTAGAGGGTTTCATTACTTAAGTCCTTTCAAGTGATGCAAGTATTACTTGTATCAAATTATAGCCTTTTTTAAAAAAAAATTCTCACCCAAGGATATGTTCTTATTTATTTCAGAGAGAGTAAGGGGTGGGGAGGAGACACACACACACACACACACAGAGAAAGAGAGAGATGCGACATTATGGTATACAGGACGACACTCCAATCAATTGAGCTACACTGGTCAGTGCCAAGTTATAGTCTTTGAACTGGTCAGTGCTCCCACCACATCTCAAAGTCCAGTCCTATATGCTGTGTGATTTCTTGTATATGGTGGTCATTATGTTCTTAAATACCTGAGGAATGAGTGAATAAATGAACGAATGATTAAATGAGATAATGAGCTAATGGATGGCTAGATGAGAGTTTCACTCATCAGTAAGGGGAGTGTTTGTCAGTTCTTATTGCACTGGTGGAAAAAATATCCTTTAAAATAAGAAAAATTGTGGACCAGGAAGGACAATGGGCTTTGAGGTTATAAAGGGTGTCCCAAAATTCACGCAAGAAGTAATTTTGATATAAAACACAGGTTTATAATTAAAAATTGTAATTTTTTTATTGATTCATAAAGTATACAGTATAGGGTTATGTATGGAATAGCATATCAGGTAAATGACCTCCACGGCTTTGCTGGCACATACGCACTCTTTTGTTATTGCCTGAGTAGCTGCATTTTTGGAGAAGAATGGTCCGATGATGTCTCCAGCCCAAAATCCGCACCAAACAGTGCCACGTTGTGGATGAATTTGTTTCTCAACAATCACTCATGGATTTTCTGAACCCCAAATGTGACAATTTTGTCGGTTAACCAAGCCATCAAGATGAAAATGAGCCTCATTGAAATTCAGCCACATTTATGCAAAACGGTCATGGAAAATTTCAACAAAAGAGTTCATATGTGCCAGCAAAGCTGTGGAGGCCATTTACCCTGAATGCTATTCCATACATAACCCTCTACCGTATACTTTATGAATGAATAAAAAATTTACAACTTTTAATTATAAACCTGTGTTTTCTATCAAAATTACTTCTTGCGTGAATTTTGGGACAGCCTTTACTTCTCCTATGGGGAGCTGTGCTGACTAGAGGCCATTGATTGAATCAGTTTCTTTTTTCAAAATTTCTTCATTGATTAAGGTATTACATATGTGTCCTTATCCCCCCATTACCCCCCAACCCCCCCACTCCTGCCTTCACCCGCTCTGGTGTCTGTGTCAATTGGATAGGCTTATATGCATGCATACAACTCCTTCGGTTGATCTCTCCCCCTTCCCCCTACCCTCCCCTACCTTCCCTCTGAGGTTTGATGGTCTGATCAATGCTTCTCTGTATCTGGATCTGTTTTTGTTCATCACTTTATGTTGTTCATTATATTCCATAAATGAGTGAGGTCATGTGATATTTTTCTTTCTCTGACTGGCTTATTTCACTTAGCACAATGCTCTCCAGCTCCATCCATGCTGTTGCAAATGGTAAGAATTCAGTTTCTTTTTTTAAAAATATATTTTATTGATTTTTTACAGAGAGGAAGGGAGAGAGATAGTTAGAAACATCGATGAGAGAGAAACATTGATCAGCTGCCTCTTGCACATCTCCCACTGAGGATGTGCCCACAACCCAGGTACATGCCCTTGACCGGAATCAAACCTGGGACCCTTCAGTCTGCAGGCCGACGCTCTATCCACTGAGCCAAACTGGTTTTGGCAAGAATTCAGTTTCTAAGCTTTATAGAGTTCTATAGCCAGTTCTCTAATTCAATACTTCTCAAATTTTAGTGTGCACGAGAAGCACCAGGAGGGCTTGTTAAAACACATTGTTTGGCTCTATCTTGAGTTTTGATTCATTATATTGGGGGTGGGGCCCAATAATTGAAATTTCTGCCTCAGCCTCCCTGAGCTCCTGCCCTGAGGTGTCATCCTAATCCCAGACATCTGATACTCTGCCCTTTGCTTTCTAGCTGTGAGTATCCATGGCAGCAGGTGCCAAAAAATAAATAAGCACCACAGCAGAGCCTTTTTGAGGTCAGACTGGGGACCACTTTTTGAGAACCACTAATCCATAACCAGTACTGATAGAATTGACAGTGGAGTGATTAAGCATGTGTGCTCTGACAAGACATCAAATTCCAATTCTACACTTTACTTTTACTGTGTGGCTGTGGACATGTTTCTTCACCTTTCTGTAAATGGAATATTAGTGCTCACTTCCTAGGATTGTTGTGCAGACAAGATAAGGAAAATAGAGAGCTTAGCACAACGCTTGGAACTGAATAAATGTTAATGACTACTAACATTGCTTTGTATCTCAATAGCTTGGTAGATAGTAGACTCTCAAATGTCTAAATGATGAATAAGGTGCTCTTTTGGAGGCCTAGAAAAAAGAATATTTTGAATTAAAAAAAATATTCAAAATAGTTTGACCTTTAATATTCAACTTAAGGTTGAGGCAGATGTCTGGAGGCTGCTGCTGGTGACATGTTGATGCTATTTTCTGTATTTTTCTGACCCCAGAAATGCCTTGACATGCATAGAGTGGATTACAATCTGCAAAAGAACCAAAGGCCAAGTGTTGGTGGGAATGTTGCAGTTTGTGCATGAGACCTGTAAACCTGGTGTCAAATATCCTTAGTTTAACATTGTATGTCATCCCTGGGTTTGTTGGAAATAAGGAATTTCTATCTGTCACTGTTTCTCTCTCTTTCTTTCTCTGCATAAACATTCCAGTATTTTCCATAAATTCTGTATGAGTGGTGAAATTGGAGATTCCTGATCTAGAACTAATGAATGAGAATCCCTAGATGTAGGGCCAGAAAATCCACATTTTAAAAAGAATCCTGCTATTTGGGTATACATTAAAGCTTAGAAAACACCACCAGAAAAGTCTGTCTATCCTATATGACAGCAAGAATTGTTATATTTATTAATTGTAACTAATCATTAGAGGAGTTCATAATATTGACTATAGGATCCCAGGAGCTCCATAAAATTCATTCCAAGGCAACACATGTTTTAGAGCTTGGCCTATACCAGTGGTCGACAAACTGTGGCTTGACAAACCGTGGCTCATGAGCCACATGTGACTCTTTGGCCCCTTGAGTGTGGCTCCACAAAATACTGGCTCTTCCACAAAATACCGACTTCTGCACATGGGCCACGAAGTTTCAATCGCACTATACGTGCATGCCCGCACGTGGTATTTTGTGGAAGGGCCACACTCAAGGGGCCAAAGAGCCGCATGTGGCTCGCGAGCCTCAGTTTGCCGACCATGGGTCTATACCATCCAAACTCAATATTCAATCTGTGCATACTAAAAATCAGCTAGGAATGAAATGCACTTTAACAACAATCCTATATAATAAAAGAGAAACATGGTAATTAGCGTACGTCCGCTACCCTTCCCATTGGCTAATCAGTGAGATATGCAAATTATCTGCCAGCCAAGATGGCGGCCGGAAGCCTGGCAGCTTGAAGCTAACATGAGGCTTGCTTGCTTCAGTGATGGAGGAAACTAACGTTCCCTGCCTGCCTTGCTGGCCTCTGAGCCTGCAGTTTGAAACATTGTAACAAATATAGAAGCTAAACAAAACCCCAGAAACCTGCTTTCAGCTAGTTGGGATCTGAGAGCTGGAGTTATACATTGTTTCGATTATAGAACCCAAACAAACCAGATACCTGCTTTCAGCAGTGGAGGCCTAAGAGCTGGAGCCAGAGCTAAAACTGGCCCAGAAAAAAAAAAAAGAAAAAAAGGAGCAGTTGGGAGCTTCAGTAACCCGCCAGCATGAAAACAGCCCTCAGCCCCTCACCCAGACTGGCCAGGCACCCCAGTGGGGACCCCCACCCTGAAGGGTGTGTGACCAGCTGCAAACAGCCATCATCCCCTCACCCAGGCTGGCCAGGCACCCCAGTGGGGTCCCCCACCCTGATCCAGGACACCATTCAGGGCAAACCGGCTGGCCCCCACCCGTGCACCAGGCCTCTATCCTATATAGTAAAACGGTAATATGCCTCCCATCACCGGGATCAGCGGAGCTGCGAGGCCTCCCAGCACCAGGATCAGCGGAGCTGAGAGGCCTCCTGGCACCAGGATCAGTGTGACAGGGGGCAGTGCCCAAACCCCCGATCACCCTGCGGCTCTGTGTGTGACAGGTGGCGGGGCCACAACCTCCCTATCCGCCCTGCTCTGTTCGTGACAGGAGAAGGTGCCCCAATCCCCCTGATCAGCCCTGCTCTGTGCCTGATAGGGGGAAGCTCCCCAACCCCCTGATCGCCCTGCGGCTCTGTGTGTGATAGGGTGCGGTGCCCCAACCCCCTGATCGGCCCTGCTCTGTGGGTGATAGAGGGTGGTGTTCCAACACCCCCTCCACGGGCCCTGTTCTGTGTGTGATGGGGTAGAGCCATAACCTCCCCATCGGCCCTGCCCTGAGTGTGACAGTGGCGGCGCCCCAACCCCCTGATCGGCCCTGCTCTGTGGGTGATAGAGGGTGGTGCCCCAACTCCCTGATCCGCCCTGCTCTGTGTGTGACAGAGGGGAGCTCCCCAACCCCCCGATGGGCCCTGCTCTGTGGGTGACAGGGGGCAGCGCCCCAACCCCCTGATTGGCCCTGCTCTGTGTGTGACCGGGGGTGGTGCCGCAACCTCCCCAACGACCCTGCCTTGAGTGTAACAGGGGGCAGTGCCCCAACCCCCCAATCGGCCCTACCCTGAGCGTGACTGAGGGTGGCATCGCAACCTCTCAATCCGCCCTGCTCTGTGCATGACAGGGGGCAGCGTCCCAACTCCCCAATCGGCCCTGCTCTGAGCCCGACCAGGGGCTGCACCTAGGGATTGGGCCTGCCCTCTGCCAGCAGGTTGTTATCTCCCGAGGGGTCCCAGACTGCGAGAGGGCACAGACCGGGCTGAGGGACCCCCTACTCCCTCCCGAGTGCACAAATTTTTGTGCACCGGGCCTCTAGTTTATTAATAATTATCACTATAGTAGTTTATGTGTGCAGAACTGAGTCCTTTGAGGATATAAATTGGAAAATAGTATGATTCCTTATTCCAGGTGACTCCCATTGTGGTGAATTTCCTCAACCAAGAGCCTCACTCCTATGTATCTTTTGGCAAAATTGAATGAGTACTTCTGGAATCTATTTTCAGGGTTGAAGAAAATCACCCTGTTCCACTTTGCTTTCTCATTGATTCAAAATCTATATCTAGTAATCCCAGATATATTTCATTAGTTGGAATAGTCAGGAATTAATAGTTAGAATTCAAATAAGCCAGGATGATTTCTCAACCTATGGGAGGGTATCAAGAACAGGAAGCAGTTAAAGTTTCTGTGCTAGGTGTCCATATGGCTGTTCAGTGTTAGCCAACTCAGTGGGTCTGAGAGCCTCTCCCCACTCTGCCTGTCTCTGAGTTGGTCTGACCAAATGACTATGGTTTCTACTTTTTTTAAAAAAAAAATGTTTTTTTAATTGTTTTCAGAGTGAGGAAGGATGAGGGAGAAAGGGATAGAAACACGAATGATGAGTGAGAATCATTGATTGGCTGCCTCCTGCATCCCCCTTACTGGGGATCAAGCTCTCAACCTGGGCATGTGCCCTGACTGGGAATCAAACCGTGACCTCCTTGTTCAGTGATGGTGAACCTATGACATGCGTGTCAGAGGTGACACACGAACTCATTTTTTTGGTTGATTTTTCTTTGTTAAATGGCATTTAAATATATAAAATAAATATCAAAAATATAAATCTTTGTTTTACTACGGTTGCAAATATCAAAAAATTTCTATATGTGACACGGCACCAGAGTTAAGTTAGGGTTTTTCAAAATGCTGACACGCCGAGCTCAAAAGGTTTGCCATCACTGTCCTAGTTCATGGGTTGATACTCAACCACTGAGCCACACGAGCTGGGCAATGGTTTCTACTTTTGACCCTCCTTTGGCACCTTACTCTGACATGTCCTGTTTGTGATCCTGACCTGGTAACTTATGCGCATCCAGAATCCTTTACTGAGTCTGCCACCTTCTTGCCAATTCCGCTTATCCACAAAGGATAAATGACTTCAGGGACTGTAAAAAAAGGTGCTCTCTGTGTCTCAGAAGTCTATAAATAGCACACCCATTGCACCCATCGGCACAGTATGAAAACTGTTGAAATACTATATGCATTGGTTACCCATGTGTTCAACCATTTAATCCAACTCTTTGAGGAGCATGTTGAAAAATAAACAGCAATATCTGCATCATGAAGAAAAATCAGCAAAACCTTTAAGGAGAATTCATCTATAATTTTATAGAGGATAAAAATAATATTATAGGATTTGATTTTTGATGTCAGAACACTAAAATTTTGCACTATTGTGAATGGAAATAAAGAAAGCTGATATTTATTGAGTACCTACAATCTGAAACTTACATAGGTTGCAATAAGCCCAGATGGGATTTGAACTGAGTTCTATCTAATGCTATGCTAGACTTTAGTAATTAAAATATTTTAATTTTGCTCCTGGACACAAATGTCCTCCTTCAAGGAAACCCTCTTAGTTTAACAATTAATTATCTAGGGTAATAGTAGTATATGTGGAATCTCATCTGATAACGTGTTTGTCCTTGATTGTGGATGTAAATTGTGTTTGGTCTTTAATTCTGATGATCTGTGTTTATGTACTTTGGTTTTTATTGCATATTTTCTGCCCACCAGTTTCTGAAACAAGCAAGCCTTAGCTCTGATTAAAGAGAACAACAGCAAATCAGTCTCATGTGATTTTTTACTGTAAATGTTTGAATTACATTTATTACATGTCTATATAACTTTATGCTATCTGCTGATATGAAGTCAAATTGGTCCTATGCTGATGTGGCTGGTTTATTTTTTTATTGATTGCTTTTGAGAGAGAGAGAGAGAGAGAGAGAGAGAGAGAGAGAGAGAGAGATTGAGAGATTTGTTGTCCCACTTATTTATGGATTCATTGGTTGCATCTTGTATGTGCCCTGACAGGGAATTGAATCTGCAACCCATATCGGATTTAACAAAGCTCTAACCATCTGAATACCGGTCAGGGCCCAGTTGTCCAGATGTGCTGGTTTAGCATGCATCTCTTTTGTGGGAGGTACAGTCTGATTCTGACTGTGATGAGAAAGGGAGACTCTGATCAAGGTTTTGGAGAGAAATGTGCCAAGGCAGTCAGAGTGCATAACTCTGACTTGAATACACAGAGCTTAATTTTGAGAGATGAGGAATCAGAAAGGAGTCAGTTAAAATGGGGAATTAACTGAGTGAATCCTTTTTTTACATAAGTGAATGCATTTACAACTTTAGGAAGCTTTATGTTAACACTGAAAGAGACAGCAGTTTGAAATTAGCTTGGGAAAGAAGTACAGCAACTTCAAACAAGCAAGAAAAAAAAAAAAAACAACAACAAAAAACTCAGCTATTGAGGGCCCCCTATGTGACTGTCAGTGTACATACCTTCTAATTTTCACACTACCAGCATTAGAGGATATTCTTATCCCCATTTTACAAGTGGGGAAACTGAGACTCAGGAAGGTGCATGACTTATCTAGCACTGTACAGACATAACAAGTGGCAGGCTTTGAATCCAGCCTGGCCTAACTCTTCAACATGTTTTAGTTGGCTCACGCTGCCATAACAAATGACCACAGACTGGATGGCTTAAACAAAACTATTTTTCTCACAGTTTTGGAGGCTAGAAGTCCATGATAAAAGTGTTGAGCCCGAACTGGTTTGGCTCAGTGGATAGAGTGTCGGCCTGCAGACTGAAGGGTCCCAGGTTCGATTCTGGTCAAGGGCATGTACCTTGGTTGCGGGCACATCCCCAGTAGGGGGTGTGCAGGAGGCAGCTGGTCGATGTTTCTCTCTCATTGATGTTTCTAACTCTCTGTCCCTCTCCCTTCCTCTCTGTAAAAAATCAATAAAATATATTTTTTAAAAAAGCGTTGAGATGTTTGGTTTCTCCTGAGGCCTCTCCCCTTGGCTTGTTGATGGCAGCCTTATTACTGTGATCTCACATTACTCTTCATGCATATACCTTCCTGGTGTCTCTTCCCTTCTTATAAGATCAGCAGTCAAACTGAATTAAAACTGTGTCCTTATGACTTCTTTTTAGTTGAGTTAACTCTTTAAAGGCCCCTGTCTCCAAATAAAATCATATTGGGGTATAGGGTTTCAGTCTGTGAACTTGGGGAGGACATACATTAGGAATTAGTCCATAACACCACCCAAGCCAACTATCCCTTAGATGCAGTTTCAGGAATCTGAGATGGGACTGGTAATAAAACTAGATCATGTGTGGCCTACTCTGGTCAGACTGCTGGGTATAACTGAAAGGATTGTTTACCCCGATGAAACTGTGAGAACTCTTATATATGTTGAAGGGAAAACCAAGCAGCCTTGTACATAAATGACCTTATGAAGCAGGTCAGTTATTGACTGACAGTGCCAGGCAGGACTAGTGTTTGAAAAGAAATCTATCTTTGAAAGGTTATAAGTTATTGCAAAAATTATTAACAGATAAAAGATTTTATGCTATGTTAATGCTTTTGGATTTGCTATAATGGGGACTTGTTAACTCACTTATATTTCATTTACTCATTATAGTTTTTTCTTATTAATAAATAGCTTTTTAAATTTAGTCTGACTTAAACTATCTCTATTTTATAACCATTCCTTGGTTGACAGGCAGTTAGTTCAGGCAAATATTAGAGTCCTTCCAGCACTTAACTACTGGCAGTGAAATCTCAATCTCAGCTGAGGTAAAATTTCTATGTGAGACCTTCAAAGACTATGTAAGAATTCTCTTAAATCCTGAACAACAGTAACAAAACTCGAATGACAGATGCCATTTGTGGTAGGCCTTAATTGACCATGCAATTGCAGCCCCTGTGCTTGAGGTCTGGCTATGACTCAGTTCTGGGGTCCCACTATCGGCAACCTATTTTAATACCTCATTTCCCTCACCCTGGGGGCAGAATATAAAGACCCATCAAATTTATACTACATTTATTACTTTCTCCAATCTACTGAACTTGTCATTCTGTCATAGGAGGAAGTTAGGGTTATCTGAGATCCTATTTTTCATCGTCAGATTGACAGAGTGCCCTGTGTACCCTAAACTCTTTGTCAATTGATTATTTTCCTTTTTCTGTTCTGGTATTTTTCTGTATGGAAGTTAAAAAATCTTTAATTTTTGACCATTGTTTTTCCTATTTTATTTTATTTTATTCTTAATTTATTTTTATTTTTTTATTTTTATTTTTTAATTTATTGCTTAAAGTATTACAAAGGGCATTACATATGTGTCCATTTTACCCCCCCGCCCTAGACAGTCCCCTAGCCTCCCCTATCCCCCAGTGTCTTATGTCCATTGGTTATGCTTATATGCGTGCATACAAGTCCTTTAGTTGATCTCTTACCCCCCTACCTCCTGCCCCCCAACCCTCCCCGGCCTTCCCGCTGCAGTTTGACAATCTGTTTGAGGCAACTCTGCCTCTGTATCTATTATTGTTCAAAAGGTTATAATGGTCTCTATTATCCATGAATGAGTGAAATCATGTGGTATTTTTCCTTCATTGACTGGCTTATTTCACTTAGCATAATGCTCTCCAGTTCCATCCATGACGTTGCAAATGGTAAGAGTTCCTTCCTTTTTAGAGCAGCATAGTATTCCATCGTGTAGATGTACCACAGTTTTCTAATCCATTCATCTACTGATGGGCACTTAGGCTGTTTCCAGATCTTAGCTATGGTGAATTGTGCTGCTATGAACATAGGGGTGCATATATCCTTTCTGATTGGTGTTTCTAGTTTCTTGGGATATATTCCTAGAAGTGGGATCACAGGGTCAAATGGGAGTTCCATTTTTAGTTTTTTAAGGAAACTCCATACTGTCTTCCATAGTGGCTGCACCAGTCTGCATTCCCACCAGCAGTGCACAAGTGTTCCTTTTTCTCCACATCCTCTCCAGCACTTGTCGTTTGTTGATTTGTTGATGATAGCCAGTCTGACAGGTGTGAGATGGTACCTCATTGTTGTTTTGATTTGCATCTCTCGGATGATTAGTGACTTTGAGCATGTTTTTATATGTCTCTTGGCTTTCTGAATGTCCTCTTTTGAAAGGTGTCTATTTAGGTCCTTTGCCCATTTTTTGATTGGATTGTTTATCTTCCATTTGTTAAGTTGTATGAGTTCCCTATAAATTTTGGAGATTAGGCCCTTATCAGATATGAAATTGGCAAATATGTTTTCCCACACAGTGGGTTTTCTCGTTGTTTTGTTGATGGTTTCTTTTGCTGTGCAGAAGCTTTTTATTTTGATGTAGTCCCATTTGTTCATTTTTTTCTTTAGTTTCAAGTGCCCTAGGAGCTGTATCAGTGAAGAAATTGCTTCGGCATATGTCTGAGATTTTGTTGCCTTTGGATTCTTCTAGAATTTTTATGGTTTCCTGTCGTACATTTAAGTCCTTTATCCATTTTGAGTTTATTTTTGTGTATGGTGTAAGTTGGTGGTCTAGTTTCATTTTCTTGCATATATCTGTCCAATTTTCCCAACACCATTTATTGAAGAGACTATCTTGGCTCCATTGTATGTTCTTGCCTCCTTTGTCCAATATTAATTGAGCATATTGGTTCGGGCCGATTTCTGGGCTCTCTATTCTATTCCATTGATCTATATGCCTATTCTTGTGCCAGTACCAGGCAGTTTTGAGAACAGTAGCTTTGTAATACAGCTTGATATCTGGTATTGAGATCCCACCTACTTTGGTGTTTTTCAGGATTGCTGCAGCTATTCGGGGTCTTTTTTTATTCCAGATGAATTTTTGGAGAGTTCGTTCTAGATCTCTGAAGTATGCCGTTGGTATTTTAATGGGAAGTGCGTTGAATTTATAGATTGCTTTGGGTAGTATGGACATTTTAATGATGTTGATTCTACCAATCCATGAACACGGTATGTTCTTCCATCTGTTTATGTCTTCCTCTATATCTTTTTTCAATGTCCTGTAGTTTTCTGAGTAGAGGTCTTTTACCTCTTTAGTTAAGTTTATTCCTAGGTAGCTTAATTTTTTTGGTGCGATGGTAAACGGGAATGTTTTTATAATCTCTCTTTCTGAAAGTTCACTATTGGTGTATAGAAATGCCTCAGATTTCTTGGGGTTAATTTTGTATCTTGCTACATTGCCAAATTCATGTATTAAGTCTAGTAGCTTTTTGATGGAGTCTCTAGGGTTTTGTATGTATAATATCATGTCGTCTGCAAATAAGGACAGTTTTACTTCCTCTTTTCCAATTTGGATGCCTTTTATTTCTTCTTCTTGCTGAATTGCAATGGCTAACACTTCCAGTACTATGTTGAACAGGATTGGTGAGAGGGGGCATCCCTGTCTTGTTCCTGTTCTTAGGGGAAATGGTGTTAGTTTTTGTCCATTGAGTATGATGTTGGCTGTGGGCCTGTCATATATGGCTTTTATTATGTTGAGGTATGATCCTTCTACTCCCACCTTCCTGAGAGTTTTTATCAAAAATGGGTGTTGAATTTTGTCAAATGCTTTTTCTGCATCAATTGATATGACCATGTGGTTTTTTTCTTTCAATTTGTTTATGTGATGTATCACGTTTTCTGATTTGCGGATATTGTACCATCCTTGCATTCCTGGGATAAATCCTACTTGGTCATGGTGTATGATCTTTCTGATGTACTGCTGGATCCAATTTGCTAAGATTTTGTTGAGGATTTTGGCACCTATGTTCATGAGGGATATTGGCCTGTAATTCTCTTTCATTGTGTTGTCTTTACCTGGTTTTGGTATTAGGGTGATGCTGGCTTCATAGAATGAGCTTGGAAGTGTTCCTTCCTCTTGAATTTTTTGTAGTAGTCTGAGGAGGATAGGTTTTAGTTCTTCCTTGAATGTTTGGTAAAACTCCCCTGTGAAGCCGTCTGGTCCTGGGCTTTTGTTTGATGGAAGCTTTTTGATGACTGCTTCAATTTCTTCCATAGTTATTGGCCTGTTGAGATTTTTAGATTCTTCCTGATTGAGTTTTGTAATGTTGTATTTTTCTAGGAATTTGTCCATTTCCTCCATGTTGTCTAGTTTGTTGGAGTAGAGCCGTCCATAGTATTTTTTAACAATCATTTGTATTTCTGTGGGGTCTGTTGTTATTTCTCCTCTATCATTTCTGATTTTGTTATTTGGGTCCTCTCTCTTTGCTTCTTGGTGAGTCTGGCTAGAGGTTTGTCAATCTTGTTTATCCTTTCAAAGAACCAGCTCTTGGTTTCATTGATTTTATGTATTTTTTTTTGTCTCTATGTCATTTATTTCTGCTCTAATCTTTACTATCTCCTTCCTTCTGCTCACTCTGGGGTTTTCTTGTTGCTCTCTTTCTAATTCTTTGAGTTGTAGAGTTAGATGATTTACTACCATTTTTTCTTGTTTTTTGAGATAGGCCTGTAGAGCTATAAACTTCCCTCTCAAGACTGCTTTCATTTCGTCCCATAGGTTTTGGATTGTTGTGTTTTCATTGTCATTAGTTTCCAGGATGTTCTGAATTTCTTCTTTGATTTCATTGTTAACCCAATCAATATTTAATAGCATGCTATTCAGCTTCCAGGTGTTTGAGTATTTTGGGTTGTTTTTATTGTAGTTTATTTCTAATATTATGCCATCGTGGTCTGTGAAGACGCTTTTTATGATTTCAATCTTCTTGAATTTGGGGATACTTTGCTTGTGACCCAATATATGGTCTATTTTTGAATATGTCTTATGAGCATTTGAGTAGAATGTATATTCCCTGGCTTTGGGGTGAAGTGTTCTGAAGATGTCTATTAAGTCCATCTGATCTAGTGAGTCATTTAGGATTGCTGTATCTTTGCTGATTGTTTGTCTAGAGGGCTTATCCAGTGCTGTCAGTGGTGTATTAAAGTCCCCTACTATGATTGTATTGTTTTCGATCTCTCCTTTGATATCTTCCAGGAGTTTTTTTATGAATTTGGGTGCTCCTGCATTGGGTGCATATATGTTTACCAGGGTTATATCTTCTTGTTGTATTGATCCCTTTAGTATTATGAAGTGGCCTTCCTTTTCTCTTGTTATGGCCTGCACTTTGAGGTCTATTTTGTCCGATATAAGTATTGCTACCCCAGCTTTCTTTTCCTTTCCATTTGCCTGAAAGATATTTTTCCATCCTTTCACTTTCAGTCTGTGTGAGTCCTTTCTAATGAGGTGGGTTTCTTGTAGACAGCAGATGTGTGGCTCATGTTTTTTTATCCATTCAGCCACTCGATGTCTTTTGTTTGGAGCATTTAGTCCATTTTTGTTTAAAGTTATTATTGAAAGGTACTTGTTTGTAGCCGTTTCTGTTTTTGTGTGGCTCTTTTCTTTCTGAGCTTTTTATTTCTTATTTTTATACCAGTCCCTTTAGCATTCCTTGCATTGCTGGCTTGGTGGTGATAAACTCCCTTAGCCTTTTTTTGTCTGTGAAGCTTCTTATTTCCCCTTCAAGTTTGAATGATAGATAGCCTTGCTGGATAGAGTATTCTTGGATTCAGTCCTTTGCTTTGCATCACTTTGTAAATTTCTGTCCATTCTTTTCTGGCCTGATGTGTTTCTGTTGAGAAATCATTTGACAATCTAATGGGAGATCCCTTGTATGTAACTTTCCGTCTCTCTCTTGCAGCCTATAAGATTCTCTCTTTGTCCCGAACATTTGCCATGGTAATTATGATGTGTCTTGGTGTGGGTCTTTTCGGGTTCACCTTGTTTGGGACTGTCTGGGCTTGTGTGACTTTTTTCTTCCCCACCTCAGGGAAGTTTTCTGATATTATTTCTTCAAATAGGTTTTCTAATCCTTGTTCATCCTTCTGTTGTTCTGGTACCCCTATTATTCGTATGTTGTTTCATTTCATGTTGTCCCAAAGCTCCCTTAGACTCTCCTCCTGTCTTTTAATTTTTTTCTCCAATTGCAGTACATTTTTGGGTGTGTTTTGCTTCCTTGTCTTCTAGTTCACTAATTCGGTCCTCTGCTTCTCCTAGTCTACTGTTGATACTTTCAATGGAGTTTTTCATTGTAGATATATCACTCTTCATTTCTTCTTGGGTCTTACTTAAGTTGTTGATTTTTTCATCTGTTTCTTCTTGCTTCTTGCAGAGGTTGTCGATTTTTTCCTCCATCTGGTTTATGCACTCTAGGACCCTTATTCTGCATTCTTTTTCTGTCATGTTGCATGCCTCTGTATTATTTAGCTGCTTTTCTGGAGAGTCCTCCTTCTCTTTCCTTTGGGGGTTTCTTTGTCTACCCATGTTTGATCTCACTGACATATCTAGATGTTGAGTCGTTCAGTGGTTGCTCCCTTGGTGGCAGTGACTCCTTGGTCTGTGGTTGCTCTTCGGGTGGTTGCGGTAGCAGCTGCTGTTCAGTTGGCAGCAGCTCCTCTGGTGGGTGCTGTTCACAGCTGTGGTGGCTCTTCTGGCTGGTGGGGCGAGGTTTCATGTACAGTTGCTGTTCCTCAGCATAGGGTGTGGTGCTCAGGAGGTTGCTGTTGCTTGGATCTGCTGCGTTGATTTAAAGGCACAAAATACAACACAACAAGGCACCACATACCAGGCATTATACACAAATATATTCACGATATTAATAACCCCAAATAAAGGTGACCACCCGAATTAAGAGAATTAGGGGATAAGGAAGAAGGAAGAGAAAAAGATAAAAGAGAAAAAAGGAAAGTAGGGACCAAAAAAAGGAGTGCAAAAATTAAATTGGGAAAAAGGAGGGGGGGGGAATAAAAGCTAGAAAAGAAAAGAAAAGAAAAAAAGAAAAAAAAAGAAAAAAAAAAGAGCGAAAAGAGAGAATGAAGTGGAAGAGGGTAAGAGACTTTTTATATGAGGAGAATACTCCTATAGAACAGCCACTAATCCCAACAAATTCCAGCAACAGCTCCCTGGAGATGAATGCAAACTAGAAACAACCAATAATATAATGATGAAAATAGAATGGAGAACACTAATCCCAAAATAAAATAAAGAGAAAATAAAATGGTACTTTAAAAAATGGGAAAATGGTAGCAGTAATAATACTGGTTAAAAATAAGAAGGTAGTAATTAAAAGTGTAAAATCAGGTGATGGAAAAAGAAGAAAAAAAAAGAAAAAAGAAAAAAAAGAATAAAAAAAAAAGAAAAAAGAATTGGTTTCTTAGTTAAAAGGTGAAAAAAGAAAAAAAAATTGCAGTAGTGAAGGTCCTTCGGTTCTTCTATTCTTCAGTGTGGCTCGCCTTAGACCTGCCAGGTATTCAGGAGAGTGTTGAGTTTCCCTGTGATACACTGTTCCTCTGTGTTGTAAACCACAGTCCTTATTTTAAAGCAGGCCGCATTTTTTTCCCAGACTGCCTTATTTTGTGTTTAGCAAAGAGTCAGTTTGTGGGTCAGCCTCTGGGTGGCAGTGTTCTGGGGTTGGCCTCTGAGGCTATAGGGCCTCTCTGTCTAGTGGAAGTTCACTGCCCAGAGCTGGCTGCGTAATCGTTAGTTACCGGCGCTGTGTTGTTGCTGGGATTGAAAATCCCTCTATAGGCCAGACCCTGTTAACTCCCAGGGACTGATCAGGTTATTTTAATCCTTGATCTCCTACAGGGTGGAATCTGGGTGTGGCTGTGCTCCTTGCCTGGGGGCTGGGGGGAGGAGTCTCACTCTCTACGGAGAGAATGGCTGCCCCAGTCCTGGGCTCAGGGGTGTCTCAGCACTCAATTCGCTGCCACCTCTCCCGGCCCCCCTTCTCTCCTCAGTCTCTCCCCAGATTCCACTCCTCCGCACACTCTCCCTCTCTTCAGCACAGGTGAGTGTCTGTATCCGAAATGTCCCATGAACAGGATTCAGTGAAAACAAACAAACAAACGCTGGCCGTGGAAAGGGGGAAGGCTTGGTTTCTTCTTCTCTTACCAGGACTGCATGGTCTGGTCAGCTCTTCAGGCTGCCCTCTTTAGGCTCAGTCCTCCGTGATCACAGAGCCCAGCTCTCAATTCCCCTGGCGGAGCCAGGAATCCCACGGTTCTCCTTTCCCCCGTCAGGGGCTGTGCCTGTCCCAAGGGACGCGGCTGTCTGCCACGCGGTCTCCCTCCGACTCTCTGAGCTCAGAGGTCTGGCAAACTTTCCTGCCCAATTCCCTGGTTTTTTTACCTTTCCAGGGGAGTTCTGCTCTTCCCGGCTGCAAACCGTCTCACCAGCTGAGCAATTTCGCCAGTTCGGTGTGGGTGTAATTAGTTTCAGCTGCTCACTCCATTTGCTCCGGGACACGAGACCTGGGACGCGTCTGCCTATATCGCCGCCATCTTCTGTTTTTCCTATTTTAAATGCTGCTTTATGTTCACCCTTTCTCATTTATCAGTCTTCTAGTAATTTTCCATGAGCAGGATTCATATGCAGCAAACCTACAAGTTAGCCATGCCGATATTGATGCCTTCCCATGCCTCACTCCTCAGTCTCCTGGAGGAATCCTTCTCCATGTGAAATTTAAATTATGCTCCCACCCCATGGTGGGCTTATATTCTTTATTTAAAAATCTCACCTGAGGATATTTTCCCATTGATTTTTAGAGAAAGTGGAAGAGAGAGGGAAAGATGGAGAGAAATATCAATGTGAGAGAAACACATTGATTGGTTGCCTCCTGCATGCGCCCCGAGCAGGGCCTGGGCTAGGGAGGAGCCTGCAATCCAACCTAGGTACCTCATCTTGACCAGAATTGAACCTCAGACCCCTTTGGTCTGTAGACTGACGCTCTATCCACTGAGATAAACCAGCTAGGGATGGGCTTATATTCTTGCCTGGAAATCAACTAATTTTGCTTCCCTCCCCCTTCAAGTTTAAGATATTATTCATCCATAGATTTTACCATTTTAATAGGACCCTTTTAAAAAAACTTAAACTCTTCAAAGGCCAAGAGACTGAGTCTCTATTAGTAGAATGTCATAGAAAAGGATGCACGTAGGGAGTTTTCTTTTATCTCAGCACCTCTCCATTCAGAGGCAGCCACATCCTTCAGCAGTTCTCAATGGGAAAATAAAAGCACTTAATAATGATGGTAGCCTGAGTTCATAGGGAACTTCTCTCAAACCAGAAATCTGTTACAAAACAGGTGCTTCACCGATCTCCTGATTCAGTGAAAGGGCTAAGGTTTTAGAAAGATGCAAATGTGTTTGAGATCATTTTTCTAAGAATTAATTGTTTAAGGTCTTTAATGAAAATGTGAGCAGTATTTTAAAAAGAGAGAATAATAATATCATGGTAAAATGAAGGGTCAGGGCTTGTGAGGACTGTTTGATTAGTTATCTATTTGTTAAGCTTAGCCACATGAATACTGGGGTCCTAAAATACCTGAATGTCAGATTTAGAAGGGACCTTATAGGTTCTCTGGTTTATCTAATGGGAGGCAATGTAGAATAATGGGTGGGCACTTGCTTTGGAGTTGAAAGGCCTGGGTTTGAATCCCACTCTTAGTGGGTAACCTTGGGAAAATGAAGATCTTTTTGGAACTTAGTTTTTACTCCTACAAAATGAGGATGATGAAACCTTCTAATAAAGGCTGTTGTGAGGTTTGGAGATCATGCATATCAGAAGTACTGGGAATAATGCCTGACCCAGTGTAGACATTCAACAAATGGTAACTGCTGCTATTATTTTCACCATCATTCAATTATAGATGAGGAAACTGAAAAGCAGAGGTTAAAGGACTTAAGGTAATTTATCATTTTATTTAAGAACGGGGTCTAGAACCCAGGTCTCCCAAGTCTCTGACCCCTTGCCTACCTCAGCACACTTCACTGCTCCATCAACTGTCACATATAGTATGTGGCCCTTTATAAGAAAACTAGAGGCCTGGTGCACAAAAATTTGTGCACTCGGGGGGGAGAGGGGGTCCCTTAGCCCGGCCTGTGCCCTCTTGCAGTCTGGGACCCCTTGGGAGATAACGCCCTGCTGGCTTAGGCCTGCTCCCGGGTGGCAGAGGGCGGGCCCAATCCCTAGGTGCAGCCTCTGGTCGGGCTCAGAGCAGGGCCGATAGGGGAGTTGGGGCACCGCCCCCGTCACACTCAAGGCAGGGTCGATAGGGAGGTTGTGGTGCCACCCCCTGTCATGCACAGAGCAGGGCCCATCAGGGGGTTGGGGCTCCATACCCTGTCACACACAGAGCAGGGCCCATCAGGGGGTTGGGGAGCTCCCCCCTGTCACACACAGAGCAGGGCTGATCAGGGGGTTGAGGAGCTCCCCTTGTCACTCACAGAGCAGGGCGGATAGGAGAATTGGGGCACCGCCCCCTGTCACACTCAGGGCAGGGCCAATGGGGGGGTGGTTGGGGTGCTGCACCCTGTCACACACAGAGCCACAGGGCAATCAGGGGCTTGGGGAGCTCCCCCCTGTCACGCACAGAGCAGGGCCGATCAGGGGGTTGAGGAGCTCCCCCCTGTCACGAACAGAGCAGGGTGGATAGGGAGGTTGTGGCCCCGCCCCCTGTCATACACAGAGCCGCAGGGCGATCAGGGGGTTTGGGCACTGCCCCCTGTCATGCTGATCCCGGTGCTGGGAGGCCTTGCGGCTCCACTGATCCCGGTGCTGGGAGGCATATTACCCTTTTACTATATAGGATAGAGGACTGGTGCACGGGTGGGGGCCGGCTGGTTTGTCCTGAATGGTGTCCTGGATCAGGGTGGGGGTCCCGCTTGGGTGCCTGGCCAGCCTGGGTGAGGGGATGATGGCTGTTTGCATCTGGTCACACACCCTTTCTGGTGGGGGTCCCCACTGGGGTGCCTGGCCAGCCTGGGTGAGGGGCTGAGGGCCGTTTTCAGGCTGGGGGGTGACTGAAGCTCCCAACCTGTCCTTTTTTTTTTTTTTTTTTTTTTTATTCTGGGCCAGGTTTAGCTCTGAGGCTCGGCTCCAGCTATGAGACCTCTGCTTCTGAAAGCAGGTTTCTGGCCTTTGTTTACCTTCTGTAGTTGAAACAATGTTGCGGTCGTGCTGGCTCAAGCCTGGGGTTTTGTTTAGCTTCTATATTTGTTACAATGTTGCTTAGAGTGCAGCTGAGAGGCCGGAAAGGCAGGCGGGGAAGCTTGGCTTCCTCCGTCACTGAAGCAAGCAAGCCTCCCTGTTCGCATCAGCTGCCTGGCTGCTGGCCGCCATCTTGGCTGGCAGTTAATTTGCATATCACCCTGATTAGCCAATGGGAAGGGTAGCGGTCGTACGCCAATTACCATGTTTCTCTTTTATTAGATAGGATGCCAAATTGGGGTAAGAATTAAAAACTCAGCCGAGCAATCTGAATGCATGGGTTAACTGTTCTTTGTCTTTGTACTCTACAAAAGGTTTTCCAGACTAACAGGAGTCTCCTGGAAAGTCATCTTTCAGAAGAGAATGCTACATGTTGAGTGGCTAGCGGCTTGTTCTATATAATAAAGAGGTAATATGCAAATTAACTCTCACACCCTCACAAGATGGCTGCCTATGACCAAGCAGGGGGGCTAGTGAGGGACGACCAAATGACTGAATAAGCAGGCTTTGTGGGGCGACCAGGCTGGCAGGTGGGTTAGTGAGGGATGACCAAACGACTGAACAAGCAGGTGCGTGGGACGACCAGGCCAGCAGGGGGGTTAGTGAGGGACGACCAAATGACTGAACAGCAGGCTGCATGGGGTGACCAGGCTGGTGGGGGTGGGCATGAGGGGTGACCAGGCCAGCAGCAGGAGGCAGTTAGGGGCGATCAGGCTGGCACGCAGAGGCAGTGAGGGGTGATCAGGCTGGCAGGGGGGGCAGTTAGGGGTGACCAGGCCGGCAAGCAGGTGAGCAATTAGGAGCCAGCAGTCCAGGATTGTGAGAGGGATGTCTGACTGCCCGTTTAAGCCCGATCCCTAAACTGGCAATTGGACATCCCTCAAGGGGTCCTGGATTGGAGAGGGTGCAGGCTGGGCTGAGGGAACCCCTCCCCCATGCACGAATTTCATGCACCAGGCCTCTAGTTTTAAATAAAGAACCATTAATATTTTTATGAAGTGACACAATCATCATTTTAAGTTGAATAATTTGGAGTTCTTTGATTCTAAGTATTTTTTATATCCCCTGTCTACAAATATTCACTCCATTTGACAGCAAAGCTAATTGAGGTCTATAGAGGTGAGGGACTTACCCAGGGTCACAGAGCTTATAAGTGGCAGAATCATAATGAGAAACAAGGTCTCCTGACTCAGTTCAGAGCACTTTATATCCCTTATTGAGTCCCTAGATTAACAAACCCTTTTATTTTTCTTTCTTGGTGGTGTACATTCTATGGGTTTGGAAAACTATGTAATGTCATATACTCATCATTATAATGGCATACAGAGTATTTTCACTGCTCTAAAAATTCTGTGCGCTGTCTATTTATCCCTAAGTTTCTCTATGGCAACCACTGATCTTTTTATTGTCTCCACAGTTTAGATTTCTCCAGAATGTCATACAGTTGGAATCATACAATATGTAGTCTTCTCAGATTTGCTTCTTTCACTTATTAATATGCATTTGAGCTTCCTCCATGTCCTTTCATGGCTTGATAGATCATTTATTTTTAGCTATGAATACAATTCCATTGTCTGGATGTACCACAGTGTATCCATTCACCTACTGAAGGACATTTTGGTTACTTACAAATTCTGGAAATGACAAATAATGTGCTATAAACATCCATGTGCAGGGTTTTTTTTTGTGTGTGTGTGTGGACATAAGTTTTCAACTCTTTTGAGTAAATACCAAAGAACATGATTGCTGGATCATGCAATGAGAAGAGTATGTAGTTTTGTAAGAAATCACCAAACTGTCCTTAAAAGTGGTTGTACCATTTTGTACTCCTATCAGTAATGAATGAGAGTCCCTGTTGCTCTGTATTCTTATCAGCATTACTGTTGTCCGTGTTCTGGATTTTGGACATTCTAATAGGTGACTGTTTTATTTTTTTTTCTTGCCCTTGCAGATGTTAAATTGTTGAATAATAACTCAATAGTCCCTTACAACTATCTTAGTCCTATGTTACCATGATATCTTTATTGCTAGCAAGTGGCACTATCAACTTGATTTTTTAAAAACTGATTCTGCAGGTTTTTTAAAATATAGCTGCCTGGTGACCCAAATTCCTTCCTCTATATTCCACTCTGGATTTCCTGCAGATTTAAGTCCCTATTTTGGTCTCCCTGCTCTGCCTCTTGATCTGGCTGTGGGCATATTTCAGCCCACAAGAAAGTTTAAGCTTCACCTAACCCTTGAGATGTTGAAATTGGCCCATTAGGACATTGAAACTCATCAAGGGCCTTTCCCCATCTGGCTGGTTTTCTTTTATGCTCAGTTCCTGACTGACCCTAGGCCTGTTCCCTAGGACTTGGATCCTCTGCTCCCTATTTCTAGTATTGGAAATTTACTGGTGATTTATAGAATGTCCTCTTGTCATGTTAACTTATCTTGTTATGATCCTGATAAGAAATCTTAGAAACTGTCAGAGGGACTTCATGCTATCCCAGGGCCAGCCTGACAATTGCAGAACTGTGCTGAGGGTCATAATAGAAAACATATGTTTCCCTGTATCAACCAAAGGCTTGCTGTAACCAAAAGATTGACTAAGATAGGCGCTACCACCCATGTAGCTTGTAGAATCTTTCTGGAAAGCTTTACAAATGATTTCATTATTGCTTGGTGGCAGCCCAATAAAAAAACACCACTAATACCACTTGTCTAAGCTGAGCAAGGTCCAACAATATTTCATAATCTGATTCTTAGAAGTAGTAAATTTTTGGGTTAAATTACATATCATTACCATGATTAAAAGGGGCATTGTTGAACCTCTTGCTTTGGTATCTTTGCTTCCCAGAACTTGGGGTGAGCGCTAACTGGGAGGGGCTATGTATCTGGCCACTACTCTTTGACCTTGGGTTGGAAGGGGTTGAGATGACAGGGAGTAGAAAAAAGGAAGGTTCTCCAGGAACTTCTTGATCCCATCTATATGCAAATAACAACATGCAGATTATTTATCTGAAATTCAATTAGTTTCCCAAGAGTAAACAATTTCCTCTTCCACCAATATACTTTCTGCCTCCTGATTCTTATTTGTAAAAGGAAGAGAGCTATGTTATCATATGTCCTACTAGAGAACAGGAATGGGACAAACAACAACAAGACTCTCATTGAGACCAAGACAATTCTGGACAACCATGTTGTGAATCACTGCTAGATGCAGCTTGGGAAACCTGAAAGGAACAAACCCTGACAGGAACTCTTGAGGAACAAAAGTTCACTATGAGCTATACTCACACTGATTCATAATCATCCAGGCATACATAGCACTTTGGATACTGCTTTCTCTGGATTCTTTTTTTTTTAAAATATATTTTATTGATTTTTTACAGAGAGGAAGGGAGAGAGACAGAGAGTTAGAAACATCGATGAGAGAGAAACATCGATCAGCTGCCTCCTGCACATCTCCTACTGGGGATATGCCCGCAACCCAGGTACATGCCCTTGACCGGAATCGAACCTGGGACCTTTCAGTCCGCAGGCCGATGCTCTATCCACTGAGCCAAACCGGTTTCGGCTCTCTGGATTCTTTATGGTTACAGAGGGCCTGTATTTTAGGTACGAGGACAATGACTGCACATACTCTCTGAACCAAAGGCCTACAGTTCTCTTCTCTCCAACACACACACACACACACACACACACACACACACACACACACACACACATTTAGCACTCTCATATCTTATTATCTTAAAGTTCCTATTCACCTGGACCAGTTATTTCAGGACAGGCCAACCAAAGTACAATGACCATGGGAATTAAACTTAGAAACTGTTAACTTGCTGTCAAGAAATGGTATATTTAAATAATTTCTATGATGAGGGCTTAATTGTGCAAAATCAAGGAGGGAGTTGTAAAATTCCTGGATTATTTAATAACTGTACCTTGCCTAGTATTCTCAGCACTGCTGTCTAGCACGTATAAGCCACTTAATAAGTATTTGTTGAATGAATGACTGAATGAGTGAATGAATGGAAGTTTATAATCTTATGTTGGTAGACATCTGTAAGGACAGCTATCATAAATCCACAAACTGGCTTCTGGAGCCATTGTTAGAGAACTTGGATGACTAGAAAGTTATCTATATGAACCAGGAGTGTTTTTCTTAAATAAAACAGGGTTTATCTGAGAACTCTAAATAGCAGATTTCTTGGACTCAAGGTCTCCTCAAATGTGGCATCTCAGACATTCCAGACTAAGGTGCCATATGTCAGGTAGATCAGCTATGTCCATAATGATTTCACTATGTCCATAATGACTTCATTAGAAGGGTTACAAAATAATTTATGTGTTTGGGGGGGGGAGGGGAGTATATGAATTTTTGTGAAGGAAAATTTATTTAGGTGGAACGAACAAAATAATTATTTGTTAGAGCCATCAAATCTTACCTTTAAATGACTCAAAGAACTTTCATTTTTAAAGATAGAAGAGGAAATGAGGGGTCAGAAAAGGGAAATAGCAAACAGTGGTCATTCTACTGGGTAGTAGAGTGTCCTAAAATCTTTTTACTCAACATTTCACTAAGTGTTAATCATCTAGTAACATTTAGTCATTCTCTTTGAGTCATACTGTCCGAGAAAGCATTTATTTGTGAAGAGATAGGCAAATGATTAGTCTAAGCTTATTTGGAGAGGATAGAGGAGTAAGAGCCCCAGCTTCAGAACTCAACTTCAACTTACTAGCAAACATACTTCCAGGAGTTATGCTTCTTTTTCCAGAACCTCTGACCAAAATATCTTCTAGGACATCTTGAAGTTACTAGACTTAATGGACAAAGGCAAGACAATATGTTCAGGAAAAAAGAAATGCAGAGTGATTGAAACAGGTTTGACTTTGTATGGATGGAGTAGGGGCTTCTTTTGTGGTGTGCTTTGAAGGTTTCCCCCACACAAAAAGATGCCTTTCACCAGCTTTCAGCAGGAGCCAGATATTCCAGAAGCTAAACAAGTACCTGAAAGTCAATTCAGTGAAAACTTTTTTTGCTGAATGATTAATTGGCCAAGTTACCAATTGACTGTTATGAAGTTTTACTATGCTTCACTGCAGCCATTTTGCACCTGGAATGGGGTGGGGAGAGACCTATGATGATGGTTGCTGTACATCCCTAAATAATACACATAACTACTTACCTAGCACTTATCAAATATACAGACTATATATATATATATATATATATATATATATACACACACACACACACATATATGTATATATATATACAATTTTTATTTTAAAATATAACATAAAATAACTTTTAAAGTATACCAGTCATAACTATTGTAATAATATAAAACTATCTTAATAAAAGTCCAACCCAATTAAAAATTAGGCAAAGGACTTGAATAAACATTTTCCCAAAGAAGGCATACAATGGTCAACATCACTAATCAGAGAAATACAATCAAAACCACAATGAAATATCACCTCATGCCTATTAAAATGGCTGTCAGTTCAAGAGTATATGTATTTAAAAGAGACCTCCAAAGTAATTTTATCCAATGTTTATGCAAAGACTTAAATGAAATTGTTTTGTAGCCTGTGTTTTCAGTTGTATCTCAAAATTCATTTTCTAGAATCTAGATTAAACCATATGGAGTTATTGATTAACTGTTTTTGAGATAATAGTTTGAGCTCTTATTCTTGTGTTGCTGCTGGTCTAGCCATGGCTTTGTATAATGAAAAGATCAATAGATGAGGAGTCAGGAGACCTTGCTATAGTCTGAGATCTGACAATATTAAGTTGAGTGACTTTAGGCCAGTCAATTAACTTCTGACAATGGGGAGCATAGGTTTGTACATATCATATATCCATTACTTATTTCAACACTTATTCATTGAATACCTTCTGTCAGGCATTATGCTAGGCATAGGGGTGCAGTGAATAAGAGGTATGGATCCTGCCCTCCTGAATCTTGGTCTTATAGTTGGTTGGCATTTGCACTATCCTCTTCAATAAGCATTCCAAATAACTCTGATGTTTTCACTAATTTGGGCTCAAGTCTTTCCAGTTAATTAAGTCAGGTTAACCAACGTGAACACACTGGTGGAACACTGACATTGACATCAGCTAGTTGAAAGGATCAAGTTTGATCCATATCCAACTTGCCTATAAGCAGCAGCTGTTTTGACATCTTCTCCAGCTTCATTATAGCCCATACTACCTTTGTAACAAAAACATAGGGATCTTGCCTTGGCAGTAGGCCCTCCTTTAAAATATCCACCCACATACAAAGTGCCAGGGAGTCTCTTTGTACAAGCATGACACGGGAGCTGCCCAAAGAAGTATGAGTTTGACTAAAGTGGAGCTAAATTATAGGGAAGATACTTGTTTTGTTGCATTTAAAATTAAATTTTTCTTAATTTAAAAATATTATAAATTAATATAATAGATATTATAAACATATAACATAAATTTCCAAAGGTACAAATGGTCCAAGGTATTATAAACATATAACATAAATTTCCAAAGGGTCCAATGTGGTCCCTAGGAGATCTTAGCAGATATTAAACTTTTTCCAGGGTTACAGTTGTAAACCAAAAACCCTAGGGCTGCTTGGGAAAATAAGCTTACTTATTTGATGAATGAAAATTAATTCTCCTTTGAACTCTTGTCCCCAGCCTCGTTGATTCTATTCTCAGAAGCAACCATTATTACCAGTAATTTTTGTGTCTTTCCAGATATAGTCTATGAATATACAAGTGTACTCATTGTAAATCAACTTTAATGTTTATTGTTACTTTTACAGTTATTTAACAGAAAACTCCAAACAGTTTATCTCACCTAACAGTTGACCTTGGAGCCTTGTTTGCTTTCCTTTCCTAGTTATACACATCTCCTCCATTGCTCCCCAGTAGGCATATTTCCTGGGTTCCTAGTGGGAAGACAGCCCTTTCCTAAGATCAAAGATAAATCAAAAGTAATTTCTTATCAGGAAAATATTATAGATTCCTAATATACAGTACATATTGTGCCGTGCCAGCACAGCCAAGGGTTCGATGAGCCTGGGGCGGGGGGCGGCAAAGGATGTAGAAAAGACAAAGAGAATAAGCTGGGTCTAGGTGGATCTACTGTGCCTGGCTGAGTCCACAGAGAGAAATCCAGACAGCAAGCTGAGCCTTTGTTTTATAGCAAGAGGTAAACAAGGTAGTGGTCACCATAGTTACAATGTTCTTGTGAGTTTCACTTATTTTGGCAGCACTTGCTGCACCTCCTACAGCCCATTAGCTACCCAGATAAGATCTAGGGAGAGTCATAAGGTCAAGCCTAATTATGCTAAGAGGGCTGTGCCCTCTAAGCTGGGACTTGTTTGTGGCTTTGCCAACAGGTCAGTGCGAGCTTAACCCTATACCCGCTCCCTACACATATAAACCAAAATAATTTTTAAACTAGTCTACTATGGGAATCATTTAAAAATTGCAATTAATTTTATGTGCTCTTAATTTCTGAAGCTGAGGATGGACTATAATGAGGATAGTGAGGTTTCTCTCAGACTGCCTGGGGAGGAGGCTGCACAATGATGTGAAGAGAAGCTGCTTTACCTTGAGGGGGAAAATATCTGTGTCAATGCTCTGGTTCCCTGAAAGTCAGAAATAAAGCGAGGATGTTGTCAGTTAACTACTTCATAATTTATTCCTTACGCGCTTTTAGAAAAGGATTTGAAGTATGGGTAACTCTATGTAGTATGAGTAAGCTTATTTTCCCAAGCCGCCCTAGGGTCTTTGGTTTACAACTGTAACCCTGGAAAACGTTTAATATCTGCTAAGATCTCCTAGGGACCACCTAGGACCCTTGTTTCTATGGCTGAGGATATAGCTACCTTCTAAAGATTCAGCCCTACCCTTGGATTTGGGACCAAAATATTTTTGTGATTTTGCGAGTTAGATCAGCAACTTGGAGACTCAGCATCTTTGACCTGGTTGCTAACCATTGTCTGACTTTGTACCAGAGATGCTGCTCATGACTAAGCCCTCTCCTATACTCCATTCTATATTTGGGCTCATTTCATGTTTCCCCAGTTCCTCTAGCATTGAGATTCCTGCCTTTTCCCCTTCCCATCTCCCCACTCTAGTCTTTTATTTAAAGGATTCACTCATTCATTCAAAAAGGTTGATTTTTTTACAAATATTTATATTTTCCATGGGTCAGATACTGTGCTAGATGCTGCCCAGTCCTGATGGAGCTTATCTTTCTAAGAAGGAAAACAGTAAGTGAACAGATAATTGTAATACAGTGCAAATGTATTATCATCACACATTATAAGAGTGAGCACAGGATGTTGTTTATTGGAGCACATAGTATGGTCAGTTAATTTAGTGGGGCAAGGGCTTTATACAGGAGGTGATAGTTAATCTGAGGTTTAAAAAATGAGTATAGAAGTTAACCAGGCAGAGCAAGTTAGAAGAGCTTGCAGGAGTTTTCTTGAACTTACATGTTCTGCTGTCCAGGTTGAATCTGTCCAATCCTAACATCTTGGTTCCTGCTATTTAGCACCATAATAATGTGTTGGGTTCCCTTCTTTCAAGGTATCCACTTGGCCCACAGCTTGATACCTTGTTGACAAGGTCCACTTGTGAACTTTTTCTAAGTTTGTGCCCTGTATGTCACTCTGGTCTTTAGGCCTTAACCAGCCCCACTTTGACTCTATATCACTGGTTAGGACATCACAGCAGAGATACTAGTATATCTTGTGCTCTGGAAAAAGGGGCATTATACACTCCTGAGAAACATCATTCATAATGGTAATTTAAGGGTGTGGAAACAAGTGGTGTCTAACTGGTGTGAGGAATTATTATAGTTGCTGCCTGCACCAGAGTTAGGAAGAAGGGGATACTTAGAGCTATAGGTGGATTTGAGGTGCGTATAATGGTAGGATGTCATGGATTTAGGCCTGGGAATTGGGCTGGCAGGATGCTAGAAAGAAGCAAGGCAAATGCCAACTGCTGCTAGCAGGTGTGGATCAGAATGGCCAAGACAGAAAAAGGAAGGATTTGGATTAGTGGCCAAAGCAGGAACATGGGCAAAATACAAGTCCAAATTCTTTCCTGGTGCCAGCAGCCCAACTTAAAATATTTTGAATCATAAATTGGAACAGACAAATAATGAACAGGCAGCCAAGTATTCTGGAAGCCAAGGTTGGTTGTTACCAGGGAAACAGAAGTGAGAGAAGAAGTGACCTTTTTGGAATCAATAGTAAGCAGTTCTGCTCAGAAGTTGTGTTGGCAGGGCTATTGGAGTGTTTTTTTTGTTTGTTTGTTTACTTTATTTTATTTATTTATTTTTTTTTGTATAGAGATAACTCAGGACTTCCCAGATAAGATTAGGGGCTCCCGGTGAGTAGTGCCTCTGTCAAGGTTTAACTTCACCCTTATTCCTTCTCGTCCAGCCTGAAGTTCTGCCTCTAAAGGAAGGTGGACTTGATCATAATAAAATTGTCAAAGTATTTTTCCTGGAAGGATCAGTTTATAAAACATTCAGCCTTGTTCTTTTCATGTGCACAGGTTGACATTGAGAGTTCTAAGGACAGTAATTACAAAACGGTAATTCCTAAAAGACTGGTTGGTACCATCTGTTATCAAATCTTCACCAGTCTTTACAAATGATGAAAAATGAGAGTAATATATAGTGAGTTTTTAGGATGG
Organism: Myotis myotis; assembly: GCF_014108235.1. NCBI lineage: Eukaryota > Metazoa > Chordata > Mammalia > Chiroptera > Vespertilionidae > Myotis > Myotis myotis. The sequence goes on from NW_023416346.1 coordinate 43,420,216, forward strand.
TAAAATAGATAGGCTGTTAAATCGCGTTGTTTACCCATATCTTCAGAAAAAAATCACTTCTACTGTCATGGTAAACAACCTGCTTCCCTATTTATAATGGTCTGGCCCTCTAGCAACTTTAGCGTGAAATTATAGCTAATTTGCCTACAAACGTCAGGTGGTCATAATAATCTGGCCACTCATTGTGTGTGTGTGTGTGTGTGTGTGTGTGTGTGTGTATATATATATATATATTAGCATATTCATTATGTTTTTACTTTAAAATATGTGTGTATAATACAGCACATAAGTAAAGTTTAAAGAAGAAAAATATTACCCTAAATAAAGAAATAGAATGTTGCCAGTACTTTAGGACTCCACTGGTGGGCCCTTTCTTCATAGCACTTTCATTTCTCCCCATCCCATCCTGGAGGAAACATTGTACTGACTTGTGATCATGCTTTGTTTTCCTTTATCATTATAGCAACTGGGTATGCATTTCTAAATATATTAATATACTACATAATATATAAAACACTATATTTTTTAGTTTGGCTGTTTTTATGCTTTATATGACTAGAATCATACTCCATATATTCCTCTTTGACTCAACATTATGTTGGAGAGATTTATCCATGTTAATTCATGTTGCTGTAGTTTGTTTTTAATGCTGGGTTGAAATATATCACAATTTATTTCCCCAGTCTATTATTAGTAGACTAGTGACCTGGTGTACAGATTCATGCACATTGAAAGGAAATTAATTAGAAGGTGGCCAGTGGGGCAGGACTGGGCGAGATGGGCCAGACACACCCTAGAGCCAACCTCCCATGGTCCCTCCCTGGTGCCTGCAGAGTGCAGGGTCCCTTCGGCAGGTGGGGTCCCTTAGCCGGTCCTGCGGGGATCAGGCCGAAACTGGCTCTCTGACATCTCCTGAGGGGTCCTGGAGTGAGAGAGAGCACTCTGCAAAGTTGCTGTCATACAGAGTGTGGAACGCAAATACAAGTGTGCAGTAAACCAGATTCGGGGCCTGGCAGTGCCCCAGCAACAACAAAACCCATAGCCAAAGGTGGAATTGCGTGGCCCTGCGAGGAATCGGGCTTCCTCCTCTCTGGTTTTGGGGTGCATCACCTGAGAACCGCTGCTGCCAAGTCACTGCAGCTCGGCAGCTCCTGTGTTGAGCATCTGCCCCCTGGTGGTCAGTGCACATCATACCTACTGGTTGGATGGACACTTAGCATATTAGCCTTTTATATATATACTAGAGGCCTGGTGCACAAAAATTTGTGCACTTGGTGGGGAAAGGGGGTCCCTCAGCCCGGCCTGTGCCCTCTCACAGTCTGGGACCCCTCGGGAGATAACGCCCTGCTGGCTTAGGCCTGCTCCTGGGTGGCAGAGGGCAGGCCCAATCCCTAGGTGCAGCCCCTGGTCGGGCTCAGAGCAGGGCCGATTGGGGAGTTGGAGCGCTGCCCCCTGTCATGCACAGAGCAGGGCGGATTGGGAGGTTGCGATGCCACCCTCAGTCACGCTCAGGGTAGGGCCTATTGGGGGGTTGGGCACCGCCCCCTGTCACACACAAGGCAGGGTCGATGGGGAGGTTGTGGTGCTACCCCCTGTCACGCACAGAGCAGGGCCTATCGGGGGGTTGGGGCTCTGTACCCTGCACGCACAGAGCAGGGCCCATCAGGGGGTTGGGGAGCTCCCCCCTGTCACGCACAGAGCAGGGCTGATCAGGTGGTTGAGGAGCTCCCCCCTGTCACTCACAGAGTAGGGCCAATAGGGGAGTTGGGCACCTCCCGCTGTCACACACAGAGCAGGGCAGATCAGGGGGTTGGGGTGCTGCCACTGTCACACTCAGGGCAGGGCCGATGGGGAGGTTATGGCTCTACCCCATCACACACAGAGCAGGGCCCGTGGGGTGGGAGTTGGGGCGCCACCCTCTAGCACCCACAGAGCAGGGCCAATCAGGGGATTGGGGCGCCGCCACTCTCACTCTCAGGGCAGGGCCGATGGGGAGGTTATGGCTCTACCCCGTCACACACAGAGCAGGGCCGATCAGGGGGTTGGGGCGCCGCATGCTGTCACACACAGTGCCGCAGGGTGATCAGGGGGTTGGGGAGCTCCCCCCTATCAGGCACAGAGCAGGGCTGATGAGGGGGTGGGGGTGCCTTCCCCTGTCACGAACAGAGCAGGGCGGATAGGGAGGTTGTGGCCCCACCCCCTGTCACACACAGAGCCGCAGGGTGATCAGGGGGTTTGGGCGCTGCCCCCTGTTACACTGATCCCGGTGCTGGGAGGCATATTACCCTTTTACTATATAGGATAGAGGCCTGGTGCATGGGTGGGTGCCGGCTGATTTGCCCTGAAGGGTGTCCTGGATCAGGGTGGGGGTCCCCACTGGCCTTCCTGGCCAGCCTGGGTGAGGGGATGATGGCTGTTTGCAGCTGGTCACACACCCTTCAGGGTGGGGGTCCCCACTGGGGTGCCTGGCCAGTCTGGGTGAGCGGCTGAGGGCTGTTTTCAGGCTGGCGGGTGAATGAAACTCCCAACCACTCCTTTTTTTCTTTTTTCTTTTTTTTTATTCTGGGCCAGCTTTAACTTTGAGGCTTGGCTCCAGCTCTTAGGCCTCCGCTGCTGAAAGCAGGTTTCTGGCCTTTGTTTACCTTCTGTATTTGAAACAATGTTGCGATCCTGCTGGCTGAAGCCCTGCGGACTAAAGCAAGTTTCTGGGGTTTTGTTTAGCTTCTATATTTGTAACATAGTTGCTTAGCGTTGCAGCTCAGAGGCTTGCAGCGGCGGGGAACGTTGGAGTCCTCCGTTACTGAAGCAAGCAAGCCTCATGTTAGTTTCAAGCTGCCTGGCTGCCGGCCGCCATCTTGGCTGGCAGTTAATTTTCATATTGCCCTGATTAGCCAATGGGAAGGGTAGCGGTCGTATGCTAATTACCATGTTTCTCTTTTATTAGATAGGATAGATACTTGTTTTTTTCTGTATATATTATAAGCAGATACCATTATAGACATTATTTTTCCCATGTCTTACTATATGTGTGTGAGGATTCCTTTTTTTTCTTATGAGGATTCTTTTGGGTAATTATATAAGATAGAAATTGTCATTTTAAAGAATATGTGCATGTTCAACTTCATGAAGTAATGCCAATCTGATTTCTAAAGTATGTAGCGTTTTCTAAGGTACCTAAGAATTCCAAAGCATCACATACTCATTAGTTGTTGGTATTTTGTCAGACTTTTTTTTTTTTTTTTTTTTTTGCCAGTTTCATGGGTATTTGTGGATATATAATTAAGGTTTTATTTTACATTATCGTCATTACTAATGATGTTTCTATTAAGGTTCCCCATTTTCTCTAAAACTCTATTCAAGCATTTTGCTCATATTTTTTTCCTGCAGGGTAGGTGGGTTGCTTTATATTTATTTTTTAGAAATATATATATACATATATATGTGTATATATATATATATATATATATATATACATACATATATATGTATATATACACATACATATATATATTTTCAGAAAGATAGTGTTATATATGTTTTAAATATCTTGTTTCTCATTGTGGCTTGCTTTTCATTTGCTTTATGGTCTTTTGATGGTGGGTGCTCTTAATTTTAATGTAGTCAAATTTATCAGCCTTTTCCTTTATGACTTGTAATTTGTGTTTTGTTTGATAAGCCTTTCCTTATTCAAATTTTATAAAAATAGCCTCCTTTGTTGTGTAATAATTGAGCTATGATTTTGTCTTTTCAATTTAAGTATTTTTTTCCACTGGGAACGTGTGTGTGTGTGTGTGTGTGTGTGTGTGTGTGTGTGTGTGTGTGATTTGAGTAAAGATTCAGGCTACCCCCCACCCCCCAAATGAATAACCTTTTGTTCTAGCACAGTTTTAAAAAGTCTATCCATTCCTCACTGACTTGAAATAACACCATTGCCATGTCATGTGCCCAATGTATGCACAGGTCTCTTTTTGGGTTTTTAGTTATGCTCCATTGGTCTATTTGCCTATCTCTGCACCCTATTTACCCACATCTCAATTACTATAGCTTTATTCTAACTCTTGATATCTGGAAGGGAAAGTTATTCAGTTTGTACTTTTCATCAAACGTGTCTTGGCTATTTTTTGGTCCTTTGCACTTCCTTATAAATTTTAGAATCAGTTTGCTCAGTTTCACAAAATAGTAAAATGTTGCAATTTTAATTTGGATGTCACAAAAAGCTCTAAAAGTTTGAAAAACAATTCAATCAAGCTAAAAATAGTGGGAGGCAAGAAAGAAAGCAATAGTTTACAACACATTCTGTTATGAGCCATAGTTGGTACAAAGATTCCTTCTAAGAAAGCTCATCCCCACAATAATGCTTGACTTTTCCCTTAGCATTTGTTTTTCCTACTCTACTGGTTAGAGTTCAACTCAACTTTTTTCTTTTAACTAAAAAAAACTTTTGTCATTCTTTAGAACAATATGAAATGTCATCATATGAGCTACTTGTAGATTTAAGAATCAATAAAAGTTGAAAAAAATACCGATTTTATTTTTACCACTCTAGCAATAGTGCCGGTGGAAGAATTAAAAGAAATAAAATAAAGACAAGAAACACACAGAGAGAAAGAGGGAGGGAGGGAGAGAGAGTGAAACTCTGGTTACAACTTCTAGCTCAAAAATATTTGAATCAAAGTGAAAAATAGATATATGTACGTTATTAGCCAGACTGCACCATATTAACTAATCAGTGTGTGCCACAAATAAAAATCTCCCTTTTAAATACTTGGTTTAAAGATTTACCCCTAAAATTTATCCATAGTTGATTTCCAGTGAATGCTTCTTTTTTCAAAAAAAGGCGATATTTTGATTTATGACAATTACATATATGGTCATTCAGATGACTAAAATATATTTCTTACACATATATTGTCTTGTCCACAATTCCTGGCTCATATCTCCCAGAACTCTTGAAAGTTCCTAAATGTTGAGGGGGTGGTATCTTTTGTTTTATTAATGGGGAGACTTTTGGAAAGCACCTAAAAAAGTGGGGGCTGGTTGCTAAGAGAACCAACCATATGATTAGTGGGTAGGAACTTTCAGTCCTCCCCCCATCTCCAGGGATGGGAGAGGGGGTGGAGGTTGAATCAATAATTAATGACCAATGATTTAATCAATCATGCCTGTATAATGAAGCCTCCATAAAAAGCCCAAGAGGACAAAGTTCTTAAAGTTTCTGATTTGGTGAATACCTAGAGATGTAGGGAGAATGGCATGCCTGAAGAGGGCATGGAAGCTCTGTACCCTTTCCGACATATCATGCCCTATGCATCTCCTTCATCTGCCATCACCCGAATTATATCCCTTTTCAACAAACCAGTAATCTAGTAAGTAACATGTTTCTCTGAGTTCTGTGAGCCATTCTAGCAAATTAATGGAACCAAGATGAGGGTTATGGGAGCCTCTTATTTATGGCAAGTTGGTCAAAGTACAGGTAATGACCTGAACTTGTCATTAGAATTTTGAGTTGAAGGGGGTCATTGGGACCCTTGATATATAGTCATTTGGTCAGAATAACAGGTAAGAGCCTGGGCTTTTGGATCATGTTAGAAATGTATGTGGGGATGTGGGGGTTTTGGCAGTAGGAGGGCAATTTTGTAGAATTGAGTCCTCAACCTACGGAATCTTAATGCTATCTCTGGTTGGCAGTGTCAGAATTTAGTTGAATTCTTGAACACCCCCTTGGTATCTGAGGTTTGTTGGAAGGGAGGGACACTCCCTTGTTGGAATTGGGTCTGGGAACCACATTCATTTGGTGTCAGAAGTGAGATTTGCTAAAATGACCCTGGCTCATGGAAAAGTGTTTTGGGTCTTGCAACCTCTGAGGTACAAAATGCTAATAATAATTGTTCTGTCTACCAGCAAAAGAGACAGAAACTGCAAGTGGTCATGTGGCAGATTTCCCTGGTGGGAAGGCTCCAAGCATAGCTGGCAAGAGAGATTGGTGCTGATGGCCCTGGGGGGCTACAAATGGATCTTGACAGGAATGGGCACTGACTCTGGACTGGACTTTGCTTATCCAGTTGTAGTTGCAAATGCTCTGAGTATTATGAAAAAACCTGAACACAAGGTATAACACCCATTTGGATGGCTGAGCATTATTCTTCAGATTAAAGAATACACTTTACAGCTCATAATATCTACCAATGGGAAGAGAGATAAAACATTCTGAATACTAGTTTGATAATTTGGATGGGCAATGAAAACATTGGTTGTTTAAAATGGGGGGAGATAAGGCATTAAGGTCTGACTTACAGGCCTTCATGAATGTGTGCTCCCACTCATCACAAACATAAGTAAGGCCAAAAGAATGTTCCCACTAGATAGATATCTCTGTTATTCTGGTGAATCTGGGAACATGGGGATGGAGGAGAAGGTGTGTGATACATTCTTTCCCACATCACTTCATTTTCCCCCCTTTACTTCATGCATTGGTCCAGAACCAGGGCTGCAACTACAAGGGTTGTAAACACGGATGATTCCTAAGCAAGAAACTGTAACTATGTTTTTAACCTTTATGCCACAATTCCAAAGGCCTGATTGGACAGGATGTGCCTTCAACCTATCTGACAAAATTGAGGCTAACAGTGAATGCAGCTCTATTGCCTGGTGGTAAAGATAGCCCACTAATTCTGAATCTGTGTAATCTTACCCCATGTGAACAGAAATGAATTGAGAGGGAGGCATTTGCTGGACTAGTATTGCTGCCTGCAAACTAGATCAGCACAGTGGTGAACCTAAAGACCCTTTCAAAGATGGAAAAGTTTGGGTATAAATAGAAAGAAGGAAAAAGAATAACCATGGGTAAACGGATGAATGAGTTATATAATAAGGGAAATTCAAGATTACACTAGCACCTTAAAAAGAGGTTAAGAACAACAAATGATATTGTCTCATAGCTCCATTATACCAGATGCCTGAAAGGATGAAGCCATGTATTGCTGAGACCATTCCTGCTTTTGATACCTTAGAAGATCAAGTGTAAGACTCAAACCTGAGTGGCCTCACCTTGGGACATATTTTCATGTGGTAAGATGATGGACTGGGTAATTAGTGACTGAGATTCTAGTACTGTGTCACTACCTTTTGACTTTTATGATTGTTTTGCTATAAGGAATCTGTGTTCAAAGACCAGAGTTTATTATGATTTATAAGAAATATATATTTGGTCATTTAGATGACCAAATTTCTCATATATATTTGGTCTTCATCCACAATACCTAAATTCTTGAAATTTCCTAAGTGTTAAAAGTGAAAAATGTGTCTTTTGTTTTGTTACTGATGTAACCTTTGGAAAGTACCTAAGGATGGATGCTGGTTACCCCTGACCTCCAGGGAAGGGAGAGGGGCTCGAGGTTGTTTAATAACCAATGGCCAATAATTTAACCAATCATGCTTATGTAATGAAGTCTCCATTAAAAACTCAAGAGGACAGGGTTCTTAAAGCTTCTGGGTTGGTGAACATGTGGAGATGTAGGCAGAGTGTCATGCCTGGGGAGGGTATGAAAACTCTACACCTCTTCCCCGCATCTCTTGCCTATGCATCTTCTCCATCTGGCATCTTCTGAGTTATATTCTTTTGCAGTAAACTAGTGATCTAGTAAGTAACATGTTTCTCTGAGTTCTGTGAGCCATGCTAGCAAATTAATGGAACTGAAGGAGTGGGTTGTACAGAATCTGATTTATAGCCAGTTAGAACTATACAGGTTTGGTCTGGTGCCCCTGCTCACTTACTCCACCATCCCACTGTGGCCAATGCCCACCATGTTCCGCACACGCCCCCTGGTGGTGAGCGCATGCTATAACGACCAATTGTTCGTTTGTTTCCGTTCAGTCTATTTGCATATTAGCCTTTTATTATATGGGATAGAGAGTTTTGACTCAGGCCAATTAAGTTTTTATTAGTTTGGTTGTTTTTTTTTTTAGGGAAACCCCATCATAGATGACATTAATTGAAATTCATCCACAATCATCTATTAGGTTCTCTTCTTTCTTTCTTTTCAAAAGAATTTTTTCAATTGATTTTTAGAGAGAGGAAGGGAGAGAAAGAAACATGGTTGTGAGAGCCAAACATCTATAGGCTGCCTCCTGCATGCCCCCTACTGGGGAATGAGCTGAAAACCGCAAACTGGGCACGTATCCTGATCAGGAATGGAACCAGCAACCTTTTGGTGTACGGGATGATGCCGAATCGAGTCACACTAGCCAGGTTCTCTTATTTTTTGATTGAGATAAAATGTTCATCGACAGAAAAGTTTCTGATATGCATCACTTGGCATTTGAAATATATTTAGCATGAAGGGGGAAACCGATGATTTTGGGTTATCTTGTGTGTTGGTTTTTTTTTTTTAATGTTTGTTTCATTGCATTAAAAAAAAAGAATAATATGAGCCTAAGGAGAACATCAATCAATAAATAGAATATGCTTGCTTTCAAATTACAAAACTTGAGGTTTATTTTGTTCTTTATAAAAACTGAGTTCTCAGTTTAGAAGAGTAGTATAACTTTCATTTACAAATAAATGAAAGAGAATTTGCTTGGCTGTCCCACCTAAACAAAAACACTAGATCTAATGCACTGTATAATGAATATAAACAATCATTCTGTATTACAATAATCAAACTTACTGAGAGTAGATCTTACTTATTCCAATTACTAAAAAGAAATAATTATGTGATGTGGTAATCATCACTACAGTGGCAATAATCCTATATAATAAAGAGGGAATATGCTAATTTGTCCATGACAGTGTATGAGTCTTGACCATCAATGGGTTGCGCATGCACAGGAGCTGGGGGGCAGGGACGGGGGCGGGGACTTCTGCCCCCTGCGGCGGCACACCCAGGCCTGCCCAGTGCTAACGTCCCGCCCAGTGCTGAGGTGAAGCTGCCTTTCAGACTATAACTTCAGCCATTGAAGATCAAACTGTACACCCCAAATGCTTTTTCTTGGATGGTCCAGGTGGTAGTGGAAAAACATATCTGTATAAAGTTTTAATACATTATAGTAGAGGTTGTGGTGGTTCTATTTTACCCACAGCGTCTACAGGAATTGCTGCAAATTTACTTCTTGGTGGAAGAACCTTTCATTCCCAATATACATTACAAATTCCATTAAATGAAACTTCAATTTCTAGACTCGATATAAACAGTGAAGTTGCTAAAACCATTAAAAAGGCCGAACTTCTCATTATTGATGAATGCACCATGGCATCCAGTCATGCTATAAATGCCATAGACAGATTACTAAGAGATTGTGAATTTGAATGTTGCATTTGGTGGGAAAGTTCTCCTCAGAGGGGATTTTCGACAATGTCTCAGTGTTGTGCCACATGCTATGTGATTGGCCATAGTGTAAACAAGTTTAAAGTACCGTAATGTTTGGGGATGTTTCAGAAAGTTGTCTCTTAAAACAAATATGAGATCAGAGGATTCTGCTTATAGTGAATGGTTAATAAAACTTGGAAATGGCAAACTGGATAGCAGTTTTCATTTAGGAATGAATATTATTGAAATCCCCTGTTAAATGATTTGTAACAGGTCTATTATTGAAGCTACGTTTGGAAATAGTATATCTATAGATAATATTACAAATATATCTAAATGTGCAATTCTTTGTCCAAAAAATGAGCATGTTCAAAAATTAAATGAAGAAATTTTGGATATACTCGATGGAGATTTTCACACATATTTGAGTGATGATTCCATTGATTCCACAGATAATGCTGAAAAGGAAAATTTTCCCATCGAATTTCTTAATAGTATTACTCCTTTGGGAATGCCGTGTCATAAATTAAAATTGAAAGTGGGTGCAATCATCATGCTACTGAGAAATCTTAATAGTAAATGGGGCCTTTGTAATGGTACTAGATTTATTATCAAAAGATTATGACCTAACATTATTGAAGCTGAAGTATTAACAGGATCTGCAGAGGGAGAGGTTTTTCTGATTCCAAGAATTGATTTGTCTCCATCAGACACTGGCCTCCCATTTAAATTAATTTGACAACAGTTTCCTGTGATGCCAGCATTTGCTGTGACTATTAATAAATCAGAAGGACAAACTCTAGACAGAGTAGACATATTCCTACCTGAACCCGTTTTCACACATGGTCAGTTATACGTTGCTTTCTCTCGCGATTGAAGAGCATGTGATGTTAAAATTAAAGTTGTAAATACGTTATCCCAAGGGAAATTAGTCAAGCACTCTGAAAGTGTTTTCACTCTTAGTGTGGTGTACAGGGAGATATTTGACTAAGTTTAATCACTTTATCAGTCATTGCTTGCGTCACTGTTGTTTTTATATCATGTTTTTGTTGTTTTTATATCATGTTTTTGTTGTTTTTATATCATGCCTCTGTTGTTATATCATTTTGTTACTGTTTATATATTAATACATTTATATATTATTTTCATATACATTTTACTAATTTCCTTTCTTCTCTGACACTTCTATTATAGAGAAAGGGCAAATAGCAATATTAAAATATTTCCTCTAATTCATTCCCTTTTAATGTGCATGAATTTCGTGCACCGGGCCACTCGTATTATATATAAATTTATCAAATCAATATGTTGTACACTTTAACTTTACACAAACAGAGCCAGTTTGATGATCAGTGAGTTAACATAATCAGAAACACATGTTTTTAATTATCCTATGCTGGCTCCAGGGTTGGGAAACGAGGTTCTTTTTTTAAAAAATATATTTTATTGATTTTTTTTACAGAGAGGAAGGGAGAGGGATAGAGAGTTAGAAACATTGATGAGAGAGAAACATCGATCAGCTGCCTCCTACACACCCCCTGCTGGGGATGTGCACACAACCAAGGTACATGCCCTGGACTGGAATCGAACCTGGGACCCTTCAGTCTGCAGGCCAATGCTCCATCCACTGAGCCAAACCGGTTAGGGCAAGGTTCTTTTTGAAAATTAAATCTTTATTGTTCAGATTATTACAGTTGTTCCTCTTTTTTCCCCCTATAGATCCCCTCCACCTGGTTCCCACGCCACCCTCTGCTCTTACCCCCCCCCCCCCCACTGTCCTCATCCATAGGTGTATGATTTTTGTCCAGTCTCTTCCAGAACCCCCCACACCACTTTCCCCCTGAGAATTGTCAGTCCACTCCCTTTCTATGCCCCTGATTCTATTATATTTACCAGTTTATTCTGTTCATCAGATTTTTTATTCACTTGATTTTTAGATTCACTTGTTGATAGATATGTATTTGTTGTTCATAATTTTTATCTTTACCTTTTTCTTCTTCTTCCTCTTCTTAAAGAATACCTTTCAGCATTTCATATAATACTGGTTTGGTGGTGATGAACTCCTTTAGCTTTTTCTTATCTGTGAAGCTCTTTATCTGACCTTCAATTCTGAATGATAGCTTTGCTGGGTAAAGTAATCTTGGTTGTAGGCTCTTGCTATTCATCACTTTGGACATTTCTTGCCACTCCCTTCTGGCCTGCATAGTTTCTGTTGAGAAATCAGCTGAAAATTGAATGGGTACTCCCTTGTAGGTAACTAACTGTTTTTTCTCTTGCTGCTTTTAAGATTCTCTCTTTGTCTTTTGCTCTTGGCATTTTAATTATGATGTGTCTTGGTGTGGTCCTCTTTGGATTCCTTTTGTTTGGGATTCTCTGAGTGTCCTGGACTTGTAAGTCTATTTCTTTCACCAGGTAGGGGAAGTTTTCTGTCATTATTTCTTCAAATAGGTTTTCAATATCTTGCTCTCTCTCTTCTTCTGGCACCCCCATAATTAGGATGTTGATTTGTTTGAAGTTGTCCCAGAGGCTCCTTACACTATCTTCATATTTTTGGATTCTTTTTTCTTTTTGCTTTTCCGGTTGGGTGTTTTTTGCTTCTTCGTATTTCAAATCTTTGACTTGATTCTTGCAATCCTCTAGTCTGCTGTTGGATCTCTGTATATTATTCTTTATTTCAGTCACTGTATGCTTAATTTCTAGTTGGTCCTTTTTCATAACTCGAGGGTCTCACTAGATTTATCGAGGGTCTCACTAAATTTATCAGTGGTTTCTAGAAAATTCTTGAAAAACCTTATAACCGTGGTTTTGAACTCTATATCCAGTAGTTTGCTTTCCTCCATTTCTGTCATTTGTGACCTGTTTCTTTGTCTCCTCATTTTGGCTGCTTCCCTGTGTTGATAGAGTGGCTTTCTTTGCTAGGTGTCCTATAGGGCCCAGTGGCTCAGCCTCTCCAATTACCTGAGGTGGACACTTGGTGCACCCCTTTGTGGGCTGTGTTCACAGTCTTGTTGTAGTTAAGCCTTGACTATTGTTGGTATCACTGGGAGGAATTGACCTCCAGGCCAATTGGCTGTCAGAATCAGCTGTGTCTATGGTGGGAGAACTTCTGTGCTGGAGACACCCTTCTGGGGCAAGACTTGCTTCAGTGGGGCTTTGGTGCTCTCTGAGTCTTCCCCCTGAGTGTGTCCCTTATGGATCTGAGGAGTTGTAATCTGGATGGTCCCACTCTGACCACTGGGTACACTGGCTCTTAGATATCTAAGGAGGTGCTAATTTAGCCACTGCCCGAGGCTACCCAGCAGGACCTACAGAGAGATCTGAAGATTCCTCTTCTTTGGGGTTTGTAGGTGCCCAGATGAGGCCCAGCTGTGAAGCCATGCAAGCTTCTGTGGGGCCTTGGGCCTTCTTTTGGATGTTCTGGGTCTCTCTGACCCAGCTGCAGTTTGTTAGGAAATTTTAGATTACAAAGGGCCAGGTCATTCATATGCAAAAGCCTCTATGCACAGCTTGGGTGGGGTGGAGTCTCAGGGAATCAACAGGGCGGAGCAAACAGCTATGGCTGATTCTCAGCCCTGCCCTAAGAGGCCCCGGGTCTCAGTGTCCCATGGTAATCGCTGCAAGCACCTCTGAGAGAGTTCCGCCCGATGCCAAACAGTCCAGTTTCTCCCCGTATGTGTCTGGGTCCCCAGAGACTCACCCGGAACTGGAGTTCAGAGCAGTCGGGAGCTTGTGTCTCCCTCCTGATTGAAAAAGACAACTGCGTCCTCAGTTGCCATCCCTTTCCGTGTGTGCCTCCTTACCTCTGCACTTTACTTCCGCACCTCCTCTAAGTCTCAGTGTGCTTTTCTCTTTCCTTCTAGTTGTAGAATTTCCACTCAGCCAGCCTTCCTGTGGTTCTGGATGATGTCCGTTTTGTCTTTTAGTTGTAGATTTTTTTGTTTGTTTTTGTTTTTAAGAATACTTCTACAGCCTTACTCTTTTTTTTATTGTTTAAAGTATTACAAATAGTAGTAAGTACATATGTCACCTTTTTTTCCCCATTGACCTTCCCCTGGCCTCCCCTACCCACCCCCTACCCCCCGCACATGCGCTCTCCTCCCCCCAAGGTCTCGTGTCCATTGGCTATGCTTATATGCATGCATACAAGTAGTTTTGAAGTGGTTGTGGGAGGCAGCATTTTCAGGTGTTTACCTATACTGATATCTTGGTTTTCTCATGAAAACAAGGTTCTTAATTGCTACTGGGAAATGGATTCAGCTCTGTGTTACAATCTCATGTTGCTACTTTCCATTCCTATCCCATAAAGCATTCTGCTATTGAAACCCATTCCTCTAGAACTGGTTATCTTTTAAGGCATTAGTTTGCAAGAACTTTGCATCTATGAGAATTGTGAAATTTTATCTAAAAAATTAGGGTGATGGGGAACTAACAACATGGATTGCCAGCTTTTAAAGAATCAACTATTCTTCCCGTGCTTTCTTTAGAGAAAGGGTGTTATAACAATTAACTGAAAAAAGTATTAACGGGGGAGAAACTAAGATGGCGGCATAGATAAACACTGGGAAATTTCTGCTTCCCACAACAATCGATAAATGCATCAAAAACACAAGGTGGACATCATCCAGAACTACAGGAGGGCTGGCTGAGTGTAAATTCTACAACTAGAAGGAAAGAAAAGCACACTGTGAGCAGGAGGAGCTGCGGAGGTGGCGTGCAGAGGTATGGGGGCTCGCGCGCGCGCGGAAAGGGTCTGGCACCTGAGGACGCGGCTGTCTTTTTGAATCCGGAGGGAGACACAAGCTCCCGACGGCTCTGAAATCCGGTTCCGGGAAGTCTCTGGGGACCTAGGGCTCATACGGGGAGATACTGGACTGTCTGGCAGCGGGCGAGCTTGAGAGCGGCTTTCCCTCAGAGGTGCTTGCAGCCGTTGCCGGGACACTGGGACTCGCGACTCCTAAGGGCGGGGCTGAGGCTCCGCCATAGCTGCTTTCTCTGCCCTTTGATTCCTTGAGACCCCGCCCCGCCCAGGCTTCGGCAGAGGCTTTTGCATATGAATACCCCGGCCATTTGCAACCTGTAATTACCTAACCGCAGCCGGGCCAGATAGACTCAGAGCTTCCAAGAGAAGGCCCAGGCCCCACAGCGGCTTGCATTGCTACACAGCTGAGCATCATCAGGGCAGCTGATTCTCGCTGCCAATTGCCCTGGAGGTCAATTCCTCCCAGTGATCCTACAACAACCAAGGCATAGCTACAACAAGACTGTGCACAAAGCCCACGAGGGGGTGCACCAAGAGTGTCCACCTCAGGTAACTGGGGAGGCTGAGCCACTGGGCCCTACAGGACACCTAGCACACAAAGCCACTCTATCAACACAGGGAAGCAGCCAAAATGCGGAGACAAAGAAACAGGTCACAAATGGCAGAAATGGAGGAAAGCAAATGACTGGATATAGAGTTCAAGGCCACGTTTATAAGATTTTTCAAGAATTTTATGGAAACCGCCGATAAATTTAATGAGTCCCTCAATAAGTATAGTGAGACCATGGAGGACATGAAAAAGGACCAACTAGAAATTAAGCATACACTGACTGAAATAAAGAATAATTTACGGAGATCCAACAGCAGACAAGAGGATCCCAAAAATCAAGTCAAAGATATGAAATACAAAGAAACAAAAAATACCCAACTGAAAAAGAAAAAAGAAAAGAGATTCCAAAAATATGAAGATAGTGTAAGGAGCCTCTGGGACAACTTCAAGCGTACCAACATCAGAATTATAGGGGTACCAGAAGAAGAGAGAGGGCAAGATATTGAAAACCTATTTGAAGAAATAATGACAGAAAACTTCCCCCACCTGGTGAAAGAAATAGACTTCCAAGTCCAGGAAGTGCAGAGAACCCCAAACAAAAGGAATCCAAAGAGGACCACACCAAGACACATCATAATTAAAATGCCAAGAGCAAAAGACAAAGAGAGAATCTTAAAAGCAGCAAGAGAAAGACAGTCAGTTACCTACAAGGGAGTACCCATACGACTGTCAGCTGATTTCTCAACAGAAACCATGCAGGCCAGAAGGGAGTGGCAAGAAATATTCAAAGTGATGAATAGCATGAACCTGCAACCAAGATTACTTTATCCAGCAAAGCTATCATTCAGAATAGAAGGTCAGAGAAAGACCTTCACGGATAAGAAAAAGCTAAAGGAGTTCATCACCACCAAACCAGCATTATATGAAATGCTGAAAGGTATTCTTTAAGAAGAGGAAGAAGAAAAAGGAACTCTTACCATTTGCCACAGCGTGGATGGAACTGGAGAGCGGATAAATACCACATGATCTCACTCATTTGTGGAATATAATGAACAACATAAACTGATGAACAAGGACTGATCCAGAGACGGAGAGGCATTGATTGGACTGTCGGGCTTTGGAGGGAGGGTAGGGAAGTGTGGGGGTAAGGGGGAAAGATCAACCAAAGGACTTACATGCAGGCATATAGGCCTAACCAATGGACACGGACAACAGGGCGGGGGGGTGGGGGGTGAGGGCATGAGCGGGGGGTGGGGGGTAGAGGGTAACGTGGGGACAAGGACACATATGTAATATCTTAATCAATAAAAATATATTTTAAAAAAAAAGAGGTCTTATCAAGATAAATAAATTTCTTCTTTTTAAATAAAAAAAAAAGTATTAACGACATGTTTTCAGACAAAACATAGTCTTTCAAATTAAATGCATTTAACTGTATGAAAAACTCAATATATAGACCTTTGTTTAGAGTGTTATGGCAGGTTAGGCACTTAGATAAATTCTCATGTTGAAAACAAGGAAATCCTTCACAAAATATATTGTAAAACTTCCCATAAGTGCATCAGTGTTTAGCAAAGAAATATTTTAGCCTAAAAAGTTAGTCAGAATCTAGAAAGGTAACCAGAGCTGCAGGTAGCATTCATCCTGTGAGCATTTCTAAAACAAAAGAAACTGAAGGATGGGTCATCTTCAACTCTCAGTGCTTTTTGTTTTATATTCTATTTCATCTGATATTAATCTAGCCATAACCTACTAAATTTGTGTAGAATTTATTTTGTATATGTTGTTTCTATCTTTTTATTTTTACCCCTTTTAGATTGTTTTACATGTGTTTTTTGTAAACAGCATGCATTGAAAATTTTCACTTCTCCCAATCTGATAATTTTGCCTTTTAATTGGAATATTTAGATCATTTACATTTATTGAGACTACTGATATGGTTGAATTTATATCTATAATTTTCTTTTGTGCTATCAGTTTGCTTGGAAGTATTACTATTATAGTGAAAATAACAATATGTATTTTATATAATCTTCATGGATTCTTGAGTCAACAAGTAGCCCGTTTAAGGATATTTCATATTGTTTAACCATTATTGTCCAAAGAAGAATGGTAGACATTTGTAATAGAAATAAAAAGAATTAGGTACATTCTATCCAGTAGAGTAGGAAATACAAATGCAAAGGGAAAAGTCAAGCATTACTGAGGGGATGAGCTTTCTTTCAAGGAATCCTTAGTGCCAGCTCTGGCTCATAGCAGAATGTGTTAATACATGATTGTTTTTTATGAGTGGCTTGTTCTGCCTTTCATTGCTCTATTATGTCTCTGAGCATGAATGATTTATTTAATTGTTGATAGCAAAGGCACTTATGTTATTTGTTCTCAAAATGCCAGTAGTTCTTAGCAAGCAAAACAGTAAGAAAGATTTTTTTTTCCTGGTTTGGATTAACATTTCATATTCTTTTTTCTCTTTTTGAACACCATGTTTCTACTCTCTTATACAGGGTGTTCCCAAAAAATGTATACACACTTTAACAGGTGATAGCTCAATTTTGAAAATGAAATGTATTTTCATAAACCCTGCCTATATAATTATTCAAAGAGTTTTTATACAGTTTATGGGACACCCAATATTAGTGAGCACAGAATTATATAAATTTGAGATTATGGCTTCCATAAATAATGATGTGGGATGTAAAAATTGACATTTTAAATCTTTTTAATGAGCAAAAACTATCATTTTTCTATTTTTCTTTGAAAGTAATTTAATTTAAAGTGTATTAGGAAATGATTAGTTAAATAATTCTTTATACCTCTTTCCTACCTCTAATATAGCCAGCTAATCAATAAGCCAAGTGAGCAGTACCTGAATGCTAATGTGTTTCAAAAACACTAGATCTAAAACACCATATAATGAATATAGACAATCATTCTGTATTACAATCATCACACTTACTGAGACTAGGTCTTAATTATTCCAATTACTAAAAAGAAATAATTATGTGATGTGCTAGTCATCACTGCAGTGGCAATAATATTCTATATAAATGTATCAAATGAATATGCTGTACACTTTAACTTTACACAATTTATATGTCAAATATATTGCAATATTAAAAAAGAACACTTATAACGTAGATATTTCTAAGAACCCTTCTTTCATGCCATGTTGAAAAGTGTTATACCAGTAAATGGAGGTGATACCTATCCTGCAAAACATGTAGAGCATTATTTAAAAACACTTGTAATACAAATATTTCTAAGAACACACAAAAAACCTGTCTGCAGAAATCTCTCTTGTATGTGCTTGAAATTCTACTATTAACAGTTCCTTCTAATTAAAATGGTGCTTTTCTTGCGATCATTTTCAAAAATGAAATGATCCACCCAGAGGACAGGACACTTGTGGTCTCTGACACCTATTGGTTTATTGGGCCTCTTTTCCATGTGAGTGATAGGAGATACCTAACCATGTGAAACATTAAGTAATTGGGCTTATGGAGGAAGGATACATGATGAGAAATTTTAGTGCACTGAAGAGAGGCTCTATGTACTAACTAAAGGTTGTGGATTACTAGAAGGGTCTGCCCACTAAAATGGCCCTTTAAATTCAATGGAAGCCTATTGAAATTGGTTAGTTTCTCATAGAATTGAGCAAGGAGAAAGATAGGGTATCAGTAAGGGGTTAAAGGGAAAGGTTCAAGTTTACCGTTTACTTGGGAATCTGATGAATGGAAGTGTCAGTTAGCCTCACAAAACTCTTCTGTAGTGTTTCTTAGTGAGAAAATGCCTAAATGCCAACTTCACATTCATATACCTGTTCTTTTTATAGTGTTAAGTACAGGGATAACTAATTTAAAAATAAAGGCCTGACTGTGATTTTTTATTTTTTTTATTTTATTATTTTTTAAAAATATATTTTATTGATTTTTCACAGAGAGGAAGGGAGAGAGATAGAGAGTTAGAAACATCGATGAGAGAGAAACGTCGATCAGCTGCCTCCTGCACATCTCCCACTGGGGATGTGCCCGCAACCCAGGTACATGCCCTTGGCCGGAATTGAACCAGGGACCCTTCAGTCTGCAGGCCGACGCTCTATCCACTGAGCCAAACTGGTTTCAGCAGACTGTGATTTTTTAGAGGTGAGAAAATATCCTAAAATATTATGGTGAATCATGAAATTTTTTGGTTTGAATTCTGTTAAGAATGATGGTTACATATAACTTCTGTGGAATCTATACTAATAATAGACAAATATGTAAATTGACCATCCCTCCATGATGCCCACAACCAATCAGGAGTGCATATGCAAATTAACCCGACAAAGATGGTGGGCCTGTGGGCAGCGCGCATGCATGCGGGCACCGAGCGGCTGGGGGTGGGGTGGGACAGTGGGTGGAGAACAGGCAGCTTGGGGGGCTTGGCAAAGCGGGAGAGCAGATGGACAGTGGGCAGCTTGGAGGGTTTGGCAGAGTGGGAGAGTGGATGGAGAGAAGGTGGCTTGGGGGGCTTGGCAGAGTGGGAGAGTGGACGGAGAATGGGTGGTTTGGGGGCTTGGCAGAGCAGGAGAGCAGACGGAGAGTGGGTGGCTTGGGGGGCTTGGCTCCCTCTGTCACCCCAGCTTCCTCATTGCCACCGTGGAGACTGACAGCAGGGAGGAGGAAGTCCCACCCCCACAGAATCAGTCAGAATCAGCTATTGGTCAGACAGCTCTCTGTGGCCAGCAGAGTGTCCAGTCCTGTCAGCCTGGCCTGAGGGTGGCTGAACTTCCCAGTCCTTTCGGTTTCTGCAAACCCTGGACCGGAAGCAGAAGCCAAGAGCATGGGGAGCACCAGGAATTTGGGAATCGTAGTTCTGGTGGCAGCCCCTGGACTGGAAGCAGAAGCCCAGAGCGCAGGGAGCATCAGGAATGCTGGGAATCATAGTTCTGGTGGCAGATGCATTGCACGATCTCCTAGACCCATGGTTCTCAAGCTTCCTAATGCTGCGACCCTTTAATACAGTTCCTCATGTTGTGGTGACCCCCAACCATAAAATTATTTTCGTTGCTACTTCATAACTGTAATTTTGCTACTGTTATGAATCTTAATGTAAATATCTGATATGCTATATGTGTTTTCTGATGGTCATGACCCACAGGTTGAGAACTGCTGTCCTAGACACTAGAGCAGCCGTGGGCAAACTATGGCCCGCAGGCCGGATGTGGCCCATTTGAAATGAATAAAACTAAAAAAAAAAAAAAAAAAAAAGACCGTACCCTTTTATGTAATGATGTTTACTTTGAATTTATATTAGTTCACACAAACACTCCATCCATGCTTTTGTTCCGGCCCTCCGGTCCAGTTTAAGAACCCATTGTGGCCCTCGAGTCAAAAAGTTTGCCCACCCCTGAACTAGAGCAAAGTGAGCCTGGAGCAAGTTACTGTTGTGGTGGGGGATGAAGGGAAAGCAAAGGTGAGAGACATAAGTAAAGTCAGAGTGTCAAGGAAAAATAAAAGGAAGATATCCTGCAACTTCTAGGAAATCTCCACCAATGGAGCAAAGTAAAAAAGAAAACCTCTATTATTCAGTGGGCACCAAATCAAACTTGGTTGGGGTCTCAGACAATTGCTCACATGATTGAAAAGACAGACAGAAACTCCCACATTGGAGAGGGCTCCCCTGAGGGCTCCCCGATTGGAGAGGGTGCAGGTCGGGCTGAGGGACCGCCCCCCGTGCATGAATTTTGTACACCAGGCCCCTGGTTTTTTATAAATAAGTACAAGACAGGTGGAAATCTAATAAAACATTATTGTGCTTGAAGTAGTATTGCTAAGGTACACTAATAAAATCATACAATAAATGGATTTCTAAGATCTAACTTACAAATTTGAAATCAAAATAGATACTGGAATGAATTGTTGGCTTGAATGACTAGGAGTTAGGGCTGGGTGGTACAAGGGCCTATTTTTTTGTGTCAAGAGAGAGTGCATACAAAATTCATACAAGCACAGAAGAAGAGGCCCTGCCTTATCAATGTGTAATTGTTCCCTCATAGCAATGATTAGGTGCAGCTGAAGTGGGCATGTGGCTTTGTGAACAGCCATTTTCAGATTAAGGGGGGATTTCATCCTGCAAGAGCATTTAACCAGAGCCTTGTAAAGAAGCATCATTTGGCTTTTCTTTAAAATTGCAAGGAACCTACTATTTAAATGGCCTAAGTGACTTGGGCTGTGTTATTTCAAGGAATTTAGATGTTTAATCTGTGGTAGCAAGTATGATGGCATTGCTGAAAAAAAAAAGAAAACTGTGAGAAACATGCAAAAGCCTTTCACTTCCCTTTACTAAGATCCCCATTATCTGACTGACAGTTCTAGCTCCACAGAAGGAAAAGTTCCTGTATCCTTCTGAGTCACAGCTGGAAGGAGGTACTACATTCAGAAGGGATAATTGAAGGGAATGAATGAAAGACCTTATTACAACTATGTGGGCAGAGTTAATAGAAACAAGGGATGGTGAAGTATGACCAAAGAGCTGCAACTTCTAGTAGTTAAAGGGTTTGGGGAGGGAACCCCTGCTGAAACTCTGCAAGAGCTCTAATTGTATGAGAGGGCCACCTGATAGCTGTGGCCTATGCTAGAGGAACACAACCATTGCTACCCCCTTGCTAAGCAGGAAGAGAGCCAGATCTCTTGCTTGGGCCTCCCATTGACAATACTCAACAGAAGTCAGAGGGCAAGGGAGTTCACTTGATGGAATCCATAAAAGCCTGTTGGCAAAGATTAAGATAGAGAGGACTAGAGAGTCCATAAAGCTGGACTGGCAAATGGAAAATCATCTTGTATTTCACACTGATGAAGGAGTGGAGAGGGCATCTTTTTTTTTATGCCACTTATACCTAAGAGGTATTTTCTCCTCATTTCCAGGAATGGAAGTTTGGCTGAACCCCCAAGAAAACACCATGGACAAATAATGTTCTCTGTCTTAAAGGGTTCAGCTGAGAAAGTAATGAAAATTGTAGAGAGGTAGAGACCTGGAGGTCATGGTGCATCATGGGTGAGAATGTCAACATGCTAATTAGAAGCAGTGATTTTGAGGCACTGCTTATCATTACATTGTATATTTTTTCCTGTATAGAATATTAAAATATCACTATCTGTAGGGGGGAAAGTATAGTAACCCTCATACAATTGAGGAAGGGCATATTTATCCTAAAGAAATAACTCACTGGAGGGTAGTAAAAGGCAGAAAGGGAAGAGACAGTAATTTTAATCTCCTTTTCATTTCTTCTCCCTCACACCTTTTTCTTACTGTCCATCCTTCCTTTTATTGACTACATCTATTTAATAATGTCATTAAGCCCAAACAAATGTTGTATTATCCTATCATAAAACATTTATACATAAGAAACTTGAGTTCTACTACTGAAGCAAATGTTTCTGACCTGGAAAAAAGTATGTGGGCATGTGTGTAAATAACACAGGTTTTATTGGCTAGCTAGTGGCCCAGTGCACGAAATTCGTGCATGGGGGTGTGTCCATCAGCCCGGCCTGCACTCTTTCCAGTCTGGGACCCCTTGGGGGATGTCCAACTGCCAGTTTAGGCCCAATTGCTGCAAGATCAGGCCTAAACCGGCAGTTGGACATCCCTCTCACAATCCAGGACTGCTGGCTCCTACCCGCTCGCCTGCCTGCCAGCCTGATCACCCCCTAACCACTCCCCTGCTGGTCTGATTGATGCTTAACTGCTCCCCTACCAGTCTGATTGCCCCCAACTGCCCTCCCCTGCCAGCCTGATCTCCCCAACTGCCCTCCCCTGCTGGCCTAATTGCCCCAACTGCCCTACTGTGCTGCGACATGCCTCCTCCACCAGGACCCGCCTCCTCTGTGTGAGGCAGTGGAGACACTGGGACTGGCCTCCTCCACGCTGTGTGGAGCCACAGGACCCCCAGGCCTTGTCTCTCAGAGCAGCAGCCAGGCCCCACCTCCGCTGTGTGCATGGCCATCTTGTGGTGACCATCTTGTGGTGGCCATCTTGTGATGACATTGCATGCTTTTATTAGTATAGATAATTCACATACTAACAGTTCATCCATTTAAAGTATACAATTAAATGGTTTTCAGTATATTCACATAGTTATGCAACCATCACCAAATTTTTATTAGTATTCTATTGTATATTTTGTTTATTTATTCATTAGTTAATAGACATTTAGGTCGCTTCCAGTTTTTAGCTATTATGAATAATGGTGTTAGGAACATTTCTGTACAACATTTTGAATGGACATATGTCTTTATTTCTCTTGGGTATAGACATAGTAGGAGAGTTGCTGGGTCATATGGTAACTCTCTATTTATCTTTTTGAGAGAGTGTCAAACTGTTTTCTACAGATGTACTATTCTGTATAAGGCTTCCAATTTCTTCATATCCTAACCAACACTTATTGTTGTCTGTCTTTTAGATTTAAGTCATTTTGGTGGGTGTGAAGTGGTATCTCATTGTGGTTTTGATTTATATTTCCCTGATGGTTACTAATGTTGATAATCTTGGCACTGGCTGTGTGGCTCAGTTGGTTGGAGCATCATCCCATACACTGAAAGGTCATGAGTTTGATTCCTGGTCAGGGCACATACACAGGTTGTGGGTTTGGTCCCCAGTTGGGGTGTGAATGAAAGGCAAACAAATCTCTTTCTCTCCTTCTCCTCCTTCTCCTTCTCCTTCTCCTTCTCCTTCTCCTTCTCCTTCTCCTTCTCCTTCTCCTTCTCCTTCTCCTTCTCCTTCTCCTTCTCCTTCTCCTTCTCCTTCTCCTTCTCCTCCTCCTCCTCCTCCTCCTCCTCCTCCTCCTCCTCCTCCTCCTCCTCCTCCTCCTCCTCTTCCTCCTCCTCCTCCTCCTCTTCCTCCTCCTCCTCCTCCTCCTCCTCCTCCTCCTCCTCCTCCTCCTCCTCCTCCTCCTCCTCCTCCTCCTCCTCCTCCTCCCTCTCTCTCAAATCAATGAACATGTCCTTGGGTGAGGGTAAAAACAAAACAAAATAAAAGTGACCTTGATAATCTTTTCATGTAATTGTTGGCCATTTGTATATCTTTTTGGAGTAATGTCTATTCAAATATCTTACCCATTTAAAAAAATCTTTATT
The DNA here is from genome assembly GCF_014108235.1 of Myotis myotis. Classification (NCBI taxonomy): domain Eukaryota; kingdom Metazoa; phylum Chordata; class Mammalia; order Chiroptera; family Vespertilionidae; genus Myotis; species Myotis myotis. Next base: position 43,443,943 of record NW_023416346.1, read on the forward strand.
GTTGAAACTATTACGTAGGTCCTCCTCACCTCCTCCATTAAACTCTTCCAGCCTGTTCCCATCCCCCCCAGGCCCTCATCACCCCAGTGTGTCGATGGGTTATGTATATATGTGTACAGATTCATTGGTTAATCTCTTCCCATTCACCCTCCCCTGCCTTCCCTCTGAGGTTCAATAGTCTGTTCATGTTTCTATATCTCTGGTTCTATTTTTGATCATCAGTATACTTGGTTCATTAGATCCCACATATGAGTGACATCATGTGATACTTATCTTTCTCTGACTGGCTTGTTTCAGTTAGCATAATACTCTCAAGGTCCATCCATGCTGTTGCAAATGGTAAGAGTTCTTTCTTTTTTTATTGCCACATACTATTCCATTGTATAAATGTACCATGGCTTTTTTATCCACTCATCTGCTGATGGGCACTTAGGCTGTTTCCAAATCCTAGCTATTGTAAATTGCGTTGCTATGAGCATAGGGGTGCATATATTCTTTCTGATGAGTGTCTTGATTTTCTTAAGATATATTCATATAAGTTGGATCATTGGGTCAAATGGGAGTTTCATTTTTAAATTTTTGAGAAAACTCCATACTGGTTTCCATAATGGCTTCACCAGTCTGCATTCCTACTAGTAGTGTACTAGGGTTCCCTTTTCTCTACAACCTTACTGACACTTGTCGTTTGTTGATTTGCTGATGATAGCCATTTTGACAGGTGTGAGGGGATATGTCATTGTTGTTTTGATTTGCATCTCTCAGATGATTAGTGACTTTGAGCATTTTTTCATATGTCTCTTGGCCTTCTGTATGTCCACTTGGGAGAAGTGTCTATTTAGGTCCTTTGCCGATTTTTTAATTGGATTGTTTATTATTTTGTTGTTGAGTTGTATAAGCTCTATAAATTTTGGGTATTAACCACTTATTGTATGTATCGTTGGCAAATATGTTCTCCTATTCAGTGGATTGTCTTTTAAATTTTTTTAAGAAGCCATAACTGTATTAATGATAGAAATAGTACAAATTTCAATCCAAGCTGCTGTAACTCTTTTGAAACACCCCCCAAAATGTCAAAGACCCCGTTTGGACATAGCCTTCTGTCCCTTCTTTTCACTCAGCTCTGTTTTGTTTTACTGACTGGTTCTTCATTGAGTTCAGCTGCTGCTGCTAGCTGGGCTTGTGTGGTTGCCTGTGTGGAATTTTGTTCCTTGCGCTCTGGTATTCATCACTGTCAGATTCTATTTCATACCCTATCTCAGCCTGGGTTTGTGGCAATTCCTGCTATGTAGCAGGGTTGGTTTTTGTGGCTTCACAGGGAGTTTTGTGCAAGGAACACGGAACCAAGATGGCAGCAGCTGCCTTTTTATTTCCTTTGCTGTAGGTTCATTTGTTTATTTTTCTTTTGTATCCCTTGCCCAAGGAGATATATTAGAAAAAATATCGCTACAAGAAATGTCCAAGATTTTACTGCCTGTTTTCTTCTGGGATATTTATAGTTTTGAGTCTAACAAAGTCTTTAATCCATTTTGTGTTTATTCTTGTGTATAGTGCAAGAAGGTGGTCTAGTTTCAATTTATGGCATGTATCTGTCCAATTTTATCAACCTCATTTAATGAGTAGATTGTCTTTACCCCTGTGAAATTCTGCCTCCTTTGTCAAGTATCAAATGTCCATAAAGGTGTGGGTTTATTTCTGGGCTCTCTATTCTGTTCCAATGATTTATATATCTGTTTTTATGCCAGTACCATGCTGTTTTGATTACTTTCCTTGTAGAAGTTTGATATCAGGTAATGGGATTTCTACAACTTTGTTTTTCTTTCTCAGGATCGCTGTTCCCACTGTTCTTTTTTTTTGTGGGGTGGTTTTATATAAATTTTTGGACTATTTGTTCTAGTTCTGTGAAATACATGACTCATATCTTGATAGGAATCACATTGAATCTACAGATTGCATTGGGTAGTATGGACATTTAAAAAAATCTTTATTGTTGAAAATATTACAGATTTTTCCTCCCTGCCCCCACTCCATACTGTTTTCCATACATGTCCCCTCCCCAGGCCTTTCCTGCACTATTGTGTGTCCATAGGCTATGCATATATGCATATAAGTTTTTTGGTTAATATCTTTCTGCCCCCCCCCCTTCACTCTGAAATACATCATTCTGTTGAATGTTTCAGTGTCTCTGGATCTGTTTTGTTCCTCAGTTTATATTTTTCATTAGATTCCACATATAAGTGAGAACATGTTACACTGTCTTCCTCTCACTTATTTCTTTTAAAAAAGTTTATTTTATTGTTTAAAGTATTACACATAGTAGTACATATATCTCCTTTTTTTTTTAGCCCCCATTGACCTTCCCCCAGCCTCCCCTATCCCCCGGCACATGCCCTCACCCCACCCCCAGTGTCTTCTGTCCATTGGTTATGCTTATATGAATGCATACAAGTCCTTCAGTTGATCTCTTACCTCCCCCCTAAACTCCTCAGCCTTCCCACTGTAATTTTACAGGCTGTTTCATGCTTCTCTGCCTCTGTATCTATCTTTCTGTTCATCACGTTATAATGTTCTCTATTATCCATAAATGAGTGAGATCATGTGGTGTTTTTCTTACACTTCCTGGCTTATTTCACTTGGCATAATGCTCTCCAGTTCCATCCATGCTGCTGCAAATGGTAAGAATTCCTTCTTTTTTATAGCAGCGTAGTATTCCATTGTGTAGATGTACCACAGTTTTCTAATCCACTCATCTGTTGATGAGCATTTAGGCTGTTTCCAAATCTTAGCTATTGTAAATTGTGCTGCTATGAACATAGGGATGTATATATCCTTTCTGATTGGTGTTTCTGATTTCTTGGGATATATTCCTATAAGTGGTATCACTGGATCAAAGGCATTTCCATTTTTAAATTTTTGAGGAAACGCCATACTGTTTTCCACAATGGCTGCACCAGTCTGCATTCCCACCAGCAGTGAAGGAGGGTTCCTTTTTCTCTGCATCCTCTCCAGCACTTGTCATTTGTTGATTTGTTGATGATAGCCATTCTGACAGGTGTGAGGTGGTACCTCATTGTCGTTTTAATTTGCATCTCTCAGATGATTAGTGACTTTGAGCACGTTTTCATGTGTCTCTTGGCTTTCTGAGTGTTCTCTTTTGAAAAGATTCTATTTAGGTCCTTTTCCCATTTTTTGATTGGATTGTTTAATTTCCTTTTGTTGAGTTGCATGAGTTCCCTGTAAACGTTGGAGAGTAAACCCTTATTGGAGATAACATTGGCAAATATGTTCTCCCAAGCAGTGGGCTTTCTTGTTGTTTTGTTGTGGTTTCTTTTGCTCTGCAGAAGCTTTTTATTTTGATGAAATCCCATTGTTTATTTTCTCCTTAGTCTCTCTTGCCCTAGGATCTGTGTCTGTAAAGATATTGCTACAACATATGTCTGCAATTATGCTGCCTATAGAGTCTTGTAGAATTTTTATGGTTTCCTGTCTTACATTCAAGTCCTTTAGCCATTTTGAGTTTGTTTTTGTATATGGTGTAAGTTGGTGATCTACTATCATTTTTTTTTGCATGTATCTGACCAAATTTCCCAGCACCATTTATTAAAGCAGCTGTTTTGACTCCATTGTATGCTCTTGCCTCCTTTTTTGAATATTAATTGAGTATAATGGAGGGGGTCAATTTCTGTGTCCTCTATTCTGTTCCATTAGTCTATATGTCTGTTCTTGTGCCAGTCAGTACCAGGCAGTTTTGAGAACCGTGGCTTGGTAATAAATATAATTTGATGTCTGGTATTGTGATCCCTCTAACTTTGTTATTCTTTCTTAGGATACCTGAGGCTATTCGGGGTCTTTTTTTATTCCAGATGAATTTTTGGAGAGTTTGCTAGATCTTTGAAATATGCCGTTGGTATTTTAATAGGTATTGCATTGAATCTATAGATTGCTTTAGGTAGTATGGACATTTTAATGATGTTGATTCTACCAATCCATGAACATGGTATGTTCTTCCATTTGTTTATGTCTTCCTCTATCTCTTTTTTCAATGTCCTGTAATTTTCTGAGTACAGGTCTTTTATGTCCTTGGTTAAGTTTATTCCTAGGTATCTTAATTTTTTTGTTGTTGCAATGGTAAATGGGATTTTTTTTCATTTCTCTTTCTGTGAGTTCATTATTGGTGTATAAAAAGGCCATAGATTTCTGGGTGTTGATTTTGTATTCTGCTACATTGCCAAATTCATTTATTAGGTCTAATAGTTTTTTGATGGAGTCTTCGGGGTTTTCTATGTATAATATCATGTCGTCTGCAAATAAGGACAGTTTTACTTCTTTTTTTCCAATTTGGATGCCTTTTATTTTTTCTTCTTGTCTGATCGCTATGGCTAGTACTTCTAGTACTATTTCGAACAGGAGTGGTGAAAGTGGGCATTCTTGTCTTGTTCCTGTTCTTAGGGGAAGTGGTTTTAGTTTTTGCTTGTTGAGTATGATGTTGGCTGTAGGTTTGTCATATAGGCCTTTTATTATGTTGAGGTATGACCCCTCTATTCCCACTTTGCTGAGAGTTTTTATCTAGAAAGGTGTTGGATTTTGTCAAATGCTTTTTCTGCATCAATTGATATGATTATGTGATTTTTGTCTCTCAGTTTGTTTATGTAATGTATCACATTTATTGATTTGCGGATATTGAATCATCCTTGCATCCTTGGGATAAATCCCACTTGGTCATAATGTATGATCTTTCTAATGTATTGCTGAATCCAATTTGCTAGGATTTTGTTGAGGATTTTAGCATCTATGTTCATCAAGGATATTGGCCTGTAGTTCTCTTTTTATGTGGTGTCTTTATCTACTTTTGGGATTAAGGTAATCCTGGTTTCATAGAAAGAGCTTGGAAGTGTGCCTTCCTCTTGAGTTTTTTGGAATAGTCTGAGTAGGATAGGTTTTATTTCTTCTTTGAATGCTTAGTAGAACCCCCCTATAAAGCTTTCCGGACCAGGACTTTTTTTTTGCTTGAAGGATTTTGATCGCTGTTTCAATTTCTTCAGTAGTTATCGACCTATTCAGGTTTTTTGACTCTTCTTGGTTGAGTTTTGGGAGCTTGTATTTTTCTAAGAGTATGTCCATTTCATTTTGTTTGAATAGAGTTGTTCGTAGTATTTTTTCATAATTGTTTGTATTTCTGTGGGATCGGTTGTTATTTCACCTCTTTCATTTCTGATTTTCTTTATTTAGGTCCTCTCTCTTTGCTTTTTGATGAGCCTTGCTAGAGGTTCATCAATCTTGTTTATCCTTTCAAAGAACCAACTCTTGGTTTTGTTGATCTTTGCATTGTTTTTTTTGGTTTCTATGTCATTTATCTCCACTCTGATCTTTATTATTTCCTTCCTTCTTCTTATGCTGGGCTTTTTCTTGTTGCTCTCTTTCTAATTCTTTGAGTTGTAAGGTTAGATAATTTATTACCATTGTTTCTTTTTTTTTGAGGCAGGCCTGTAGAGCTATGAACTTCCCCCTCAAGACTGCTTTCACTGTGTCCTTTAGATTTTGGATTGTTGTGTTTTCATTATCTTTTGTTTCCATGATACTTTTTATTTCTTCTTTGATCTCTCTGGTAACCCAGTCATTGTTTAATAGCATGCTATTTAGCCTCCAGGTGTTTGATATTTTTAAATTGTTTTTATTGTTGTTGATTTCTAGTTTTATGCCATTGTGGTCTGAGATGGTGCTTGATATAATTTCTATCTTCTTGAATTTGAAGAGACTTTGCCTGTGACCCAATGTATGATCTACCTTTGAAAATAACCCATGTGCACTTGAGAAGAATGTATATTCTGTGGCTTTGCTGTGAAATATTCTGATGTCAATTAATTCCACCTTACATAGTGCATCATTTAGTATTGATGTTTCTATGCTAATTTTTTGTTTAGAGGATTTGTCCAATGGTCATAGTGGGGTATTAAAGTCCCCTATTATGACTGTATTGCTATCAATCTCTCCCTTGATATCCTCCAAAAGTTTTGTGTTTTGTTTTTTTTTACGTATTTGGGTGCTCCTGTGTTGGGTGCGTATATGTTTACCAGAGTTATATGTTCTTGTTGGATTGCTCCCTTTAATATTATGAAGTGGCCTTCCTTATCTCTTGTTATGTCCTTCACTTTGAGATCTAATTTGTCCGATATAAGAATTGCTACCCCGGCCAGCACTGGTTTGGCTCAGTGGATAGAGCATCGGCCTGTGGACTGAGGGGTCCCGGGTTTGATTCCGGTCAGGGGCATGTACCTTGGTTGCGGGCACATCCCTAGTGGGGGGTGTGCAGGAGGCGGCTGATCGATGTTTCTCTCTCATCGATGTTTCTGACTCTCTATCCCTGTCCCTTCCTCTCTGTAAAAAAATCAAATATATATATATATATATATATATATATATATATATATATATATATATAAAAGAATCGCTACCCCAGCTTTTTTTTTTCATTTCCATTCGCCTAAAAAATCTTTTTCTATCCCTTCACTGTCAGTCTGTGTGAGTCCTTTTTTCTGAGGTGGGTTTCCTGTAGACAGCAGCTATATGGGTCATGTTTTCTTATCCACTCAGCTACCCTTTGTCTTTTGATTGGGGCATTTAATCCATTAACAGTTAAAGTTATTATTGATAGGTACTTGTTTGTCACCATTTTTATTCTTTATGCCTGTGTTCCTTTTTCGTTTCCTATTTCTTCTTTTTAAAGCAGGCCTTTTAGCATTTCTTGCATTGATGGTTTGGTGGTAATAAACTCCCTTAGTCCTTTTTTGTCTGTGAAGCTCCTGATTTCACCATCAATTTTGATTGATAGCCTTGCTGGGTACAGTATTCTTGGATTCAGACCCTTCCTTTGCATGACTTTGTATATTTCATTCCATTTCCTTCTTGTCTGAAGTGTTTCTGTTGAGAAAGCAATCACTACTCTGATGGGGGATCCTTTGTAGGTAACTTTCTGTCTCTCTCTGGCCGCTTTTAAGATTCTTACTTTGTCATTTGTTGTTGCCAATTTAATTATAATGTGCCTTGGCATCAGTCTTTTGTGGTTCATTTTGTGTGGGAGTCTGTGAGCTTCTTGGATTTGTGTGAGTTTTTTCTTCCCTATATCAGGGAAGTTTTCTGTCATTATTTCTTCAAACATGTTTTCTATTCCTTGCTCAGTTTCCTCTCCTTCTGGCACCCCTATTATGTGGATGTTGTTTCATTTCATGTTGTCCCAAAGTTCCCTTAGGCTCTCCTCCTGTTTTTTAAGTTTTTTTTTTTCCTAGATGCTGCTCTGCTTGGGTATTTTTTCCTACTTTGTCTTCTAGCTCACTGATGCAGTCCTCTGATGCTTTGCATTGAGTTCTTTATATCAGTGATGTCATTTTTCTTTTCTTCTTGGTTCTTCTTCATTTCTTCTTGTTTCTTACACATATTGTTGAATTTGTCTTCCATTCTTTTCAGCCACCTTATGACCATTTCTCTTAATTCTTTCTCTGACATATTGCTTGCCTCCTTTTTGTTTACTTCCGTTTCTGGTGATGCCTCCTTTTCTTTCATTTACGGGCTGTTTCTTTGTCTCACTATGATCTCTCTTCTCTGGGTGTCTGGTTATGTAGCTCTCTCTCTCCTTTCTGTGAGGAGGAGCAGGGCTCATCTGAGTCCACATATTCGTGCTGCTTGGGATCCGGTGTTCCTGGGTTCGTAGCTGGTCCCTGGGTGCTATGATTCGGGACTTTAAATCTGTAAAATTCCAGTGCTGTCCTCCACAAAAGACACTGCCATCAGTGTAGTCATGTAGAGTGGGGATGGGCTGAGCTGGGGTAATCAGGTGACTTCTAAGTTGTTTTTCCCTCCTAGTAATGGTAACCATAAACCTTTGCAGAGTTCTCCCTGAGCGATTTTTGTAATAATTTTATAGTTTTGGCTCTTATATTTAGATCTGATTTATTTTTAAATTTTGTATGTGATATAAAGAAAGGGAAAACCATTTGTACCAGCATGATATGCAGTACTCTAACAATATGATAGTAAAGCATGTCATTCAGTGTCCAAATTAATGTTTCTTGGAAGATAAAGCAATCAGGGATACCAACAAGATTAATTTAATGGTATCAAAGAGTTAATATACTTGTACCTAGGCAATCAATAGCTATTCTGGTATAGATGCCATGACTGTAGAAGTTTACCTGTGATGCAGGCAGATGCAGATGGTCTATTCGTTTTTTGGTGAGATATGCAATTTTCTAATGCTGTTTTTACGTGGAAAACCCTAACTCAATTGGGGACGAAACAGTGAAACTCTTGGTTTCCTTTTGTGAAGGGGACTTAAGATATCTCTAGACAGGATATAGGCTTCAAAACCTATATGCTTCCCTGCTAAAAAGGAGGCATCCATTTTTTTGCATCCCTTCCTTCAAAGACAGTGAATATATTTGAAAATGAAAAGACATTTGGAAAGAGTAGGAGAGAATAAGCATACAATGGTGTGGCTCAGTGGTTGAGCATCAATCTGTGAACCAGATGGTCACAGTTCCATTGCTGGTCTGGGCACCTGCCCTGGTTGTGGGCTCGATCCCCAGTGTGGAGTGTGCAGGAGGCAGCTGATCAATGGGTCTCTTTCACCATTGAAGTTTCTATCTCTCTCTCCCTCTACTTTCCTCTCTGAAATAAATAAAAATGTATTTTAAAAAATATACAATGATTACATTATTTTTGCCCTGAGAATTCTCCTAATTTTCCTCCTTTGCTCATTTCATGGAGACTTTTTTTCTAAAAGTCAAGAAAACCATTTTCCTCAATGGTGTGACAGAATCCCCAAATCCCACTCCTGGCCCTACTTGGCCATTTGCAGCTTCAGTGTACTATCTTCTCAAGTTCAAGACAAGTTGCCTGCAATTGCTAAGTAGGATGAAAATCATGTCCACTAGATACCTTATAGGTTCCTGGGATAATAGTGTCATCAATGCAGAGGTAACTTCTCTTAAAGCTGTAATAATCACACATTCTGCTGTTTAAAATTTTATTTCATGGTTTTAGTATTATTTATCTGAAAAAATAGAGATGGAACTAATTTGAATTTTCAAAAACCTAAATAGATGTCAAAAACATAAATCAGATGTTATTCTTTATTGTGCTTGTTTACATTTTTCTTGCATAATTAATATAGCACATTATGGTCTCAATTAACATTGTTTTCTATAGCCTAGTCTATTTGGCTAGGTGACATTTTCTTGATGTTATTGCCAAAAACTCTAGTGGGTATATTTTTTTTAATTTGGTGAGTGTTTCATGTGTACATTAAAATATTCTTCTCTAATTTACAACCAACAGATGAAGGCCATCATGAAATATAATATTTTCAGCCATAGCTGGCACAGCCTTAGTGCTATACACCTTTAACTGCAATTAGCTAGGCTTTTAAAATCAAAGTTGCTGGGGAGTAAATGATGGTCTCACATGTCTCTGCCTGTATGGCTTGGGTTGGTGGGGATAGAAAACAAAATCAATCTCTCTCTCTGTATTTCATAAAAAAGCTGCACAAGATGGTATTTCTCTACTAAATGTGAAAGTGGAATTGAATTGAGTCCTCTGTTCAGGCATTCACATTTATCAGGGTTGATAATTTAATTTTCTGTATGCATGTGTCTAATATGAAAGATGATTAGAAATGATTTCATAACGAGAAAATGCTGAAGATTTTATCATTAACATTTGGTGAAATGGGGGTTCACATATTTCAATTGATCATTCTTTTGGAGCCACATATTCCAAGGTCAGAGAAAAAATATTCCATAAACACTTACTAACACTTTTATAAAAATTAAGATTTTGATAATTTTTTATTGAGCTGGTTAAATCTCAACTAGACACTCCTTTGATTTGGTGGACCTAGCTTTAAATGCCACGGAAATTCATACCTTTAGCAAATGTATACTTATTTTCCTCATAAATATGATGAACTGTCAGTTGTCTCAGCAGTGAATCACTTGAGGGCCACCTATATGATATCCTGTTCTTATTAGAGAGGATCCCCAGGACACTGGTAATACAAACATTTATTTCATATACAACAGGTATTTAGTTTCTCAGCAGAACATTTTGCCAGGAGTAATTTATCAGTTCATTCCAACCCCCTCCAAGCAATGCATATGAAAATGATTAATGATTATACCTTTATTTTTATTTCTTTTGGAACTGCCAGCCTTGACTATTTACAGAAGATCATTATATTTTTATAGATCTTAAGCACATCTGCTGAATCAGCAAAGCAAAGAGCTCCGGCAATTTCACTGATTATAGCTGCATCTTTTAGATATTGCAAACAATGATTACCAAATCACTTGGGAGATGGGGGAGAGGAAGACTGTATATGTTTTAAAGAAGGGTAAATACAGTGTAAGGTTTTTAAAATATTGATGTTATAAGCTGTAGTAAAGTGGAGCTTCAAAGCAGCTCCACATCCCTAAAAGTCCCCCAAATGCAGTACTTCTCCAAATGAGATTTTGCTATTTTAACTTCAAAACCAGAAGCCAAGAATTGGAAGAAGTATAAGTAGGCTTTCTCCCCCAGGGATACCATCTCTTTTCGTATACATTGTTCCCCTGGTGGCATTAGTTTCCCAGGCACAGCTTGTAGATCTGTTTCATTGAAGCTCTGATGATCATATCCTTTCTCAATGAGTCCTCCTATTCTGCTCATTAAATAACCGGTTTTGTTCTGAGAAGCATCGGCATCATCTGCCCCTTTTTTTAATCCTCACCCGAGGAAGTGTTTTGAGAGAGGAATGGAAGGTGGGAGGGATAGAGGGAGAGAGAGATCAGTTGCCTTCCATTCCCACCCCTACCAGAGATCAAACCCACAACCTAGGTATGTGCTGTGACAGAGAATTGAACCTGCAATCTTTGGTTATGTGAGGACACTGTGACCAACAGCCATCTGGCTAGGGATCTCTGCCTTTTTGCATGGAGATACCAAAGACTTTAAGTTGACTTTTTAAACATTTTTTTTCACATTAAAAAATATCATATTCACCCCAGTTTGGGGCTGAACACTTCTTGAGATTATATGTTCTTATCACATAGGCTACTATTAAGCTCTTATTGAATGGGGCTGTTTTAGCAGATAGGATTTGATTTGACTTCTCAGAGACACAAATACAAAACATAATTAGCTAGATAGCCTAAGATTCAACTCCTCAGGGTTACCCTTTAAGTTTGGGCTGAGAAAAAGTGCAGCAGGTCCTGAATAACATTGTTTTGTTCAATATTGTTTCATTATAATGCTGATGAGATGGCAGAGGAGTGTAACTTTTGTTTATATCAATTAGTTTATGGTAAATTTTATTTCATTATACGTCATTTTACTTAAAGCCCCAGAACCCACCTACAGCATTAAGTGAGGACTTACTGTATGTGCTCTGGTATAGCAGAGGGAATACCTGCCTTGGTTTTCTTCTCATGGAATCTTCCTTAGATAGGGTTTATCTGTAGGCTTATATTGGAATCAGTTCCAGTAGATGATTTCTCTGGCCCTTTGTAAACTTAACCTTGGATTTCAGGGACATGGTTAGTAATAGGATAAGGGCGACTAGCCCTGGAAGCCAGCCAAGTGGGTGGGGTGTGACATATACTTAAGAATACATGGTTGAAGGGTGAAACATGGTAAGTCACTTATGGAAGGTGCTGGGGATCTAGGTAGACAACCATCTTGTAGAATCTGAGGTGTGTGACGAGTGGTGTTGGGGGCTAGTGAGCAGTTCTCAAAGACCAAAGGTTATATGTTCTCTGCTGTGCCCTTCTATTCCTGTCAGATGCAGCCTGTCTTGGGACTACAAGGTTCCATAGCATGAATGCAGTCAGAGACTCATATCATCAATTCTGTTCCAGAATGAAACACTGACAAATAATAAATGCTAGAGTTTTCTCTAGGTATCATGCCATGCCATATGAATACTGCACCTGACTGTATAGACATACATCTCCCTATACTTTCCTGCCTCATTTTCAACATTAATTCTGACCTTAGAATTTTCTGCTCTCCTCCCTGCCCATGGAAACAAATTGGCTAATGGGGTGTTGATCCAAATTGATCTGGCATGTTAAGATTCACCAACAACCATGGAATGCTTCTTATGCACCAGTTCCTGATGAATATAAAATTAAAACCATGGAAGAGCCCAAGTCTGTTTTGTCACCTGAGGTGGGTTGGAGGGGGCTTGAGAATCATTTTTCAGCTTCTCTTGTTTTGATTTCCCCATTCATACAAGAAATTCTACTGTCAGAAAAACATTTTTTTAATTAAGCATTTTATATAAACAGAAAATGTGTGAGAGAAATGGTCTTGGCATCAGTAAGAAAGCCTTGACTAAATGTGGTTACCTAGTGTTAAAAGCCTAGTGGTTAGTACCTCACTGAGCCTTCAGCCTCTGGAGTTCTTGCTGCTGCCTCTCCTTCATATACCCTTGTCTCATTCTCCAAATCTATTCACATTCTACTTATGGTTTATAATGTACCTCTGCTGTGAAATGCAGTGATCTCTTTAGCTACAACAAGGACCCTCCTCATTGCCTTTATAATACTCATCTTCACCTTAATACTTGTGATGACTCTTACCCATATTTAGTTTCCTATCATGTTTTAGTTGTTTCATTTGAGTATACCTCAAATTCTTGGTGACAATGTAGATCCATCGAGGCTGGGAGACTATAATAAATCTTCCTTTGTGGCCTGCAAGTACTACAGCACACCGTGAAGACAAATGGGGGTTAAAATGAGTTAGAGCAGTGATTCTCAACCTTCCTAATGCTGCGACCCTTTAATACAGTTCCTCATGTTGTGGTGACCCCCAACCATAAAATTATTTTTGTTGCTACTTCATAACTGTAATTTTGCTACTGTTATGAATCATAATGTAAATATCTGATATGCAGGATGTATTTTCATTGTTACAAATTGAACATAATTAAAGCATAGTGATTAATCACAAAAACAATATGTAATTATATATGTGTTTTCCGATCGTCTTAGGCGATCCCTGTGAAAGGGTTGTTCGACCCCCAAAGGGGTCGCGACCCACAGGTTGAGAACCGCTGAGTTAGAGAGTATGTAAGGGATAGATATTTGCCAAAGAAAAGGGATCTGAATTGGGAAATGTTTACTCTTTATGACCACTGACTGACAAGTCATCACTTGTTAATCTCACAAAAATCTTTTTGTCCACTTTCAGTATTTTCTTTCTGATGTCAAGCTTTTCCCAATGAAGTCTAACTCTCTTGGCATGGTGTTTTAATTCCTGCTTTCTTGAAACCATATGCAGTTAGGATGACAAAGCAATCTAGGCGGCCACATGCTACATAGTTCATTTCTAATATCCATTTCAAACCATTCTCCTTTCAAATCTCTGGGAATGCATCTATTCTATTTATGAACTGAATATGGATGTTTCTTCCTTAAAGAAACTTGATATTCCAGAATGCTGCTTTATGAAGGTGGTTTGCATATAAAATTTCAGTGGGATAGCTTCTGAAAATGAGGACCAGACTAGCTATTCCTGAATTCTGTTTAGACATGATTATATTTAATACTGCTTAAAGAACAATAGCAAGGTGACACTCATCAAGTGAAATGGTTTGTTTTTTATCTTTCTGGCAGCTCTGAATTTCTGAGACTGCAACTGAGATTATGAGTCTTGCTGATTTGAATTACTAAATATTTATTCATTTCATCTATACCTCTTGATGCCAATTACTTTTTTTTTTTTTTTTTTAGTTTAGCTCATCACTATTTTTTCCTGGATTAATAAAGCAGTTTCCTCTTAGGTCTCCCTTTCTACCTACTGTCTTCCCTCTAAATCACAGCTACCAGGGAGCCACCAGAATGATATTTCTAAAACACAACTCAGTGTCGCCCTGCTTAAAACATATCCATACCTCTGTTTTGCCCACAGGATAGAGTAGAGAGGCTCCATGATCTTGCCCTGTTTTCTGTGCAGCTCTGCAGCCTGCCATTCCTCAACTCACTCTTTATACTCTAGTACCACCAAACTGTTTATAACATAGTCATCTTCTCTGAGCTTTGCAGGATCTTCCCCTCTATCTAAAACACTCTTATTTCTCATGTTTTATCGTTGATGATTCATCTCACATGCTATTCCTTCTTGGCTACTTCCCTGATCTTTGTCTGTCTTTAGGTGCCTATCCTGTGGGCTCTCTTGGTACTTACCATCATTTGACTCTGTAATTCTTGAGGACAGTGTCAGCATCTGAGGCAATGTAGCACAATTCTTAAATGCACAGTCTCTGCAGCCAAACTGGCTCAGTCTAAATCCTGGCTTCACAACCACTGACTAGACATAATGCTCCCCACCCTATCCTGTCTCATTTTCACCATGAAGTCTGATCTTCCTTAGATTCAGGCAAGTTGCTTGACCTCCCTGTTCCTCAACTTTCTCACCTGTAAAATGGGAATAATAGTGGCCTTCTCATAGGGTTGTTGTGATGAAAAAGGTAATTAATACATGTGCAGTGTTTTAGAATGCTTCCTGGGGCCTTGTAAAGACTTAAACATTAACTATAATTATTAATTGTACACCCAGAATCTAGCACTGTACCTGGCACAAAGTAAGGATGTAGTAGGGGCTTATTTGATGTAAAGCATTTTTTTAAAAGTTGAGGCTAAATCCACATAACATAACATAAATGTAACCTTTTTGAAGCATAAAACTCAGTTTAGTGTATTCACAATGATGCATTACCAGTACCTCTAGACCAGTTCCACAACATTTTCATCACCCTAAAAGGAAATTGCATACCCATATAATTATTAAGTAGTTTCTGTCCAGTTCCCCTCCCGCGAGCTATCATGCAAGTAAAGTTTGTGATGCATTTCCTACAGAGGATATTATAAAAATGTGATGTAGCTAGACCACAATACAAATAGAGTTGAACTTCATAAATACCACAATCATAAAAGATTGACCATTGGGATTTTGGTTCACACACCCCTGGATGATCAGGTCTCACGAAAAGATTTTCTAAGGCCACCAGCATGGCGCCAAGTGTTCTACTGTCCTTTTCTTTGAATAATACAAGATGTCTTTGAAGGGGCACAAAAGTAACATTTTCTCTTCAATCAGGGACTTTAGAAAAAAAGCATCCCACATTGTATAAGACGTGCTTAATGCAGTCTGGCCTTTTGAAGGCCACCATCTGAAGTATGTAATGACAAGAGAGAAGACTCTAGAGCAGGTGCTGTTGACAGCAGCATTCCTGTGTGCCATCTCTGGCTCAGTGACTCCAGAATGACATTGGGTTCCTGTTGAAAGAGCCATTCAGGCGATCTGCTGCCCACCAGCTAAGTCCATGCATATTCATAATTGAGAACAAAACTGCCTTTAAAAAGGTCTTTTTGACATTTATTAGGACTCAGCTAGAGCTTTTGATTTCTCACTCTTTCCATTGCCAGCAGCTGCCACTTTTCTGATCCTTTCAAGTCCTGTTCCACTAGTATATGGAGACCATTTCCTGCCTAGTCAGTGTGTGTGTGTGTGTGTGTGTGTGTTTAAGAACTCTGTGGCAATTAAGCTCTATTCTAGGATTAGGCTTATATTGATAATCTGATTACTGGTATTACCACCCCCCCCCCCAACTGACATTCTAGAACTCAGACTGTAGAGACCTAGCTGTTGCCTCGGCTTTGACCTTTTAGAACCCTGAACCTTGATATACTTATGTTAGTTTGGGCCATCATAGGGGATTTATCGCTCAGCTTGCTGTTTCTAACCTCAGAGTCCTGTCTGGCCTTTTCCTCATTCTTAGAAGTTTGACTTTAGCACTGCCTGTATTCTTATGTTAGAACATATATTAGATTTACATTGAACAAGAGATATTGTAACATCCACAAATAAAAGAAGTATTTGCTATAAGTAGTTTAAGTAGTTAAGTAGGTTATACAGATCTGAATATATATATATATATATATATATATATATATATATATATATGAAGGGAAAAATCAAATAAATTTGTTCTGTGTAAAGGGTAGTGTCCTTTAAAAAAACCTATGATCAGATTCACATTTATTTTCTAACTAGAGGCCCGGTACATGAAATTTGTGCATGGGTGTGGTCCCTAGGCCTGGCTGGTAATCCAGGCACAAGCATCTGGTGTGGAAGGACAGGTACCAGCTGACCTCTGGGCCCTGGGCAGCACCTGGCCCCCAGGCCCCTGTGTGACCCCTCTGCCTGAGTCACGGCGCTTGAGTCCCCATGCGGAAATGTGGTGAGCGTGGCCGGATGCAGCATGCCGAGGTGCAGCATGGGCCTCTGGGCTGCCTAGTGGTACTGCAGGGAAGCCAGATGGGAAGCGTGCTCTCCCAGACGACCAGCTCCTTTGCAAATCCACAGGGAGCCCTACCGCCCCCTGCAGTCCCAGCAGTTGTGGCCTGGCTCACCTGGAAGAGGCCATGCGGGTGTGGGGTGGGCTCCTCACAGGTGCCTGGAACCTGAGTGTGGGGGCTTCCCTGACTCATGAGCCCTGGCATCCCAGGGGAGAGTAGCAGGGGGAGTGAGAGCGAGCTAGGTGGACACCGTGCATTCTCACCACACCTCCGTCCCTGTCACCCCCGCCCCCAGGTAGCCCGCAAGAGGTTGCAGCACCCTCCCCCGCCACCCCCCCCCCCCCCGCCCAGGCACCACAGGAAGTTGTTCACCGCCACCCACCCCCAGTTCCCCATCCCAGCCTGGGGCCAAGCCCTGATTGGGTGATCAGGGCCTGCTGGCCACTGGTTGCCGTCTGTGGGTCAATCAGTTGAGGCTGGGCCCCCAGCCCAGCACCCTCAGTGCCTGGGGTAATTGGCAGGGTGATTGGGCTTCTGCTCGCACCTGCCTTGGCCTGGCACTGCCTGATCACCTGCTCCACCATCCTGCTGTGGTCCTGCTCTTATTGGGGCACATCGGGACTGACAGTGCCTCCACTGCCGCCCACTGCCAGTGCCGTGTTGCCAAAGCCTGCCATGTTCTGTGCCACACCATGGTGGTCAGTGCGCGTCATAGTGAGCAGTCAACCTCCCAGTTACTTGGTTGAACTCCCAGTGAATGGCAGCTGGAGGGGACATTTTGCATATTAGGCTTTTATTATATAGGACTAGAGGCCCGGTGCACAAAAATTTGTGCACTCTGGGGGGAGGGGGTGTCCCCTCAGCCTGGCCTGTGCCCTCTCGCAGTCTGGGACCCCTCGGGAGATAACGACCTGCTGGCTTAGGCCTGCTCCCGGGTGGCAGAGGGCAGGCCCAATCCCTAGGTGCAGCCCCTGGTCGGGCTCAGAGCAGAGCTGATTGGGGAGTTGAGGCGCCGCCCCCTGTCATGCACAGAGCAGGGCAGATTGGGAGGTTGCGATGCCACCCTCAGTCACGCTCAGGGTAGGGCCAATTGGGGGGTTGGGGCACCGCCCCCTGTCACACTCAAGGCAGGGTCGATGGGGAGGTTGCGGCACCACCCCCTGTCATGCACAGAGCAGGGTCGATCAGGGGGTTGGGGAGCTCCCCCCTGTCACACACAGAGTAGGGCTGATAGGGGAGTTGGAGCACCACCCCCTGTCACACACAGAGCAGGGCCGATGGGGAGGTTATGGCTCTACCCCATTAGACACAGAGCAGGGCCCATGGGGGGGGGGTTGGGGCACCGCCCTCTATCACCCACAGAGCAGGGCCAATCAGGGGGTTGGGGCACCGCCACTGTCACACACAGAGCCACAGGGCAATCAGGGGGTTTGGGCGCTGCCCCCTGTCATGCTGATCCCGGTGCCTGGAGGCCTCGTGGCTCCACTGATCCCGGTGCTGGGAGGCATATTACCCTTTTACTATATAGGATAGAGGCCTGGTGCATGGGTGGGGGCCGGCTGGTTTGCCCTGAAGGGTGTCGTGGATCAGGGTGTGGGTCCCCACTGGGGTGCCTGGCCAGCCTGGATGAGGGGATGATGGCTGTTTGCAGCTTGTCACATCCTTTCGGGTGGGGGTCCCCACTGGGGTGCCTGGCCAGTCTGGGTGAGGGGATGAGGGCTGTTTTCAGGCTGGCGGGTTACTGAAGCTCCCAACCGCTCCTTTTTTTTCTTTTTCTTTATTTTGGGCCAGCTCTAGCTCTGAGGCTTGGCTCCAGCTCTTCGGCCTCTGCTGCTGAAAGCAGTTATCTGGTTTGTTTGGGTTCTATAATCGAAACACTGTATCAACTCCAGCTCTGAGATCCTGGCTGGCTGAAAGCAGGTTTCTGGGGGTTTGTTTAGCTTCTATATTTGTAACAATGTTTCAAAGTGCAAGCTCAGAGGCTGGCAGCGGCAGGTGGGGAACGTTGGAGTCCTCTGTCACTGAAGCAAGCAAGCCTCATGTTAGCTTCAAGCTGCCTGGTTGCTGGCCGCCATCTTAGCTGGCAGTTAATTTGCATATCGCCCTGATTAGCCAATGGGAAGGGTAGCAGATGTATGGCTAATTACCATGTTTCTCTTTTATTAGATAGGATTACTTAGGGCAGCAATTCTCAACCTGTGGGTCGTGACCCCTTTGGCGGTCGAACGACCCTTTCACAGGGGTCGCCTAAGACCATCCTGCATATCAGATATTTACATTACAGTTCATAACAGTAGCAACATTACAGTTATGAAGTAGCAACGAAAATAATTTTATGGTTTGGTCACAACATGAGGAACTGCATTGAAAGGGCTAGAAGGTTGAGAACCACTGACTTAGGGTGATACAATTCAATCAGTACTTTTATTTAGTGCCTCATTTTAGAAAGTTTTTTTCAACTAATAAAATGGATGTTTTTTGGATGAAAGGGATTTTTCAGATGCTGGAAATCTACCCTTTTCTTAATTAGATGAGGAGACCAATAAAACTCCTATTGCAGCTTCTAGGGCTAGGCAGTAAGGATTTGCCAGGCTCAGTGGTTCTCTGTTGAGTAAAATACATGAAAAAAGATAAGCCAGAGCTTCCTTCGTACAATTCAGATCTGGGCATGGTACTTACTGCTGTATGATTTATGTTTGGGAGAAAAATAACTCTTTTTTGAAGATGGACCAGAAGGACTAGGAGGTACAGAGAGCAGCTGCAAGCATGCCAAGGCACTAAGAGCTGCCAGTCAGGCACCTGTGATGGTTGCTTTCACAGGGTAGAGTTAGCCAGACTATGAATACAGTTGTTCTCATGGGTCAGGCAGGCGCTGAAAATCTCCATGCGTGAGGATAGATCCAAAATATCCAAAAGGGAGATGACAGAGTTTAGCGACTGCCTGAATTTGATTTCATCCTCTGCTACTTTCCAGGATGGTTGGTCATCCTATGCCCTGTGTAGGTGACCAAGCCACTCTGTGCTTCTGTTTCCTCACTTATAGAATGGTAAAATAATAATATCAACTACCTCATAGGTAGACTACCTGGTATGACGTGATGCTCAAATGCATTTTTGCTAATATTGCTCTCCTTATTGTTACCCCTGCTACTGGGAAGCAGTATATAGTGTAGTAGCTAGAAACATGGGTCAGATATTATACAAACTGGGCTTCTATGCTGGTCCTACCACTTTCCATTTTTTTTTTTTTACATGTGATGAGTTGGTTAGCCTTTCTGTGTCTCATTTTCCTCATCTGTCTAATGGGGTAACTAGAAGTACCTGTCTGTAGGATAGTTGGGAGAAGTAAATGAGTTCATATACATAAAGCAGTTAACCTGGTGCCTGGTATATAGTGAACACTCAAATATTAGATGCTATTTTAATTACCATCACCAGTACAATCATCATCATGATTAATAATATGAGTTGGACTTTGTGATGTTATCTCCAGCATAAGAACTTAGGGGTCCCAAAAGCTTCAGTCAGTCCTATGTTCTTTCTCTTACTAGAATTCTAATGCTAGAACATGAATGGCCAGTGTCAGAGTCTACCAACAGATTCAAGATAGTAGTCCTCTTTCTTCCTGTCTACACCTCAAACTGTTCCATTGCATACTTTCTTGGGTGGTTGGAAGAAAACTTTTTATTAGGACACTAAAGAAAAAGAGAAGCACAAAGAAATAAATAGGAGTAAGTTTTTGTGCATCCTGGATCCTAATGCCATAATTGCTTTTGTCTAGACAGTTTCTGAGATTTGTATGGATGTAAATAAACAAACAAATGAAAATATATAATATATAGTTAGTATTATCTCCCTAAATTTATAATTTTCATAATAGCTCCATTGAGATATAATTCACACATTATACAATTTGCCTATTTTAGTGTAAAATTCAGTGGTTTTTAGTATATTCACAATGTTGCCTGACCATCACCACTATCTAATTTCAGAATATTTTTATTATTCCCACCAAGAAACCCAAAGTTCCCCTTCCCTCAACCCCTTCCAGCCCTAGACAACCACTAATCTACTTTCTGTCTCTATGAAATTGCCTATTCTGAATGCTTCATTCAGAATCATGTAATATATGCCATTTTGTGTTTGACTTATTTCACTTAGCATGCTTTAAAGATTCATTCATGCTGTAGCATGTATTAGAGCTTCATTCCTTTATATGGTTGAACATTTCATTGTCTAGTGCTTTGCAATATTTAAGTAATTTCCACCTTAACAATTCAACGTATTAAATATCCTCAAGATACTTCTTCCTTCTCTTTTCTTTCCTTAATATAAAGGGTTTTTAGGACTCCCAGTCATTGTGGGGCACGTGGGGAGGAGTGGATAGCAGAGGTTGTTCAGGACACATTACCATCAGATGCTTAGATATTGGCTCTGTATACAGTTACAGACATTACAGACCTATCCAATAGTTTCTTTCCTGTTCATAGCTAAGACAGAGCAGTTATTGTCCCTCAGGCACAGACATACAAAAAAATCTTGCAGCTTCCTATCTTCACACAGATGGGCAGTGTCTCTGGGCAAAGAGCCCAGAGAAGAGCCAGCTTACAAATGTTGCCTTGGCTTCTATACTATTTTAATTCTGATTATAGGACATTTGTTGTCCCTCCAGAGCTCTCACTGACTGTGCATCAAGGAGCAGGATAGTTACAAATTTCTTAGCAAGGCTGAAGTTTGAATTAAAATAATCCTAAAAAGGAGTGACATTTGGCATTGTAGGAAAATACTATTGGTATGGGTTTTAGAGTCAGATGGGTCACTCTGTGACCATGGGTCCTTAGCCTCTCTCAAGCTCAGTTTACTCATCTGCAAAATAGCATAATAATAATAACTATCTCGTAGGGTCATTGTGAGGATGAACTGAGTTCAGCTGGCACATAGTAAGCTCTTTATAAATGGTAAAGTACATGGTTACTCCTGCTTGGGTATAATTCCCTTTAACAACAACAACAACAACAACAACCACAACAACAATAATAACCACAACAACAAAATCTTACTTTGTGTAGTGATTGATAGCTTTTGCCTTTAGAGTCACATCAACATAAGTTTGAATCCTGGCTATTAACTGTGTGCCCTTGTGTGAACTCTAAGTTTCTATTACCTCATCAAGGAACAATTACATTTTATAGGCTTGTTGCGAGGTTTAAACTAAATGATGTTTCTAAAGCATCTCAGCACATGGTAGTGGCTTGATACACAGTAGCTATTGCTACCAGCAAGAAGGCAAATGGTACCAGGTTTAAATCAGTCCACTCAGGCTCATTGCCTTACTTTTATATTTAGAATAAATTCTAGATTCCTCTACATGGCCTACAGACTCAAATGTCTTCCCCTGTTACTTAACTGACCTCATCTCCAGCCACTCTCTCCCTTGCTTCCTCTGGGACAGCCATATTGGTCTTCTTGTTATTCCTCAGCCAAACTGAGCTCTTTCTTGCTTCATGGCCTTTACATTTGCTCTTCCCTTTCTCTATGTTTCCAGATCTTCCAATTCATGGCTCCTTCTTGTCATTCAGGTTCCAGTTCAAGTATTACCTTCTTAGAACGGCACTTCTCAAACACCCAATATAGTTTCCCCATCCCCTAGTCACTCTGTCTTATTACCCTATTTTATTTTTGTAGCATTTATTGCTATGTAAAATTATTTTCTTTGACTTCACATTTATTGTCAATTTCCCGCACTGGAGCATAAGCCCCATGAGGGCAACCACTTTATCTGTTTATCTCATTAGAGTATCACAGCAACTGGAATAGGACTTGGGAATAGTAGAATAAATATTTGTTGGATGGATAGGTGGGCAGAAGGATGGAGAGATATGGCAAAGATCTTCACTCTGGCTTTTGGAATTGTCATTATGGCTGGAAGTGGTATTCCTCCACGCTGTGGATCTGCCTGCAGATTACAGAGCTCATTAGAACGGGTTATATCTCTAACTGAAAAGAACACTAATGTACTATCCTCCTGCATAGCACTGTCTTGGGAAGCTGCACTGGACATCTAAAGATATATTTTATATGAGGCAACCACATGTGTGGCTCTGTGAAGTAAATCGATTTTTTTTTACATTGAATACCCATATAATTTCACATGTTGTCTGCCACCTCACTTTACATGTAGATAAACATTTGGAGTGCTTTTAAAGTTTAGTTAAACAGCTTTAGGAGACATTGGGAATATTAGACACATTGCTTGATAACTAATAATGAACCAGAGTTAGGGAGATAGTTTGCTTATAAACCATAGAGGAGTCTGGGCTTGACAATGTTATTGTAATGGGAGGTTATTAAGAAAATAATTGAGGGTCTCTGGAAAAATGAGCAATAGCATAGTGCTGTTCCTGCAGAATTAGCAAAGGCAAAATATGCTTGACTGAGACACTTGGTTTGTTTGGTTTTCTTTTTATCATTTTTTTTTGTTTGAAAATATTAACAGTAGGGAAGGAAGGAAGGAAGGAAGGAAAGAAGGGGTCTGAAAATATACCAGGAGATAGTGATCCCTGATGACTGGGTCTCCCTAAATCTATTTAACCAAGTAGAGGGATTGGAACCCTCACCTCAGTCTTCGTCATCTCTTGGGCAAGAATTCTCATGGCTCATGCTTTTTACTGTCTTCTCAAAGCCTCTAAAATTAATATGATGACAAACTAGAAGAGGGAAGCATCAGAAATAGAGGGGAGATCATCTGGTAGTGTTCCTAAGTATTGATCATTGGGCTGATTCATCAAGATCTGCATTTTTAAATGAGCTACACAGGTGTTCCTGGTGCAGATGTTTCTGAACTGTCTTTGAGAAATACTCAGTGTCTTTCACCTAATGAAGTTTTAAAATTTTAGTATAACCCAAACTTTTCACTTCTTATCATTTCCCACTTGCTCTTCTGTCTTTCTTTTTATTTCTTTTTTTTTAAAAAATTAAATCTTTATTGTTCAGATTATTACAGTTGTTCCTCTTTTTCACCCCATAGCTCCCCTCCACCAGTTTCCCACCCCACCCTCCGTCCTCACCCCCCCCCCCACCGCTGTCCTCATCCATAGGTGCACAATTTTTGTTCAGTCTCTACCCGCATCCCCCACACCCCTTCCCTCCCCAAGAATAGTCAGTCCACTCCCTTTCTATGCCCCTGATTATATTATAATCACCAGTTCATTCTGTTCATCAGATTATTTATTCACTTGATTTTTAGATTTACTTGTTGATAGATGTGTATTTGTTCTTCATAGTTTGTATCTCTACCTTTTTCTTCTTCTTCCTCTTCTTAAAGGATACCTTTCAGCATTTCATATAATACTGGTTTAGTGGTGATGAATTCCTTTAGCTTTTTCTTATCTGTGAAGCTCTTTATCTGACCTTCAATTCTGAATGATAGCTTTGCTGGATAAAGTAATCTTGGTTGTAGGTTCTTGCTATTCATCACTTTGAATATTTCTTGCCACTCCCTTTTGGCCTGCAAAGTTTCTGTAGAGAAATCAGCTAATTATGATGTGTCTTGGTGTGGTCCTCTTTGGATTCCTTTTGTTTGGGGTTCTCTGTGCTTCCTGGACTTGTAAGTCTATTTCTTTCACCAGGTGGGGGAAGTTTTCTGTCATTATTTCTTCAAATAGGTTTTTAATATCTTGCTCTCTCTCTTCTTCTGGCACCCCTATAATTCGGATGTTGGTATGCTTGAAGCTGTCCCAGAGGCTCCTTACACTATCTTCGTATTTTTGGATACTTTTTTCATTTTGCTTTTCCGGTTGGGTGTTTTTTGCTTCTTCGTGTTTCAAATCTTTGACTTGATTCTTGCGATCCTCTAGTCTGCTGTTGGGAGTCTGTATAATATTCTTTATTTCAGTCAGTGTATGCTTAATTTCTAGTTGGTCCTTTATCACAACTTCGAGGATCTCACTAGATTTCTTGAGGGTCTCACTAAGTTTATCGGCGGTTTCTAGAAAATTCTTAAAAAACCTTAGAAGTGTGGTTTTGAACTCTATATCCAGTAGTTTGCTTTCCTCCATTTCTGTCATTTGTGTCCTGTTTATTTGTCTCTGCATTTTTTTATGCTTCGCTGTGTCGATAGAGTGGCTTTCTGTGCTAGGTGTCCTATAGGGCCCAGTGGCTCAGCCTCCCCAATTACCTGAGGTAGACACTCTTGGTGCACCACCTTGTGGGTTTTGTGCACAGTCTTGTGGTAGTTAAGCCTTGACTGTTGTTGGTATCACTGGGAGGGATTGACCTCCAGGCCAATTGGCTGTGAGAATCAGCTGTGTCTGCTGTGGGAGAACTTCTGTGCTGGAGACACCCCTCCGGGGAAAGACTTGCTTCAATGGGGCTTTGGTGCTCACTGAGTCTGCCCCCTGAGTGTTTCCCTTATGGATCTGAGTTGTAATTGGATGATCCCACTCTGACCACTGGGTACACTGGCTCTTGGATCTAAGGAGGTGCTAATCTAGCCTCTGCCTGAGGCTACCCAGCAGAAGCCAGCTGTAAAGCAATGCCAGTTGCCCTGAGGCCTGGGGCCAGCTGCAGTTTGTTAGGTAATTATCAGATTGCAAAGGGCCAGGCCTTTCATATGCAAAAGCATCCGTGCATGGCTTGGGTGGGGCGGGGTCCCAGGGGATCAACAGGGCAGAGCAAGCAGTTATGGCTGCTCTCAGTCCTGCCCTCAGAGGCCCTGCTTCTCAGTGTCCCAGCAGTCGCTGCAAGCACCCCGAGAGAAAGCTGCCCTCGAGTTTCGAATGATGCCAGACAGTCCAGTTTCTCCCGTATGAGTCTGGGTCCCTGAGACTCGCCCGGAACTGGAGCTCAGAGCTTGAGACTCCCTCCCGATTGAAAAAGACAACCGTGTCCTCAGCCGCCAGCCCTCTCTGCATGTGCCTCTGTACCTCTGTACTTTACTTCCACACCGCACCTCCTCTGAGTCTTGGTATACTTTTCTCTTTCCTTCTAGTTGTAGAATTTCCACTCAGCCAGCCTTCTTGTGGTTCTGGATGATGTCCATTCCATCTTTTAGTTGTATTTTTGAAGTGGTTGTGCAAGGCAGCAATCTCCGGTGTTTACCTATGCCGCCATCTTGGTTTCTCCGAGATTCAGTCTGCTCTTCTGTCTTTCAACTATTATTTACCACTGGGCAAAAGAAAGCCTCTTATTGGGTACTAGAGGCCCAGTGCATGAATTCATGCATAGGTGGGGTTGCCAGAGGATGGGGAGCCGAGATGTGATTGGCCCTCTGAGCAGGCGATGGGACACCCTTGCTGGCCCGGGATCCAGATCCATCCTGCTGACATAACGCTGGTTGTCAGGAGCCTCCTGGCAGATGCTTTTATATTGTTTCTTCCTTGCAAAGTGTCTAGGGAGGGGAAGTGACTGGGGTGCCCGAGGCCAACTTCCAGGAGGCCAGCCGTGCTGTCGGGATTATGCCAGTGGCACCAGTCCATCAGTGCCTGGCCCATTCTTTGGAGATTGGACTTGCAGGACTACTGAGGGAGTGAGTGGCTGCCACTGGGCTGGTCGACCCCTGGAATGGGTGGGTCAGTTGAGTGGCACTCCCATTGTGGGAGCTCACTGACCACCAGGGGGAAGCTCCTGTGTTGACCGTCTGTCCTCCTGGTGGTCAATGCGCATCATAGCGACTGGTTGACTGGTCTTTCCAGTTGTTTGGTCATAATGGTCTCTTAGGCTTTTATATACATAGATTACACATGTGCAGTTGACTATTAGACAATCTTTTGGTGTCCTTTTGCTTCCTATTCTCCCATCATACAATGCATACCAAAATTTCTTCCCAACTATAGTGGCTAAAAGGTTATAATTTACTTTTCTCACCCATCAGCGGCTCAATGTAGGTGCTAGGGTCTGAATGTTTGTCTTTATCCCAAATTCATGTGTTGAAATCTAATAACCAAGGTGATATTAGAAGATGGGGCCATTGGGGCTGATGGTACCATTATGAATGGGATTAGTGCTCTTACAAAAGAGACCTCACAGAGCTCCCCAGAACTTTTGCCATCTGAGGAGCAATGAGAAATCTGTGGCCCAGAAGAGGACCCTCCTCTGACCATGCTGGTACCCTTATCTAAGACATCCGGCC
The DNA here is from genome assembly GCF_014108235.1 of Myotis myotis. Lineage (NCBI taxonomy): Eukaryota > Metazoa > Chordata > Mammalia > Chiroptera > Vespertilionidae > Myotis > Myotis myotis. Next base: position 43,470,403 of record NW_023416346.1, read on the forward strand.
CCCAGAACTGTGACAAAAAATTTTCTGTTGTGTATAAGCCTCCCAGTCTGTGGCATTTTGTTATAGCATTCTGAATAGACTGACAGTAGGTGTCCTAGATATTGGTTTACATAGTTTAAGGCTCTCATAGCAACTGAAACTCAAATGAAGAAACTCAAGCACAAAACTTCAGTGCAAACTTCAGAGTCCTTTTTTGAACTCCGTCTTAATGCATGCAGCACTAATCTCTATCCCAGCATCGGTGCCTCCCATATCCTGCTTCATAGCAACAGGGGAGCTGGCACCTGTTAGAAAAGTGATAAAAGAAGGCTTCAGAGATTTGACTGAATTTGAACTGAGCCAGGCAGGACATTTTCAGATACAGTGGGAGAGAAAGTGCAATCTAGAGTCTCTTTTCAACAACAAATGCATATCATAACCATTTGGGGTCAGAAGGGGAAGAGATGTGTTAAAATGCAGATTCCAGGGCCCTACACTCAGTTTTTTATTTCATAGGTCTTGGGAAGCACTTAATTTAACAAGGTCCCACCCAAGTGATTTTGATACAGGTGTTTCATGTAGCGCACTTACAGAAACACTAGCCTAGTCCAATCATAGCTTTGTACAGATGTGGAAATTGAGGCTCAGAGAGGAGAGTGACCTATTGGTTGAAAGTAATCATCCTGGGAATGCTCTAAAAGTTTCTTCCATATGAGGTGGGCTCCAAGCCATGCTCTTTAAAGTCTCTCCTAATTTGTACTTGGCTGTAAATTTAATACCCACTTTATGATACTTGAAAGAGCTGCATAATTTCATGGTTTGGTCATTAACTGCTGGCATTAAAGAAATGACTATTACTTGTACTTAATATATCTTCCCCAGTTTCTTAATGACTGTGAAGCATATAGAGTAAGAGCTACTCTGTTTATATAGCACATATGCTGAAAGCCAACACCTGTTATCTTTGGGTGATATTGACAGGCAGTAGTTTTTCTTCCTTCAGGCATTCTAGCTGTCTTCCCTCCTCTTGCCCTAGCTGTTTTGACCATATAAAAAAGAATGGTACCTTTACCCCAAGTCTCTCACACTGTTCCTTAGATCCCCATTAATCTCCCTGTACCCTCAAGCTCTAACTTTCTGGTTAGCTAATTCTTGGAAGGCAGGCAGCAGGAATAGCACACCAGTTAGGGCTCTAAAGAATTACTTTAGGAACTAAAATAAAGGAAAGTGATTAATGTGTATACTAATATGAACTTCTCTTCCCACCCTTATATTTGGAGGGGAAGTGTGTGGGAGGTGGTGGTGGTATGAGGCATCTTGCTTTTTCATCACCCTTGGTAAGCTACTTTAATTCCTGCATCTTACCCCTATGTTTAATAAAGAATCAGAATATGGCAATCAGAGGGAAAATACATTATAATTTAGGTTTATAATATTGTGTTGTCTCCTGGTTCCTTGAGTTCAGGATGCTCAAACTTGATATGCAACAGAACATTATTTTAAAAGGGATGAAATGTGCAGATTCCATTTACAATTTCCTTTCCCCATAAATATAAGATTTAGGACTGATGCACCATTAGTCCAGCATAAGAAAGTTAAAGCAGCTAAAACATCATAGCTCCTTTAATTTAATCCATTTTCTGTCCTGGCTAGAACAAAATGTATTCTGTTTAAGCATTTCTTGGGAGTTTTATGGAGGGTGGGAGATGAATGATTTTTGGTATGTGAAGCATCTTGTCAATTATTTAGTGTAAACCAGCAGTTCTCAACCTGTGGGTCGCGACCCCTTTGCGGGTCAAACGACCCTTTCACAGGGGTCGCCTAAATACTTCCTGCATATCAGATATTTACATTACGATTCATATCAGTAGCAAAATTACAGTTATGAAGTAGCAACGAAAATAATTTTATGGTTGGGGGTCACCACAACATGAAGAACTGTATTAAAGGGTCGCGGCATTAGGAAGGTTGAGAACCACTGGGTTGAAGAACCACAAGACTTGGTTCTGCTTTCAGTTATTCTCATTGCTTTCTTGCATGCTGACTTGCCATAACCTTTAAGGGAACTACTTCCATAAACAGATAATGGAAACCAGCATGGGGATACAAATGGGGAGAAATTTTCAGCATATAGATTGATTTTAAAACACTCATTTAGATTTCATAGAATAATTATTAAGATGATTATTGAGATAAATGGCATGCCATGTTAGTAATTGAATATTGCATAAACAAGATACAGTGTCTATGATTATGGTTCTATAAATACCTTAATAGGTGTATTAAGAGAAGTCAGTGAGGCATAAAATATTTTACCAAAGATCAATATTTTAAGAAAACTGTAAGATGGCCTGGACTGTAAATAACTCCCACTTTGATTCTTTCTAGAATATATGTAGTAAATAAAATTATGGTCTTCATGGTTCCTCCTATTTTCCTAGTTGGTATAAAGAGGTCTATCAGCTAACAAGATGTTCTGGACATTTACTTTATGTATTGGCATGTACTAGGTTCTATAACATATTTTATGGTACTGAAAGTTAACTGTTATAGTAAACATTTATTACATGTCTTCAACAAAAAGTTACAGTCTTGATATTAAATGGTATAGAAATTTCATCACCTTATTTAGGTTACTAGAATATTAGAAAATATATTTCAATAATAACTTTTATGAAAATTTCAATCATATGGTATATGGAAGCCTTTATAACCTCTAAATATGTCGTAGATGAGCAGCTATGGTGTAGGTAGGGTAACACATCTGCAATTGGAGTCAAAACAACGCTCTGCTTGTTACTAGTTGTGTGACTTTGCACAAGGTACTTCATTTCTCTGGTTCTAAATTTTCTCACCTGCAAAATGAGGATAACGATGACACCTCCCTCATAGAGCTCATGATGGGGATGGAAAACATCAAATAGGGACCATGAAAGCATCTGACTCATAGGAGCATCCAAGTTACTATTCACTTTCCTTCTACAAATACAAACCAGTTTATAAATAAGTAACTGAATTCCTTGATTGATGATTTAGAGGCAGGGACTAACCTTAGTCAAATTTTACCTGTTTAAAGCCATCATTACTTTTTCCATGTAGCCACAGTGGAATTAAGAGTGTGAACTTTGATATCAAGCTTCCAAGTTTTGGCTTGCTGTTTACTTAACTGTGGCATTTATGTCAGGTTATATAACCTTTCTGTGCTTCAGTTTTCTTATCTGTGATTTGGAATAATCCCAGTACCTGTCCCATAGTGTTGAGTGTTTCCTTCCACGACTTGCGTGGAGTAGGGTTCGGTATCTGAAAGAGGAGCCGCACAGCAAATGAGAGAAAAAGACACGAGATAATTTTGCAATATTGGGGGACCAGGCGGCAAGTCCCGAAGGACTTCTCCCAATGCTCAGGCCGCTCCAACCTTTTATTGATCTGGGATGCCCCCATAGCATAGCCCTTAGGCAGGTGACCCCCTAGTAACAAGCAGACTAGCCCATCAGCAAGGATTTACATAATAATAAATGGGGGAGTAGTTTCAGCTACCGCTGTCTGGACAAACAGAGGTGGCGCCTAGCTCCGACCTTTGGGAGGGCTTCAAAGGCACCCAGCCTTCCAGGGGTTCTCTGTCTATGCTTATCAGATAGTGAAGGCAATAAACAGTTTCCCACACATAGGAGTGTCATGAAGATTAAATCATGCAAGCAACATGCTTAGCACAGCACCTGTCCAAATGAAACCACTCAATGTTAGCTACTGATCTTGCTTTGAAATAAGAGGCAAATACCATGTTTATGCAGATGGTTTACAACTGGAATAGCCACCTTTGGAGAGATAATAGTGTGGGCAGTGGAGCTTTTGATGTATTTGTCTTCTTTCCTACTCATTCTCCAGTTCCCTAATAGTATTTGATACCTGGAAGCATCATTATAACAAAATTATAAAGCCTATTCATTCGCTCAAAAAATAAATGGTCATAGGATACCTACTAAGTTCTACAAAGTGTGCTGGGTATCAGATATAAGAATGTAATCATCATGATTATTCCTCTCATAGAGCTTGTAATTTAGGTCATTTGTACTCTCCTATGCTTGGTGTTAGGGAAACATTCACTATGGCCTTGAGATGTTTGTAATCGTATTGAACTACTTTAAATACTTTCTGGAGCAAGACAAAATTTAATTGAAAAAGTAATAATACAGTTTAGCTGGGTTGATCAGGTATAGGTATATGAAAATAATACAGTATGTTGTGGCTGTGTACCATGCGAGGGACACATTATGCTAGGAGAGTTCAAAGGAAGAAATGATCAATGAGGGGGATTTATGATCTAATTGATTCCAGAATGATGGGGGCAGGGCTGGTGACTGGAACATGGACCAGATTTTTTGGTGCAAGCAGAACTTAGATGTCAGGGAACAAAGGATTATAAGTAATGAGTATAGGAAAGGAGACGGAAATGTGTGTGGCGAGTTCAGGGAGCACAGATTATGTTCACCAAAAGAGAGATTTTTATATAAGATGCTACAGGTAGCTGCTGTTACATAAGTGAGGAACCTTATTTTGGAATAATTTGAATATCAGGCAAGTTTAGACTGCCATAGAAGTTGTCTAAACAGGGAGATAATATGTACACAGTGTTGTTTTTGGAAACTGGATTTCTATGTATATGCTGAATTGCTTGGGTACCTGTTTAAGTAGTTATCTATAATGAACAGTTGTAATACTATTCAGCCAAGGGGATGAGGACTAGGGTAGTAATAGTTGTGACTGAAAAGTGGTTCAGCACTCCACCTCTCCAAATTTAGTTAGGAATTAATTATACAGCAGTGTAAAGATGTGTGTACAGAGATATTTGTCCCAGCATCTTAAACATACTTTAAATAAGTAGAACATTACAAATGTGGTTGAAATATCATATTTTAATCCTTCCTCTCCCATATCCCATTTTTCTCTTGTTCTACTCTGTGCTATCATGATTTGATGTCAATTATCTCCATGCATATTTTACATTTTTTGCTGGTACCATCAATACATCCACAAATAATATCAAGTGCAATCTGCAAGTTTTAACTTTCTATACATGGTATCATACTATACATATCCTTCTCAAACATCATTTTTGAAATTTATTTGGCAATATATGTAGCTCTAGTTGAGTAGTTCTCAAACTTCAGCACCCATCAGAATCGCCTGGAGGGCTAGTGAAATCACACTGTACTGCCTCCTATTCCAAGAGTTTCCAATTCTATAAGTCTGGGTTGGGTCCCAGGAATTGACATTTCGGGCCAATTTCTGGAATCACATGGTGAGAGCCACTTCTCTACTTATTTCAATTTAGCTAAAGAATAATATTTTATTGTTCGAATGTACTGCAAGGTACTTACCTGTTTGTTTTTTCAAAATTACTGTATAAAAAATATAGTAGTTAACACTGCTGTATACTTCTGTCTCTTTGTGACCTTGTGTGAGTTTTTATAGTACACTAGAGGCCCGGTACACAAAAGTTTGTGCACTTGGGGGGGGGGGGGGGTCCCTCAGCTTGGCCTGTGCCATCCCTCAGGGGATAACCACCTGCTGGTTTAGGCCCACTTCCCAGGGGATTGGGCCTAAGCTGGCAGTCATACATCCCTCTGGCAGCCTGGGAGCCCTCAGGGGATGCCCACTTGCCAGCGGGAGCAGGCCTAAGCTGCAGTCAGACATCCTTAGTGCTGCTGAGGAGGCGGGAGAGGCTCCTACCACCACCACTATACTGGCAGCCGTCAGCCTGGCTTGTGGCTGAGCAGAGCTCCCCATGTGGGAGCGCACTGACCGCCAGGGGTCAGCTCCTGCATTGAGCGTCACCCCCTGGTGGTCAGTGTGTGTCATAGTGACCAGTCATTCCCTGTCATTCTGCTGTTAGGGTCAATTTGCATATTACTCTTTTGTTATATAGGATAGAGGCCTGGTTCATGGGTGGGGGTCAGCTGGTTTGCCCTGAAGGGTGTCCCAGATCAGGATGGGGGTCCTGCTGGGATGCCTGGCCAGCCTGGGTGAGGGGCTGATGGCTGTTTTCAGGCTGGCCACAGCCTGTTTAGGGTGGGGGTTCCCGCTGGGGTGCCTGGCCAGCCTGGGTGAGGGCCTGATGGCTGTTTTCAGGCTGACCACAGCCCCTTCAAGGTGGGGGTCCCCGCTGGGGTGCCTGGCCAGCCTGGGTGAGGGGCTGATGGCTGTTTGAAGCCTGGCCACAGCCCCTTCAGGGTGGGGGTCCCCACTGGGGTGCCTGGCCAACCTGGGCGAGGGACTGATGGCTGTTTGCTGGCTGGCCACAGCCCCAGCCACCCAAGCTCCCAGTGGAGGCTGGCTGGAAGCAGGTATCTGGGATTTATTTATCTTCTATAATTGAAACTTTGTTGCCTTGAGCAGAGCCCACAGCCGGCCAGGGCAGGCAGGAAGCTTGGCTTCTTCCATCGCCAAGGCAACCAAGCCTCCTGCTTGCTCCAGCTCTGTGGCTGCTGGTCGCCATCTTGGTTGGGTTAATTTGCATATAGTTGCTCTAATTGGCTGGTGGGCATGGCTTGGGCATAGCAGAGGTGCGGTCAATTTGCATGTTTCTCTTTTATTAGATTAGATAGTAGAGGCCCAATGCTCGAAGATTCGTGCAAAAATAGGCCTTCCCCTGGCTGCCGGCACCACCTTCGCTCCAGCCTCGAGCCGCCTTCTGCCTCTCACCTTGTTGCATCAATTTGCATAGTCCCTTCTTATTGGCTGTGGGAGCCGCCATCTTTCTTGTGAAGTTATGGTCAAGTTTCATATTCTGTATTTACTAGAGGCCCATTGCACAAAGAGATTTGTGCAATAGGCCTTCCTTTCCTCTGGAACCCGGCACCCAGGCCTTCACCCCTGGCCACAGCAGAGAAGCCAAGCCTGGAGGCTTCTCTGCTCCAACCACAGCAGAGAAGACAAGCCTCCAGGCTTCCCCGCTCTGGCTGCAGTGGAGAAGCCAAGCCTCTTCAGTCTTCAGTTGTCCTCAGTCTTTGCTCCATGCCTGAATATGCAAATTAACTGCCATCTTTGTTGGGTTAATTTCCATACTCATCTTGAATGGCTGGTGGGTGTAGCGGAGTGACACCAATTTGCATGCTTCTCTTTTATTAGTGTAGATTTGACAGAACTAGAGGCCTGGTGTACAAAATTCGTGCACGGGGGGGGGGGTTCCCTCAGCCTGTCCTGTACCCTCTTGCAATCCGGGATTCCTCAGGGATAGGGCTAAAACTGGCATTTGGACATCGCTCTTGCAATCTGGGACTGCTGGCTCCTAACAGCTCACCTGCCTGCCTGTATGATCACCCCTACCCACTCGGCCTACCTGGCTCATCACCCCTAACCCCTTTGCCTGCCTGCCTGATTGCCCCTAACTACTCACCTGCCTGCCTGATCACCTCTAATCACTCGCCTGCCTGCCTAATCACCCCTAACCACTTGCCTGCCTGCCTGATCACCTCTAACCGCTCGCCTGCCTACCTGATCGCCCCTAAACACTCTATCTGCCTGCCTGATTGCCCCTAACCACTTTACCTATCTGCCTGATCACCCCTAACTGCTAACCTGCCTGCCTGATTGCCCCTAACTGCCTCTGCCTTGGCCCCCACCACCGTGGCTTCGTCTGGAAGGATGTCTGAAATGACGTCTGGAAGGTCATTCAGCTGTCTGGTTTAATTATCATATTATGTTTTTATTATTATAGACTAGAAGCCCGTTGCACAAAGATTCGGGCAATAGGCCTTCCTTCCCCTGGCTGCCGGCACCGGTTTTGCTCCGGTACCTGGGACCCAGGCCTTTGGTCTGGCCGCAGCAGAGAAGCCAAGCCTCGAGTCTAGGCTTCTCCCCTCCAGCCGCAGTGAGGCTTGGCTTCTCTGCTGCCTCCTCAGCGTTGCTTGGCTTCTCCGCTGAAGCCAAGCGTCTTCAGTCTTCAGTCTTCAGTTGTCACTCCAGCCGGAGCCTTCTGTCTTCGCTCTGCACCTGTGTATGCAAATTAACCACCATCTTTGTTGGGTTAATTTGCATACTCATCCTGATTGACTGGTGGGCGTAGTGGAATGACACCAATTTTCATATTTCTCTTTTATTGGTGTACATACCTAAGAGATTTTGCTGGATGGTAAGGAATACACATCCTCAATTTTGAGATTTTACCAAATTATTTTTTAAGCTGGTCACACCAACTTATACTCCTCCCACCCTCCAATACACACATCAATGTGTCAGATTTCCAGTTGTTCCATATCCTAGCAAAATCTTGGTAAGGTCCAACTTTTAAATTTTGGCAATATGGTCCATATTCCATTGTTGTTTTAATTTACATTTCCTTGTTTATAGGGAGGTTGTGTCTTTTTATGTTTTACTAGAGGCCTGGTGCACAAAATTTGTGCACGGAGGGGGGGTCCCCTCAGCCCACCCTGCACCCTCTCCAATCCGGGACATCCCTCTCACAATCCTGGAATGCTGGCTCCTAATCGCTCACCTGCCTGGCTGCCTGTTTACCCCTAACTGCCCCTCCCTGCTGGCCTGATCATCCTTCACTGCATCTGCATGCTGGCCTGATCAACCCTAACTGTCCCCCCGCCAGCCTAGTCTCCCCCAACTGTCCCTCTCTGCCAGCCTGATTGCCCCTAACTGCTCCCCCCTGCTGGCCTAGTTGCCCCCAACTGCCTCCCCCCGCTGGCCTAGTCACCCCTCACTGCCCCCCCCCCCACCAGCCTGATCACCCCTCACGGCCCCTCCGCCCAATCGGCCTAGTCACCCCATGCAGCCTGCTGTTTAGTTGTTTGTTTGTCCCTCACGAACCCCCTTGCAGGCCTGGTCGTAGGTAGCCATCTTCTGAGAGCATGAGGGTTAATTTGCACATTACCTCTTTATTATATAGGATTGGCCCTTTGGATTTATATACATTTTGCAGTGTTTTAGATCAGTCATGTCCAATACAAATACAATGTGATCCACATATGTAATTTAAAATTTTCTAGTAGTCACATTAAAGAAAGTAAAAATAAATAGGTGAACTTAATTTTAATCATATATTTAACCCAATATATCCAAAATTTTATCATTTTAACATGTAATCCATATAAAATTATAAATGAGATATTTTTTATTATTTTTTCATACTACACCTTTAAAAAATCTGGTATTCCCCATTAATACTCAACCTCAACTACAATCAGCCACATTTCCATATTAGAAAATGCAGTTTTAGTGTCTGATGCCTTTTAGGATATAAAAATTGCAAAATATTTTCACTTACTCTATAACTTATCTTTTTAATTTGTATATGTTGATTTATATTGTAAAAAACTTTGTACTTTTTATTTTTTTTCTTTATTGATTAAGGTATTACATATGTGTCCTTATCACCCTATTGACCCCCCCCCCCAATGCCCTCACCTTCCTGGTGTCTGTGTCCATTGGTTAGGCTTATATACATGCATACAAGTCCTTTGGTTGATCTCTCCCCCTTACCCCAGCACTCCCCTACCTTCCCTCTGAGGTTTGATGGTCTGATCAATGCTTCTCTGTGTCTGGATCTGTTTCTGTTCCTCGGTTTATGTTGTTCATTATATTCCATAAATGAGTGAGATCATGTGATATTTATCTTTCTCTGACTGGCTTATTTCACTTAGCATAATGCTCTCCAGTTCCATCCATGCTGTTGCAAATGGTAAGAATTCCTTCTTTTTTTACCGCAGTTTAGTATTCCATTGTGTAGAGGTACCAGAGTTTTCTAATCCACTCATATGGTGATGGGCACTTAGGCTGTTTCCAAATCTTAGCTATGGTAAATTGTGCTGCTATGAACAGAGGTGCATATATCCTTTCTGATTGGCGTTTCTGGTTTCTTGGGATATAGTCCTAGAAGTGGGATCACAGGGTCAAATGGGAGTTCCATTTTTAGTTTTTTGAGGAAACTCCATACTGTCTTCCATAGTGGTGGCACCAGTCTGCATTCCCACCAGCAGTGCACGAGGGTTCCTTTTTCTCCACATCCTCGCCAGCACTTGTCGTTTGTTGATTTATTGATGATAGCCAGTCTGACAGGTGTGAGATGGTACCTCATTGTTGTTTTGATTTGCATCTCTTAGATGATTAGTGAATTTAAGCATGTTTTATTATACCTCTTGGCCTTCCTTATACCCTCTTTCGAAAAGTGTCTATTTAGGTCCATTGCCCATTTTTTGATTGGGTTGTTTATCTTCTTTTTGTTAAGTTGTGTGAGTTCCCTGTAAATGTTGGAGATTAAACCCTTATCACTGATAACATTGGCAAATATATTCTCCCATGCAGTGGGCTTTCTTGTTTTGTTGATGGTTTCCTTTGCTGTGCACAAGCTTTTTATTTTGATGTAGTCCCATTGTTTATTTTCCCTTTAGTTTCCATTGCCCTAGGACAGTGATGGCGAACCTTTTGAGCTCAGTGTGTCAGCATTTTGAAAAACCCTAACTTAACTCTGGTGCCATGTCACATATAGAAATTTTTTGATATTTGCAACCATAGTAAAACAAAGACTTATATTTTTGATATTTATTTTATATATTGAAATGCCATTTAACAAAGAAAAAACAACCAAAAAAATGGGTTCGCGTGTCACCTCTGACATGCGTGTCATAGATTCGTCATCACTGCCCTAGGAGCTGTGTCGGTGAAGATATTGATTTAGCTTAGCATATATCTGAGATTTTGCTGCCTGTGTATTCCTCTAATATTTTTATGGTTTCCCACCTACGTTTAAGTCTTTATCCATTTTGAGTTTATTTTTATGTATGGTGTAAGTTGGTGGTCTAGTTTCATTTTTTTTGCATGTATCTGTCCAATTTTCCCAACACCATTTATTGAAGAGATTGTCTTGACTCCATTGTATGTTCATCCCTCCTTTGTCAAATATTAATTGAGCATAGTGTTTTGCGTCAGTTTCTGGGTTCCCTATTCTATTCCCTTGGTCTGTATGTCTGTTCTTGTGCCAGTACCAGGCATTTTTGAGAACAGATGCTTTGTAATACAGCTTGATAACTGGTATTGAGATCCCTTCTACTTTGTTCTTCTTTATCAGGATTCCTGCAGCTATTTGGGGTCTTTTTTTTTTATTCCAGATGAATTTTTGGAGAGTTCATCCTAGGATCTTTATGATATGGATTTTTGCCATCCAAAGTTATGCTTTATTTCTTCACTTATGAAAGTCTTATTTACCGTCAGTAAAGTTTTGTGTTTTTTTTGTCAATAAAGTTTTATGATTACTTCCAGGAAGGTTAGACACATGTTTTAGTATTTCTAGATACCTTATAGTTTTTAGTACTGTTGCAAGTAGTATCTTTTAAAAATTTGTTTTCTATTTTTTGCTTGCTAATGTATAGGAATATAGTTAATATTTTTATTTTTTTGTATCTTTGTGAACCTTATTTTGCAGTCTTGGTGAATCCTATTTATTTAAAACTTTGCATAGAGTAAAATTCAGTTTTCTTTGGTATAGAATTCTATGGAGTTAGATAAATGCATACAGTTTTGGAACCACCACCACAACCAAAATATAGAACAGTTCTATCACTCCCCAAATTCCCTCAATTAAGAATATCTATATAAGATTTATCCATGTCTTACATATATTAATAGCATCATTATTATTTTTGCTGACTAGCATTCCACTATATATTTGTACTATAATTAATTTGTTCATTTAGTGGTTGAAAGACATTTGAGTTTCTGGGTTTTTGGCGATAATGCATAAAGCTGCTATATATATTTATATACAATATTTTGTGTGAACTTCTATTTTCATTTATTTTAGATAAATATCTAGGACTCAGAATAAATATGTTTAACTTTAAATAAGAAATTTTTAGATTATTTACTAATGTGACTGTACCATTTTGCATCCCCAGAAGTGATGTGTAAGAACTCCAGTTGTCTCCAGTTGCTCCACACCCTTGTCAGCACTTGTTATTCTAGTTTTATTTTTCTTTGTTTTGTTTTATTCTTTGTCCATTCTAATAGGTATGTAGAGATAGTTTATTGTTTATTAATTTGCAATTCCTTAACGACTAGTGATGCAAGCATCTTTTTAAATACTTATTTGCTACCTGTATAACTTTTTTGGTCAACTTGAGAAAATATTGTACCCATTTAAAATTTTTAAAATTAAATTTATTGGGGTGACATTGGTTAATAAAATTATATAGGTTTCAAGTATACAGTTTTATGTTATATCTTTTGTGTATTGCACTGTGTGCCCACCACTCAATGTCAAATCTCCTGTCACCATATATTTGACACCTTTTACCCTTTACTACCCCTCACCCCTCTTCCCTGTGGTAACCACCATAGTGTTTTGTATATTTATAAGTTTTTGTTTTTCTTGTTTGTTCCTTTGTTGTTTCCAGCTTTATATCCCACACATGAGTAAAATAATATGGTTCTTGAATTTTTCTGTCTGACTTATTTCACTTAGCATAATACATGCCCATTTTTAAAAATTGTGTTGATCATTTTCTTATTGTTGAGTTTTGAGAATTCTTTATGTATTCTGGATACAAGTACTTGGTCAGGTATGTGATTTACAAATAATATTTTCTTTTTTTTAAAATATATTTTATTGATTTTTTACAGAGAAGAAGGGAGAGAGATAGAGAGTTAGAAACATCGATGAGAGAGAAACATTGATCAGCTGCCTCCTGCACATCTCCTACTGGGGATATGCCCGCAACCCAGGTACATGCTCTTGACCGGAATCGAACCTGGGACCCCTCAGTCCGCAGGCCAACGCTCTATCCACTGAGCCAAACCAGTTTCGGCAAATAATATTTTCTTATTATTCTTTCATCAGTGTCTTACACAGAGCAGACATTTCAAATTTTGATGGAGTTCATTTTATCAACTTTTTCTTTTATGGATAACTTTTTGGTATCATGTCTAAGAGTTTTATGCTCAAACTAAGATCACAAAAACTTTTATCCTATATTTTCTCCTATAAGATATGTTTTACATTTAGGTCCCTGACCCATTTTGAATTAATTTTGTTATAGAATGCAAGGTATGGAATTCAATTCACCTTTTGGTATATGCGTGTTCAAACTTTCTAACACCATCTGTTGAAAAGACTATCCATTATGTATTAAATTATTTTTGCACCATTGTCAAAATCAATGACTGCGTGGGACTATTTTGTATTTTTTAGTAAAGAGCTCTACTGAGATACAACTTATACACCACAAAAGGCACCTTTTTTCAAGTGAATGATTCAGCTGTTTTTACCATATTTACTGAATTATTCAACCATCATCACAATATAATTTTAGAACATTTTTTTCACCTCCCAAAGAAATCTATTTCTCATTGACTGTAAATCATATTCCCTGGTGCACCCCTGGCCCCAGCCATAGGCAATTATTATTCTGATTTCTGTCTCTATTGGATTGTCACATATATATATATATGCCAAACAACTGGAACGATGGAATGACTGGAATGACCAGTCACTATGATGCACACTGCGGTGGCCAACCCACCCAATCTGGGCCCCGATATGCTCTCCCCAACCTCCTGCCCCCCACCCCTGACCCTGGTTGGCCCCCCCATTCAGGGTGGGGCTGGCCGGCCAACCTCCTGTGTCCCCTCCCACCACCGGCCTGGCCTGATGGCCCACATTGGGGCGAGCCAGCCGGACCCCACCTGTGCACAAATTCATGCACCGGGCCTCTAGTTTGACATAATTGTAATCATACAATATGTGGTCTTTCATGACTGGCTTTTTTTCACTTAGCATAATGTTGTCAAGGATCATTCATGTTATTGCATGTGTCAGTACTTTACTCTTTTTACCAAAGAATAGTGTTCCATAGTAGGGACATACCATTTTGTTTATCCAATCATCAGATGATGGACGTTTGTGTTGTTTCCCTGTTTTGGCTATTTAAATAATGCTGCTATAAACGTACATGTACAGGTTTTTGTGTGGACATATGTTTTCATTTCTCTTGGACATATACCTAGGAGTAAAATGGATAGTTCATATGGTAACTCTATGTTTAACTTATTATTTTTTTAATCTTCACCCTAGGATATTTTTTTCCCAATGATTTTGAGATGGAGTGGAAGGAAGGGAGAGAGAGAGAGAAGCATTGATGTGAGAGAGACATATTGATTGGATGCCTCCTGTGCATGCCCTGACTGGGGCCAGGGATTGAACCTGCAACTAAGGTATGTGTCCTTGACTGGGAATCAAACCCATAACCCTTTGTTCCACAGGCTGGTGCTCTAACCACTGAGAAAAATGACCAGGGCTATGTTTAACTTTTTGATGAAATTCCAAACTGTTTTCCAAAGTGGCTCAACGATTTCACATTCCCACCAGCAGTGTAAAAGGATTCCAATTTCTCTATATCCTGACCATCACTTGTTATTGTCTGGCTTTTTATTGATAACTATTTTGGTATTTGTGAAGCGGTATCTCATTAAAGTTTTGATTTGCATTTCCCTAATGACTAATCATGTTAAACATTTTTTCAAGGGTGTCTTGTTCATTTGTATATCTATTAAAATTCTTTGCCCACTTTAAAATAGGTAATTTGTCTTTAATTATGATTTCTTTACCTATTCTGGATAGAAGTGCTTTTCCAGTGATATGGCTTACAAATATTTCCAGTCTGTAGGAGACATCACTTTCTTGAAGATATCCTTTGAAAAACAAACAAAAAAAAAAAATAAATTTTGGTTAAATTCAATTTATTTAGTTACTTCTATTATTTGTGTAATATCTGTCATATCTAAGAAATAGTTGCCTAACCCAAGATCATGAAGATTTACTACTGTTTTCTTCTTAGAATTTTATACTTAAGCTCTTATATTTAGTTCTGTGGACCATTTTGAATTAATTTTTTTGTATGTCGTGAGGGTAGAGGTCCAAGTTTATCATTTTGCATATGGATATTCAGTTGTCCCAGTACAGGACTTTTTTGTACTCTCAGTTATTTTCCATTAATCTCTAACACCATGATGCCTTGATTATTGTAGATTTATAGTATGTGTTATGTGTGAGGCCTTCAACATTGTTCTTTGTTTCTTTGTTTTAAAGACTTTCACTATTCAGTTTATAATGTTCTTTATATTCAACAAATGAGTGAGATCATGTGGTATTTTTCTTTTTAAAAAAATATATTTTATTGAATTTTTACAAAGAGAAAGGGAGAGAGATATAGAGAGTTAGAAACATCGATGAGAGAGAAACATCAATAAGATAGTTGCCTCCTGCACACCCCCTAGTGGGAATGTGCCCGCAACCAAGGTACATGCCCTTGACCAGAATCAAACCTGGGACCCTCCAGTTCGCAGGCCGACACTCTATCCACTGAGCCAAACCAGCTAGGGCTGGTATTTTTCTTTCACTAACTGGCTTATTTCACTTAGCATAATGCTCTCCAGTTTCATTCATGCTGTTGCAAATGGTAAGAATTTCCTTTTTTTTTTTTTTTTTTTTTTTTACAGCAGTGTAGTTTTCCATTGTATAGATGTACCACAGTTTTCTAATCCCACTCATCTGCTGATGGGCATTTAGGCTGTTTCCAGATCTTAGCAATTGTAAATTGAGCTGCTATGAACATAGGGGTGCATATATCCTTTCTGATTGGTGTTTCTATTTTCTTGGGTTATATTCCTAGAAGTGGTATTACTGCGTCAAATGGCAGTTCCATTTTTAAATTTTTGAGGAAACTCCATACTGTTTCCCACAGTGGCTGCATCAGTCTGCATTCCCACCAGCAATGAAGGAGGGTTCCTCTTTCTCCACATCCTCGCCAGCACTTGACATTTGTTGATTTGTTGATGATAGTCATTCTCATAGGTGTGAGATGCAGTGGTCGGCAAACTGTGGCTCGCGAGCCACATGCGGCTCTTTCGCCCCTTGAGTGTGGCTCTTCCACAAAATAACACATGTGGGCGCGCACGTACAGTGTGATTGAAACTTTGTGGCCTGTACGCAGAAGTCAGTATTTTGTGGTAGAGCCACACTCAAGGGGCCAAAGATCCATGTGTGGCTCGCGAGCCGCACTTTGCCCACCATTGTGGTACCGCATTGTCGTTTTGATTTGCATCTCTTGGATGATTAGTGACTTTGAGCATGTTTTCATATGTGTCTTGGCTTTCTGTATGTCCTCTTTCAAAAAGTGTCTATTTAGGTCCTTTACCCATTTTTGGTTGTTTATCTTCCTTTTGTTAAGTTGTATGAGTTCCCTGTAAATGTTGGAGATTAAACCCTTATCGCTGATAACATTGGCAAATATGTTCTCCCATGTAGTGGGCTTTCTTGTTGTTTTGTTGATGGTTTCTTTTGCTGTGCAGAAACTTTTTATTTTGATGTAGTCCCATTTGTTTATTTTCTCCTTAGTTTCCATTGCCCTAGGAGATGTATTGGTAAAGATATTGCTACGACAAATGTCTCCTATTTTGGTGCCTATGGCTTCTTCTAAGATTTTTATGGTTTCCCATCTTACGTTTAAGTCCTGTATCCATTTTGAGAGTCAAAGAAGCATCCGACAGACTGTCAATCTACAGCAGGAAGGCTGGGGAGGGTCGTGGGGGGGGGGGGAGGCAAGAGATCAACCAAAGGACTTGTATGCATGCATGTAAACATAACCAATGGACGCAGGACACTGGTGGTGGAAGGGTGAGGGCATGTGCCAGGGGGATAGGGGAGGCCAGGGGAAGGTCAATGGGGAAAAAAAGGAGATATATGTACTACTATTTGTAATACTTTAAAATAATAAAATAACATTTAAGAATAAAAAAAAAGACTTTCACTATTCTTTGCCTTTTCATCCAAATTTTACAACCACCTTATCATGAATTATTACTAATTATATTAGTTTGTAGTATTTCTTGTATTTTTGATGTAGATAGTCATATAATATTGCTCTGGTAGAATTCTCTAGCAAAATTTTGAACAGAAGAATAAAAAAGGACATCTATGTCTTGTTTGTAAATTTAAAATAATTCTTCTAATGTTATACTAAATGTGGCATTTACCATTGTTTTATTTGATAGATATTTCTTATCAGGCTAAGGAAGTTTCCTTCTATTTCTATTTTATTATGAATTAAAATTTTTCCCAAACAGTGTTAATTTCAGCTTTTCTTTGCCTGTATGCAAATTTTATCTTGCCTACCCTTTTAATGAAAGCTTAGTCTTTTAAGAGTGCCAGGTTTATTCCGAGGTCTCATTTCCAACTCCTTGCCGTGTATGAGCTATGACCTTGTCCTCTGTACATATGTGCCCATTAAAATTCAAGATTCTAGTTAAAGGAGACCAATAGATATCTCTACGGCAGCTCTAATATCAGGTCATATGCTCAGTGCCCAGGTTTTCAGGCTCCTCTTCATTTTTGGTCTCTGGTGATATATTTTACTTTCATGAGAATTCAGCTAACCATTTAAAAGTCTGACTTTTGAATAAAATTTCTTATTTTTATATATTTTACAGAAGAATATTTTGGGGTTCCTATTCCACTATATTACCAGAAACTGAATATTTTCATTTTTTTTTATGAAGGGAAACTACCCAGTGTTCCATCCCTGGTTGGTGTTTCTTTCTCTCTCTCTCTCTCTCTCTCTCTCTCTCTCTCTCTCTCTCTCTCTCTCTCTCTCTCCCCTCCCTCTCTAAAATCTATTTTTTTAAAAACATGGGGTGAGATTTTAAGAAAAATAGAGTTGTTTAAGAAGTTGGTCAATAGATTCATAGAGGGTATTATGCTCAGTGAAATAAGTCAGTCAGAGAAAGACAAATACCGTATGATTCCACTTATATGTGAAATCTAAAGAATAAAATAAATGAGTGAACAAATTTGAAACAGACTCATAGACACAGAGAATAAACTGGTGTTGCCAGATGGTTGCCAGAGGGGAAGGGGTTTGGGGAACTAGGAGAAATAGGTGAAGGGATTAAGAAGTACAAATTGATTGTTATAAAATAGTCACAGGGATGTAAAATGTAAAGCATAGGGAATATAGTCAGTAATATTGCAATAACTATGTATGTTGCCAATTTGGTACTGGAAATATTAGGGGGAACACTTTATAAAGTATATGATTATCTAACCACTATGCTGTACACCAAAATCAATACAAAATAATATTGAAAGTAAACTATAATTGAAAAATTTAAGAAAAAGTTGGTCAATAGATTTAGATACTGATAGAATTCATGAATTCTGAATTTACTGTCTACGAATGGCTTTATCCCAGATATATATCTATATCCATCCACCCCATGGGAATAAGCATGTTATAATATTTCTCTTTTTATCTATGATATAATTTTCAACTTAAGTCTAATCAAAGAATCAGAAAGAATACTAGGTTATGATTTTCTTTACATGTGAATGTTTTTGTATCATTATATATATACACACATAAACACATATTTGAAAGTGCATCTTGTTATAAATATCTCTAAATGTAGCTATAGAAAAGCGACTTGTAGTTTTCCTGCTGTTGAAAAGCCACAATGTACTGCTTATATATTTTTTAAACTATTTTTGGAACAAGAACATGGCCCCTTAAAAATTAAGTGGATTTGAAAGAGGCTTGAAATCTGTTGCATAAGTTTCTAAGGAAACCAACTGTGTGCTAATGCCAACTAAAAGTCACTGAGAGCATGCTGTGAACATGTGCAGGGTATGACCATAATCTCCCCACCCTCGCACCCCACCACCACTCCTTTGTCCTTTTCTTCCTGCTAACAAGGCAGGAAAATTTAGAGGCTAGAAACTTGGGAATGAAAATAGGACTTTAGAAGGGCTGTAAACTGACAACTATCGGTGTGACTTGAATAAAAGCTGTTTGAAAGAGCTTTTTTTTATGATAAGCTGTTACAAGGTTTTAAAATGCTAAAAACATATACAGGACCTATATCTATATTCGCACAAATTTCTAACTCAAAAATATTAGAGAGTCACTGTTTACTTAGGTATGAGTTGAACAACTGGAAGTAGACTAAGTAGCTATGGCTGCTGCTTCATCAGGGTTACCCAATTTTAACTAGTGTCAAAGTCTTAGTACATATTATGAATCACATTTTATTATGTTGTAATCAGAAATTATTTTTGTTTTAATAATCCCATTTGCATATGAATGCATGTAACACAAAAATGTCCACTGATATTGCCTTTAGTCCTCTGTCATGGGAACTGTCCATCTGAAGTGGTTAATCAATACTATAGGGCTCAATGGGACTTGGAAAGCAATAGATATGGTTGTAAATGAAGCACAGGATTGATCTGAGTTTATGATCTGGAAGGAGGAAAGATTTAGAATACAGAGTCAAAGAGAGAACAAAAGTCAATGTCAAGGGAATAGTAGAGAGAGCAGAGGCAGACATATTGCTGCAGAGATAAGTAGTCTTCGATGTACATGCCAAACCTGTTTGTGTCAGATAGCCTTTTATACTTTCCAGGCTATAACATAGAATAACAACTGGCTTTCCAGGAAGTGGCCAGGCCAGGACTAAATTCTGGCAAGCAGCTGCACTCTCCCAATTTGCTACTTTGGCCATTCTTCAAGCTGGAACATATCCTGACAGAATCCTTTCTGCTTGGATCATGAGGCCATAACCTAGCCCACCTGTCCAATTGATGGCAACAATTGATTTGTTGGCCTCATATCCTGGAAGAAAGGGAAAGCCTCCAGTGTGCTATGCACTGCAAACTCATATCTACAATGTGATGGCAAACATCACAGGCACACACTGTGTTTATTTCTCAAACATTGTATTTAAATGGAAATTTCCTAAACAACACATATGATGACAGTAAGGTAGAACAGTATGAACCAATTCAATTAGGTTTTTATTTTTCTATTCCGTATGTACTGACAAGAATGTAATGTAAGATGAAAAAGAATATATCTCTAACTATTCAAACAATTGGTTTTAGTCCACGATAGAGTAAATCTATATAATAAATCTGAAATTCTATATATAAAAGAGGTAAAATAAATGGGGAGATTTTCTAGAGTTCCTTTTAAAAGAACTTAAATTGGAGGAATTTTTGTCTTGTGCTGGAAATTTTCCAATTATTTTTTGATTCCTTGGCATAAAATTAATGAACCCCTACAGATGTCTCATAACTTCCCAATGGGACGTCAGAGAATCTCTTGGTTTTCTCAGCTATAAGACATCAGTTTGGCTACAGATATTTAAGTTCAGAGTAAATCCACTATTTGTTTTCCCCATTAAGCTACTTGAAATCACAAAGCAGAAGTCTAATATTTGACTGTGATTAACCAGCATAGTGTTCAGATTAAAATCTTTGTTACCTGTTGTCTTTAGATGGGAATTATGTCATCAGTAAGACCTATTACATATTTGTCCTCATATCCCCCACCACCCAAGTGGAATGTCAGTGAGGTGGAGCTTTGAAAGAACTTGAGTCTACTGTGATGTAATAAAGGAATGGAATACTTCATCTGTAACTGTGGGTGACACTGGTCTCAAAATAGCCAATAGTCAAGGTTTAAGTTATTTATAGGGACTAATTGGAGCAAAATCATGATTCTGTTGCTGCCTGACCTCAACCTCAGCTTTCCTCTGTGGGACAAACACCTCTGACCCTGTCTGGAATGGCTCTCTACTTTCTTTCACCTCATTTTTTTTTGCCAATGCTCAAGCTGTAGTCATTTACCCAGGACTGTTCTTTTTTCCAAGGGACCACACTTAAACAGATGCAAGGCTCTTCTTCAATGCTGTAAAGTAGTGGTGCTTAAAACCAGCATCTTCTTGACCTCTTGGAAGAGTGACGAAGTGAGAGAGTTGGGATGGTAGAGGTAGAATATACTATGATCAGAGATTGAATTATATAGTCCAAACCAGCCTGATTCCTAGATAGAAGAGGTGTCCAATTACATGGTATTTTTTGGATTTGGACATGTCTTGTTCCACCTTAGCCTCAAAATATTCTCCCATGAGCCTATACTAGTGTCTGATATTCCAATATTAAAGATTGATTCTTCTAGTGTAAAGGCTTCTCTACTAAATACAAATCCTAAAGTATATCATAGGGCTCAGACACTTGTAGATTTCCAAATGTTAGTTGAATGAATAAGGGACTTGGAGGAATAATCTATTAAATGGATTCACAATGAAGTATAAATAGGGACTATTAATAAATAGGGACTATTATTTTACCAGATGACAACCATTTAAAACAATATTGCTCAAACATTAATGTGTCTAATTTGGGGATCTTGTTAAAAGAGATTCAGGACTGGGCCAGACCTCAGAAACTGAATTTCCAACAGGTTTTTTGGTGATGACAATGCTATATCATACTTTAATAGCAAGGATTTTGAAGACCTTAAGGCAGGGTTTTCCAACTTGTGTGATCAAATAATCTCTTGATGTATTTGTTAAACATTCAAAATCTCTAGGGAGTAGTTTTGGAAATCTGTATTATCAACAAGTGCTTCAGGTGATTTATATGATTAAAAAATACTCTTAGGAAGAAATGGAACATAGGCTTAAAAACATGTGGTGGCATTGTGATGATCCATGGGCCTTTTGGGAGTAAAGGAAAGGCTTAGAGTACCGGGCAAGACTAGAAAACATATGTGACACTTAAGCTTTAGACCCATTACTACGGAGTACATGGCCTAGAGCAGTGGTTCTCAACCTTCTGGCCCTTTAAATACAGTTCCTCATGTTGTGACCCAACCATAAAATTATTTTCGTTGCTACTTCATAACTGTAATGTTGCTACTGTTATGAATCATAATGTAAATATCTGATATGCAGGATGGTCTTAGGCATAAGGGGTCGCGACCCACAGGTTGAGAACCGCTGGCCTAGAGTTAGAGGACAGAACAAAAAAAAAGGAGCTGATTAATTTTTTTTATAGGTAGCATTGGTATCACTTTTTGCTATCACAGTATATTATTTGGTTTTCTAGGTTTTTGTTTTGCTCCTTGAGCGAGTTTGGTATCTTGAAAATAGCCAAGTTGGTAGACAAATCTTTGGGTATTGCCTTTGCCTTCAATTTTCCTTACATTTGTCTTTTCTGTGAGTTTTTAAACCTTACTCCTTTCTTAATCAGAGATTCCATGAAATGTTGGGAAACCTTATTTTTTTTGTACTAATAAGACAGAGATGTGAGGAAATAGTCTGTCATGCAGGGCTGTTAGAGAGACTGTCACTTCTTTAATATCTATCCACCGAGCCATGGAGCTGCATGAGGCCCAGCAGTAGGATGTATTCAGGGTTGTGCTTCAATCTATGACTATTCTGGTGTGATATTATTTCAGGCATCACCAACGACCAAGGTGAAAGCTTTTCAAATAAGACATTTCGAATGAAATGTGCTGAAAGTGTGAGAGGCCACTGGGGATAGGCCTATATGAGCTGGGAAATTCAGGCACAGTGAAAATATCACTGATTAGCCAGAGGCCACATTACAAGTTTGTGGCATGGCTTATATGTATTTGTATTAAAATTTTATTTGCAATCCCATGCTGCAGCCTTTGGGCTATTGATATCCTAACTTTTTAAACTATCCTTCTTAAACTGATCCTCATACTAACATACTTTTGAATTCTGTCTCTCCCCTTTTCTCTTTCCCATCTGTATAACTAGGATAGGGGCTGGGATTTGCAGGCAACCACCTGGAAAGAGTTTTCAGGTTATTCAAGACAAGAAAGGAGCTTCTTTGTGAGATTTTAAACTTGTTTTTGTCAAGCTACATTCCAGAATGGAAAGGTAAAGAGGACCCAGGCCCTATTCTTATCCCTTTATCTCTCTCTTATTTCTATTTCCTTGTACTTTGAAACACTTTGGCAAAGCTTTTCATGAAACATTCCAGTGAAAACATCTATGACTATTTAGGGTTACTTTAAAGGATTAGGAGTAACAAGCTTAAACACAGAGTTGACTTCATTGCTACTAGATGCTAGTGTGGGACTTTAGGGAAGTGCTGCCAGGTGATCAGTGTATTTGGATTCATGTTTGCAGTTTGGCTACCTTCAGATGTGAATAACTGAGGGGTCAAAGTATATGACACATTCTGTGCATTACTTATATACAAAGCTTATCTAGATAATTAATTTTGATTTCTAACTTTTACTTAAGAATAAAATGGTATAAAAGTGGTCAGATGACATTGAGGAACTCAGGCATAATCTCTCTGCTGCCTGAAAAGAAGGATCCAGGGGTATCAACGCTTGTGTGTGGGAGGTCCAGGAGTGCCAGAAGGACCTGGTATGTCACAGGGTTTAGGGACACCAGAGTAAATGGGGATTTGTGAGGCTGAGAGGTATTTTGAAATCAAGGACTCTAACAAGTTCAAGGACTCTCAGCAAGATCAAGGTTATTTTTTTAATGTGGAGGTTGCAACTAATATAAGTACCTAAGAGAGACTAAGGCTGTTTCTGAGGCTACTTAAAGGCCTGTGGGCCAACACAAAGCCCTGAAGTGGGGAGGAGGCAACCAGCAAGTCATATATACTTCATTTTTCTTTTCTTTAACACTTGTTTTCCAACATAATGAACAAGTTGGTATTCCCAGTATACTCTTACCCGAGGTCATCTAAGTGGGTCTTTGTGTCTACACAGAACTTTCTGAGGATGATTTATGTGTAGGATGTGTAGATGGATGGCCAGAGCAGAAAGGAAAACATTTTAGAAATCGCCAGTATTGGTGGTTGTACAAATTCACAGCTCTTGCACTAGAAAAATTGCAGTTTACAATAAAAAACCCTAAATTTTAATCAAATTCATTTTCAGCCCTTCTCTCTAACTTGGAAGAAGAAGTTAACTGTCTAGAGTCTCTGAAGCATTTTGATTGACACTAGTAAATGTAGAAGAAAAAGTTATCTTCCTCAGCTTCTTTGATACCTGTTTGAAATGCTAATTGACAGACATATATCCAATCTACTCCAGTTCATACCAATCCAATCCCTCCCTAGGCAGGTTTGCATATTTGATGAAAGTAGACTTTCATATCAAGAAAATATGAACCGAAGAGAGATGAAAACTGAACCCAAATATAACAGGAAAATGGCTGCTCTTTAGTTTCTTGCCTTAATTTCTTCCCAATGGTCTCTCAAAGGCATCTATCCCCTAAAAAAGCAACAGTACATTTTATGCAAATTAACTTTCCAGTGAGATGGAATGAACTGGATTTTCTTATGGTTGTAAAAGCACAGTTCCAATGTTTTTTTCAATACTATTATATTCATTTTCTACATTGTAATACTTCTGAATCAGGATGTTTTATAACTTGCTGATAATATCCTGTTCAACAAGCAGTACTTTGTTTTTACAATTAATGGCATCTTGGCATGGAGAAAATATAGTCATTACACTAAGAGGATGGAGTTTCTGTGGCAAACAGGTGGGCTTAAGTTCAGAGGCAAAAAGCCACAGACATAATGCCACTGAACTGTATACTTAAAAATTGTTAAAATACCCTGGCTGAGGTGGCTCAGTTGGGTGGAGCATCATCCTGTACACCAAAAGGTTGTTTCTTTTAAGTATATCTTTATTGATTTCAGAGAGGAAGGGAGAGGGAGAGAGAGATAGAAACATCAATGATGAGAGAGAATCATTGATGGGCTGCCTCCTGCATGCCCTCCACTGAGGATCGAGCCCATAACCTTGGCATGTGCCCTGACCCGGAATTCAACTGTGACCTCCTGGTTCACAGGTTGATGCTCAATCATTGAGCCATGCCAGCCAGGCAACCCCTCTATTTTAATGTTCATGCCTTAATTATATCTGCAGAGTTCCTTCATAGTATAACCTAAATTAGTGTTTGACAGCATGGATATGGTGGGGAATCTTGGAGGAGAAGGAAGAGGGATATCATTAGGATTCTGCCTATCACATCTGGAATTTTATAAATATGTTCTGATCTTATAAAGGATGCTGGAGCAATAAATCCAGAGAGCTTTAGGGAAGCATCCCATTGTTAATGGAGAAGAAAGAGGAGTAAAAATGTGAAACTGGTATCATTCACTACTTCACATTTATCAGGAAAGGGAAATTTGAGATTACAAGGGGGGAAAAAGAGAGGTCCTTAGGAGAAAGGCCCCATGTAGAGGTGATATTTAACAACATGAATGGCATGACCATCAGCCAATTACAGTGCATGATGGCCAGTGTTGCACACTGGTGCATACCCATGCATCACTCTTTATAGGTCCAAGATAGCATTGTGTTCACCATCCTTGCTGTCAGTCCCTACATGCCTCTCCTAGTAAGAGGACTCCAAGCCCAGCCATTTTTGCCCCCTTAAGGCCCAGCCTCAGAGTGAAGGTTTTTGTGAACCAGGGAAATTATACCAGAAAGAAGAGGTCAGCCTCCCTCTAGGGATTAAAAATGTCTGAAAATGTGTAGCAATGGGAGCCTGGGTATTGGTATGATGGGGATGCTGAAATGAGGAGTCCAGACATATCCACAGAGTCAAGAGATATGAATATTAGAGCAAGTCTTTGAGGCAGATATGTGAACATGTGTCAAAGAGAAGTCTGAATATAGGATATCATCATGATAGGGTGGCAGGTAATCAGATTCACAAGTATTATTAGCTAATACCCACCAACAAACATAATGTGTCCCCAGGCTGGTGTGCGCCAGGCAGTGAAAGGGGGCTGGGGAAACTATATATAGTATCTGATGTGGGAAAGTTAGAGATATGGCAGATGGGGTAGTCAACATAAAAACTGAGGACTCATCCATAAAGACTGGGTATCAGAAGGACAGATATTAAGTCATTAGGAGAATTGGAGTCCCAGGTGAGGGCTTCCATATAAAGAAACAAGATAAAGACATAGTTACCCAAACCTTGGGGTATCAAGGTAATAATGAAATCAAGAATACAACAAACTAGATGCTAAGTTATTGGTTTAGGGCTCTTTATCTTACATTGCAATAATTGATAATTTCTTGAATCCCTCTCATGTTATAGAAGAGGAAATAGGCCAAAGATAAGTAATTTTCCTAAAGTCGTAGCTAAATTGCATTAGAACTGGCACTAGGACTCAGATCTCTGGACACCTACTTGGTATTCTTTTCATCATACTATACTGCTCTTCTGTCTTGGGGTAGGGCTGGTGTTGGAGTGTGGGTTATAGCTGACTGTGAAGGTAGGAGGTGAAGTTAACCTAGCTGATGGTTTAGAGGGCTGCTGGCAGGCTTAAAGCCCAACCATGGTCTCTTTGTGCAATCTTATGTTCAGGGTATGGCCCCACCTTCAGTGTATATCCTTTGTGTTAGCTTTATGATAGACACATTTGGCTATGTTGCTTTGAACTTAAAAGGAGAGTCAGGACCAGACTCTTGGTCTGCTAAAAATAACTTCACTTGGAATGCTCTGTTATAGGAAAGCACAAAGCCACTACTGAAAGCAGCTAATATCACAGGTTTCCATGAAACTTGGAAAAAAGGATGGTTTTACAGGGGATAAAAATTAAAGTTAAAAAAAGTCTTCTCACATTCATAATACTACCCTTCTTGTCACTTTAGATGGGGTCTCAGCTGATTGTGACCAAGAGTATGTGGCCTTTTAAAAAAATTACATTTGTTATTACAAAGCAAGAGAATGAGTTTGTTCAAAGAAGAAGGTTTGTAGGGTTCCCCTAGTCTTGCATGTTATAACTTGCCTAGTAATCTGTCACCAAAGAACATGCCCACTGCCCTCAGGGATGCACTTGCAAAAAAAGGGATGCTTTTCCCACAATCCAGTCCACTCAGCCAGCCAATGTGTTTTATGTTAATTAAAAAACTAATTTAAAGGCTTCTTTATCCCTAGTGTGTTTTGGAACTACTAGTTAGTATAGCTGAAGTGGTCATTGCACATTTTAAAGAGAGGCCTCCTTGTCTTTTTAGCCAGGAGGCGAGCACTCTATCTCTTGACTGGTTGCAATCTGGGGCTTTGCTCATTTTGAACACAGGCTTTAATGATCAATTGGGAATAGGACTTGGACTGTTTTGATCTTATGAAAAGCATGTCTAAGTACACATGCCTTTCTCTTGGTCAGGGTATTTACTATTTTGTTTTATTTCATTTAAAAAATTCCCTAAGTAATTGACTATGCCCAACATGTCTTCTTAATTAAAAAATTCTCAAGGGATATATCTCATGTGGGTTAAAAAGAAGCTTAGACATTACATATTCAGTGATTTGGTTTGATTTTCTTTTCTGTGCATTTAAAAACAGGAAATAAGAGGGGATTCTCAAATCAGATTTGGAATTTCACACTTGGGTACAAAATGATGGTGTTTAGCTTGTCAATGGGTATAAATAAATGAATAGCTGTTTTAATCATTGGGATCTGCTGGCTTCATGGTTGTTATATTTATGCTCAGAGTTCTATGTGTTATTCTCAGTGAAGTTTTTGAATGGAGTTAAAACACCTTGTTTTTGAGTCCTAGATCCGCTATTTAAGGGCACTTTTGAGAAATTCACATAATAATATTGTTTCTCAATCTGCTCATTGATAATTATAAAATAGTGATAATGGTGCTAGTTAATATTTATTAAATGTGTCCTCATTTTTCAACTGAGTCACAAAGAACTTGCTCAGGGTGATCCAGCCAATAGTAGTAGAGGTAGAATTCTAATCCAGGCAGCCCAGTTCTACAACCTATTCTTTTAATTCCTAGTTTCCTATCTGGAAGGGGTTTTGAGGCTCAAATAAAATGTAATCATGTGTGTGAAAGTGCTTTGAAAACTATAAAATGCCAGCTAAATAGGAGATATTATAAAAGTTACTGAGCCTAGCAGAAGGCTTTGGTTTTCTTGGAGGCAGCATTTTCTTGGCAGTAAGGAAAATGTTGCTGTGATAGGGAGGAAGTTATAATGTACTAGGAATGATACCTTGGTTTGAAATGGCTTCAAAGCCTAGTGTAGCAGAAATCTCACTGTACTGAAAGGAAGCAAACCTGAGTTTTAGTGCCAGCTGAGCTACTAATAAACTAGTTGACCTTGGCTAAATCATCTAATTTCTCTAAACCTCAGTGTCATTAAGGTGATTGGTGTAGACAATGGTCATGGCCCCCTTACACATTACATTATATACTCTAATAACACTATGGTGCCTCTCCACACATTTTGTTCACAATTTTATGGTTTCACAGATGCCCTGAAGCCCACCCATGGTTCCACAGACCTAAGGTTAAAAACTCCAGGCCTAGATGTTAGAAGTTCTTTACAGCTGTCAGATTCTAAGGTTGGAACTACAATTGCAAATACATGATTTTCATAAGTTCTTTTTTTAATTTAAATTATTTATTGTTTCACCCCATTGACCTCTCTCCAGCTGCTTCCACTCACCAGCACATGCCCCCAACCCCCTACTGTCTGTGTCCATTGGTTATACTCATATGCATGCATACAAGTCCTTTGGTTGATCTCTAACCCCTCAGCCCCTTCATTCTTCCCTCATAGGTTGGAGAGTCTGTTCAGTGCTTCTCTGTCTCTGGTTCTATTTTTGTACATCAATTTATGTTGTTCATTATATTCCACAAATGAGTGAGATCATGTGATATTTATCTTTCTCCGACTGGCTTATTTCGCTTAGCATAATGCTCTCCAGTCCCAGCCATACTGTTGCAAATGGTAAGAATTCCTTCTTTTTTACAGCAGCGTAGTATTCCACTGTGTAGATGTACCACAGTTTTTTAGTCCACTCATCTGCTGATGGGCACTTAGGCTGTTTCCAAATCTTAGCTAATGTAAATTGTGCTGCTATGAACATAGGGGTGCATATGTCCTTTCTGATTGCTGTTTCGGATTTTTTCGGATATATTCCTAGAAGAGGGATCACTGTATCAAATGGGAGTTCCATTCTTAATTTTTTGAGGAAACTCCATACTGTTTTCCACTGTGGCTGTACCAGTCTGCATTCCCACCAGCAGTGCAAGAGGGTTCCTTTTCTCCATATCCTCTCCAGCACTTGTTGATTTGTTGATGATAGCCATTCTGACAGGTGTGAGATGGTACCTCATTGTGATTTTGATTTGCATCTCTCGGATAATTAGTGACTTTGAGCATGTTTTCATATGTCTCTTGGCCTTCTGTATGTTATCTTTCAAAAAGTGTCTATTTAGGTCCTTTGCCCATTTTTTGATTGGATTGTTTATCTTCCTTTTGTTAAGTTGTATGAGTTCCCTATACATTTTGGAGATTAAACCCTTATTGGAGATAACATTGGCAAATATGTTCTCCCATGCAGTGGGCTTTCTTGTTGTTTTGTTGATGGTTTCTTTTGCTGTGCACAAGTTTTTTATTTTGATGTAGTCCCATTTGCTTATTTTCTCCTTAGCTTCCATTGTCCTAAGAGCTGTATTGGTAAAGATATTGTTATGATATACGTCTGCTATTTTGCTGTTAATGGATTCTTCTAAGATTTTTATGGTTTCCCATCATATGTTTAAGTCTGTTATCCACTTTGAGTTTATTTGTATGTATGGCATAAGTTGGTGGTCTAATTTTATTTTTTTTGCATGTATTCAATTTTCCTAACACCATTTATTGAAGGGACTGTCTTGACTCCATTGTATGCTCTTGCCTACTTTGTCAAATATAAATTGAGCATAATGGCTTAGGTCTATTTCTGGGTTCTCTGTTCTGTTCCATTGGTCTATATGTCTGTTCTTGTGCCAGTACCAGGCAGTTTTGAGGACAGTGGCTTTGTAATATAGCTTGATATCTGGAATTGTGATCCCTCCAACTTGGTTCTTCTTTCTCAAGATTGCTGCAGCTATTAGGGGTCTTTTTATTACAAATGAAGTTTTGGAGAGTTTGTTATATGTCTTTGAAGTATGCTGTTGGTATTTTAATGGGGATTGCATTGAATCTATAGATTGCTTTGGGTAGTATGGACATTTTAATGATGTTGAGTTTACCAATCCATGAACACAGTATATTCTTCCATTTGTTTATGTCTTCATCTATCTCTTTTTTCAGTGTCCTGTAATTTTATGAGTACAGGTTCTTTACCTCCTTGGTTAAGTTTTGTAAGTTCCTTATAGAAAATTGGCCTTTATAAATCATGGCAAGCCTGTATGAAATTACTGTGCTGAGATGGTGAGAATCACATGATTTAGAGTTTAGGAATGGATCAACATTGATAACAATGAGGTATAGCTATAGTAGCTCACAAAATAATTCTGCCAACCACCAATGGACACAGACAACAGGGGGGTGAGGGCATGAGTGAGGGGTAGGGGGGTAAAAAAGAAATAAAAAATTATTCTGCATTTCAATTTTATTTTGCTGAGGAACTTTTTTGAAGGGGGCAGGAGAGAGTCACAGTGGCAATATACAACTCAATATATTAATCAGATGTTCAGCTTTCCAGTGCGTTTAGAAAAGTGCTTGGCTTACTGCTTTTAGTCTGGTAGCAGCAGAAGATAACAGCACTCTTTCATCCTGGTCCACAGGGAGCAGCGGTGTTTTTTGTAAGAAGCAAGCTTTGGCATGGAAGCCAGAAAGAATTTTATATCTATAAAAGTAGACAATGTCAACCCCAACTGGGTGTGAGATTTGTGGGTGGTCTGTTTGTGAAACATTTCTAATTACTGTGATGAGTCCTGCTGGGGTTGCTAAAATTAAGTGTCTGTCATATCCATTTCCTGGTGTTTTGAAACAGCTACAAGAATTGTCAAAGAATCTCAGTCCATGCGTTGGTAGAGCAAACAGGAAGTGGTTTTTGTGTGTGTGTGTGTGTGTTTTTTTTTTTTGTTTTTTTGTGTTTTTTTTTAGCAAGGATCCAATCCACCCTCTCATTTTATCAATGAGAACTACTGAGCTTCTGCCTTAGATCTGATCCATTGGAAACAGACAGAAACAGGTTTGCCTGCAGGAAATTTATTGGGGATCACTCCCAGGAACAAACTATAAGGAGGTGAGTGAAGCAGGTTCAGACAGAAGGAGCCAGTTGAACCGCGATGCTGTAACAACAAAGGCCTTGCCTGCTTCATAAAGAGCTCACACAAGCTGAGGTGTTTCTTCAGACTTGTCTCCAGTTTGAGGTGAAGAGAGACAGGACTTTAAATACCTGCATTACTGGGTATTTGGATATCAACTGCCCATGGGAAGGGGCCATAACATTGGACAAGTCGACTCCCTTTGACTGAGGATAGTTTCTGGAGAGGGATACAGCTGTAAGACATCAGCAGCAAACACTCCTGGCAATTGAAGGAATGAATGCTTTGGTCCTAAAAGAATGTATCATGCTTACCTTTGAGCCTTAGCCTATGCTATTCCCTTTGGAACACTCCAGCATATACACATACTCCTAGGTAACTTCCAGTTTAAATTACCCCTTTTAAAAGAAGCCTTCACTGAGAATTTCCATACTATTCTATAATTGCTCCTATTATAACTATTCTCTGTTATACTGTAATAAAATTCCCTGTTTCATGTCTGTCTCCTCTCTAGATTATAAGCTCCTTGAGGGCAGGAAGAGTGTCATTAGTATGCATCCCATGAACTTAAAACAGTGATTAGAATGTGGTAGGTACACAGTAAGTACTTGTCAAATGTATAGTGGTTTGTCTTGTCCAAGGTCTCCACTTGTGCATGCCTAGGGATGGGTTGCCTTAATGTTTTGTTCAGTTCCCATGAGGACAAACCATCTGATCGCCATGTTCTATGTCTGTGTCCACATGGAATTATATGAAACCAGACCATTGCAAATATAAAGTGGAATCACATCATTGATGAAAAAGCCCTAACTGAGGTGAGAAATGTAACATCTTTAAAATGGATGTGACCTATGTGTCAGATTCTTATAGCTCCTCTGGAAGGAGATTTGAAAGAGACTGTAATCCTGTGATGTATGAGTAGTTACATGTGGAATCGTGACAGCATTTGGAGATGATTGACTTGAGAATGGAGGTATTAATCATGGTCAATAGGCTTAATCATTAATTATAGACATGTCTTCCTTCTGACAAATTTTCAGATTCTGCAGGGATTTGCCTGTAGGAGATTTTAGCAGCAGTACTGCAGAAGCAGAGCCAGATTAAAATTGTGGTACTTGAACATTATTGCCAAGAGACTAAAATTTTAGTAAGATTTTCAAAAAACCTTCTGGGTAATATATAAATTCCAGAGAAGTATTATGCATTTTTTTTTTTTTGCTAAAAGTGGTCTCTCTAATAATATAGCTGGGCCATGGTACCTCTATTACATAAGCTGACCTTTAAAAATGTTACAACAAGGCATTAATCAGGCCATCTTCTCCAGCTAACAAGGATTAGACAGAAAAAAGGTGCCATTGCCCTTTGTGTACAGTTATGCCTCCTGTGGCTTCTCTTTCATCAATTTCTTTGTTTTCTCTTGAATACAGATTCTCAGTAAAACTGAGGGTTTTCAGGAGAGGTGACTTGAATATTCTGACAGGACACACATAATTTGTGACATTCTCCATAATCAATACAGTCACATTACATATCTGGAATTGGTTAATAAAATGCCTCTCAAGCTATGAGTCTTAAACTTTTGAAGTAGTTGTGGACATCTTAGAACTTGATAAAAACAAAGGCACTTCTTTCCAGAAAATGAGAGTTTGTAAAAATTTTGCATTAAATTCTTTGGGGATCATGGGCTCCTAATGCCCTTCAATAAACCAGTGATTAAGAGCTATTGACTTAGAGATAAAAAGGCTTCTATTTATTGACTTCTGACTATGTAGCAGGCACTGTACTAAATAATTAATAAGCATTATCTCATTTAAGCTACACAATAACTATGTGGGGCATGTACACATTATTTTATAGCTCAGAGGTAAGATAGAATGTTTCATTTTTCATATGTAGACTATCTTCACAGAGATACAAATGGTGGAATGTCTCTTACAAACGAGATTCAAAACCATCATGCTGCCCTTACTTCATTTAATGTATATTAGGAGTTGCTGAGGGTTGTTTGCATAGCAAAATTCAAGTCATTATCCCTTGTCTAAAGTGGAAATATTTGGTCAATTTTTTTTAGCATTTTTATTCTTAATTACAGGTAGAATAGTCAATAATAAGTATAGTATAATTTCAGAATTTTGTTTTATGATAACGTATATTACAGATACTGTGACACCATAAATATTTTGGTATGCATCCCTAGAAAATAATACTTTCCCCTTCAGAGTGAAGGTAACATCAACACATCTAAAAATTAATAATTCTTTAATATTATTTAATACCCACTGGACATTCAGGTTTCTTCAGTGGTCCCCCAAATATTCTTCACCATCTTTTTGTCCAAGGATTTAATTCAGGGCATATGTTGTATCTGATTGTTATGATAAGCGTCTTTTAATCTAGAACATTTCCTTTTTGTTCATTACAAGAACTTTCTTAATAGACCAAGTTAGTTGTTTTCTGAGCTTCCTTGAGGTGCTGTTTAACTGGTTTCTCTCTCCCCTTTATTTCTTGTAAACTGAAAATGGGATATAAAGGGTTGTTTAGATCTAAGTGAAACATTTTTTTTTTACAATTACAGTTGACATTCAATATTATTTTATATTTGTTTCAGGTATACAGTGTAGTGATTAGACAATTATATAACTTACAAAGTGATCTCCCTGAAAATTCCAGTACCCACCTGACACCATACATAGTTATTACAGTATTATTGACTATACTCCTTATGCTGTACTTTAACAGAAACAAACACAGATACAGAGAACAGATTGATGGTTGCCAGATGGTAGAGGGTCTGGGGGACTGAATAAAAAAGGTGGAGGGATTAAGAAGTACAAATTTGTAGTTACAAGTAAAACACTTTTGACAAGATTATACCATAGGTGATATTGGGTACTCTATATTACATCACATTAATTAGAAGATTGTCCCACCATCAGTGATGTTAGAATTGAACACTACATTAAGGTGATGACTGCCTAATGTCAGGAATTTTGGGCAAGCTTTCCATCTATCTAAATCCTTCTTGGGATCCCCAATTCCCCTCCCAACTTGTCACTGGTGTCTCACAACTCCTTAATAGGCATCAAGTTAGTTAATGCCACAATCAAATCTAAAGCCAATTACTGATTTTAGAACCTTTAAATTCTTTCTTCAGAGTTCATGTAAGGAGAGGAAAAAAAATAGCACTTCCTAAACAGACCAGAAAATGGCTTCTGATCCACTCATCTTCTGATGGGCACTTAGGCTGTTTCCAAATCTTAGCTATGGTGAATTGTGTTGCTATGAACATAGGGATGCATATATCCTTTCTAATTGGTGTTTCTGGTTTCTTGGGAGATATACCTAGAAGTGGGATCACGGGGTCAAATGGGAGTTCCATTTTTAGTTTTTTGAGGAAACTCCATACTGTCTTCCATAGTGGCTGCACCGGTCTGCATTCCCACCAGCAGTGCACAAGGGTTCCTTTTTCTCTGCATCCTCACCAGCACTTGTCGTTTGTTGATTTGTTGATGGTAGCCAGTCTGACAGGTGTGAGATGGTACCGCATTGTCGTTTTGATTTGCATCTCTTGGATGATTAGTGACTTTAGCATGTTTTCATATGTCTCTTGGCCTTTCTTCTGTCTTCTTTTGAAAACTGTGGTACATCTACACAATGGAATACTACACTGTGGTAAAAAGGGCGTTCTTACCATTTGCAACAGCATGGATGGAACTGGAGAGCATTATGCTAAGTGAAATAAGCCAGTCAGAGAAAGATAAATATCACATGATCTCACTCATTTATGGAATATAATGAACAACATAAACTGATGAACAAAAACAGATCCAGAGACAGAGAAGCATCGATCAGACCTTTAAAATTCAGAGGGAACGTAAGGGAGGGTGGGAGTAAAGGGGAAAGATCAACCAAAGGACTTATATGCAAGCATATAGGCCTAACCAATGGACACAGACAACAGTGGGGTGAGGGCATGAGTGGGGGGGATGGGGAGTAATGTGGGGCTAAGGACACATACGTAATAACTTAATCAATAAAGAAATTAAAAAAAAGAAAATGGCTTCTGGGGAAACTAAAGAAAATATGAGAAGCTTTACAACTTGTCTGAGGGATGGTGTTGGCCCTAGCACTGTCAAGCACAGGAGACTCATTTCAGGAAGAGATTTGCCTTTTTCCCAGAGAACACATTGACTATGTGACAAACATGTACACGAGAGGTAATGTTCAAGCCTGCTGTTCTTAGGGCAGGTTAAGGTTGGGCAGGTTAATCTGAAGTGATGCCCCATCCCCACAGCAGTTGCCCTCACCCTTGCCACATGCAAGCTTGCCTCTCTTGATGGTGTGCCCAACTTAGGCTCTTCCCCAATCCTGCAACAAACAAAAACACTCATTTGTGACTCTTACGTTCTCTTTTTTTTTCTTCTATGTAATGCCTGTTCCAAATCAAGAATCATATCACATTCTTCATAGTTAGGGAATAGAGTTTACTTTTCTATATTTTAAATTTAAACTGGAGAAGGTGGTGCATGGCTGTAAACTAGGGTAATGATTGTTAAATGGTGAGTTTGCAGGTGGTACCAGTTGTGGGAGAGAGATTTTTTAAGGCCATATCTTCATGATGCTCTTTAAAGCACACTAGGTAGGTTGCTACATATCTTGCTTTTTTATAAGGCTGACCTGTTTGAGGAAAAATAAACAAAACTCACAACAGTTATCTGTCTAAAACACTTTCTCCCCTTAGGTGTGTTTGCCTTATAAAACAGCTTCAAAGGGAACACATTTCTGACTAGGATTTCCCAATTAGTAAATATGAGCACTTTGTCTGTGGCAACTCCTTAGTTACCAGAACAATATGCAACACAGGTGTTCACTCAGCATATTGATTTCACCACTGAAATTGAAAGGCATCTTCTCTGATGAGTTTTGGAAGACAAAGTCATAGATCTCAGTAGAGATGCTATAGATTTGGTCAGTTTTGATGCACAGAAGGGCTACTAATTATTGTCAAGTAAATGCCTCGAATATACAGTGACAAGTTGTATTGGAAATTGGCAACTTTCCAGAGCTGTGTGCCATGGCTCCGTTTATTCACTCTCTTGGGAGTGAGCAGCTGCTTCAGTGAGCGGAGGCCTGGCTCTTGCTATTAGCAACAGTGAGATTGGGTTCTGTGAGTATGAGAGAGGGCAGCAGTGTCTGGGCCCCTTTGCTGCAGGCTTCTTTCTGCATTTCTCAACAGCTATGCTTAGGGTTAACCTTGCCAATGGATCCCATTCACCCAGTTGCTAATTAAATTAAACAGAAACTCAATAACGTATTCCCTAAATACTTATTAAGAGCCCACACTATGGCAGGCCCTGTGGCAGATGCTACAGATACCATGATAAACAGGACTGACATGTCCTCATCAAACTTAGTCTACTGGGAAGACAGTAAATAAATACAAAATTATAAGCTGTGAGTACTACGAAAGAAATAAACAGGGGCTGAGATTGAAAATACAGTAAGCAAAGGCTCAATTAGGGTGGTCAGAGAAGAATGTCTACTATGTGCCCAACACTCCACTAAAAGCTTGGTTAAAAAGATTTAGGTGAGTCCAGCCAGTGGTTGAGCATCAACCTATGAACCAGGAGGTCATGGTTCTATTCCTGGTCAGGGCACATGCCCGGATTTGGGGCTCAGTCCCCAGGAGGGGACATGCAGGAGGCAGCTGATCAATGATTCTTTCTCATTGCTGATGTTTCTATCTCTCTCTCCCTCTCCTTCCCTCTCTGAAATCAATAAAAATATATTGAGGGGTGGGGGAAGAAAGACTAAAAGGACTTAGTTAAGATATGGTCTTTGACCTGAGGATTCATCAATTTATAGTAATTTCAATAGGCTAGGCAAAGCATGCATGAAGCATAATGGAAACCAAGAGGAAGTAGCAATGACTTCTTTCTGGGTTAGAGTGGTGTACAGATAGTAGAGAGAGAAAGGATATTCTTTTAGTTGAATGATAACCAGAAGATTGCTGTGTGAACATGAAGAGCAGTGGTTAAGGAAGTCTAGATCAGTGATGGTGAACCTATGACACGTGTGTCAGAGGTGTCATGCGAACTCATTTTTTTGGTTAATTTTTATTTGTTAAATGGTATTTAAATATATAAAATAAATATCAAAAATATAAATCTTTGTTTTACTATGGTTGCAAATATCAAAAAATTTCTATATGTGACACGGCACCAGAGTTAAGTTAGGGTTTTTCAAAATGCTGACATGCCGAGCTCAAAAGGTTCGCCATCACTGGTCTAGATAAAGGCAATAGTAAGAGTTAAGGTATTGTGGCATATTTGAGGGGATAAGGTAGGACATCTTGGAATCCTGACCTCAAATGAACTTTTCTGCAGGACCCCAGCATGGAGAATGTCTCAATGCAGAGCTACTCTGTTTAAAGCACTAGAGAAGGTAACAAGGAACTATAGCACCAAATGACCACAACGTTTATAGCTATAAACAACACAAATTCATTATTTTATAACTCTGGAGGTCACTGGGCCAAATAAAATTGTTAGCAGGGAAGCATTCCTTTCCAGAGGTTCTAGGGAGAATCTGTTTCCCTGCCTTTTCCAGATTCTAGAGGCTGCCCACCATTTTTGGTTCATGACCCCCTTCCTTGATCTTTAAAGCTAGAAATTTCACATCTCTCTGACCCTTCCTCACATTTCTCTATGACCACAGCTGGGAAAAGTTTGATACTTTCAAGGACCCAATGATTATATTGGACCCTCCTTGATAACCCAGATTAAACTCATATTAAGATCTTTAATAATACCTGCAAAGTCCTTTTTTCTATGTAAGGAAACATATTCATGGGTTCTGAGAATTTGGATGTGGACATCTTTGGGGGCTACTATTAAGCCTACCAGGAACCTAGAATCTTCCCCCACCATTCATTTCCCATAACTTTCTGAAGGCCCTTCTGAAGTATCCTGGGACTTCACAGACATTTTGAAATCACTGCTGTAAAGTATCTGTGTTTACCTATGAAATAACATGCCATGTGAGTTTGTTTGAAAGGGGGATGGGATGAGGGTTTGCACATTGTGCCATATTCACAGGACTTAAACATTATTTCCTTACATAGATCTGCCCTAACAAACTCACATGGAGTTAGTGTCCCCTATTATGTACTTTGATAATATCCTTTACTTCATCTGTCTCTGTGCATTTGTGTATGTAGATAAATTCAAAAGGTTCAGAGTGTGCTAAGCTGTGAAGCAACTTTTACTCACTCAGCAACCATTTTTTGAGAAAGGCACAAAAAGATATATTGATAAATAAAAAATACATTCCCTTTTCTTATCACTATTCTCCGGCTGGGGAGACAGACACTAAAGAAATGGTTCAGAATACATAACAAATGTTTTAAAATAGGACCTGGGGTGGGAAGCAGCCAGAGGTTTTCCTGGAGGACCCTGAGAGCCTGCATACCTGGAGGGGCCTGTCCATCATGGTAAGGGGACAGTGGGGTGGAAAGAGGCATGAACTACACGTCCTGAGGCTAGATGAGAAGATGTCTAAATCAGTAGATGCTCACACAGAGGAGGGATGACAGTTGAGAACTTGAATAGGACTGTATACCCAGCAGATGCCAGCATTTGGTAGAGGATAGCTACAGAGCAGGTACCTAGGTACCTGTGTCTCCCATGTCATAATGACATGTAAGCTCCTTGGAATAAGATCAACCTTAGAATGAAGTGGAGAAGCAGAGAGGAGGAAAATCTTGAAATGGCTTTGGAACTAAAATGGTTGAGAAAATCTATAAGTAATTGAACTTACCTCAAACTGGCTAAATTGAGTTTTTTTGTTCTGGTGGAATGTGGAGTCAAAATAACAATTCAGTTATGTTATGAAACAATAATCTTACATTTTTATAGACTGGAAAATAAAGACTATCAAAATTCATACTTCATACATACGTTTGTGGTTCTAAGGTGCTTCGGTTTTATTCTATCCAAATGAAGCTGGCTGTAGCTAGCCATCAGGGATTTTAAATAGGAGAGAGACAGAATCAGGTCTGCTATAGAAAAATGAGCTCAGAGGGCAGTTTGGGAGAAGACACGAAGGTTGTGGATGGCAGAACAGACAATAGATTACCCTAGACCCCTAGGTGAGAGAGAACTGTTTCCCAAATGTCCTCCCACTCTGTTGTATGCTTTAGGGTCAGAAAAGACCTCAGATCATCTGCTTCTGTGTACAGTTAACCCTTGAACAATATGGGTTTGGACTGCATGGGTCCGCTTATACCTGGATTTTTAAAAATAAGTACTGTAAATGTATTTTCTCTTCCTTACGATTTTCTTAATATTTTCCTTTAGATTTACTGTAATACTGTATATAATATATAAAATACAAAGTATGTGTTAATCGACTATTCATGTTATCGGTAAGGCTTCTGGTCAGCAAGAAGTTATTAGTAGTAATCTTTTTCTGGAGTCAAATGTTATATGCAAATATTTTACTGAGCAGAGGTTGGTGCCCATAAACCCTGCATTATTCAAGGGGCAGGTTACAACATTCTAATTTTAGAGGTGAGGTAACTGAGGCTCAGAGATAAAAAAATAAATTTCAAATAAGATTCAAGAATAATTGTTTTAGTAATGGTTGGAATGATATCCATCAAGGATAGATAAAACGTTTTTTGAAATGTTGCTCTAAATTTATCACTTGGTATATACACTGGAATCTGTTAAAATAAAGCATAAAAGTTAACTTGTCATAATTTTATGTGAATAGATTACATGAATCCCTGAGTAGATTGTAGTCTGAGATACATTCCTCATGCCTATGAAGAGACTTGACCATAATCAAGTCCAGGCAACCATTAACCTTTGGTCATATACATTGCACAAATAGAGCCTAGTGGGAAATAAAGAGGACATGGGTATTGAACCTGACCTAAACCTGCCAGTTTCTATTTCCACTGTGCCCAGCACTGACCTGGAAGGCTAATAAATAGGAGAATGAGTGTGGGGATATGGTCGTCACTAAATTTTTAAAAATCCTACTCATTGCTATTGGAATTACCAAAGGATCCTCATGTTGCAAATGGCAGGTAGATACTCGAGTATAAGCATATTTGAAGAGGCAGAGATAGGAAAGCAAAACCAGCATTGCACTGGAGGGGAATCTGAAAGGATGTAGCAGGCAGGGAGATCCCCAAGATGGGTCCAGGGGATTTGAGGGGCCATAAGCTAGTGAATATTCAACATTTACATCTATTTCTCAGTAATTCTACAGAGCTAAGTGTATAGTTTGAGCCCCATAAATATTTTTAACTGGATTCAATTTCTCAAGAACTCTGTGATTTTTTTCTCTTTTTAATTCTGTGCTTTCAATATTTTAAATGCTGCAGCTTTGGAAAGAAGAAAATAGATTTAGTCTCTAGATGCAGTCAGCATAATGATTTAGAAGCAAGTTTAGCTGTACTTTCCTGTAAACCACCTCTCTGAGCTTGATGACTTTACCATCCACTTTTAATACTTCTATTTTATTATTTTATTTTACTAGGGGATAGTGCCCTCTTTACTCCCTTAAATATTAAACACACTACAGTAATGATATATAAATTTGAAAAAGGAAAAACATCATTTGAGTCCCAGCACCATCAAATTGAGAACTTTTTACTTATATCTTTTTTCTATTCTTTTTCATATACATACACCTTTTTACGGTGGTGACCATAATGATTGAATATCCTGTTTTCTCACTTAACGTTATTTGTGGTACATATTTCCACATTTCTATATAGTCATCACAATCACTGTGAAGGCATGCTTTTCAAGGTTTTGCAACTGCCTACCTCTAGTTTTTTTAGTTCCCAGTCCTTTGTTTTATCTCAATCTGCATAAAATCTGAGAAATAGATTTTATTCTGCTTGCTGGGTTTATGCTACTTAGCTCAAGTCATCAGAGATAACTTTTAGCTTTGCATTTTGATCAGGCCTCTTTCAAAGTGTTATGTCACTGTAGTTGAATTTCAATGCCATCAATTTCAGCTACTAGATTGAAGATGTGTATTAGGGCATTGCAGAAATGCTGGTTTCCAGTTCTTTCCTGTTGGGGAAGTGCCAGATAACACAGCTTTTGCTGTAATAGGTCTGCACAGACTGCAGCTGGCATGCCACGTGGGGCTGGAGAATTGTGAATTCAGTCACTTTCCACCCTCCCTTTGATTACCACAGACAGAGCCTGTCCCTGGGAATTATCAGCAAATTTTGGCAGGGAAGTAGGCAGGACAAAAGTCAGGAAAAGGGCTGTCCAAGGGCTGTGGGGTAAGGGAGTGCCTTTGGAGTTAGACCAGAGTGGTGGTTGTGATGGAAAAAGAGAAGACATATATGCTGTATATGTGACAAGAATTCTCCAGACTTCTAGAAAAGATTCAAACATTCACTTAAAAAGAATATTTCCTCTTTATGTCACAGACTCCTTTGTGAATCAGATAAAAACTATGCACTTTATTCCCTCCCTCAAAAGCAGGCTCTCATAAATACAAAGCATTGTATTTGATTCCTCACAAGCATCCATAAGCAATGTTAGTATGAAGAAGCTCATTCAGTAAGGAAGATCCAGGGAGAGAGATGGTTGTGACAGTATTTCCCAATACTTTTCCTCTGATTTTTTATTTTCTTCTTGAGAGAAATTTTATATTTTCTTAGGGATTTTCAGCCTCATTTAAATAAATGGTGGTGATAGCCCTGCAAAGTGTAGAATCAGTGAGGAAGAAAGGGTTAAGACTCTGGGTTCTATATTCTGACTTCTTGAGCTCAGAATTTTATCTAGGTATGGTATTTTCTCTCTCTAAGCTTCAGTTTTTCATCTGTGAAAAGGGAGTGGTCATTCTTAAGTGTGAGGATTAAATAAGATCATACTTATGAAGCACATTGCACAATGCCTGACATGCATTGTGTATTCAGGAACTACAGCTATTATTATAGTTTTTAATTAAGATTCCAAAATAGGTTTTGCCTCTTCAGGTTCATGAACCAAGTAGCCAAATACCTGCATATATCATATATAACTGGAAGTGGGCATTTCAAACCTCTAAATGAAATCAGAAAGGGACTTTTATCATTATATTGGATTCTGCAGATATTACCAAAGATAATCATTGATATTACCCTTGTCTTTTAAAACATTCCCATGACTTTGCTAATATTTTATGAAATTTTGATAATTTAGAGAATAATTGTGTTCAGGTTTACATGCATATTTCACAAGTGTTCTATAGATTAAGTTACTAGGTTTTTCAAAGAGGGAAAATACTGGCTAAAGCCTCTGTTTCATTAATTGTAGGCTGCAGGAACTGTCTAGCAAGAAGACAGGGTCAGGGTCATCCTGAGCAGCAGGGAAATGTTCATTATCCAATGAAAATTATGGCTTAAGAAAATCCACTTGTGTGTGTGTGACAAATTTAATTCATTAACTCAGTCCCTGTACATACAAACTTGAGGCAGGTTTATCCTACCAAAGGGTGAGTTTTGGTGTTGTTTCCATTTAAAACATGTTTTCTCTGTGATCTCCTACATCCTTTTCATTCACCATCACAGCATTCATCACACTGCTACTGTTTGTTTCATCTTCTCCACTATAAGCAGTGTGAGGGAGAGACTGGCTCTGTCTTGTTCATTATTTTATTACCACATGTAGCACAGTGTCCAGCACTTAGTCTTCAGTGAATTCTTATTAAAAGAAAAATAGCCCAACACCAATGGGTTATTGAACAGTATGACATAATTGTTAAGAACTTGGACTTTGCAATCAGTGAGGCTGGCACCTATGTCCCAGATTTGTTGCATGTGAGCGATGACTACCTTGTGCCAGTTCTTTAACCTTTCTGAGTTTCATTTACTCATCTGTAAAATGGTGCTAGTGATAACTAATCCAAAGGGTCATTGTGAGCATTAAATAAAATGATGTATCTAAAAATGTTCAGAATCA
This sequence comes from Myotis myotis, assembly GCF_014108235.1. Taxonomy (NCBI): domain Eukaryota; kingdom Metazoa; phylum Chordata; class Mammalia; order Chiroptera; family Vespertilionidae; genus Myotis; species Myotis myotis. The sequence goes on from NW_023416346.1 coordinate 43,513,280, forward strand.
TATATGGTGTGAGGTAAATATTCTGTGAATTGTAGCTATAATATTTTAATGATGAAATTACTCAAAATGCTCATTGTTGACTATGAATTGTTGTTTGGAGGAGGAAAAGGAAAGTTTGAATAAATGGTTTAGATTATAGAAAAATGTAGACTATACAACATTCTGAAAATGGATTGAAATATTCCATTGGAATAGAGGCATCTGAGAGGACATTTAATAGGATTAAATAAAATATTACTCTTATGAACGATATAATGCCTTCAGATATGAAAATGTTAGCTAGATATTACCAACAAAAGTGCCTAATTTTACACAAGATGCATTTATTCTAATCATGTGGCAGAAGCTCATCCCATATGCTTTAGGGAAGAATGCTCTTAATTCATTACACCTTTTAGTCAGGGAGCTATTTTTCATGTGTAGTGGTTGTGTCACTGAATTTTGACAGACAGCACTTGAGTCCCCATAGAAATGCCTTTCAACTACAAGGGCTTGTGTTTCAGTTTTTAACATGTTCAGACTCTTTTGTCTTTCTTTCACTAAGGCCCTATCTACTTTGTGGAGAGATATTGTCTATAGTTTGTATTTGGATGTCCTTTATTCCTCCATTTAGAAAGTTTCACTGAGTGTCCATGAGTTGCTAGCCTCTGGATCCCTGCCCTTATGTACCTTATACAACCTTAAAAGCTTAAAGGGACTTTATGGGGCTCCTGGCTCTACCTATCCATTTCAGGTTCGGTAAGTGATGGCACAGAGAGGGGAAGTGACTTTTCTAAGGTCAGAGTGCTATTTAGGGACAGAGTTGGTGCTAGATCGTAGGTCTCCAAATGTTCAGTCCAGTCTGTGCACCTTCTGATAATGCTAGACTTTGAGAAATGATTCATTGGTCCCCATTACACTGACTTGGCTTTCAGTCACTTGTTTCAGGTAGGAAATTCTATGCTGTGCAGGTGAAAAGAAAATTCAGTCATATTTTTTTCTAGAAGGAAACTGATGACTCACATCAGCCTTGACAAACTGCTGGGCACAAGGTTGGCTCAAGCTGATTAGTTATCAATGTGTGTAAAATAGAAGGAAGAACTTGGGAAACAATTTAGTTGGATTAGCTGGAATTTCCTCAGGTTATTTTCCAACTCAGAATTTAAGAAGTTTGGGCTGATGATATTATGGAGATAAATGTGCAATTTATATATAAGTACATAAGAGTATAATATAAATAACAATGTTCTCATAATGTCACCAAGCAGAATTTCTGTTGCTATCTGGGTTACTCATTCATGTATTCCTTCTTTCCACAAATACTCATGGACTGGACATTGGACATACTGTGGATTTAAAGATGATTAAGATTGTTATCAAGGATCTTGGAATCAAGATTTCAGGTAGAATATAACAGATGATGTGGGCTTTTTTGGTGTTTTGTGGTATACTAAAGAAAGACTGCTGGTGAGCATGCTGTATACATGAAAGCCTAAAATGAATGCCATTCTTTATACCTCTCAGAAACTCAGATATCCTCCAACTAGCCTTTCAAAAACTAGCCTTTCAAATGAGGCAGGCCTCATTGTGCTTTTAAGGGTTAAAGAATCATAAAATCATTGGAAAAGGTTGTGATTGTCAATAAAGAATATTACATTTTCTCTTCTCCAGGAACTACTTCTCTTCCAAGGAATTTGTGGCTTGGCTAGGGACAGAGAGTTATCAGGCTTCCCATGGGTTTGGTGAGGACTGACTGCTTGTATTCTGCCATATTGTGCTATGCCACCACCTGCCTAGTTGGGCCTCTGCCTACTGCCGCATTCATCTGAAGCTGAACTACTCCTTTGTTAGGAAATCTTGCCTACCACTGGATACTCCCCATGCTGCAGGCTTTAACCTCTGCTTGTTGTTTGTTGCTAGGCTCCCACAGTGTTTCAGCCTCTTATCAGGATTCTGTTCTATAATTATTGTGCTGTGCCATAGTCCAGGAAATCGGCACAGTCTCAGGATTTGGGCTTTCCTTGGACTGGCCAGTCTCACTGCCCAGTGTCCACTCCACACCCTCACCAGGGTATCCCAAGTTGTGATTCTGGCAGCAAAGACAACTACCAAATGGCTGAAAATATTTGGTACTGTATTTTTATTAATTGGCTTCAGTGGTTGATTTTGTTTTATTACATACTCCACCACATCCCCAAATGAAATGTGTTTTTTGTTTGTTTGTTTTTTACCAACATATCAATAATCACACTTCTTATAAACAAAAGATTACACTGGAGGTAAGAGAACACTAGACAGCTACTCTAAAGGCATATTGTCAGAATGTTTGACAGGTGCCAACAGTACAAGACTAACATGTTGATGTTATTTCATTTAATAATTTGATTTTCCATCTTTTTTACACCTTAAAAATTGTTTTTGAAATGTTTTTATAGCATATGCCCTACTAATGCCAGAGAGGCCACATAGATTGTTATTTGCTCCTTGTTGTCAGATTTTAAAAGCCCAAGAGGTTCTGAATCAACTCATATCCTTTATTCTCTGTTTGAGTCTATGTGGGGACTCTGAAGAAAAGTTCTATGCTATAATCAAAGAAATCTTAATGAGAAAATTATACTATCAAACAAAATCCAGTCTAAAATACTGTACTCCTGGGTTAAAGAAGAGTTTTGTCTTAACAAAAGTTTGCACATCTGTTTGGAAGCTGTATTTCTTTGATGTGTTTTACAATTTAATAGCCTTAAACGAGGCTTTTTGGCAGACCCAGATATACAGTGTATTCAATAAAAGGTACACATACTTTCAAAATCAATGTATTTACTTGTAAGGAATGTTAACATGCTGCAACCTTCCCTACTCTTTGGGCCTGACCTATGCTCACATATTTTTTACTTCCATGGGAATAGAGATACAGATAAGCTAGTCTCCCAATTTATGTTACCTTGAAATGGTTGCATGAATTAATTCAATTTCAAAGTCCTGTCTGCATACTGTTAACATTTTAGTAATATTTCCCAGTACAATTATCTTTTTAAATTATTTTTGGTTTATTATAAAATCACTCCATGTTCATTATGAAAATATTGGAAAAGCAGTTTATTAAACCTAAAATGTACCCAAACCTGCATATCTTTCCTGGAAAGCAATTTAGAATTTATAGGCATCTTACACTAAAAAAATAGCCTAGACCTCTGAGATTTTGATTAGTTATTAGACCCAGTAAATTCTTTTCTATTTTTAAGAGGGCTATGTGTTATTCATTCGAAGGGTTTAGAAAATGCAGCAGTGTATAGGGAAAAGAATAACAATTGCTCATAATTCTACCCCAACACCTAGAAAGAAATTCTGTTGACATTTGATCTATGTCATGGCAGATATTTCTTGATCGAATTGAGAACCCAGTGTATACCAGGATACTAGTACAGTTTGATATTGTACATTTTTGATTAACAATATAGCATAAGCATTTTCTGTATTACCAAAATTTCTTCTTAAATATACAGTATTCCCCCTTATCTGTGGTTTTCCTTTCCACATTTTCAGTTATAGTCCAAAAATATTAAGTGAAAATTCCAGAAATAAATAATTTGTCAGGTTTATATTATGCACTATTCTGAGTAGTATGATGAAATATTGTGTCACCAGTTGCATTCCATCTAGGACATAAATAATTCCTTAGTCCAGTGTATCCACACTGTATATGCACTTCTCCCACTGGTCACTTAGTAGCTGTCTTGGTGATCAGATCAATTGTCACTGTATTCCAGTGGCTGTATTCACGGAACCTTTATTTTATTTAATAATGGCACCAAAGGACAAAAGTAGTGATGCTGGCAATTTGGATATCCCAAAGAGTAGCCATCAAATGTATGCATATATAGCAAAAAAAATACAGTATATACAGGCATACCTTGCACTTGGCAGATATTGCATTTATTTATTTATTTATTTATTTATTTATTTATTACAAATTAAAAGTTTGTGGCAATTCTGCATTAAGCAAGTCTATCAGTGCCATTTTCCCAACAGTATTTGCTCATTCCATGTCTCTGTCACATTTTGGTAATTCTCACAATATTTCAAACTTTTTAATTATTAGTACATTTATTATGGTGATCTGTGATCAGTAATTTTTGATATTACTATTGTATTTGTTTTGGGGTGCCACAAACCATGCCCATTTAACATGGTGAACTTAACCAATTTTGTGTGTGTTTTGACTGCTCCACCAATCAGCTATTCCCAGCTCTCTCTCCATCTCCATCTCCTCAAGTTCCCTACTCAATGAGACGTAACAATATTGAAATGAGGCAAATTAATAACTGTGCAATGACCTCTAAGTGTTCAAGTGAAAGGAAGAGTCACATGTATCTCACTTTAAATAAAAAGCTAGAAATGATTAACCTTAGTGAGGAAGGCATGTTGAAAGCCAAGATAGGCTGAAAGCTAGGCCTCTTGTTCCAAATAGCCAATTTTGCTTAGCATAATACTCTCCAGGCCTATCCATGCTATTGCAAATGGTAATAGTTCTTTAAAAAAAATCACCATGTGGTATTCCATAGTATAAATGTCCCACAGGTTGTTGTTGTTTTTTTATCCACTCATCTGCTGATGGGCACTTTGGCTGTTTCCAAATCTTAGCAATTGTAAATTGTGCTGCTATGAACATAGGGGTGCATATATCCTTTCTGATTGGTGTTTCTGGTTTCTTAGGATATATTCCAAAAGTGGGATCACTGGCTCAAATGGGAGTTCCATTTTTAATTTTTTTCGGGAAACTCCATACTGTTTTCCATAATGGCTACACCAGTCTGCACTCCCATAAGCAGTGTACGAGGATTCTCTTTTCTCCACTTCCTCACCAGCACTTGTCATTTGTTTATTTATTGATAGTAGCCATTCTGACAGGTATGAGGTGATATCTCTTTGTATTTTAATCTGCATCTTGGATGATTAGTGACTTTGAGCATTTTTTTCATAAGTCTCTTGGCCTTCTGTATGTCCAATTTGGAGAGGTGTCTATTTAGGTTCTTTGCTCTTTTTTTTTTTATTGGATTGTTTGTCTTTCTTTTGTTAAGTTGTATGAGTTCCTTATATGTTTTGGAAATTAACCCCTTATTGGATTTACTTTTCTCCTTTGTCAAATATTAATTGAGCATAATGGCTTGGATCTATTTCTGGGTTCTTTGTTCTGTTTCATTGATGTATATGCCTGTTCTTGTGCCAGTACCAGACTGTTTTGAGTACAGTGGCTTTGTAGTATAACTTGATATCTGGTATTGTGATTTATTTAACTTTGTTCTTTCTCAATTTTGTTGCAGCTGTAAGCCAGCCAGAAAAAGGTAAGTATCACATTATCTCACTCATATGTGGAATCTAATGAACAAAATAAACTGATGAACAAAATAGACCCAGAGACATAGAAGCATGGAACAGACTGATGACTTTCAAAGGGAAAGAGGGGGTGGGTGAGGAATGATTAACTGGGGAACTTATATGCATAGCCCATGGACACAGACAATAGAGTGGTGAGGCCTGGGAGGGGTGGGTGCAGAATAGAGGGGCTGAATGGAAAAAGACAGACAAACAAAGGGGACATCTATAATCCTTTCAACAATAAAGATAAATTAAAAATAAACAAAAAACCCAAATAGCTAAGTTATGAGTGCAAAGGAAAAGTGTTTGAAGGAAACTAAAAGTGCTATTCTGGTGAACATACAAATGATTTTTTTAAAAAAAAGGAAAAACAGCTTTATTGTTGATATGGAGAAAGTTTTAGTAGTCTGAATAGAAGATTCCTTAAATCAAAGCCTAATCCAGAGCAAGGCTCTAACTCTCTTCAAATGTATGAAGGCTGAAAGAGGCAAGGAATCTGCAGATGAAAAGTTTGAAGCCAGTAGAAGTTGGTTCCTGAGGTTTAAGGAAAGAGCTGTCTCCATAACATAAAAGTGCAAGGTGAAGCAGAAAGTGCTGATATATAGGCTGCAGCAACTTATCCAAAAGACCTAACTAAGATAATTAATGAAGGTGGCTACACTAAATAACAGATTCTCAATGTATACAAAACCTTATTTTGGAAAAAGTACTTTGATAGCTAGAGAGGAGAAATCAATACCTGGCAACAGAGCTTCAAAAGATAGGCTGACTGTCTTGTTAAGTACTAAGGTAGCTGGTGACTTTAAATTGAAGCCAATGCTCATTTACAATTTCAAAAATCTTAGGGCCCTTAAGGGTGATGCTAAATCTACTCTGCCTCTGCTATGTAAATGGAACAACAAAGCCTGGAGGACATCTGTTTACAACATGGTTTACTGAATATTTTAAGCCCTCTCCCCCCTGTTGAGAACTGCTCAGAAAAAAAGATTCCTTTCAAAATATTACTTCTCACTGACAATGCACCTGGCCACCCAAGAGCTCTGCTGGAGATATACAATGAGATTAATGTTATTTTCATGCCTGCTACCCCCACATCCATTCTTCAGCTTGTGATTTAAGGACTAATTTTGACTTTTTTTTTAAAAATATATTTTATTGATTCTTCACAGAGAGGAAGGGAGAGAGATAGAGAGAGTTAGAAACATCGATGAGAGAGAAACATCGATCAGCCGCCTCCTGCACATCTCCCACTGGGGATGTGCCCGCAACCCAGGCACATGCCCCCGACCGGAATCGAACCCGGGACCTCTCAGTCCGCAGGCTGACGCTCTATCCACTGAGCCAAACCGGTTTCGGCCTAATTTTGACTTTTAAATCTTATTATTTAAGAAATACATTTCATAAAGCTACAACTGCCATAGATAGTGATTCCTCTGATGGATCTGTGAAAAGTCAACTGAAAACCTCTGGAAGGGATTCACCATTCTAGATGTCATTAAGATCATTAATGATTTATGGAAAGAAGTCAAAATAACATTAACAGGAGTTTGTAAGAAGTTGATTCTAACCCTCTTGGATGACTTTGAGGGGTTCAAGACTTCAGTGGAGGGAATAATTGCAGCTGTGGTAGATATATCAAGAAAACTAGAATTAGAAATGGATCCTGGATTCTCACAGCCAGTTGGCCTGGAGGTCAAATCCCCCCAGTGTTACTTACAACAATCAAGGCTTAACTACAAAAAGACTGTGCACAAAGACCACTAGGGGGTGCACCAAGAAAGCATAAAAAATGTGGAGACAAAGAAACAGGGCACAAATGACAGAAATGGAGGAAAGCAAAATGCTGGATATAGAGTTCAAAACCACACTCTTAAGGTCTCTCAAGAACTGTCTAGAAGCCACCGATAAATTTAGTAAGGCCCTCGAAAAGACTGGTGAGACCGCTGATAAATATAGTGAGATCCTCAAGAAATCAAATGAGACCCTCGATGTTGTGATAAAGGACCAACTAGAAATTAAGCATACACTGACTGAAATAAAGAATATTATACAGACTCCCAACAGCAGACCAGAGGAGCGCGAGAATCAAGTCAAAGATTTGAAATGCGAAGAAGCAAAAAACACCCAACCGGAAAAGCAAAATGAAAAAAGAATCCGAAAATACGAAGACAGTGTAAGGAGCCTCTGGGACAACTTCAAGCGTACCAACATCCGAATTATAAGGGTTCCAGAAGATGAGAGAGAGAGCAAGATATTGAAAACCTATTTGAAGAAATAATGACAGAAAATTTCCCCTACCTGGTGAAAGAAATAGACTTACAAGTACAGGAAGCGCATAGAACCCCAAACAAAAGGAATCCAAAGAGGACCACACCAAGACACATCATAATTAAAATGCCAAGAGCAAAAGACAAAGAGAGAATCTTAAAAGCAGCAAGAGAAAGAAAGTCAGTTACCTACAAGGGAGTACCCATACGACTGTCAGCTGATTTCTCAACAGAAACTTTGCAGGCCAAAAGGGAGTGGCAAGAAATATTCAAAGTGATGAATAACAAGAACCTAAAACCAAGATTACTTTATCCAGCAAAGCTATCATTCAGAATTGAAGGTCAGATAAAGAGCTTCACAGATAAGGAAAAGCTAAAGGAGTTCATCACCACCAAACCAGTATTATATGAAATGCTGAAAGGTATCCTTTAAGAAGAGGAAGAAGAAGAAAAAGGTAAAGATACAAATTATGAACAACAAATATGCATCTATCAACAAGTGAATCTAAGAATCAAGTGAATAAATAATCTGATGAACAGAATGAACTGGTGATTATAATAGAATCAGGGATATAGAAAGGGAATGGACTGACTATTCTTGGGGGGGAAAGGGGTGGGGGGGAGGCGGGAAGAGACTGGACAAAAATCGTGCACCTATGAATGGGGACAGTGGGTGGGGAGTGAGGGTGGAGGGTGGGGTGGGAACTGGGGGGAGGGGAGTTATGGGGGGAAAAAAGAGGAACAAATGTAATAATCTGAACAATAAAGATTTAATTAAAAAAAAAAGAAGTGGATCCTGAAGACTGACTGAATTGCTGCAATTTCCTGGTAAAACTTTACCAGATGAGGAATTAATTCTTATGAATAAGCAAATAAATCAGTTTCTTGAGATGGAATCTACACCTGGTGAATATGTGGCTAAGGTTGTTGAAATGACAACACAGGATACAGAATATTACATTAACTTAGTTGATAAAGCAGCAGCAGGGTTTGGGAGGTATGGCTCCACTTTTGAAGGAAGTTCTACTGTGGGTAAAATGGCATCAAACAGCATCATATGCTACAGAGAAATTGTTCATGAAAGGAAGAGTCAATCCATGCTGCAAACTTCATTGTCTTATTTTAAGAAATTGCCACAGACACCCCAACCTTCAGCAGCCACCACCCTGGTCAGTCAGCAGCCATGAACATTGAGGGAAGACCCTCCACCAGAAAAAAAAATTACTAATCACTAAAGGCTCAGATGATGGTTAACATTTTTTTTTAGCAATAAAGTATTTTTAATTAAGGTATGTACATTGTTTTTTAGATATAATGCCATTGTACACTTAATAGACTGGGTTATAGTATAAGCATACCTTTTATACACACTGGGAAACAAAAAAATATGTGTGACTAGCTCTGTTGTGATATTCTTTTTATTGCAATAGTCTGCAGCAAAACCAACAATATCTCCACAGTATGCCTGTATAGGATTTGATACTATTTGTGATTTCAGGCATCCACTGGACTCTTGAAATTTATCCTAGCAAATAAAGGGACTACTGTAATCTTTAAAAAATGCATAGTATTTTATATTAGGAGAGTGCCATAATTAGCCATTCTTTAATAACATTTAGGTTTGGAAAATTTATCTCCATTTTATTTGACTTTGCAATGAATATCTTTTTACATAAAAAAAGAAAATTTGCAAAACTACAGAAAAGTAAAAAGAATACAAATTACAATTGCCTGTAATAGACTTACTATAAATATATATTTTCCCATTTTATACAATTTGCAACATCATTATTTATATGTGTATATAAATAAGAATATATAAAGTTGATACATATTATTTATGGGTTCCATATTTACAAATTCCTCTAGTTGTGAAAATTTATTTGTAATGCTAAAATCAATACTCATAACTAGACAACCTGGAGGAAATGGACATATTCCTAGAAAAATACAACCTTCCAAAACTTAATGAGGAAGACTCTAAAAATCTCAATAGGCCAATAACTATGGAAGAAATTGAAGCAGTCATCAAAAAGCTCCCAGCAAACAAAAGCCCGGGGCCAGATGGCTACACAAGGGAGTTTTACCAAACATTCAAGGAAGAACTAAAACCTATACTCCTCAGACTATTCCAAAAAATTCAAGAGGAAGGCACACTTCCAAGCTCATTCTATGAAGTCAGCATTACCCTATTACCAAAACCAGATAGAGACAACACAATGAAAGAGAATTACAGGCCAATATCCCTCATGAACATAGATGCCAAAATCCTCAACAAAATTCTAGCAAATCGGATCCAGCATTACATTATAAAGATGATACACCATGACCAAGTAGGATTTATCCTGGGGATGCAAGGATGGTACAATATCCGCATATCAATAAATGTGATACATCACATAAACAAATTGAGAGATAGAAATCACATAGTCATAACAATTGATGCAGAAAAAGCATTTGACAAAATCCAACACCCTTTCTTGATAAAAACCCTCAACAAAATGGGAATAGAGGGATCATGCCTCACCATAATAAAAGCCTTACATGACAAACCTACAGCCAACATCATGCTCGATGGGCAAAACTAAAACCATTTCACCTAAAAACAGGAAAGAGACAGGGATGCCCACTTTCACCACTCCTGGTCGACATAGTTCTAGAAGTGCTAGCCATAGCAATTAGACAACAAGAAGAAATAAAAGGTATCCAAATTGGAAAAGAAGACATAAAACTGTACATAGAAAACCCTAAAGACTCCATCAAAAATTATTAGACTTAATAAATGAATTCCACAATGTAGCAGGATACAAAATTAACGACAAGAAATCTATGGCATTTCTATACACCAACAGTGAACTTACAGAAAGAGAGACTAAAAAAAAAAAAACCCATTTACCATCACAACAAAACCATTAAGATACCTAGGAATAAACTTAACTAAGGAGATAAAAGACCTGTACTCAGAAAACTACAGGCCACTGTAAAAAGATATAGAGGAAGATATAAACAGATGGAAGAACATACCTTGTTTATGGATTGGTAGAATCAACATCATCAAAATGTCCATACTACCGAAAGCAATCTATAGATTCACTGCACTCCCCATTAAAATAACAATGGCATATTTCACAGACCTAGACCGAACTCTGCAAAAATTCATCTGGAATTAAAAAATGACCCCGAATGGCTGCAGAAATCCTGAGAAAGAACAAAGTAGGTGGGATCTCAATGCCAGATATCAAGCTGTATTACAAAGCCACTGTTCTCAGAACTGCCTGGTACTGGCACAAGAACAGACATATGGATCAATGAAATAGAATTGAGAACCCAGAAATCGACCCAAACCACTATGCTCAATTTGACAATTAATATTTGACAAAGGAGGAAAGAACATACAATGGAGTCAAGACAGTCTCTTCAATAAATGGTGTTGGGAAAATTGGACAGATACATGCATAAAAGTGAAACTAGACCACCACCTTACACCATCCACAAAAATAAATTCAAAATGGATAAGGGACTTAAACATAAGACGGGAAACCCTAAAAATACTAGAGGAATCCAAAGGCAGCAAAATCTCAGACATATGCCAAAGTAATTTCTTCACCAATACAGCTCCTAGGGCAATGGAAGCTAAAGAGAAAATAAACAAATTGGACTTCATCAAAATAAAAAGCTTCTGCACAGCAAAAGAAACCATTAACAAAACAACAAGAAAGCCCACTTCATGGGAGAACATATTTGCCAATGTTATCACTGATAAGGGCTTAATCGCCAACATTTACAGGGAACTCATACAACTTAACAAAAGGAAGATAAACAACCCAATTAAAAAATGGGCAACAGGCCGAGGCTGGCTTGGCTCAGTGGATAGAGCGTTGGCCTGCGGACTCAAGGGTCCCAAGTTCGATTCTGGTTAGGGGCATGTGCCTTGGTTGCAGGCACATACCCAGTGAGGAGTGTGTAGGAAGCAGCTGATCGATGTTTCTCTCTCATCGATGTTTCTGACTCTCTATCCCTCTCCCTTCCTTTCTGTAAAAAATCAATAAAATACATTTTTTTTTAAAAATGGGCAACAGACCTAAATAGATACTTTTCAAAAGAAGACATAAGAAAGGCCAAGAGACATGTGAAAACATGCTCAAAGTCACTAATCATCCGAGAGATGCAAATCAAAACGACAATGCGGTACCATCTCACACCTGTCAGAATGGCTATCATCAACAAATCAACAAATGACAAGTTCTGGTGAGGATGCATAGAAAAAGGAACCCTTCTGCACTGCTGGTGGGAATGCAGACTGGTGCAGCCACTGTGGAAGACAATATGGAGTTTCCTCAAAAAAGTAAAAATGGAACTGCCATTTGACCCAGTCATCCCACTTCTAGGAATATATCCCAAGAAACTAGAAACACCTATCAGAAAGAATATATGCACCCCTATGTTCATAGCAGCATAATTCACCATAGCTAAGATTTGGAAACAGCCTAAGTGCCCATCAGTAGATTAGTGGATTAAAAAACGGTGCTACATCTGCACAATGGAATACTTCACTGCGGTAAAAAACTAAGGAATTCTTACCATTTGCAACAGCATGGATGGAACTGGAGAGCATTATGCTAAGCAAAATAAGACAGAGAAAGATAAACATCACATGATCTCATTCATTTTTGGAATATAATGAGCAACATAAAATGATGAACAAAAACAGATCCAGAGACAGAGAAGCATGGATCAGACCGTCAAACCGCAGAGGTAAGGCAGGGGAGGGTGGGGTTAATGGGGAGAGATCAACCAAAGGACTTGTATGCATGCATATAAGCCTAATCAATGGACACAGACACCAGGGAGGTGAGGGTATGAGTGGGGGAGAAGTGTAATGGAGTGATAAGGACACATATGTAATACCTTAATCAATAATGAAAAATATAAAATAAAAATACTTTTTAAAAATAAAAAGTAAATAAAATAAAATAAAATAACATCAGTACTCATCGTGCTTTCATGGTTACTCATGGAAATTCACAAATTGGCAAAATATGTCACCCAGCACTCACATTCCCAGCTGATACTGAACATCTTGATAAAGAACATCTGCAAAAAACATATAACTAAATTTTTTCTTGCTTCATTTCTTTTACTATAAACAAGTGTTCTCTTCACAGTCTATTAAGTGCCATGTTTTTCTATTTTATAAATTTTTTGTTGGTGATGTGTGGGTATAACATATAGAGAATTGTGTTTGTGTATTTTATACACACCACGGTATTGTACCCTACTCTTTCAATTTTTATTATGTTAACATTTTGTCATGTTACTAAATATTTTTTGCAACCCTGATTAATGGCTACCTGATACAACTAAAGATATACTATGATTTCATCAACATTATCTATATATATATAAAAGCCAAGTGATAGGAATGACCGAATGACCAGAATGACTGGTCACCATGATGCGCACCGCCGTGGGCAACAACCGGCCTGATTGGGGCCCCAATCAGCCCCCCAACTGCCCGTGGCCCCTCCCTTTGGCTGGCCCCACCCCTGATCAGCCCCCCCAGCCTGGTTGGAGGCAGAGCAGCTGGCCAACTGCCTGTACCCCCCGCCCCCACTGGCCTCATTCCCTATCCGCCCTCCCACCCCAATCAGGGGCAGAGCTGGCCGGCCAGCCAACCTCCCATGTCCCCTCGTCCGCTAGCCCTGCCCAGCCCTATGTGCCCCCATCGGGTCAGGTGGCTAGACCCCACCCGTGTACAAATTTGTGCACCTGGCCTCTAGTACTATTGTAAAATATTAGGTTTCAAAATTGTTGCTGACAATATCATCCATCACATCAATAGGTTAGAAAAGGAAAATCATGTGGTCATATTTATAAGTGTACAAAAAACATTTGACAAATTCTACATTCTTTAATGATAAAACTATCAGCGAACTACAAACAGAGAACTCTCTCATCTTGATAAAAAACCTCTGCAAAAAACATACAACTAACATTATAATTAATGGTGATAAGTTATATGCTTTCCTGCTATGATCTGGAGCAAGACAAGGACATCCCTGCTTACCAGTTCCATTCAACAGTATACTGGAAGGCCTACATACTTCTATAAGATAAGAAAAGGAAATATAAGGTATATGTGTTGGGAATGAAGAAATAAACCTGTTATTTACAGATGACATTATTGTCTTTCTAGAAAATTCTTAAAGAAATAACCCTGGAACTAATAAACAATTGTCATAAGGTTGTTGCATACAAGGTTAATACAAAAGTCAATTGCTTTCTTGTATACCAGCAGTGAACAATTGGAATTTGAAATTAAAACATGATACCTTACATTTATGCCAAAATGAAATAATTTTCTGTAAATCTAACAAAATACGTATAAGATCTAAATGTGGAAAACTCCAAAACTAAGAAAGACTCAGTCTTATCAAGATGTTAGGTGTTTCCAAGTTGATTTATAGATTTCAGGCAATCCCAACCAAAATCTCAGCAAGTTATGATGTAAATATTGAAAAACTGATTCTAAAATTTATATGGAAAGGCAAAAGACCCCAAATAGCCATCACAATACAGAAAGGGAAAAAAATTTGGACTGACACTACTCAACTTCAAAACTTACTATAAAGCTACAGTAGCAAAGTGTGGTAATGGTCAATAGACAAATAAACCAATGGGGCAAAAATAGACCAGAAATAGACCTACACAAATATAGTAAACTGATCTTTGACAAAGGAATAAATGAAAAACAAAGAAAATCCAATAGAGAAAGGGTTGTCTTTTCAATAAATGGTGTTGGAACAACTGGACATCTACTTGCAAAATATTAGACTAGACACAGACTTTACATTTTTCACAAAAAATAGCTAAAATGGATCATAGAATTAAATGTAAAATCTAAAACTTCTAGAAGATAAAATAGAATATCTAGGTGACCTTAGATTTATTGATGACTTTTCTAGATATGATATTAAAAGCAGTCCAGTGAAGAAAAAAATTCAAAATTTGGACTTCATTAAAATTAAAATCTGCTCTGCTAAAGACACTGTTAAGAGAATAGAAAGAAAAGTCACAGATTGAGAGAAAATCTTTGCTAAATACATATCTGATAAATGATTATTATATAAAATATACACAGAACTCTTAAAACCCAACAATGAAAACAACAACCCAATTAAAAAGTGGTCAAAAGATCTGCATAGATACCTCACCAAGGAAGATATACAGATAAAAATTAAGCATATGAAAAGATACTCCATATCATATGTCACCAGTGAATTATAAATGAAAATGACAAGATAACTGCTACAGATGTATTAAAATGCCTAAAATCCAAAACACTGACAACAGTGAATGCTGGTAGAAATGAAAAATAGTACAGCCACTTACATACACACAAAAACCTGCACACAGATGTTTATAGCATCTTTGTTTTTAAATGCAAAAACTTGGAAGCAACCAAGATGTCCTTCAGTAGGTGAATGGATAAATTGTGGCACATTTATAAATGATGTAATATTTAGCAATAAAAATAAATGAATTATTATGCCATGAAGACATGGAGCAACCATAAATGCATATTGCTAAGTGAAAGAAGCCAATTTGAAAAGGCTGCATACCTTTTTTTCAGCTAAGACATTTGGAAAAAGTCAAAACTCTGGAGACTGAAAAAAATCAGTACTTACCAGGTGTTGAAGGAGCGGGAGGGATTAATAAGTGGTACACAGGGTATGTTTAGGGCAGTGAAACTTTAGGTATGATGCTATAACAGTGAAAACATGTCCTTCTACATTTGTCAAAACTGATAGAATGAATGACAACAAAGAGTGAATTCTATGTTCTTTAGTATAATAATGTATTAATATTGGTTCTTTAGCTGTAACAAATATACCATACTAATGCAAGATGTTCATAATAGGGGAAACTGTGTGGGATGGGGTAGGGGGAGGGTTGAGAGGGTGTATAGGAACTCTGTACATTCCAGGCAATTTTTCTGTAAACTAAAAAATAAATAAATAAATAAAAGCTGCTCTAAAATACAAAGACTACTAACTGAAAAGTTCCTGTTGAAATATCAGACAACCCTGTCATTTTGAAGTTCTACTTTTGTTATTCATACTGCAAATAGCATATCCCTGACATAAGGAAAAGGCTTATCATATAGTTTAATATATGTTTATAAATGTCTCAACAACCAAGATGTACATGCATTCCACTAAAATTATCTGCCTAAGCAAAGGTCACATGTCCAGGTCTCCTGAAGTGTTTGTGGTGGTATGTTAATACAACTGGGGTTAAAATTCCTCACCCCTTTCCTCCAGCCTTTGATGAGGCAGAAGAGGCAATCTCAGGCTTTTTGGAGTAGGCAATCAAAGGCACATATGGCCTAAGGGACTTGGAGCTTTCTAAAGGGCAGGAGCTTTCTAAGATGCAGTACTTGAGCTTTAATCAAACAGCCACAAATGCATGTGCTGTTTCTTATTCTCCAGGGCCACGTGGATTTTGGTGTTGAAATTGCTTTGGCACCGGGAGCAGCTGGGGAATTGGTATGCAGGGCTTTGTCTGTTGGCTTAAATAGAGAAAAAGAGGAATCATAAAGAAAGCCTTTGGTGGTTAGTTTTGTTCTGGGTCACCTCGAGTTCCAAATATATGGCAATGGCTTGAAGCTGTGAATGATAGATCCTTTTCACCCCGCACTCCTACATCTCTCAGACAAGGGGTGGTGAAATAAGGGTTCCATGATTTGGTACCCCTCTGTGTTTTGAAATTGTGTTTATAACAATCTGTGAGAAGTAATGAAAAATCCTCAGTAATGTAAATGTGTCATAGAAAGGCAAGGCTTTCTTTTTCTTCCTCACCCCTCAAAGGGAAAATGAAGACAGCAGTGCCTAGGATAACTAACTGTACACTGCCATCAAAAAAAAATTGCTCCTGATTTTTTATATATGTTCTTATGTTTGAGATATGCAAGGCATGTAGACAAACTAATTAACATATGCATTGTTAGATTATAACAGACAAGCAATCAACTGTAAGTACTGGTAAATGCCATGAAGTATCTAAACCAAGGGTGCAGGCACAGTGAGTCCAAGATTCAGTTCAATTTAGCATACATGTATTGAGCACATACTAGGTCCTCATTTTTGGAGATGGTCACTTTTGCTACTCAGCTGTCCCCAGTGGTTATTTTGGTTTGGAATTCTGAGTTGCTCTAAGTCATATTCTTGTTAAGCATCCAGAATATTCCTTAGGCCCCCCATTTAGGAGTGCTCTAGAAGAATCTTCCCTCTTACCTACATAAGAATTTACTACAATGCTTCCTGAACTCCTGAAACATGCAAACATGGTTCTCATATTTTCAAGACCAGATTCTGTACCTTCCTAAAATGACAACTGGCGAATTTGATGAAGTAATGTATAGTAGAATCTTTTAATTGTAGAACCCTGAAGAGAAAAGCTGGTGAGCCACCTTTCCATTCTCTAGTTGTAAGCATTCATTTAAATGATTTTTTGGAGAAAGTTTTTATTTTCTATTTTAGTCCTTTCTTCCTTTCCTGAAACAAAAGGATAACACAGATGTTGTGAATTTTAAGGGAGGAAGGAGGGACAAGTGGTCAGTATCATAACAGCAGTGTGAAGGAGAGATTTTAAGCAAGGAGATGTTCCTTTTGTCACTTCACAATTCTGCTTATATTTTGAGTCTTGTCTCTAGACTCAGTGTCCATGGATAAGGTTAATGAAGTGGTAAGTCTCAGTATTATTCTTTGTGATGGACTGAATTATGTTCCTCAAATTCATATTTTGAATCCTTAATCTCAAAGGTGTTGGTATTTGGTATGGGGACTTTATAAAGTAACTAGAGGCCTGGCGCATAAAAATTCATGCACTGGAGGGGGCGTCCCTCAGCCCGGCCTGCCCCCTCTCACAGTCCGGGAGCCCTCAGGGGCAGGAGGCAACCAGACAATCAGGGAAAGGCGATGCCCCATCACAACTCTGCTGCTGCCACTGCTGGCAGCACAAGCCTCGGCCTGCCCTGGTTACCTGAACCTCAGGCAGTCCTAGGTGGCTGGGCAGCCACCATCCGAGGCTTGCCTGCACCGCGGGCCGGCCCTGGGTGGCTGGAGGGCTGAGGGGACTGGAGGACTCTGGAGGCAACTAAGAGGACTGTGAGCCACCATCTTGTGGCTGTGGGCACTGCCATCTTTGAGGGCGTGGCAGTCAATTAGCATATGCCTTCTTTATTATATTGGATTAGGCTTAAGTGAGGTCATATGGGTAGGGCCCTAATCTGATGGCATTGGTGTCATTATAAAAAGAGGCAGAAACACAAAAGTGCTCTCTCTCTTTCTGTGTGTTCACTTGGCACCTTGTTCATGGATTTCTGGCCTCCAAAACTCTGAGAAACTGTTGTTTCAGCCACCCAATCTGTTATTTTGTTATGGCAGCCCAAGCAGGCTAAACTATAATATAGTCTGTAACTCACATTTCATATCATGGAACATTTGTATATTATTCACCTGCTTAAGGCAGTGTCTTCAGTGTTACCTTCAGTTCAAGCATTTATTCTACCCTAGGATAATAGGCATTGATAGTTGTCTAGAGTTAGCACAACTCTCCTTCTTTTGGATCTATTAAATGTCACAACTTCACACACACCACACTAATATAGGCAAACTAGACCAAAGGCCATGTATTGGCCAGGTCTCTATACCGACACGTGAGTAACTATGGTAAAAATAGTTATTCACCCATTGCTATTCATAAGTCCCCCACAATTCTTATGTCAACAATGATCTGGACTTTGAAGAATTAATTTTAGGACCTATAAATTCTTTTAAAGTGTATACTATTTCTGTAGGTGGTTGATGAGCTTTATTAAAGTTAACCGATGGTTAGCCGATGGCCTGGGAAAGACAGCTTGATGTTGGAGGAGAAGTGCCTATTTGGGCTTGTGTCATGTTATACTTTAGTGTATGGCAGAGAAACATCAAAATGGAAAATTCCATTAAAAATATACATTGATTACCTAAATGGATGGGGAAATATATATATATATATATATATATATATATATATATATATATATATATATATATTTATTAGAGGCCCAGTGCATGAATTCGTGCACCAGTGGGGTCCCTTGGTCTGGCCCATGGGATCAGGCTGAAACTGGCTCTCTGACATCCCCTGAGGGTCCCAGATTGTGAGAGGGTGCAGACCAGGCCGAGGACGCAGGAGGTTGGCCAGGGGGGAGGGACCGTAGGAGGGCTCCAGAGCATGTCGATCTCGCTTAGTCCCGTTTGGATGGACCCCAGCAGCAAGCTAACCTACCAGTCAGAGTGTCTGTCCCCTGGTAGTCAGTGCACATCATAGTGAGTGGTTGAGTGGCCTTAGCATATCATTAGCATATTATACTTTGATTGGTTGAACAGATGACTGGACACTTAGCATATTAGGCTTTTATTATATAGGATACATCAGGTTTTTTTTTTCTTTTTGGTCACATCTTCCTCAGAATCTCAATTTATAAAATAGATACAAATGAAACAACTTTAATTACATTAGAGGTGGGCTACCTGAGCAGTAATGCCTTATCAGACACGCAGTGGTTCTCAACTTTCTGGTCCTTTAAATACAGTTCCTCATGTTGTGACCCAACCATAAAATTATTTTTGTTGCTACTTCATAACTGTAATGTTGCTACTGTTATGAATCGTAATGTAAATATATGATATGCAGGATGGTCTTAGGCGACCCCTGTGAAAGGGTCATTCGACCACCAAAGGGGTCACGACCAACAGGTTGAGAACCGCTGCTTTAGAGCAATGAGGCTCTGCAGTATCACTTTTTAAAACCTTGCTTACTTAAAGTATGTTGCTCTTTATAAGATTTGATTCTTTGGGAAAATATTGAATAATTCTTACTGAAACATGTTGTAAAGGATATTAAGCTATTGCCAAGGCGTTGCTAAGAGATATACAATATTATTCAAAAAGAATGAAAAGTAAGGAGTGATACTGAAGATACTTGCTTGGCAAACAAGGCTTGCAGATTTACTCATGCTACACAGTGTTTCAAGAAAGAGCAACCAGAGGGTTGTGGCTGCCTTCAAGTTCCCTTCCCACCCATCCCAGTTTGAGGTAGAATTTTTGGTCTTTTTCAAAGAAAGCATAAGGGGACAATAGCAAACTTTTCGGTTATTAGATATAACTTCTGGCAAGCAAGTAGGTGGCATTGAGAGATGATTGACAGTATCAGTGGAATAGGCCAGACACAAGTACTTTTGTGCATAATATTTAAAGTGCCACTACAGCCCTAGCCAGTTTGGCTCAGTGGATAGAGTGTTGGCCTGCAGACTGAAATGTCCTGGGTTTGATTCCAGTCAAGGGCACATACCCGGGTTCCAGGCTTGATCCCCAATAGGGGGCGTGCAGGAGGCAGCTGATCATTGATTCTCTCTCATCATTGATGTTTTTATCTCTCTTCCTTTCCCTCTCTCTCTGAAATCAATAGAAGTCTATTTAAAAAATAAATATATAAAGTGTCACTACATGAGTGCCCATAGTAGACATTTAAGTAATATTCCCTTCTTCCTCCCCCTAATTTGTAAGTAGAAACTAAGATTTTTTTAGCTCTTCTAATAGAAACTACAGTTAGCCCTATTTGGAAGGAGTATGGTTTGAAATCCTTATATGAAATTAAATTGTGAAGTGAATTAATATAATTAGATCAATTAATTCACTTGCGAATTTAGTTTTCTTGGCTGGGTTTGAAGAGGTGGTTGGTAAGTAAGCTAAAATGCAAATTATAGTGACATCAAGCCCCTCAAACATAAAGGCAGAGCTAGTATTTGGGGAGGTGGGAAAACATAATCATACAAAGCATCTCAGAGCAGACTGAATGGGCCCTTCATTACCCTGGCCCATCTAGGAACCTTATCCCTGCTCTGATACTGGGATAAAAATGAGGGAAGTTACAGAAACCTTACCACAAATTATATTGTTTGCACTTTTAAAAATGGGTATATTTGGCTATCAGGTGGTTTTTCTGTCATCCAAATTATTTTAAGAGAGAAATACCAGAATTTATAATCAGTTGATATATTGAGGAAATTATGGTAGCCAGCTGAGAATAGTGGCCAACAGAAAGAAGAAACAGAATTGGCACCTGAGTAGCAAAGTGGAGTGCTGATAGGGAGTGGAGGGGATAGGACAGCTCTGTTCTATATTGTTGAAAGTATGAAATTAGGAATGGAAGCGGATTCTTGAATTATTGGTTAAAATAATATAGGGGGTACACGTTGGCCTTGCACTGAATACATTTGCTAAATAATTGAGCTATTGTTTAGAAACTCATTACTTGAAATGTCAAAAATTTAAGGACTGGGTTGAATTACCTTTGAAGACATGGAAACGGCCATTTATTTCCTATTAGCTGATGATCCCCCTGTGTGCTTTATATGTATTATTCTCATTGAACCTTTATGACCAATCTGCTAGGTAATTATTATTTTCTCTAGTTTATGCATGTAAATTCTGAGCTCATTTATCCCATCAGTCTAGCTGCAAACTTGTCAATTTGAAAAAATCTAATCCAAGTTCTCATTAGTGCATGGAATGGAATCATTTATGTAAATTATGTAATGTAACATTATGTAATATAAATGTAAACAGTTTTGAAAGTTACTCCTACCATTTGGAAATTTTGAATATTCTCTGCTTTAAAGAGGAGCACATTTCAGTTCATAACCATCATAATCTTGGGTATCATTTGGGTCTTTTATTCCTCTATTATTGCCAAACCTG
The DNA here is from genome assembly GCF_014108235.1 of Myotis myotis. Classification (NCBI taxonomy): domain Eukaryota; kingdom Metazoa; phylum Chordata; class Mammalia; order Chiroptera; family Vespertilionidae; genus Myotis; species Myotis myotis. The sequence goes on from NW_023416346.1 coordinate 43,534,710, forward strand.
GAATTAAGTTTATGAAGGTGATTCACTTAAGGCATTTAGATCCTCCATGACAAGGTGGAAATAATTATTTCCTCATACACTTAATTGGAAAAACAAAATAATGTCTTTTTCTTTCAAATTAATCAATAAAATCATGTAATCAAACACACACGTTGGTATGAATCCAATTTCTTATTAAATTGAGATGTTTCATTTGCTCTTTCTCTCTTAAATAAATTAAATACAATTACAGCAAGAGCCATAGAAATTCACTGAGATATTGAAAGGAAAGCTCACAAAACTGCAACCCAAGAAGTACTAGTATTCTATTATATTTCAGAGTATAGCTAAAGGAGGCAGGCCATGGAAAGTGTGCTGTACTATGAGCGTGGAAATGAACAGGACACTCACTACAAGCCATACTCCTATGTGTCTTTAGTTTGGTTTTTTTATCTTTAAAATAGCGTATTGGGTTAGCAGATTTCTGTAGGCACTTATTAAACTTTCTAAGATGTATGTGAAATGGAAGTTCTTCCAAGTATTTATACTTAGACAAAGATCAGGCTGATATATGAGTCTACTCATTCAAATGACATTCCCTTATTCTCTCTACTAGAGGCCGAGTGGACAAATTCATGCATGAGTGGGGCCCTTGGCCTGGCCAGCGATTGGAGCTGATCAGGGCCTTCTTGCCCAGTCCTGATTGGGCTGATAGGGCTGCCTGGCCAGGGGGAGGGGCTGTGGAAGGTTGGCTGTGAGAGTGCATTGACCACCAGGGGGCAGCTCCTGCATTGAGTGTCTACGACCTGGTGGTCAGTGCACATCATAGCGACCAGTCATTTGGTTGACCAGTGGAATGGTCACTTAGGCTTTTATATATAGAGATTAATATCTATTAAGATTAGTCTTGTACTGACTTATTTGGTGTGCACAACAGGAAATAATTCACTTTTGGAGAACAAGAAAAATAGGTTTATTTGGGTTATGCTTATTAATTTGTGCAGTTATTCAGTGTCTGCCCTTTGTATTCAGCATGTCTCCATCAAAATAAAGCTACGGATGATCCAAGATGGTGGCCGACAGGACAGCAGTGAGAGAAAGAGTGCGAGTGAGTGAGGTAGTGAAAGGGGAGTGCGTGGATGTGTGGGCGTGTATGTATGTGTGAGTGAGGGACAGTCATATTCCACAGGACTTTTGGGGGCTGGCGGACCAGACTGCCTTGGCTGGGCAGCCTCTACTACCACTGAAATCTATCCCAGGGTGGCCAGCTCTGCTGCAGAGACTGTGTCATCTTGAAGGGGAGAGCCCAGGCTCACCTCCACCAGGGGAGACCTCGGACACCAACCAGGACCCTACAGCCTCACTGGCCAGGGACCAGCTGCCTCGGCTGTGAACCCACAGACACTGAGACTCCAGCCTCCCTGGCTGCGGGTGCCTAAAAACTTTGTCCAGGGGGAGACAAAGTGGCACTGAATATGTGGATGGGCTCTGCACCTTCTCAGGAGTAGATAGAAGGAACAGCTGAATCAAATAATATCCACCCAGATTAGGTGAATTAAACACAGCTGGAGAGACAATCTGTGGATTTAAAGGTCAGAGGTCTCCTGGAGAGAGGTGGGTTTGGGGATCTGGGCTGGAGGGAGAAATGCCTGCAGCCAGGACTAGAGGGAGACTGCAACCCATCAAATCTACGGCCCTTGGGGTCATTGTAGCACTCAAATGTGGAAGGGGGTCCACAGGGCTGCTGGCAGCAGGGAACTCTAGATCTAAGCCCACAGCCCCAGAAGGCTACACCCAGAAAGGCAGCCTGAAGTTCTTCACCAGCCGTTCAGTGTCGGGCGGGAGGGGGTGGGGGAGATGCACAGTAGCACGGTTGCTCTGTTTTTATAATTTCCTTGCTTTTACTCACTAAACCTAGTGCATAGGATCTTTCAATTATAGTCATCAAGGCTGTGGTGCAGAGGAAGGGGGTTTTGTGGAAGCTGGGGAGCAAAATTGGGAGAGGCAATCAGGAAGCCAGCTCTGGGACAGTCCAATCCCTCCAACCCTGAACAGACATTTTTCTCTTGAAGACCAGGCCCCTCCTAGCAGTGCAGCCAGACCCAGACTTGAGCTCAGCAAGGAAACAAAGATTCTGAATACCCTCAGGGAGCCCTCAGGGACTGGGCTGAGGGGCCATTTGGTCCCAGAAACTAATACAGAAACATCAACACCTAGAGGCGATGTCAGAAATAGACGCTTGTGTAAATACAACTGAAAGCAGGCAGAAAAAACAAAGCAGGCAGATTGATTCCACTTGGCTGAAACCCAGGGTGTGGCATCTGACACAGAAAAGTGGATCGCTGGGAACTTCAACACGGTACTGGCTATCTAGCAGGAAGCTTAGATATGGCAGGCAGAACAGTAGAGAGGAGTCTTAAACCAGCCCCCATGGGACATTAAAACTCAGCTGAAGTGAACTTCACTTCTTCACTTTTTTATTTTTTTATCTTTTACTTAAGAAACTAATTTTTTTCTTTTTTCTTTATTTTTTAAATTATTATTATTAATATTTTTTTAACCTTTCTTATTTTTGGATTAGTGTCCTACATTCTATTTTTATTTTTTATCATAATTTTACTCTAGCTCATTTTTTTCCTTATGCCAACACTTTCTTCCTCACTTCTCCCTTTTTCATCCTATTCCTCTTCTTCTGTTCCTACTTTAGTTTTTTTCTCTCTCCTTTCTTTTTCTTACTCCTTGTTAAAAATTGATCTTCTTTATCTGCTTTATTGATGCATTACTATTAGAGTAGTCTGTTGGTTTACTCATATATCTAATTTCCTCTCCCCTGCACCAAGTGCATGCACCCTTCTTTTATCTCTTTCTTTGCTAGCCAATTTTTTTCTTGTTGTTGTTCATTTGATTGTTTGTTTTTGTTTTTCATTCTTTTGTTTTTCCTCTCCTTGCTTGCTCCCTTCTTCTACTAATAGCTTAATTAGTTTCATTCACCGAACTCAGGCCTATCTGCTCCCTACACTATTCTCCTTTTCCAAAAATAGCTGAATATATTAATATACAGATTAAAGAAAGGGGAAAATTTATATATATGTATATTTAATATAAATTTTAATTATTATTTATTATTTTTTCTTGAGTATTTTGATTTTTAATTTTTTTCTTATACACGCATTCTCTTTCTAACTCCTCTATACTGAATCATGGCCATTCCCCCATTCATTAAATTCTTTTGCCTTACCTTCTGGAAATAAGCTCTGTCTCTTCAGATTCAGTGCCCCCCGCTTTTTTCTGGGTGTTTGTTGTTTCCATTTTTTGGTTTAGTTGTTGGTTTTATGGAGTTTTCTCCCCATATACATATATTTTCCCCTTCTTTTTTATTCTTTTTCTTTTCTTGTTTGTTTTCCTTTTCATTGTTTGATTTTTTCCTTTATTGATTAAGATATTACAAATGTGTCCTTATCCCCCCAATGTCCCCTCATCCCCCCAATCCTGCCCTGACCCTCAGCCCCTGTTGTCCATATCCATCCCTTATGCTTATATGCATGCATACAAGTCCATTGGTTGATCTCTCCCCCTCACTCTCACCCTCCTCTACCTTCCCTCTGAGTTTTGAGCATCTGATCAATACTTCTCTGTCGCTACATCTGTTTTTGTTCATCAGTTTATGTTGTTCATTATAATCCACAAATGAGTGAGAGCATGTGATATTTATCTTTCTCTGAATGACTTATTTCACTTAGCATAATGCTCTTCAGTTCCATCCATGCTGTTGCAAATGGTAGGAGTTCCTTCCTTTTTACAACAGCTTAGTAATCCATTGTGTAGATCCATTCATCTGCTGATGGGCACTTAGGCTGATTCAAAATCTTAGCTATGGTAAATTGTGTTGCTATGAACATAGGGGTGCATATATCCTTTCTGATAGGTGTTTCTGGATTCTTGGGATATATTCCCAGAAGTAGGATCACTGGGTCAAATGGAAGTTCCATTTTTAGTTTTTTGAGGAAACTCCATACTGTTCTCCACAGTGGCTGTACTAGTTTGTATTCCCACCAGCAGTGAAGGAGGGTTCCTTTTTCTCCTTGTCCTCGCCAGCACTTGTCATTTGTTGATTCGTTGATGATAGCCATTCTGACAGGTGTGAGATGGTACCTCATTGTGGTTTTGATTTGCATCTCTCAGATGATTAGTGACTTTGAACATGTTTTCATATGTCTCTCAGCCTTATGTATGTCCTCCTTCAAAAAGTGTCTATTTAGGTCTGTTGCCCATTTTTTGATTGGGTTGTTTATCTTCCTTTTGTTAAGTTGTATGAGTTCCCTGTAAATGTTTGAGATTAAACCTTTATCATAGATATCATTGGCAAATATGTTCTCCCATGCAGTGGGTTTTCTTGTTGTTTTGTTGATGGTTTCTTTTGCTGTGCAGAAGCTTTTTATTTTGATATGGTCCCATTTGTTTATTTTCCCTTTAGTTTCCATTGCCCTAGGTAGGAGCTGTGTCAGTGAAGAAATTTCTTGGGCATATATCTGAGATTTTGCTATCTGTGGATTTCTCTAATATTTTTATGGTTTCCCATCTTACATTTAAGTTCTTTATCCATTTTGAGTTTATTTTTGTGTATGGTGTACATTGGTGGTCGTTTCATTTTTTTTGCATGTGTCTGACCAAATTTCCCAGCACCATTTATTGAAGAGACTGTCTTGACTCCATTGTATGTTCTTGCCTCCTTGACAAATATTAATTGAGCATAGTGGTTTGGGTCGATTTCTGGGTTCTCTATTCTATTCCATTGGTCTATATGTCTGTTCATGGGCCAGTACCAGGCAGTTTTGAGAACAGTGGCTTTGTAATACAGCTTGATATCTGGTATTGAGATCCCTCCTACTTTGTTCTTCTTTCTCAGGATCGCAGCAGCTATTTGGGTTTTGTTTTGTTTTTTTTTTTTATTCCAGATGAATTTCTGGAGAGTTCTTTCTAGATCTGTGAAATATGTTGTTGGTATTTTAATGGGGAGTGCATTGAATCTATAGATTGCTTTGGGTAGTATGGACATTTTGATGATGTTGATTCTACCAATCCATGAACACGGTATGTTCTTCCATCTCTTTATGTTTTCCTCTATCCCTTTTTTCAATGTCCTGTAGTTTTCTGGGTAGAGGTCTTTTATATCCTTAGTTAAGTTTATTCCTAGGTATCTTAATTTTTTTGGTGCAATGGTAAATAGAGTTGTTTTTTTAATTTCTCTTTCTGTACGTTCTCTATTGGCATATAAAAATGCCACAGATTTCTTGGTGTTAATTTTGTATCCTGCTACATTGCCAAATTCATTTATTAGGTCTAATAATTTTTTGACGGAATCTTTAGGGTTTTCTGAGTACAGTATCATGTCATCTGCGAATAATGACAATTTTACTTCTTCTTTTCCAATTTGGATGCCTTTTATTTTTTCTTTTTGTGTGATCGCTTTGGCTAGCACTTCCAGTGCTATGTTGAACAGGAGTGGTGAATGTGGGAATCCTGTCTTGTTCCTGTTCTTAAGGGAAATGGTTTTAGTTTTGGCCCATTGAGTATGATGTTGGCTGTAGGTTTGTCATATAAGGCTTTTATTATCTTGAGGTATGATCCCTCTATTCCCACTTTGCTGAGAGTTTTTATCAAGAAAGGGTATTGTACTTTGTCAAATGCCTTTTCTGGATCAATCGATATGACTATGTGATTTTTGTGTCTCATCTTGTTTATGTGATGTATCACGTTTATTGATTTGTGGATATTGTACCAGCCTTGCATTCCTGGAATAAATCCCACTTGGTCATGGTGTATGATCTTTCCAATGTAATGCTGGATCCAGTTTGCTAGAATTTTTTTGAGGATTTTAGCATCTATGTTCATCAGGGATATTGGCCTGTAATTCTCTGTTTCTTTGTTACTGATGTTGTGGCCCCACACCATAACAAAGAAACAGAATTTCCGGAGGACGAGGCCCACAAATCAGGATTTTAAAGAGATTCCCAGGTGATCCTAATGTGCAGCCAAGGTTGAGAACCACTGCTTTAGGAGCTGTGTAGCATTATTTGGAATGGAATATTTTCCCCTCCAGTAGGACCTTCTTTCTGTGAACTTGGCTATTTCAGAGAGTGATTTATCATTTGCATAATTGGGAAACATTGCTTCACTAAAGAAAACGGGTAAAAATGAGAGAAAGGAGGACATCCACAAAGGAGAATAAGGTTTTGCCCAGAGTAAGAGAGGGGGAAAAGAAACCTTGATGGTATTGGAGAACCTCACAGTATTGTTTTCTGCTCATGATATTGACCATAGATAAGACTGGAAGACTTTTCCGTTATATAGGCTCACAGCATTTTGCATCAGTTGTGAGAACAGCTAATGGTGATTTATATAATTTTGTTTCTAGAAATAAGTTTGAACTACCTTTGCAAACAAAGGAATGACCATTTATTTTTTTTTGTTATCAGCTGCTCATTGTATATCTATAGGCATGGGAAAAAGTAGGTTTACCATTACATTGTAACATTCTTTGAGTTAATGAAGCTATTGTAATAACCATAACCTGCATGTCTTTCCATATGAAAAGTTGTAAACCTACTTTTACTTACCCCTGTATTTTTATCATTTCCATTTACTCTTCATGACCACTCTGCTAGGGAGTTATTATTGTCTCTGGTTTATAGATGAGGAGAGTGACGTTCAACAATTGTGCGGAAATTTTCTCACCTGTTTCCAAAGTTATACTCCTTTCAGACTTTCTCCTTCTAAATAATTACTTTATTCCAAATACAATCATGTCTCTTACCTTTTGGACTTGGCAATTATCAGTATTTAACTCCACACACTAAAGATATTTGGGTTTTATTCTCATCTGTCATTTTCAATTATAGATGCCTTGGGTAGGGTACCATGTCTCTGGTTCTAGCCCACCAGTAACAAACCTTTAACACCCGATACTAGGCTAAAATCCTAGTTGAGTGCTGCCATCACCTCTACTTAGTCCCTTTTTATGCCTCTGCTAGAGAAACAGTAACCTTGTACTCATGCGTTCTTCAAATGAAATGCAGGCAAGGTTCTTGTAAAGAATTTGTCATGGATTGGACTAAGGTCTCACAATTATAGACAATAGTTAGAATCAGAATTTAAATCCAGGTTTATCTGGGACCCAAACTTGTTTTTCTTTATTCTGTCATCATACTTTCTAACTGAAAATCAGCAATACTAGAAAACCCTACTTATTGGGAATGCCTATCTTACTGTGGTTTGTTTATTTGTTCACATAGTCCCCTGGGTCCTATGAATTTGGTCTTACTGACTCCAGAACATGTGGAATTTAGCCAGTTCTTGAGAATAAGCAGGACATCTTCTTGCCTCTTAAAGCTCTGTTTTCAGAATGTCTTATATCTGGCACTGTCACTAATTCATTAGTCTGGAGAGCAGATAAAAAATGCCAGCTCTGTGCTGGCCTCTGAAAGCCCTGCTTTTTGTATATTAACTTATTTAACCCTTTACATCATTCTGCTCTGACACAGTTACTATTATATACTTTCTAGAGGCCCGGTGCACAAAAATTTGTGCACTTGGGGAGAGGGGTCCCTCAGCCCGGATTGTACCCTCTTGCAGTCTGGGACCCCTTGGGGGATGTCCACCTGCTGGCTTAGGCATGCTCCCTGTGGGATCGGGCCTAAACTGGCAGTCAGACATCCCTCTGGCAGCCTAGGAGCCCACAGGGATTGTCCACTTGCCAGCAGGGAGCAGGCCTAAGCTGCAGTCAGACATCCTTAGCGCTGCTGAGGAGTCAGGAGAGGCTCCCACCACCACTGCTGTGCTGGCAGCCATCAGCCTGGCTTGTGGCTGAGCAGAGCTCCCACTGTGGGAGCGCACTGACCACCGCGGGGCAGCTCCTGCATTGAGCATCTGCCCCCTGGTGGTCACTGTGTGTCATAGTGACCAGTCATTCCCAGTCATTCTGCTGTTAGGGTCAATTTGCATATTACCCTTTTATTATATAGGATAGAGCCCTGGTGCACGGGTTGGGGCCAGCTGGTTTGCTCTGAAGGGTGTCCTGGATCAGGGTGGGGGTCCCACTGGGGTTCCTGGCCAGCCTGGGTGAGGGGCTGAGGGCCGTTTTCAGGCTCTCCAAGCCCCCCAGTGGGGACCCTCACCACATGGGGTGTGGCCAGCCTGGGTGAGGGGCTGGGGTCTGTTTGCAGGCTGGCCAAGCCCCCCAGCAGGAACCCTTACATCATGGGGGTGTGGCCAGCCTGGGTGAGGGGCTGAGGGCTGTTTTCAGGCTGCCCATAGCCCCTTCAGGATGGTGGGGGGGTCCTACTGTGGTGCCTGGCCAGTCTTGGTGAGGGCCTGAGGGCCGTTTTCAGGCTGGCCACACCCCCTTCAGGGTGGGGGTCCCCACTGGGGTGCCTGGCCAGCCTGGGTGAGGGGCTGAGGGCTGTTTTCAGGCTGGCCACACCCCCTGGCGACCCAACCTCGCAGCCTCTCCTTTTTTTTCTTATTTTGGCAGGCTGGAAGCAGGTATCTGGGATTTATTTATCTTCTATAATTGAAACTTTGTAGCCTTGAGAGGAGCCAAGGTCCAGCCAGGCCAGGCGGGAAGCTTGGCTTCCTCCATTGCCGGGGGCAACCCAAGCCTCTTGCTCACTCCAGCTCCGTGGCCACTGCCATCTTAGTTGGGTTAGTTGCATACTCTCTCCTGATTTGCTGGTGGGTGTGGCTTGTGGGTGTAGCAGAGTGGCGGAGTGATGGAGTGATGGTTAATTTGCATATTTCTCTTCTATTAGTGTAGATTTTACATATAGGGAAACTAAGGTATAGAGAGGTCAAGTGACTTGGCCAAGGATAATATATTAACTATTTATCAGATTCATGTGCTCCCCCACATTATCAAGGCCTTTTGTAGTCAGGCAGGACCATGAAGTTATTTGTGGTCTATGGGCTGCAAATATAAGTGATGTCTGTCATTTCTGTACTGAAGCAGTTAAGAGCTAGTGTGCAACTCTCTAGCCCTCTTTTACCTGCCTTGGTGACTTGGAAGGATGCAGCTACAAAACACTGAAAACTCTGCTAGCCTGGATTTCTGAGTGATCATGTGGAGTAGAATCTCCCAGTGACCCATGTTGGAGTTGTAGCTTGAGTGACAAATAAGCCTATTTTGCATTATGACACTAAGATTTTGGGAGTTAATTTTTACCACAGCATTACTGAAACTATCTTGCCTAATATAGTGGCAGATCCAAGATTTGAACCCAGGGATGTCTGTGTCCAGAATCTGCATGTTGTTGTATTTTCAGGATAAAGTCTGAGCCTCCATGCTCATCTAGGTAATACTGATAGCTTGCTTAGAAGGAACCACGTGCTGGCTGAAACTTGGGGACTTTAGAAATGTGGCAAGTCCATGCTCTCCTGAGGAATAACTATTGATCTAAAACAGCTATTAAAACTGGTGATTTTCCCATGGCATTATCCACCTCTGCCCTATTAGCAGTGATTATAGGAAAAAGGACATGATTATCTGTCAGCATATTTTCACATTTTTGATTAAAAATGTATTTTCTAGTCCTGGGCATTTTGCTTTTACATTGCATATATACTGGGATGCCATTATAGTTTTGTGTGTGTGTGTGTGTGTGTGTGTGTGTGTGTGTGTGTGTGTATTTGTAAACATGTGGTGCATTATGGAAAATATTACCCTTAAAAGCTTTAGGAAGCCTCTACTTCATGCATTTTGCTAGTTCCTTTCCACTAAATCTGAATTAGTATATTAATTAATTATTGGAGTGGGTGTTGCTTGTCAAAAGGAAGAACTGTATATGGTAGTTAAAAGGCATCTTGGTACATTTCTAAGCTGTGTTGGGCATTACTCTATCTCTGTTGATTGCTCAGAAACTCTCCTAATATGAATTCACTAGAGGACTGGTGCATGAAATTCATGCATGGGTAGGGTTCCCTAGGCCTGGGCCGGTTAATCAGGGCCAATCGGGGCTTTCCGGCTACTGGCTGAGGCCTCTCATCATTCCATGCTACACCCTGGTGGTCAGCGCACGTCATAGCAAGTGATCAAACTCCCAGTCTGTCGGTCGAACTCCTGAGGGAATGATTTGCATATTAGGCTTTTATATATATACTAGAGGCCCGGTGCATGAAATTTGTGCATGGGGGGGTGTCCCCTCAGTCCAGCCTGCACCCTCTCCAATCCAGGACCCCTCAGGGGATGTCTGACTGCTGGTTTAGGCCCCAACTGCCCCCCTTTGCTGGCCTGATCACCCCCAACTGCCCCCTCCTGCTGGCTTGGTCACCCCTCATGACCCCCCCCGCCAGCCTGGTCACCCCATGCAGCCTGCTTGTTCAGTCATATGGTAGTCCCACACTAATCCCCCTGCCGGCCTGGTCGTAGGCAGCCATCTTGTGGCATGAGGGTTAATTTGCATATTGCCTCTTTATTATATAGGCTAGATTAGGAGAAAATATTATTCCAAGTGAAACTAAGATGTGTATTTGCATAATTTACAGATCTGTATTTGTTATTCACTCAATTATATGTTGGTTTAATTACAAAGTTATTAAGCTATTTTCAGAAATATTTGATATCTGTCTTTATGATGTGTAGCTCAATTTTATTCTGAAGAAATTTAGTTATACCAACCATTAAAAGAATATAATCCAAAGTAGAAGTTTCTATAGTTGGTTGACAAAACAATCTTGTTTTATTCTTTACCAGTGAATTGATAATTGGCTCATCAGCTATTTGAAGCCTCATGAATTGTCCTGCGTAGGTATAGCAGTAAAATATGAGACCCTGTACTTTCTCCTGAAGAATATTCAATTGAAGGAAAATTTTAGTATTTAATAATTATGTATTAGATTTGCAATATCTCCTGTGCTGTTTGTTCTAGGATTAAAAGGTGATGGCCATTATAGAGATATAATTATGATTTTATTATGGACAGAGCTATAATTTTTCCTCTCATGGTGGAGAAGATTTTTGGAGTTTCCCTTCACCTGTACCTTTTTTTGTTCATAAAGATCTGCTGGAATCCCATGAAAATTTAGGTCACACACAAGAAAAACCTTAACTGAAATGCATTTTCTCTAGGCCCAACAATAAACCTGGCAGAAGAATACAAAAGCTTTCTACTTAACATCTCTCATTCTCTCACTGTTTCATCTGCATAGTCTTAGGCAAATATATTCATGAATATTTATTACTGTGGTTAGGTTACTTTATCATAGCAAGGATTCTTAACTGATACCATTTCTGCTGCTTTAAGACATGTTGAGAGAAAGGGTAAGTTTAAGTATAGATTTAAAACTTTTCTTGGTTTTTTTTTTTTTTTTTTTTTTTTTTTTTTTTTTTTTTTTTTTTTTTTTTTATGAGGGCATGTTTTTGAACCTACAAATTTTATTCTTCATCAAGTTAGATGACCAAATCAATGAAAACTTGAATCGGTATTAGAACTATTTTTATAACTTGCTGAGTCACTAACTAGCTGTGTGACTTGGGCAAGCCTTTCTGGGTTTCATTTTTCTCACTTGAAACATAGGAGGGTTGGAGGATCATCTCCAGGATCAGTCACAGCTCTGAAATGCTTTGATTCTCAGACACACTAGTAGATGACCATGTTTTATAATTTAACTATCTTTGTATAGAGTTGCGCAGCTTTGTTATATTTAGTCTTAAAAACCGAACATGTTCATTGGAAACTGGTTATAATCATTATTTAAATTTATTATTCTGTTTCTCAAATTATTTATGTGTGTTGTCCTGGTTTTTTAAAGATATTTTTTCTTAGGCCCCTCCTGCCTTATGACTCATAAGAATCACAGTGCTTTTACCTGCCTTACCTTAATGAAGTCCAAGAGGTTAAGTAGTTCTTCAGAATTATGGAGGCAGAGGAAACAAATGTTAACTACAGTGTTCTCTATGCTTGGAATTTACATTAGAAACCTCTTAATCATTGTTGAAATGATACAGTCTAAATAACATGTTATCCCATGTATACATTGTGGATTATGTTTGGATAATTATTCTGATATATTTTTTGCTTTGGGGACACATTTCCTTACTAAGGAAAAAATGGCACTGGAAAAGAAAATTTATTTAATAATAGCTTAAAGAAGCACAATTAAAAGGATAATTTTAAATGATTACCTCTTTATAAGCAGTGTAATGTAATAGATCATGAATGTTTAAGTTAAAGTTATGGATTTGCCTCTCAGTTCTAATAGCTCTGGGACTCCATCAGTTAAAACAAAACAAAATAAATAATCCCAGAGTTATTGTGAGAGTTGGAAGAAAATAATTTTATATGCAAATCTACCAAAATACTTGGTATTTACTAAGTTTTGGCTGCTGTTGTAAATGTTGTTGGTACTCCATCATGTCCCTTCAATCTGTATGATTCTCATTCTTAAGATTTGTGTCTATGCCTGAGGCTTTGTCCCAAGCTGTGGAAGGCTTCTCTGCTAGCAGGAATGGCACTGGTGGAAAATTAATGCTCTTGAGAAGCAGTAGTCAATCATTGATGACTGATGGTTGGTGCATATATTCTCCTGCTCCAACAGGGGTGTGTGTTCTCTACTGGTCCCATGGGATTAAGTTCAAGTTGACTATAGTATTGGTAACCTGACTAGACATACCTCATTGGCTGCTTCCTCTTTGCTGTGTTGTTGCCCCACTGTCTCTTAAAGATATTTACTGGAACCAACAGTTAAGGAAATTACTTATACTTGAAAAATGATTTTTTCCTAGGGACATATTTTCTTTACCTTAAAATCATCTAACCAGCAATGTCATTATAAACCCAGACCTGTGGCAGAAAATACACAGATTTTTATACAAGAAAACAGAAAAGGAAAATATGTTTAATATAACCATGATGGAAACAGGTACCATTAATAGTTTTGATTTCTATTTGGTGTGCTATAGGAGAACTTTATAGCTCAGTATTTCTGTTAAACCACATCCTCAGTGTTCAATGCATGAAGTAGAACAAAAAGAAAGGAAAAGATGAGTGAAGGGTAGGGACTTGTGTAAAAATAACAGGATTTGGAAATAAACATAAAAGGAACTAGAAGGCAATTTCTGGCCTCTGGTGAGAAGCCTGCCTATGGCTCATCCCAGCTGCCACTGCACAGGTTTTATGCTAAACAATGGCATTACATTTTCTGTCTGCCTAAGGACACAAACGGGTCTTGAGTTTTAAACTGACAGGCAACAACTCAAGTGAGATCTATTTGTTTTCTTTCTTCACTAGACTTTTAAAATAATGAAAATTTGACACTTCCTATGACAAATTTTGGGGGCTCTTAAAATTGTTCAGTTACGCTATTACATATCACTTACAAAATAATATCATGGTTAACTGAGGAAGAAAGTTAGGGCTTCTCGTGACTTCCAGTTCCTTCTAGAAAAATAGCTTTGTATTTTCTGGCTAAAAAGTCATCCATCATTCTTTCAATCATAATCATTGTTCATCATAAGTGTTGAATCCAGTTTTGATTTATTAGTAAAGCCTAAGGCTGCTAGAGCATCCCAATATCGTTTGTGCTACATCAACAATTTCCCAAGGTGTTTGTTACTGAAATAACTTAGGACAATTAATGTGATTTATAAGATATAACAAAAATGTTGCACTTTTGAAATTCTTATCTATATATGACCTTAAAAACTCAGTAGGTAATTAATTTCTTTATCAAATATGTGATTGATTATCCATTTTATGCCAGGAACTATGTTAATCAAACATTTTGCTGCCTGAAATGGACAAATACATTTAAGGCTAAATGGATTCATGTTTTAGTCTTAAAATAGTTTCCATTTCTCCATTTTGTTCTAAGATACATGCTTGGGCCTTTTCCATCTACCCTCAGCTTGTCAATAGGCCAAAGAAGTATGTTGTCCATAGAAAGATATTAAGCATGTATCTTTATTTGAGATCCTAGCTGTTCCTTACTTCATCAGTAATGAGTGAATCTGAAATGTTGCTACACATACCCTGAGGGTATGTGCCATACATTATTCTCCATAAAAATGTACTGTACCCAGGAAGAATTTGTAACTTAATAAAGGCATCTTTATTTGAAAGATTGCCAGATCACATGGTAGTCTTCCCACATTGAGTTCAAATAGACAGCCCAACTACTCCCAACAAGGATCAATGGATAGCATTTTAGCAATACTGTAACCAGGAGGGATAGTAAGAAGGAAGAAAAAGTCTGGAATCTTAGGTAGAAACAGATTAAGATGCTGTACATTTTGTTGACTTAAGTGAGTTCTGTGGAAAATCCAGATGCCAAAATCAGGAGGTAAAGGTACCTAAATGCATAAGGTGGTTGTGCAGAAGCCAAAACCAAATAGGGCAAAAAACAGTCTTAATGCTGGACTAACAAAGGGGAGACAGAGTGGGACTAGCAAGAGACTTGTTTAGGATGGATTTTGTGATTAGATTGGCAACAGGTTACACCTAATCTAGGCAGCCAGTAACAAGGGCATGAAATAAATTAGGTCCTAACTTTTATTTTGATCGTTGGCGTTTTCAGATTATAAATTTACATTATTAATAACAATCTTTAGTTTGTCTACTGCATTTGGCTTTAAAAAGCCTTTTTAAAAAAATCCTCGCTCAAGGATATGTTTGTATTGATTTTATTTTGAGAGAGAGACGGAGGGAGGAGGGGAGAGAGAGAGAGAGAGAGAGAGAGAGAGAGAGAGAGAGAGAGAGAGAGAGAGAGAGAAATCTATGTGAGAGAGAAACACCAAAATGGGGATCGAACTTGCAACCTAGGTATGTGCCCTGACTTGGAATTGAAACCACAACTTTTTGGTGTACAGGACAATGCTCCAACCACCTGAGCCACCTGGCCAGGGCTACAAAGCCTTTTCACATTGATTTTCTCATTTGTGATTTATTTCAGTTTATAGATAAAGAAATTGACACAGGGAAGTAAATTAACCTAGATAATACCACCAGGAAGTAGAGTAATTCCTATTTATTGAGTTCTAGGCACTTGGTATTTATCTATTCTCTCCATTCTTATAATATTCCTGTGAAGTAAATTATCTTTATTTTATGGGTGAGAAAATGTGAATTCAGGGAGCTGGGATAACTTACCAAAGATCACATGGTAAGTGGCTGTTGAACCCTGTCTATCTGGATCCAGAGCTTGTGCTCTTAACCTCTAGGCTGTGTTATTTCTGTTTCCATTACTGCCATTTTCACATTAACACACCGCTTCCAATATAATTTTGTTTCACTTCATTAAAATTCCTAGCAGTGTGAATCCCTTTAAATTTAGTAATAGCTGGGATGCTCCTAGCCAGGCTAGCGGCATCAACTCACAGATGTTGTTTTACCCTTAGATTCTTCATGCAGGGAGGTAGGTGTTCTAACATTGCATTCCCTATAAAGCTGTAGATCTCTAAAACCCCACAATCTGCATATTTGCCTTTGGGATGTGTTTCAGAAGATGCATGTGGAACCAGGATTTTCTAAGGAGGGGGCAGAGAAGAGAAGCATGTTATGATCTGAGCTTTTCTCATAGCATGCCTGGGGACCTGAAATCCAATCCATAGTAAGTTGTTCTTTTCGGTTTTAAAGATGGTATAAAGGGAGTGAAAAAGAAGAGAAGACAAACTTGCCCCTTTCACGATTTTGCCTGGGGATAGCCCTTCACAGGAACCATTTGGTTTTCAGTGTCTTGTGGGATATATGAAGAGATGAAAGAAACAAGAGTCGATGGCATTGACATGACTCACAAAACATATGGCTTTTAATAATGACACCCTTTATCTTTGGAGAAGAATCTAAAGGGCATGGCAGAAACCCACATATAATTCACTTTTAAAAAGTAAAGCTGTATAATTTCCTTTCTGAGGCCATAATATTTTGGTCTTTTTCAGATGTTGTGCCAAGAAATCAAAGCTGAGGGGTTGGTAGAAATAACATCAATTCATTAGTATACCTCTTGATGGTATAAGTATTTGCCATTAGCCTTCTGTTTTATTTTGCTGCTAGGGGACCAAGAACATTGGAAAACACTAAATTATTTTTAAAAATTAAATAAAACCCCCTGTATTCAAATGTCACTGCTTCTCAGAAATGACATCATCTGTTAGCTAAAATATTATTGTGATTGTTATGTGGTGGAAGGTAGGGGGAGCAAAAGTGAGAGTGGGTTTTTTTTAAAAGCTATTGAGAGCCTTCCCAGCATGAGGTTTGTTTAAGAGGCTTTGGAGTGGACTCATGTTCTTCTAAAATAAACAAAGAGCCTTACATTATTCTTCTGAGCCCTCTTACTCAGTACTTAACTGTCTATACTGGTGGTGGTGTACTTGGACTTTAGAGTTTATATGGATCAGAAAGCCATGTTTTAATCACAAATAATGATATCTAGGAAAATCCGATGCGGTGGTGTTTTGTTGGTGGGATGTTGGGATTAGGTGTGTTGTGGAGAGCGCTTTACTGGAATATATATTAAGGGTGAATGTGTATCTTCAGATAAAATACTAAGAATGATGGGAGCCCTGGAAGCAAAAACAAAGCCAGGGAACTGTGAATAAATCACTGCTAAGGGAATTGGCCATGGGGCTTGGTTTAACTTGGGGTCCAGGTGACTCATTGATTGTCTTAGAAGAAATAAACAATACCTAAGCATTGCTGGCCAGTTCCTTGGATTGGAGTTTAGCCTTGCTGATAACATGTTTTGAGTCCTGCTGTGCAATCTAAGGAACACATGCCTGTGAAAGACACCTCTGGCAACAATTTCCCAGGCCATACAGTCATCTTTGTGTCCTGAAGGCAGTCACATTATTGTGCCTTTTTTAAAAATTTATTTTTTATTTTTTATTGTCTAAAGCAGTGGTTCTCAACCTTCCTAATGCCGCGACCCTTTAATACAGTTCCTCATGTGTTGGGAGCCATTAAAGATATTGGCTTAGACAAAGCCATCTTAAGAACTATAAGTTTCTGGTTCCTCCAGAAACTCCTAATTACCAGAAACCACCTGTGTCTTGCAAATTGGCCAGCAGTTAAAGATAAACTACCCTCACACAGCCGCTAAATCACACATCTCCACTGATAAACACACAGCCATCCGGAGCCTGCTAAATCACACACCTCCACTAATAAGCACAGCCATCAGGAGCCTAATAAATCTCTAGTAATAGGTTACTGCCCATAGACCCCTTTACCCACCCCCGTCCCTAAAACAGTATATATCCTGCCGCTGTGAGAATAAAATTTGGAGGCTTGATCAGAGCACTGTCTTGCCTCCATTCTTTCGTGTCCCTTGTTTGTTTCATTCTCATAGGGTGTCTCTTCGTTCCCCCGTTGTTGTCCCGTGGGTCGGGGCACTCATGTTGTGGTGACCCCCAATTTCATTGCTACAAATTGAACATAATTAAAGCATAGTGATTGATCACAAAAACAGTATGTAATTATATATGTGTTTTCCAATGGCATTAGGCGACCCCTGTGGAAGGGTCGTTCGACCCCCAAAGGGGTCGCGACCCACAGGTTGAGAACCACTGGTCTAAAGTCTTAGATATGTTTCCTTTTTACCCAATTGACCCCCTCCCCCATCACTTCCCAGCCCAGTCAAGCCCCACCACCCCAGTGTCTGTGTCCATTGGTTATGCTAATATGCATGCATATAAGTCCTTTGGTTGCTCTCTAACCACCCCTCCCCTACCACTTGTATCTCAATTGATCTATTCTTGTTCATCAAATTATGTTGATCATTATATCCCACATATGAGTGAAATAATGTGATATTTATCTTTCTCTGACTGGCTTATTTCACTTGGCATAATGCTCTCCAGTTCCATCCATGCTATTGCAAATGGTAAAAGTTCCTTCTTTTTAATAGGGGCATAGTATTCCATTGTGTAGATGTACCATAGTTTTTTTAATCCATTCATCTGCTGATGGGCACTTAGGCTGTTTCCAAATCTTAGCTATTATAAATTGTGCTGCTATGAACATAGGGTGCATATATCCTTTCTGATTGGTGTTTCTGTTTTCTTGGGATATATTCCTAGAAGTGGGATCACTGGGTCAAATGGGAGTTCCATTTTTAACTTTTTCAGGAAACTCCATACTATGTTCCAGAGTGGTTGCACCAGTCTGCATTTCCACCAGCAGTGCACAAGGGTTCCTTTTTCTCCGCATCCTCACCAGCACTTGTCGTTTGTTGATTTGTTAATGATAGCCATTCTGACAGGTGTGAGATGGTATCTCATTGTTGTTTTGATTTGCATCTCTCGGACGATTAGTGACTTTGAGCATGTTTTCATATGTCTCTGGGCCTTCTGATATGTCCTCTTTCGAAAAGTGTCTATTTAGATCCTTTGACCATTTGCCTTTTATGGTTATTTCTTGGGCTTTCCTCTGGGTCAGGTGTTAACTACACTAAAAGTAGATGGGGATATTTCTATGTCATACACTAGGGTTTCTCTTTAGTTTCTTACTCAGCATTTTTGATGTGGAGATGAATCTCTCAGATTTGAAATTCTTCAAGTCCCCTAATGAGTCCTTAAAAACAGAAGTCACATTTGCAATTTATTAGTCCCTCAGTATAGTAGTCATATTAAAGAAAAAACCATATATGAGTGTATTTATCTCTAGGCTCTTTATTATGCTCCATTGGGCTATATGTTTGTTATTATACCAATACCATTGGTCTATGTGTCTGTTTTTATACCAGTACCATATTGTCTTGATTACTATAGCCTTGTAATGTATTTTGTAATCAGTAAGTGTCATGCCTCCAGCTCTGTTTTTTCTCAAGACTCTTTGGACTGTTCATAGTCTTTTGTGATTCCATACGAATTTTTTTCCCATTTCTGTGAAAAATACCATTGTAATTTTAATAGGGATTGCATTAAATATATATATGGCTTTGGGTCGTATGAACATTTTAAAAATATTAATTATTCTGGTTCATTAACACAGGATATCTTTCCATTTATCTATGTCTTACTCAATTTCTTTTATCAATGTCTTATAGTTGTTGGAAAAATTGGACAGATACAAGCAAAAAAATGAAACTAAACTACCAACTTACACCATACACAAAAATATACTCAAAACGGATAAAGGACTTAAACATAAGATGGGAAACCATAAAAATATTAGAGGAATACACAGGCAGCAAAATCTCAGACATATGCCAAAGCAATTTCTTCACCGTTACAGCTCCTAAGGCAATGGAAACTAAGGAGAAAATAAACAAACAGGACTACATCAAAATAAAAAGCTTTTGTAGAGCAAATAAATTATCAACAAAACAACAAGAAAGCCCACTACATCAGAGAACATATTTGCCAATATTATCACTGATAAGGGGTTAATCTCCAACATTTGCAGGGAACTCATATAACTTAACAAAAGGAAGATAAACAACCCAATCAAAAAATGGGCAACGGACCTAAATAGATACTTTTCTAAAGAAGACATAAGGGAGGCAAAGAGACATATGAAAACATGCTTAAAGTCACTAATCAACGAAGAGATGCAAATCAAAACGACAATGCAGCACCATCTCACACCTGTCAGAATGGCTATCATCAACAAATCAATAAACGGCAAGTGCTGGTGAGGATGCGGAGAAAAAGGACCCCTAGTGCACTTCTGGTGGGAATGCAGACTGGTACAGCCACTATGGAAGACAGTATGGCGATTCCTCAAAAAGCTAAAGATGGAACTGCCATTTGACCCAGTGATCCTACTTCTAGGAATATATCTCAAGAAACTAGAAACACCAATCAGAAAGGATATATGCACCCCTATGCTCATAGCAGCACAATTTACCATAGCTAAGATTTGGAAACAGCCTAAGTGCCCATCCGCAGATGAGTGGATTAAAAAACGGTGTTACATCTACACACTGGATTCTATACTGCTATAAAAAAGGAGTTCTTACCATTTGCAACAGCATGGATGGAACTGGAAAGCATTATGTGAAGCGAAATAAGCCAGTCAGAGAAAGATCAATACCACATGATCTCACTCAATTGTGGAATATAATGAACAACAAAAACTGATAAACTAAAACAGATCCAGAGACAGAGAAGCATCAATCAGACCATCACACCTCAGAGGAAAGGCAGGGGAGAGTGCGGGTAAGGGGGAGAGATCAACCAAAGGACTTGTATGCATGCATATAAGCCTAAGCAATGTACACAGACACCAGGAGGGGAGGGCATGTGTGGGGTTGGGGGGGCAATGCGGGGATAAGGACACATATGTAATACCTTAATCAATAAAGAAAAAAAAATTTAAAAATGTCATAGTTTTCGGTGTATAGATTTTCACCTCTTTGGTTAAATTTAATCCTAAGTATTTTATTATTTTGATGCTATTGTAAATGGAATTGTTTTATTTTTCCTTCTGATAGTTCGTTGTTACTATGTAAAAATATAACATATTTTGAATATTGATTTTGATTCCTGCAACTTCACTGAATTATTTTATTCCAACAGTTCTTAGGTGTGGAGTCTTTAGGGCTTTATAAATATAAGATCATATCATTGCCAACAGACAATTTTACTTCTTTCCAATTTGAATGTCCTTTATTCTTTATACTTACTTCATTACTCTGTCTTGGTCTTCCAGTACTATGTTGTATAGGAGTGGTGAGTGTGGACATCCTTGTCTTGCTTCTGATCTTAGAGGAAAAGTTTTCAACCTCTCACCATTGAGCATGATGCTAGCTAGGGTTTGTCATAATGGCCTTTATCATGTTGTGGTATGTTCTTTCTATACTCAATTTGTTGAGAGTTTTTTCATGAAAGAATATTAAGATTTGTTTTATTGCATCTATTGAGCAGACCATATGAGTTTTATCTTTCACTTTACTAATGTGGTGTATCATATTTATTGAATTGGGTATGTTGAACCACCCTTCCATCTCAGGTATGAATCCCACTTGATCATGTTGTATGATCCTTTTAATGTGCTGTTGAATTCAGTTTTTTAATGTTTTGCTGATGATTTTTGAATATATATATATATATATATATATATATCCTATCTAATAAAGAGGGAATATGCTAATTAACCTCACACTGACGCAAAAGTTGGTGGTGCCCACAGCCAATAAGGAGGGAATATGCTAATTGATTGCTCTGACCTCAAAGATGGTGGTGCCCACAGTCACAAGATGGAGACGCCCAGTCCCTTCAGCCACCCAGGGCTGGCCCAAGGTGCAGGCAAGCCTTGGATGGTGGCTGGTCAGCTGCCCAGGGCCGCCTGAGGCACAGGTAACCAGGGCCTGCTGAGGCTTGCAGTGCTGGCAGTGGCAACAGGAGAGGTGTGACGGGGTGTTGCTTTCCCCTTATTGCCAGGTTGCCTCCCGCCCCTGAAGGCTCCTGGACTGTGAGAGGGGGCAGGCCTGGCTGAGGGACCTGCCTCCAGTGCATGAACTGGGCCTCTAGTCCTATCTAATAAAAGAGAAACATGGTAATTAGCATACATCCGCTACCCTTCCTATTGGCTAATCAGCGAGATATGCAAATTAACTGCCAACCAGGATGGCGGCCGGCAGCCAGGCAGATTGAAGCTAACATGAGGCTTGCTTGCTTCAGTGACGGAGGAAACCAACGTTCCCTGCCTGCTTTGCCGGCCTCTGAGCTTGCAGTTTGAAACATTGTTACAAATATAAAAGCTAAACCATACCCCGGAAACCTGCTTTCAACCAGCCAGGATCTCAGAGCTGGAGTTGATACAGTGTTTCGATTATAGAACCCAAACAAACCCGATACCTGCTTTCAGCAGCAGAGGCCTCAGAGCTGGAGCCAGAGCTAAAGCTGGGCCAGAATAAAAAAAAAGAAAAAAAGGAGCGGTTGGGAGCTTCAGTCACCAGCCAGCCTGAAAACAGCCCTCAGCCCCTCACCCAGACTGGCCAGGCACCCCAGTGGGGACCCCCACCCTGAAGGGTGTGTGACCAGCGGCAAACAGCCATCATCCCCTCACCCAGGCTGGCCAGGCACCCCAGTGGGGACCCCCACCCTGATCCAGGACACCATTCAGGGCAAACCAGTCGGCCCCCACCCGTGCACCAGGCCTTTATCCTATATAGTAAAAGGTTAATATGCCTCCCAGCACCGGGATCAGCAGAGCCGAGAGGCCTCCCGGCACCGGGATCAGTGTGACAGGGGGCAGTGCCCAAACCCCCTGATCGCCCTGCGGCTCTGTGTGTGACAGGGTGTGGCGCCCCAACCCCCTGATCAGCCCTGCTCTGTGTGTGACAGGGTGCGGTGCCCCCCCCCCCCCCCACGGGCCCTGCTCTGTGTGTGACAGGGTAAAGCCATAACCTCCCCATCGGCCTTGCCCTGAGTGTGAGAGTGGCGGCGCCACAACTCCCTGATTGGCCCTGCTCTGTGGGTGATAGAGGGCGGTGCCCCAACACCCTGATCCGCCCTGCTCTTTGCGTGACAGGGGGGAACTCCCCAACCCCCTGATGGGCCCTGCTCTTTGCGTGACAGGGTATGGAGCCCAACCCCCCTGATGGGCCCTACTCTGTGCGTGACAGGGGGCAGCGCCCCAACCCCCTGATCCGCCCTGCTCTGTGCATGACAGGGTACAGAGCCCCAACCCCCCTGATGGGCCCTGCTCTGTGCATGACAGGGGGTGGCGCCGCAACCTCCCCATCGACCCTGCCTTGAGTGTGACAGGGGGCGGTGCCCCAACCCCCCAATTGGCCCTACCCTGAGCTTGACTGAGGGTGGCATGGCAACCTCCCAATCCGCCCTGCTCTGTGCATGACAGGGGGCAACGCCCCAACTCCCCAAGTGGCCCTGCTCTGAGCCCAACCAGGGGCTGCACCTAGGGATTGGGCCTGCCCTCTGCCACCCGGGAGCAGGCCTAAGCCAGCAGATTGTTATCTCCCGAGGGGTCCCAGACTGCGAGAGGGCACAGGCCGGGCTGAGGAACTCCCCCTTCCCCCCGAGTGCACAAATTTTTGTGCACCGGGCCTCTAGTATATATATATTACCACAATAAGAAAGGGAAGAAAAAAACAGCTTCTGATTTTTATTCTGGTAAAATTAACCATTTTAACCATTTTTAAGTGTACACTTTGGTGGCTTTAAATTCATTCACAATTATTACTACCATTCATCTCCAGAACTTTTTTCATCCTCCCAATCTGAAATTTGTACTTATTAAACAATAATCTCCCATTTCCCTCCCCCAGTCTTGACAATACCATTTTACTTTCTGTCTCTATGAATTTGAATATTCAAGGTACCTTATATAAGTGAAATCATTTTCTTTTTCTGACTCGCTTATTTCACTTACCATAACATCCTCAGGGTCCATTCATGTTGTAGCATGTTTCATAATTTCCTTCATTTTTAAGGCTAATATTACATTGTATGTATATATCACATTGTGCTTCATTTGTCCATTCATTTGTCCATGGATAGTTGGGTTGCTTCTATATTGTAGCTATTGTGAATAATGCTGTTATGAACACGGGTATACAAATTTCTTGGAGATAATTATTTCAATTTTCGGGGGTATATTCCCAAAAGTAGAATAGCTGGATAAAATGGTAATTCTATTCTTAATTTTTTGGGGAAATGCCATACTATTTTCCATGGTATTTTACTTTCTCACTAAATAGGGCAGAAGAGTTTAAATTTCTCCACATCCTTGCCAATCCCTCTTATTTTCTGTATTTTTTTAAATATATTTTATTGATTTTTTACAGAGAGGAAGGGAGAGGGATAGAGAGTTAGAAACATCGATGAGAGAGAAACATCGATCAGCTGCCTCCTGCATACCCCTCACTGGGGATGTGCTTGCAACCAAGGTACATGCCCTTGACTGGAATCGAACCGGGGACCCTTGAGTCCGCAGGCCGATGCTCTATCCACTGAGCCAAACCAGTCAGGGCATGTATTTTTGATAGTAGCCATCTTGATGGGTATTATGTGATATTTCATTTTGGTTTTGATTTGCATTCTCCTAATGATAAATGATATGGAACTTATATTTATGTGCTTTGATCATTAGTATATATTCTTTGGAGAGGTTTCTATTAAAGTGTTTTGCCCATTTTTGAATTAAATTCTTCTTTCTTGTTGAGTTTTTGGAGCTCTCCATTTATTTTCCATATCAATCCCTTATTTCTTCCATTCCATATATTAACTTTTCACTTTGTTGATATTTTCTGTTAATGCACCAAAGTTTCCAAATTTGTGAAGTCCAATTTGTTTATTTTTGCTTTTGTAGCATGTGCCTTTGGTGTCATAGCTAATAAATCATTGTTAAATTCAATGTTGTAAAGATTTTGACCTTCTAAGAATGTTTTCAGCTAAAATTTTTATAGCTTTATCCCTTACATTTAGGTCTTTGATCCATTTTTAATTAATTTTTTAATATGGTATAAGGCCAGGGTTTGACTTCATTCTTTTGCTATTTATATCATAATCAGTTTTCACAACACCATTTGTTAAAAAAGACTGTTCTTTTCTGCACTGAATGGTTTGGCACCCTTGTCAAAAATAATTTGCCCATATTTTTGAGGGTTTATTTCTGGGATCTCTATCCTATTTCATTGGTCTATATGTTTGTTTTTATGCCGGTACCACACTGTTTTGATTACTGTAGCTTTGTAATAAGTTTTGAAATCAGGTAATGTTAATTTTCCAACATTGTTCTTCTTTCTCAAGATTATTTTGGCTATTCAGGGTCCCTTGAAATTCTATATAAAATTTAGTATGATTTTTTATTTCTGCAAAAAATGTTATTGGGATTTGGATAGAGATTTCACTGAATCTGTAGACCACGTTGGGTAGTATTGATATAACAGTAGTAAGTCTTTCAGTCTATAAACTTGGAATGACTTTCTGTTTATTTTTATTTCCTTTGTCAACATTTTGCAATTTTCAATGGACAAGACTTTTGCCTCTTTGGTTGAATTTGTTCCTAAGTATTTTTTGTACTTCTTTCTCTTTTTTGATGCTATTGCAACTGTAATTGTTTTCCTAATTTTTCTGGATTGCTCATAGTTAGTGTTTAGATATGCACCTGATTTTTGTGCATTGATTTCATATCTTAAAACTTTGCTAACTTAATTTATTTTAGCAGGGTGTATGTGTGTGTGTGTGTGTGTGTGTGTGTGTGTGTGTGTGTTTCTACATGAGATCAGGCCATCTGTAAACAGAGATAATTTTACTTATTTCTTTCCAATTTGAGTTCCTTTTATTTCTTTTTCTTGCCTAATTGTTCTGTCTAGGACTTCCAGTATTATGTTGAATAGATGTGGTAGGGACTTTTGTCTTGTTCTAATCTTAGAAGGAAAGCTTTCAGTCTTTCACTTTTGAGTATGACTACGTGCAGGTTTTTTATATTTGGCCTTTATTATGTTGAGGTATTTTCCTTCTATTAATTTTTTTGAGTATTTTTATCATGAAAGCATGTGGAATTTTGTTAAATGTTTTTACTGCAGCAATTGAGATAACCATGTGGTTTTGTTCTTCATTCTGTTGATTTGGTGTATTACATTAATGTGTGTGTGCTCAACAATGCTTGCATTCTAGGAATAAAGCCTGATTGGTCATGCTTCTAATTCTTTTAATATTCTGCTGAATTTGATTCACTAGTATTTTGTTGAGGATATTTGCATCAACATTCATTAGGAATATCAGTCTGTATCCTTTGTTTCTTGTGATATCTTTGTCTGGCTTTGCTATCAGAGTAATGCTGTCCTCACAGAACAAGGTTGGAAGTATTCCCTGTTTTTCAAAGCAGGGAATACTTGGGTAGGGTTGAGAAAGATAAGTGTTAATTCTTCTTGAAAATTTTTATAGTGTTTCTTCATTTGTCAATCATATCTGTTAGATTCTTTTTTTTAGAATTCTCTTTGTTGATATTCTCAGTTTTCAGGTCTTGTTTTCCTGATTACCTTTAGCTTTTTTGTGTGTTTTGTTTCAGCCCTGAGCATCTTTAAGACAATTGTTTTAAAGTCTTTTTCTAGTAAGTCCAAGCCTGTGTTTCTTCTGGAATGGTTTCTGGATATTTATTTTGTTCCTTTGAATGGGTTATGTTTTCCTATTTCTTTGTACACCTTGTGATCTTTTGCTTAAAAATTGCACATTTGTAGAAACAGACATATTTCCCAGTCTTTTCAGATTAACTCTGTGCAAAGGAAGACCATCATTAATTTTCAGGGTATGTTTTGAGTCTTAGCATCAGCCTTGCATGGAGACTTAAGGTCTTCTGAATTCTATTCTGGACATTCATCTTCTCTGTACCTGTGTGCTTTTTCCAATTCTATCATATGCTTTGTTGCTTTTTAAAATGTCTTAATTTCCCTAAGAATCACTCCCCTGCTTCTTCTCAGGGCTTTAGCTCTTTTATTGTATTCTTTTGTCCATAATCTCTTACTCTTGGTATTTGTGGGTCTAAAGTTCCCTCTGTAATTTTCAAAAACTGTGCACACTATTTTCCTAGTCTGAGATCCAAGCTGTGATCTTTTGATTGTCTGAATTCTGAATTAGGGGACACAAAGTCTCATCCCTCAGGGAGCCCACAGACAGTATAGATTGTTGTTAATTACATCCACTATGTTCTCTCTGGTTCAAGAAAGGGAACCAGGGAATGCCTACTGGGCTACCATTTATCGCAAATGGTGCCATTTCAGTACAGGGAAAGGGGTGCAGCAAGTACTAGAAAAAACTTTATGAAATTTCCTATTATTTTGAATGTGGATTTTTCTTGATTGGTCATTTGCTTGATAACTGTAGATCTTTTGTTTGATTTCCAGAGCTCCTTATACATTTACTTTAACCACCTCTAGTTGTTATTTAATGTTTCTGTGGGGAAGTAAGATCCTGGAGTTTCATTCTCTTCCATTTAGATGCCATTCCCTCAGTTTCAGTTTGTGCTAATGACCATAAATATCCTAACAGTGTCAAAACTATAACTAGTTGGGGAAAAGTTTGTCTATGGATGACAATGGCAAAGTGGGACTAGATTTTAACTAAGGATAGAGGTATGCACCAGTTCAAATTTATTTTCCCTGTGAAAATATATGCTATAAAAGGGACTGACACTTAAATTGTAAGCTATTGTAATTGTTCATAGAGGCAGTTTGTCAAGGGCCCCACGTGTCCCTGAACATCATTGCTGAGTATGTCAAGCTATAAAGTTTAACTGTTCTGATACTGAGCAGTTCTTGTAGTCAGTCATGTAGGCCATTAAGTGAATCAAGATCACACAGTATGTGACAACTGTTTGCTCCCTGAGTGGTGGGAGTTAGGGAGAAACTGACTTCTTTACCACTTGTTCTAAAAGGTGTTAACCCTTGGCTCTGAGTTCCTCAGATGCAGTACTTCTGCATGTATAGATTCCATCTGTCTCAGACTAGCACTCTGTGGAACTTGAAAGCAAGGGAATCAGCCTTGATGTGCTACTGCTGTTTTATGTGAGTCATAAACTGTCTGATCTGAGTCTTGTCTAATTTTGGCATCCATATAACAGTGGCAAGTCAATATGCTTGCTTACTTGGTCATCTCCTTTGTAGTCTTGATAACTCCTTGTCCCAACTTATGTGAGGTTGGGATTCTTCATTGATAGTAATGGCTAATTTAATTTTTGAATATTCAAATATACAATTTTTGTTGGTATGCATATGTGTTTCTGTGTATGAGTCTGTGCTCATTTCATGTATCAGAAGTTAACACTTGATTTCACTAGATGCCCTAATGATCCCCTAGAGCTTTGAGTCACATAGAAGTTTGGCAATTCTTCTCCTGGTTGGATTGAGTGTTGGAATAACTTAACTGAAGGTGACAGACCAGTCAGAGAACACAGCCTCTCTTGAATAAAGATATCCATTTGTTACAATAGCTGATTGTTTGAAGTCCTTAAAAAAACCCAGTCCCTAACTGAGATGGATAAACATAAGGTGAAAGTAGGGGGTTGAGCCCTACCTAATTTGCTCAGTAGATAAAGCGTTGGCCTATGGACTAAACGGTCCTGGGTTTGATTCCAGTGAAGGGTACATGCGTGGGTTGTGGGCTCGATCCCCTGTAGAGGGTGTGCAGGAGACAGCCAATCAATGATTCTCTCTCATCATTGATGTTTCTCTCTCTCCCTTCCTCTCTGAAATCAATAAAAAAATATTTTTAAAATAAAATAAAAGCTATTTCACAACATATCCCATTAGAAAAAAGTAGGGGGTTGAGAGCAGAGATAATAAGACCACTTTTGTGTGTTTAATATTGTGCTGGCAGCAAAAGACAGAATCAACAAAATAAAAAGGAAACCTAAGGAAAGGGAAAAAATATTTGAAAACCATATAGCTTATAAAGGGTTAATATCCACAATGTATAAAGAAACTCATACAACTCAATAAAAAAAAAAAAAAAAAAAAAACAACAACAACAGCAATAACAAAACACCCACCAGTCTCATTAAAAATGGGCAGAGGAACAAAAGAGTTTTTCAACAAAAACATACAAATGGCCAACAGGTACATAAAAGATGCTCAACATCACTAATCAGCAGACAAATGCAAATCAAAAACAAAATGACATATTACCACATTCCTGTTAGAATGGCTGTCATGGAAAAGACAAGAGGAAACAAGTATTGGCAATAATGTGGAGAAAAAGGAATGCTTGTGCACTGTTGGTGGGAATGTAAACTGGGATAATCACTATTGAAAACAGTATGGAGGTTCCTCAAAAATTTAAAAATTAAACTACCGTATGATTCAGCAATCCCACTTCTGAGTATATACCTGAAGGAAATGAAATAAGGACCTTGAATAGATATCTGCACTCCCATGTTCATTACAGCATTACTTACAATAGCCAAAATATGGAAAAAACCTAAGTGTCAATCGACAGATGAATAAAGGAAGTGTGGTATACACACAGACACACACAATACACAAATATTTTCAGCCATGAGAAAGAAGGAAAACCTGTCATTTAACATGAATAGACCTTGAGGGCATTGTTATGACCTCACTTATATGTGGAATCTAAAAACAACAACAACAACAATAAAAACTCATGGAAACACAGAGTGAAATGGTGAGTACCAGGGGCTGGAGAGGGGGACATGGGGAAATATTATCAAAGGGTACAAACTTTCAGATATAAGATGAGTAAGTTCTGAGGATCTAATGTACAACATAGTGATTATAGTTAATACTACTATCTATATATATAAAAGCCTAAGTGACCACCCCAATGTTCAACTGTTGGACCGGTAGCTATGTCATGCACTGACCACCAGGGGGCAGATGCTCAACACAGGAGCAGAAACCACAGGCATGGGAACATGGAACAGACTAATGAACCTCAGAGGGAAGAGGGGTGGGTGGAGCGTAGGAAAAGATTAACCAAAGAGCTTATATGAATACTAGAGGCCTGGTGGGGTCCCTCTGCCTGGCCTGTGCCCTCTTGCAATCTGGGACCCCTCAGGGAATGATGGACTGCTGGTTTTGGCCTGATCCCTACAGTCCAGGTGGAGGGACCTCACTGGTGCATGAATCTGTGCACTGGGCCTCTAGTCTATATATATAAAAGCCTAAGTGACCATCTGACTGGCCGGTAGCTATGATGTGCACTGACCACCAGGGGGCAGATGCTCAATGCAGTAGCGGAAACCACAGGCATGGAAACATGGAACAGATTGATAAATCTCAGAGGAAAGGGGAGGACGAGAAGAGATTAATCAAAGATCTTATATGCATATAGAGGCCTGGTGCATGAAATCGTGCACTCAGGGGGTTCTCTTCGCCTGGCCTGCACCCTCTCACAGTCCTGAAGCCCTCATGAGAGTGGGCCTAAGCCATCAGTTGGACATCCTTGGTGCTACTGTGGAGGCGGGAGAGGCTCCCACCACCATCACTGCGCTCACCAGTCATGAGCCTGGCTTCTGGCTGAGTGGCACTGCCCCTGTGGGAGTGCACTGACCACCAGGGGGCAGCTCCTGCATTGAGCATCTGCCCCCTGGTGGTCAGTGCGTGTCATAGTGACTGTTCCACCGTCAGGCTGAAACCAGCCCTCTGACATCCCCTGGGGGGTCGTGGATTGCGAGAGGGTGCAGGCTAGGCCAAAGGACCCCACCAGTGCACGATAGGAACTGGGGAGGGATGTGAGAGGTTGGCCAGCTAGGGAGGGACTGCAGAAGGGGTCCAGGGTGTGTCTGGCCTATATCACTCAGTCCTGATCAGCTGCACCTCAGCAGCAAGCTAACCTACTGGTTGGAGCATCTGCTCCCTGGTGGTCAGTGCATATCATCGTGACTGGTTGACCAGTTGACTGCCTGGCCCCTGGTGGTCAGTGTACATTATAGCGAGCAGTTTAGTGGCCTTAGCATATCATTAGCATATTACGCTTTGATTGGTTGAATGGCCGACTGGACGACCGGACACTTAGCATATTAGGCCTGTGGGGGTTGGGCTGAAACTGGCTCTTTGACATCCCCGAGGGGTCCCGGATTGCAAGGGACCCCACCAGTGCATGAATCCATGCATCGGGCTTCTAGTGTTATATATTTGAAAGTTGCCAAGAGAGCAAATCTTAAAAGTTCTCATCACAAAAACGATATGATAACTAGATGATGGAGGTTTTAGCTATTGCTATGGTGATAATCATTTTGTAATATGTCAGTGTATCCAATTAACAAGTTGTACACCTTAAACTTACACAATGTTACCTATCAATTATAGCTCAGTAAAACTGGAAAAAATATTGTACTGTCCACCTTCCATATATCACCTCTAATCTTACTATGAAATTGTATAAGACAGGTGATATCATAATGCTCTATGAAAAAAATCTCTCCACCTTCCTAAAGAAACCTACCGCAAGCATTTTTGGCACAGTTCCTTTCATTATATTTTTGTGTCTCTTGTCTGTCCTTTCATAGTTGAGATGGGACTGTATATATACTACTACTGATTGCTTTTATTCATATATTCTAAGCATTTCCCCATGCTATTTTAAATTTTTATAAGCACTATTTCTATAGTTGTGTACTATTTGCATGTTTGTAAATCTAAAACTTTAAACCTTTTTTCCCCTATAAATTCTGAAATATATTTACCTACCAAATTAATAATACAGTCCTCAAATTTCAAAGCTTCTATACAGTGACTGAGGGTCAAGGAGATATCTGTCAGTTCTGTCCTTGCCAGCATCCCACAATTACTAAAATGCCCACTTGAGTAAGCAAAATATTAAGTGGATTTATTAAGCTATACCTAGTATTTTAGAATGAATCAACTGGAGCCTGTCTCCATGCATTAACAAAGCTTCTTTGGACTCACATGATCCTCTGGTAGAAAGCTGGTACTAAAGAGGTTCTTTGTGCCCTTGGTTCAATAGGTTAGAAGCTGACAGTTGTCATTGTGTGGCCCCATCAGGAACATTGAACATGCTTTACACACCTCTCAACTACATGCAAGAAAAGGTGACACTTTGAAATATGGTTTTATGGTGTAATCATCCAGAAACTCATCAGTGCCCACGGGCACCTTGACATTTTATTGCTGTGGAAGTCATCATCTACCACCTTAAAATATGTCATTTGTTGGATTCAAATTCAGTAGCTCTGTCATTCCCTAAGTGTTATTTTCAAAAGTTATTGTCTTTCTGTGGAATAACGTGTGATCATATAAATAATATAGTTTGAAACCGATACTTCATTAATTCAGTTGCTACTGTCTTTCATAATTGTACATATCCTTGGGTCATTTAAGTCACTTCAGTTTCTTAATCAAGATACAAACAGCTTTGCCTCTTTAGACTGTAACATAGACAGTAACAAACAAAAAATAAGACAGTTGAAATCTTATTTTGAATGGATCACTCTCCATCTTCCATGGATTGTTAAATAAGTCCCTAGACATCACTTGGCCTTGTTATATCAACCTGCCCACTAGCCCTCCCTCGCCTTCCAAATGCTTTTGACTTACACCTTCCCAGAATACTGATAGTTCTCTCTTGTTCTAAGATTTTAGCCACACCAGACACTTACCCAACCAATAAACTCTATGAGAGAAAGAACTCTGTCTTATTCATCCTGTAATCCCAGCCAGTGCCTAAAATAGTGCCTGTGGGACATAAGTAGGACACAATAAAGCCTTGTTAAATTGAATTGCAAACTCAATCATGCTTCTTAGCTCAACCTCTATGATTGGCGATGTGTATGTATGAGGAAATGGGTTAGATCCCACCAATTAATGATTTAAAATAGTATCCTCCTGAAGAATATTTCTGTACTCCCAAAATTCATATATTGACACCTATTCTGAAACTATTTGGAGGTGGGTCTTTGGGTAGTTGATTAGACAGTGAAGGAATTAGTGCCATTATAACAAAGACCCCAAGAAGCACCTTCTCCCCTTCCACCATGAAAGAACCCAATGAAAGCTCACCATCTATGAACAAGAATCTGCCATTGCCTTGATCTTTGACTTCTGAGCTTCAAAACCTGTGGGAAGTGCATTTCTACCAAGCTATGCAGTCAGTAGTATTTGTTATAGCTGTAGACTAAGACATTTCCCACATAAAATATGCACTTCGCTTATGAAATGTGAAACAGGCTGGGTTATTTCTAGATCTCAATTCAAAGAAATGTGCAGACTTTCTTAAGAACATATACCTCTCCCCTACATCACCAATAACAAAACATAGTACATATTCTGGAGTACATACAAGCTTGTAATGGTACTGGTGTTGCCAACTTTAAAAGAGAATGTGGCTCACCCATAACCATCTCACGAGTTCTAATCTTTATTAAACATCCCTCTCTGGAATTTATCTTATTAGCATGGATAGCACTGCAGGTATTTCTGTCCCTTCGATTCAGTTGCCAACTGCAACCAACACTAGCAAATTCCTTGGACAGAAATAACATGAGTATTTAGTACACTGTAAGATTCTTGAGGCCTTTGTCCACTCCTCTATTCATAGTGTTTATTACTTACTGCTTTATAGTAGAGAAAGATATTTGAATATTTTTTACCTCTCCCTCTAATTGTTGGCCCAAAAAGTGACTGACAGAACTTGAAATTCTTCTGAGACCATTGTTTGACCTCAGGCCCTTCTTTTCAGTTGCTGGCAATAATGACAACACCTGCACAGTCCAATAGATATGCAGTGGCCACACAGAAAAGGAGCTTGTGACGATGTTTCCCAAGGACTCAACAAAATAATAAGAGCACTAGACTATGGCAGCAATATCACAAATCTCTCCTTTAATTCTTAAATTTGTCTTCATAGCAAGTGAACAATTATACCAATACAAATGTTTTGATGTCTTCATAGGCTCAGCAAGTGATGGAGGCAGTAGTCAACATGTTTTATATCTGCACCACATACTAGTATATGCTAGATGCAATTTCTTTGCTACAGCTCAGTGAAAGTAATGAGATTTTTCATTAGGCAAACCATATGATTTTATTTAAATTGAAACTGATACACTTCTAAATGTTCACAATACATCCCTAGGTCTGTACCACCATTATTATATACGCTTCCTTGTCCTTGGGATGTTAATAGTACCAATTATGCTTACAAATAACTGTGAGTCTAATGGCAGAGTTCTAGCAAACTGTTTGCATTGTTTGTCGTAGCAAAGACAAATTGCTTTAGGAGGCTGCTCTCCCAGACAATCTAGTTAAAATCAAAAGTGATGTGAATGCTAAAATTTGTTTGTGGAGGTTAATACATTAAAGCTGAAGAACCACCTTGGATAATTTAGCTGTTTCAGTGTTACCCCCTTAGGGCTCTACTTCTGTTATCTTGGTGGTATTATCTGTGTGATCTCCCAAACCCTATCCTCAGGCCCTAGGCTACACTGCCAGTCACTGTTACAGGTGATGCCTCATGTTAACATTGTTTAACAGTTTGTTTCAAAGGTCATCCATACGCATTAGTTCTTTTAAATCTTCAGATTGGGATAGCCAGGGTAGGTATTCTTATTTTAGAGGTTCTCAAAGTGAAGATCAGAGGGTTAGTAAAGTAAATGGAGCTAGTCAGAGATCTTTAGGAAATAGAAATTTAAGGTTGGGCCAGAAAAAATGAAGAGAAATTGGGCAAGATTTTGAATCATCATAAAAACAAGACATATATATATTTTAAGGCATTTAAATATTTTATAAGTGTATACATTAAAAAATAAGAGCAGACCCCCTCCCTTCCTCCAAATCCCTCTTCCAATGGATAACCATTTTGAATAGTTTTTTTACATATCTGAACAGTCTTTTTTTTTCTACACAATATATATGTGGGTTCATGAGCCTGTTATAAGTGTGTATATAAAAATAAGAAAATATTATACATGAATAATTGGTAATTTTATCTTAATGATATGCCATGAACATCATGGCACAACTATAGATCTATCTTATCTCTACTAATTAGTAGAATATATGTACCCTAGTGCCTTAGAGGTAGTTTCCTATTTTGTTTTGTTTTGATATTATAAACAGTGCTGCACAATACACTCTTGTTCACATATGTTGGCACACCTGAGTATTTCCATAGTATAGTTTTATAGAGGTGGAACTGCTAGGTCAAAGTATGTATGCATTTTAGATTTAGGTTTTAATAGATAGGGTCTAAATGCCTTTCAAACAGGTTGTACTGATTTAGAGTGTATAAAAGTGCCTGAGGGCTATTTTGAAGAAATAAGTAACAGGATGTGAGGACTGGCTGGATTAGGAGGGGAAAGAAGAGTCAATGATAACTTAAAACTCTTAGGTCTGAGTGATGTAAAAAAAAAAAAATGACGCCACCTTTGACAGACACAGAGAAGTTTGAAGGGAGCTCAATTGAAGGGTAAAACAATAAAAGAGAGTAAAGATAAAATAACAGAAGGCCAAAAAATTGAGTCTCCAGGCTATGATAAGAAAGCATAAAGAAAAGCCATCAAAGGGAACAGAGGATGCACAATCAGAAATGTAGGAGGACAAATCTACAAGGAAAGAGTTCTAAGGAGAGGCTAATCCTTGTGACATAGCATAGAGGTAAATAATAAAAGATAGCTTTGGATCTAGTGATCAGAAAATCACTAGTAACCTTTGAGAATGCAGTTTCAGATTAGGGAATTGTAAGAGATAGAAAGTGATTTTTTAAAGAAAAAAATAATGGAAGGATCAGTTATTTCAGAAAGTTGGTAATGAAAGGAAAAAAAGGGGGGGGGATGAATGCCAAATTATATGTCCTCCTGCTCAGTCAAACATTCAAAATTCCTCTATCGGGGTCTTGCCACTCTTTCAAACTACAAGAGGTCTCTGGTGACATACAGACAGTCCTAGTGGAGTGAACTTAACTCTAAAGCTTTCATTAGCTTTGAGGGAGCTAGTAAGTAGTGCAGGAATGAAAGAAGAAAACAGCAGGAAGGTAAGGGATTGAGCAAAATCGAAAAAAAGAGAAAGAACTTATGGACAGGACAACAGTGTGGTGATGATCAGGGGGATAGAATGGAATGAGGTGGAGGAGGGCATAGGGGATAAATGGTGATGGACAGAAACTTAACTTGGCGTGATGAGCACACAATAAAATGTACACATGATGTGTTGTAATACTGTGTACCTGAAACCTGTATAATTTTGTGAACCAGTATCACCCAAATAAATTTAATAAAAAGAAAAACCATAGCAGGAAAAGGGAGATGGGAGCAACACGAGAGAATAGTAAGATAACAAAGACATGCTTCTTCTACTTCAAATGCTTGTCTTATTTAAATTGCCAATCCAATTAAGTAAATCATGTTAATATGCACAATGCACTACTATGCAACCATTTAAAACAATTACACAACTCTATATTGACATGGAAATATGTCTTTGATAGATGATAGATAGATGATAGATGATAGATAGATAGATAGATAGATAGATAGATAGATAGATAGGTGATAGATAGGTAGATAGATGATAGATAGATAGATAAGAAGCTAGCTTATAAAATTGGCAAGTTTGTGTATAGGTGGTGGGACTATGGGTGACTTAAATTTTCTTCCTTATACTCTTCTATATTATTTAAATTATAAATGTGAGTTTACGGTTTTCCCTAATCACTAAAAGCAATTTTAAGTGCCTTCCTGGCCTCAGGCTTCGGTAAAGGGCAATTCCTACTGTACTGTACAAACACAGATGATGGGTGAGGAGAGATGGGGTTAAGGTCTGAGAGTATGTTTTTTCCAGAAAGATGATCAGGACAAATAAGCCGCAGCTAGTAGCAAGATAACACAGGACATTTGACAAGGACAATTTTTTGAGGTGGGGATCAAGGATGAGATAAGGAATGAAGTGAAA
This sequence comes from Myotis myotis, assembly GCF_014108235.1. Lineage (NCBI taxonomy): Eukaryota > Metazoa > Chordata > Mammalia > Chiroptera > Vespertilionidae > Myotis > Myotis myotis. The sequence goes on from NW_023416346.1 coordinate 43,571,010, forward strand.
CAGGAATTGGATGGAATGAGACAGAATGGATGAGCTTCAGAGATGGGATGGAGGTCAGACATAAAACGAGGCTGTCTCTGGCACACTGTACACAATTTCTTTCTTTTTTATTTTGAAAGAGGAAGATGTAATGTTTTGTTCTTAGGTCAAAATGTCATGTTTCTAATCAAAGGGACCCAACCCATGCCCTCAAATCAGATTTCTTGAATATGTTATGCTAATTTTTCTGGCATATTTTCAAAAAGGCATCAAAATTGAATCTAAGTGCACATCTCAAAAGTTTAATATCATACACTGTCTCTAAGCAATCCCTGCTGTGTTCAAGTCTCCCAAGGTCATATTCATCTCTCTGTTATAAAATGATATCTACTTTAGGAAAGCAGATTCATGAGTTCTAGCATTAACTCTTTGCAGATAGGGAATACTGCCAAGTAAAGGGACTGTCTATACTGAGATAAAAGCAAAGTCACTTTAGTCAGCTGCTCCATCTGCCTCTATTCAAGTAAGTCCTATAAATGGCCATTCTTTCTCCCCCAGCATTCCAGATATAACTTGTTGAAAAGTATCTAAGGAACTTGGCAGATACTTCTGTCCACATTTGAAATAGGGACACTGAAGGAAACCAGTCACTTGGTAATTCATTGAGGACATGAGGTGTTGAAAGGATTACTCTATTTCATTAAAAAAAGGTTCCACTTAAATATACAGATTTTCTTGAGATTCTCCACCACAAAGAGTCATTTTTAACCTGCTTTCATCAATATTCAAAAGGTAACAGTCCTGGAGACAGAATCTCTGCCAGCGGTCATCATCTGATGCCTACAGTAGATTCATGGGTATGTCAAAAACTGTTAATCATATGGGCCTTTGATTAATCCACTTTAATTATATCCATGATCTACATGGCAAACCCAAGTGGATTTTCATTATGAAGGAAGAATCATTATATAATTGCCAGTGATGCAAAGTTAATAAAAATAACTCAAGTTTTATGGTAGACTAGCATAGAAAGCAAAAGCTATAACAGGTGTTTAGTCAAAGTAATTTTCAAACTTCAGAACTGATTTTTTTATTTGCTTTTCATAAAGCAGAACCACAGCCCTGAAATGCAATGAAAAAATATTACCCACCAAAATGAATTCAGATCACATAATTGCCCCTGAAGTATATGTATCTTCACTGAAAGGATATATACAAACACCTCCTAGCAAAGTGATGACTTTTAGTTTTTAAGTGCTTGCCTTAGAAATGATTACTTATTCAACCAAAGGAGTGGGGGAACAAGTAATGAGCAATTGAGAATAATCTTGGGCCTAATTAATGCTGAAAAACAGCAAAAGTGCACACGCATTTCTATCACATATGCATGTTCTGGAGTTCTGCTCCCTCATGCACCCCTTCTCCCACTCAGCTTAGGACTACAGCATAAAGAAAACTATGTCCATATGTACAGTTGACTCTTGTGCAATGTAGTGGTTAGGGCTGCTGACCCCAATACAGTTGAAAATCAGTGTATAACTTTTGACTTCCCCCAAACTTAACTACTAATAGCCTACTAATTTACCAAGAGCCTTTTCAAAACAAAGTCAATTAACACAAATTTTGCATGCTATGTGCATTATATACTGTATTCTTACGATAAAGTGATCTAGAGAAAAGAAAATGTTATTAAGAAAATCATATGAAAGAAAAAAATACCTTTATAGTATTTACTGAACAAAATCCACATATATGTGATGTGGACCTACACAGCCCATGTTGTTCAAGGGTCAAGTATATACTCTTTTAATTCAAGCAGTGATCACTTATTTTGGTAATCCACATGGCTGCAGAAGTAAAAAACAACAATAACAACTATGAATCATCCTTGACATTGCCCTCTCCCTCGCTTCCAATATTCAATCTCTTCCTAAGCTCTGTTGATTTTATCGCCTAAATATCTTTTGAATTCATTTCCACTTTTCTCCAGTTCCACTGGGAACATGCTAGTCAAAGCTATTAATATTTTGAATCCAAACCTATATGACCAATTGCCTACATGACATCTCTTATATATTTTAAAGTCAACACCTCAAACTGAATTGATGGTGATGGCTTCCAACCCCACCCCTACCTGGTCCACTTCAAGTGTCCTTCTTAGTGAATGGAACAACTAACAGCCAGTTATGCAAGATACAAAACTAGTTGTCATCCCAGCATCTCTCCTCTCCTCCCACATACAACTAAAATAAAATTTACCTCCTAAAAGCACTTAAATTCTTTCACTTCATTCCAGTTTTAGCTATACTTCTTAAATATGAATGCCTAAAATACTAGTACTATAGAAGGCTCTAATTTGTCTATTCACATCCACTCCCCAACCCCATATTGTTCTTATGTGCAGAAGATAAAAAAAAAATCTATAAAGCCATGAGTATTCTGGTTCCGTTGTCTATCTCTTCAGGTTTATTTTTTGCACATTCTCCCTCTCACTTTCTTTGTACTCTGGCCTCAGCCTTTTTATAAGCCATCCTACTTGCCATACTTTCTTCTGCAACAGGAACTGTGTACATTTTTCCTGGAATGAAACCCTAATATTAAGTAATTCCGACTCATCTTTCTGATCCCAATTCAATTATCATTTCCTCCAGTTCCATCACAGTGCACAACTCCTGGGGATGCTACTCATGTTGTAGTCTATGAGAATGGCACCTGTTGCAGCTGTAAAGTACACAGCCTGGTAGAAGTCCTGATTTATTCTCTTCCTCTCTTTCTCAGAGAAAGCTTCTTTGACATCCAAAACCAGTTTATAGAACCATGTAGCTTCCTACTTACAATAGTTTTAACATTTGGTGATCATTTAATTAGGTTTTTCCTCCTAACTTGACTATTAAAACTCATAGAGTAAGGGCCTTATCAGTCTTGTCTATTGCTCTATACCCAATGTCTAGTACCGTGGTCAAAATGTTTGTTCTGGGCCCTCAAAATATTTGTTGATTAAAGATGGGGACAGAGGTATAGAAGCAAAAAAAACACGTTTTTTTCTCCCTTTTTTTCCACATGCATTATTGATTTTACTTTAATCATCACTATCTGTGTATCCTTTTGGTATAACGTTTGATCTTTATGTAGTTGCCCAATTTTCCACAGTTTCCCTTGCAGATGAAGCAGATAGTTATAGGTCTCTATGCCTCTTCACACACTGCATTACTTGGATCAGGGAGTTCTCTGGGGTCTCTTGCTTCTGCTCTAGCTGATTATGATTCTTATTTTGATTCATTCTCTTCATCAGCTGGTGGTAACAGATACATAATGTTGGTTTTGTTTCTTTCTTGAGTATTGTTGAATGAGGGATAGATATTTCAGAGGATCTTTGGCTACACCGTGTTACAGGGGCATTTCTACTTATTTGGCTGTCTTCCCAAACTTAGTACTGTTTCTGTGCTTGAATTGGGTGGAGGGAATCATCCTTTCCTTTCTTTTGTGAGCACTTGGGGATCGGCTGTTCCATACTTGAGGCTGGTTGTTCCCCACTTGTTTTGGCTGGTCAGTATCTATGCTAAACTCCTGGGATTTGCTGGTAATTTCAGTCATGTGGAAGCTTCTCAGTGGTCTTCTCTGGAGTTCTGATCTTCCTATATGTACCTTAATGAAGAGAATATGGAGCCCCACCCTTACCCTTTGTTTGGTCATCAAGGCACTGTCCTGGCCAATGGTAGCCCTGGGATCACTTACACATCACAAAGTACAACTTCTGACATCCAGCACTTCAAGTCCAGCATTCATAATCTTTGTCATTGTTATCATTACCATAATTTCTTTCTTCTTATTGTACTCGCTTTCTTATGGAATTAGATCGCTGGTATAATATAAAAGGATATGATTCAGGAAGAGCCAAATGGAAGAGGTGTATGGGGCAAGGTATGTGAAAAGAGGCCCACTGTGCTTCCAGGCCCTCTCAGAGCAGTGCCATTCTCCCCAAATCTCCATGGGTTTACCACCCCAGAAGTTCCACTCTTCCTCTTTAGAATAGAATATTGTTTTACTTACCTCTAATCTCTAGTTTCTAATGAATTTATATATTTCACTATGCCATGCTCTAACATTTTTATGATAATTTCTTACTCCCTTCCCAAATTATTTACTTCAGTTGGTATCCATAAAGCTTACAAGGTTTGCTTTTCATAGAAGCAGAAGTGAGTCAGGTAGGAAAAGGAATCAGCATTTTCCTAGTACAGAATACTGAGCAAATGGAAAGCATATAATAAATGAAGTCATTGTTGTCATTGTCATTCATTCTTATATATTTTAATTAAGAAAATCCAGTGGAGGGGATTAAAAATGGCAGCGGAGTAAGTGGATGCTGCATGGACATGCTCCCAGGAACAAACTAGAATTACAACTAAAATACAGAAAAACTTCCTGAATGATCAATGGAAGACTCACTGGAGAGAACCCTGATAACTGAGGACAGAAAGTGGAGACCACATAGAGACTGGTAGGAGGGGCAGAGGCTTGGCACCCACAGTCAACAACTGAAGTTCCAGAGAGATATCTCAGCTGTGGGGGGTTGCCACTGAGAACTCTGGGACCTAATCCCCAAGCTGGGTCCTCCAGCAGAAAGCACCAGAACTGAGAAAGGTGCCCACATAACATCTAGCTATGAAGAGCAGCAGGGTTGCTGTCTGTCAGGAAGAGACAGCTGGAAATTCAGGCATCTTTTTAAAGGGCCAATGCACAAAATTCCCTGAGGAGCCACTCACCTTGTGCTCCAGTACAGGGAGGGCAGAGTGGATTGGAGCTGTGTGAGCAGAAGCCATGAGTGAGGACTCTGGGATTAGAGCTCAGAAGGCAGACACCCCTGCTTTCCTGTGCTGAGTCATTCTCTAATGCAGCAGAGGACATGTTTCCCACATAGACATTTGCTATACAGGTGACCTTGCTTGGGGGGAGACAGTTGACCTACCCTATCAGAAAATACCTTGCCCCAAAGTACAGAGGTCCTGGGGCCACTTAAGAAACTAAGAATAACAATTAGCCTCCAGGCAGAAGCAACTGGCCCACCCTGTTGAAAAAACTCACTACACCTGAGAACAATTGCCTAAAGGCAATTCAAGTCAGAATCCTACCAGTCTGTTGGCAGAGGCCATCTCTGCAGGATTTCAGTGTTTGCCTGATCTAATTAGTCAGGAACAGCGTTTGACACTGTCCTGCACTAGAGACTTGAGAGGCGTAGAGGATCTACTTAATACATAGTCACAAACCCAAACAGAAAGCCCAAATGAGGAGACAAAGAAACAATTCCCAAATGAAAGAACAAGAAAATTCTCCAGAAGAAGAGAAAAATGAAGTGGAAATAAAAAATTTATCTGAAACAGAGTTCAGAGTAATGATGGTAAAGATGCTCAACAGGATGAGAAAAGATATAGTAGCTATGAAAACAGAAATAAAGAATGACATAGCACAAATAAAGAACACATTGGAAGGAATACACAGAAGATTAGGGGAATCTGAGGATTGAATCAGTGAATTAGAAGACAGAGTTGAAAATATCACTCAATTAGAGAACAAAAAAAAATAAAATAAATAAAACAGGAGGACAGCTTAAGTGAGCTGTGGGATAATGTGAAAGGTAACAATATTAGAATACCAGGTGTGCCAGAAGAGGCAGGAAGGGAGAAAGGGATAGCGAATGTGTTTGAAGTAATAATGGCAGAAAACTTCCCTAACCTGGTAAAGGAAAATGTCACACAAGTTCAGGAGGCAGAGAACCCCAAGCAAGAAGAAGCCAAACAGGCCCACACCCAGACACATCATAATTAAAATGCCAAAAATTAAAGACAAGGAGAGAATTTTAACCCAGTGGCTGGCAAACTGCGGCTCGCGAGCCACATGCGGCTCTTTGGCCCGTTGAGTGTGGCTCTTCCACAAAATATCGAATTCTGTGCATGGGCCATGAAGTTTTAATCGCACTGTATATGCACACCCGCACGTGGTATTTTGTGGAAGAGCCACACTCAACGGGCCAAAGAGCCGCATGCGGCTTGTGAGCCGCAGTTTGCCGAACACTGCCTTAACCAATTAACTTCCACGAGTCCAAAACAGAAACCATCCCCACACACCACAATATTTTGAATTTAATTTTAAAAATCAATTTTCAATGAATATTATAAAAATAAATATATTACTATTCAGGTGTTCTTAAATATTTTCAGCTGAAAATTCTCATGAAAAATGATTTTACAGTTGGTCAGGGCTGTCACTTAGGGAAAACATTTTTTTTTTATAGACATGTGGGGGAACATCTGTCGCTTGCATCTACAGATGCTTATGGCATACAATGGGTTAAAGGCAGCAAGAGAAAAGCAAACTGTTACCTACAAAGGAGCTCCCATAAGGCTGACATCTGATTTCTCATCAGAAACTCTACAAGCCAGAAGGGAGTGGCATGAAGTAGTCAAGGTAATGGAAAGCAAGGATCTGAGAGCAAGATTACTATATCCAGCAAGGCTATCATTCAAAATAGATGATCAAATAAAGAGCTTCCTCGACAAAAAAAAAAAGTCTAAAGGAATACATCACCACCAAGCCAGTATTACAAGAAATGCTAAAGGGACTGCTGTAATGAGAAGAAACAGAGAGAGAAACCTAGGCATACAGAATTAAAATGCTAATAAATAAGTACCTATCTATAATAACTCTAAATGTAAATGGATTAAATGCTCCAATCAAAAGGCATAGGGTAGCTGAATGGATACAAAAACATGACCCAAATATATGATGTCTACAAGAGACCAACCTCAGAACAAAAGACACAAAAAGGATGAGAGTGAAGGGATAAAAAAAAAAAATTCCGTTCAAATGGAAAAGGAAAAAAAGCTGGAGTAGCAATACTCATATCCGACACAATGGACTTCAAAATGAAGACCATCAGAAGAGACAACAAAGGTCACTACATGATACTAAAGGGCTTGATTCAACAAGAGGATATAACCCTGGTAAACATGTATGCACCCAATATAGGAGCATAAAGTTCTAGAGGACTTTAACAGAGAGATCGATAACAATACAGTCATAGTAGGGAGCTTTAACACCCCTCTGACTTCACTGGATAGATCTTCCAGACAAAAACTTAACAAGGAAATGGTGACTCTAAAGGACACACTAGATCATGTGGATTTAATTGACATGTATAGTGCCGGGGTCCAACCCCAGCAGGTCCAGGGGTCCCCAAAGGTGTAGACGGAGTCGGTGAAGAAGGAATGACACGGAGACAACGTTCAGTTGATCAGCAGCCTAGCCAGGATCTCTAGCCAGGATCTCCAGCCAAGTTCTGGTCTGGATCTCCAGCGAAGTTCTGCTGTTTATTGTCTTGTTACATCCGTATTTATCCCAGTTGATTTTAATCCTGTCAATTTCTATTACAAAGGTTAGGGCATTTCTTATCTCCATTCCAGGGAGTAAAGATTATGTAGCTTAAGCATGATTGTTTGTAGTGATTAACTACCCGCCTGGCACTTAGTTAAGGAGTTTCATCCCCTCCCTGACTTCAGGGAAAAATTCCTACCTGGGGAAACAACCTTTCTAGGAGAGGCATCCCCTCCCTGACTTCAGGGAAAAATCCCTACCTGGGGAAACAAGCTTTCTCGGAGAGGTGACCTTGGTTAAAACACACAGCGCTAAGAGGAGCAAACATATTAAGAACAGTATGCTATATACGCCAGGTCCCTTGAAACATATGCTGTGCAGATGTTTCTTTCCTGCAGCGACTGTGTCAAGCAGCAAGGATGGACCGGCTTCCGGCAAATTCCCCCTTTTTTATTTTTTAAATGATCACGCATGCAAATCAGTGGCCACCTCTCAGATTGGGCCATTTAAGTCTCGGAAGAAGAGTGGCAAGCAATGATAGTGAGCATAGCTATAAACATAGTGGATGGAGCGCAGAAGGAGCCCCATTCCTGTAGAAGGTTGCCAGCCTCTTCAGTCAAGGGATTTCAGCTGTCCTCAAGTTGTTGGTTTGATTGTCTTTGTTGGTCTGGCTAGCGGGCGGCGTCACTGGCGACAGGCTTCCCGAAGCGTCAGCAAGTTGAAGGGCTGCATCAAAGGGTCCATCAGGGCGGTGGTTGATGGTGGTGTCGATGTCCGAGGAGGAGTAAGCTGTGCCCTCTGGATCCAGCTGATATGGAAAATGGAGGGTAGTAGAAAAAGAAGAGAAAGCAAAAGAACTACAAGGCATGGAAGTGTTTAGAAAAAAGAGGGAGAAGAAAGGGAAGAAGGCAGCATCCTGACACAGCCCTTTCCTTCAGCTTCCCCTTTCCCTGTGGTCCCAGGTAGAAATGGGAAGCAAGTCCTGTTGCAGTGAGAGGGCAGCTGCTGTCAGCCAGTCTCTGTCTTTACCTGGGTCCCGATCTGAGCTGGGCATGGGAAGCAGGAAGCAGCCATGGGGACAGGAGACCTTCCTCAGAAGGGGCGAGTGTTCAAGCCCCTGCACCATTGGGGAGGGGGGTCTGTGCCCCACCTTTGTTGCACCCCAAGTTTTCTCCTACTGGCCCCCGACTGTGCCTGTCTTAGGTTGCCCCACCCTGTGGAGTCTTACCCGTCGTTGACTACCAGCCATCTCTGGGCCAAGTAGGGTGATGTGAGGTTCAGTTCTGTCTCCTTGGTAGCCTATGTCCCTCTGGCCTCCATGCCCAGCAACTGCCTTGGGATCCCCTTGCCTGCTGGCGGGGTCCCGGCATTGATCACATATCTTGGGGAACCCAGGTTTCTTCTCCAGGGAGGGCCCAGCTCATGCTATTGGGTGAGACAGATCCATGGTACCAGCCACCATGAGGCTTCAACCTCAGCATGAACAGAGAGCTCAGGCAACAGCTATGGGCAATTGGATTGTAAGAAGATGGTCCCTCTTGGCACAAGGGTAAGAGGCGCCAATAAAGGACAAAGGAGAGTCCTGGAACAGGGCTTTCTCAGCCCAGGATGTCAGGCTCTTGGCCCAAGACAACTCCATGTATGGGGCATATACCAAACACCCCTAGTCACGGCATAAAAGGGAGGTGCCCTTCCTGGAACAGTAGGGTAGGGAGATTCTAGAAAACGCTGTGTTCAGGAAAGAAGGAGAAAGGCCAAAGAACCAGCAAACAAGTAGTTAGATTTAAAAAAAGGAAAAAGGAAAGGAGATGTGGGGCAAAGCTGGGACATGTGGAAAGACAAAACGGAGGCACATGTGATCCTCCCAATGGACAGATTGTTCCAGCTCAGGTCTGCACATCTGCTGCAGACGGGCACTGGTCAGATGTGCTATGATGAGGCAGAGATGGTGGGCGGTGAGACATAAGGTCGGACTAGACAGTCTGGAATCCACACAGGTGAGTCTGCGTCCTGTGGAAATATACAAGCATATCCTCTCCCCTGGGTTAAAAGTACATCAGGTCCCTTCCAGGCTCCTGTAAGCAAGTCTCTCCATTTGACGAGGGCTTTAGGTTTAGTTAGATCAGGGTTCCAATGCCTGTACATCGGGGAATTTCCCTCAGAATCTACATTTAGTATATTAATTACAAATTGAGCATGTTGTAGAACATGATGAGGAGAGGAATATTTAAACTCATTTTCTTGTAATTTTTTAATTTGTGTTTTTAAAGTTTGGTGAGCCCTTTCTACTATTGCTTGGCCTTGAGGATTGTAGGGTATTCCTGTAGTATGTGCGATGCCGAATGTAGAGCATAAGTTTTTAAAAGCTCTAGAGGTATAGGCAGGCCCATTGTCAGTTTTAAATGCCCTTGGTATTCCTAGGTAGGAAAAGCATTGGAATAGATGTTGACTTACATCTTTAAAGGCTTCTCCTGTACGTGCAGAAGCAAGGATAACATGAGAAAAGGTATCAATACAAACATGCACATAGCAAAGTTTGCCAAAAGATGGGACATGAGTAATATCCATCTGCCATAAGTCACAGGGTCTAAGTCCTCTTGGATTAACTCCAGTAGCAGGGCTAGGAAAATGAGTAGGACAATGGCCGCAGTCACGCACAATACTTCGAGCAGCTTCTCTAGATATGCGATAATATAGACGGAGAGCAGAAGCATTTTGATGGTGAATGGCATGAGACCGCCGGGCTTCTTCTAGAGCTGTACAAACTACTGGGTGAGTTAGTAAATCCGCCTGATAATTTCCTTCGCTTAAGGGTCCTGGTAGGCAGGCATGAGCTCTAATATGTCCAATATAGAAAGCCTTTTCTCGTTTGTGAATGCAAGTTTGTAGCTGAGTTAACAAAGAGAAAATTGCATGTTCTTCCTTGTGGGAGAGAGGCGGTCTCAATATGAGGAAATAATTTAACTATATATTGAGAGTCAGTGTACAAGTTAAAGGGAACCTGTTGCAATTGTTCAAAAGCATAAATGACTGCCAAAAGCTCTGTTCTCTGAGCTGACGTCTCTAGAGTTTGTTGAACATGGGTTATTGAGTCAATGATTGTCACTGCCCTACCATTAGAGGAACCATCTGTGAATACTAAGGAGGCAGGAGGTGATAATGGTTCTTTTGAACATTTAATAGGAAATATAAATGGATGTAGGGAGAGAAATTGCAATATAGGTGATCTTGGCAAATGATGTAAAATTTGTCCTGGGAAGTTACCTATAGCTATTTGCCACTCTTCTTCAAATTGTAATAGTGTGTCTAATTGTTCTCTTTTATAAGGTATTATTATCTCAGTAACTTCTCTTCCAAAGAGTTCGATACTGCGACGTCTACCTTTGATAATGAGAGTGGCCACTAGGGAGGGATAGGGTGGTACAATCTTCCTAGGAGTGACAGGTAAATGTATCCATTCTAATGGTCCTTCCTGCCACAAGCATCCTGTAGGAGTATATTTAGTGGCTAGAATAATTAAGGCCCAAGATTTGGAATAATCTAGATACTGTAGTTGCTGTTTATTGATGGCCTGTTCTATTTTTGCTATAGCCTTTTCTCCTTCTACAGTTAATTGTCGGGGAGACTTAGGGTTAGAATCTCCCTTTAAAATGTCAAATAGAGGTTTTAAGTCAAGAGTGGTTATTTTTAGATATGGCCTGACCCAGTTGATATCACCTAATAGTTTCTGATAATCATTCAATGTGTTTAAATGATCTTTTCTTAATTGTAGAGGCTGATGGGTGATAGTAGAGGTATGTAATATTCTGCCTAAGTATGAAAAAGAAGGTTCAGTCTGAATCTTTTCTGGGGCTATTTTTAGACCATGTTCTTCTAAAGCAAGGATGGTCTGAGTAAGAATTTCCTGTAAAGTAGCCCGATCTTTATGAGCTAGTAAAATATCATCCATATAATGAATAAGATATAGATCTGAAAATTTCTTTCTAATAACTTGCAATGCCTGATCTACAAACTTTTGACATAATGTAGGACTATTTTTCATCCCTTGTGGGAGAACCTTCCATTGGTATCTCTGATAAGGCTGTTTAAAGTTTTCTGATGGTATGCTGAATGCGAATCTTTGACAATCAGCTGTGTGAAGAGGTATAGTGAAAAAACAATCCTGTAAGTCAATAACAACAACACAATACTCCTGTGGAATTGCCACAGGGGAGGGCAATCCAGGTTGTAAGGAGCCCATATCTTCCATGGTGGCATTTATGGCTCTTAGATCTTGCAAAAGTCTCCACTTCCCTGATTTCTTTCTTATTACAAATATGGGTGTGTTCCAGGGACTATTTGATGGCTCTATATGTCCCTCTGCTAATTGCTGATCAATTAATTGTCGGGCTGCTATTTTCTCAGATGTTAAGGGCCATTGCTCAACCCATACTGGTTGTGACGATTTCCAGACTATGGGATCAGCAGTCCTAAGGGCAAAGGCCCCAATTACAGATCCTGTCGAGGAGTCTGAGGTATTACTTTCCTTTCCTAATCCCTTTCCTGGATTAAATCTCATGTCTAGCATCTGTGATGTTACTCTATCCCTGGGGCTATATAATACAACTCCCATTTGAGACAAGATATCTCTTCCCCATAATGTAAAGGGGATAGTTGTAATTACATAGGGACAGAATGTTCCTGAATGTTGATCTTCATCAGTCCAAGTTAGAATCTAGGAACTCTTTTTTACATTAGATGCCTTGCCTAGTCCTACTAGGGAAGTGGAGGTGGTGTGCGTGGGCCATGAAGAGGGCCAGTCCTTCTCTGCTATGCAGGAAACATCTGCTCCTGTATCCAATAGACCTTCAATTGGTTTTCCCTGAATTTGTAAAATTTTTGTAGGTCTAGTAGCATGGATTTCTTGTATCCAAAATGCTGCATCACTAGATCCAAAGCCTCCGGCCCCTCTAGCTTCCTGGGTAACAGCTGTCCCTATTTTATGTATTGGTAACAGGATTAATTGGGCAATTCTCTGGTTGGGCTGAATCTGTATAGTTGTGGTGGGTGGGGAAAGTAAAATCTGTATTTCTCCTGTGTAGTCTGCATCAACAACTCCTGGGATGACTAAGATCCCCTGTAACGAGGTGGAGCTCCGTCCTAATATTAAACCTACAGTTCCCTCAGGCAGTGGCCCAGACACTCCTGTAGGAATGGCTGCTACTGGCGAGTCTGGGGTTAGTACTGCATGGGTGGTTGAGTGGAGGTCCAATCCTGCACTGCCTGGGGTTGCCCTGAAGAGGTCACTGACTGATCGAAATTTGCAAAGGGGTTGAAGGTTGATGCCCCTATTATTGCAGGGGCCTGGGGCTGGCCCCTTCTCAAGTTTCCCGATTGAGGTGATGGGATATAACCTCCTTGGGAGCTATTTGTAGAGTTTAAAGGCCGACCATTTTTATGGTATTTTGATCTACATTCCTTTGCCCAATGGAATCCTTTCTGACATCGGGGACAAACGGTTTTTGGAGGATTAATATTATTCCCTAATGTATTTCCAGGCTGTCGAGGAGCTTGCCATCTGGCCTGAGTATTATTATTTTTATTTGGGCATTCTCTGCTAAAGTGCCCAGATAAGCCACAAGAGTAGCAGTTCATATTTCTTTTATTACCTGTAGTATTGCTGGCTTGTCCTATAGCCTGTACATATTGAGGGTATGTCTCCCCTTTGAGAGCTGCAGCTACAGCTACACCCTGTATAAATGCTGGACTTACATCAGCACACTGTTTTATAAAATCATTTATAGTTCCTGTTCCGCGAATTGGCCTTAATAAAGCCTGACAGGTATTATTAGCATTTTCAAAAGCCAGTTGTTTGATTAGGATATCGGCTGCCTCTTTGTTATTGATTACTCTCTTGACTGCCTGCATGAGGCGAGAAAGGAAATCCTGATATGGTTCCTCGACCTTCTGTTTAACCTCTGTAAGGGTGGTGGTTTTTCCTGCTGTATAAGGTAGGGATTTCCAGGCACTTACTGCACAACTGGTTACTTTGGTAAGTGCCTCTGTGGGCATATTCATTTGCTCCTCAGCCGTGTTAAAATCACCTTCTCCTAATATCATGTCTAGGGTTATTCTTTTTCTGTTTTTTTCGCTAGTGGCTACAGCTTTCTTAGCAAGATCTTCATATTCAGTTTTCCATAATAAGTAATCGCCTCCTGAGAGACAGGATTTACAAACCTGTGACCAATCATAAGGAGTCATCCATTTACTGGCTAGGGTTTCTACCAAGGTTTGTGTGTAAGGAGCTAGAGGTCCATATTCAGAGCAGGCCAATTTTAATTCTTTAAGTACTTTGTAAGGTATAGGCTCCAAGGTGGGGTTTCTATTCCCATCAGACTCATTCTCATATGTAACTGGGAAGCAGAGTGAGAATTCAAGATCTCCATTAGCTTCAGCTTCTCTTATCGCCCTTTGAAATTTAGACATGGAGCTCATAGGAGCCACAGGACCTGGTTTAGGCTTCCTTTCTAATTTGGGGAGCCTGTTTTGAATGGGAGGGCCATTCTCCTCTCTACTGACTGGAAAGGACCAACGGTCATGTTTATGATATTTATTCTCCTCCCGATCAGTAGGCATAGCTAAATTGCTTTTAGATTGAGCTGAAGACAATGATGATGTGTCCTCTCTGGGTGGAGCCGAGGGACTATTTAAATTTTGAGAAAGTTCAACCGTTTTTGCCTCTGGTGCCAAGGTGTCACAGATTGAATCCCAGAGGGAAAAGAAACATGGCAGGACCTTGTCAGATTCATGGTGTTTCTTTAATTGCTTTCCTACTTCAACCCAAGTTTTTAAATTAACAGTTCCATCCTCTGGAAGCCATTGACATACTTCTTCTATAAAACTTTCTGTCTCACTGGGAAAAACCTCAACTCCAATTCTGCTAGTAAGCATATGCGTTAAAAGATTAATACAGAATCTTTTTTCTTTAGACTCAGTATGACCCATCCTGTCAATCTAAGTTCTGTACTAACTACCCGCTTACCCTACTTATCCTCAAAAGGGGGGGGGGTCTGAAGCACCCTAAGGTGCAGTCCTATCTGTCCCAAGTACGGGGGGACTTACCTAAGGGAACCCTGTTCGGGCGCCAGATGCCGGGGTCCAACCCCAGCAGGTCCAGGGGTCCCCAAAGGTGTAGACGGAGTCAGCGAAGAAGGAATGACACGGAGACAACGTTCAGTTGATCAGCAGCCTAGCCAGGATCTCTAGCCAGGATCTCCAGCCAAGTTCTGGTCTGGATCTCCAGCGAAGTTCTGCTGTTTATTGTCTTGTTACATCCGTATTTATCCCAGTTGATTTTAATCCTGTCAATTTCTATTACAAAGGTTAGGGCATTTCTTATCTCCATTCCAGGGAGTAAAGATTATGTAGCTTAAGCATGATTGTTTGTAGTGATTAACTACCCGCCTGGCACTTAGTTAAGGAGTTTCATCCCCTCCCTGACTTCAGGGAAAAATTCCTACCTGGGGAAACAACCTTTCTAGGAGAGGCATCCCCTCCCTGACTTCAGGGAAAAATCCCTACCTGGGGAAACAAGCTTTCTCGGAGAGGTGACCTTGGTTAAAACACACAGCGCTAAGGGGAGCAAACATATTAAGAACAGTATGCTATATACGCCAGGTCCCTTGAAACATATGCTGTGCAGATGTTTCTTTCCTGCAGCGACTGTGTCAAGCAGCAAGGATGGACCGGCTTCCGGCAGTATAGAACATTTCACCCTAACACAGCAGAATATACATTCATCTCAAGTGCACATGGATCATTCACAAAGATAGACCACATGTTAGGACACAAAATAAGTCTCTACAAGTTCAAGAAAATTGAAATCATATCAAGCATCTTCTCAGATCACAGTGGAATGAAATTAGAAATCAACTACAGTAAAAATACCCCAAAACATTCAAACACATGGAGGCTAAATATCATGTTATTAAACAATGAATGGGTTACCAATGAAATCAAGACAGAAATAAAAAACTTTATGGAAACAAATGAAAATGAACACACAACAACCCAAAATCTCTGTGACACAGCAAAAGCAGTGCTGAGAGGGAAGTTCATAGCCCTACAGGCCTATCTCAAAAAACAATAAAAAATCAACAATAAACTATTTAATCCTATAACTTAAAGAACCAGAAATAGAACAATAAGAAAAGCCCAGAGTAAGTAGAAGGAAGGAAATTATAAAGATTAGAGCAGAAATAAATAATATAGAGACTAAAAAAAATACAAAAAAATCAATGAAACCAAGAGCTGGTTATTTGAAAGTGGAGAAGTAACCACTGACACCCCAGAAATACAAAGGTTTGTAAGAAAATACTATGAACAACTGTATGCCAATAAGCTGAACAATGTGGATGAAATGGACAAGTTCCTAGAAATATAAATCTCCCAAAACTGAATCAAGAGGAATCAGAAAACCTGAATAGGCAAATAACAACTGATGAAATAGAAGCAGTAATGAAAAAACTCCCAGCAAACAAAAGCCTATGTCCAGATGGTTTTACAGGGGAGTTTTACCAAACATTCAAAGAACTAACACCTGTACTCCGCAAACTGTTCCAAAAAAATCGAAAAGGAAGGAACACTTCCAAGCTCTTATTATGAGGCCATCATTATCCTAATTCTGAACAAAGATAAAGGCACTACAAAGAAAGAGAATTACAGGCCAATATCCCTGATGAACATAGATGCTAAAATCCTCAAAAAAATATTAGCAAACCAAAACCAGCAATATAGTAAACAGATCATACACCATGATCAAGTGGGGTTTATTCCAGGGATGCAAGATTGGTAAAATATTTGTACCAATAAATGTGATACATCACATAAACAAATTGAAAAACAAAAATCACATGATCACATCAATAGATGCACAAAAAGCCTTCAACAAAACTCAACACCCATTTTTGATAAAAACTCTCAGCAAAGTGGGAATAGAGGGAGCATATCTCAACATGATAAAGGCCATATATGACAAACCCACAGCCAACATTATACTCAATGGGCAAAAACTAAAACCATTTCCCTTAAGAACAGAAACAAGACAGGGATGCCCACTCTCACCACTCCTGTTTGACATAGTACTGGAAGTATTAGCCATTGCAATTAGACAAGAAGAAGAAATAAAAGGCATCCAAATTGGAAAAAAAGAAGTAAAACTGTCCTTATTCACAGATGACATGATATTATACATAAAAAACCCTAAAGACTCCATAAAAAAACTATTAGACTTAATAAATGAATTTGGCAATGTAGCAGGATACAAAATTAATGCCAAGAAATCTATGGCATTTCTATACACCAATAGTGAACTTACAGAAAGAGAAACTAAAAAAGCAATCCCATTTACCATCGCACCAAAAAAATTAAGATAACTATTAATACACTTAACTAAAGAGGTAAAAGACCTCTACTCAGAAAACTACAGGACGTTTAAAAAAGAGATAGAGGAAGACATAAACAGATGGGAGAACATACCATGTTCTTGGATTGGTAGAATCAACATCATTAAAATGTCTATACTACCCAAAGCAATCTATAAATTCAATGCACTTCCCATTAAAATACCAATGGCATATTTCACAGACCTAGAACGAACTCTCCAAAAATTCATCTGGAAGAAAAAAAGACCCCGAAGAGCTGCAGTGATCCTGAGAAAGAAGAACAAAATGGGTGGGATCTCAATACCAGATATCAAGCTGTATTACAAAGCCACTGTTCTCAAAACTGCCTGGCACTGGCACAAGAACAGACATATAGATCAATGGAATAGAATAGAGAACCAAGAAATCAACCTGAACCAATATGCTAAACTAATATTTGACAAAGGAGGCAAGAACATATATTGAACTCAAGACAGACTCTTCAATAAATGGTGTTGGGAAAATTGGACAGATATATGGTAAAAAATGAAACAAGACCACCAACTTACATCATACACAAAAATAAACTCAAAATGGACAAAGGACTTAAATGTAAGGCAGGAAACCATAAAAATACTAGAGGAATCCAAAGGCAACAAAATCTCAGACATATGCCAAAGCAATTTCTTCACCAATACAACTCCAACAGCATTGGTAACTAAAGAGAAAATAAACAAATGGGACTACATCAAAATAAAAAGCTTCTGCACAGCAAAAGAAACCATCAACAAAACAACAAGAATGCCCACTGCATGGGAGTACGTATTTGCCAATGTTATCACCAATAAGGGTTTAATCTCCAACATTTATAGGGAACTCATACAACTTAACAAAAGGGAGATAAACAATCCAATCAAAAAATGGACAAAGGACCGAGAAATAGACACTTTTCAAAAGAGGACATTCAGAAAGCCAAGAGACATATGAAAACACACTAAAAGTCACTAATCATCTGAGAGATGCAAATCAAAATAACAATGAGGTACCATCTCACACCTGTCAGAATGGCTATCATCAACAAATCAACAAATGACAAGTGCTGGAGAGGAAGTGGAGAAAAAGGAACACTCGTGCACTGCTTGTGGGAATGCAGACTGGTGCAGCCACTATGGAAGACAGTATGGAGTTTCCTCAAAAAGTTAAAAATGGAACTCCCATTTGACCCAGTGATCCCACTTCTAGGAATATATCCTAATAAAATAGAAACACCAATCAGAAAAAATATATGCACCCCTATTTTCATAGCAGCGCAATTCACCATAGCTAAGATCTGGAAACAGCCTAAGTGCCCATCAGCAGATGAATGGATTATAAAACTGAGGTACATCTACATGATGGAATACTATGCTCCTGTAAAAAAGAAGGAATTCTTACCATTTGCAACAGCATGGACGGAAATGGAGATCATTATGCTAAGTGAAATCAGCCAGTCAATGAAAGAAAAATACCACATGATCTCACTCATTTATGGATAATAAACACCACTATAAACTGGTGAACAAAAATAGATACAGAGGCAGAGCAGCATCGAACAGACTATCAAACTACAGTGGGAAGGCTGGGGAAGGAAGAGGGGGCACGGTAAGAGATCAACCAAAAAATTGTATGTATGCATACAAGCATAACCAATGGACACAAGATACTGGGGGGTAGGAGAGTCTGGGGGAAGGTCAAGGGGAAAAAAAAGAAGACATATGTACTACTCTTTGTAATATTTTAAGCAATTAAAAAAATCTACAAATCAATAAATATGATACATCACATAAACAAACTCAGGGACAAAAATCACATAATCATATCAATCGATTCAGAAAAAGCATTTGACAAAATTCAACACCCTTTCTTGGTAAAAACTCTTAGCAAAGTGGGAATAGAGGGATCATACCTCAAGATAATAAAAGTCCTATATGACAAACCTACAGCCAACATCATACTCAATGGGCAAAAACTAAATCCATTTCCCCTAAGAACAGGAACAAGACAAGGATGCCCACTTTCACCACTCCTGTTTGACACATTACTAGAAATACTAGCCATAGCAATCAGACAAGAAGAAAAACTAAAAGTTGTCCAAATTGGAAAAGAAGAAGCAAAACAGTCCTTATTTGCATACAACATGATATTATACATAGAAAACTCCAAAGACTTCATAAAAAAACTATTAGATGCCCTAACAGGTTTGGCTCAGTGGATAGAGCATTGGCCTACGGACTCAAGGGTCCCAGGTTCGATTCCGGTCAAGGGCATGTACCTTGGTTGCGGGCACATCCCCAGTAGGGAGTGTGCAAAAGGCAGCTGATCAGTGTTTCCAACTCTCTATCCTTCTCCCTTCCTCTCTGTAAAAAATCCAATAAAATATATTTTAGAAAAAAAAAAACTGTTAGACCTAATAAATGTATTTGGCAATGTAGCAGGATACAAAATTAACACCCAGAAATCTATGGCCTTTTTATATACCCATAATGAACTCACAGAAAGAGAAATTAAAAGAAAATCCCATTTACCATTGCACCAAAATAATTAAGATACCTAGGAGTAGACTTAACTAAGGACATAAAAGACCTATACTCTGAAAATTACAGGACATTGAAAAAAGAGATAGAAGAAGACATAAACAAATAGAAGTACATACCATGTTTATGGATTGGTATAATCAACATCATTAAAATGTCCATGCTACCTAAAGCAATCTATAGATTCAATGCAATACCTATTAAAATACCAATGGAATATTTGAAACACATAGAACAAACTCTCCAAAAATTCATCTGGAATTTAAAAAGACCCCGAATATCCACAGCTATCCTGAGAAAGAAGAACAAAGTTGGAGGGATCACAATGCCAGACATCAAACTATATTACCAAGCCACGGTTCTCCAAACTGCCTGGTACAGGCACAAGAACAGACATTTTGACCAGTGGAACAGAATAGAGAACCCAGAAATTGGCCGAAGCCATTACACTCAATTTATATTCAACAAAGGAGGCAAGAACATACAATTGAGTCAAAACAGTTTCTTTAATAAACAGTGCTGGGAAATTTGGTCAGCTACATGCAAAAAAATGAAACTAGATCACTAACTTACACCATACACAAAAACAAACTCAAAATGGCTAAAGGACTTGAATGTAAGGCAGGAAACCATAAAAATCCTACAAGTCTCCATAGGCAGCAAAATTGCAGACATATGTCATAGCAATATCTTTATAAACACAGATCCTAGGGTAAGAGAGACTAAGGAGAAAATAAACAAATGGGACTACATCAAAATAAAAAGCTTCTGCACAGCAAAAGAAACCATCAATAAAACAAAAAGAAAGCCCACTGCATGGGAGAACATATTTGCCAATGTTATCTCTGATAGGGGTTTAATCTCCAACATTTACAGGGAACTCACAACTTAACAAAAAGAAAATAAACAATCCAATTAAAAAATGGGCAAAGGATCTAAATAGAATCTTTTCGAAAGAGGACATTCAGAAAGCCAAGAGACACATGAAAACATGCTCAAAGTCACTAATCATCTGAGAGATGCAAATCAAAATGACAATGAGGTGCCACCTCACACCTGTCAAAATGGCTATCAACAACAAAGGACAAGTGCTGGAGAGGATGAGGAGAAAAAGGAACCCTCCTTTACTGCTGGTGGGAATGCAGACTGGTGCAACCATTGTGGAAAACAGTATGGCTTTTCCTTAAAAATTTGAAAATGGAACTGCCATTTGACCCAATAATACCACTTCTAGGAATATATCCCAAGAAAACAGAAACACCAATCAGAAAGGATATATGCATCCCTATGTTCATAGCAGCACAATTTACAGTAGCCAAGATTTGGAAACAGCCTAAATGCCCATCAACAGATGAGTGGATTAGAAAACTGTGGTACATCTACACAATGGAATACTATGCTGCTATAAAAAAGAATGAATTCTTACCATTTGCAGCAGCATGGATGGAACTGGAGAGCATTTAAATAAGCCAGGAAGTGAAAGTAAAACACCACATGATCTCAGTCATTTATGGATAATAAAGAACATTATAACCTGATGGACAAAAAGATAGATGCAGAGGCAGAGAAGCATGGAAAAGACTGTCAAATTACAGTTGGAAGGCTGGTGTGTGTTAGGGGCGGGGAGGTAAGAGATCAACCAAAGGACTTGTATGCATTCATATAAGCATAACCAATGGACATAAGACACTGGACGAGTGGGGTTAGGGCATGTGCCGGGGGGTAGGGGATGCTGGGGGAAGGTCAATGGGGAAAAAAAGGAGACATATGTACTACTATCTGTAATACTTTAAACAATAAAATAAAATTTTAAAAAAGAAATAAATAAAAGACTGAGCTCTAATATCATGGGATGTGACAAGGAAATATGGAAAAATAATGTAGGAAGTTTTCAATCTAAAATTAGTTAGGTCTTAAAAGAAGTTTATTTGCATTTTCAGGTCACTAAGGAAAGGGGAAATTTTCTAGAAAATGAAATAACCAGATAAACCACACATATCAACGAAGGATTATTATCAAGCTTATATAAAGAAATAATCATTATAAAATGCAAGCTGCCCATAGAAAATGGGCAAAGGATATTGACAGATAATTTAAAAATTTAAAAAATGGTCCACAAACATTTGAAAAGTTGCTCAAGGTCACTAAACAGGGAATTTCAAATTAAAATTAGAAAGAGATGTCCTATCAACCAACAAACTCACTAAAAAATTTAAGTTTGACTTTGGCAAATGTTTGCAAAAATACGGAGCACTGGTGAAAGAGTATGATATTTTTTTAAATTGTTTTATTGCTTAAAGTATTACAAAGAGTATTATACATGTCTCCTTTTTTTTTTCTTCCCTTGACCCTCCCCTAGCCTCCCATGCCCCCAAGTGTCTTGTGTCCATTGGTTATGCTCGTATGTATGCATACAAGTCCTTTGGTTGATCTCTTAGCACCCCCTCCCACCCCCCAACCCTAACTAGCCTTCCTGCTGTAGTTTGACAGTCTGTTCAATGTTGCTCTGCCTCTATATCTATTTTTGCTCATCAGTTTATAATGGCCTTAATTATCAGTCTCTTACAGTTAGGGTTTTTCTTGTATCCTGAAATAGGTGCACTCACATGGGATTTTAGAGGCAGAAATGAGACAGTGCCCATCCTGCTGCCCTAGCAGTTGCTCTCAAGCACAGCTGTGGAGATACTGGGCATTTCTAAAGCAGCCTTCTTGGATATAGATAATCAGCTTTGTGGCGCTAGAGGCAGTATGATGTGGCTATGCATCCCATCTGGATTGCATGTAGTGTAGTAGTGTGTTCTGTATCTTAGTGGTTTCAACGATAGCCTCCTGATTCTGTATTTTCCTAATAGCGGAAAAGGTTCTCTAAGGGAACCGTCCAGGTGTGATGTTTTGGGAGTCATTCATGGAGGCCCAATCTAGAGCCTACTCACCTATCATTTCCAGAGATCTTATAAATACCTAATCCTTTGTGTTACATTGCTTTCTGCTTAAAATGCTATAGTGGCTTTTTAAAAATTAAATTTATTGGTGAGTACTGGTTAATAAAATTTTATGTTTCAAGTGCACAATTCTGTAACAGATCATCTGCATATCACATTGTGTGTTTACCACCCAACATCAAATCCCCTTCTATCACCATATATTTAACCTCCTTTACCCTTTGCTACGCCACCCTCCTTTCCCTTTGGTAACTACCATACTATTGTGTGCATCTATAAGTTTTTGTTTGTCTGTCTGTCTTGTTTGTTCATTTGTGGCTTTCAGTTTTATATCCCACATATGAGTGAAATCATATGGTTCTTGACTTTTTCCATCTGACTTATTTTGCTTAGCATGATAATCTCAAGATCCATCCATGTTGTCGCAAATGGCAGTAGAGTGGCTTTTGTTTTCTGCAACTGAATTCTGTCTTACACAACTGTTTTAATGGAGGAATATGGAATATAAGCAAATAATACCCATATATTGTACTAAGTGCTAATCCAATTATCTGCTAGGTGCTATGAGATCACAGAGGAAGGACTATTTTTGCCCACAAGTGTCAGGAAAAAATTTCTTTAAGAATTGATTTTTTTGCCAAGTCTCAAAGGGAATATGGGCAGAGGGAACAGCCTGGAAAAGTCCAGAGATATGATTCTGACACAAATATGTTGATGTCACTGAATCATTGGGTGTGTGTAGTATAAAGATCACTCCAGTAGTTGTACGGGACAGCATGGAGGGGCATAAAAATGTAGCCAGGGTGAAAGTTAGGAAAAAGAGGCAACTGATTTTTTAAAAAGTAATATGATGGATGAGAGAAAAGTCAAGGATTTCTAAGTTTTCATGCTGTAAATTCATCCTCTCCCTCCCTCACTTCCTTTCAACAAATGTTCCCTATATTAAAGTGTAAACTCAGTCTCATAAAGTGTAAGCTCAGGTGTGTTATATTCTCTTGTGTCTCCTATAACATATAGCACAATGCCTTGTACATGGTATTGCTCAATAAATATTGGTTGAATGTTTGATCTGAGCTACTTGATTGTACCTTTAAGAGTAGTTAACAAAGTTAAGAAAATCAATGTGCTAGTCTAAGTCATTGTTTTGAAAAGATTTACACCATTGCAGTAGATTGCTGAACACTTTGTTTTATTTTATTCTTTATGTTCTTCAAGCAAAAGCTCTTTCTGTAGTTCTTCCTGAGTTAATTAAAAAAGCAAGCATTACCTTATATTTCTAGATTTCCCTCTCAGGTAAAATGGTCTATGCCCTTCACTAAAGCCTTTGCCAAAACTCACTTCTGCAGCACAAAAATCTAGCTTCATTTTGTCTTAATAAGAGTCTTTAATGATACTAATACTAACACTACTACTATTAGAGATAATAATGAGAAAAATGTCAGGAAATATTAGAGCACTTCACTTCAGAGCACTCCCAAGCTCTATTTTGAAGTTTCTATAGACAGAGCTGGGATTTCTTTTGAGTCAAATCTACTTTTAACATTTATTGGGGAGTAGAATAAGATAAATCTTTTTGTTCCTTTAACTTAATAAATATGAAAGGTCTTGATTGTTAATTAGAATGCTTGTTTTACTTCAGAGAAGCCTTGGGCTACAATCAGGAAGTTCTTTTTAAAAGGTACAACTGAAGCATAGAACACATTTTGAACAGACAGTTAAACAAAAGAATTACCAGTTTTTTCACATAGTGCTATTGGAATTCAGAGGAGGGATAGATCACTGGTTGGCAAAAATTAGTAAAAACCTGGTTCAAGAAATATCAGGCTATGCTTTGAAAGAACAATAGAATTTGGGTAGGGAAGGGAAGAACTATCAAGAGAAGGTAATATCATGGACAAAAATATGGAAGTAGGAATGAGTGAGGCCATTCAAAGGAAAGGAATTGAGCTACTCTGAGAGACAGAGGAAGTGTTGGGAGAAGAGAAAACTGAATATGTTGGTGGGGAAAATTACTTTGTTCCTTTCTTCATACTAATTAGTGTTTTGAACATCATAGGCTAGTAGGACAGGATTAGAACCATTGTCCAGGTACTAACCATCATTTAAATTACACTTTGGATCAATCTTCCCAATTATCGAACTATGATTATATCAGAGCAGGCAGGACTCTTAGAGTTCTTTAGTGAAATTAATCTGTCAAATACTAAAAGGATGGGAAGTATCAACTGGCTGAGTTACCTTACTGTGCTGCCTTTCTCATTGAAATCCCCTGCATCTAGAAAGATGTGCTTTTCCTCTTGTTGGGTCAAAGCTGTTCTACTGACTCTCTGTATAAAATGAGCAGATTTGTTGGCTGGGCTAGCATCTCCCACTCTGTAGATTTCAGACTTTGTTTCCTTTCCCTCCCTCAATAAAGAAACAATCATTTAGCAGCTCTAAAATGCTGGAAAAAAAGGCCTTTATTTTGGAGAATCAGTGTTTAGATTTTGAATGGTAGTTTGTACATGGTGCGGTGCCCATTTTGTTCTGTTACCTGCTGCTGGAGGAGAAAAGAAACAAGTTTAAAAAGTGAAGCAGTTTCCAACATATAATATTTTCTTAAGGCCTTCTGCCCAGAACACCTCCCTTTCATTTAGAAACCATTAAAAACATAATAACTCACACCGATAGCAAAGAATAGGCAACCTCGACACTGGAGTTTCAAGTGAGGGCATTGAGGAAGAATTACGACTGCTCAGTGTGGCTTGGGTGGTGAACTTTGCCAGAATGATATCACCAGTGACCACAGGGGGTATTTTTAAGATAGTGAGGAAGTCTGAGATCTAACCTTAGGGACAGATTGCCAATGGAAAAAAAAAAAGGAATCATTGAGAAACGTGTGAATAGATGAGCATAAGAAGAAAGGGAAGTTTTTCTTTTTCTAAAATCTTTATTGTTGAAAGTATTGCATACGTCCCCCCATTAACTCCTTCTAGCCTTCCTCCACCTCCCACCCCAGGCCTTCAATGTCCTATTGTCTGTGTCCATGGGTTACCTGACTCAGTTACTATGGTAATCAGCTTCTAGTACACACTAATGCAGTATTCCAAGTGGAAACTGCAGATCGACTTGATCATTCTAATGAGATTAGAAGATGGGTTTCCACTCAGTGGAGTAGGAGACATATATGAATGTGAAAATGGAAAATGACAGAAATAGCTGACAGCTAACAGAAACAGCAGTATAAATTAAAACACACACACACACACACACACACACACACACACACACACACACAGCCAGTCTTAGTTGATGTAGTAAGTCTTGGTTACTGGAAATGAGACTTAATAAAAAAGAAATCTCCCCTAAAGAAGCATTTATTTTAACATGTTACCACAGCAGAAAGTCAAGCAGTCTGGAGCCTCATGAATAAGAGCAAATTCTTTAGTGGGATTGGTATAGTATAGTGATTAGAATTATAGACTGGTTTTGTCTTGATAACAGGCTTCCAACCTTGTGTCTACCACTTCCTAACAATGTGTCCTTGGATAAGTTATTTTACTTCCCCGATATTTACTTTCCCCATCAGTGAAATAGAGATAATAGGATATATATTTTAGACATTGTGCAGATTTAATTGGGATTATAAATATAGGATATTTAGCATGGCCAGCCAGCATGGCTCAGTGGTTGAACATCGACCTATGAACCAGAAGGTCACAGTTCGATTCCTGGTCATGCCTGGGTTGCAGGCTCAATCCCCAGAGAGGGATATGCAGGAGGCAGCCGATTAATGATTCTCTCTCATCATTGATGTTTCTATCTCTCCCTCGCCCTTCTTCTCTGAAATCAATAAAAGTATATTTTTTAAAAAGGAAGATATTTATCATAGTGTCTAGCACATAGAAAATACAAAAATACTAAATTTCTATTCTATTTCTGTGCCTTCTTACCTTTACGACTGTTGACATTATTTTTAAAATAAATGTCTTATTTGGAATAACCTTAACATTACAGAAAAGTTACAGAGATGGTACAGAAGTTTTCTCTATGCTCTTCACCCAGCTTCCCCAAATATATATTACTATGGACATTTTTCAAAACTAAGAAATCATTGGTACAATACTATGAATTACACTCCAGAATTTCCTTGGATTTCCCCAGTTTTTCCATTTATGTCCTCTGTCTGTTCTAGGATCCAGTCCACGATACCATATCACATTGAGTTGTCATATTTCCTTAGTTTCCTTTGATATATGATCATTTCTTAGATTTTTGTTTTTCATGACCTTGACATTTTTTAAGAGTACTAGTCAGATATTCATAGATTTCCCCTCTGTTTTATATGAAAATTGGAACTAAAACTGCCTTTAGACCAGCCGTGGGCAAACTACGGCCCGCGGGCCGGATTCGGCCCGTTTGAAATGAATAAAACTATTGAAATAAAAGACCGTACCCTTTTATGTAATGATGTTTACTTTGAATTTATATTAGTTCACACAAACACTCCATCCATGCTTTTGTTCCGGCCCTCCGGTCCAGTTTAAGAACCCATTTTGGCCCTCGAGTCAAAAAGTTTGCCCACCCCTGCTTTAGACACTTATGGCTAGAAAATACTACCTTTCTATTAGTAAAAAGGGACTGGCGACTAAGTGAAAACTGCACTTAATCATAGATTTTGTGATTAGCCCTGGTAATTAGAAAATGTCTTATCCTTATATCAGTAATTCTTAGCACTATGCCTTGCACAGGGTAGGCAATCACATATTTTTTCAATAAATAAGTGATCCTGATTTAATTGATTACAATAGTGTTGATATTTTGATTCATTTCTGTGTTGATGAACCTTTATTTTTTAAATTAAATGATATTTCCCCTCATGCTTTATAAACAAGAAACACCTAGGTGAATTTAACTAGTGCTTGCACCTTTGTCTTGTCTGGGTCTGCTAGGTAAAACACATATGCACACACACATACACACATACACATACATATACATCACACTCACTTGATCCACAACAGGGATGATAACTGATTTCTGTATTGATCACTACGGTTTACACCTGCATGGAGATTTATCTTTAAACTATTGCAAGAAATCGAATGGAAAATGGGATTACAAAACCAGGAATGGCAAGAGTTATAGAAAGTCAGAAAATTGGATATGAATGATTGTATAAAGTATGTGTGTAAATATGTGCACATATACCTGTGTGTGTGTGAGTGTTAGTATGTTCATGAAAAATGACTAGAAAGATATTCAACTGCCAACAGGTTACTTTGATAAAGGTGAGTTTGGGAAAAGAGTAGGAAAAATTGGGGACCAAGTTTTAAATTTTTCCCTTGCTATACTTTTTTTTCCCAATAGTAGGAAATGATAGGAAAAAAATGTGCTCTCTTTAAATAATAATTACAACAAATAGAAAATTGATAGTTTTGAGATTCTACAAAAGAATTGAATTTAGGGTGAATGATGTTTAGACAGCTGTTAGAGAACTCTAGGATTGCCGAATTTAAATATGTACAAGTTATACAAATGTGTACCTGTTGCAATTAGATTGCTCAGAGAGCTATATATTCAAGAGCAGAATATCAACCAGCATTCCAAACTACATATTTTCATGTCATAAATTTGTCTATGCTGTCAGAGATAATGATGAGATCAGAGCTGAGACTTCCCCCAAACCTCCATTACTGAGACCTTTTCTCAGAGCTGTTTCTACACAACCCCATGTGTGGCAAATTGAGCCCACAGCTGGAACATGCTTTTGTGAGGGCATTGGAATCTATTTACTGCCTATGTGCATAGACTGTATGTGGAGAGAAGCAAAAAGAACTTGGTTTTTAATGCATTCCGTCTGTCAGGGGTGCTGACATACAGTGTACAGTGGAGAGATCACAGAAACAGTTATGTGAACCAAAGCCAAAGGCAATGTGTTTGGAACAATTAGTTCTACTTCAGGGTGATTGCTGCTTTCCCCACTTGCTTTTTCTTCCTGCATCTGCTTTCTTCTCTCCATGCCATTGTTGGACATTTTGTGCACAGAAGGCAATTAATAGTGGAAGTTGTTATTAGTACAAATAGCTTGGTAAATGTTAGGCTAGTGATTTATTAAATCTACTTCTATTTTATGATTCTCAAAAAGCTGTAACTGAAAGAAACAAGGCAAATAATTTACAAATCTTATTCGTTTACAAATGTAATGGTTCATCAAACATTTATTGAGTGCTTCTTATGTCCCAGTTGCTGTGATAGAGGTGACTGGAAAAACTAATGGGAACATCAGAGGTAACAGTTTCTGTTGCACACTCAGAAATGAAGTAATCCTAAGCACTGTAACCATTGGTGATGCCAAGAAAATGAACATATAAATCTTTCACATTAATTCAGCTTTCTGAACAGCTGGTGATTTGACTCTGGAAAATAAAAATTAAGATGGAGATGCAAAACTCACAAAGATGAAGTGTATTGATTGGGAAAAAATCCACTTCTAATGGGCCCATGCAAATCAAACCTGTCCTAGGGAAAACCAGCAAAACCCTTCTACTTTCTCAAATTGGACTTAAATTGGAAGTTCGTTGCAGTATCTGATTTTCTAACCATTTCTAATACAACTTGAAAACACTAAAATAATTAACACAAATATAGCTTTAAGCGAATGCAAAATAAATATATGCTATTTTGTTCTGATTTGTTTAGTTAAAAAGAAGTCTGTACAACTGATCCAGAAATTCCAAAACTCAATGTGGGCAGAGTATTCACTCAGCCTTGCTTTCCAATCCCAGGTGGTATTTTGCCTTATAATTTGTTTATAAGCTGGTACATTGGAATACCTATAGTCATATTTCATTTCCAGTGCTTATTTTTGAGAGAAACTGCTAATAGCTGCAGGATGCTTGAGGTTTTTGGGCCTCCAACTGTTGACTTTCTATAATCTTGCTGAAATGTTTGAAGAGAACAGAAAGTTCTCTGCTTTCACACTGAAGTGGAAATCCATTTAGGTTTGAGACCCTTTTGTCTGGCTATTTGAACAGTTTTGTGATTA
The DNA here is from genome assembly GCF_014108235.1 of Myotis myotis. Classification (NCBI taxonomy): domain Eukaryota; kingdom Metazoa; phylum Chordata; class Mammalia; order Chiroptera; family Vespertilionidae; genus Myotis; species Myotis myotis. Next base: position 43,600,300 of record NW_023416346.1, read on the forward strand.
TTAAGTAAGATTATGTACAAAGAACACTTTTAAAATCTCTAAATAACTTTAAAAATCTCTAAATCACAATCAAATGTAAGGTACATTAAACTCCCCTTAAAAGTCCTAGTTTTATTCAGTGGTCTCTTTTTTTTTTTTTTTGGAATATTGATCTTTGAACCCCAAAGTAGTAAGAAAGAATTTTGAAGGAATTGTTATTTTTTAAAAATATATTTTTATTGATTTTTGAGAGACAGGGAGAGGGAGAGAGAAATAGAAAGACCAATGATGACAGAAAATCATTGATTGGCTGCCTCCTGCATGCCCCACACTGAGGATTGAGCCTGCAATCTAGGCATATGCCCTGACTGGGAATCAAACCAGGACCTCTTGGTTCATAGGTCTGTGCTCAACCACTGAGCCACACCAGGAATTGTTATTAAGAGGCCTATGCATAAAAATCTGCACTTAACATGAGGTCAGAGTGCCACACTCAGGCTTCTTTTTTTTTAATTTGTTTTGCTTCTTTTTAATACGTACTTAATAGGCTGGTTATTTGGTTGAGATGCAGGAGTTATGGGAATGCAAATAGGAGAAAGAGGACTATTAGAGGCAAATTGCGTGACAGCAGAATAGACAGTTGAAAGCCTTTCAATAAGAAGGTGAAAGAAATATGGAGAGACAGAGAGCTGTATTACAGCAGAGCACAATAACTGTAGTTCATAATGATGGTCCTCAGTTATTGAGGAAAGGCTAAATTATGTTCTATGTCCTTTGAGATGATAGAGAAGTAGATAATATCATCACCTGCCAGTATAGTTTAAATTTCTGAGCTTGAGATGCAAACTTCAGTTATCTGGAAAGCATGTCAATGTGAAGCATTTCATTCAAGGAAATGAAGCATTGCTATGGGAATATAATTATGAATTGCTTTTAGATGTGATGGGTCCCATCTGTTGCTTATAAATAAATGAAATGAAATAATTCCTAGCCCTGATTTTGTGATACCCCACCATCCTTCAGTTAGGTCAAGAGAGGTGAGAAGTATAAAGCTCAAACCAATAGACGATAAGCAACCATGAGCATTGCTTGTTCACCAAGTTGTGCTCTATGTCTAATACAGTGCCTGGCACTTTTTCAAGTGTGTGTGTGATGCATACATGTCACAGGAAAAAAGGGAATGCTGTAAAATCAAAGGTTTCAGTATGTTTTACCTTTCTAAAGGTCAATATAAAGTCAGCTATTGCTATATATCTAACAAAAGACTATCAATGGCATGTAACACTAATTTTGCTCACATGTGTAAGTGTTGGGTGCAGGTCAGGTGATCTAGGCTGGGCTCAGCTGGGTGGCTCTTAGCTGCAGATTGAGTCTGAATCTTCTCTGTGTGTCTTGAACTAGCCCATTATTCTGAAACTAGAGGCCCACTGAGTGAAATTGCATGAAACCCTAGACCAGTGATGGCGAACCTTTTGAGCTCGGTGTGTCAGCATTTTGAAAAACCCTAACTTAACTCTGGTGCCATGTCACATATAAAATTTTTTTGATATTTGCAACCATAGTAAAACAAAGATTTATATTATTCATGTTTATTTTATATATTTAAATGCCATTTAACAAAGAAAAATCAACCAAAAAAATGAGTTCGCGTGTCACCTCTGACACGCGTGTCATAGGTTTGCCATCACTGCCCTAGACCCACTGCGCACGGGATCCCAGGCCCCGTCGCACTGCTGAGGGAGTGGGACCCCAGACTCCGTTTCGTTGTTATGGCATTATGGCCACAGGCCTTTAATAATATAGATGCTTTTCTCATGTGATGATAGAGGTGCAAGAGGGCAAGGTAAAACATGAGAAAAATACCACATGATCTCACTCATTTATGGATAATAAAGACCATTATAAACTGATGACCAAAAATAGATACAGAGGCAGAGCAGCATCGAACAGACTGTCAAACTACAGCGGAAAGGCCGGGAAAGGTTGAGGGGGCGCGGTAAGAGATCAACCAAAGGACTTGTATGCATGCATACAAGCATAACCAATGGACATAAGACACTGGGGGGTAGGAGAGGCCGGGGGAATGTCAAGGCGGAAAAAAAAGGAGACATATGTAATACTCTTTGTAATACTTTAAGCAATAAAACAAAATTTAAAAAAAGAAAAATTTCCTCCCAATTCTTGATCATCTAAATTTTTTTCGACAAAGGTTCTAGTAGAGCAGTAATTGATAACTAAGAATGAGGTATCTGAATCAACATTTTCTCTGTGCCTGATGAATAGCCATAGCAAAATTATTATTGTACCTACGAAAAAACATGGCATTAAACAGATAGCTATTCAGCCTGTGTGATTATATCTAATTTAACTATGTTGTTCAATAGGGTTAATGTGCTCTATTGAATGGGAATTAGGACACCAGAAAACATCTATTTGATGGGTGGAATTGTGTTGGATTGCATGACTGTATATTTTCTGCTTGGCAGCTTTCATGCTAAGAATGAATCATTATCATGCTTTTTAACATGTATAATCTGAGATATTATCTGGCACTAGTAAGTGCATTATATGAATTGGCACTTGGAGAGTAGTCACAATGTTTGCTAACATATCTCTTAACTAAATTTAGTTATATAGATAGGTAGGTTAGATGATTTTATAGTTGAATTCCCACTTGTTAAAAATAACCTAAAAACATGTGTAGCAATTAAATTAGTACTTCCATCTCCAAGTTATTTATATCCTTTGTTCCCTTTAAGAGGATGAACATGACACTCTTTATTTTAGTAGAATATAGTGTAAAAATAATCAGAAACAGTGGTCCTACTGTGCTCTAGATACAACTTGGGTAGGGGTTCTAAACATGTGGTCCCAGATGAGCATCAGGGGTTTGTGAAACAATTTATCATTTGCAAAATAAATATATGTATACATGAACATCCTTTTCTGAAATATGTGTATAGCCTTCATCAGTCTTTTAAAAATTCAAGACTCAAAAGTCACTAACAAAACAATTGCTGCATGTCTAGAAGAGTTTGTGTTCAGTTCACTGTGGGCTCATTTTAAAAGAGTGATGACCAAATTCCTGTGTGTGCAGAGGAGGGTAAAGATTCTTTCAAACTGGGAATATTCAGTCTAGAGAAGAGAAGGGGAATTGAGAGATTCTGAGCTGTGTTCCACTCTTCAAAGGGCAGTCATATAAAGAAGAATTTGTCTTATAATTTTATAAAAGAGTAAGAGGAAAGATGTGTAGCAGCAGGTTTCAACTCAAGCTAAGAGTAAACTTTGTAATAATCTCAACTTTCAAGAAGTATAATGAATAGTTTATTATTTACCTTCAAAGTTTTTCCAAGTATAAAGCCAAAATAACTAGATATTATAGTGTTGCTGCTATGGTATGACTACTCATGCTCTCCTATGTGAATTGCTTCAATAATTTGTATAGGGGCTTGACTTTTATTTTTGAAAAATATAATAAACGCATTCACTTTAGGTATGGTGGCATGTTTAAACTGTAGAACCTTATATGTTTTTATCCATTAAATCATAAAGTTTAAGCACTATAAACAATTTAATGATTTGATCTAGCTCCCTCATTTTATAGATAAGGAAACTCAGGTATCTAGAGTTTGCTTTATATTCAACATTACACAGTAAGTAGTAGAACAAGGCCTTGACCACTGCTCTAAGTGCTTTTGCTAGATATATTTTGACCTTCACCATGGGTAAGCAAACTGGTTCTGTTAACTTGGAGTATAAAATGAGATGACGTATGTAAAAGTGATTTGTAAACTGGTACTATAAAATGCTAGTATATAGTAATAATAAGCCTGAATGGAATGTTAGAATATAATTCTATAGTAGAAACAGGAAATAATTAGAAAGACACAGAGCAGTTTGGAATAGAGAAGTAAATATTATCATCCCCAGCTTCTTCCTTCTTGGAAATCAGATCTTTCCCACACTTTTGACAAAATTGTGATCTTCCCTCTTATAAGATTATATATTTGCTGGGAATTTATATGTTATTTACAACTATAAGCATATACAAATGAAGAAGCAGAATTGACATAGAGGAGGGATCCTATAAATATCTAAATGTTGCATCCCTAGACTGTATTTTGTGGATTTCTTAATCTTGAATGGTTAAATTTAAGGGACTTGACATGGAATCTTGACATCATGAAAAGTAAAGATCTGATCTTGGCAACTAATTATATGTTAGCTGTGATTGTGTCTTAGATAAAGGGTGCTTGGAAGCTCCTATATATATCTAATGGATGTATTGGAAATAAAAATAATTACTAAATGCCACTTATTTATGTATTAAATGGTGACTTAAACATTACCCTCTCAACACTACTTAACCTGCAGCCTTTCAAAACAGCAATATAATGTTGTACAATACTTTGCAGATTTTAAAATAGCCTTTCTATTACTAAACTCACTTGAATATTTTTGTTAAGAAAACCTGAAAATAAAAATAAAGACACCATGTAATAGGTGTGATGGCTTAAACATCTTCAAGGGAGATTTAATTTTGTCTATACTAGTGAGACTGGAGCTAGGAAGATAAACATTTAGGAGGTAGTTGCAAAAGTTCAGGTGAGAAATCAGAAGGCTCAAACTAGGGCAATTTTAATAATGGTAAGAGTACCAAAGAGGAGATATGTCTAGGAGGTACTTAGATAGGAAGACTTGATAGTGTTGGATGATAATTCAATAAAACCAGCATTTTCAACTGGTAGCTGATACTGTTCTTATGCCTTATTATTAGTTATTCCCCCATATTTCCAGTTTCAAGAATCACAAAGAGGCATCATGTTTTGCATCCTACATGTACCAGGTCCCAAAGCCAGAGGCAAAATCTGATGGATGGAGGTGGGGAAGTTAAACCACGTTAAGGGAGCAATACCACCCAAGTAGTTAGAAATAATTTGTCCTCTCAGTCATTCTACCACCTCTTTGGAAGTATACATTGCTGGTCTCAGCTTGAGGTCACATTTGTCAAATACGCAGAAGTCTGCACTGTTCCACCATTCTACCAGTTGCTGCTGAAATCTTCATCAGTTCTCCAGAGGGCCTTACTTACCTCTCACTTAATGAGTTAGACTTATCCTAAATGGAGCATCATTCCATCTCTGACTTGGTCAGAGAAAAAACCTGCTCAGAGTAACAGCCCTAAAGAAAATTGGCACAACCACAAGAATGTCATGTCAACTTTTCATCCATAGAATAATATACAACCCAAGTCTTCTTTGAAGGGACCTTCAGGAAGAACCAGCTCGCAGCAGCTTGCTAATGGTCATGTCTTCTTAAATCTATGTCATCTAAGTCAGTAAAGGAAGGGTAGTGTGCAAATAGCAGAGAGAGCTATGCCATCTCAACCCGACCTTTTGTTTTAAGCACTTCTTTTCATGGAGGTCCATCATATCAAGCTCTGGATGTCAATAGTTTTTAAATGTTGACAATCAGCAATCATGCTTATAAATAGGATTAAGAACAAACCAAAATGCCACTCTTTTCCATAAAAATATACATTAGAATAAAGTGAGTGAAATACTTGTGATTAGAGGTAATTTTAAATTCTCTTTATATTAAAATAAAATTGTTGACACATTCTGATAATCTATCCTATCTAATAAAAGAGAAAGATGGTAATTGGCATACGACTGCTACCCTTCCCATTGGCTAATCAGGGAGATATGCAAATTAACTCCCAGCCAAGATGGTGGCCGGCAGCCAGGCAGCTGATGCAAATAGGGAGGCTTGCTTGCTTCAGTGACAGAGGACTCCAACCTTCCCCACCTGACTTGCCGGCCTCTCAGCTGCAACTCTAAGCAACTATGTTGCAAATATAGAAGCTAAAAAACTCCCAGAAACCTGCTTTACTCAGCCGGGCTTCAGCCAGCCGGACTGCAACATTGTATCAAATACAGACGGTAAACAAAGGCCAGAAACCTGTTTTCAGCAGCCAAGGCCTCAGAGCTAAAGCTGGCCCAGAATAAAAAAAAAAAAAAAGAAAAAAAGGAGTGGTTGGGAGCTTCAGTCACCCGTCAGCCTGAAAAAGGCCCTCAGCCCCTCAGCCAGACTAGCCAGGCACCCCAGTGGGGACCCCCACCCTGAAGGATGTGTGACCAGCTGCAAACAGCCATCATCCCCTCACCCAGGCTGGCCAGGCACCCCAGTGGGGACCCCCACCCTGAAGGATGTGTGACCAGCTGCAAACAGCCATCATCCCCTCACCCAGGCTGGCCAGGCACCCCAGTGGGGACCCCCACCCTGATCCAGGACACCCTTCAGGGCAAACCAGCCGGCACCCACCCATGCACCAGGCCTCTACCCTATATAGTAAAAGGGTAATATGCCTCCCAGCATCGGGATCAGTGTGACAGGGGGCAGCGCCCAAACCCGCTGATCGCCCTGCGGCTCTGTGTGTGACAGGGTGCGGTGCCCCAACCCCCCCCCCAACGGGCCCTGCTCTGTGTGTGACGGGGTAGAGCCATAACCTCCCCATAGGCCCTGCCCTGAGTGTGAGAGTGGCGGCACCCCAACCCCCTGATGGGCCCTGCTCTGTGCGTGACAGGGGGCTGCGCCCCAACCCCCTGATTGGCCCTGCTCTGTGCATGACAGGGTACAGAGCCCCAACCCCCCTGGTGGGCCCTGCTCTGTGAGTGACAGGGGGAAATGCCCCAACCCCCTGATTGGCCCTGCTCTGTGCATGACAGGGGGTGGCGCTGCAACCTCCCCATCGACCCTGCCTTGAGTGTGACAGGGGATGGTGCCCCAAACCCCCAATCGGCCCTACCCTGAGCGTGACTGAGAGTGGAATCACAACCTCCCGATCGCCCTGCTCTGTGTATGACAGGGGAAGGTGCCCCAACTCCCCAATTGGTCCTGCTCTGAGCCCGACCAGGGGCTGCACCTAGGGATTGGGCCTGCCCTCTGCCACCCGGGAGCAGGCCTAAGCCAGCAGGTTGTTATCTCCTGAGGGGTCCCAGACTGCGAGAGGGCACAGGCCAGGCTGAGGGACGCCCCTCCCCCCCAAGTGCACAAATTTTTGTGCACTGGGCCTCTAGTTTATATATAAAAAGCCTAAGCAACTGGAGCGACCAGAATGACCAGAATGACCGTAACGACCTGTTGCTATGATGTGCACTGACCACCAGTAGGCACCTGCTCAACACAGGAGCTTCCCCCTGGTGGTCAGTGTGCTCCCACAGCCAACCCCTGTCTGGCCAACCTCCCGTAGTACCTCCCCCCAGCTGCCGAGTTGCGACGGGGAACCTGGGTGGGTGGTGGCGGATCCAGTCCCTTTCTCAGGGAGACCAAGGCCTGGCTCCCTCCTTAGGGCCGGTGTCCTCCCATGCCCCATCCCTTCCCCAGGCTGGCAGATCACAATCGGCCCACTGCCCACCCACCATGGTGGCAGCGTGGCAGCAAGGAAAGGAGGAGGGTGGGCGGCCGAGTACTGTGTGGTGATGGGGCGCCGACAATGGTGGCATCGGCATCCAGTGTCTGTTTCTTCCGTGCCCAGCCCAGCAATTATTGCCTCCTCTCCTGACCCCATCATGGCCTTTGGTCCCTGGGCTGGGACAGGAAACTAAGGGTGGGTGGCGGCAGATGCAGCCCCTTTCCCTGGGGGGAGGGGGGGCAAATGCTGGCTCCCTCCTTGGGTCCAGCAACCAACCTCCCATGCCCTGTCTCTCCTTCCAGTAGTCAGGCCCTGATTGGCCCACCGCCCACCCACTGCAGTTGCAGCGTGGCTGCAAGGGAAGGAGGAGGCGGGGAACCACATGGTGGCAGAACACCCAGGATGGCAATGGCGTCCAGTGTCTTCCTTCCTTGCCCCACCTGGCAACAATCACCTCCTCTCCAGCCTGGCACTGATTGGCCTGGCCCTGATCGGCCCTGATCGTTGGCCAGGCCTAGGGACCTCACCCATGCAGAAATTTCATGCGCCGGGCCTCTAATTTATTATAATAATAAATTATCTCACCGAAACCGATTTGGCTCAGTGGATAGAGCATCGGCCTGCGGACTGAAGGGTCCCGGGTTCGATTCCGGTCAAGGCCATGTACCTGGGTTGCGGGCACATCTCCAGTGGGAGATGTGCAGGAGGCAGCTGGTCGATGTTTCTCTCTCATCGATGTTTCTGACTCTCTATCTCTCTCCCTTCCTCTCTGTAAAAAATCAATAAAATATATTAAAAAAAATTATCTCATCTGATGCTAACACATCCATCCCATATGGTGTCTAAAATTCTAATTATTAAGGAACTTAGTTTCTAAGTATTTTTAAAAATAATTTTTTATTCTTCAAGTGTAGTTGGTATACAATCCTATATTAGTTTCAGGTTTATAACCCAGTGGTTAGATATTATATAACTTACTAAGTGATCACCTCAATAAATCTAGTACCCATCTGACACCATATGTAGTTATTACAATATTATTGACTATATTCCCTATGCTATAATTTACATCTTATGACTATTCTGTAACTACCAATTTGTACTTCTTAGTCCCTTCACCTTTTTCACCTATTGCCCCCAATCCTTTTAATCTGACAACTGTCAAAATGTTCTCTATATCTATAAATCTGTTTCTGTTCTGCTTGTTTATTTTGTTTTTTTTAGATTCCACATATAAATAAAATCACATGGCATTTGTCTTTCTCTCCCTGACTTATTTTACTCAGTATAATACCCAGTAGGCCCCTCCATGTTGGAGCAGATGGCAAGATTTCATTACTTTTATGGCTGAGTCATATTCCATTATATGTACTCACCACTTCTTTATCCATTCATTGATTGATAGACACTTAGGTTGCTTCTATATCTTGGCTGTTATAAATAACTAGAGGCCCAGTGCATGAAATTTGTGCATGGGTAGGGTCCCTAGGCCTGGCCTGCGATCAGGGCTGATCAGGTTCCCTTCTTTCCCGCCTCCCTGCCTCCAACCTCCCTGCCTCCTTCCCTTTCTGCCCATGCGATGCCACCGCACGGTTCCCCGCCTCCTCCTTCCTTAGCTCCCTCAGCACCCTGCCACCACCACTGGTCACCTCCCATGTTCCGTGTTGCCCCCCCTGGTGGTCAGCACACGTCATAGCAAATGATCGAACTCCCAGTCTCCTGGTTGAACTCCCAAGGGGACACTCCCGAGGGGACACTTTGCCTATTAGCCTTTTATACATGTATAGATGCTGCAATGAACATATGAATAATATATATATATATATATATATATATATATATATATATATATATATATATTCACTGAATCTGCCCCTTGAGTATGTCACTTGTGGAAGTGATTGGGTGATACTTTTATGTGATCTGAAGCTGTCCACTGGGTACACTGGCTCTGAGGTATCTTAAGAGATGCAGGTTAAGGTCAACCAATGTCTGTGTTCTGTCTGGTTTCACACAGAATGAGCTACAAAGTGATCTGAAGATGGCTGCCTCTTTTTTTTTTTTTCTTTCTTTCTTTTTTTTTTTTTTTTTTTTTTTTTTGGTCTTGGAGGTGCCCAGAAGAGGCCAAGCTGTGAAGAATATATATATATAATCTTTGACTTTGTGTCTTGGGTTTCTTCAGATAAATACCTAGATAAATATCTCTTATCATAGGCTTTCTTTTAAAGTCTATTTTGTCTGGTATAAGTATTGCTACTCCAGATTTTTTGTTGTTTATTTCCATTTTTATGAAATATCTTCTTACACCCCTTTACTTTAAGTCTTGTGTGTCTTTTCATCTGAAGTGAGTCTTTTGTAGACAGCATAGATCAGGGTTTTGTTTTGTTATTCATTCAGCCACAATATGGCTTTTGATTAGAGCACTTAATTCATTAGCATTTAAAGCAATTGTTGATAGATATGTTTTTATTGCCATTTTATTTACATATTTTATTCTTTTTCTTAAAAAAGAACTTCTAAAATTCCTTATACTTCTGGTTTGGTGGTGATGATCTCCTTTAGCTTTTTCTTGTCTGGTAAGCTCTTTATCTGTCCTTTGATTCCAAATGATAGCTTTGCTGGGTAGAGTAGTCTTGGTTGTAGGTTCTTGCTTTTATCAATTTGAATATTTTGAGCCAATCCCTCCTGGAATGCAATGTTTCCATTGAGAAATCATCTCACAGCCTTATGGGAGCTCCCTTGTAGGTAACTAAACGCTTTTCTCTTGCTGCTTTTAAGATTCTCTGTCTTTAACCTTTGGCATTTTAATTATCATGTTTCTTGAAGTGGGCCTTTTTGGGTTGATCTTGTTTAGGACTCTCTGTGCTTTCTAAACTTGTATGTCTATTTTTTTCACAAGGTTAGGAAAGTTTTCTATCATTATTTTTTTAAATAGATTTTCAATTCCTTGCTCTATTTCTTCTACTTCTGACATGAATGATGTGAATGTTAGTATGCCTGAAATTGTCCCAAATGCTCCTTAAACTATCCTCAATTTTTTGACTCTATTTTCTTTTTGCTGTTCTGATTGGGTTGTTACTTATCTTTCAAATTACTGATTTTATTCTCTGCTTCATTACTTTACTATTGATTCCTTATAATGTATTCTTCATTTCAGTTATTGTATTCTTCATTTCTGACTGGTTGTTTTTTTATGTTTTCTATCTCTCTGTTGAAGTTCTCACTAAGTTCATCTACTCTTCCCCTGAGTTCATTGAACATACTTATTACCAGTGTTTTCAACTCTGCATCTGGTTGATTGCTTGTCTTCATTTTGTTTAGTTCTTTCTCTGGAGTTTTGTTCTGTTCTTTTATGTGAGACATGTTTCTTTGTCTCCTCATTTTAGCTACCTCCTTGTAATTGTTTCTGTGTATTAGATGGAGCTTTTATATCTCATAGTCTTGGTAAAATGTCATTATGTAGTAGGTGTCCTGTAGGGCCCAGTTGTGCACCCTTCCAGGTCACCTGAGTTGGACGCTCTAGGTGTGACCCTGTGTGGTCTCTGTGCATCCTCATGGCGTAGTTGAGCTTTGATTCCTGTTGGTTTGTCAATGGGAATGATTTATCCTGAGGCCAATTGGCTGTGAGGATAAGTTGCTACTACCATGGAGGTTCTGTTGTGCAGGGATAGTCCCCACAGAGCAGGACTTGCCTCAGTGGACCTCTGGTGACCACTGAATCTGCCCCTTGAGTATGTCACTTGTGGAAGTGATTGGGTGATGCTTTTATGTGATCTGAAGCTGTCCACTGGGTACACTGGCTCTGAGGTATCTTAAGAGATGCAGGTCAAGGTCAACCAATGTCTGTGTTCTGTCTGGTTTCACGCAGAATGAGCTACAAAGTGATCTGAAGATGGCTGCCTCTTTTTTTTTTTTTTTTTTTTTGGTCTTGGAGGTTCCCAGAAGAGGGCATGTGCCCGCAACCAAGGTACATGCCCTTGACCGGAATCGAACCTGGGACCCTTCAGTCTGCAGGCCAACGCTCTATCTACTGAGCCAAACCAGTTAGGGCTAGTTGTAATTCTGATGTGGTTGTGGGAGGATGCAAATACCACATTTACTTACTCTGCCATCTTGACCAAAAGCCTAGTTTTTGTATCAGACTGTTTCACTCTCTCAGGCTCCTCATTTCCATTTTCAAATCCAATCATGGCCTCCCCATGTATTTTCTTAGAGGAAGAAAGTTATTATAAGAGTAGTTTGTACATACCTTAGGCTTCATGGCCTCCATGTTGCACAATATGAGACTGTTATATTATGGGGCAAATTATATGATTCAGCCTCCAACTGCTCTAGTAGTCCATAGAAGTGAGGGATTGATGTGGGCTGAGAATTTTTGGTAATTCTGTTAATGAGCCAGGGATACTTTCCTATTGAAACCACACAACAACCTTGTAAAGCATGTTCTCATTTATCCCCATTTTATGTAAGAACAGACTGAGGCTCATCAAATTTAACTAACTTTCCAGTGGCCACAAAGTTGGTAAATATTATATTTAGAATGGAGACTCAAGTCTCTCTCATTCTAAAGCCAGGGTATATACTTTTTGACTACATGATATTATTTGCCTGAAAGTGGGGGGCAGAAGGGTTTAAGAAGGGCCTTGAAAGATGGATAAAGTTTCAATAGGAAGAGTTCTAGAAAAAAACCCAGGAATTTCCAAAAGAGAAAGCAGAATAGCAAGGATGCAGAGATGAGACTGATAATGACTCTGCTGGTTAGTTGCCAGACCAACTTAATTCATGGTTTTAATGAAGAACTTTGAGTTGAAGACAGGAATATAATGTGGGAAAATGGGGCTGCTGGTCCTTGAAAGCTAAGACATGTAGTTGAAATTTGACATCAGAAACCACAGTGAATTTCTTGTTCTCTGATTTAAGACGTGGGCCAGGGCATGGTGAAGAAAATTATCTTTATTTGGTTAAATAAATTAGAAAACGCATTAAGTTATTCAACACATTTAAATGCAGAGGAAGTTAATACATGAGCCTCTAGGAATTTGTTTGAGGGGTGAGTAGTGTCAGATTATTTTGTAAGATTTTATGGGACAAATAGCCACTACATTGAATAGAAACTCTTCCTAAAACAGGCTAATGTTATTTTTGAGAAACTACATTTCTAATTTTGTTCCATTATTGGATTTTAATCAAGAGAAATAATTAAATCAATCCCTTCTAAGCTATCACTCTGGTAGGATGACCTAGTTTACAGCTAGGTTTTAAAACTCAAGAGAGTCTATAGCAGTGGTTATCAAGCTTGGCTGCACATTAGAATCACCTGGGAATCTTTTTAAAATCCTGATTTCTGGGGCTCATCCTCCAGAAATTCTGTTTCTTTGTTATGGATTGGGGCCACAACATTAGTAACAAAGAAACAGAATTTCCGGAGGATGAGACCCAGAAATTAGGATTTTAAAAAGATCCCCAGGTGATTCTAATGTGCAGCCAAGGTTGAGAACCACTGGTCTATAGAGCAGTGTTTCTTAAATTTGAGTGTATATCAGAATCACCTGGAGATTTGTTAAAACACAGATCTCTGGGCCCCACCCACAGTGGTTGCCATGCAGCATGTCTAGGGTGTGTCTGGAGAATTTTCATTTCTGAATAAGTTTCCAGGTCATGCTTATGCTGCTATTCCATGGACCATACTTTGAGAACCACTGTCCTAGGCTGATTTCTCAAAGGGCCTATCTCAGAATCAATTAGGTGGAGCAAACAACTAACCCTAAATCTGTGTTTAGTGAATTGATAGGTAGAGACTAGAAACAAGGAGCTCACATCATGTATTCTTAGGGAAGGCAGTTCATTAAAATGGAAAGAGTACAAGGTTTTGGAGTCATCTAAATTCCAGCCCCAGCCCTTTTTTTTTTTTTTTTTTTTTTTTTTTTTTTTTTTTTTTTTTTTACTAGATGTATAGTTTTGTAAGTTACTCAACATCTCTAACCTTTGGTGTCCTAACCTCTAAAACAGATTTAATAAAATACAGTTATGTTAGGGTTGCTGGGAGGATTGAGTGCAATGATCCAGGTTACACTTGGATGTCTGCTTTGATAGGTTAGATATTTGACAAATATGCAGTTTATTAAAGCAAACAGTACCTAAGAAGTTATTTTTTTAAAATATATATTTTATTGATTTTTTACAGAGAGGAAGGGAGAGAGACAGAGAGTCAGAAACATCGATGAGAGAGAAACACCGATCAGCTGCCTCCTGCACATCTCTTACTGGGGATGTGCCCACAACCCAGGTACATGCCCTTGACCGGAATGGAACCTGGGACCCTTTAGTCCGCAGGCCGACGCTCTATCCACTGAGCCAAACCGGTTTAGGCAAGAAGTTATTTTTTTTAAAAAAAAATATATTTTAGTGATCTTTTACAGAGAGGAAGGGAGAGGGATAGAGAGTTAGAAACATCGATGAGAGAGAAACATCGATCAGCTGCCTCCTGCACATTCCCCATTGGGGATGTGCCCGAAACCAAGGTACATGCCCTTGACCGGAATCGAACCTGGGACCCTTGAGTCCACAGGCCGACACTCTATCCACTGAGCCAAACCAGTTAGGCCCTAAGAAGTTATTTTGAAGGTGTAAGTGGAATCGTATGGCTTCATCTGTGCTTTAACTCATTAAGTGTGAGTATTTATTAGTTGCCCTGAAAGTTGCTCCTTTGTATCACTTTGAAATCTCTATAATGTCCTACCAGAGTAATATTATTTTTCCAGTCAGGATCTCTGACTAGAAAATGAGTATTTTTGAAATTATACTGCTGCAGGTTAGATTCCTTCAAATAGGAATAATTTTAAAGTAAAAGAAAGGTTGCTGTCATCAAGTGTCAAAGGATCAGATCTTCATTTTATCTGTCATTCCTACCCATTTTAAGAATAAATTGCCAGAGAAAAAAAGCTTCCTGTGAGCCTGTAAAGGCCTAGGCCCTTAGGTATAAGATTAGCTTTTAGCCAAAACCGGTTTGGCTCAGTGGATAGAGCGTCGGCCTGCGGACTGTAAGGTCCTAGGTTCGATTCCGGTCAAGGGCATGTACCTGGGTTGCGGGCACATCCCAGTAGGAGATGTGCTGGAGGCAGCTGATCGATGTTTCTCTCTCACCGATGTTTCTAACTCTCTATCTCTCTCCCTTCCTCTCTGTAAAAAATCAATAAAATATATTTTTTTTAAAAAAAGATTAGCTTTTATTCAAGGGCAAGCACTAGAGAACGAGTGATCACAGTTGAATGGTATGACAAGCTATAAACCATAGCAGGTGTTGGTTTTGACTCTGCTATCCCTGCAGTAAGAGTTCAGGTCTTGGTCTCTACATGGATTGATGGGATCTTTGATCAGGCTCTGTGTTGTAGTTGTCTGTTGGTATGCTTCCACGTCATTAGTTAATTTGGGAATTAAATGTTTCTCCCCGAATACCTAAAATCTTGCTACTTAAAGTATGATCTGTGGACCAATAGCATCAGCATCCCCTGGGAGCATGTTAGAAATGCAGAATCTCAGGCTCTACTTCAGACCTACTGAGTCAGACTCTGCATTTAACAAGATCCCCAAGTGATCCCTATGTACATTGAAATTTGAGAAGTACTCTACCAGGTGACTTCTAAGGTTCTTTGGGGTCTAATGTTTAGGGTCCTAAGGAAACTTGTACAGGCATACCTCATTTTATTGCCCTTCACTTTATTGTGCTTCACAGATATTGTTTTGTTTTGTTTTACAAATTGAGGGCAAGACCTTCCACCAACTGGCTTTATTGTGATACTTGCTTTATTGTGGTAGACTGGGACTGAGCCTGCAATATTTCAAAGGTAGGTCTGTAAATATTTTTACTTTTATTGTTCCGTTTGAAGTAATGACTTGCATTATTCTTTCTTGTGTCTCCCTGTTACTTTTCTTCATCTCCTCATCTAACATCTTTCAATAACCAGCTCAAATATCACTTTCTTTGTGGCATCTTTTGTCCTCTTGACTCCCATAACATTTCATTTGTTCTTCTAAAATAGTATAATATCAAATTGTGTTCCACTAGACCAGTAATTTGCCAGCCTGGCTATGAATTCAAATCAGCTTGCAGCTTTTAAACAAACACAGATGCCCAGTCTAGACTCATTGAATCGCAACCTTTGTGGGAAGGGGTGGGTACAGCCTAGGCCTAGACATTTTGTAAAATTCCTTGGGTAATTTTGATATGCATTTCTGATGATGAACCACCATGAGAGAAAATGATCTCTCTGTGAGCCAAAGTTCTTTTATTTCCCCCAGACTTTTGTCTGAATGCATACTTATTGGATTAAAGAATGACTGATTTACTTATTTGTCTTTTGTAATACATTAAATTCTTCAATGACAAGTCCTTGTCTATGTCATCTCTTTGTATCCTGGGCCTTTCAGAAGGTTTGGTAAATAGTAGATATTCAGCACACATTAATTCCTGTAACTGTACCCTTTCTGAAGGCATTGGAGTCAGAAAAAAAAAGAGTTTGAATCATGCTCTGCATTTTGTAGCTATGTGTCCTTAGCAAGTTACATGATCATTTACTCAGTTCATTTGATCAATGATTTTGCATATTTATTGACTACCTACAGTGCACCATGTACTATGCTAGATGCTTGGGATACAGTGGCAAACAAGACAGTTAAATTCCTATTTTTGGAGCATACATTCTAGTGGAAGAGATGGACAAAAGAAACAAAAAGGTCAATAAAAATGGAAAATTGGAATAATGTACAAGCAACAAACAAGGAACTGAGAAAGTGAATAATGGTGGTAAAGAAACTAACTTTATATGCAAAGACATTTAGGTTGATAATCAAGGGATGAGATGGATCTTGTAATTGTGGGGATATGGGAACTGAAAATGGGGAGTGCAACGTGTTCAAAGCAGGAAATGCTCAGTGTGTTTGAAAACAAGAGAGAAGACCAATGTGATTGGAGTTCAGTGAGTAGGGAGGAATTAGGGCTAGGTTGTGTTGGTATTAACACTGGAGAAACAGGAATGCCTAAAGTTGCTTTGATCTAGTCATTCTCCTCTCTGAGAAACAAGGTACGACATTGTTTTTAGTTGGACTAGAACCTGACAGTCCCCAAGTAGTAACAAGGAAAGCTGGGTTAAAGCTTCTGGTGTAGCCTAGAGTCTCTACCACTCAGTAACATCCAATGTAATTCTGGGATCTCATGACATCTGGCCAGACATGATAAGGAAACTTGAGATGATGTTGCTTTTGATTAAGGCAGAAGACATTAATATGACTGGCTTTTGAGGCTATTTTACCAATGCCTAAGTGACATAACATTAGTGTGACCTTTTTATATAGTTACTGCTCTTATAAGAAATTCCCTTCATGAAGCATCATGGATATTGACTGATCAAAATAGCAATTCTTTTGAAGGGTGGGGGAACAAGAAAGGCTGTGGAGAAAAGTCAAAACTTTCTTCCCCTTACATTACTCAATCTGTTTGAACCTCAGTTTTCTTATCTCTAATACTAGAGGCCCAGTGCATGGATTCATGCACTGGTGGGGTCCCTCGGCATGGCCTGTGGGGATCAGGCTGAAACCAGCAGTCCAACGCTGCCTGCCGCTCCTGCTCATCCCAGCCCCTCTGTGCCTGCTGCAGGCTTGCTCTGTCAGTCCCGATTGGGAGAAGTTTGCACTACTGCAGTGGCACTCGCCAGCTGTGAGCCCTGCCTCTGGTGCCTGTCAGTCTGGTAGGGCCTTTAGCATATCTCTGCTGTGGGAGCGCACTGACCACCAGGGGGCAGCTCCTGCATTGAGTATCTACCCCCTGATGGTCAGTGCATGTCATAGTGACCGGTCAACCGGTAGTTTGGTCACTTAGGCTTTTATATATATAGATAAAAAGACTTACAGCAACTATATCTAATAATTAGTGTGAGTATAAAATAAAATAATTCATGTGTAGCCATTCATAAGCCTGTAACCAAATTAGCTAGTCTTATGATTAGATTATTAGAATTGAATGCAAAACTATGAAAACACTTTAAAAAGTCATCATGCACAACAGATTCTGTTAAGGTTGCCAGTTTGTTCTTTCATCCCTGCCACCCAATATCAGCACATGCGGTTCCAAAGTCTTAGAGCTAAAATACATTAGAAAAACGGACTTAATTCAAAGTGATAATAATGAAATAAAACTCATTGTCCCTAGTCTGTGGTGAATTTTTGAATCTAAAAAGGGGATGGAGAAGGAAAACAGCTCCCCTCCCCTTTTCTTCTTTTCACCCACTCGTGGCTTATAAATTTGGCCCCAGAGACAAGGGTAAAGAGGGTCAGCAGTGGTAATGTACATCTGTAAGTGCCAGCAACCATAGAAGATTCTAGAGGTGCAATGAAAGAATCAAATCAGAGAGGAAGAAGAAGAAAAAATCATGCTGAATTTAGTAGAAAATATGAAATATGCTCTATGAGTGTGTGCATGTGAGTGGAAAGGATATGGGACCCTTACATTTGTGTGGTTGAGTGTGAGCAGGTATGACTGTGCAGTTGTGAGAATCTGTGGTGTAAGCAAGTCTTAGTGGATGTGAGCATGTGCAAATATGAGTGATTTGAATCTGTGGTGTTTGTGTATATGTGTGTGATATGTATGTGTGTGTCTCTATGTGCATGAATGATAACAAAGGGGGGAAGAGAGAGAGAGAGAGAGAGAGAGAGAGAGAGAGAGAGAGAGAGAGAGAGAGAGAGAAGAGAGGAGAGAGAGAGAGAGAGAATGTTGAGCATAATTTTTTCCAATCCAGGAGTCTGTTGCTCATTTGCCTTCTAAATCAGGCTGTGATGAGGAGTGGGGCATTCTTGAATCAGCCTCTTTGTTGGTGACATATATTCCTTTTGCCAAGGATAAGTCATTTTTTTAACTATAAATTGGGTCATTCATTAGTATGGAAATAAGGGTTTTTAGGACCAAGAACAGCTTATGTGTAAATACTCTTTTCCTTCAGCTCTGAACAAAGAAATGACTGTGGCTTCAAATGCAGTCAGAGTCACCACTAGTGTATGCCAAAATTGTTGATGGTCTGTCCTCATCAGACTTTTCTACTGCTACACATTTAGTTGAGGAGAAGGACTTTACTAGTTGGTGCTAAAAAAGACATGAAATGGATACACTAAGTCTGTGTGGGTAGTTGGCAGCAACCCTTTTGCCCTCTTCTGTTTGGGTATACCTTCCTTGTCTGCTGGTGAGACAGCTACACATAATATCAGGGACAGGCACTGAGGAATCAAGGTTAGGTATAATTTATTCTAGACACTGAACATACATATAGATGACTCCAAATATAATTCTTGTTTCAGAGACCTTTTCTTTTAAAAGTCATTAAAGTAAACCAAGAGTTCGTTCAAATGGAACCTATTATTAGATTATTTGGATATACCATAGGCTAATCAGCAGCATCAAAGAAAATTTAGCTTTTTTGTGACTAAGAGTTTAATAAGTATATATAAGGCTTGCCCATATGTAAGAAAGAGATTCATCTTTTAGTTGGAGAAAGAAAACTGGAACAGACTAGGATATCTACACCTTTATCAGCAGTGATTTGCTTATAAAACCAAGCTACCTCCCTGTCTATACATATAATCTCCTGGTCAAGAAAGTCATCTTTGATATGATGCTTGAGTAAAATAAAATGGAAACACCCTTTCTGTCAACTAAAAATGAAAGTGGTGTGTTGTGGAAATTAGCTAAACATTTAGTACTACACTTACTGTTTTATTCAGCATATCTATTAATTTTTAATTAGTAGTTTTGTGCTTTTGAATTATCTCAGTACATAATCCAGGAAAATATTACCCAAAATATGTTTCTTTTGGGGGGACATTCCATATGAATATATAATTATTACAAATGTACAATTACATATAACATCAAAACACTTAGTTAGCAATTATGACTATAATACTCATATAAGCATTGAAAATAAATATTGAAGATAAGCTTGAGAATGCTAATATAAGTTTTAAAATTATATGAAGTCATTTCCTAAAATGACTTCAGGAAATGAATTACACAGGGAAAGAGAACAAAGGTCCAAATTATTACTGGTAGCCACCATTTGTGACTCTAATCTCCACAAGAGTTTAGAAAAACATGTTGAAAAGTAAAACACTGTCATAATTTGTATAGATTTTTTCAATCTAGATGTTAGTAGTAAGGGGAATATAAGCTTACTGTATTTTACTGAATCCAGTTAAATTATTTCTGTCTGGATAGAATGGAGGAAACATCAAATGGGAAAATTCTAGGTCTTATAAAGTACAGGAGAAAAATGAAATAATATGAGAATACCAAGCTTATCTTTAATATTTATTTTCAATATTTATATGAGTATTATAATCATATGTATGTGTGCTAGAACCTAGGAAATTTGTTTCTCTTGCACCACTCTACATTTCCAGAACTCTGTGGGGTGGTGGAAGATGTCCTGTGTTCCCTGGGTTGGTCAGCATCTCTTCTGTGATTAGGCCACTTTGGTCTTAGGACTAGAAGCTAGGAAATTTGGTCAGTTCCCAAATAAAAACTGTTTTCTGTGATGAACTGGCTGCTTAGAACTTGGCACTCTGGAAGGCCAGTGCCATTTTCCAGCATATGTGAGCATGAGTACACATGTGTGGTGTATAGGGGAGAGTTTGTATATTCAGAGGGCTCTGTCTCCAATATGACAGATAGTTTTGGCACCAGCATGTCCAATTCTGTATTAGAGCCAGGGTATCCAAAGCCAGTATTATGAGTAGGCACAACCATCTGTGTAGAAGAAATAAAAGGATGTCACTAATTGATTGCTACACATCTCCCTGGAAGTTTAATATAGTCCCTGAGGAGGCATACACTTGAACTGAGTTATTTTAGCTTACTTTGTCCCTCAAGAAAATAGTATGTAGAGATTGCCCCCACCGCAGACCCAGGTTCTATGGGTCAGGCACAAATGACTGAGGAGGATAGGAGCCTAGAGGACTAACTGGGGACACTGGAGTACTACACAGGGTGGCTCTAGATGTCTGGAGAATTAGAACATAAAGTGTATTAGGAAGGATTTTCTCTGCTTAGAAGGAAGCTTAGCAGGGTAGAAAGAGACAGAAAGACCTGGTTTTAAATTCTAGCCTTACCATTCACTAATTCGTGTGTTCTTATGCAAGTTATTTAATTCTGAGCTTCAGTTTTCTCATATGTAAAATATAAGTAGTTGCTAATTACCATGTAGTTATCATGTAATTGTTGGTTGCTGCAAGAATTAGAGAAAAAGTTTGCATATATATATATATATGTATATATATATATATATATATATATATATATATATATATATATATATTGTTTTTGACTTGTTCCACAAATGATAATTATATTAGTATTGACTATTTACCTCAGGCTGACTTTAACTTTATGATTGATCCTTGTATATGGGAGTGACTTGATTTAAAGGAGAGATGATCTTGTGAGAGCAGAAGTAATAATTGACTTACTGCTCCTGCCCCATACTATTCTACTATTCTTATAAGGTTGATTTCTCGTTATCCTCCTGATTCTATAGAGCTGGTTTCAGAACATGCTCTGCTGTCCTGACTCATTCATTACCCTGAGATTGAGATGCATGCCATCTATATATATGATTTCTACCTGTCTTTTTGACTTTATAACTAATATTAGCTAGCTCATAGTATGCTTTTTAGTGAATCAGAAAATACATTCCTTCCCCTGAGTCCATTACTCCCTGTGGGGAAGCACAGGACTTGGTTAAAATGTCTATAAGGAGGATTCTCTGAAAGGTCAGGGGCCTCTGGGGGGAACTTGCTGAAGACAGCAGCCCCTACCTTGATTTTTCCAAACTAGTCCGATCCCCCGGGTGCTTTGCTAGAATCTCTATGTTTAGTCATTTAGACCCGACCTTGTAGAAGCATGTGCTTTCTCAAGGATGCTTACCTTGCTGATTGTATCTAGAGGTTAATTTTAGTTCAAGCTATTATGACAATAAAGGCCAAAGGAGGAAGGCAAACAGGGCTACTTGACAATAGCCAAGTAGTGCCTTAGCCCTCTCTGTCACAAAAATGTGTTAGAGTAATCATTCATCCATCATTCAGGGTCTGCTGGTCAGCCCCTGCAACTCCCATGTGCTGTAAAATTATTGTAATACATATATAAATAAATGGTGTCTGTTATGCACGTGGTGCTATGTGCATTTGTAACAGTGCACAGCAAGCACAACTGTATTTGGTTGTATACTATTTCAACAATGTTTATTTCCACTTCATTTCCATAGCCTAGAACTACTACTGTACTTCCAAAGTATTACATTGCATATCTTACTCTTAGACTGCAGCCTCCTATTTTTATCATTCTTTATATTAGTCCCAATACAACTGTTCCTACCCACTTTGATGTCCATAATTCTCTCCTGATCTCTTCTATTAATTTTCTATTGCTATGTAACAGATTGCCACAAATTTAGCAGTTTAAAACAACATCCATTTATTAGTTCATTTCTGTAAGAAGTCCTGACTGTGTTCTGTGTCTTGAATCTTACAAGGCTGAAATGAGGTGTTGGGTGGACCGGAACCTTATATGGAGACTCTGGAAAAGAATTAACTTTCAGGTTCACTTCAGATTATTGGTAGAATTCAATTCCTGTGGCTGTCAGCTGGGGCTGCTCTTAACGCCAATAGATTGCCTGTATTTCTCAGCTTGGGACCACCTCCATCTTTAAAACTAGCAACAAATTCCTCCCCCTCTCATCCTGTCCCAATCTTGTTGAACTCCCTTTCTGCTACCAGCTTGACAAAATTCTTCAGTTTTAAAAGGCTCATATGATTAGGCCACACCAAGATAATCTTCCTTTTACCATGTAAAGGCATAAGGAGAGGAACTGATAATCATGGGAATAACAGCAGGGGTGAAGATCATGGGACCAAAATCCTACCTACTACATCTCTCATCCCTCAGTTCCTTAACTTCATTTTATAACCAGTCTGGACCCCACAGCTCATCACTTCAACCACATTTTGCTGTTATCCTTTATTTTCTCACCCCATTATTCTACTGATTCATCCTAGTAACTTAACTGTGGGTCAATACAACAACCCTTCTCATTCCTACATTTAGGCTGCTGAGAAAACTGGGAGTTCATGATAATATATAGTTATGGCTTTCAGTGCTGTCACTTTCTGTCTGGATTATTGCAGTAGTTCTTCAACTCCAACCTTAATGCCCTCCAGCCCATCTCTCCCATTGCTGCTAGAGCTATTTTTCTGAAATGCAATTCAGACCATGTCAATCTGTGTTGTGAATCATGTAATGGCTTTCTGTAGCTTTCAGGGCAAAGTCTCAATACTTTATGATAACATAGAAGGGCCTTCTGGAGATGACATCTATCCATGTCTCTAACCTTATCCCTTTCAGCCACACACAAGAAACCCACCTTAAACTGTACAACATTAGTAATTCTATAGTTCTTTGTTCATGCCATGCTTTCTCATGCTTCCATGTCTTAGGCACAGCTCTTATGTTTACCTGATACACCCCATCCATTTTTTTTCTTGTCTAAAACTTATTCCTCAAGGCATCATTCAAATGTGTCTGTGTGAAGACCTCTATACAATCCATTTCTTTGCCTCGGGCAAATTTATTTACTCCTTCCACTGGAAACCCTCATCTGTCATCAAATCACTTTGCATTTATAACTATAAGCACTCTAAAGAAGACGACTCTTAGCCACTCTCTTCTTGCTTTCCTTTCTCCAGACTTGAAAGTGAGCACATAATAGGCACTCAATATGTGTTTGAATAATTGGATTTATTCTAAATGAGAAGATACAGTCAAACTTGTTTGGGGCTATTAGTAAACTGAACAAAATCTTCAAGACTAAAATCGTTAAAACTCTGATTATAATTAAGAGCTAGGCCCTGGCCAAGAAGCTCAGTTAGTTAGAGCATCATTCTGATATACCAAGGTTGTAGGTTGGATCCCAGGTCAGAGTCAGGGTACATATAAAAGCAACCAATGAATGCACAAATAACTGGGAAAACAACTTTTTTTCCCTCTCTCTCTTTCCCCTTCTCTCCCTTTTCCCTTTTTCTCTCTCTGTAAAATAAATAAATGGAATAAATAAATTTTAAAAAAAACTTAAGGTGTATTAAGATTTCAGCCTTTTTTGCCCTGGCTGGGTGGCTCAGTTGATTAGAGCATTGTCCCAATATGCCAAAGTTGCAGGTTCAATCCCCAGTCAAGGCACATACAAGAATCAACCAATGAATGCATAAAGAAGTGGAACAACAAATCAATCTCTTTCTATTCCCTTCTCTCTCTAAAATCAATAAATTTAAAAAATGAAAAGTAATTGAATTAAAGCTACTATAATATTTAGCCCCATGAAATTTAAACTTTTCTGCAAGAAAAGTTTTTTCCTATTTTTCTTATTTTTTACTATACCTAGAATGGATTACATGTTTATAAGAGAGGGAAACAGACTAAAAAAGCCTATGGCATACTTCTGTCATATTATTTGGTCTTTAGTCATAGCTAAAACTTTCAATTAGATAACAATTCTATTATCTGGTAATTCAAGTTGTACTGAGGAACACTGAGGTGAAATAACTTCTGTAGGAAGAAACAATAGAAATTTGTTTTAAATTCTCTTTGGCTTTTTTACTTATGACATCCCTATCTTCTAATATATTTGTTTTACTAGTTTTTTTCCCCAATTTTATTCATTATATCAGGATTGTACTTTTTCCTTTGTTTCATATCTAAAAGATAATTGAATATAATGTATAGAGGAGCTGAATATGAATGATGTCTTTTCACTTTAGAAGTAATAATAAATCCTTGTCTTCAAGTGCAGCATATAACATTGATAGAAACCATGAAGCAAACTAAAGGCTGTATGTGGGAAGTCCAGGGAATTTTACTACCATTGATTCGGTATATTAACTGTGGTTAGTTGGGATCCTGTATTTTCCTTAATGCAGTTTGATAAAAAAAATATCATATCTCCAAATATAAGACATTTAATTTGTTTATTTCACTCATATTAAATGCTTATATAGCTTGAATATGGTCATCTAATAGCAGCATATAGATGTGCCTTCTGTTATACTTTAAAGATAAAGAGACTTTCAAACATCTTTTTGTTGGAGAATGTATATAGTTTTATTATATAAAAATAAAATAAAATCTCAAGTATTAGGTTATACAGCTAACTCAATTATTCACTTTTTAGAAAAGGAACAATGGGCTTTCTCTTGCTTTGTTAATTCCCAAAGATGTTCTTAATTTAGAATGCTTTTCTTCCTGTGGATTAATTTCTTTTTTGTATATATGCATAAGAAACTTCTGTCAAAGTATCAGTGGTCTCTTGTGAGTACAGGTGTTCTAGCAACTTCTAACAGCTCACAGTCTGTCTTTATTGAATTCCTCATAAGTTAGAATTTCTGGAATGATTCACTGATAACTGGGAAATATACTGCTGACATTATCAAGAAAGGATTATTGTATAGCCAATGTTATGAACAACTCTTATTTGAAAGTCAATGACTGCTCACCAGTACTGTATATTAAGAATACTGGATAGAAAATGAATTTAGATAAGGCACAGCAGCAGACTAAGCACTGCACATGAAACATTTTTTAAAATACATATATATATATATATATATATATATCATAATATTAGAAAGTAGAGTCCTTTTTGTATTATGTTATCTTAAAACATGAGTGATACATTTGAGAGAAAATGTAAAAGTTATTTGGTCTATCTTCTCATTTTACACATAAAGTAACTGAGACCCAGAAAGGTCCAGTGACTTGCCTAAGACCTTCAGCTAGTTAGTGACAGACAATGACTATTTTATCTTCTGTGTATTTTTGCTGTACTATGCTGATTTTCTATATTTGTTTTTCAACCCCAAACATTTTAACAATAGTAGAGCAATTTGAATAAAATGAAAAGTCACTTTCTTATAAAAAACATTGATATTTTTTCATCTGACTTGGGTGTACCCCATCTGTAAAAGATGGAAGGATTAGCTACTAACATGGTTGATTCTTAAGATAGTCTTGCTATTTTTCAAAAGGAATGATTTGAGAAATACTTTTTACATGCTTATAGAGTGTGCAACTCTGGTATGTGAGAGAAACCTCTTTTGTACTGTATGAGAGCTCCTTTGTTGCTTTACACTATAGACCTTTTTCATGGAAAGAAGGGGGGAATGAGTCTATTATGCTGTTTTGCATTTACAATTCAGAATTATGTCCTTGGTTGTGCTGAAAGACATTTCATGATGAAATATAAGAAAGTTTTAGGCCTTTTTGGGCAATTATTTATCAGGTTATTTCAAGCCTTTCCATGTTTTAAAAAAGTGATCGAATAAAAAATGAAATATCATTCAATAAATTTGACAAAATGTTGTAAGTACTTTTGGTTGCTAGGGCAATGCCTCCTTTTGTCTTTGTCTAATGTGACTTCTCTCTTAGCAGCTTAACTTCTTTCAAGTAGATATTTTTTTAAATGAAACAAAATTCCAGGCTCATGGCAAAAGAATACTTATTTTTTCCTGAATAAAATCTTATTTTTCCTGAATAAAATCCAGATAAAGAAGAAACATTTTCTCCACCAGAGGCAAAATGGTTAAGTGGTCTAACTTTGGCTTTTGAAACCTTTGTCCTCTTTGGTATCTCAGTCCCACCTCTTAGTACATTTGAGCTGCCTTCTGGAAGCCCTTAATAATATCCCACAAAGCTCCATGGTAAGGGCACACATCAGTACAACCCACACTCTCTACCCCAATCACAACTTAGTCATCCCTGCCCATTCTTTCAGACATTGGACACTATTTTCCAAAGGGACTGCGAGGTGAAATGTCTGGTTTTCAACAGATGTTGATTTGTTCGCATACTTGCTCCTTAGTTTCATTACATATCAATTTATTTTGCTGTAGCAATACTTCATCCAAGTTTTTCAACTTAGTACTATTGACATTTTAGGATAGATAATTCTTTGCAGTTGGGGCTTGTCCTGTGCATTGGAGGATAGGTAGCAGCATCCCTGCTCTGCTTCTAGATGATAACTGCAATGCCTCAGTTGTGCAAATGAAAAATATCTCCGCAAACTGATGAAAGTCATCTGGGGACCCATATAGCACCCATTTAAGAACCATTTCTTTAACCTGAGAGAACCACTCTATTTTTGCAATTTCACAGTGGCTGTAGATTGGGCAAGAGAAGATAAATATGTGGAAACTTGAATATTTACATATTTTAAAGGTATACATTTTGGGACTTGTAGTGTTACTTAGTTGGCTCCCCACTCTTACATGCATAGGGTTGGAGTGCTTATACTGCAGTTGCCCACCGGATTTTGTTCAACATTCTAGTTTGATATAATTTTAAGTGTATAGATCAGTAAATTTTAATGAATGTATACTCTCATGTAACTACCATCCAGATCAAGATCACTTAACATTGCCATTATCTTATAAAGTTCCCTTTCCAGGCAATGCCCTTATCCAAGAGTTGATCACTTATCTCAGATTTGTCTTTTCTAGAGTTCCCTATAAATAGATCCAGAGTATGTAACTGCTTATGTCTGGCTTTTTTAACTCAGTATAATCCTATATAATAAAAGGGTAATATGCAAATTGATCCTAACAGCAGAATGACTGGGAATGACTGGTCACTATGACACACACTGACCACCAGGGGGCAGACGCTCAATGCAGGAGCTGCCCCCTGGTGGTCAGTGCGCTCCCACAGGGGGAGCTCTGCTCAGCCACAAGCCAGGCTGATGGTTGCCAGCGCAGCAGTGGCGGTGGGAGCCTCTCCCACCTCCTCAGCAGCGCTAAGGATGTCCGACTGCAGCTTAGGCCTGCTTCCCGCTGGAAAGTGGACATCCCCCAAGGGCTGCCGGGCTGCCAGAGGGATGTCTGACTGCCAGCTTAGGCCTGATCCCTCGTGGAATGGGCCTAAGCCAGCAGGTGGACATCCCCTGAGGGGTCCCAGACTGCAAGAGGGCACAGGCCAGGCTTAGGGACCCCCCGAGTGCACAAATTTTTGTGCACCGGGCCTCTGGTGTTTTTGATATTAATTCATGTTGCTCCATATGTAGGTACTTTATTTTTATTGCTGAGTAGGATTCCATTGTACAATACAATTTGATTATCCACTCATTTGTTGATGGACACTTGAGTAATCTATGGTTTTCTCACTATTGTGAACGTATTTGCTATGAGCATTTATGTAAAAATGTTTTTTTGGACATATACACTCATTTTTCTTGTACCTAGGAGTAGAATTGTAGTCTTAGAAATATTTTAAGTGATTAAAAATTATATTTTATTCCACAGAGAAAAACATTCTATTAAATTTCAGCCATGAAATGTACCTATAAGATAGCTAAAATGAGGATCTCAGAAATGAATGGAAAAAAAATATAATAATGATTAAGAACATGGGTTTTAGGTTCACCTTCCTTGCAAGAAGTGTTAAAATAAGTTCACTTGAGAGAGAGAAATATTATAGGTCAGAAACTCAGATCTAAAGAAAGAAAAGTATCAAAGAAGGAATAAGCAAAGGTGAAAGAAAAATTTTTATTTTTCTTACTACTAATTGA
Source organism: Myotis myotis (assembly GCF_014108235.1). Lineage (NCBI taxonomy): Eukaryota > Metazoa > Chordata > Mammalia > Chiroptera > Vespertilionidae > Myotis > Myotis myotis. The sequence continues at coordinate 43,628,338 of NW_023416346.1, forward strand.
TCCACCAAATAACAGTTTGTTCAAAATATTAGCAAAAATATATTTGATTTTATATGATATATATATATATATATGTCAGGAGCCCAGCACGTGAATTCATGTGGTGCCTCACACCCTTGAATTGCCTTGGGCTAGTCCTACCTTCTCCTGCCTCCATGCCTCCCTGCTTCCCTGCTCCCACCTCCCTACTTCTGCCCCCACCCTGCTTCCTCCCTGTCTCCCTACTTCAGCATTCCCCCATCCCTGCCTCCCCGCTTCCACCCTGAAGCAACACCCAAGGCATGTGCAGGCAGCCTCCTGATGATAGGAGATAATAAAGAGGTAATATGATAATGGTCTGGGCGTGACGCGTTACAGCATCCTGGCTAATTTGCATATTACTATTTTTATATGTATATGAGGCCCAGTGCACGAATTTATGCATGGGTGGGGTCCCCTAGCCTGGCTGGTAATCAGGGCCAACAGAGGGGGCCAGCCTGCCAGGGAAAGGGAGCACGGGAGGTTGGCCCACCAGCTTCCCCCAACCAGGGCCAATCAGGAGGCCCAGCTGGCTGCGGGAAGTTGACCGGCCACAGGAGGTTGGGTGTGGGAGTGCACTGACCACCAGGGGGAAGCTCCTGCATTGAGCATCTGCTCCCTGGTGGTCAGTGTGCATCATAGCAACCAGTTGACTGGTCATTTGGTTGTTCAGTCATTTGGTCACTTAGGCTTTTATATATATACTAGAGGCCTGGTGCAGAAAAATTTGTGCACTCGGGGGGAAGGGGGGGTCCCTCAGCCCGGCCTGTGCCCTCTCGCAGTCTGGGACCCCTCGGGAGATAACAACCTGCTGGCTTAGGCCTGCTCCTGGGTGGCAGAGGGCAGGCCCAATCCCTAGGTACAGGCCCTGGTCAGGCTCAGAGCAGGGCCAATTGGGGAGTTGGGGCACCCCCCAGTCATGCACAGAGCAGGGCGGATTGGGAGGTTGCCATGCCACCCTCAGTCACGCTCAGGGTAGGGCCAATTGGGGGGTTGGGGCACCGCCCCCTGTCACACTCAAGGCAGGGTCGATGGGCAGGTTGCGGCGCCACCCCCTGTCACTCACAGAGCAGGGCCCATCAGGGGGGTTGGGGAGCTCCCCCTGTCACGCACAGCGCAGGGCCAATCAGGGGGTTGGGGAACTACCCTGTCACTCACAGAGTAGGGCCGATAGGGGAGTTGGGGCACCACCCCCTGTCACACACAGAGCAGGGCGGATCTGGGGGTTGGGGTGCTGCACCCTGTCACACTCAGGGAAGGGCCGATAGGGAAGTTATGGCTCTACCCTGTCACACACAGAGCAGGGCCCGTGGGGGGGGTTGGGGCGCTGCACCCTGTCACACACAGAGCCACAGGGTGATCAGGGGGTTGGGGAGCTCCCCCCTATCAGGCACAGAGCAGGGCTGATCAGGGGGTTGGGGCACCTTCCCTTGTCACGAACAGAGCAGGGCGGATAGGGAGGTTGTGGCCCCACCCCCTGTCAAACACAGAGCCGCAGGGTGATCAGGGGGTTTGGGCACTGCCCCCTGTCACGCTGATCCCGGTGCTGGGAGGCATATTACCCTTTTACTATATAGGTTAGAGGCCTGGTGCACGTGTGGGGGCTGGCTGGTTTGCCCTGAAGGGTGTCCTGGATCAAGGTGGGGGTCCCCACTGGGGTGCCTGGCCAGCCTGGGTGAGGGGATGATGGCTGTTTGCAGCTGGTCATATACCCTTCAGGGTGGGGGTCCCCACTGGGGTGCCTGGCCAGTCTGGGTGAGGGGCTGAGGGCTGTTTTCAGGGTGGCAGGTGACTGAAGCTCCCAACCGCTCCTTTTTTTTTTTTTATTCTGGGCCAGCTTTAGCTCTGAGGCTCCAGCTCTGAGGCCTCTGCTGCTGAAAGCAGGTATCTGGTTTGTTTCGGTTCTATAAGCGAAACAATGTATAACTCCAGCTCTGAGATCCCGGCTGGCTGAAAGCAGGTTTCTGGGCTTTTGTTTAGCGTCTATATTTGTTACAATGTTTCAAACTGCAGGCTCAGAGGCCGGAAAGGCAGGCGGGGAACATTGGTTTCCTCCATCACTGAAGCAAGCAAGCCTCATGTTAGTTTCAAGCTGCCTGGCTGCCGGCCGCCATCTTGGCTGACAGTTAATTTGCATATCGCCCTGATTAGCCAATGGGAAGGGTAGCAGTCATATGCTAATTACCATGTTTCTCTTTTATTAGATAGGATAAAATTCATACATGGGAGGTGTGGGTTGTCCCTCAGCTCACCTGCCTGCCTGCCTGATCACCCCTAACCACTCTGTCTGCTGGACTTCTCGCTCCAACTACCCCCCCTTGCCAGCCTGATCGCCCCTAAATGCCCCCCCGGCCTGCTCAGCCCCAACTGGCCCCCCCTGCCAGCCTACTCACCCCCAACTGTCCCCCCTGCTGGCCTGATTGCCCCAAACTGCCCCCCACCAGCCTGGTTGCCCCCAACTGCCCCCCCCCCCCCGCCAGCCTGATCATCCCCAACTGCCCTCCTCTCTGGCCTGATGGCCGCTAACTGCCTCTGCCTAGGCTCCACCACCATGGCTTCGTCTGGAAGGATGTCCAGAAGGTCTCCCAGAAGGTCTCCCAGTCTAATTAGCATATTACCCTTTTATTAGTATACATATATATATGGATAATTGAAATGAATGATAGCAATAATACAAGGGATGAGAGGAAGGAATTAGTATATTTTGTTATGAGAAGGTATTCACACTACCTATGAAGTGCTATAGTATTATTTGAAACTGAACTTGGATTAGTTTTAAATGTATACTGCAACTCTAGCTACCACAAGTAAAACATGCTAAGAAAGGAGAGAAAATGGAATCATGTAAAATACCCAGCTAAAATCAGAAAAGACAGAAAATGGGTGGAAGACAAAACTAGGAACAAAGAACAAGAGCAACAAGTAGAAACAGTAATAAATATGGTAGATATTAATCCAACTATACCAATAATCACTTTGAAGATCTATGGTCTACATGTACCAATTAAAGACAGAGATTTTCAGAATGGATCAAAAAACACATCCAAACTATTGGTTGTCTACAGGGAATCCAATTGCAATATAGAGACATATAGATTGAAAGTAAATAGATAGAGAAAAATATACCATGCTAACACTAATAAAAATAAACATGAATATGTATATTAATTTCAGACTAAGCTAACTTCAAATTAAGGAAAGTTATCAGGGATAAAGAAGGGCATTAAATAATAATAAAGGGATTAGTTATCCAAGAAAACATAATATTCTTAATATATATATGCCTAACAACAAAGTGTCATACATACATGAGGCAAAACTGATAGAACTTCAAGAAGAAATAAATGAGTCCACTATCATATTGAAAATTTCAACACCCATTTCTCAGAAATAGATACAATGGGTAGGAAATCAGTAAGGACACAGTTGAACTCAGCAACAACATTAATTAACTGAATGGATATTATTGACATCTATAGACTACTTTATCAAACAGCAGCAGAATACACTTTTTTTCTCAAGCTCACATGAAATATTCACAAAGATAGACCACCTTCTGGTCCATAAAACACACCTTGACAAGTGTAAAAGAATATAAATCATTCAATGCATTCTCTCAGACCACAATGGAATTACACTAGAAATCAATAATAGAAAATCCCACAATACATAGATATTAAACAGTACATTTCTAGATATTACATGGGTCAAAGAAGAAATCCCAATAGAAATTTAAAAACATTTTTAATTAAATGAAAACTAAAATACAACTTAAAACTTGTGGAATGCAGTGAAAGTAGTGGTTTATAGCATTGAGGATATATATATATATATATATAAACTAGTGGCCCAGTGCACAGATTCGTGCACATTGAAAGAAAATTAATTATAATTCCTGGAGAAGTGCTGCTTGAAGGGTATCTGGGGAGTGGATGAAAAAAAAAAAAGAAAGAAAACTCATGCTCGGGTCTTCTGGCTTGCTGCACTGGCTCTGGTGCAGGGACTAATGCAGGTGGTCCTGGGTGGAGGCCAGGCCGGGAGGGGTTGGTTAAGATGGGGCACATCTGGCCAGACATGCCCTGGAGTAAACCTCCCATGGTCCCTCCCCAGTGGGCTGCACCTGCCATGGCTCAGGGCGGCTGTGGAGTAAGCAGGGTCCCTCCGGCAGGTGAGGTCTCTGAGCCTGACCTGCAGGGACTGGGCTGAAACCAGCTCTCTGACATCCTCCAATGGGTCCTGGAGTGCCAGAGGGAATTCTGCAAAGTTGCTGTCGTACATGGTGTGGAACACAAATCAAGTGTGCAGTAAACCAGATTGAGGGCTGACAGTGCCTCAGGAACAACATAACCTATGGCTGAAGGTGGAAGCGCTGAAGGTGGAAGCGTGTGCTGGCCCTGCGAGGAATCGGGCTCCCTCCTCTCTGGTTCCAGGGTGCGGCACCCAAGAACCGCCACTGCCAAGTCACCAGAGCTCAGCAGCTCCTGCATTGAGCATCTGCTCACTGGTGGTCAGTGCACATCATAGGAGTTGGCCGTTCAAACAGTTGGACAGTCACTTAACCATATATATCTCCTATATAATAAAAGGGTAATATGCAAACTTACCCTAACAGCAGAAAGACTGGGAATGACTGGTCACTATGACACACACTGACCACCAGGGAGCAGACGCTCAATACAGGAGCTGTCCCCTGGTGGTCAGGGAGCTCTCACATGGGAGGAGTTCTGCTCAGCCACAAGCCAGGCTTATGGCTGCCAGTACAGCGGTGGTGGTGGGAGCCTCTCCTGCCTCCTCAGCTGCGTTAAGGATGTCCGACTGCAGCTTAAGCCTGCTCCCCGCTGGAAAGTGGACATCCCCCAAGGGTTCCCAGGCTGCCAAAGGGATGTCTGACTGCCAGCTTTGGCCCAATCCTCCAGGGAGCGGACCTAATCCAGCAGGTGGACATCCTCCAAGGGGTCCCAGACTGCAAGAGGGCATAGGCCGGGCTGAGGTACCCCCCTAGGTGCACAAATTTTTGTGCACTGGGCCTCTAATATATATATATATATATATATATATATATATATATATATATATATATATATATATATATATATATATATACCTAAGCAACCATTATGATCGAATGACCTGTCGGCCAGTTGCTATGATGCTGATGCGCACTCACCACAAGGGGGAAGACGCTCAATGCAGGAGTTGCCCCCTGGTGGTCAGTGCGCTCCCACAGGGGGAGCGCCATTCAGCCAGAAGCCGGGTTCATGGCTGGTGAGCTCAGCAGCGGTGGCAGGAAGCTCTCCCACCTCCACGGCAGCACTAATGATGTCTGACTGACGGCTCCCAGACTGTGAGAAGGCACAGCGTGGCCTGAAGGACCCCCCCCCCCAAGTGCATGAATTTTGTGCACCGAGTCTCTAGTATATTAGAAAAGAAGAAAGATCTAAAGTCAATAACATAAGTTTCCACCTTAGGAAGCTAGAACAAAAAGAGCAAATTAAATTCAAGATGAACAGAAGAAAAAAACATAAGAAGAATTAGAGTAAAAATGAATGAAATTGAAAACAGGAAATCAATAGAGAAAATCAACAAATAAAAAGCTGGTTCTTTGAAAATATCAATGAAATTGATAAGCCCCTAGCCAAGCTAACTAGGAAAACAAGAGAGAGAGGACAAAAATTAATAAGATAAGTGAAAGGGGAAATATCTCTACAGATATGAATTAAAGGGTAATGAAGAATTGCTAGGAACAAATCTATACTCACAAATTTGATAACCTAGATGAAATGAAACAATTCCTTGAAAGTCTCAGTCTGTCAAAACTCACACAAGAAGCAATACATGATTTTAATACGCCCATATCTATTGAAGAAAATCTATAATTAATAAACTTCCAAAAGAGAAAGCACTGGTCCTAGATAAGTTCACTGGTTTACTTTATTAAACATTTAAGGAAGAAATTTTTATCAATTCTCTACAATCTCTCTCAAAGCAGAGGGAATATATCCTAACTTATTCTATGAGGCCAGCATTACCCTAACACCCAAACCAAAGAAAGACATTACAAGAAAAAAAAACAACAAACTACAAACCAATACCATCTCACAAACATAGATGTAAAGATCCTCAATAAATATTGACAACTGAAATCCAAAAAGTATAAAGAATTATATACTCCAACCAAGTAGGATTTATCTTGGGCATGCAAGGCTGGTTCAATATTTGAAAATCATTTATTGTAATCAATACAACACCAAAGACATGATCCATGAAAGAAATAATTAATCTCTCAACAGAGGGATCATACCTCAACATAGTAAAAGCCTTATATGACATACCTACAGCCAACATCATACTCAATGAACAAAAACTAAAATCATTTCCACTAAAGACAGGAATAAGACAGGGATGCACACTGTCACCACTCCTGTTCAATATAGTACTGGAAGTACTAGCCATAGAAATCATACAAGAAGAAGAAATAAAAGGCATCCAAATTGGAAAAGAAGTAAAACTGTCATTATTCGCAGATGAAATGATATTGTACTTAGAAAACCCCAAAAACTCCATAAAAAAACTACGAGAATTAATAAATGAATTTGGCAATGTAGCAGGATACAATATTAAAATCCAGAAATCTATGGCTTTTTTTATACACCAATAATGAACTCACAGAAAGAGAGATTTAAAAAAAACCACAACAATTCCATTTACCATTGCAACAAAAAAAGTAAGATACCTAGAAATAAACTTAACTAAGGAGGTAAAAGACCTGTACTCAGAAAACTACAGGACATTGAAAAAAGATATAGAGGAAGATATAAACACATGGAAGAACATACCGTGTTCATGGACTGGTAGAATCAACATCATTAAAATGTCCATACTACCCAAAGCGATCTACAGATTCAGTGCAATCCCCATTAAAATACAAATGGCATATTTCACAGACCTAGAACAAACTCTTCAAAAATTCATGTGGAATAAAACAAGACCCTGAATAGCCACAGCAATCCTGAGAAAGAAGAACAAAGTTGGAGGGATAACAATACCAGATATCAAGCTATATAACCAAGCCACGGTTCTCAAAACTGCCTGGTCCTGGCACAAGAACAGACAAATAGACCAATGGAACAGAACAGAGAATCCAGAAATAGACCCAAGTCATTGTGCTCACTTAATATTTGACAAAGGAGGCAAGAGCATACAATCAGGTCAAGACAGTCTCTTCAATAAATGGTGATGGGAAAATTGGTCAAATACGTGCAAAAAAGTGAAACTAGATCACCAATTTACACCATACACAAAAATAAACTAAAAAAATGGTTCAAGGACTTAAATGTCATACAGGAAACCAAAAATATCTTAGAAGACTCCTTAGGCAGCAAAATATCAGACATATGTCATAGCAATATCTTTATCAATACAGATCCTACGGCAATGGAAAGTAAGGAGGAAATAAACAAATGGGACTACATCAAAATAAAAAGCTTCTGCACAGCAAAAGAAACCATCAACAAAACAACAAGAAAGCCCAATGCATGGGAGAATATATTTGCCAATGTTATCTCAGATAAGGGTTTAATCTCCAACATTTACAGAGAACTCATAAAATTTAACAAAAGGAAGACAATCCAATAAAAAATGGGCATAGGACTTAAATAGACACTTTTCAAAAGAGGACATTCAGAAGGCCAAGAGACATTTGAAAACATGCTCAAAGTCACTAATCATCTGAGAGATGCAAATCAAAATCACAATGAGGTACCATCTCACACCTGTCAGAATGGCTATCATCAACACATCAACAAACAACAAGTGCTGTTGAGGATGTGGAGAAAAAGGAACCCTTCTGCACTGCTGGTGGGAATGCAGACTGGTGCAGCCACTGTGGAAGACAGTATGGCGTTTCCTCAAAAAGTTAAAAATGGAACTTCCATTTGACCCAGTGATCCCACTTTTTGGAATATATTCCAAGAAATCAGAAACACCAATCAGAAAGGATATATGCACCCCTATGTTCATAGCAGCACAATTCACCATAGCTAAGATTTGGAAACAGCCTAAGTGCCCATCAGCAGATGAGTGGATTAGAAAACTGTGGTACATCTACACAATGGAATACTATCCTATATAATAAAGAGGTAATATGCAAATTGACCATCACATAAGATGGCCGCCCCCATGTGGTCAAAGATGGCAGGCCCTATGTGAACACAAGATGTCTGCCATAAGATGGCCAGCAGGGGAGGGCAGTTATGGACAATCAGGCCTGCAAGGGAGGGCAGTTAGGGGTGACCAGACCTGCAGGGGAGGGCATTTGGGAGCGACCAGGCAGTCAGGGGAAGGCAGTTGGGGGCAACCAGGCCAAAATGGGTGGGGAGTTAGGGGCAATGGAGCTGGCAGGGGAGCAGTTAGGCATCTATCAGGCTGACAGGGGAGTGGTTAGGGGGTGATCAGGCTGGCAGGCAGAAGCAGTTAGGGGCAATCGGGCAGGCAGGTAGGCAAGCGGTTGGAAGCCAGCAGTCCTGGATTGTGAGAGGGATGTCTGACTTCCCTCTAGGGGTCCCAGATTGGAGAGGGTGCAGGCTGGGCTGAGGGACACAACCCCCCCTTCCCCCATGCATGAATTTTGTGCATCAGGCCTCTAGTGCCACTATAAAAAAGAAGGAACTTTTACCATTTGCAACAGCATGGATGGAACTGGAGAGCATTATGCTAAGTGAAATAAGCCAGTCAGAGAAAGATCAATACCACATGATCTCACTCATATGTGAGATATAATGAACTGCTGGGAGCCAGTCCATCCTTGCTGTTTCAAGGGACCTGGCATATATGGCATACTGTTCTTAATATGTTTGCTCACCTTCTTGGCACTATGTGTTTTAACCAAGGTCACCTCTCTGAGAAAGGTTGTTTCTCCAGGTAGGGATTTTCCCCTGAAGTTAGGGAGGGAATAAAACCCCTTAACTAAGTGCCAGGTGGGTAATTAATCACTTTAACTACGAACAATCATGCTTAAGCTACATAATCTTTACTCCCTGGAATGGAGATAAGAAACGCCCTAACCTTTGGAATAGAGATTGATAGGATTGGAATCAACTGGCATAAATACAGATGTAACAAGACAACAGGACACAGAACCTAGACACAGAACGCACACAGAACCTAGACACAGAACCCACACAGAACCTAGACACAGAACCTAGACACAGAACCTAGAGACAGAAGAACTTCACTGGAGAGAACATGGCAAAAGATCCTGGACAGAAACTGGCCACAGAACCTAGAGACAGAACCTAGCGAGAGAACATGGCAAAAGATCCTGGACAGAAACTGGCCACAGAACCTAGAGACAGAACCTAGCGAGAGAACCTGGCTGAAGAACCTAGAGACAGAACCTGGCTACAGAACCTGGATAGAACATGGCAAGAGAACCTGACTGGAACCTGGTGACTGAACCTGGCTGGAGAACCTGCACAGAACATGGCTGGAGAACCAAGCGAGGGAATATGGCTACAGAACCTGGCTGGAGAACCTGGAGAACCTGGCTGGAGAACCTAGCAAGAGAACATGGACACAGAACCTGGCTGGAGATCCTAACCAGAACTTCGCTGGAGATCCTGACCAGAACTTGGCTAGAGATCCTGGCTAGGCTGCTGATCAACTGAACGCTGCCTCTGTGTCATTCCTTCTTCACCGACTCTGTCTACACCTTTGGGAACCCCTGGACCTGCTGGGGTTGGACCCCAGCAATGAACAACATAAACTGATGAACAAAAATAGATGCAGAGACGAGGTAACACTGAACAGACCATCCAACCTCAGAGAGAAGGCAGGGGAGGGGAGGTTAGAGATCAACCAAAGTACTTGTATGCATGCATATTAACATAACCAATGGACACAGACACTGGGGTGGTGGGGGCTAGTCCTTGGGCGGGTATGAGTGGCAAGTGGGGGGATCAATCGGGGAGAAAGGAGACATATGTAATACTTTAAACAATAAAAAATAAATATAGAAAAGCTAAACTTAATTAAAATGAAATATTCTGGCCTTGTGAAAGACAGAATTAGATGACAAGCTACCGATTAGGAAAAACTATTTTGAAAAGACACATCTGATAAAGGACTCTTATCCAAAATATACAAAGAGTTCTTAAAATTCAACAATAAGACAACAAACAATACAATTTAAAAATGGACCAAAGACCTAATAGACACTTCATCATAGAAGATTTACAGATGGCAAATAAGCACAGGAAAAGTACTCCATATTGTATGTCAGCAGAGAAATACAAATTTAAAAAAAGTAATGAGATACCTCCACACCCATTAGAATGACCAAAGTCCCAAACACTTACAATACCAAATGCTGGAGAGGATGTACAGCATCAGGAACTCTCATTCATTGCAAGTGGGAATACAAAATGGTACAGTCACCTTGGAAGACAGTTTGGCATTTTCTTACAAAGCAAAATATATTCTTATTATAAAATCCAGCAATCCCATTCCTTCTTATTTACCCCAAAGAGTGGAAAATGTATGTGCACACAAAAACCTAAACATAGTGGTTTATAGCCGCTTTATTCATAATTGCCAAAACTTGAAAGCAATGAAGATATCCTTTTAGTAGGAGTATGGATAAATAAGCTGTGGTACAATGGAATGTTATTCAGCACACAAGAAAAGTGCTGTCAAACCATGAAAAGAAGCTTAAATGCATGTTCCTAAGTGAACCAAGCCTATCTGAGAAGGCTACATACTATATGATTCCAACTATATGAGATTCTAGTAAAGGCAAAACTATGGAGAGAATAAAACAAAACCACAAAAACAGTGGTTGCCAGAGTTTGGGGTGGAGGAGAGATGAGCAAGCTGAGCACAGAGAACTTTTAGGGCAGCGAAAATACTTTGTGTGGTATTATAATGATGAATATATGTCACTATACCTGTGTCCAAACCCATAGAATGTATAATACTAAGGGTGAGTCCTAAGGTAAAATATGGATTTTGGATGATTATGATGTGTCAATGTAGGTTACAAATGGCATTTTGATATTTATTGATATTTTCAAAAAACCAGATTTTCATTTGCTGATTTCTCTGTTGACTTCCTGTTTTCAGTTCCATTCCTTTTTGCTCTAATTATTATTTATTTTCCTCTGTTCACCTTGAATTTAATTTTCTCTTTCTGTTGTAGCTTGGTTAAAGAAAATGAAGTCCTGGCCAGTTGCTCAGTGGTTAGAGCATTGGCCCATGGTCGTGGGTTCGATTCTGGGTCAAGGGCATGTATCTTGGTTGCAGGCTCAATCCCTGCCCCAGGTCGGGATGTAAATTATAGGCAACCAATCTAAGTGTTACTCTTCACATTGATGTTTCTCTCTCTCTCTCTCTCTCTCTCTCTCTCTCTCTCTCTCTCTCTCTCTTCCCACCTCCTTTCTCCCCTCCACTCTCTAAAAATAAATCAATGGAATAAATATCCTCCAGGGAGAGTTAAAAAATTGTGGGGGCAGGAGATATATAGTGAAAATCTCTATACCACCCTCTCAATTTTATTGTAAATCTCAAACTGCTCTAAAACAAATCTTAAAAAAAAAAAAACTATGCTCAGTAAATGTTTGTAGCTTTGAACTTTTAAAAAAAATCTAGGCTGTGTTAATAGGATCCTAATATTTTGTTTATCCACCAAATCTGTTGAGCACATTCTCTCTATAAGCATCATTGTAGTTGCTTTCGGAGATATAAAAAGGTCTGACACATGGTGCCATGCCTTCATATTGATAGTCTAGTTGAAGAACTCACATATGTGCTTAAACAACCACATTAGGAAATGTTTTACGTGTTAAGCGAATGGTGCAGATATATGTGCCATTAGAATTCTAGGGAGAAGATTACTTGCAGTTGGGGTGATCAGGAAAGCATTGTGAAGGGCTTAGATTTTGAAAAGCTGGACCTGGACAAATGAACAGAGTTATTTTTTTTTAGTTGTAAAATAAATCAAGTTATGTAAATGGATTGAAACTTGTTTGATTTTCATTTGGTTTCTATGTAAGAAGTGTCACAGAAACACTCGGCAAGCGGGCTCAGAAACATCAAATGTAATTGAGTACATCGTGAGGTGTACATCCCAGTGCCTTTAACCTGGATTTCTAATATCAAGTGAAATGGCTGCAGCATTCCTTTGGAAATAAAAACTTTATCTTTTCAATTGGTAAAATTAATAAAAATAAAATCAAGCAAGTTAAAATAAATAGCACAGCCATATATGTTACATACTTTTTATTTATACTATTTATATGTGTGTGTAGGTTATATGCATATAGCATTTTTACAGTTTTACTTATACTATGCATAATGTTTTTGCACGTCATTCAAAAATACTGACAGTTCTCCAGAATTCCATTGTATGTCTACATAATAATTTATTGAACTTCATTGGGTAGGTATTATAAATTTGAGGTAAAATTTATTACTGTTACAAAGATTGCTGCTAACATGCCTATAAATTTATTTTTGTATATTTATGTGTGTTTTTTCTTTAGAAAAAATCCTTTGAAATGTAATTTCCAGGTCCAAAGAAATGTGTGATTTTAATTTTGTTAATGTTAACTTTACCTGCAAGTGGGTTTTATATTTATATTTATATTTATATTTATATTTATATTTATATTTATATTTTCACCAACAGTTGACACAAATTACTTTTTATCCATGTGCTTCTGAACATATGCATTTTTTTTTTACTTTTTGCCAGTCTGATATATCATATATGTATTTCATTTTTTTTATTTATATTTGTGGATGAGGTAGCATATTATATGTGTATGGACCATCTTTATTGTTTAGTAAACTGTGCCTTCTGATGACCATTTTTCTATTGAGTTGTTGGTTTGTTTTTTTAAAATATATTTTATTGATTTTTTACAGAGAGGAAGGGAGAAGGATAGAGAGTTAGAAACATCAATGAGAGAGAAACATCGATCAGCTGCCTCCTGAACACTCCCCACTGGGGATGTGCCCGCAACCAAGGTACATACCCTTGACTGGAATCGAACCTGGGACCCCTCAGTCCACAGGCTGACGCTCTATCCACTGAGCCAAACCGGTTAGGGCGAGTTGTTAGTTTTTATGAGCTCTTGTACATTAAGGAGATTCTTCTATTTTGTCATATGTTTTAAGGGACATTTTTCCAGTTTGTTTTTTTATCTGACTGATGGTTTTTGCTATATATTTTCAAGTTATATAGTCTTTGAACTGTTAATTAACTATTCCTCACTTTGGTGCAGGGCTTTGAACGGAGGGCTTTTTATCAAGGATATATGAGTTAGGAACGTAGGCTGGAGATTGAATACCTGGTTTAGAAGAATAACTTTATCCTGTTAACAATGAGGAACCACTGTGTGGAAAGGGGAATTGTAGGGTTTGGCAATATAGGGGAGTAGCTGACAGAAGGGAAGAAAGAACAGAATTAGGATGATCAGATAGGAGGCTAATGCATTATTAGTCAAGCATAATGGGAAAAAAGTTTCACCTATGGGAGTCGCAGTGGGTTTGGAAAGATTTAAAGACACATTCCAAAAGAAGCACTGACAGAATTTGGTGACTTGCTCAGGTTATTGTAGAGTTACTGATTATTCTGAACTTGGAAGGTTTATGATTCCATTAAATAAAATGAGGCTGTTTCTTGATTTGAAATATAAGTGCATTTTCTTTCCTGCTTAGTACAGTTAACCAAACATATACTAGTACTATTAGCTGTTATATGCCAGCCCCTGTGCATGGAGCTGAAACTATAAAGATACACATGTATTTTGGCCTGAAAGAATCCAGTCTAATAGGGAAGATGGACATATTTATAAGCCAAATAGTATATGAGTGTGCTACATACAGCAATATAAGTATGCACAAGATGTAGAAGTAATACAGAGGAGGGAGGGGAAACTGCCTGGGGAGGTCAGATAGAGTATCACAGGATGGTACGTATGAGCAAGTTTTTAAAGGATGAACAGAAGTTTGCCAAGTGAAAGGGGGTGGGGGGTAGAGAATGTTTCAAGAAGCGTGAAAAGTATTATAAAAGCATGGAGGTCTGGAGTACAGTAGTCTGCTTAAAGCACCTTATGAGTATAAACAGCTGAATATGGACAACCTTTAACTGTAAGGATGAATAAAAGGTGATGTGGTTGAAGTGGCAAAGAAAGGTCAAGTTATGGAAGGCTTTGTATGCCCTGCCAAAGATCTTGGAAATTGAAACCTTTCAAGAGTTTGAAACAGAGAGTAACTAAGTAGGGCTTATAGTTTAACTAGACAACCCTTCTTGGAAGGTATAATACTTAAGTCAGTCAAAATGTGGGGGCAAGAGATATATAGTGAAAATCTATATATCAGTCTCATTTCCAAGTCAGTGAGACCAATTAGAAGGCAACTGCAAGAAGTGATGAGGGCCTGCTTTGGGAAGGAGAAAAGAGTAGAGCCAATTTGCAGAAGATTCAGGAAAATCTAAACTATAGAAGATGTGAATTTCAACTAATTGTTTTTCTTGAGGCAATTCTTAATCGGTTTGATAATGCAATTTCCACTGGGATTTCTAACGGATGGATGTGTAAGTGATGGGACAGGAGTGGGAAATATTTGGTTGTTAATCTTGAGATTAATTTAGTGGTTCTCAACTTGTTTTCTGCCTCCCTACTGTGAAATTGACATCCATCAGCAACATCACGCATTACCCTGCAGTGATTTTAAACTTGGAGGAGGAGGGTTAGTATGACAGAAGTTATAGAATCTCCCAGGGAACATGTATAGTTTAAAACAGCCCCCTGAGACTTCTGCTAGGTACAACCCCTCCACTCTTCCTCCAAACACACACACACACACACACACACACACACACACACACACACACACACACACACATTTGAGGATCACTGGCATATTTTCAGCATTGGTGGGAGAATACACTCATGTGCTTGTGTATATGTGCACACACTCACACACAGAACAAATAAACTCACATTTACACAGAGTGTATATAAGCCTTTAATAAAACAGCCTCCAGTTACAGATTAATAGGAAGCAGCAGCATCACATTCTAGTTTTTTTTTTATCTGTGACACTATGATTTTAATGCATTTCTGATAAATATAAGTCAACTCATTGGGAGAAAGTTAACCCATGGGGAGAGAGTTAAGGGAAAAAGTGTGGAACAAACACCCAATCTAGGTGGAAGGGAATATAAGATGACTAATTACTTTCATGCAGATGTGATTTTTGAACTGACTACTATTGTAAAGCTTCCAGAGTGTGGCAAATAAGACAGTAAGTGCAGTATTGGGTAATCGAGTATGAAGAGTGCTCTCTTAAGTTGAAAAACAGGTCATTTTGCTGAGGTAACACAGACTGTCAGAGAGGCAGTATTTTTTTTCTGGGTGGTAGAGGCAGTATTTGAGGCATCTGAGTTGTCTCAGCAAAATAGTGATTTTCTTCCAGATTCTTCTACCTCCCCCTTGTGGCATCGCCTTCCTCACTCACCTACCCAGTATCATCATGTTCTATCTCTCCCCCACACAATCCATCCTTCAATTACAACTAGCTCTCAGTAGAAATGTATTCACACTGCAGTGAGAATAACTGGCAGAACTCTAGGTTATATCAGCAACATAAAGACGTAAATAACAAATACTGAGATGATTAATTGATTTTTAATAGTGCTTTAAACCAATGCAGTTCAAAGGTGAATATCACTTGGCACAACAGGCATGGTAACCATCTTCATGAAGTTTACAGTCTAGCAGGGGAGATGGACAATGAACAAATAATTATATTCCTGGTGTGCTGGGGTCCAACCCCAGCAGGTCCAGGGGTTCCCAAAGGCGTAGACGGAGTCGGCCAGTTTCTGTCCAGGATCTTTTGCCATGTTCTCTCACTAGGTTCTGTCTTTAGGTTCTGTCTCCAGTTTCTGTCCAGGATCTTTTGCCATGTTCTCTCCAGCGAAGTTCTTCTGTCTCTAGGTTCTGTGTAGGTTCTGTGTCTAGGTTCTGTGTCTAGGTTCTGTCTTCTAAGTTCTGTCTTGTTACATCTGTATTTATACCAGTTGATTCCAATCCTATCAATCTCTATTCCAAAGGTTAGGGCGTTTCTTATCTCCATTCCAGGGAGTAAAGATTATGTAGCTTAAGCATGATTGTTCGTAGTTAAAGTGATTAATTACCCACCTGGCACTTAGTTAAGAGGTTTTATTCCCTCCCTAACTTCAGGGGAAAATCCCTTCCTGGGGAAACAACCTTTCTCAGAGACCTTGGTTAAAACACATAGTGCCAAGAAGGTGAGCAAACATATTAAGAACAGTATGCCATATATGCCAGGTCCCTTGAAACAGCAAGGATGGACCGGCTCCCAGCACTGGTGACTCTTAGAGAAGGGGTAATTAATCTTGTCCTAAAATTATTAGGGTACCTATGATCAGCTTCCTTATCAGACTAAACTCTTTGGGAATACAATCTCTATCACATTTCAGGGGAGATGAGCTTTCTGTTTCCTACTTGGGATTTTTCTCTTTTAATTTAGGTGTTTATCCATTTTCATTTAAAAAAAAGATTTATTTCTGTTTAATCGCAGTTGACATACAACATTATATTAATTTCAGGTGTACACCATAGTAATTTGACATTAATATACCTTATGAAGTGATCACCACAATAGGTCTAGTAACCATTTGTCATTGAATAAAATTATATATTATTGACTATACAGTGGGGCCTTGACTTACGAGTGTCCCGACTAACGAGTTTTTTGAGATACCAGCTGTCTCTCGGACGATTTTTTGCATTGAGTTGATAGAGTAATTTGAGTTAACGAGCTCCTTAATGAGCTCAGTCTCGGAACGAATTAAACTCGTAAGTCAAGGCCCCCACTGTATTCCCTATGCTATACATTACATCTCCATGGCTTATTTTACAACTGAAAGTCTGTATCTCTTGATACTTTTCCCCTTTTTTTGTCTCCCCCGCCCCCACCCCTGGCAACCATCAGTTTGTTCTCTGTATTTATGAGTCTGTTTCTATTTTGTGAGTTTGCTTTTAGATTCCACATGCAAGTGAAATCATATGGTATTCATCTTTCTCTGTTTAACTTATTTAACTTAGCATAATACCCCTTTCTCATGGAACTCTTCCCTTGGCTAGTGTTTGAGACATCATCAACCTGGGGAAGAAAAATAATGTGTATGAAATATGAATCATAATCTGTAATATTGAGTATATATATATATATATATATATATATACACATTAGAGAGAGAGAAGAAGAAGGGAGATGAGGGAGAGAGAGAGAGAGAGAGAGAGAGAGAGAGAGAGAGAGAGAGAGAGAGAGAGAGAGAGATTTGTTGCTACATTCATTCCTGCACGCACTGGTTGATTCTTGTATATGCCCTGACCAGGGATCAAACCAGCACTCTTGGCACAATAGGAAAACACTCTAACCAACTGAGCAACCGGCCAGGGCTTTGAGTTATATTTTTAATGTAGAAATTTATCGCAGGTTCTTTTTAAAAATTATCCATTAATAGAGAATCTCAGATAAAAAAAATGCAGACATGGCTCAAACTGACCAAATTTATGCATAAATTCTCCTTACAGCCCCTCTGCAGGGTTTGGTTTATTCCCCTATATCCTGACACTTATTGTGTTTCCCAGCTATTTTAATTCACACATGCCATAGAGGCTTTGCACATGAAGGCTCTTCTTGCTTCCTGCCGGAAGGGTCTATCATACACCTTCATCTTTGCTCATTTAAAGCAAGTGAATTTGGAGAATTCACATTCTCTAGAAACTGATTGAGCAGAAACCAAAGAAGCTCAGGAGGTAATGTGTCTGAGATTGGAAGTAATTTTGAGTTCCATTTCCCAGTAATATTGTGAAAAAGCATCAGGTGCAGACTTTTGAAATGTTGATTGTTTTTCCTCAGGTGGTAAATTCTGGCCTCGGGTTTTCTGGTCATGATACTTCCTAATACTACCCAAATTTATTTGTTATTCATAATAAACAAACTCCTTATGGAAGCATTTATGTTTAGCCTATGCTTACATTTAGTGTTGCTTTGCATATCTGAGACCATAATTTCCAACTTTAAGCTTTTTCAGCATATGTGTAGCTTAAAGTGTGTTTCTATGGTAAAATTATTTACAAGCTTGCTTTGTTACTGCTATAGAATGGGTTATTGAACATTGATAGCTATAGTCACACAAAATTGGTAAGGCTAATGCAGCCATGTATGTTCTTACCTTGTGTATTTTATGCCATTGCTAGACTGGACTGGTACAAGCAGAAACTGGAAGTGGTGATTCCAATTACTGCTACCAACTGGCTCCATTAAGGTGAACAGAATAAATTATATTTTATTATCATGACCCAATGAGACAAGGATGCCTAGGATTATAATAAGAATTATCAGATTGGCAACATGAAATAGAAATTTGATTATGGATTGGCAATTGGAAGGTTTACTATATTAATGGTTACCAGAAGGTTAAAGTGAGCCAAGACCTGGAAACCAAGAAACCATGGCAAGAAGGAGTCTAGAGTTATATATGGTCAAAAGTAAGCTAAACATCTGGAATCCAGGTATATGGGTATGGTGCAGAGAAGAAATCACATCTCTGAGGTCAAGACCATCAGAAATCCAGAATTTTAGATAGTTTCACATCAAGAACCAGTGATAGAAGCATAGAAGTCTTATCATAAGCCAAGCACTGTTTAACTTCTGGGTTATCTGGTAGTTCTCACTGAGGCTAGAACTTCTGACTGAGTGGCAATAGCCTTTGATTCCTGGTATGATCAATGAAGTGGCTAAAATATATATCTCATCTGGTTATGGCAGGATTAAGAGTGCTGAGACCCATAAAGAATCACAAGTCTAGCAGAAAACTGGTTTGGATTGATGGTCCTGATAATGATAATAATAATAGCTTCAAAGTGTGGACATGCTTCATCTCATTTTATCTTTATAGCAATCTGTGTGTAGATACTATTAATATACCCACTTCTACAAATGAGAAAACGCAGGCTCAGGAAATTTTAGTAAAATTTCCAAGATTAATAAGGTAGTAAATTGTAAAGACAAATTGCATATACTGCCTCTCCTTGATTGTAACTATAGGCTGACATTAACCACCTACCCCGCCCCCCCCGCAACACACACATACACAAATGAAGACCCTCATGAACAGAAAGGAATAGGGTAAACTTGGTAAAGTGGCTGACTTCACTAATGCTTCTAAGTTTGTTTTCTGCTCTGTTCTCTTGATACCTGCCTCATAAACAGTCTAACAGTTGATTCTGTTGTTCAACTCAACAGGCATCTTCTGTGGACCTACTCCCTGTCTAGTCTTATACTGGGCTATCTGGGGTTGTCTTTCTCACATGTTCTCATTACAAGGAAAACAGTTCAGAACAGTAATAACACCTAACTCTGTGGTATGATTGCTTGATATAACTATTTTTCCCATTATCTGGTCATTATTTTTTTTACTATTTTTATCCTTGGCTAACAGGCATGATTATAAATAGTACTCCAGCCCTAACCGGTTTGGCTCAGTGGATAGAGCGTCAGCCTGAGGACTGAAAGGTCCCAGGTTCGATTCCGGTCAAGGGCATGTACCTTGGTTGCAGGCACATGCCCAGTAGGAGGTGTGAAGGAGGCAGCTGATTGATGTTTCTAAGTCTCTATCCCTCTACCTTCCTCTCTGTAAAAAATCAAAATATATTTTCTAAAAAATAAAAATACATAAAACAGTACTCCACTGATGTTGCCTTCCAGGCCCTCTTACTTCTCTATTCTTGACATAATTTTTCTTGCCCTTGTTTCAGATAAACCCTCCTTGTCCAACTGTTGCTTTTCAGGTACCGTTAAGAGTTGCTGTCATAGTCCTTAGGTCTAGGAACAGTCTCTTTTATGGAACTGGTATTCTCAAGCAATAATGCCTCTACCTCAGCTCAAGAGCCAATGCATATTATTCACTTGGTACCTGGGCCTATGCAGATGTTTAGTTTTGATGACATTGGCATTTTTTAATATTAGACTGACTACAATATAACAGGATTCATGACATGTTTTGACTTATTGTATCTTCAAATTAACTCGAGTTGCAGATAGTCAGATTCATTTATCTTCTGAACTTTCCCCCCTACTTTCAGTAAGTGTTATATCTCTGCCTCCAACTTTCTGTGTAGCATATCATTTATGTCCTAGTTCCTTATACTCTGAGACTGTAAAATGGGGATAATTATTCTTGTGCCTTCCTTGCCCACAGGGGAAGCAGGGAGAATGAATGTGTTCTGCTTGTGGAGTCCTTTGAGCCCTTGGGGAAAATGATACACTATCAATTCAAAGCAGTAATATTGAGAAAGAATGACTATTAGGAACACATATAAATTATTTAGTGTTTGATCATCTCAATTTAAGTTTACCCAGGGTATTTTATAGTGTTTATACAGATTTCAGAGGCTGCAGCAGAGC
This sequence comes from Myotis myotis, assembly GCF_014108235.1. NCBI lineage: Eukaryota > Metazoa > Chordata > Mammalia > Chiroptera > Vespertilionidae > Myotis > Myotis myotis. The sequence continues at coordinate 43,648,858 of NW_023416346.1, forward strand.
TTTCCAAAGCCATTAAGAGGTTTTTTCAGGCATATGCTGATATTAATTTTAGCAAAAGATGGGATCTCTGTGCAAGTAGAATAATTAAAATAATTGATTATTAGAGCATGTTGCTTTACAAAAGTAATCCAGAGAGAGACACGAACTATTTTTTTCTGGCTAAAATAATCATACAAGCTATGATTACAAGTCATATTCGGGACTTTAGGAATATGTTATAAGGGAAAATAGATTCTTGAAAGACAGACAAAAGGAGTATGCGTGTTTTGCTTCTTTTATTCTTAATAGAAAGGGACACAAAACTCAGGTCATCCATTTTATTAAAAATCTAAGGTAAAAAGCTACTGACTAGGCCACATATCTGAACAAAACTGACATTGGAAAGTGAAATGGAGCCTAAAGGGACTACATGTTCTCAGGCAGGTCCCTGCCATCTCCAAAGAATAGGTAGGAAAATATCAAACAAAAATTGAGCAATTCTGCCTGGATGGTGAGGCTCTTTCTGGCTCCTATGATAATATTTTCTAAAAAGCTCATTTTCCCTCTGCTACTTACTGTGGCAGAGTATTGTATAGGGAGGGGTGGAAAGAGTGGAGGTGGTTTAGAAACAGTGGGGAGATGACCTTGTGTGTCTGTGTTCCCATTACTGATCCAACTTGAGTAGGATACTTTACCCTGCCTGCTCTCACCCTTAATGGAATACTTAGACGTGCTCTTAGAATCAGGCAAAATATCCACAATCCACTTAGAGCCTAGAGGCATTCATAGCAGTTAAAATTTCTGTCCCATTTCCTCTCTTGACTTCTCCTTGAACTTTAATGCCTTCTTCCATTCACTTTCACTTTGTGGACTTAAATTTCTTGTTCTTCTCATTTAAAAGTTTTTATGGATTTAAAAGTCCCTTCAAAGTTATGAAAAGAAGAGATGAATTTTAACTATAGAAGTAAATAGCCAATCACTGATACATCAGACAACATCCCATCATCCACTCAAGAACCTCTGAAAGGAAAAATTACTTCTGTTTCACATGTTGGCTGATTTGATTAAAATATTTAATGTTTTTTTTAAATTCACATACAGTACTATCATCAAACGTTATTATGAATATTTACAACCTCATCAACATAAGGAGGGGCTTTTCATATTTTTTCTGTTGGGTTTTGTTTGAGTCCTTTGATAACTGAAACAGATCTGTTTACTGTTATGCTCTTTCTTTTCAGCATGTTCACAGAATTGTAAGAGCAGGGCAAATAGTTAACTATTTGCAAAATGTAAGGTATGAATATTATATACCCTGTGGCATTTATCACCCTTGAATAGTGTAGGGAGGGAAAATTATTTTTCTTCCACCCTTGTAAGTTCTTGGCTGAGGACATCTCTCCCTCCCCTAAAATAAGACAGATTAACAAGAGAAAAGCAAACAAAAGTTTAATAACATGTATGCCTCCTGTATATGTGGTAGAAACCCAGGAAAATTGAGTAACTCTGAAATGGCCCAAGCTACCACCTTAAATACCATATCCGTTAAAGACAAAAGAAGATGTTTGGGGTGGGGGAACCATTTATGGAAGGTTACCAGGAAAAGCACAATAAACAGGGTAAGGTTGTAATACAGATTAAATCAGTTGTCTCTCTACAGGTAAGAGTCTCTAAAGATTTGGTCATCCTCCTCTTCCTGGTACAGAGAGGAAGACACCCTTAGATATGGAGAGTTCCCTTATACATATAAATGTCTCTTACAAAAGGGTAAGTTTACTAAGTTTTCAGAGCTTCTCCTGCTCTTTCTTAAAAATAACCAGCCCAAGACAATCAATATGCCAAAGAGGGATATCTTGGGGTGGCAAATTCTGCTCCCCTTCAATAGTAAAGTTTTTAACAGTCTTAAAGCTTGGCAGAGTACATGATTAAATAATCAGCCCCATGTGGGAATCATTGTATAATTATTGTACAATGGAAACACATTATAGATAGTGTTGCATAGTGGAAAGGGTACAGAATGTGAAGCCAGATTACCTGTGTAGTATTTAGCCACTTAGCAAGTAAGTGGCAAAACTGAAACTCAAGCCTAGGTTTGTCTTACTAGATATCCTACACTTCTAAACTCTAGCTATACAGGGTATGGGAGGTTTAATAACTTTATGATAATAATGGCCATATTGTATTGATCATTTCCTATGTTCTAGGCTGGAATTCAATGCATTATTACATTTAATATGTCACAGCTGAGGAAATTGAAACTTCAGGAGATCTCTGTATGATTCTGAATATCAATGTAAGAAACATCCAGACCCTTAAGAATAGTTTTGTTCATTTTAGCCAAACTGATGAAAATTGCGAAGAATAAAAATCTCAATAAATTGAGAAAGTGCTCCAGAAAATGGCAGTTTTGTATCTTATTTTATACATTACAATCAAAGGAGGAGTAAGGGGGTTATGTGAAATCCATTGGTGATAGATTAGGGAGTCAGGTGAAAGCAAAGCAGGGATATCTCTGAGATTGGATAAAAAGTAAAACAAATAAAAACACACTTCCAAAGTACCATTTCTCTTAGTCCAGTCATATACTAGATGAAGCTGGGATTTCAGTAAAACTAGAAGCAAAGCCAGTGTCCAGAGTTTCCTTTCCATCTTGGAGCCTGCTCCAGTTCAGTATCAGGCTAGTTGCAGTCCATTAGTCCATTGTGTGTGGGGTCCTCATGAGCCTTGTAGGCCAATGCAAGAGGAGCACACCCCAAGCAACAAGAGTACCAAGGGTCTCAAAAGCACAAAAGAGCAAAACAGAGCAAACTCCTTTTTTCAGAGGATTAAGTAGCTCAAATTTCCACATACTTGCAGTAGCCATGCCCATTCTGGTCAATGACCTCTGTCCCCAAGTGTGGTCGACACCTTTACTGAGCAAATGTATATCTTCCCACTGTCCATTCCTCTTCCCCCAATGTTTTGCAGGAGACATGCCTATAATGTCTAACCTTCCCTTTGCTCCTTTCCTATTATTAATAATTAGCCAATTACAATGGTATCACCATTATAAGGATCATATATTCCGCACATTAAAAACAGTCACATAATTCCTCCCTCAAAACTCCATGCTTTTCTTTTAAATCAGTTGTATTTTATTTTTTTCTTTATTGATTAAGGTATTACATATGTGTCCTTATCCTCCCAGTGTCCCCCCCACCCCCCACTCATGTCCTCATCTCCCTGGTGTCTGTGTCCATTGGTTAGGCTTATATACATGCATACAAGTCCTTTGGTTGATCTTGCCCCATTATCCCCACCTTCCCCTACCTTTCCTCTGAGGTTTAACAGTTTGATTGATGCTTCTCTATCTCTGGATCTATTTTTGTTCATCAGTTTATGTTGTTCATTATATTCCACAATTGAGTGAGATCATGTGATATTTATCTTTCTCTGACTGGCTTATTTCACTTAGCATAATGCTCTCCAGTTCCATCCATGCTGTTGCAAATGTTAAGAATTCCTTCTTTTTTTTTTTACCGCAGCCTAGTATTCCATCGTGTAGATGTACCACAGTTTTCTAATCCACTCATCTGCTGATGGGCACTTAGGCTGTTTCCAAATCTTAGCTATGGTGAATTGTGCTGCTATGAACATAGGGATCCATATATCCTTTCTGATTGGTGTTTTAGTTTCTTGGGATATATTCCTAGAAGTGGGAATCACTGGGTCAAATGGCAGTTCCATTTTTAGTTTTTTGAGGGAACTCCATACTGTCTTCCATAGTGGCTGCACCAGTCTGCATTCCCACCAGCAGTGCAGGAGGGTTCCTTTTTCTCCACATCCTCACCAGCACTTGTCATTTGTTGATTTGTTGATGATAGCCATTCTGACAGGAGTGAGTTGGTACCGCATTGTCATTTTGATTTGCATCTCTGGGATGATTGGTGACTTTGAGCATGTTTTCATATGTCTCTTGGCCTTCCTTATGTCCTCTTTTGAAAAGTATCCATTTAGGTCCATTGCCCATTTTTTTTTTTGATGGGATTGTATATCTTCCTTTTGTTAAGTTGTATGAGTTTCCAGTAAATGTTGGAAAGTAAACCCTTATCGGAGATAACATTGGCAAATATGTTCTTTCATGCAGTGGGCTTTCTTGTTGTTTTGTTGATGGTTCCTTTTGCTGTACAGAAGCTTTTTATTTTAATGTAGTCACATTTGTTTCTCTTTAGTTTCCATTGCCCTTGGAGCTGTATCGGCGAAGATATTGCTTCAGCGTATGTCATGCTTTTCTTGTTAATGCTCCCTTTCCACTTAAAAAATCAAAGTTTTTAAACAAACTGTCTTTGTTCATCATCTCTATTTTTAATTCTCCCAATCACTGTTCATCCCATTGTTAATCTGGCTTTTGTCCTGACTACTGTCCCCTCTCTCTATATCAGTTTCCTATGGCTTCTGTAAAAAATTACCACAAATTTAGTGGCTTAAAACAACATTTGTTGTGTTATAGTTCCATAGATGTCAGACATCATCTCACTGGGTTAAAATTAAGGTGTGGACAGGAGCTCTAGAAAAGAATTCATTCTCTTGCCTTTTCTGGTTTCCAGAGGTTGCCCATGTTCCTTGGTTTATAGTTCCCCTTCCTCCATCTTCAAAGCTTGCAATGTTGGTCTTATTTCTTTGGTTATCTCTTACATAGTCACATGGCCTTCTGACTACAGCCAGGAAAAATTCTTCACTTTTACAAACCCTTCTGTTTAAAAAGTCATTTTAAAAAATTGTCATTGGGATTACATTGCTCTCACCTAAAATAATCCTGGATAACCTTCCCATCCAGTGTCACTGAATTTACTTACATCTGCAAAATTCCCTTTGTTATGTAACCTAGCATATTCACAGACTCCAAAGATTAGGACATGGGTACATTATTCTGTCTACTTCCCACCCCAAATGTTCTCACTGAAATCACCAGGCTTTGTTATTAAAAACTCCAATTGGTACTTTCAATACTTGTCTTATAATACTTGTCTATATATCAGAATGTTGATAAATTTTTCTTTCTTAATTTCTCTCTTTCTCTCCTTTTATATCCAGTTCTTTTCTGTCTTTCTGATCTTCTTCTGATCTGTCCTTTAAATGTTGTTGTTCTCCAGAATTCAATATTTAACCCAATTCTGTTCTATCCGTACAACCTCTCCTTGTGTTATCCATTTCTATGACTGAAACTGAGTTGTGGGCTGATGACCACATTTCATAGTAATCTCTTGAGTTCAGACTATATATCTGAATGTTTACAGTCATATGTTCTAAAATTTTTAGTTTTTAAGCTTTATTTTTCCAGCTTTATTGAGACATAACTGATAAATAGCAATGTATATATTTAAGGTATACAACGTGATATTTTGATACATGTATAAATTGTAAAATGGTCAACACATGCAAGGTATTATATCCATCATGTCACATAGTTACCATTTATTTATGTTTTTTGTGAGAATACTTCAGATATACCTTCTTAGCAAATTTCAAGTATACAATACATTATTGTTAACTATAGTCACATTGCTCTACATTAGATCTCTAGAACTCATTTATCTTGCATAACTGAAACTTTATACCCTTTGACCAACATTTTAATTTTCCCTTCCTCCTGTCTCTGGCAACCGCCATCTACCATTGGCTTCTATGAGTTTGACTATTTTAGATTCCACATGTAAGTGATAGCATACAATATTTGTTTTGCTTTGTCTGGTTTATTTCATTTAGCATAAAAGTAATCAAAGCAGTATGACACTGGCATAAAAACAGGCATATAGACCAATGGAATAGAACAGTAAGCCCAGAAATGCACACATTTACAGTCAACTGATCTTTCATAAGGGTTCCAAGGACACACAATGGAGAAACGGATAGTCTCTTCAATAAATGGTGATGGGAAAACTGAATATCCACATGCAGAATAATAAAATTAGTCCCTTATCGTGCACCAAATAAAAAAAAAATCCGTGCAAAATGAATTAAAGACTTAAATGCAAGGCCTGAAATTAGAAAAGTGCTTGAAGAAAATAGGTAAAAAACATCTTGACATCAGTCTTGGCAATGATTCTTTTTGTCATGACCCCAAAAGCACAAGCAGCAAAAGCAAAAATAGATGAATAGTATTTCCTCAAACTAAAAGGCTTCTGCACAGCAAAGGAAACAATAAAAAGAGTGAAAAGGCAGTCTATGTAATGGGAGAAATATTTGCAAACCATATAGCTGATAAGGGACTAATATCCAAAATATATAAGGAGCTCAAACAACTCGATAGCATAAAAACAAACAAGCAAACAAACCCAACAAATCAAAACAAAAACAAACAAAAAAACACACAAACAATAAAATAAAATAAAAACACACACCAAGCTGATTAAAAAATGGACAAAGGAACTGAGTAGATATATCTTAAAAACAAAGCAAAACAAAACATACAAATGGCCAACAGATACATAAAAAGATGCTTAATGGCACTAATTAGGAGAAAAATGCAAACCAAAACTACAATTAGATATCACATCATACCCATTAGCATGGATATTATTAAAAAGAAAATAAGGCCCTGGCTGGGTAGCTCAGGTGGTTTGAGTACCAATACACCAAGGTTGCAGGTTTGATATCTGGCGAGGGCACATGCAAAAATCAACCAATGAATGCATAAATAACTTGAACAACAAATTCTCTGTCTTTCTTTCCCTTCTTTTTTTAAAAGTAAATAAATTTTTTCAAAGAGAAGAGATAAGTGTTGGTGACAATGTGGAGAAAATGGAACCTTGATGTACTACTGGTGGGAAAAAAATTGGTACAACAATTATGAAAAACAGTATGGATATTTCTCAAAAAATAAAAAATAGAACTACCATATGATCCATCAATCTCACTTCTGGATATACTATATATATCCCACGTTCAAAGGCTGTTAAATCGCATTGTTTACCCATATCTTCAGAAAAAAATCACTTCTACTATTGTGGTAAACAACCTGCTTCCCTATTTATAATGGTCTGGCCCTCTAGCAACTTAAGCATAAAATTATAGCTAATTTGCCTACAAACGTCAGGTGGTCATAATAATCTGGCCACTCAGTGTATATCCAAAGGAAATGAAAATAGAATGCCTAAGAGCTATTTTCTTTTTTTAAAAAAAAATTTATTTTATTGATTTTTTTACAGAGAGAAAGGGAGAGGAATAGAGAGTTAGAAATATCGATGAGAAAGAAACATCGATCAGCTGCCTCCTGCACACCTCTCACTGGGGATATGCTCGCAACCAAGGCACATGCCCTTGACCAGAATCGAACCTGGGACCCTTCAGTCCGCAGGCTGATGCTCTATCCACTGAGCCAAACCGGTCAGGGCCTAAGAGATATTTTCACTCCCATGTTTATTGTAGCACTATTCATAATAGACAAGATGTGGGAAAACCTAAATGTCCTTTTACAGACAAATGGATAAACAAAATGTGACCACACACACGCACACGCACACACACACACACACACACACACACACACACACACACACGTGAACATGTGCAAATGTTTATCTATAGTAGATACCAATAAATTGTATTTCAATGATGCTGAGTATTGGTTCTGATAAAGGCCATTGTACATTTAATTTTTTGTCTCACTGGTTCACAAGTTCCTCTAGAGAAAGGACTATATCTTATGGATTGTATATCCTTAGACTTAAATGGAGCCTGGCATATAATATGTGCTTAAAAAACACTTGTCAAATGAATGTGCCTGGCTGTTCTCATTAAAGAAGGGCTTTTCATTGCCCAAAAGTCTTGGTTACCTCTCTTTTTAAGTGTGGCCTTAATCTGACTATTAGTAGTCCTATGCACAGGCCCTCTGAACCTTGCGCCTGGGGCAATGTTTCTCTATCTGTTCATTGAGAGAGACATGTTACAGCTACTTGAACATACTTTTGAATGTATCATCATCTGATATTATCATTATCAATGTACTTCTATTCTTGTACCCAGCCTCTTGGGATGTACACATTTTTGACAGTCTTACTCAGGTCTCCTCTTTGCATGTAAGATCTAGATGATTTCTAATTTTCTGACTATTTTTAATGTTTGTTCCTTGTTTATAAAATGACGATGATGTCTTTCACTTATCCCCCCAACTATACATAACGAAATAATTACAATATGCTCTGAGACTTTCAGACCATGGTTCTATAGCTATTGCATGCGGAAACTATGAAAAGGGGGATTTCTTCATTAGTCCATAAGTGTGTATGCACATGTGCCCTATCCACCCCATGACACTATGCCCCTTTGGGTCAGAGAGGGTATCTCATTCTGTTTTTATTACCTGTACCTAGCACTCATGTTCAGCTAGATGTGTCAAATCAATGCACTAGATATCACAAAAGTTAAATAGGTAAGGCCAATGTTTATTTTGCATAATTGACTATGCTATGTTCTACAGTATTCTTTCTTTCAACTAGGCACACTGACCTAATGTGCTTGAGTGCCTAGTTTGTGTCAGTCACTGTGCTAAGTGCTGTTGATACAGCTGTGGACAATATCAGAGTGCCCCAACTATTGTGAGATTTCAGTCTAATGATCTCACAGCATTGAGATGTGCAAGGGGCAGTGATGCTTGGACTGTCCCTTCTGCTCCATTAGAAACACAAGAACCTTTCAATCACTCTGTATCCTAGGAGAGACTTTATTGTTAGGCCTTGCAAAAGAAGCCTACCTGGTATAAGGGCATTAGTGAACATTTCTCATGCAGAACACTGGAAAGGTGAAAAAAAGTCACTCTCTTGTAGAACCTATCATAGTATATGGAGATACAGAATATATTCCTCTAGGACCCCATTCTCAGTTTTTCCTCATAAAGCCACATGTTTATTGATGCAATTTTGTCATTGTCCTTCAGGATCCTTCATTCATTTTTATGTTTTTCTCCAAAACCATTAATACCTGTCTGTTGCCTATCAAAAAATTCCTCATTTTCTAGCATTGCATGCTACATTTATTCCAAATTTTTTGGCCTTTCTTTGCTTATGCTTTGTCTTCAGCCTGTTATCTTTTGTTTATTGTTGCCAAACTGATTTTTCAAGTTTCAGTTCCAATCCTACTCCCTCAGTGCTACTATTACTCCATCCTCTCTTTAATCTTTGAACCAAACAAGTACAAATGCCAATGGGCTATTTCAGGATTATCTAAGTTCTTTCCCCAACAAGATTATAAACCCTGGGAGGGTGGATTCCACATCTTTTATTCTCCACACTATGAAGCAGAGGACAGGAGATCAATAGAACTGTATTAATGTAGAGCAGCATCATTTAAATGCCATCTTCAAACAAATAAATGGGTGGGAAATGCTGGAATCAAACAAATTATGTTAAGCCTGTGCTTTGGTAACACTTTATTTCATTTAAAATTCAAGCAATATTTATGGGTCACCTCTATGTGCCAGGTACTGTGCTAGATTCTGGTGATTCATACCAGTAGATGGATAAAAATGTCCCCTTGCCCTCAAGAATCTCATGATCTTATAAGACAACATAGAGGTTAGCAAATGAATGTAGTACTATGTGAGAACTGCTATATTGATGTATGCCATGAAGGTGCCATGAGAGTTCAGGAAAGCCTGCCTTAATCTACCTGAGATTGGACTTTGCAGAGGAAGTCAAGCTTGAGCTGACTTTTGAAGGAGATATATAATGTAAGCCATATTCAGCTTATTGGAGACAATAAATGCCAACTACTTGTGAAATTTCTAATCAAACCAAATGTAGATAACTTATATCAACTCCAATCTCTTGGGAGGAATATGCTTTCCCTGTGGAGGTATTTAAGTGACTCTTGGACCTTTTAGTACTTTCAATGTAGAAAAGCCTTGGGCAGGCAGAAAGAGTGTTTGTAGTTCCAGAATCTAAGTAACCTGACACTTCTTGGCAGAACAAGGCCCTTTTGATTAGGTGCCAGTTTAATATAATAGCTGTTTGAAATCTTCAAAATACACTTATAAAAACAAAGTGGCATGTTGTCTACAATGTATTTGACATCTAAGGTTCCTATTGCTTGACTAAACTTTATTACCTTTATCAAACATTGCTAATGCTAAATAAAATAATCACGCCTTTGTCTAATAATAAATGCAATTACTGACTATACAAGGGAAATTAAATTGGCTTAGCAAGCTTCCACATGCCACCTCCAAACTGAGAGAACATAAAACTCTATTAAATTCTTAACTTATTTCTTGGCTGCACACATTTCAATACTCTGCTAGGTGTGGAGAAACTGTTCAATTTATAACAAGTGTGTACTTAGAAATATTGCTAAGAAAGTAGTAACGTTTTGGACTTTAGCTGCACAGACCGGAGGACTGAGCTCATACTTCCAAACCTTTGGAGATGAACACCCTACCTGTCTGGGAGCAGTTTATCTTTTGTCGATGTCTGAAATTGGATATTGAATTCTACAAACCTGCAGGACAATCAAGAGAATCCAAGGAGAGTCTTCAGTTTTGGCTGGACTTGTGGGAGAGCAGGTGGTTAGGAGTAATTAAGGTCTGATTCCTGGTGGCCTCTCACCAACATAATTAGGAGTCTTCAGCCATTAATGAATCTCACACTCATGTTGGGCTATTTAAACCATCCAAAAAAGTCTTAGCCACAGGGATGTGTCTTGCATCACAGTCAATAATGACCTTTCAGGACCTCTGTCCCCAGAGCTCTCCCATCCTCACAACTGAGGGTTTTTTTTAATCACCTGCAAGTTCAGCCTAGCTGTAGACTCTGGGGTCAGTCCTTTCTGAAATTGTGGGATTCTGAGATGTCCTAGGGCAGTAGCTCAGCATCCTAGGCATTATATTTGATCATGATTTAACCTCGTCTATCAGTTTAACAATTCAGATTTTCTTTTGTTCTTATGACAAAAACCTGTTTGTAGTCCCCAGTCCTTATAACTGGGTTTCTGCGTTAGACACATGGTCTTGAATCTTTTGTGCCTAGGTTCCAGCCTTGATTTTTCTTTATCCCTCTTAGACCATTGTGTTTTCTCTGCTAATTGCTACCAAACAAGAATTTTCTTGCTGTTTAATGCTATGTCCCATCTATCTACCAGTGTTAAGTACTGTCTTCCTACTTCTGGTTGATCCTCATACTGACCTTCTGCTTGCCTCAACCAGCTGTCCCATTCTTTTAGTTTTGTGTGAGAATAATTCCTCCCAAGGCCACTGCTCAAATCTTGAGTCCTGGTGCTTTCCTCTTCTTTTTATGCCTCAGCACACGGGCTTTTTATCTGTTTTCTTTGCTTCTCAGTAACCATTATCACCAGAGTAATCTCTTGGGATTCTTCTGTTCCACAAGGAAAATGAGTAGGGAATGAAACAGTCTTACCTGCCCACACATTGCTTGTTGAACTCAAAGACAAGTCCACAGGGCCAGGGCTCTTTAAGGCTCTTACCTCAAATAATGGAGAAACAAAGAAGGGATGTTATAAAGGAAAAAGTTCTTATAGTCCTCTGTAAGTCCTAACAACTTGTCATGGTGCCTTGATTTATGCTCCTTTCTTTTATTTGTTCTTACTTTTCCAACAAATTTTCCATTCCATCTTCCCTGTTTTGTATGATAAAGTATTGCTTTTGTGAAAATCCTTTATCCTAAGAATTTTGTATATTTATTTATCCATTCAACAATTTTTAGTGCCTCTTATGTGCTAAGCATTGTAATAGACACCAGAAATATAACGTGGAACAAGTAAAATCATGCTCCCACTGTCATGGGGTGTATGTTCTAGATGGATAGAGATTATAAATGAACACATAAAAAATACATATGTAAGAAAATATCAGATAATAGTAAGTGCTATGCAGTGAATTAAAAGACGGTAATGGAAGAATGACTGGAAGTCTAGAGAAAGCTTTTCTGAAATGGTGACTTTAGCACTTAGAATTGAATGACAGAAAGAAGACAGAAATGTGAAAATCAGGAAGGAGGGCATTTGTGAAAAGAACAACTGATGCAAATGTTCTAAGACAGGTTGGTCTTTTTAAAGACAGAAAGAAGGACACTTGGAATGAAGCATAGAGGCTAAGAGGAGAGTGGTATGATTGAGATCAGAGAAATTATTCAATAGGACTTGTTCATGGGCTGGATGCTGGGATTGGGGGTGAAAGGAGGAGTGGATCAGGAATAACTCCTAGATTTTGGAATGGCGATTGTGTATATTTGGTAATACTGCTTTCCAAAATAGGGAAGACTAGTAAATAATTTGGAAGGTGAGGGAGAGAAGAAAATAAGATGAATTGTTAGTTGTTTTTGGACATTTTAAGTTTGAAATGCCTATTAAATATGCAAATACAAATGTCAGGTAGTGGTTTAGGAAATATAAATTTGAGAATCTTCAATATATTGATTACCAAGGGAGTGTAGATAGATTAGAGAATTGTGCCTAGGATTGAGCTTTAGGACACTATAACATTAAGAGTCTAGGAGAAGAGGATCCAGCAATGAAGGCTGAACAGAAGCAACCAGTAGGGGGATAATAAAACGTGATCTCTTATCATAAATGGATATTTTTCATTGATTTCTAAGCCCCTAAAGGTATTAGGTACCTTATAACAATGATCACTCTGACCATTTGCTCATGATGCCTCCTGCCAGCATCTATTATTGGTACTTTCACAGATAATCTACCTTATATTGTTGATCTGGCTGTCTATGCTCCAGGTCCTAGGTATTCTACAGCAACTGAGCCCTGCTCTCTAAGCTTTGAGCACAGGAATCCTAGAGCTTAGGGAAGATCACTCAGAACCTCATAGACATGGTAAAAATTTGGGACTTCTGTTTTCATGTGTTTATTTATTTCAGCTTTATTAAAATATAATTAAGATATAACACTCTAAGTTTAAGATATACAATGTGATGATTTCATACATGTAGAAATTGCAAAATTATTACTATAAATAGGGTGAGTTTACACCTCTATCACTTCCCATAGTTACCTTTTTTGGTGTGTGTGGCAAGAATATAACTTAGGTCAAAATGTTATCTTTAGCATGGCAGAGGTCCAAACCATGTGACCATTAGTCAGATCCTGGCTATTGTCTTCTGCTGCCTCAGGGGTTGCTGATTATCCTGGGAAAAGGCTAGGTCTATGAGGGGCATATATACACAGGGTGACCCCCCAAAATGTATAAACACTTTAACAGCTGATAGGTCAATAGATGTTCCTTTCTTTTCAGTGTTAACCCATCACTACTGACTTTATAATTATTCAAAATGTGTATACATTTTTTGGAGTCTCTCTCTCTCTCTCTCTCTCTCTCTCTCTTTCTCTCTCTCTCTCTCTCTCTCGAAACAGAGAGAGCGAGATGATTTCTTGAGCTAGGATTTAAAGCTAAATTCTAAATTTAATCAGATCCATAAGGACCCTCACATGTTCATTTAAAAAGTATTATAGCAATCTTAAAATTTAACTTACAGTGTGATGAGTTGACTTGTTGTTATGGGCTACTTTGAAAGACCATAGATATAACCTAAAATCATTACTTGGAACATTACAAATTAATGGGTACATTCTAAATCCTTAAAATAACTGCAGACTAATTTCCAGTTCAGGCATCCTTCTGCATGATTGTCTTCCAAGGGGTAAGCACAAACACAAAATCATTAAAATTGATTCTTATCATATATGCATGCTGTAGCAGGTATACTAAGGGCTCTGCCCATTTGTAATTTCATCCTTTGGTATTTAAAGAATAACGCAAGCTTTGCCTTTGGCATTGAGACATTACGCATTGATTAGAAATGGACAAACCAAGTTGTTTATTTAAGAATGGATCCAAGTGTTGGCCTACTTCTGAGACCTAACCACAATCACACTAGACACTGTGATTCTCAGTTCGTATTTTTAAAAACTACTGTAATAGTTGATCATCATAGGAAACCACCCAGCATTCCTGAGAGAAAAATCAAGACTATCCAGATTACAAAGCCTGTCTATGGTCAGACAATCTGACATTTCTTTAGTGGGAGTTTGGGGGACCATTTAGTTATAATAGATGATTGTGTTAGGGAATATTAGGAGAGTAGGTAGCCAAGGTAGCATGGGGGCCAAATCATAGAAAGCTTTTTAGCCCTAACTAATGAGGTTGGACTTAATCCTGATTGTAGCAGGGAGCCCACTTGAGAATTTTATGCAGGGGATTTTGAATATGCTTTTCTTTCAACTTCTGAATATAGGATTTAACTTTACTTATAAGCACCAGGAAGATAAAGTCACTCAATGGACCTTTTATTGCTCAGCCCTGCTGGTTGCTTACTATACTTTCTTTCTTATCAAGTCTCATCTCTCATTCTATTGAATTTAATGGTCATTTACTAAATGCCTATCACATGAAAGGCACTGTGCTAGGCACTTGTTTGTTGTTTGTTTAGTAGAGATCACATCTAAATCCTTAGGCAGTACAAGTTCCAAAAAATGTGTTAAAACGGGAATTATACCTTTAAATGCTCAGAATTAGTTTCTCTCTGTGGATTATTTATTCTGTGGTTCAAATGTTTAACCCAGGGCTGCTAGATCCTTCCCATGACTCTTCAGTCACCCCTGCCATTATGCAATGTCATTTCCTTTGCCAGTTCACTGTTGCCTCTAGGATTCAGTCCAAATGTCTTGGCTGGGTTTAGAAATCTGGCCTCAACCAGACTTTCAGTGTTGTTTTTTTACTCCTCCCCCTCCCATGCATTCCACATTCATTTCCCCTAAGTACACTATCCAGATTATAGAGCAAGCTTAACCTTGCGATCTATACTTTAGTATATCATGATTATTTCATGTCTCTATGGTTTTGTATGCTATTGCAATTGATGAGAATGTGTCACATCCCTTGGTGTGTTAGGACTGAAAAAAAATCAGTGCTGAACTAGATGGAAAACTCCTTTTATTTAAAAATTATGAATAATCTCCAAACAGGAACTACATATGATTTGTCTCTATCTTCTTCCATCTAGTGCCTTGCTGAGTGGCTGGGAGATAGGAGGTAGCCAGTACAAGTCAGATAAATGAATGTATGTGCAGAGAATTCAAACTTTTTTTCTATAGCCAAGCCAAGCAGAATCAGGATAATGAGTCTGCTAGAGGCCAAGGGTTGTAGTGAAGTGGCCAGAAAAAGGAGGAATATGTGGTGGTGGTGGGGGGGGAGAGCCTGTAAGCAATGGGCAGAATTTTTGATTATCTATTGTGTTAGATGATCTGCCTCACTGCTTCCCTCCATTAGTGTGTATAATTGAGAGCAAGGAATGAATCTTTTGATTAATTGGATTTCTGGTTAACCAGTGGTTGAATGAAAGTTTCTTTCTTTTGGAAAAAAATTATTTCTAACATTAAATATTATTTTCTATCAGAGTAATATAAGGCCAAAAACCAAACTTTTTATGATTCAGAAATCATCAACAATGTAAGTACTACTCTATCATAAAGTCAGCAATTTTTTAATAAACATAGATTAGTCTGTACTTAGTACAAATCCCTGTGGAGGATACAAAATTAGTAAGACCTATAGAATGGAGAGGAGTCTGCAGAGTGCTTTAGGAGGAATTCATGGAGAAAATAGGTCAAATGCTGAAACTTGAAGAAAGCTTGGGTATTTTGTCATGGAGACTGGAAGGGACAGACATGCATTCCAAATTTTGAAAAACGTAAGTGTGAAGCATCAGGGAATAAAGAACAGGTTGCAGTCAGAGATTAAAGAGCATAAGCTGTCACTCCAGAATGGGGAGATAGGGGTGTGAATATTAGAGAAGAGCTACTACAGTAGGAGACAAAGCTGGACAGCTTGGTAGGAGGTTAATTTTGAGTGGTCTTGAATGTCAATCTAAGAAATGTGGACTTAATTTTGTAGCCAACTTAAAGCTAGGAAAGGACTAAGTTTGAATCTTGTTTTAAAGAGGATCTGTTGAGCAGAAGTGCAAAAGGTGTATTTGAAGGAAGAGAGACTGGAGACAGGAACCAAATGTTAGGCTATTTCGATAGACCATCTATCCATACATGCATTCATACATTCATTAATTCATTCAATGGTTATTAAATGAGCATATATTTGGGTAAGGCAGTGTTCTGGCCTGGAAGAAAATTGGCAGGTTGAAAGTTGGCTAAACAAAAAGGAGCGAGAAAGCTGAAGAGAGAAATCAAAGACAGGGATACAATTTCAATGTTATAAAAGTAGAAATTGAATCAATTCTAGATTTTCATCTTGGAGTCATGATTAACGTGTGATTGGGATGAAGAAATAGGAGTGGGATTCTCCCTGTGGGACAGTGACAGCATCTGCCAGAGCAAAACAAGTTGTAACCTGGTAGGGGCTAGGTAATGCTTTGGGGATAGTGGGCAGAACTTCCTTTCAGACTCTCTAACCTCAGCAAGCAAAGGAATCCTATAGGATGCAAACTTAAGCATGCAACAAAGAGGATTCATTTCAACTCCCACTGGGACTTTGCTAGTGGCTTGACTTAGATTAGCTGTTATATTCTAGTTGCTTTTAATTGGATGCTAGAAAGGGCAGCATAACTTGAACATCTGCATGTACCTGTGAAACACCAGATGTAAGTCAAGGGTATGGTTGGCAAAGTGGGCCTAAATTACAGAGGAGGACAGTGTTAACTGGTTTAGAGTTACATGTACCAATTTGACAGAATTTGGTTATTAGATTTCAGGGGTGACATAAAGAAAAGGGTAACCTTGAGGACCTTAATACCACTAACTGGCAAAGTCTTTTTATTTATTTGTGTCTCTTTTGTCTCATCTGTCAAATGAAGTGATTGAAAAAGATAAATTCTGTGATAGGGAGAATAATGGTCCCCCATAGTTGTCCATGCCCTAATCTCCAGAACTTGTAAATATTCTGTTATATGGCAAGGAGGGATTATGCTTGCGGAAGGAATAAGGTTGCTAATCAGATGACCTTAAAGAGGTTTCTTTAATTATATGAGTGAGCCCAATGCAATCACAAGGATCCTTAAATGGTGAAGAGGGAAGCAAAGAGTTAGAGTCAGAAAGATGGCTTGTGTGAAAGACTTGAGAAACCATTGCTGACTTTGAGGATTGAAGGGGGGCACAAGCAAAGGAATGCAGGCAACCTCTAGAGGTTGGAAAAGGCAAGAGAAGGGTTTCTATTATAGAACCTCTAGAAATGAATACAGCCCTGTGCACACCTTGATTTTAGCTTAGTGAGACCCTTTTTGGACTTCTGACATCTAGAGCTATAATACAGTAATTTGTGCTGTTTCAAATTACTAAATTTGTGGTAATTTTTTACAGTAGCAATAGGAAAGCATTAAAAGCCAAATTATCTAATTTTCCAGATATCCATTAATCTAAACATTTTTTAACAGGGATGCATATCTTAATCATGCATTGCTGTAAAATAAGCCCTATTCCCAGGTATTTGGATGATGCAGAGTTGAGGTAGGACTCTAGTCTCTTATGTCTTAAAGATTCCATAGGTGATTCTAATATATTACTCCTTTTAAAAATTATTGTAATATTTCCATGAATGTCTTTCCAGATGAGAAAAATAACCAAATAGAGCCATAAACTTATAGCTGTGAAAATCAAGGTGAAGGAGTGTGAGAAATAGTTTGTGAAACCTTGAAGTTGTAACCTGGTTTGTAGTGTTACATTTTTAGAAACTTGCAATCCCTTCAGTAGAGATTCCTACTTTCTGTGTTTAATAAAAAACAAACTCATTGCTTCAGAAACTTTTGGTTAGTATGTAATGATAAAAATCACTTCATCCTTATCTTTGTATAAATCAAATTATATTGTCTTACTTTACAGTAATTTTAGGTAAGGATACATTAAAAAAAACACAAATGTATGGATGAGTCATATGTACATATTCTCAGACTTGGCACTCCACTAAAATCATTCAGATATCATTCTTCAAAGCACCATTAACCAGCACAGACTCCTGTGAAGTCCCTTTCTCAAATCTCTTTTATTCCATACTCAGTAACCTTGGGTGGTTATTAATATCAAATTCTTCTTAGGATAATCTTCCAATACATTTTTTTCTTTAGTGATTCACTTTTTTGGAATCTACTTCCATAAATAATTTCCTACTTTCTCTTAAGAATTTTTTTCACATTTATATTTCTTTGGCAGCTGGACATTTTCAGGATACCAGCAAGATATTTAGACATTTTATTGCATCATCTCTCTTTTGAGTAAGATAAATAGAGAAGTGCATCAGAAAGGATGAAAACATAGGGCAAGGAGAGGTTCTAAGATAATCCTGTCAGACTTCCTATTGGTTCAGGTCAGGAAGCATGTGACTTGGATCAGCCAGGTGAGAACAGCTATCCATCAAAACAGACATAAGTCAGCAAACCCTATGGCCATCTTCAGATTCTTGATGTGACAGCTGGCAGAACCTTAGGGGCAGGGCAATGAGGAATGGAACCTTTGGGCTCAAGGAGTTAAATAGGATTCCTGGGAAAGACAGAAGACAAGGCTGAGTACACAAGGTCTTTGCTGAAAATGACAGATAACTGCAATGATTAAAAACTCATTTTAGTTCATTACCAAAGTAGAGTGACAGTCCTAGTAGCAGCTATATAAAGCAGGGAAAGTTAAGAGCAACAGGAAAGACCATCTGTATGCCAGTACTAAAGGAGTTTCTGTCATCACAATATACCTATGACATATAAGTATGGTCACTTCACATGAATAATGATGGCAAGAGTGAGGAACACAAGTTTTCACATCTAGCTGGGGCCTGAAATTTTGCATTATATCAAAATATATTATGAGAGGATGGCTCTCCTTCACTTTTGTGGAATTGCTGCTATAGGGACTCTCTTAGTCTCTACTATACTCAACTTTGTACTTAATAGGGAGAGCCCTCCCTGACACAGACCAGATACACCAATCCTATATTTATAGCCCATTAAATAGTCATAGAATGTGGGGACAGAATCCTAGTCAGTGAGTTGGGCAGTTTGAGTGCCTGTCATTGTTCTGACACTAGCTCATGATGTGATCAGGCAGATCATTTAACCTCTCTGTGAATGAAGATGAAAATATCTAATCTTCTAATGCCTTACAGACACTCAAGGATAAAATACAATGTGAATGAGTATGAATGCTTTTTAAAAATATATGAACTGATATATCAAATATGTATAAACCTAGACACATGCGGAGTGTTCTAGTTATCATTATAATGTTTCTCTATCTAGATTAGGCCTGCTGCACTCCCAGAACAAAAAGGATCTTCCAAATAAGTGAACAATATCATGGATAAATGACCTACATACAGAAGCACAGAAACAGGGTAATGTTGTAGCAGCTACAAATTACCACCATATCAAGCAACAGTGGCTGCCTCCTTCTATAGTTTTCATAGGGTTGTTCTGGTGCTCTGTTTGGGTGGATCAGGGTTTTAGGTTTTAAATAATGACTAAGTAATTATAGCTCTTCTCAGGGGTACCCTTTCCCCAGGAATAGTGTGTACTTAAAGTTTAAAATAGGAGAAAATGCTCCGCTTCTGGACAAGATGGAGAAACAGGGAACAAATTGAAACTGCCACAGAAAACAATAAAATAATGCATGAAATTGATGAAATAATAGTTTGCAAGACACTGAACACCAGAAAATGAACTCAGTGATCCCTAAGACAATGGAATCAACTCCTATTATTATCATAGATTACTTCTTGGAGAGAACTTTCAGGTCATAGTGCAGAGAAGCACAACTGAGGCAGAGCTAAGTAGACTCTCTGTGTTGATGTGATGGGACTGAGAATCCAAGGAGACCAAGAGCACTACAATTTATAGGAAAGAGTAATGGGGAAGAAAGAGCTGTATGTAGAGAGAACTATAGAAATTTGTGGAGGGCTCCCTTTTGAGTATTCAGATAAATTCAGATCAGCACTTGTATACAAAGAAATAACTCAAGGCTGAGGAAATAAAACATTCGAAGGTATTAACATTAACAGTGCTTACACTCATATAGGCTGGGAATAGTGCCTCTTCGTACTGGCTAGGCTCAAGATTTATAAGCCACTGAATGGAGTAAACATAAGGATTTCAATTGAGTAGTAGAAATAACAATTCCTAGACTGAACACTTCTCTGATCCTACCTAACAAATCTTAACAGCAGGATCCAAAAGGATCAATCCATTTTCAAGTAACTTAACTGCATCTCAAAACAAATCTCAAGATTAATAGAAACACAAAATTATAAACCACCCAATAAGGGAAAATATTACAATTCCTGGCATCCAATAAAAAATTAATACTCATATAAGGAAATAGGAAAATTTAATCCAAAATGATAAAATCAATAAAAACTGAAGCAGAATTGACACAGATATTAGAATTACCACAGTTAATTAAAATAGCTACTATAACTATATTCTATATGTTCGAAATTTTAGACACTTGGAAAATGAAGCTAGGAACACAAATTGAACTTCTAGAGATGAAAATTACCATGTCTGAGATTAATAATACACTGGATGAGATTAATGGGAAATTAGATATTGTAGAAAAAAATATTAGTGAACTTCAAAGCATAGCAATACCAAGTATGTTAAATGAAACAGCTAGAGAAATGAGAATAAAATAAAGAACAGAGTATCAGTGAGCTGTAAGATCATATCAAGCAGTCAAATATACACATAGAGTCTCTAAATAAGCAGAAAAAGGGGTACACTGAAAACATATTTGAAGAAATAATAAACAAAAGTGTTCCAAATTTGGTGAAAACTATATGCCCTCAGATCCAAAAAGCTCAATGAATCTCAAGCACAAGAGACATGAACAAAACTACACCAACACATCTGATTCAAATTACTTAAGTCAGAGATAAACAGAGAATAAGACAAAGAAGACAGAGAAAAATTGCCACCTTATTGACAGTGGGACAAAGATAAGATGGCAGCAGAATTTTCATTGAAAACTATGAAAGCAAAATGATAGCAGGTAAAAAAAGAGACATATGTAATACTTTAAACAATAAAGAATTCAAAAACAAAAGTCAGCAGAAAAGACATCTTTAAAGTACCAAAAGAAAAAAAAACCCACAACCTATATTTCCATACCCAGTGAAAATAACTTTAAAAAATGAAGGCGAAGCCTTGGCCAGTGTTACTAAGTGGACAGAATGTTGGTCCACATACCAAAAGGGCACAGGTTCGAATCTCACTCAATAATACAAAGATCAGGAGGGGAGAAATGGAAATGTGCAATTATAAAGTTCATGTACTATAACACACAAAGTGACATAACATTACCTGATAGTAGACTGTGTTAAGTTTAAGGATGTATGTTATAAATCCTGTATCAATCACTAGAATAACATTATAAAGAGATATATTTACTAAATTTAAAAAGTGTAAGATGGAATAGTTAAAAATAGTCAAGGAATCCAAAAGAAATCAGAAAAAAAAAGAAATAGACAAATACAGAGCAAAACAGCAAGGTAATGGACTCAAACGTAATGATACCACATTGTCACATTAAATGTAGATGTTTTAAGCCATAACTACAGATATATTCATACCAGTGGAACAGAACAGAGAATCCAGATATCGACACAAGCCATTATGCACAATTAATATTCGATAAAGGAGGCAAGAGCATACAATGGAGTCAAGACAGTCTCTTCAATAAATGGTGTTGGGGAACGTGGACAGATACTTGCAAAAAAATGAAACCAGACCACCACTTACACAATACACAAAAATAAACTAAAAATGGATAAAGGACTTAAATTTAAGATGGGAAACCACAAAAATATTAGAAGAATCCATAGGCAGCAAAATAGCAGACATATGTTATAACAATATATTTGCCGATACAGCTCCTAGGGAAATGGAAACTAAGGAGAAAATAATCAAATGGGACTATATCAAAATAAAATCTTCTGCACAGTAAAAGAAACCATCAACAAAACAACAAGAAAACCCACTGCATAGGAGAACATATTTGACAATGTTATTTCCTATAAAGGTTTAATCTCCAAAATCTACAGGGAACTCATATAACTTAACAAAAAGAACATAAACAATCCAATCAGGAAATGGGCAAAGGACCTAAATAGACACTTCTCAAAAGAGGACATATAGAAAGCCAAGAGGCATATGAAAACATACTCAAAGTCACT
Source organism: Myotis myotis (assembly GCF_014108235.1). Lineage (NCBI taxonomy): Eukaryota > Metazoa > Chordata > Mammalia > Chiroptera > Vespertilionidae > Myotis > Myotis myotis. The sequence goes on from NW_023416346.1 coordinate 43,670,996, forward strand.
AATCATCTGAGAGATGCAAATCAAAATAACAATGAAGTACAATCTCACACCTATCAGAATGGCTATCATCAACAAATCAACAAATGACAAGTGTGGAAAGGATACAGAGAAAAAATATCCCTTGTGCACTGCTAGTGTGAATATAGACTGGTGCAGCCACTGTGGAAAACAATATGACTTCCTCAAAAATTAAACACCAATCAGAAAGGATATATGCACCCCTCTGTTCACAGCACAATTTACAATAGCTAAGATTTGGAAATAACCTAAATGCCCCTCAGCAGATGAATGGATTAGAAATCCATGATACATCTACACAATGGAATACTATGCTGTCGTAAAAAAGAAGGAATTCTTACCATTTGAAACAGCACAGTTGGAACTGGAGAGCATTATGCTAAGTGAAATAAGTCAGTCAATGAAAGATAAATACCACATGATCTCACTCTTTTGTGGAATATAAAGAACATTATAAAATGATGATCAAAAATAGATTGAGAGGCAAAGGAGCATCAAACAGACTGTCAAACTACAGCGGGAAGGCTGGGGAGGATTGGAGGAGGAGGCAAGAGATCAACTGAAGGGCTTGTATGGATGCATATAAGCATAACCAATGGAAGCAAGACATTGGGGGGTTGGGGTTGAGGGTATGTGTAGGGGGTAGGGCTGGCCAGAGGATGGTCAATGGAGGGAAAAAGGAGACATATGTATTACTAATTGTAATACTTTAAACAATAAAATAAAATTTAAAAAATAAATTACAATGTATTTTTTAAATGAATGAAATATTTTAAGAGCTCACATCTGGTAGCATAATGCTAAGCGCTAATTATAGGGATATTAGGACACTAAGTACCTATATTGTAAAAGACAAGAGATCTTAAGTCAAATATGCCAACTGTCACCTTAGGAACTCACAAAATGCAAAGTAAATCAACCCAAAATTTGGTGTTTCTGTTTTTGGGGGATCTATTCCTGGAAGTGGTATTACTGGGTCAAATGGGAGTTCCATTTTTAACTTTTTGAGGAAACTCCATACTGTCTTCCACAATGGCTGCACCAGTCTGCATTCCCACCAGCACTGCATGAGGGTTTCTTTTTCTCTGCATCGTCTCCAGCACTTGTCATTTGTTGATTTGTTGATGATAGCCATTCTGACAGGTGTGAGATGGTACCTCATTGTTATTTTGATTTGCATCTTTCAGATGATTAGTGACTTTGAGTATCCTATCTAATAAAGAAGTAATATGCAAATTGACCATCACTCCAACACACAAGGTGGCCACCCCCGTGTGGACACAAGATGGCCTGCAGGGGAGGGCAGTTGTGGGTGACCAGTCCTGCAGGGGAGGGCAGTTAGTAGTGACCAGGCCAGCAGGGGAGGGCAGTTAGGGGCAATCGGGCTGGCAGGGGAGCAGTTAGGTGTCAATCAGGCTGGCAGAGGAGTGATTAGGGGGTTATCAGGCTGGCAGGCAGAAGCAGTTAGGGGCAGTCAGGCAAGCAGTCAGGTGAGCAGTTGGGAGCCTGTAGCCCTGGATTGTGAGAGGGACTAAACTGGCAGTTGGACATCCCTCGAGGGGTCCCAGATTGGAGAGGGTGCAGGCTGGGCTGAGGGACACACACACACACACACACACACACACACACACACACACACAACCATGCATAAATTTCATGCACTGGGCCTCTAGTGTTTTCATGTGTCTCTTGGGTTTCTGTATGTCCTCTTTTGGAAAATGTCCATCATTTAGGTCCTTTGCCCATTTTTAGATTGGATTGTTATCTTTATTTTGTTAAGTTATATCAGTTCCCTGTAAATATTGGAGATTAAGCCCTTATTGGAGATAACATTGGCAAATATGTTCTCCCATGTAGTGGGCTTTCTTGTTGTTTTGTTGATGGTTTCTTTTGCTGTACAGAAGCTTTTTATTTTGATGTAGTCACATTTGTTTATTTTCTCCTTAGTTCCATTGCCCTAGGAGCTGTATTGGTTAAGATATCACTACAATAAATGTCTCCTATTTTGGTGCCTATGACTTCTTCTAAGATTTTTATGCTTTCCCATCTTACGTTTAAGATTTTTACCTATTTTGAGTTTATTTTTGTGTAAGGTGTAAATTGGTGGTCTAGTTTCATTTTTTTGCAAGTATCTGTCCACGTTCCCCAACACCATTTATTGAAGAGACTGTCTTGATTCCATTGTATGCTCTTGCCTCCTTTATCTAATATTAATTGAGCATAATGGCTTGTGTTGATATCTAGATTCTCTGTTCTGTTCCACTGGTATATATATATCTGTTCTTCTGCTATTACCAGGCAGCTTTGAGAACAGTGGCTTTAGAGTATAGCTTGATATCTGGTATTGTTATCTCTCCAGCATTGTTCTTCTTTCTCAAGTTTTCTGCAGCTATTCGGGGTCTTTTTTATTCCAGATGAATTTTTGGAGAATTTGTTCTAGGTCTTTGAAGTATGCTGTTGGTATTTTAATGCGATTGCATTGAATTTATAAATTGCTTTGAGTAGTATTGTCATTTCAATGATGTTGATTCTACCAATCTATGAACATGGTATATTCTTTCATTTGTTCATGTCTTCTTCTATCTCTTTTTTCAGCATCCTGAAATTTCCTGAGTACAGGTCCTTTATCTCCTTGGTTAAATTAATTCCTAGGTATCTTAATTTTTTTTTTTTGCAATGGTAAATGGTATTCCTTTTTTAGTTTCTCTTTATGTGAGTTCATTATTGGTGTATAGAAAAGCCATAGACTTCTGGGTGTTAATTTTGTATCCTTCTACATTGCTGAATTCATTTATTAAGTTCAGTAGTTTTTTGATGGAGTCTTTGGGGTTTTCTATGTATAATATCATGTCATCTGTGAATAAGGACAATTTTACTCCTTCTTTTCCAATTTGGATGCCTTTTATTTCTTCTTCTTGTCTGATCGCTATGGCTAGTACTTCTAGTACTATGTCAAACAGGAGTGGTGAAAGTGGGAATCCCTGTCTTGTTCCTGTTCTTAGGAAATATGGTTTTAGTTTTTCCCCATTGAGTATGATGTTGGCTGTGGGTTTGTCATATATGGCTTTTATTATGTTGAGGTATGATCCTTCTATTCCCATCTTGCTGAGAGTTTTTATCAAGAAAGGTGTTGGATTTTGTCAAATGCTTTTTCTGAATCAATGGATATGATTATATGGTTTCTATCTCTCAGTTTGTTTATATGGTGTATCACGTTTATTGATTTGCAGATATTCTACCATCTTTGCATCCCTGGAATAAATTCTACTTGGTCATGGTGTATGATCTTTCTAATGTAATGCTGAATTTGATTTGCTAGAATTTTGTTGAGAATTTTGGCATCTATGTTCATGGGGGTTATTGGCCTGTAATTCTCTTTATTTGTATTGTCTTTATCTGGTTTTTGGATTAGGGTAATGCTGGCTTCCTAGAAAGAGCTTGGAAGTGTTCCTTTCCCTTGAATTTTTTTGAATAGTCTGAGGAAGATAGCTTTTATTTCTTCTTTGAATGTTTGATAAAAACTCCCCTATGAAGCCGTCTGGTCCAGGGCTTTTGTTTGTTGGAAGTTTTTTGATTACTGCTTCAATTTCCTCCATAGATATCAGCTTATTCAGATTTTTTTTATTCCCCCTGGTTGAGTTGTGGAAGGTTGTATTTTTCTAGGAATATGTCCATTTCTTCTAGGTTGACCAGTTTGTTGGAATAGAGTTGCTTATAGTATATTTTTGTGATTCTTTGTATTTCTGTGGGGTCTGTTGTTATTTTGCCTCTTTCATTTCTGATTCTGTTTTATTTGTGTCCTCTCTCTTTGCTTCTTGGTGAGCCTGGCTAGAGGTTCATCAATCTTATTTATCTTTTCAAAGAACAAGCTCTTGGTTTCATTGAAGTTTTGTATTTTTTTTAATTTTTTTTTGTCTCTGTGTCATTCATTTCTGCTCTGATCTTTATTATCTCCTTCCTTCTGCTCACTTTGGGCTTTTCTTGTTGCTTTCTTTCTAATTCTTCAAGTTGCACATTTAGATGGGTTATTACCATTGTTTATTGTTTTTTGAGGTAGGTCTGTAGAGCTAGGAACTTCCCTCTCAGGACTGCTTTCATCGTGTCCCAAAGATTTTGGATTGTTGTGTTTTCATTGTTGTTGGTTTCCAGGATGTTTTTTATTTCTTCTTTGATCTCTTTGGTAACCTACCCATTGTTTTATAGTGTGCTACTCAGCATCCAATTTTTGAATTTTTGTAATTGTTTTTATTGTAGTTGATTTCTAATTTTATGCCATTGTGATCTGAGAATATGCTTGATGTGATTTCAATCTTCTTGAATTTGGAGAGACTTTGCCTGTGTCCCAATACATGGTCTATCTTTGAAAATGTCCCATGTGCACTTGACAAGAATGTATATTCTGTAGTTTTGGGGTAGAATATTCTAAAGATGTCGATTAAGTCCATCTGATTTAGTGAGTCATTTAGGATTGGTATTTCTTTGCTAATATTTTGTCTAGAGAATTTATCCAGTGATGTTAATGGGTTATTAAAGTCTTCTACTATGATTGTATTGCTGTCAATCTCTCCCATGATATGTTCCAGAATTTTTTTATGTATTTGGTTGCTACTGCATTGGATGCATATATGTTTACCAGAGTTATATCCTCTTGTTGTATTGATCCCTTTAGAATTATGAAGTGGCCTTCCTTGTCTCTTGTTATGGTCTTCACTTTGAGGTCTATTTTGTCAGATATAAGTATTGCTATCCCAGCTTTTTTTTTTTTCTTTTCTATTTGCCTGATAGATATTTTTCCTTCCTTCACTTTCAATCTGTGTGAGTCCCTTGTTCTGAGGTGGGTCTCCTGTAGACAGCATATATATGGGTCATGATTTCTTATCCAATCAGGCACTCGATGTCTTTTGATTGGAGCATTTTATCCATTTACGTTTAATGTTATTATTAATAGGTACTTGTTTGTAGCCATTTATGTGCTTTTTGCCTGTGTTACTTCCTCCCTTTCTATTTCTTCTTTTTACAGCATTCCCTTTAGCATTTCTTGCATAGCTGGCTTGGTAGTGATAAACTCCCTTAGCATATTTTTGTCTGTGAGGCTCCTGATTCCTCTTCAATTTTGATTGATAGTCTTGCTGGATAGTGTATTCTTGGATTCAGTCCTTTGCTTTGCATCACTTTGTATACTTTATTCCATTCCTTTCTAGCTTGGTGTGTTTCTGTTGAGAAATTATTTGATAATCCTATGGGGGATCCTTTGTAGGCAACTTTCTGTCTCTCTCTTTCAGCCTTTAATATTCTCTCTTTGTTGTTAACATTTGCCATTTTAACTAGGACGTGTCTTGGCGTCAGTCTTTTCGGATTCATCTTGTTTGGGACTCTGTACTTGTATGACTTTTTTCCTCCCCATATCAGAAAAATTTTCTGTCATTATTTCTTCAAATAGATTCTCTAATCCTTGCTCCTCTTGTCCTTCTGGCATCCCTATTATACGTATGTTTCTTTCTTTCTTTCATGTTGTCCCAAAGGCCCCTTAGGCTCTCTTCCTGCTTTTTAATTTTTTTCTTCAGTTGGTGTTCAGATTGGGCTTGTTTCTCTACCTTATCTTCTAACTCACTAATTTGGTTCTCAGTGTCTTCTAGTCTACTGTTGAAACCTTTCATAGTGTTTTTGATTGTAGCTATATCACTTTTGATTTCTTCCTGATTTTTGCATAGGTTGTTTATTGTCTCATCCATCCAGTTTATGAACTGTATGACCATTACTCTGAATTCTTTTTCTGTCATATTGCATGCCCCAGTTTCACTTATTTCCTTTCTTGGTTATTTCTCTTTTTCTTTCCTCTGGGGATTGCTTCGTTGTCTCCCCATTCTATCACCAGAAGGTCCAAATGCCGAGTTGCTGGGGCCTGATCAGCGTGTAGTGGGAATGTTGTACCACCCAAGTGTCACTGAAGAGCTCTGACACCAAGATGTGTGGCCACTGTGGGTAGGTGGGAGCCATGCATGCAGAGATTCAGGGTCACCAGTGCTCAGTGCAGCCTCGTGTGTGCACCTAGAATCAGGGACCCCACACGTGCCGCACTGAAAGAAAGTCCCCGCGGGTGTACACTGAAAATCAGAGTCCCCTAGCATGCACCAGGAGTCAGAGACCCTGTGTATATGGGCCAAAAATCGAGTATTAGAGTCTCTGTCGCTTGGTGTGGCCTCGCACCATGAATCAGGGTCCTTGTGTGCACATAGGCACTCAGTGTGTTTGCACTGAGAATCAGGGATCCCATGTGTACACGATGAGAAACAGAGTCCCCACATGTGCATGAGGAGAGTCAAGTCACTGGTGCTCAGTGCTGCCTCTTGCATGGAGAATCAGGGTCCCTAGTCTGCTTGGGGGGCCAGGTTGCACAGATGCCCTGTTTTGGCGGAGAGGCCCACTCCTGCACTGTGGGAAACAGTATATGCCCAGAGTCAAAGTAAGGTGGTACAGCCGCCCTTTGTGGTCAGGAGGCCTGGTCACACGCCTTCTGTGGGAAACAGACTCTCTCTGTCCACATGCCCAGAGTTAGGTAGTGTAGCCGCTTTGTGTCTGTGGGAGGCCTACTCATGTGCCACAGGGAATAGCCTCCCATGTGTGCACACCCAGAGTCAAAGTTAAGTCACACAGCCGCCCTGTGTAGGCAGGAAGCCTGCTCGTGCAGAGCTAGTCTGGCAAGTCCTATGTAGCTGCAGCAGGCTACGGGGAGGGGGGTGGGCTCCATGACTCACAGGAATCTGCAGCTGGGATGTCTGGAGTCTTGGTGTCTGTGGGTCTGCAGGTCTTTGTCCTGAGTGTTGTAGGGTCGTGGCTTCTGTCTGAGACCAGATTGGGTGGTAGTGAGACTAGGGTCCTAGTCTCAAGCAGTCTGCTCTTCAAAATGGCATGGTCTCTGTGCCCGCCCTGACCGCCCCAGGATGTCCACAGTGGTAGCGGGGTTTCACAGTTCAAGACTGCCCAGCCTGGCAGCCCCCCGGAAGACCCGCAGGATCTAACTGTCCCTAGCTCACACACACACACACACACACACACACACCACACGTCCACACACTCCTCTATTACTCCCTCACACATTCTCTCTACCCTGCCTTCTTGCCAGTCGCCATCTCTAGACTGGTGTTTTATAGTAAGGTTTCTTTTTCATTTGCTAGATTCTTAAAATTCCTACAAAGCTATATAGGAATTGGTGATGTTTCTATACTCTTTTTTTCTTTACTCTGCCTGTGTCTGTCACCACTTTTGAACATCACAGACTCTATTGGTCATATAACCTATTTCGTCTGTTCTGCTTTTAAAACCACAAGTTCTTTCTTTTCTTTCTCCAGGTATATGAAATTCCTATTGGCCGTTATTTGTGATCATTTCTATTTTTTCATTCATTGAATGTTCTTTTTATTTTGTCAAAATTATTAAATAATTTTATCTGTGTTGTCAGTAGGAATACTGATGAAGTATGCTATGTAGTGTAAACCATAGATATTTGGGGACTTCTTCCCCCCCCCCATACACACATATCAACAAATAAATGAATTAAAGAATACCTTGGATGCCTCTGGAGGATAGATTTTAAAATCTCTATTTTACTTAACTTTTTTTATGGACAAAGAACCTAAATAGACACTTCTCCAAAGAGGACATACAGGTGGCCAAGAGACATATGAATAAATGCTCAAGTCACTGATCATCAGAGATATGCAAATTAAAATGACAATAAGGTATCACCTCACTTCTGTCAGAATAGCTACCATAAAAAAATCAACAAATGAGAAGTGCTGGTGAGGATGCAGAGAAAAGGGAACCCTAGTACATTGCTGATGGGAATGCAGACTGGTGCAGCCATTAGGGAGAACAGTATGAAGTTTCCTCAAAGAATTAAATATGGAACTTCCATTTGACCCAGTGATCTCAATTCTAGGAATATATCCTAAGAAACCTGAAACACCAATCAGAAATAATGTATGCACCCCTATGTTCATAGCAGCGCAATTTACAATAGCCAAGATCTGGAAAGAGCTCAAGTGCCTATCAGTAGATGAGTGGATGAAAAAAAAATGCTGGTACATTTATACCATGGAATACTATCCAGCAGTAGCAAAAAAGGGTCCCTTATCCTTTGAGACAGCATGGAGAGACCTGGAGAATATTATGCTAAGCGAAATAAGCCAGTCAGAGAAAGACAAATATCACATTATCTCATATATAGAATCTAATGAACAAAATAAACTGTTGAACAAATCAGATCCAGAGGCATAGAAGTATAAACAGACTGTCAAAACTTATAGGAAAAAAATATTTAATTTAGTATTACCAAACCTAGCTGTCTTCACATAGGCTGGTCTCATACCAGCAGGCAACGTATAAATTGCCTGATTATCTGTAACCAACATTTCTTAATTACCTTTTTGTCTTCTCCTCTAATCCTATTTTCAAAAAAATCGTTAAGGTAACAATACTACATATTATAGTCATGCTTAACAGTGGGGATATATTCTGAGAAATATGTTATTAGGCAGTTTCATCATTGTGTGAACATTATAGAGTGCAATTACACAAAACTAGATGGTATAGCCTACTACAGACCTAGACTATATATGGTATAACCTATTGCTCCTAAACTACAAACAGCATGCATAACATGTTACTATACTGGATAGTGTTGGCAATTATAATACAATGGTAAGTATCTGTGTACCAAAACATCTAAACATAGAAAAGGTACAGTAAAAATACGGTATAAAAGATAAAAATGGTAAAACTGTATAGGGCACTTACATGAATAGAGTTTGCAAGGACTTGAAGTTGCTCTGGGTGAGTCAGTGAGTGATTGGTGAATGAGTGTGAAGGCTTAAAACATTACTTTACACCACTGTTGACTATAAATACGTTTCCACAAGCTTTCCTCCTGCTTCTTTCTGGTAGGGTCAGAAAAATTATAAAAGCTGTCAATGCTGATCCATGAAAAGGGATGTGCGCTGAAATAATTATAAATGTTGAAGAGAAACTGTCTGGGTCAGGTGTGGATCACCACAACAGAGACTGAAGGAGGGAGTGAAAGGTGGCCTGAGGATTAATATGAAGAAGAAACCAAGATGGACAAATAATGGAACACAGATATTGTCATGGCAATGTGGTTTGGGCTACTGCATGTTGGAGCAATGGTCAGATGAAAGAACTTTGTGGTATTCATTTTAAAAAGTGGGTGTTCAACATAGAGAGGGTATAGAATTGAGAACTCAATGGTTTGACTTTGGAAAATTTTGTCTGTTTCCATTGACCCTATCTGGCACAATGCCTCTCTCTGACATTAAATTGATGGAAGAAATAAAACTTTTCTATGCTTTACCTATGACAACCTGAACATATTTTCAATGTACAGGGACAGGCTGGCTCCATACTATCACAGAAAGCTTTTACTGAAGTGTCAGTAACACTTAATACCTGTTAAAGTAGCTCCTGTGGACTTGTGTCCTTGTACAGAATCTTATGCCCTCAACAAAAATTTACAGCAATGAACGCTGAAGACCATGGGCTACATCTAGGAGGACTGACTGCAGTGCCCTCTGAGTATGTAGTGCTGGGGGCACAGGCTCCTCTGTGCTGAAACAGCTCAGTGGCTGACTGATGGGGATATGATCTGTTCACTCACAACTGAGGTGCTTGAGTGAGAGGGAATCTGTTGTCAAGCCCCACAGATATTATTCCCATCAGGGGATAAAAGAAAATTTCTCCTGAACCACACCCTTCCATTTCTTACAGTAAATTCAGCTCCATTGTATTCTTATGGGACCACTGTTATATATGCAGTCCATTATTGACTAAAACATTGTTATGCAATGCATGACTGTACTTTATTTTGTATAGAATTTACTCAGTAATATAGACAACCATGCTCCTCTCTCCCAGCCAATGGGTTAATGAATGACATTTGTCCAATTTGTCAGGTCAATTCTTTCATTTTGCAAGCAACTTTGTTATTTACACAGGTTGGCTCTGATTTTCAGAATATAATAGCCAAGGGGATTGTTACTTCCATTTGAATTTTTAAAATGCTAATGTAAGGCTCTGCAAGGCAGCATGAGGTATGAAAAGCTTTCCAAGTGCTAGAAGTACAAAATGCAGAGTGGAACCCACATACACTTGTAATGTCCTAAATACTCCTGTTTCAGTAAAGGAACATGGGAGAGTCCTGAAGTGTTTTGTTGCCTCTCAAAATACAAATGGAAAAGCTGGGTCTAATGACTTTTCACTCACAGTGCAGTTAAGCAGGAGGGGAAAAAGTCTTATGTAAGAGGATTTTATCGTAAATAAAATGAATCACTGACACAGTTTTTAAAAGGAAGCAGAACAAAAAGACCTTACTATAAGTAAAAACAAAAATGGCTATAAATATGATCTAATTTTATTTGAAAGTGTTTGTACCAAAGTTATAGAACATATGTACTATTCTCGATGCAGACAGAAAGAGCAAGCACCACTAAATATTCCATTAACCTGGTGGCTTTTTAGGTGTATAATGAATGATCTATTGTTATCTGTATTTCACTTTGAAAGCTGGGAAAATGTCTGAGTTATTCAGACCTTAAAGCAATTTATATGAACAATGCAAAAATTGAGGGGGAAAAGGTTTTGATTACAGTGCTATATTTTTAAATTTCTATTTATTGATTTGAAAGAGAGAGAGGAAAGGAAAGAGAGAAAAACATCTATTTGTTGCTCCACTTACTTATACATTCATTGGTTGATTCTTGTATGTGCCTTGACCAGGGATCAAACCCGCAACCTTGGCATGTGGGGATGATGCTCTAACCAACTGAGCTACCCAGCCAGAACTAGAGTGATATTAATAATTTCGTTAGTTCTCAATTTTACTGAGTGTGTGTAGTCAGCCTAAGACAGCTCTACAAAATGGTTTCTAAACAATTAGTGGACTGAAAATATATACTGTATATTTTGCATTAAAATTAGGAAAAATAAATATAATTTCCCCTCATTTTACTTATGAGGAGTAATTAATGCAATTGAAAGATCTATGCTTTCTAAGTTGAAGACACTCTCTAGGCTGCTTCATGATACTGGAAATTGTTCTAGAAATATGGTAGTAATAGATATCAAATAGGTCTGTCCCTAGAAAACAGGAAAACTTTTCAGTTTTAACTTATGCAACAAGGTATCATAACCTCTCTAAATTTAATGTTCTTAATCTGTATACATGAGGATGAAGTTATGGGAAATGTGGAAGATGAAATGAGGTAATATGTGAAAACCCCTGGCACATATTAGTGTTTGGTAAATGATACTGTTCTTACCTATCACTAATGTAGGGAAGAAGAAAGAATATAGTAAGCTTTAGAAATATGTTTATATTTGTCCCCAAATACTTTTGTTCCTCTGTGTGTTGAAATGATAAATTGTGATTAGATCAGAGTTGACCAACAATTAACATTTGCCCTAGAAACTCCGTCACTTACCCTCTGCACTATAGCAGAGCACACAGCTTGAAAGGTCATTGGTTTTCTCTGTAAAAAATGCAGATGCATTTCCTGGTGTATCCAACCCTTGTTAATCCTTCTTTGCTGATATATCTAATTTGGTAGAATATCTTTGCTTTCTTCCAAAGTCTGTGTACTTTTCAATTCTCTCCTATTTAAAACCTGGCTTCTGTATATGGGATGTCAGGTTATGGAAAATAGCAATGCCTTTATATGCTGAAGTAGACTGAGGAAAACTGCTTATTCAAGGCAGCTCTCCTATAACACTTTATTTTTACTTCTGTTCAGTTTTCATGGTAGTATGCCTCATGTCTATCATTTGTGTACATGTCTGACTTCTCCTCTAGATTTTAAGTTCTTTGGAGCCAATATTGGTGTCTTCTTTGGTTTTGTGATCTTCAGAGCTTAACACAGTAGCTGATACAGTAGATACTCAACAAATGTATGTTGATTCACTAATTTACGAAGATTCTACTATTTAAGAGATACCATTAAATGTTTTAGTCTGTCAAATTAACAAATGTTAAGAACAATGATAATACCAATTATTTGTGAGATCCAAAGAAAATGGGTAGCTGTATTATTATTGTCAAAGTTATTATTATTTTTAATGGCAGCTGAGTATAAATCAGGCATTGTTCCTACTATATATTTTGACAATGTTTAAAAGTCTTAGATATTTTTATGCCTTTTGACCCTTCACTTACAGCATTTTTTCCTTGGAAAATAAATAATTGTTGCAATTTATCTGCAAAGATGTTCATAGCATAGTTAAGTATATTAGGAAAAATATAAGGAGCTTAAATACATAATATTATAAAAGTTAAATAAACTGTGTAATGGCCATACAATGAAATATATTATGCGGCTACTTACAGAAAATTATGTAGGATCACATTTATTAACATAGAAAGATGCTCCCTAAAGATTTAAATAAGGAAAAGTTTTACAATTCAATTTTTATACATTTATATATTATATATTTATTTATACCAATCTATATGTAAGTGTTGAAATACCAAAATGTTAATTGTGTTTATTATTGGGTCTTAGAACTGTTTTTAATTTTTTTTCATTTTGTTGATTAGAGGCATCTAATTTTTCTGAAGTGGATGTGCAGTACTTATATTAAATTTTTATCTAAATGAATGTACAGAAGGCAGTGGAAATGCTTGAATAAATGAGTAATTTCAAAATACTTATTAACAATTTCATGCTGATTCCATCCCTGAGGGCTTAGCCCAAAGTCACTGAAGTATGGAGGAGGATATTAATTTTAAAAAGGGTTATAGAGTTCATCCCATTTTTTTTCCATTTTAAAGAGAACTGATGTGGAAATAGGACCTTGTTTTTTTCATTTTGGATAAATAAAACTTTGCAGGAATGTAAGTAAATATATGGCACAAATATTTTTAAGTAATTGAAAATGTTATTTCTCTGTTATTTGAAAACACAGTGATTTTTAAAAAGAAAAATATCCTCAGGTAACCAGATTGTCTTATTTTTTATGCAGTTTCTTATTTTTTCTTAAGATATGGAAGTCTTCTTTTCATATCAGAATATTTATGTAGAAACAATCAGCGTGGCAATTTGACTATGGTCTATTTAAAACACATACACATATTCTTTGCTGAATGATTTAGTCTACTGATGTCTTTGTAAAAGATCTGAGGACTGTAGCTAAGCCTATTATAACAGCAGTGCCAAATGTCTTTATTAAAAGATAGAACTACAATATTTTATTTTCCAGAAATACCACAGAACAATTTTTTTAGCACTTTGGCATCTGCTGTAATGCAGATCTGCATTGGTTCTTAAGAAGTGAGAATTTCAAAGAAACATAATTGCTATTGCCTGAAGGGAGATGCTGTGTGATAGGAAGGAAATAGAAAGTACCTGTAGTGATGAGAAATGGAAGTAGAAAAGAATTATACAACTCAAATCTTGCTCTAATATTTATCTCTTCTATAGAAGTCAGTAAGTCAGTATAAACTAGGTTCATGTGGATTTAGGCCCAGTGGTTTTTTTATAAGGTGATTTGCCTATATAATAGCCCCATGATGGGAATTTCAAAGGCAAACTCATATTTGGAAAAAACGTGGGTTTAGAGCACTGTACTCCCTTTATTTACTTTGCTTCCTTCCATTTTCTTTCTCATGGTTCTCTTTTTTTCCCCTAGGACTTGTTTAGCATCAGTGGTTGTATGGATTACATCAACCATTAATAATGCTAAAGACATCAATTTGTATATTCATAGGTATTAAATAATCTGCAGAATCCAAAGGCTTATCAATTAGGCCTAAGGAAACACTAAGGCTTGAAACAGTCACATAATCAAAGCAAATATATTTTTACTTTGAATTACCAGAATTATTGGAATGATTATCCTGCTTTATTATTGTTCATGGCACTTAACTACCTCCAGTCAGATGCTGTATTTTTAATTTTTTTATTTGTTGTTGTCTTCCTTTTCCCACTATAATGTAAACTCCATGAATAGAAGGAATTTGTATTTTTTGTTATTGTTGTTGTTTTATCACCAGGATTTAGAAAGTTCCTGGCACAGAGTAGGTGTAAAAATATATATATATCTGTTGGATTACTTTTCTTTTTTAAAAAGACGGATAATAATAGGGCTATATTTATATTTCTGATTGGACCATCCTTTTAAAATTTGATCAATATGTTCACTTTTAAATAGTGAATGTTGAAATTATCCCTTTTGATGGTAGCTTAGGTGGTCAGAAAATTGTGCAAATGATATTGAGGTCTGTGTTCTACTTCATTTTGCCAAATATTTATTAAACATTTGCTATGTTTCTGTTCATGTGATAATTGCTGGGGACTCAAGAATGAATAAAAAACAGTCCTTAATTTAGAGGAGCTCACAATCTAAGGGACAGATTTGTAAAGAAATAGTTTTGATATTGTGCACTATGTGTGAAAATAAGGGTATGCCCAGAGGGCCTTAGGAGTACGTGGATGAGTTAACTCTGGGGTTGGGCATCATGAATAATGAGATATGGTCCTTTGTCCTCAAGGTGCTCACAATCAAGTGATGAAGATAGACACAGAACTATAATATAATGCACTCTATGTTGTATTAGAGATATAAATCAACTAATGTGACCACATCAAAAAAGTAACAGTTCTCCCTTAGAAGTTAGGAAAAGGCCTTTGGAACAGTTGATAGTTTGCACTTGGCTTTGAATTCACTAGATACAATGGGAATAGAAGGTGGGATGGGAAGAAGTATGAACTAATGCATAGAAGATAGAGTAGCTGAAGTGTAGTGGAATGATAGGGAGGCCCAGAAACTAAAACTAGAATGGTGCCAGACAGATTATGAAGGATATAGACTGCTATGCTAATGAGCTTGTGCATTATAACATAAATTATAGGGATATTGAAGATATAGGTCCCTATTGTTATCTGGATTTAATTCTGAGTTGACTTGGTAGTGTTCATCCCAGGTTGATTGATCTCTGGAAAATGAAACTTTTAGCACAAAAGCATAGATAAATGTTTACAATCCAATTTATTAGTTAACAATGGTAAATGTTTCTGCCAAAAGTATTGGAATGCTTATTTTGACCTTTCACATGGGAAATCAAAATAAGGGCACAAGTTTACTTAGATAAATTAAAAGTAAAGGAAGTTTTGTCATTAAAGAGACAAATCTGTGATAACCAAGCAAAGTTAGTGTTCTACTTACAAAGATGCACCTGGCACACAGATGTGTTCAGATGTAGACACAATTCTGAGGGGTTGATTTGAATTGACTTTCCACTGAGTTAAATGCTTAACTGAGCCCCAGTCTCCTAATTCCCCTCTAGTATGTAATTCAAGAGTCTACACTGCATTTCTCTGTAACCCAGAAAGACTTTCAAACATTAGAAGCCTTTGCTGCTTTGTATAGAAAATTCCCACTAGGGCTGTGAGAGGACTCAGCATATTCATCCACCAATCATTTCAGTCTAGTCTTAATGCAAAATTGTGCTTTAAAGTAATCAAAATAAAATATTAAGCAAATAATAGATACTCTACATCAGGGGTCCTCAAACTACGGCCCGCAGGCCACATGCAAATACAAATATTGTATTTGTTCCCGTTTTGTTTTTTTTACTTCAAAATAAGATATGTGCAGTGTGCATAGGAATTTGTTCATAGTTTTTTTTTAAAACTATAGTCCAGCCCTCCAACAGTCTGAGAGACAGTGAACTGGCCCCCTGTTTAAAAAGTTTGAGGACCTCTGCTCTACATCATAGCCAAACATGTCTTTGACTGTGAAGTGTAAAAACCAGAATTTATCTATAATTTTATGAAATTAAGCACCTAACACTAAAATCAATATATGTAAAAAATTTAAAATAGCATCAAAAGTCAATTCAATAATGCCAACTAAAGCCAAATTACAGAGTATATAAGGACATTATAAAATAATAACTCCAGATGTATCTAAGAGGGAGAGGGATGGGGAGGATAGAAGGGAGGGAGAGAAGAGAGAAAAGTGAAGAAAGAGTAACAATATCCAAAAAGAGGAGATATAAAACTTTTAATTTTGTCATAGGCCAGGTTACAAGTTAGTTCAAAAATGGACATTTGAAGCTATAGTTTTGTGGCTATTAGTGATATAGATTTCTTTTCTTTCTTCCTGCTTCTTTTGTTGAGAAGCTGAAGTACAACATTACTGAGAGGGAAAAGAGGTATTTGTTGAAAAGTTGGAAAAGGAACAAGTAAAGAAATACTCTCTATCCTCCTGAGAAAGTTTAACATTGCTTCAGGTCAATAAATGTTTGAAAACCACATTTATGTGCGAAGTTTTGAATAGCCTTTCTTTGGCTATGTAAGAAATGCTGTCTTCTTACCTAGATATTTTTTAGTTCATCTGACATTTATTACTTAGTCTGACAGTATTTCAAATACCCAGAAGGAAAGATAAATATAGGATCCAATTCACAAAGAGCTCTTAGAGGCATGAAAAGGCATTGCAACGTCTTTGTAGACATTTTGGTGTTGATTTTCACTTCTTTCTTTGAACTCAGCCTCCGGTTATTGAGCTTTGTCTGCTCCCAGTAGAATGATTTATTTTCAGTTTCATTAAGAAAGTGACCAACAATTAAAAACAAAATCCCCAGTGTTTGACAACTTTAGTATGGCAAAGCTGCTGAAGAGGAAACCTGAGACATGGAGAAATCACATTGGAAAGTTCTGTGTGGAACTATGTGAAGCAAATTGTTTATGCTTGAGTTCATGGCTTCCAATAGTTGAATCATCCACCACTGAGTTCTGCTTTACTGTTTCCTATATAGGCATTTCATCATTTATTCAGCAAACATTCTATATAATAAAAGGCTAATATGAAAATAGACCGAACAGGGAAACAACCGAACAACCAAACAACTGGTTACCTTGATGTGCCTGACCACCAGGGGGCGTGGGCAGCAGGTGGCAGAGCGCAGAACATGGTAGGCATCAGCTGTGGCGGGATGGTGGAGCAGGTGAGCAGGGGTGCCAGACCACAGAGGGGCACTGGTCGCTGTCAATGGGCAAGCCTCTGGTGGTTACTAAAAATTCTTTGCTCCTGCATGCCACGGTCCGCCCAGTGCTCGCACCAGCTGCCATCACCCACCAGCACCATCAGCAGGTGTGAGCAGTGGCTGCTGGCCCTGATCACCCCTTAGGGCTTCTCCACCTCCCCCTGCTCCTGAGGGCCAATCGTGGCCAGCAGCCACCTCTCGCACCTGCTGCCAGCGACGGCCCCGCTTGCACCTGCCACCGGCACTGGAGCTGCCACTCACACCCACTGCCAGCACCAGCCTTTCTCACACCTGCAGCTGGTGCTGGAGCCACCAATTGTATCCACTGCTGGCTGTGGCGCCATCAGTGGGTGTGAACAGCAGCTGCTGGTCCCGATTGCCCCTGAGGGTTTCTCCACCTCCCCCTGCTCATGAAGGGTAATCAGGGAAGCAGCTGCTGGTTGCACCCGCCGATGGCACTGGCCCCGCTCACACCCGCTGCTGGCGCAGTCCCCAATGGCTCCATGCCGTCAGCAGGTGAGAGCGGGGCTGGCACCATCAGTGCATGGGAATGGCAGCAGTGGAAGTGAGGCTGCCGGTAGACAGGGGGCTGGGGGCCGCAGTGGGATTGGCTGGGTGGGGGCCTGTAGGATGGGCTGAGACCCGCCCTTGTGCCCACTGCAGCCTCGTGGCCCATAGTTCCTTTCAAGGTGCACAAATCCGTGCACTTGGCCCCTAGTGTATCAGTAAGTGCTTATGGTTTATAAGAAAACGGGAGATACAGAAATGAATAAGATTCCATATCTTCCTTCAAGGAGCTAATGGCATAAAAGGGACTATAGAGAGGAAAACCAGGAACTATAATGCAGTAACATTAGAGCTTTGATAGGCACATGTACAGGGTTCTGTGGAAACAAATACAAGGACACTTAACTCATTTTTATTAGAAACTTAAGAAATAATATGACACTTGAACTTGTGGGGGAGGAAAAATAATTTTGCCTTTAGTTTTCTAGGTTCTTGGCTGAGACCACCCCTTTGTAATAAAAGACAGATTAACAGGGAAAAACAGAAGTTTAATGACATGTATACCTCCTGAATACATGGGAGAGACCCAGGAAAACCGAGTAACTCCCTGAAATGGCCCAAGCAACTACTTTAAATACCATCTCTCACTAGACAAAAAAAAAAAAAAAAAAAATGGGAGTGGGGGAGTCAATTATGAGAGGTTACCAGGTAAAGCACAGTAAACAAGGGTAA
The DNA here is from genome assembly GCF_014108235.1 of Myotis myotis. Classification (NCBI taxonomy): domain Eukaryota; kingdom Metazoa; phylum Chordata; class Mammalia; order Chiroptera; family Vespertilionidae; genus Myotis; species Myotis myotis. The sequence goes on from NW_023416346.1 coordinate 43,689,306, forward strand.
GGTTATTATGCAGATTTAAATCATTGCTTTCTCCACTGATTAGAGTTTTTAGACAGTCATCTTCCTCTTCCTGGTACAGCGAGGAAGACATAGAGATTTTCCTTATAAAGGTAAGTGTCCCTTACAAAAGCGTAAGTTCTACTCAATGTTCAGACTTTTCCTTTGTCTGCTGTTTCTTAAAAATAACTAGCTCAAAATAGTCCTTATGCCCAAAGGCATATTTTATGATGATTTAGCCTGTTCCCCTTCAAGCTGAATCAGAAAATTCAGAGTGAGGAGGATACTCTAGGCAGAAGAACCTACATATGTAAAAGCATGGACATAAACAGGGAAATGCTAAGGTATTATATAACAGGAGGCAGGGGGTGCCTTGAGAGGATGAGTAGAAATGGGGTCAGAGAGTTAGACAGGGATTAGTTATGTCATGCAATGTTGCATGTGCTATTCCTGGGGATTTGAGGTAAAGGCACAGATCTATTTTATTTCTAGCAGTGTTTGTAGGTTTTCATTGATCTTGGTACTATTTTTTTCCATCTAATTTCCCCTGTAATCATTGCCTTTTTCACAGTAGTTAATTATTAAAATTTCATGGACTTTGAACCTCCTGTCAGGCCAGCTGGCTGAAACTATGGCTTTAAAATAGGGCAAAGATAAAGGGGTTAATGAGTCTGGATTGGAAAATATGTTTGATGTCATTAGTACTAGGCCCCATGAAATAGACATGGCTATACTGAAGTTTCTGGTAAGGGATGAAATTTTGTTAATGAGGTACTGCCCATTTCAGGCTAAGGTGGCATGGATGAATGCCATTCTTGATAAGGCCACTCCAGATCCTGGGTTTGTGTCTTCGTTTCTCAGAATGGAAACTCATTTCGATCAGTTTTCCCATGCTAATTAAAATCAGACAAATCTGATATTCCAGAGGTCCATTTTCTTAATTTATGATAAAAATTCTATCCAGCAGTATAGCTGGTGTCAATTTTTTTGTACAAGTCACCCCCACCTGATTGGTAAGTTCATTCTAGAAATGGAATGCTGTATCAAAATACTACTTTACAAGCATAGAATCAGAAGAAAGGGAATCTAATGTTCTCTGGGAACATTTCCATCAGGCTATGGTGTCCTAACAGACTGTATTTCTCCACTCCAGAAATAGTGGTAATCCTCTCTAGAGAACTGGTATTTATTTTTAGACTTAGAGCACTGATTCTCCTAGAACACATTGACATATTTTCACACTTTGACTCTCCCTAGAATTCATGAAAACACTCTCCCATTCTCACTTGTGATGGCATGGTTGTCACAGCCTAGCTTACATTCATCAGTTTGGTCTAGATCAAGCATGTCAAATTCGTGGCCAGAAACTGAATTGACATTGGAAATTTATTAGCAGCATATTTGCAAACCATCTCTTAGGATGGGAATAATTTCTCTAGGTAGCCTGTTTTATCCATTATTTTGTTTCACTTTCAGAAAGTTTGATAGACAATTATTGAGAATAGTCCCCATTTTGAACCTATTGCATCCCTAGATCCTTGTGCTAACTTAGCCATTTAAGAATCATAGATTGTTAAGCAGGAAAAAAATCACGAAGAGTCCCAGTTCAATAATTTGTGAACATCTTAAGGTACTAACATTCTTTTTTTTTAATGAAATTGTATCCTGAACACTTTTAAAAATATTAAAGTAGAGCTCTCAGAGAATACTGATTGATTTTCATCTGTTCATTTTACAGATGGAGAAACTGATGCTTATAGAAGGGGTGGTGATTTTCACAAGATAGATCAGCTGGTCAGTGGTGGATCCAAGACTACAAGATTCTAACTCCTATTCCAGTGCTATTTTTATTCCATCACTTACTACTCATAAAACATGTACAAAGACATGGATAGAAAAGCAAACTGATGCCTGCATTGAATGTTCTCTGCAAGGTATTCATTGACAATTATAATGAAGAAAAAGTCCCCATTGATATATTCAAACATTATTTTGATGGGCAGAAAAGGACAAAAGGGAGAGATCATATTTGTGTTGGAAATTTCTACCAGTGCCCCTGTATACCAGCATACTTTCTGACCATTTTTGTTATTCAAACAGCCTACCACAGTGCCATTTGTTTGTTTTTAAAATTACTATAAATTACTATAAATATAAACATAGACTGTTTATAGAATATTACCAATATAAATTTAGAATACCTCTATCAGAAATCCTGGGAAGTATAATATAGAATGGATGCTATTATTTGTATAGGGGGTGATTGACACTTTTTGGGAGTATTATTGATTTTTTACAGAGAGGAAGGGAGAGGGATAGAGAGTTAGAAACATTGATGAGAGAGAAACATTGATCAGCTGCCTCCTGCACACTCCCTACTGGGTGTGTGCCCGCAATCAAGGAACATGCCCTTGACCGGAATCGAACCTGGGACCCTTGAGTCCGTAGGCCGATGCTCTATTCATTGAGCCAAACCCGTTAGGGCGAGGATATTTTTATTGTTGCATTGGAACAGTTTGAGCTGGACGGTTTTTGAGAGCTCTTTCCATATCTGATTTTATTTTGCTTTAGGTTCTGTAACTTGAGCTGGCCCTGATGTCTAAGTAGGGGGACATTAGATGACAGAAGATTCTTAGGAACAGTTTGAAATTCCCCTTGAGAACAGTGGTCATCTTACTCTGGCTGGATGTTAAATCAGGAAGGGTGCTGTTAAATAAGGGAGAGCTTTTGGGTGTTGAATTTGAGTAAATGTCAAGTCCCAGCTCCTAGCTGGATCTCAATGTCTGTCTCTTGAAAATAAGAGGAGGATAAAATTATCTCTTAGATCCCTAGTAGTTCTGACATTATATGATATTCTGATTATTTAATTTAATTGGCTAACATTGAGTATTTGACTGTCCTTCAAAATCTGTGAAAGATCCAGCAACTAAGCACTGGTACACCATGTTTCGACTGTGCTAGTATTTCTAGCTCTTACACTTTAGCCCAGGCATGTACCCTTCTCCCAAACCCCACCCCTCTGGTCCATGACAATGACTACCTGTGTGTTTTCTACTGCATCTGTAGTTCCTGGTTTTTTACTCATTTAGGAAGTTCTCTTGGACTGCCTACTGAAGATCAGGTACTGCCCTACACAAAGATAAATGTCCCTATCCCCAAGTGAAAGCAAGTAGGTAGTAGCCAGTGGCATAAATTGTGATGTGTTCTAGGAGTGGTAGAATTGGGACCTCTGGGGACAGGGTAGAGTGCTTAGCCACATGGGGGTGAGGGTAATTGATAAGAGTTTGAGAAGGATTTAAAGTTTGAGGTAAACTTGGAAGGAAGGGAAGGCAAAAGCCAGGAAATGTAGAGGAGACAGAATATTTCAGGTAGAAAATATGGTAAAAGACTTCCTGCAAGAGAGAAAATTGTGTGTAAAAGGACCTGTAAGGGATTTCTTCAGATATATGTTGTTTCTGTAAGTAGTCAGCACTTTGGAGAACCTAGCTCTGGGCTTGATCTTGGGTAGAAAAAAAAAGAAGCACAGAAATTTGGTAACTCATGTCTGCCTTGTGTTCCAATAATATGTTTGTGCATCAGATACTTAGAATGCACAATGTATTTTTTTCCCATAGAAAATAATGGTCTCCATGGTAATTGGGTTCTCAGGCCAGCTCATAAAAGCATATGCAACCCATAATCTGCTGTATTAATAATACCATAGATGAGAATGATCACCGTGTTTCTGTGGGAAAATCCATGTTTCAACTGTGGGTTTTAGAAACACTCTCTTTCCCACTGAAGCTCCAATAGTGTGAGAAGAAACACTTGCTTTGCCATATCTCCAGGAGGTAAACCAGTGGGCCCAGGAATTTTCTCAGCTTCAGGTCATTACCAATGTCTTATGGAAATGGAGGAAAGATAGAGCAAGAAGAGGAATGGAGAGAGGCAATTCAGCAGAAAGCAAAAAGGTATGGGGAAGATAGGAGAGGCAAGTAGGTGACAAAGATCTTAGGAATGGTTACCATGGAGCCAATACAGGCAGGAATGGAAGCATAGCTAGAAAAGTGTGCCCTTTCCCTGGGTGGCATGAGAATAAGGGAAGGAGTTAGCACTTTTTGAGTTTCACCTGATTTCTAGCAGGCCTCAGGCATTTACAAAAGTCTTTTTTAATTCTTAAAGAAAGTCTTAGCATTCCTGTTTTGGGGGGAAGAAATGTAGAAAATAAAATACTTGCCCAAGGTCACACAACTAGTAAGCAGCAGACCTTGGGTTCATAATCAGATTCCATGAAGTTCATAAAATGTACATGTTTATTGGTAAGTATTCTGTGTAAACTGAGGATGCCTTCTAATTTTATTGCTGAGAAAACTGAAGCAAAAAAAAATAAGAGTGATTCTTTAAAAAATAATACCGCTATATAGAGATAATACCACAAGAATAAAACCATGGTAACCATGGTATCCTTACTCTTTGCCCAGTGAAGTTATTGCACGGAGTACCTACTGTGGACAAGGTAACATATATACTTCTAAGCCATGAGCTTACAGTTTGTATGTGTGTGTCTAATCTTTATTGTTGAGATTATTATAGATGTCCCTCTTTTTTCCCCTTATAGCTCCCCTCCACCTGGTTCCCACTCCACCCTAGGCCACCGCCATCCTATTGTCTGTGTCCATAAATGATACATACATGCATATAAGATCTTTGTCTAATCTCTTCTTGCACCGCCCCACACCCCCTTTCCTCTGAGAATCATCAGTCTGTTCCATTTCCATGCCCCTGATTCTATTCCATTCACCAGTTTATTCTGTTCATCAGATTTTTCATTCATTTGATTTTTAGATTCACTTGTTGATAGATATGTATTTGTTGTCACTTTTTTGTTCATAATTTTTATCTTTAACTATTTTTCTTCCTCTTCTTAAAGAATAACCTTCAGCATTTCATATAATACTGGTTTGATGGTGATGAAATCCTTTAGCTTTTTCTTATTTGTGAAGCTCTTTATCTGATTTCAATTCTAAATGATAGCTTTGCTGGGTAAAGTAATCTTGGTTATAAGTTCTTGCTATTCATCACTTTGAGTATTTCTTGCCACTCCCTTCTGGCCTGCATAGTTTCTGTTGAGAAATCAGCTGACAGTCGTATGGGCACTCCCATGTAGGTAACTGACTATTTTTCTCTTGCTGCTTTTAAGATTCTCTCTTTGTCTTTTGCCCTTGGCATTTTATTTTTTTTAAATTGTTTTATTGATTAAAGTATTACAAAGAGTATTATATATGTCTCCTATTTTTCTCCCCTTGACCTTCCCCTAGCCTCCCATACCCCCCAGTGTCTTGTGTTAATTGGTTTTGCTTATATGCATGCCTACAAGTCCTTTGGTTGATCTCTTACCCAGCCCCCAAACCCTCCCCAGTCTTCCCGCTGTAGTTTGACAGTCCTTTCGATGTTGCTCTGCCTCTATATCTATTTTTGTTCATCAGTTTATAATGGTCTTAATTATCCATAAATGAGAGAGATCATGTGGTATTTTTCTTTCATTGACTGGCTTATTTCATTTAGCATAATGCTCTCCAGTTCCATCCATGCTGTTGCAAATGGTAAGAATTTCTTCATTTTTACAGCAGCATAATATTCCATCATGTAGATGTACCATAGTTTTCTAATCCATTCATCTGCAGATGAGCACTTAGGCTGTTTCCAGATATTAGCTATGGTAAATTGTGCTGCTCTGAACATAGGGATGCATATATCCTTTCTGATTGGTGTTCTGTTTTCTTGGGATACATTCCTAGAAGTGGGATTACTGGGTCAAATGGGAGTTCCATTGTTAACTTTTTGAGGAAACTCCATACTGTCTTCCATAGTGGCTGCACCAGTCTGCATTCCCACCAGCAGTGCACGAGTGTTACTTTTTCTCCACATCTTCTCCAGCACTTGTCGTTTCTTGATTTGTTGATGATAGCCATTCTGACAGGTGTGAGATGGTACCTCATTGTTGTTTTGATTTGCATCTCTCAGATGATTAGTGACTTTGAGCATGTTTGCATATGTCTCTTGGCTCTCTGAATGTCCTCTTTCAAAAAGTGTGTATTTAGGTCCTTTGTCCATTTTTTGATTGGATTGTTTATCTTATTTTTGTTAAGTTGTGTGAGTTCCCTATAAATGTTGGAGATTAAATCCTTATAGGTGATAACGTTGACAAATGTGGTCTCCCATACAGTGGGCTTTCTTGCTGTTTTGTTGAAGGTTTATTTGCTGTGCAGAAGCTTTTTATTGTGATGTAGTCCCATTTGTTCATTTTCTCTTTAGTTTCCAATGCCCTAGGAGCTATATCAGTGAAGAAATTGCTTCGGCATATGTCTGAGATTTTGTTGCCTTTGGATTCCTCTAGTATTTTTATGGTTTCCCATATTACATTTAAGTCCTTTATCCACGTTGAGTTTATTTTTGTGTATGGTATAAGTTGGTGGTCTAGTTTCATTTTTTTTGCATGTATCTGTCCGATTTTCCCAACACCATTTATTGAAGAAACTGTCTTGACTCCATTGTATGTTCTTGCCTCCTTTGTCAAATATTAATTGAGCATATTGGTTCAGGTTGATTTCTGGGTCCTCTATTCTATTCCATTGATCTATATGTCTGTTCTTATGCCAGTACTAGGCAGTTTTGAGAACAGTAGCTTTGTAATACAGCTAGATATCTGGTATTGAGATCCCACCTACTTTGTTCTTCTTTCTCAGGATTGCTGCAGCTATTTGGGGTCTTTCTTTTATTCCAGATGAATTTTTGGAGAGTTCTTTCTAGGTCTGTGAAATATGCCATTGGCATTTTAATGGGAAGTGCTTTGAATTTATATATTGCTTTGGGTAGTATGGACATTTTAATGATGTTGATTCTACCAATCCATGAACATTGTATATTCTTCCATCTGTTTATGCCTTCCTCTATTGCTTTTTTCAATGTCCTGTAGTTTTCTGAATAGAGGTCTTTTACCTCTTTAGTTAAGTGTATTCCTAGGTATCTTAATTATTTTGGTGCAATGGTAAATGGGATTGCTTTTTTAGTCTCTCTTTCTGTAAGTTCAATATTGGTGTATAGAAATGCCATAGATTTCTTGGCATTAATTTTGTATCCTGCTACATTGATGAATTCATTTATTTAGTCTAATAGTTTTTTGATGGAGTCTTTGGGGTTTTTTATGTACAGTATCATGTCATATGCAAATAAGGACAGTTTTACTTCTTCTTTTCCAATTTGGATGCCTTTTATTTCTTCTTCTTGTCTAATTATAATGGCTAATACTTCCAGTACTGTGTTGAACAGGAGTTGTGAGAGTGGGCATCCCTGTCTTGTTCCTGTTCTTAGCGAAAATGTATTTTGTTTTTGCCCATTGAGTATGATGTTGGCTGTGAGTTTGTCATATATGGTTTTTATTATGTTGAGGTATGATACTTCTATTCCCACCTTGCTGAGAGTTTTTATCAAAAATGGGTGTAGGATTTTGTCAAATGCTTTTTCTGTATCAATTGATATGACTATGTGGTTTTTTTCTTTCAATTTGTTTATGTGACGTACCATGTTTATTGATTTGCGGATATTGTACCATCTTTGCATTCCTGGGATAAATCCTACTTGGTCATGTTGTATGATCTTTCTGATGTACTGCTGTATACAATTTGCTAAGATTTTGTTGAGGATTTTGGCATGTATGTTCATGAGGGATATTGGCCTGTAATTCTCTTTCATTTTGTTGTCTTTACCTGGTTTTGGTATTAGGGTGATGCTGGCTTCATAGAATGAGCTTGGAAGTGTTCCTTCCCATTGAATTTTTTGGAATAGTCTGAGGAGGATAGGTTTTAGTTCTTCCTTGAATTTTTGGTAAACTCCCCTGTGAAGCCATCTGGCCCCGGGCTTTTGTTTGCTGAAAGCTTTTTGATGACTGCTTCAATTTCTTCCATAGTTATTGGCCTATTGAGATTTCTAGCTTCTTCCTGATTGAATTTTGGAATGTTATATTTTTCTATGAATATGTCCATTTCCTCCAGGTTGTCTAGTTTGTTGGAGTAGAGTTGTTCATAGTTTTTTTTTAACAATCATTTGTATTTCTGTGGGGTCTGTTGTTATTTCGCCTCTATCGTTTCTGATTTTGTTTATTTGGGTCCTCTCTCTTTGCTTCTTGGGGAGCCTGACTAGAGGTTTGTCAATCTTGTTTATCCTTTCAAAGAACCAGCTCTTGGTTTCATTGATTTTATGTATTTTTTTTTGTCTCTATGTCATTTATTTCTGCTCTAATCTTTATTATCTCCTTCCTTCTGCTCACTCTGGGGTTTTCTTGTTGCTCTCTTTCTAATTCTTTGAGATGTAGAGTTAGATTATTTACTACCATTTTTTCTTATTTTTTGAGGTAGGCCTGTAGAGCTATAAACTTCCTTCTCAGGACTGCTTTCATTGTGTCCCATAGGTTTTGGATTGTTGTGTTTTCATTGTCATTATTTTCCAGGATGTTTTTAATTTCTTCTTTGATCTCTTTGGTAACCCAATCAATATTTAATAACATGCTATTCAGCTTCCAAATATTTGAGTGTTTCGGGTTGTTTTTATTGTAGTTTATATCTAATATTATGCCATTGTGGTCTGAGAAGTTGCTTGGTATGATTTCAATCTTTTTGAATTTGGGGAGACTTTGCTTGTGACCCAATATGTGGTCCATTTTTGAAAATGTCCCATGTGTACTTGAGAAGAACTTATATCCCCTCCTGATTAAAAAAGCGGCACACCCGGGTGCCGAACCAGCCTGTTCTGTGCCTCTGCACCCCCTACCAGTCTCACTGTGCTTTCTTCTTTACCTCTATAGTTGTAGTACTTCCACCCAGCCAGCTTTCCCGTGGTTCTGGATGATAGTTGTTCTGTATTTTAGTTGTAATTTTGATGTGGTTGTGGGAGGCAGCAAGTACAGACAGTTACCTATGCCGCCATCTTGGTTCTCCAAGCTTACTGTTTAATGCAGTGGTTCTCAACCTTCCTAATGCTGTGACCCTTTAATACAGTTCCTCATGTTGTGGTGACCCACCAACCATAAAATTATTTTCGTTGCTACTTCATAACTATAATTTTGCTACTGTTATGAATCATAATGTAAATATCTGATATGCAGGATGTATTTTCATTGTTACAAATTGAACATAATTAAAGCATAGTGATTAATCACAAAAACAATATGTAACTATATATGTGTTTTCCGATGGTCTTAGGCGACCCCTGTGAAAGGGTCATTCGACCCCCAAAGGGGTCACAACCCACAGGTTGAGAACCACTGGTTTAATGCTTTTGCATTTAAACATCTCATTTAAGTAGACTAAGACAACCTGTAGTAAGTGCCAGAATAGAGACATACACACATACAGTGGTTCTCAAGCTTGGCTGCACATTAGAATCACCTGGGAATCTTTTAAAAATTCTGATTTCTGGGCCTCATCCTCTGGAAATTCTGTTTCTTTGTTACTAATGTTGTGGCCCCAAAGAAACAGAATTTCCAGAGGATGAGGCCTAGAAATCAGGATTTTAAAAAGATTCCCAGGTGATTCTAATGTGCAGCCAAGTTTGAGAATCACTGCATTAGAAGAAGATGGAGACTATAATTCTGACTCAAGGAATCTGAGGAGGCTTGTGAAGAATATGGTGGTAGTATCTGGAGCTGGGACTTGAAGGGTTGATAGAAAGTGATAGATAAGCAGACCTGGTGAGAAGATATTCTATGAAACTAAGCCAGATGAACATATCATAAGCATAGTGCCCTGTTAATGAGCACTTAACTTTGTATTAGGTGCTGGCTTTGTGTTTTATTTAAATTATCTAATTTATTCCTCAGAGTAATCCTATTAAGTGAGTATCATTATTATCCCCATTTAAAGATAGGAAACTAAGGCTCAAAATAGGTTATTTGTCCAGTCTACATGGCTAATGAATGGTAGAATCTACAGCCTACAAACTTGTCTACATACTTATTCATTCACTTGGGTGATTGCATGTGGTATGGTGGGAGTTTGATATAGACTGAATTGTGTCCCTTCCAAATTCATATGTTGGGGCACTAACTTCCTATGTTACAGTATTTGGATATGAGTTCTTAGGAAGCTAATTAGGTTTAGATGAGATCATAAGGATGGAACCCTCATGATGGCATTAGTTCTCTATTTATAAGAGAAGCTAGAGAGCATGTTCTCCCTTCCCCTCTCCCTGCTCTTTCTTCTTCCCCTCTCTCTTCCTCACTCTCCCATATGAAGAAACAACAAAAAGGCACCCAACTATAAGCCAGGAAGAGCTCTCTCACTAGAAACTGACCATGCCGGTATCTTGAATTTCTAGCCTCTAAAGCAGTAAGGAAATAAATTTGTGTTGTTTAAACTGCCAAGTTTATGGCATTTTGTTATGGCAGCCTGAAATAACAAAGACAGATTTTTAGTCTTGTTAAAAACTGACGAGGTTAGCTAGAACCACATTGGAGGGCTTTGAATGTTATGTTAAGGATTTTGGACATTGTTCACTGGATCCCCAACACCAACTAAACTTTTCTGGGTTGAGGAAGTGTTATTTGATCAGATGCTACTATTTTGTATGCTCTTTGCATGAAACCAATAGAAAACATTGGAAATAGAATCCAGGTGTAAATAAAATCAAGTAGCAAAGTCAGTGGAAGATGATTAATTCAGTGTGTAGGTGGAGAAGAGAAAAGTGTTGGCTCAATTTTCTAGGGAGGATTCATAGAGGAAATAGAACTTGGGGTGGGTTTAGATAGGGCTTGTAGGGAGGAAAAGAGGAAGGAACAAGATATTCCAGGAGAAGGGAATGATATGTAGAAAGGAGAAGGGAAATAAATGTAGAAAAGCACAAAACGGGGAGGGAGTTTGGTGTGGTTTGTGGGACACAGTTCTGCTTAGCTGGATCACACTAAAGTATGAAGGAAGATACCAGAACATGGGCTGTAATTTCTATGTAGTGAATTGCCTCAAAGATGGAGCTATGGGCTACATGGTCATGTCACCTTTTTAAAAAGTAAAGAATGTCAGGCAGTCATAGTGCTTGAGCTCTGTATATATAGGTGCTGAACACTGATTTCTGTGTAATCAGTACTCACTTGGTTGTATAAGGGATGCCTGCCCTTAAAGAACTTCTAATTTTGTTAGACCATATAGTCATGTTTTAAATGTAATATATGAAATTAATATATACAAACACAAGTAATGTATTTGAAACTGAGGACTAAATAGCAAATGTACTAACTAATCTAAAACAGAGTTGGGCAAAGAGAAAGGAAGATTAGAGAATACAAGTGAAGGTGTGCCCTTGAGCATGAGGGGGGACATTTCTTCCTCTGATCTGGGAGGGTAAGCAGTAAGGATGTGAAATGGGATAGATCAGCTAGAGGAGGTGACTTCTAAGATTGCTTCTATGGAAGAGAGTAGATTCCTTATAAATATAAATACTTTAAATATTTGCTTTATGGCATTTAAAGCTTCATTGAAATTTCTTCTTATTTGATTCTTAGGGGCAAAATTGGTTTATACATGATATTTTGCATGTAGACTTCATGTAAGTGGCACATTTTAGAAGTATTTCCATTGAGAGTTTGCAGTTCCTGCTGTGTTTATGTACTTTTATTGGACATTTATTGAAACAAGTACCTTTATTTCCAGGTTGCTTTATTTTTTCTCTAGCACTTGAAATACCAGAGACATTATGACTAAATAATTTCTAGACTAAGAACTTTATTATTATTAAAATAAAGGCTGTTTCTCAAGTTCTTCAAGCATCTCTCAACACAATATCCTTTGAAATCAATTGGACTTATGTAGGAAACACAGGACAGAGAACTAAGCATCTGGAATGGTTTGAGATTCCTTGCAAGTCTATATGTTGATGCTTTTTTTTTTTACAAAGAATATTTACATTTTAGAAGATAAAAATATTGGGGTATTCAGCAGAAAGAAAACAAAGCTGGCATGGATGAGTTACATGTATACATTTTCATATTCTTATCTATACCCATTATTAACTTATATTATTTAGTAATAATTTATTTAGTTCAGCTCTGTGCTATATTATTAAGAACTGTAAGAGGCTGCAAACAAACACAATATTTCCCCTGTATCATTAAGGAGTTTATAGTTAAAGATATACATAGCCCTATCTGGTTTGGCTCAGTGGATAGAGTGTCGGCTCTCAGACTGAAGGGTCCCTATTCCAGTTCTATTTCAGTCAAGGGCACATGCCAGGGTTGCAGGCTTGATCTCCAGTAGGGGGTGTGCAGGAAGCAACCAATCAATGAGTCTGTCTCATCATTTACGTTTCTAACTCTCCCTCTCCTTTCCTCTCTGATATCAATAAAAAATACAGTGCGGCCTTGACTTACGAGTGTCCCGACTAATGAGTTTTTTGAGATACCAGCTGTCTCTCGGCTGATTTTTTGCATTGAGTTGATAGAGTAATTTGAGTTAACGAGCTCCTTAACGAGCTCCTTAAAGAGCTCGGTCTCAGAACGAATTAAACTCTTAAGTCAAGGCCCCACTGTATATATTTTTAAAAAAGATATACATATTCTTTAAATAAGACTCTATGTAATAAGACTGGTGCAATCTGGAGAGGGAGAAATCATTGAGGATGGGGTGGCTGATGGAAGCTTTGTAGAAGAAAAATTTGTGTTGAGATTTAGGAATGGGTAGAAGTTGAAAAATATGTGGAAATTAAAATGAGAAGGCCAATATAAGAAAATATGCAGAGGGCAGATTAATTGCGGCTTCTTCAGGGTTTAGTAAAGAGACCACATTTGCTACAGCAGAGGACTTGGGTAGAGGAGTGAGAGATGCCTTTGAAAAAGACAATTGGGGCCAGCCTGAGGAGGGCCTTATATGTCAGTCTAAGGTGATTGAACTTTATCCTTTAGGTAGTGAAGAGTCATAATACCATACTTTAGCCCCTTATCTTTCAGGCAGATATTAGACTAAAGATTAATTGTATCTTTATATATGTATCATATCACAGAGTACCAAGAGCTGATATTCAATATAAGTATAAGTTGCAGTATAAGTTCAGTAGGATCTTGAATCAAAAAGCATAGGGGATGGTACTTATGAGAAAAGGAATGAAAAAACATCATTAATATTCATACCCTGTCACAGTTGCACTTCATTTCTTTGTTCTATTCTTAATCTACTTTATTTTTTGCTATTAACTATACTATATAAAGGATTTTAATGAAAAGTTAGGACCATTGTGCACTTGGTATAAAATTTTCCAACATTTTAATCATTAAATGGAATCATTTGAATCCTCTTTAAATGGATCGGCTAAGAGAGAATTGTGCCTTTAAATTGTCATAGCAGGATGACTGGTACCAAATTGAGGGCAAATTAGGTGAATCACTATTATAAAAAATCCAATCTATTCATGCGCACATTTTCTCTTTAAAATCAGTGAGGCAGTAGAGACTCCAGCAGAAATGCCTGGTGGTGTGATTGGGAGCCTGCTCAATGATTTCGTGTGCCAATAAGTTGAGTAAGGCTGTATCTACACAAGGCTGATTTCTCTGCTCTATGCAGAGGAAAACAGAACTTTGGCCCACCATCCATGTATTTCTGGACATTTCCAAAAGTTTGATACCAAGTAGGCATTATTTCTGCTGAATATTTTTTTGTTCCAGTTAGATGGTTGGCTTTGGGTAAACAAACTTCTTTTCACAATGATAAAATTTTCTATTCATAAGTTTCTTGTGGAATATTTTATATGAACTTCGTATATTGGTAGAAATATACCATTGTTAAAAAACTGCTGAAAATTGACTTTTCTTCCTCTCATTCCATCCCATTCTCTTTAAAATTCAACTGTCTATTAAATAGGCAATGATATATTATTCAATGGGAAAGGCACATGTATACCCAAGAACAACCCATTTTGTGGTCAGCTGACTAAGAAATTTATATCACTCTAGAAAACAGCCTACTCTCTACCTGACTAACTATAAAGCACAGCATTTGGGGGCTGTACTCCAAAAGTGGACAGACTGGCCACATGATATTCCCAAGAAGTGTTTATCTCTTTTTTTAAAAAAAAAAAACCACACAGATAGTAAAGCCTGAGATGGGGGTTGTTAGAAATTCCTAAATCTGTGACTGTTATCTCCTTGTTCCTTCAACTTCTAGTGCCCAAGCTCTTCCTCTTTGCCTATGCAAATCCCACCCATCATTTAAGCTGCAGCTCAATGCCCCCTTCTTTGGGAAGCTTTTTCTAGACTATATCAAAAGGAGAATATCTCATATTCCTCTGTACTGGCACCGTATTGGCAAACATTCATATGGCACTTATCACACATAGCCAAATTACGAGAGTAATTTGGTTATGTTTTATAAACTTCCAAAAGAGAAATTCCCAAAGGACAGAGACTATATCTCATCTATCTTTATATTTCCCCCACAGAACCTACACAGTGCCAGGCACATGGCAAGCCCTCAGAAAATATTAATTGTATCAATTCATTCATGATATGTGTTTAACTATAGACTTTTAAGGAGGGAAATGACATCTTTAGGGTGTTATGCAAAGGCAACTCTTATAAAGCCAATTTAATTACTCAGTTCAGGACTTCTATACTGAGTCCTACTGTTAATGGGTTTGAGGAAATATGCCTGAATTGAAGGGTCAATATTTGGAAGAACAAGGTAAATCTGACTTTGGGGTAGAAAATTTGTTACAAATTAATAAACATTGAGTCTAACTTTCATATCAGGTACTGTGTTAGTATTGGTAACAGAGAGACAAGGAAAACAGATTCCTGTCTTTAAGATGTTCACAGGAGCATCTGAGATCTTGATTCCTGGCAATTGTCATCAGTTTTGTCTCAAATAAATTTTTAAAAAAATGTTCTACAGGTTTGGATGTTTCTTACACTGACAAGTATATTGGAGCAAACATTTATTGAACACCTGCTCAATAACAGGCACTGTGCCTGGCATTGAGGAGACATAACTTGTGAAATGGTTGGGGTGGAGCATGTGGGGCATAGCAAAACAATGTTTTCAGTATACAAATGTGCTAGAAGAGAACGGGGAAGATGGGGGGTGGGGGGTCGGGAAGTGCTAGCCCAAAGTGGAACTTCCAGTCTAGAAGTTCAGAGAAGTTCAGAGAAGGCTGTCCTGAGGCCTGAGTCCAGTCTCAGAGGATGAATGGGAGTGCAAGCAAAACTGACAGAAGGATGTAAGGGGAAAAATGCTCATAGTTAATTAATGTAGACTTAGGGAAGGTGAGAAGTATTAAGTAAGAAACAGAACGGAAAGCCACTCTACCTTACTGATACTGGTTAAACAATGGAGACAGCTAAAATGGGAGCAGATTCTTAAAGGCCCCGTTTTCTACCTTGCTGCTGCATGTTCTTGGCTACTTGTTTAAAAAATATTTTTTAAATTTATCTTTATTGTTGAAAGTATTATAGATGTCCTCCTATTTCCCCCATTGATCCCTTCTAGCCCATACCTGCCACCCACCTCAGGCCTTCACCACACTTTTGTCTGTATTCATGGGTTTTACATATATGCATATACTGGTAAGTTATTTGGTTGATCTCTTTCCACCCGCGCCCTCCCTCTGAGATTCAACAATCTGTTCCATGCTTCTATGTCTCTGGTTCTATTTTGTTCAACAGTTTATTTTGTTCATTAGATTCACATATGAATGAGAACATGTGATACTTGTCTTTCTCTGACTGGCTTATTTTGCTTAGCATAATACTCTCCAGGTCCCTTTAGGCTGTTTCAAAGATTAAGAGATCCTTCTTCTTTTTTTTTTTTTTCCTTTTGGCTGCTTTTGGTCATTCCAAAGGTACATTACAGAAGAGCAGGAAATGTCAACCACAGATGGCCTTTCTTGTCAGGAAAGTCACATTTTTCTCACTTGCTATGTCTTGGTACCTCTTCCTCCCATCCAGTGTAAGGCCAAGAATATGGTTAATAAATACTTTAAAAGAATAAAAAGGACATTCATATGACATTGAAGGTCCAAAGAAAATATCAGGAGCCTATTTCTATTCTTGTCTTGAAACCTTCCTTTGACCTACACATACCACAACCTGGAGCACAAAGCTTCACATGGATACACACAAACACAGCCCGCATTTGCATGTACCCACACACACTGACAATATCATACATGCACATGCACACAAACACATGTTTACACACTGGGAAAGCCTAGAATTCCACCACTGGCTTCTGCTGCTTTCTGTATTCTGTGGAGTTTGGATAAGGTTATTGTATGAAGTTGAGTTTAATGGCTCACTCCCCACCACCCCCCAATTAGCACCTTGCTTCTAGATTTGTGTCAGTTGTCCCTAGAAATCCCCATTCTTGGGGTCTGAACACTCATAGGAAAGACAGCCAAACAAAACAACCTATTCCCTTCACCTCTTCAACACTAAGTTCCTTTTTGTGGAGAGTTTTTGTTTTCTCTGTTTGTCTTTAATCATAGGGAAAATGAAAGGAACACAAGAACAAAATAGATGCACTGACACTGGCTTGCGAAAATGCAGATCTTTGTTCTTTTTATGCTTGATAGAGAACTGAGCCTAGGGTGTCTAACTATTTCAGATTTTGAGTTTTTGCTTTATAGCTTTGGCCAAATTGCAATGATTGCATATCAAACTGACAGCCTAATATCCATTACTTTAGGGAGCATTCTGCATGACTATCAGGGGACAATTCATTTAGAATCCAATTCTCTGGTTAGGATAACTTTAACAATGGGAGTCACAAAGCACCTTTCACATGCCCAGGATTTACAGCAAGTGAGACTGGTGAATTTGACATGTTTTATGATGATCAATAATACAATTTAGATACTTGCTGTATTTCAAACACAGTGGAACAATATTAATTCAAACCATAAACAGCACTAAAGAAATTTAAATGTCAAAGTTTTTGAAATGAGACATGAATGGATCAGATTACTCTCTTCTCACATACCAAGCAGCATTTTAGCTATTTTTAATTAGAACAAACTAAAAATAGCTCTTTATCTTTATGAGCTAGAGATGTGGTTGACATTTTGCTAAACCTTTTTGAAAATATGAAGCTTATTAATAAGTTATGTTAATTGCTTGGGAAAAAAGAAATTAAATGCTCAGACTTTGAGCTGACCTAATTTAGAGGTCCAAGTCAAAGAGAAAGTTAATGGAAAGCAACTAGAATTGGAAAAACATGGGCTTTGTCACTCTGTAATAATCTCAACAATAAAGATTTTTTAAAATGCCATACAATGGGTAGCTTATAAACAAGAGAAATTTATTTATCACACTTATGGAGGTTGGGAAGTCCAAGATCAAGGTGCTAGCAGGTTCAGGGTCTAGTGAGGGCCTACTTCCTGGGTCATAGACTGCTATCTTCTCACTGAGTGCTCATATGAAGGAAGTGGGTAAAGAAGCTCTCTGTGGTCTCCCTTATAAGGACACTAATCGCATCCATGAGGGCTCCATCCTCATGATCCAACTCAAAAGCCCCACCTGATTAGGTTTCCACATATGAATTTTTGGGGAACACAAATGTGCACATACCATAGCACCACCAAACAGCTATGTAGTTTTGAGAGTCTCCTAACCTCTTTTTGCCTTAGCTTCCTTCTCTATGAAATAGTGATAGAGGATCTCAACCTCATGGGGCCATTGCTATAAATTGGGGAGATAATTCTTGTGGAAGTTCCCAGCACACTTCCTAGCACACAGCTCCCACTTTATTCAAGAAGTCAAGGGCAAATTCACCATTTTTAGAGGCTGAAGATCCTGCAGTCTGGGAATTAATGAGCTGGTGCACCAAAGATGGGACAGAACTAAGGTTGGAAACACAGACCTGGCAAATGATACTGGAGAATTCCCTAAAAAAGACCAAGTACCTGGGAGAAGACTGATTATAGGGTATTTCAGAAAAGAACACAAATGACAAAGTATTAAACTGCAACTGTTGTGGGAAGTAGTCTTTAGGGAGCCTTTACTTAGAGTGTTAATATAGGTAGGAAAGTGGCAGTATAAATCCCACAAGCATAAAGGTATGAAGGCTAATGGCCATATGCAATGTTAGGACATATTTCAGATACCTGGTAAGTCTAGGGACATATTTGAAAGGATCAGCCATTACTCATAAACATAATCAAGATAATCCTGTCATTACTCAAGTTCACAATGCTCAAGCACTTTAGCAATTATGTATAGAGACTCTAAGAATTACTTTGCCCTGTCTGGCAGCTCAGTGGTTAGAGTGTTGGTCTGCACACTGAAGTGTCATGGGTTTGATTCCAGTCAAGGGCACGTACATGGGTTGCAGGTTTGATCCTGCTCTGGTTGGGGTACCTGTGGGAGGCAACCAATTGATGTGTCCCACATCAATGTTTCTCTCTCTCTCTCTCTCTCTCTCTCTCTCTCTCTCTCTCTCTCTCTCTCTCTCTTCCCCTCTCTTTCCCTCCCCCCACGTCTTTCTTCCCCAGCCCCCTCCCTCTCTTTCTAATGGAAAAATATCCTTAGATGAGGATTAACAACAACAAAAGAATCATGTTTCCTGTGTCTGGTACCTAATACTGTGTGAAAAGCAGGGAACAGGCCAGGATTGGGTGGTGAATGGATGAAATGGAACTAAGGATTTGTTCTTTGTTTCTCCACTAATACCAATAACAACCTGTAGCATTTAATGAGAAATGCTATATAGCAGGTGACCTTCCCAACAACATTCTGTGGAAGTTACTATTATAATACCCATATTCCATACTATAGGTTAGAAACCTGAGGCTTTGGGGTTTAAAGTGACTTAGCCAAATTCACAAAGCCAGTAAGCAGTCCACTTAAAAGTGAACCTAGTTGGACACTGTTCTTAATGACTACATCATGCTACTAATATACCATACCTCAAACAAAATCCATCTCTGTCATTGTGGAAATAAATCTTCATTTTTTGTCTTCTTTTTCTCCTTCCTCTATTCTGCTCTTCTCAGTCTAAGCTTTCCTTAAGTTGGTTATTCTTTCTGTTAGTCTTCTCGCTTCTATTCCTAATCCAACCTATTGGGACAGACCTTGAAAGTATAATACTTTAAACTGTGCGACCTTGGGCTACAAACTTCTTCAAGTCCTTCCCTCATCCATAAACTTAATATAATATAACATAGTTCTTTTTTTGAGGATTATATACAATATGTACAAGTCCCCAGCATTTTGACAATAAATGTGAAAGTCCTGAGAATTTTGTAGTAGTCATCAAATATATAGTCTCTCCACTCATTGATATCTTTCAGGGATTTGAATTCTAGCTCCATCACTTACCAACTAAGACCTAGGGCAAGTTGCTTAGCTCTTCTGTGCCTCAGTTTCCCAATCCATAAAATTGGAATAATAATAGCACCTACCACATAGGGTCGTTGTAAGATTAAAAGAGATGTAAAGTGTCTAATAGTGCCTTGCCTACAGAAAGTTTTCAGTAAATGTTAGCTCTTATTTTTAATATCCATAGGCATCCAGGGTATGCTAAATTCCTGAATATTCTTTACTCCCTCACTGTTCCTTAAGGGATACTGATGTATTAACTGTAATCACAAGTATAGCCTTCCCAAGCAAAATTCTATTCTAGGACCCTAAATTTCTTCAACTATAAAATGGGAATAATTATAGCATCTCCTTCACTGTAATATTCATGAGGATTAAGTGCAATAAAACTTGTAAAGCACTTAGCAGTGTGTGGCATGGTAAATTTTCAATAAATGTTAGCTGCTGTGATTATTCATCTGGCCAACACATGTTTATTAAGCACTTTCTATACACCTGGTACTGTTGTAGGTACTAGGGATACAGTGGTGAACTCTAACATCATAGATATTACATTCTAATAGGGAATAGAGATGTAGTGCTAATTGCTATGAAGAAAAATGGAAAAAGATAGGATAGTCAGGTAACTACTGTCTGAGGACCTTAAAGGTATATAACATTGAAGTATGTTGATGAAGGGACAAAGAAAGAACTGGTTAGGCAGATCACAGTCTTTACCATTTGTGTGGGGTGCTGCATTTGAAGCTTACAATGGCATATAATAAAAAAAGTCTGGGTAGTGCTGAGTACAACTTAGCCAACTGTAGCATCATTTGGCAGCAAGCCCCATTGACAATTAACCAGAGTCAGCAGTGAGGCAAAGAGAGATAATGTATTTTCTTTGTGAAAGTCTGAAGATGTATCAGACTCTAATTGTTTTTTTTCTTGTTCTGGACAAACTGGTCCAAATATTCACATTTTTAAACCTCATAAAACTAGTTATTACCCTTTATTAGCCTCCAGAATGAGGACTAGATTGCTTCCTAGAGGTTTCATGAAATGTGTGGATCTTTATGGAACCTCATTTATTCTTTGCATAAAACATACTGATGGTGCTTTCAAAAAATGTAAGTAATAGCTAGCTAATAAACATCCTTATGCTGTAATGATGCCTGTTGAGTGGTAGATTTGAAAATAACTAGTCTCTTATTTTAGCGATACTTTTCTATTCAACCCGACAAAAGCAGCCTTATTACTAAATATACTCTATGGATTCATGTAGAGTCATTAATTTCTGCCTTATATTAGAAGGGCTAAATACTTGTAGAGCAGCCCACTGTGTCAAAGAGATTACTGCAAGACCAGAAATATAGTTAAAGACACTCAAAATTTAAACTGGACTTGTATTTGATAGCTTCTTTGGGATTTTACAAGAGAAAAGTACTGACAATTTGGGGAGAGTGACAATGAGGATAAATGATTATCTTGATGACATTCAGTAGTAACAACTCAATTGGATCACTCTTTTACATCAAGCTTAACTATCATTCAGATAATGAGCGTTGAGTGGCTAAGGTGTCACTAAAGTGCCATTCAACCACTCATATCTCAGGTATTTAAAATTCACCAAGAAAATCTCAGCATTTTGATAGAACAAGAAAGAATAGTGACATTGAGTTTGACATTTAAGGCAATTGAGTAACAAGGATACATTGACAAATGAACAGAACAGTATGATAACATTTCACTGGGAGGCAATATTAAGGCAGACTTGCAGGCAGTTAGACAAAAATCTTGTCAGATAACTGGGCCCCGGTTATTAGGAATTATGAATTAGGTCCTGAATCTCAGAAGAGGATCTAGAAATAATTATATTTTAAGTAACAAGATATGGCATACTTACAAAATGCCTATGCTCTGCCAGATACTGGACTAGACCCTTCTGAAATGTTAGCCTTTCCCTGTGGAAGCTCTCTACCCACAGGGAAAGGCAGATAAATAATTTAGTAAATTAAGTCCTATGATAGAACAGTACTGTGGAAACACATAAGAGTGAAGCTAAAGCAAAACTGGGGGCAAAATGGCTAAGCTGATGTCTGATGGGCAGGAATTAGTGAAGAAAAGGATAGGTAAGGGAGATCCAAAATTCTGGAGGTCTTGGCTTAATATCTAAGTGGTTTCAGGGTGGTGGTTACAAGGTGAACCATTCTGGGCTGGTGGTTATCTAAGTCTGTATGCACAGCTTTTCCTTGTCCTCAGATATTATGCCAACCATTTCTCTTTCTGTGAATGATCAAACCATTGTTTGCTTGTACTGACAACTTACTTGATGAACCTACTGCCCATACTTTTAATTAAAATCAAATCAATTTCTAATTTCTCTCTTTTATGAATTTTTTCTCTCTTATTGCCCTATGATTTTGACAACTAAAGAGATTGGGAATATTACACTATAGAATAAACCACTTTGGGGTTTACCTCTTTTGTTTTCTTGTGGTGTCACTGAACTTGTTCCTTTATTCCTTATAATTCTAAAAACTTAAATTTAGAACTAAAACTTATTGGATTCAGAGTAAACATTTTTTCATAGGACTTTCTCATAGATGATGTAGTGTGTTGCATATCACATCACACTGAGAGACATACAACGTATGGTTGACTCTGTATTAGTGAAAGAATCACTAATTAATGTGATGACTGGGTAAAGATGATGACTTCCTGCTTGCTCTATTGCAAAATTAACCTTTTCTTTTTTCAGCTAGCAAATAATCCATGGGGGTGATAATTTGGAGCTATGTGAATATGAAGTTCCTCATCAACGTGTCACTTAAAGTTTTTATTTTCCTTAGTGGCCCTTGCCAAGTCCATGATTTTAATGACAGTTTCATTGCTATCGATTAACTTTTTGAAATCTTTACTTGGTTATGGAGTTTATGAACTTGCTGTATTAGGTTATATATGCATACAATTAAATAGTTTTTCCATTTAGCTGATAAGCCAACCATATCTTTTCATCACTATTGGTTGTACTAAATCCAGTGGTAATTGGTAAAGCTATAGTCATTAAGTGATTTTCAATAGGGTTGGAGTTACCTTTTGGGTATAATTTTCAATAAGTGATGTTATTGAGATAGGGGTAGGAGAGGAAGCCAAAAGTAATGAATTTCCAATTCTGGAAAAGTTTCTTATTTAAGGAATGTGGCAGGATAAACAATGTAGAAATTTTGGTCAGAATTAGACCAGCATGAGATTCATGCTTAGTCTGAGAGTGTGGCTAAGCCATGAGTCACAAACTGAAGTGCCTATAGAGACTGAGAAGTACAGTGAAGGAAGCAAGCCAGGTGTAAGGATTAAAAAGGATTGGTGATGTTTATGAAAGAAATAAAGTTCCTATGTCCTATCTAAATATAGCTTCTATTATTTAGCCTATGTTTATACTTACTAAGGTCAGAAACTAAGTGGATAGGTTGGGGGTTGGGCGTGCCTACATTATATAGAGAAGGGATTCATAACCCAGGAGCTAGATATTGCCTGATAACCAAGGATACTTATTAATCAACTCTGATTGTCAGCAAAGCCTGTTTTCTAATTTGATTTGAAGTTCTTTAAATGCAGGCATCTTATCTTTATATCTACAACTTCTTACACATTACCCTCTGTACACTAGGTCCTGAATAAAGGGACAGTTATGATAAAGATGGCGATGATTGTTTCTACCCAATCAAAATCAAGGTAAGTTATTTTATGTTCTCATCACAGATAATTAAGAATGATGAATTTTCCACATAGCATAAAGCACTACAAAGCTAATCTGGGAACTGATTTTTCCATTTAATGTTATTTTCAACAAAGCATTCATAAAATTCATGGCTGCAGCTGTTCCACATTATTATGTTCTCTCTTGCAATTTTTCTTAAATAAAAGCCATTCCTCATTTTTATGTTGTAATGTTTTAGAAAGTAATGAATGATTAAGGTAATCAGAAATACATGGAATTGGGGTAAGGTACCTACATATATATTTTTAGTCATATTTGGAGAATAGTACTTAAATGATAAGGCACTAACTCTATCAGGGAAATTTATATTGTATGACTGGTCCAGCTCCATTTTCTAGAAAAATAAGTTCTTAAATATGTACTATCTATCATCTGACTTCCAAAGTCACAAATCTAAATTAGATATGGGATTTTTTTATTGTTTCATTTTCTCCCAAGAGTTCTCTCCCCCCCTCTCTCTCTCTGCCAACTTAAGGACAAAGGACATAAAAGGAGGAGTCTAAATATGTCTAAATATAAGTGTTCAAGGCAAATTATGTATTTACAAAGTTGGCTAGGAATGACTGGACAGTTTAAGCGAGGAGTTCATTAACCCAAAGAAGTGAATGTTTAATAATAATATTTTAGCAGAAAGATGTTTCATTAATAATGCCATTTACTAAATGTATTCTATGTTCTAAGTATTATAATAGGTAGTTTTAGTACCAAGTATCAGGTTATTGTCTCTAATTTTAAAAAAACCTGGCAAGGAAAGTAGTATTAGCCCCACATACAGAGGAGGAAACTGAGACTCATACAGTTTAAGTAAATTGTCCAGTGACAAACATCTAGTAAGTACTGGAACTGGGATTAGTACATTTGTCTTTAGCAAAGCTTACATTCTTGTTTTATCCCTTCCCATCACTGTTATATAACAGCCCTGAAAAAAAAATAAGGCACCTCTATCCATGTTATATAGTAACTAGAGGCCTGGTGTTCAAAAATTTGTGCACTCAGCGGGGGGGGGGGGGGGTCCCTCAGCCCGGCCTGTGCCCTCTTGTAGTCTGGGACCTCTTGGGGGATGTCCACCTGCTGGCTTAGGCCCACTCCCCAGGGGAATGGGCCTAAGCTGACAGTCAGACATCCCTCTGGCAGACTGGGAGCCCTTGGGGGATGTCCACTTGCCAGCAGGGAGCAGCCCTAAGCTGCAATCAGACAACCTTAGCACTGCTGAGGAGGCAGGAGAGGCTCCTGCCACCACTGCTGTGCTGGCAGCCGTCAGCCTGGCTTGTGGCTGAGCAGAGCTCCCCCTGTGAAAGTGCACTGACCACCACGGGGAAGCTTCTGCATTGGGCATCTGGCCCCTGGTGGTCAGTGTGTGTCATAGTGACCAGTCATTCCCAGTCATTCTGCTGTTAGGGTCAATTTGCATATTACCCTTTTATTGTATAGGATATAGGCCTGGTGCATGGGTGGGGGCCAGCTGGTTTGCCCTGAAGGGTGTCCCAGATGAGGTTGGGGGTCCCGCTAGGATGCCTGGCCAGCCTGGGTGAGGGGTTGATGGGTGTTTGCAGGCTGGCCACACCTCCTTCAAGGTGGGGGTCCCCACTGGGTTGCTTGGTCAGCCTGGGTGAGGGGCTGATGGCTGTTTGCAGGCTGGCCAAACCCCCCAGCAGGGACACTCACCCCATGGGGGTGTGGCCAGCCTGAGTGAGGGGCTGAGGGCTGTTTTCAGGCTGCTCACAGCCCCTTCAGGGTGGGGGGGTCCCGCTGAGGTGCCTGGCCAACCTGGGTGAGGGGCTGATGGCCATTTTCTGGCTGGCCATGCCCCCCAGCGACCCAAGCTCCCAGCCTCTCCTTTGTGGGCTGGAAGCAGGTATCTGGGATTTATTTATCTTCTAAAATTGAAACTTTGTAGCCTTGAGCGGAGCCCAGGGCCAGCCTGGGCAGGCTGAAAGCTTGGCTTCCTCCATCGCTGGGGGCAACTCAAGCCTCCTGCTGGCTCCAGCTCCATAGCCGCCACCATCTTAATTGGGTTAATTTGCATACTTGCTCCTGATTGGCTGGTGGGCATGGCTTGTGGATGTAGCAGAGTGACAGAGTGATGGAGTGATGGTTAATTTGCATCTTTCTCTTTTATTAGTGTATATATTGCCCTTAACTTTCAATCAAAATATATATGTTTTGCCTTGGGAATGGCATGGCATGTAAACAGAATACCCTCAGATCCCAGTAGTTTAATAAAGGAAAAGCAAAATCCTTGTTTTTTAATTGACTTTGGTTAGTTGACTAGATGATTCTCTATTTGTTGTTTTCATGGAGGGGTGGATTGAAGAGTAGGAGACTTAACCAATGTCCTGGGTCAAGAGGAATGTAGTTACCTTCAGTTCACAGCTACATGTGTGTGTGTTTTCCATTAACACCACAAAAATGCCTTCTCTTGAGTTCCTGCTGTTCTTGGACACTGCTAAGAAAGTTGTCTGCATTGACTGTCAGCTGGCCAGACAAACATCAGACCTGGTAGTACCTGGGTGGGATGCTGGTGGTTGTTTAAAGAATGTATAAGAGATACTAAGGACATGGACTGCAAGTTTAGCCCTTCCTTGTGTGTGGTTAACAAAATATGATTTCTTAGGTCAAGTATGGGCAGAATATTCCCATGAAACTCCTAGACAGTGGAATAATCATCTACATAGAAGCCCTTTGCAGTACAATTGTTATTTCTGTTCTGGTCTCCTCAGATCCTGCCTCCTCTCTCTATACCTCACTAACATCATCACTCATTATACCAATACCTTGCTCCACCTCCTCCCAGTTTAGGGATTTTCTTTTGGCTCTTAGAGGGTAGTCCTCACTTTCAAAAGCCCTGTTGATTATGTGCAAACTCCTGTCCATGCCTGGAGTTTTCTCTCTTTTTTTTCTAGGATCTCTAAAGACAAATCTAGATTTTGTTTCTACTTTCTGTCACATTCCTCACATGAAGCAGTGACCACAGAACCGCCTTGCTATTTGAAGCATGCATGTTTAATGGACTGGTGGTTCTGAATGACTGGAAGAAAGAAGCTATGGTTAACATTTCAAAATATTATACTACCACTTATCTATATTCTTACCTATATTGTGATAGGCTAAGCAGGCCTATCTTTCCTTGATCACATGAGCCTGCATTCTATGGTTCATGTAATTTTATTCAGGTTAATTCTGTGATACCCTCTCTAAACTATTGGTGGGAATATAAAATGATGAAACTGCAATGGAAAACAGTATGGAAGCTCCTCAAAATATTAAAACAACCATGTGGTCCAGCAATCCCATTTCTAGGTATATATCAAAACTACTTGAAATCAGGATCTCAAAGAGATTTTAACACACCATTTTCATTGCAACATTATTCACAATTGCCAAGATATGGCAATAGCCTAAACATCCATCAACAGGTGAATGGGTAAAGAAAATGAACATGGAGAATAGGGTAGTGCAGTCCTGGGTGCGGGGGAGTAGGAGCTGAGTGGGGGGGGGGGTAAAAAAGGTAGAAATGGGGGACATCTGTAATACTGTCAACAATAAAAATATACATTTTAAAAAACTCAAAAAATGATCTACCTAGACAAGTAAATATGGATAAGTAATTTTTTTCTAAGCTTCAGTTTTCTCATATATAAAAGAGAAATATAATAATGCCTTTAGAAAATTTGTCTAGTGAATATAATCCTATAAAATAAAAGCCTAATATGCTAAGTGTCTGACTGACTGTTTGACCAGTCACTATGATACGCACTGACCACCAGGTAGGTTAGCTTGCTGCTGGGATCTGGCTGATTGGGACTGGGTGAGACAGGCCAGACACGCCTGGAACCCTCCTCCAGTCCCTCCCTGGCCCCGATCGTGCACCAGGTGGGGTTCCTTGGCCTGGCTTGTATCCTCTCACAATCCCGGACCCCTCGGGGGATGTCAGAGAGCCGATTTTGACCCTATCCCCGCAGGCCAAGGCCAAGGGCCCCCACCAGTGCATGAATCTGTGCACCAGGCCTCTAGTTCTATATAAAATCTAAAATTAGAATTGATCTTAAATCAAGAAACAATCACCCCAAATAGCTAAACTTTCTACATTTTTAAAAAGTAAATATTAAATAAAATTTGGGTTAAGAGCAATCCATTTAGTTTTAAAAGTTCATGATGTGAGATTAACGTGCTATAATAAAAGTTCGTTTAAGTCTCACTCTTTAAAAAAAGAAAATGGGGTGTATACACATAATGGAATATTATTTAGCCTTAAAAAGAAGGGCATTCCACATTATGCAACACATGGATGAACCTTGAGGACATTATGTTAAGTGAAATAAGGTCACCACAGAAGGACAAAGACATCATGATTCACTTATATAAAGTATCTGAAGGAGTCAAATTCTTAGAAACAGAGAGTAGAATGGTGGTTGCCAGGGTATGGGAGGAAGGAGTAAACAGGAAGTTGCTGTTCCATAGATATGAAGTTTCAGTGAAGCTAGATGAATAAAATCTACATATCTCTAATATAGCATGGTGCCTATAATTAATAATAGTGTATTGTACACTTAAAAATCTGTTAAGAGCATACATCTCATGTTAAGTGTTCTTTTTTTAAAAAAAATATATATTTTCTTGATTTTTTACAGAGAGGAAGGGAGAGAGATAGAGAGTTAGAAACATCGATGAGAGAGAAACATCGATCAGCTGCCTCCTGCACATCTCCTACTAGGGATGTGCCCACAACCAAGGTACATTCCCTTGACCGGAATCGAACCTGGGACCTTTCAGTCCAAAGGCCGATGCTCTATCCATTGAGCCAAACCGGTTTCAGCGTCATATTAAGTGTTCTTACCACAGTAAAATAAAAATAAAAAAATTAACATTATGCTGAGTGAAAGATGCCAGGCACAGAAAAGAGCACATTGTACAGTTTCATTTATATGAAGTTCTAAAACAAAGTAAACTAGTTTGTGGTGAAATCAGAACAATATTTCTCTTATTGGGGAGGGGTGATGAGGTTGGGACATCACAGAACTTTCTGGCTTGATAGCAATGTTCTATATTTTGATAGAGCTATAGGTTACACAGTTGTTTGCATTTTTCAAAGCTGACTGAAGTGTATACTTAGGATTAATACATTTTGGGATATGTAAATTACACTTCAAAAAAATAACCAGAACAATTATTTAGAGGATGACATTAACAGCTTAATGTGAATTAATTTAATCATATAAAGCACATAAGGCTAAAAAACTTCTTATCCCCAGAAAGTCTCTTTTACAGCAGACCTGACAGATGATTTCCAGAGTCATCTTGGATATTTAAAGATTTTGACAAGTCATTACCATAAGGTATATGTACACTATAAAATTGTATAACTGTAGTATATTCAATTTAATTTCATATATTCATATTTAAAATTATATTGGATATAAATAAAATAGTAAGTAATATTTACTGAGGGTTTTCCAAATACCAGACACTCGTCTAACAGCATAGAAGAGTCTGTTTTTGTACTTTTTATAAAATATGAAACCATATTGGAAAAGAAAAATTAATCTATCAAAAAGTACTAAAAATAATAATTGAATTTAGTGAGTTCACAGGTCTTAAGCTCAAATGAACAAAAATGAATTATACAAAACTGCTGGAGGCAAATTCCAGCAGGTCATAATTATGCAAGCAGTTCATTAGAAGGCTGATGAACCTTGGAGTTTAAGCAGGGCTGAAAATCTGAATATTATTACCTGCTGCTGAACAGGTAACCTGATAATCCTTTATTATTTACCAAACCTTACCTTTGATATGTATATCTGCTTTGCTAAAGGGCAAAATGTGTTAATAAAAAGCCATGGGTCCGGATATTCAGGGAGCTTGATCACTAGAGCTAAGTTTCTGTCTGGCTCCCCCAAAATGCCTTCCAAATTTATATTTCTTGTCTAGTCTCTATTCATTTATGCACAGCCCTTCTCCAGATTCCTGAACCCTAGCTGCAGAAATACTGCAGCACAAAACAGACAAATCAATGCTATTAGAAAAATACCTGACACTTTCCAAATATATCTTTCATTTCTTTTTCTTGTCTTATTGCATTCTCTAAGACATCAAGTACAGAGTTGAATAGAAGTGCTAAGAGTGGATAGCCTTACATTCTGATTTTTGGGAAAACCATTTAGTATTTCACTAGTAAGTATGATGTTAGCTGTAGGTTTTTTATAGATGTACTTTTAAAAATTATTTTCAAGGATTCTTCTTTCTTAACCTTCTTTTAATGTTTTTTTAATTTGATGAGAGAGAGAGAGAGAGAGAGAGAGAGAGAGAGAGAGAGAGAGAGAGGATTTGTTGTTCTGCTTATTTATGCATTCATTGGTTCCTTCTCATATGTGCCCTGACTGAGGATGGAACCCACAACCTTAGTGTATCCAGACAACACTATACCCAGTTAAGCTACCCGACCAGGTGATATCATTTACACAACAGCTCAGCCATTTGTAGATGTCTTTTCTAATGAGTATATTTTATTGTGTATGGATGTTACATTTCTGACAAATTCTTTTTCTGCATGTACTGAGATGGTCATATGATTTTTCTTCTTACTTTCTTCATACTGTGACTTAAATTGATTGATACACAAATATTGAACCAGTTTTGTAATCTTGTAATAAGCTCCATTTTATGATTACACATTATCCTTTTTATGAATAGCCAAATTCAGTTTTCTAGTACAGTTTTGTGCCACATAATGATGTTTTAATCAACAATAGGCCACATATACGGCAGTAGTCCCATAAAATTATACTGGAGTTAAAAATTCCTATGGCTTAATGATGATGTAGTTGTCATAAGGTTGTAGAAAAATTCATTACTCATGTGTTTTTGGTGATGTAGGTATAAACAAATTTACTGTGCTGCCAGCTATATAAAAGTGTAGTACATATGGTTATGTACAGTACATATTGCTTGATAATGATAATAAATGACTGTTACTGGTTTATATATATATACTATACAGTACTTTTCATTATTATTTTAGAGTGTACTCTTTCCTACTTATAAAAAAGTTTGCTATAAGACTATGTCATGTTACACCTGCATCAGCCTCATACATGCCATGTTTAAACACCTCTTGATTGCATCTTTTTCTATTGTGCTTGATTTAGTTTCCTGTTTTTTTATACAGTAACATGGTATTCAGGCTTATAGCCTACTAGTGGCCTGGTGCATGAAATTCATGCACATTACAAGGGGATTAATGAGCTGATTCTCACAGCCAGTTGGCCTGGAGGTCAAATCCCCCCAGTGTTACCTACAACAATAAAGGCTTAACTACAGCAAGACTGTGCACAAAGACCACAAGGGGGTGCACCAAGAAAGCATAAAAAATGCGGAAACAAAGAAACAGGACACAAATGACAGAAATGGAGGAAAGCAAACTGCTGGATATAGAGTCAAAACCACACTTTTAAGGTGTTTCAAGAACTATCTAGAAGCCGCCGATAAATTTAGTAAGGCCCTCTAAAAGACTGGTGAGACCGCCGATAAATGTAGTGAGATCCTCAAGAAATCTAGTGAGACCCTCAATGTTGTGATAAAGGACCAACTAGAAATTAAGCATACAGTGACTGAAATAAAGAATATTATACAGACTCCCAACAGCAGACTAGAGGATCGCAAGAATCAAGTCAAAGATTTGAAATACGAAGAAGCAAAAAACACCCAACCAGAAAAGCAAAATGAAAAAAGAATCCAAAAATACGAAGATAGTGTAAGGAGCCTCTGGGACAGCTTCAAGCGTACCAACATCAGAATTATAGGGGTGCCAGAAGAGAGAGAGCAAGATATTGAAAACCTATTTGAAGAAATAATGACAGAAAACTTCCCCTACCTGGTGAAAGAAATAGACTTACAAGTCCAGGAAGCGCAGAGAACCCCAAACAAAAGGAATCCAAAGAGGACCACACCAAGACACATCATAATTAAAATGCTAAGAGCAAAAGACAAAGAGAGAATCTTAAAAGCAGCAAGAGAAAGAAACTCAGTTACCTGCAAGGGAGTACCCATACGACTGTCAGCTGAGTTCTCAACAGAAACTTTGCAGGCCAGAAGGGAGTGGCAAGAAATACTCAAAGTGATGAATGCCAAGAACCTACAACCAAGATTACTTTATCCAGCAAAGCTATCATTCAGAATTGAAGGTCAGATAAAGAGCTTCACAGATAAGGAAAAGCTAAAGGAGTTCATCACCACCAAACCAGTATCATATGAAATGCTGAAAGGTATCCTTTAAGAAGAGGAAGAAGAAGAAAAAGGTAAAGATACAAATTATGAACAACAAATACACATCTATCAACAAGTGAATCTAAAAATCAAGGGAATACATAATCTGATGAACAGAATGAACTGGTGATTATAATAGAATCAGGGATATAGAAAGGGAATGGACTTACTATTCTTGGGGGGAAAAGGGGTGTGGGGGATGCGGGAAGAGACTGGACAAAAATCACACACCTATGAATGAGGACAGTGGGTGGGGAGTAAGAGCGGAGGGTGGGGTGGGAACTGGGTGGAGGGGAGTTGTGGGGTGGGAAAAAGAGGAACAACTGTAATAATCTGAACAATAAATATTTAATTTAAAAAAGGGGGATTAATTACAGGAAATATTTTAACATTGATACTTGCCCTTTTTCTATAATAGAAGTGTCAGAGATGAAATAAAATTAATAAAATGTATATGAAAATCTTCTTTCTGTCAGTCTAGGGCATGCCGCAGGACCCAGAGCCAACTCCCCGCCCACCTGCAGCACCTCAAAATTGCGCGAGACCCAGACCCAGCTGGCCCCACCCTCATTGGGTGAGATCCAGACCCGGCCAGCCCCACCCTTGTCAAGCCCTGCTGGGCAGGGGGTGCAGCCTCAGGTCCCCCGACCCAGCGCTGGGAGAGGGGTGCAGCCTCAGGTCCCCCAGCATACCCACAGGTTCCCTGGCCAGGCACCGGGGTGGGGGGCATAGCCTGAGATCTCTCATCCCAGTGCCAGGGAAGGCAGTGTGGCCTGAGGTCCTCTAGCCTGGCGCTGGGGCAGGGGGCATGGCCTGAGGTCCCTGAGCCCGGGCCAGGGTGGGGGGCACACCTTGAGTTCCCCTGTCAAGCCCCACCAGGTGGGGGGCATGGTCTGAGATCTCCATCAAGCCCTGCAGGGCGGGGGGGGAGGGTGCAGCCTTGGGTCCTCCTGCCTGGTGCTGGGAGGGGGTGTGCAGCCTCAGGTCCCCCATCAAGCCCTGCCAGGTGGGGGGCGCAGCCTCAGGGCCCCTGTCAAACCCTGCTAGGCGGGGGGTGCAGCCTGAGGTCACCCAGCTCAGCACTGGGGTGTGGGGTGCACCTTGAGGTCTCCCATCAAGTCCTGCTGGGCGGGGGGTGTGGCCTGAGGTCCCTCGTCAAGCCCTGCTGGGCACGGGGCACGGCCTGAGGTCCCCTGGCCTGGCGCTGGGACTGGAGTTGTGGCCTGATGTCCCCTGTCAAGCCCCACTGGATGGGGAGCCCAGTGCCATGCAGCCTCAGGTCCCTGCTGATTGTTCATCAAGGCTTGTTATGGGAACTCAGCCTCCACTGTGGGTGCAGCCATCTTGGCTGTTATGGCATGATGGTCAATTTGCATATTCACTCTTTATTAGATAAGATGAGCAATAGGCTGTACATAGGATTTAGGTGTGTAGAAGGCTAGACCATTTAGGGTTGTGTAAATGATATTGCCTAACAATGCATTTCTCAGAATGTATCCCAGTGTTAATGGTGCATGATTGTACTTTTAAAGAACTTTTTCTATGTTCATGATAGCATTAATGAATAGGGTTTTTTGTAATAGCTTAGTCTAATTTTGGTACAAGGGTAAGGTGGGCCTCATAGAATGAATCAGGAAGCATTCCTTTCTCTAGTCTCTGAGTATTTGTGTAAATTTGATATTACTTATTTTTAAATGTATCAAAAAACTCACCAGAGAAGCCATTTGGGCTTGAAGTAATCTTTGAGTAAATGTTTTCATTTATGAATTTAATTACTTTAATAGTTATGAGGTCATTCATTTTCTGTTTATTCTTGTATCAGTGTTCGCAATTAGTATCATGGAATTTGTCAATTTCATCTGATTATTAAATTTACTGCTTAAAATTATTGCTAATATTGTCTAATCACCCTATTACTATCTGTAGGATTTTAGTAACATTCCCTTTTTATTTTGTATTATAATTATATTCTTAATTTTGATTCATTTGAGGTTTGTGTTTAAGCTTTGTTAATGTGAATAAAAAAAAATAGCCCTTATTCTATGTCTCATTTAGTGCTCTTACTAAGGTGTGAACTTTTTAGGTCTCTTCTAAAAACTGCTGGTGCTCTGAGGTCTCTACAATCCAGATCAGAGTTTAGCAAGCTATAACCCCTGGGTCAAATCCAGCTCATGAACTGTTTTGAAACAGCTCGGTAGCTAAAAATTATGTTTACATTTTTATTTTCTTAAATATATTTTTATTGATTTCAGAGAGAGGAAGGGAGAGGGAGAGAGGGAAACATCAATGATGAGAATCATTGATTGGCTGCCTTCTGCATGCCTCCTACTGGAGATCAAGCCCACAACCCACATGTGCCCTGACCGAGAATTGAACCTTGACCTCCTGGTTCATGGGTCAATGCTCCACCATGGAACCACACTGGCTGGGCTGCTTACATTTTTAAAGAGTAGTTTAAAAAACAAAGATTATGGGACAGACACCATATGTAACCCACAAAGCCTAAAATATTTATTATATATCTCTTTAATCAAAGTGTTTGCTGCCCCCTGCCTAGCTGATGAGAACTAGTATCTTTTCAATCATGTGTGCGCTCTGGGAATTATTCAGCTTACAACTTTTTCTATAGGTGTTCTTTGATTAGCCTCAAAGAGTGTTACTCTATATATGGATAACTTCCTATTCAGGCAAATACATAATGGGACTTATGTGCATATTTCTTGGACTCATATACTTGTTTCTTTCTTCTCAATGATTTCTATCCTGTACTGTCTATTCTTCCATATATAACACAGGGGTTTCACATTTTTTGTCTGGTTTTCTAGTTTAACAGTAGGAAGACAAATCCAGTACTAGTTAGTGTCATAAACCAAAGTAAAAGACATCACCACACTAAACAAAGTTTTGACATATTTTATAAAATATTTTTCTATGTTTGTAGTGGAAGAAAAGCTTTTCAATTCAGATTGGTTTGCAAAATTGCTGGACAACCTCTAGTTTTGGAAGATTTTTTTTTTATTGACAGCAACAACAAAAATTTCTTTAGAACTATGGTATTTTAGGTGCTCTGTTGTATTATTTAATTTTCACTGCAACATTCTGAGGTTCAAAGAAGTTAATTTTTTCAGAGTCATGATTTTTGAACAGCAGAACTGGACTGAATCTAGCTTTATTTGATTCCAAAGAGCGAGTTCATATCCAGTTCTTTGTTATAAATTCCAAAACTTTTTTCAATTACAATTTACATTCAATATTATTATCCAGTTCTTAAACACTATACTCAACTGCTTCCCTGTAGCACACTGCAAAACAGCTGTATGAGGGAAGAATTATGGTAACAAGAAAAGGCAGTAAAGCAAGTGAATGCCATCCCCATGCTACCTATCTCATCTTATTGAAAATTTACCTTCCTTTAGAACAGGGGTCCTCAAACTTTTTAAACAAGGGGCCAGTTCACTGTCCCTCAGACGGTTGGAGGACCGGACTATAGTTTAAAAAAAAACTAGTCGGCTGCTAAGCAACCGGCAGCGGCAGCAAAAATACCCGGCGGGCCGGATAAATGTTTTCGGCAGGCCGCATGTGGCCCGCGGGCCATAGTTTGAGGACCCCTGCTTTAGAATATGGCTACTGATTCTTTTCAGCCTTTATTCTAAAAGACAATATCATTATAGAAAAATCAAATTCTGCAATAACAACATTAAGCTGGGGCCCATCAATCTTCAATACCCAGTGATCCTCCAAATTTTCTTTTTTTTTTATTCCTTACCTGAGGATGTGTTTTTTATTCTCTCCAACCAGGGATCTAACCTGCAACCTGTGTTATGTTTCCTGACTGGGAACTGAATCCATAACCTTTTGGTGTTTGGGATTATGCTTCAACAAATTGAGCCATCCAGCCAGGGCTATTCTCCAAATTTGCATTGGCCACTAAAGTGTTATCCCACAGCAAGAAGGACAATTATTCTTCAGCAGTATAAGTGCTTTGGCTTTAGCACTGAGCTATTTTCTGGGCAAAGAGTTTTTGTGAAATAGCCATTGATCGTTACGGTGGTTTTTAGGAGCAGACAGTACCCCAAAAGCTTTCTTTCATTTATAGGATATAATGCAAGTGTTGTATGAACATAACCAGTTCTATAAACTTCAATTCTCAGATCCTTTTAGTAATATGGAAAGGCATCACTAAAATATACAGTTGTTTTAGGTCCTGAAATTCCCTCATCCATCACTGTTTTGGTTTGTGAGTATAAACTCTTTGATGAAATTCAACCATTAGTGTTAATATTTAGCACATAAAAGTGTATCATATTAACAAAAATAATTTAGGATGTTAGTGGAAGGGCAAGGTTGGGGCAGAAAGCAATATAGCTGTAGTCTACAGTTTATTAAGAGATACATAGTATGTGGGCACAGGATTGAATGATTCTCTATGGATGGTAGATTTAGAAATGACTCTGGATTTTCTGAGTGGAAGACAATATACTATAGTATTTAAAAGCTGAGCTTTGGAATCAGGCAGTCCTGATTTAAGTTCCAGCTTTTCCATTTCCTAGGTATAGCTGCTGTGAACTCTGACTGTACTCACAAGCCATCTTAAAATGGCTGCATAAATTGCAATATATTTAATATGTAATGCTTAAACTATTTCTGATTATCCAACCTAGAGAAAAATAGTGATACTACATCAACAAAGAATGAAAATTGGCAACAACAAATGATTTGGGTTATAGGCAAGATGGTAAAGGGACACATTCTGAATCAATATATAGTGGGAACAGCTGATATTTAAACTGGGTGTGGGTACCTACTGGACATAGTCAAAACAAGTTGTGGAGGAGACATTTAATAATTGTAGATCCTTAGATAAGAAATGGGGTCATGATCAGGGTTAAGAAGCAGGGCAGGATTATGGGGAGGCAGGTTTCAAGGGAAACTGATCTTTCCAATCAGAGACCAGGTAACTAAGGCCTTTCCTTCTAAAGTTGGCCTAGTCCTCACCAGCTCAGACACAGAAGCAAATGTTCTGAAAGGTCAGAGGCTATGTCCTCATCTACCTACCATTCCCACATGTTGTTATCTGAGGGTAGTGCTATGTTCTCTTTGGATATTGACTTCCTTTTCAGAGATTAGGATGTGAATTATTAGGAGGTTGTTATGCAGGTTTTGACAAATTCCTGTGTTTGGGTGTAGTAGGGAAGAAACATGATTACATGATTGAATTATGTTTTTGTTACACATCAAATGAAGAAGCTGGTTTTCTCTTTAATTAATTATGGTTTGACTAAGGTCTTATGGAGGGCATTAATGAATAAAAATAGTGATATTTTATTGTCAAAATATCTGAATGTCATATATATATATATATATTTCCAGGGACCAAACTCAGTCAAAGCATAAGCAGGCCCCCTGACTTAAGGAAATGAAAGTAAAAACAATTATAAATATTATTGGTTTCATATTGCTGCTGTAACAAATTGCTGCATGCTTGGTGGCTTAAAATAATTATTTTACATTTCTGGACGTCTTGACATGTCTCACTGGGCTCAAATCAAGGTGTCAGCAAAACTATGTTCCTTCTGGAGAATCTAGGGGAAAATCTGTGCCTTGATTTTCCAGTTTCTAGAGGCTTCCAGCATTCCTTGGTTCATTGTCTTCTAGCAATCACACTACTTTAACCTCTGCTTCTGTTGTCATACCTCCTTCTCTGACTCTCCTGCTTCCCCTCACACTCGCACACACACACACACACACACACACACACACACACACACTCTTATTTTTTTTTTTAAATATATTTTATTGATTTTTTACAGAGAGGAAAGGAGAGAGATAGAGAGTCAGAAACATCGATGAGAGAGGAGAGAAACATCGATCAGCTGCCTCCTGCACATCCCCTACTGGGGATGTGCCCACAACCCAGGTACATGCCCTTGACCGGAATCGAACCTGGGACCTCTCAGTCCGCAGGGCGACGCTCTATCCACTGAGCCAAACCGGTTTTGGCCACACACACTCTTATAATGACTCTTGTGGTTATGTTGAACCCACCCAGATAATCCAGGATAATATCCACATCTCAAGATCCTTAGCTTAATCATACCCACAAAGTCCCTTTTGTTATATAAGGTAACATATCCATAAATTATAGTTATTAGGACTTGGATATCTTGGGGATGGTCATCATTCTGCATACCACAAATAAATTTACTAATTAATTTTTCCTGTCACTACAGGCATACTCTAAAATGTTCTTTTTAAAGCAGATTTTTAGGGGGTTAAAATATTTTTTTTCAAATTTATTTTTATTGTTGAGAGTATTATGGATGTTCCCCATTTTCACCTCTTTTTCTCCCTCCACCTGGTTCCTGCCCCACCCCAGGCCTTCACCACACTATTGTATGTGTCCCTGGTCTATGAATACGTGCATATGTTATTTGGTTAACCTTGTCCTGCCTCCCCTCCCTCTGAGACTTGTCAGTCTGTTCCATACTTCCAGATTTTAAGCTATATTTCACTATTTACTTTTATTGTAAATTCAGAAACATGTTCTCATAGAATATATATAGTATTAGAAAGAACTCCTAGGAATCCTAATATTTTTTACACAG
This sequence comes from Myotis myotis, assembly GCF_014108235.1. NCBI lineage: Eukaryota > Metazoa > Chordata > Mammalia > Chiroptera > Vespertilionidae > Myotis > Myotis myotis. The sequence goes on from NW_023416346.1 coordinate 43,727,254, forward strand.
ACATCTTTCCCTTATCACTGCAATGCAGGTGCATTTGATTTTTCCATTTAAATCCTACAGGCAGTTGGTCAAACAAATAGCTTAGCCATGATCTTTTATCCTTCCTTCAAAAAGCACACATATATTACAATCATCCAGTTATATTCCAATGAAACTTGTTATGCTACCATTTCATGTGTTTAGAGGAACTCTAAATAATATCGGGATACTTTTAAAGACAAGGTAAATAGGCCCTCATTTGTCCAAGACAGTCAAGATGTTATTTTCTCTTCAGATATACTGGACCAGCTACCAATTAATGTTTTTGGATCCTAGTACATAAGTGATTTCCAAAAGGGTCCATCAGAGAATAAAAACATTAAGAGTGTCCTTTGTTAACCAAGGGCATCTGAGGTGCCATTAGACAAAAGCTTATGTATTGAAGGGATCTAGAATATGCTACAGTGGCAAAAGCATACTTTTGAGCTCAACACATTTGAGAATCCATAGCTGCAGGAAGAAATTTTTTCTGAACTCCCTTTATCTTCCTAAAAGCAAAGTCTCCCCATAGAATTTAACTCCCATAAATCACCTGTCTGGGGGTTTCACAACCACAGAAGATTGACTCTTATCACTAAAAATGAGAAGTCAGCACAAGTCAGTACCTGGATAAAAAACCGCCTAAATAGACACTGTCATAAAATTATCATATCACCCATCCATTCTCCTAAGGGCCCATTTATTTTTCCTAAAAGCCATTTGTTCTCACAGAAGGGCCCCTCTGCCCCTCCTCTTCCCCTATTAAAAAATCGTATATGATCTCCAAATTCTAACTGCCTCCTTGAGTTACATTTCTTTGTGAACTCAACATGCATACATACATAATTAAATATGTTTTTTTTTCTCTTTCTAATCCATCTTTTGTCAGATTAATTTACAGGCCTCCAATCACTGAACAAAAGAGAGTAGAGGAAAAGTTTTTCCTCCCTGACGATACCAATTAATGGTTATAGGTATAGTCTTCACTGTGGTATTACAGCCATGCAATTCCAATAACTTTTAAAAATATAATAGAAGAACTATAAGGTAAGGTATTTTATTCTGGCTCATTAAGAGTGAACATGAGAGATATACTCATTTTACCTTTATTATTAAGGGTTTATAGGCAGGATACATGAGTGTGAGGATATATATAGGTGCTCAAGGGTATACTTATTCTCAATGTCAGTGTTTACATAGCTAGGCTGTGCATTAGGGCTATTTTAAGTCTGAGCCTTTAGTATACAATTTCTATGTGTACCGAATCCTATACCTAGAAATATTTATAATCTTATGAGTTAATTATCATCCAATTTGCGTCATTCTTACTAGGCAGTTTCAAATAAACTACAGGTATTTGGTCTTCTGTATGTCCAAGCCATATTTAGTTAGTTGCCCATTACCTTGGAACCAATCACTTATGACTAAACTAGGGGGACAGGGCCCATTTTTTTTATCATGTGATCCGTGGCAATTTGATGCAGAAAGAACTGTTGCAAGAATGAGGCTATTCCTGGCAGAGGATTAAAAGCTTCACAGGCTCTATTTTATTAAATTAAGTATCCTCAAAATGAGTTTGTACCCATTCAATGAATACTTGTTGAAAATTTACAATGGCATTATACTGAGCCCTTGGTTACAGTGTTCTCATGGACTTCAGTCTATGTATTTGTCTAATCTCTGCATTCACAGACTATCAAATACCAGGTGAAAATTATATATTCTGATACTTATTAGCTTTTTTATCTTTGGCAAATCAATTTACTTCTTGGAGCCTTAATCCTTCATTGCTTAAATGTGGGCCAAGTTTGTGAAAGGGCTTATGAATTGCAAAATAACATGCAAATGTATTCTGTTAGTAATCTTCTGGACTCTCTTAACATTAACACCGTTTCTAAATGATGCAAACAATTCAGCCATGCTGTAGTTGACAAGGTATATTTGACCATCCTTGTGATTGACTGTAATAAATTTCATTTTATGCTTGCCGGTCTATTTTGTGTGAGCAGCTTCAGTCCTAGAAGAAATATACACAAACACAGATTCAATGTTCAGAGAGTCTCTGAACATAAAAGTAAAAATGCAAGGTTATGTGAAAATCATGGTAATGAACAGTCTTAGGCACATTGTTTGAAATTCTTTGTGGATAGCACCTTGAAATTCTTTGTGCATAGTACCTTTAAAAAAACCACAACAGATTATGTCCAAAGGGAATAGACTTGAATGAGTGAATTAGAAATGTGATGAAAATTGGGGGAGAGGAAGACAAAAGTGGAAAAAGGAAAGGCTTGTATACTCTCAAAGGTTGCTCAGGGCTGCTTGAGAAAGAAGTAACAGGCAGAAGGTTGGAGTCCCAGAGAGGAAAAAAGCTATTTAGGTTAAGAAAATACTATTCTCTCCAGGTCCTTTATGTTCAAGGTAACTGTAAAAGATTTAACATAGATAATTAATACCTGTCCTGCTTTTACTCATTTTAAGAACAATGTTGGAGTATAAATAAATAAATGTAGAAATTAATACTTATACTCAATACTAGTAGCCTGGTGCACGAAATCCGTGCACATTGAAAGGGAATTAATTAGAGGAACATAATTTGGACTCACTATCTAATATCAATAATATGTGAGCATGAGGCAGTCCGCGTTTGCCAAATAAATGGAATTTACAGATATCATTTAAAAGAGCATTCAGCTTAATATTAAAAACTCTGGCTACCAAGTCAGGTCTGTTTTCAACTTTTTGCCAGCGTTGTAAATTGTTTGCAATATCTGCCCATTTGGGGTTGCATGTCATGGTTATGAATAAATCAGGCTTGCCATACTTTGTTACAATTGCCATAGCATCCTGATATCGCTGCTGCATATTTCTGGGACTAACCTCAGAAGATGATGGAAGTATTATCATTTTACCAATTGGCACATTGTCCTTTTCAGATCTAGATTTGAGATAATCCATCAAACCACTATATTTTTCAACTCTCAACTTAGATTGGTTTGCTTTGATGAAATTTATTCGATTGGCCTCCATTTTTGAATACGAATCCACGATAAATTGTTGAGTTAATTTTCCTGCATTTAAAATAGGATTGAATGTGTCCTGCACAGAGAGATGAAATCCATATACTGCATTTGTGTGACTCATGTCCTTACATTTTGTCTAGTATTATTGTCGATCACACTGTTGTCCCTAAGTCTTAATGCAATATCTGTTCTCCAGCCTTTTTCACCATGTGGAAAAAGAATAGGATACATCATCACATCTAATGTAGGAACAGGATATTGATTTGTTTCATTTTAGTGCTGCAGCCACCGTCACCTTCTGGGGTGCTTGACACCTGTGTATGCAAATTAACTGCCATCTTTGTCAGATAATTTGCATAGTCACTCGGATTGGCTGGTGGGCGTGGCTGGTGGGCGTGGCTGGTGGACTTGGCTTGAGTGTAGCTTGAGCGTAGCAGAGGGGTGGCTAATTTACATGTTTCTCTTTTATTATATAGGATAGTAGCTGAGGGGGGAAAAAAAGTAACACGGGACCAGAGAATTTAAAAAGAGCTTGAGGCAGCTTGTTGGTGAGTAATGGTAAGCCAACATTTTAAGAGCTAGGAATTACATTAAATTTTCCTTTCCTTTTCAATTTTTGCTTTAATACAGATATTTTGCAATTCATAAGTAAAAGTCAGTTAACCAGTACATGCCATTGTCTTAATGAAAAAAGACCATGTTTTTAAAAAAGGCAAAATTCATAAATACAAATAACAGTGAGGTGATGGCCAGAGGGAAGAGGGGGAAGGAGCTGGGAGGAGGAGGGCAAAGAGTGGGGGTATGGGGACATTGGCAATGATGTCAACAATAAAAATATGGTTTAAAAATTATTAGTTGCTTATCTGAAATTCAAATTATAAAGGGGAGCTTAGGGAAGAGTCTGACCAGAGTATATCCATTTATCTCCTATCCCTATGTCCCATGTAACTTTAATTTCCTCTGTCACACCAGAAAAGCTTCTATCTATAGCAAATTTTAAAGATCCTGAAGGACTCAGGACTACTCTAAAACTTGCCCTACAATTCCATATTCTTTAATGCTTAAACTGTTCTAACCATTTCCCTAGGATATTTCATTAGGATAAAATATTAGCTGTTGAAAAGGTTTGAATTGTGTATTGTTTCATAGTTGGAGATGTTTTCTTACTTTTGGAGGTGAGCCCATGAGCTGATAGTAGCAGGTGAATCTTAGCCCTAATAATATTAATTCTGAGAATTAGAATATTTTAAATGTAATATACCATGGCAGGCTTAATATCTGTATTGAAAGGATAGTGTCACCATAATAACATCCATTTTTAAGGCCTTTAGGAATAGATGACTAGATTATTAAGCCAGCCCATCTCCAAGGGAGTTCATTAACTCATTTAGGCCACAGGGTTGATTAGTAAATGACTGTTACGTTGCACTTACTCACCAACCAAGGCCTCAAAGAGTTACTGCATCTCTGAGAGCCCCCATGGGTAATTTATATACTGAAAGGATTGGACTGAGTAAGTACAATCTGATGCATTTTAATGGGATTTTATGAGCACCAAAGACCAACTTTTAGAAGAGCATTTGTGCTTTGTAGAGGTGGGATTGAGATATACACAATTTATAATTTCCATCTCTTTTTTTAGAAAAAGAACAAAATCATGTTACTTTGACCTTTTCAAGGAGTAATTTGTCTTGCAGGCTAATGTTATTTTACTCTGTTAAATGAATCCATAACAATTGAGAAAGAGGGAGAATGGGTAATCAGTCAAAATACGAAGTGTTGCAAATGGCAAATGCACAGACTGATTAAATTGGGAGACACTTCTCATGCTAAAATCTGCTAAGTGGAGTTTTATAAACACACAACATTGCCCTACTTATATTGTAACCCTATTATGCCACTAATGGGAGAGAGTCACGTGGTGGTTTGCATATGTTTTACATTAGAAAGTATCTTTTAGACTTATCTGTACTAAAATTTCATCCTGGGTTTACTCCACTTAATAGCCTTAGAAGCATCATGTATTTCAAAAGTGATTCTTTACCCTTCATTAAACCTTTTATTCCAAGAAATAGTGTCTTGTGACATTTAGCGAGAGAGATGTTCTGATGATATTTAAAGCCTAGACACAGATAGGATTAACAATGACATAATCTGAGTGCATTTTATAATGAGTAAAATTAAATCAGCACTAAGGGAAGGGAAGTGTGTTGAGCAAAGATTTTTAGGGAGCTCAGGAAGGTTGTAATTTTCCATCACTAAGGTGATGGGTATAATATTATTTTCATGAAAGTTAATTAACTCCCCTTATATCAGTGCTTATCAAAATCTGGTCCATTGACTACATACATCAGCATCACTTGGGGTACTAATTCAAAATGTAGATTCTAGAGGACTATCTCAAAGTTACTGAATCAGAATTTCTGAAATGAATTTCTTCATTTTTAACTAGCTCTTTGGGTGATTCTTTTGCACACTATTGTTTGAGAACCCCTATTCTAAAGGGCATCAGGGTATGCTGACAGAAAGTCTAATCAAACATTTTGGCTCAGAACAGTCACAGAAACACATTCATTCAAGGGTTGTAAGCTTGTTAAACCAACACTGAATTTACCATAACTGAATGTTTGACAGGCCAAACAAGAAATGCCAACCATATACATAGCAACCATGTTTATGAAAAGATTTAACAGTTAGGAGATTGGGAGGAAAGTGAGATAAAATAGCTGGCCACTGGGCATTTGTATATGCACAGTTGAGACAGAGAGGGTAAAAATGTTAACATTCACTGAGAGAGTTTCCACAGCCAGGAACAGAGGCACCTATCTAACTGAGCGTGTGGATTTGGACATGATTTTATTCAACATAGGATGGCAGTGGTAAGAATGAGGAGTATAATAAGCAGAAATGCAGCAGTGCCACATGAGAGGGGTGAGGACTGAGCATACAAGTGCATAGGTTGAATCAAGGTCCCTCTAATTCCATAGCCCATGCATATTAATATCATATTTATCAAGAAATAATAGTTGTCATGCTACCAGTATTATCATCACCTGCAAGGTACCTGTCAGAACATAGATTTCTGAGTCTCAACTCACCAGACAAATTCAGATGATCTGGGATTTGAGTCTAGGAATCTGCGTTTTGAGGATATTCAAATGATCCTGATGGACATAAAAGCTTATAATTGTGGTGAGATTAACTATCATAAGGTGAATGGTAGTACTCCCTTAGGACAGCAAAACTTACTTTTGGCATTTTATAAATTGTTTATGGCTGCTATGAAAAATTACTACAAACCTGTGGCTTAATACATCAATTTATCTGACATACCTTTAGATAAGAATTTTGACATGGGCCTCTCTGGGTACGAATCAAGGTGTGTCAGCAGGGCTGTGTTCATTTCAGGAGGCTCCAGGTGAGAATCTCCTTTCTTGCTTTACCCAGCTTCTAGTGAGGCTACTCATTTTCCTTGGCTCATGGCTCGCTCCAATGCCAGCAACTTTAAGCTGAGTTCTCATGCTGCAATCTCTCTTGTTCTCTCTTCCAGTGTCACATATTCCTCTGAGTCTGATTCTTCTTCTGCCACCCTTTTCCACTTACAAGAACCCTGTGATTACATTGGGACCACTAGGATAATCTTGGATAATCTTATTTTAAAAAATATATTTTTATTGATTTCAGAGAGGAAAGGAGAGGGTGAGAGAGATAGAAGCATCATATTGAGAGAATCATTGATCGGCTGCCTCCTGCATCCCCCACACTGGGGATCAAGCCCATAACCTGGGCATGTACCCTGACTGGGAAACAAACTGTGACCTCCTGTTTCATAGGTTGACACTCAACCATTAAGCCACACCGGCTGGATGATAGTCTTATTTTAAGGTCAGCTAATTAGCAGCTCAATTCTATCTGTGAATATAATTTCCCTTTTGCATGTAAAGTAACACATGTTCTCAAGGAACCACAGATTCTAGAAGTTAGGAAATGGGCCTCTGTAGGAGTGGCTATTACTTTGTCTACCACAGACAAAGATAATTTATTCTTTCATTCAATATGCACCTATTGCTCACATAATGTATGCCAATCACTATGCAAAATGCTGGAGATATAAAGTCAATAAGGAAATCTTTGTCAATAATGAGTTTGCACTTTAGTGGTGAAGAGAAACATGTCATTAGTAGTTACAGTACAGTAAGTACTATGATCAAGGCATACAAATGTACAGTGGGAGCCCAAATAAGGAAATTATTTATTTTTCATAGGGAACTTGAAGGTTTCCCAGTGAAAATTAGCTTTTGAACTAGATTTTAAAAGATAATTAGATGTTCACAATGTGAATAAAAAAGGGCAATCTAATCAGAGAGAACAGCTTGTACAGTCTTGAAGTTAATGAAAGTTGATGGCTTGTCCAAGGAGTAACTAGTAGTTGGGTGTGGATAAAGTTTCAGTGGGGTGATGGTGTGTGAACTAGGTGTTGGCAGAAGAAGGAGTTGGAGAAACATGGAGAAGCCACATCACAGAAGACCTTTTTATCTGTTAAAGAGTTTGGACTTTATTCTACAGGCAATGGATAGCCATTGAGGCTTAAATGGTGAATGCCATACAAAATATGTGGTACTGGGTGAAGAATGAATGCAGAGGGAAGAAAAACTGAAGACAAGAGAGAACAGTTAGAAAGGTAACAGTAATTGAAAGATATTGGAATCTGAGCAAGAATGTGACAGCGAGAGTGGAGAGCCAGGAATGGATTTGACGGACAGAAAGGAGGAAGAATTGACAGAACTTTTGAACTGTCTCAGGGAGGTAACAAGAGGGAGGGGAGTAAGGGTGGGAATTGAAAGAGACGTTAGAGTGGGGGGAGGAAGAATATGATCTTTCTATATAGAAGATAAAGTATAGTAGTTCCCCCTTATCCACTGAGGATATGTTCCCACACCCCTAGTGGATGCCTGAAACTGTGGATAGTACCAAACTTTATATATATTGTGTTTTTTTTTTCTATACAAACATACATGCATGCATATATACACACACTTTATAGCTTCTCTTTGGCCTATCTGAATTTCCAGCTTCACTACTCTTGCACTTTGGGGCCATTATTAAGTAAAATAGGGTTATATGAACACAGCACTATGATATGGAGACAGTTGATATGAAAACCAAGATAGCTACTCAGTGACTATTGGCCAGGAAGCATATACACTGTGGATACACTGGAAAGAGGGATGATTCATGTCCCAGGTGGGACAGACAGGGCAGTGTGAGATTTTATCACATTACTCAGAACAGCAAGCAGTTTAAAACTGTTGAGTTGTTTACTTTGGAAACTTCTGTTTAATATTTTCAAACTTTTGTTAATCATAGATAACTGAAATCCTGGAAAGCAAAATTGTAGATAAATAGGGAACTATTTTAGCTGGTATCTGGAGAAGTGTGTAGAACATGGAATAAAATATCAAAATGTTAAAATCAAGAATGTACATATTTGATATGGGGAATGAAAAATGGTGACAAAAGCATACTTTGCCTCTCTCAAGTCAGTTCTCTATTAAATTTCCAATTCTGGCACTTATTAGTTAGATGGACTTTGTGACTTGTTAAACTTCTTTAAGCCTCAGTTTCTCCTGTGAAAATGGAGAAATAGTATGTATTCAAAATGCTATGAGAATGAAATAAGGGAACATATGTAAAGCACCAAGCAGTGCACAAAATATAGTAGGGGCCTAAGAAATGCAACTTTCCTTGAGAAAATTTGAAAAGTAAAAGAAATTGGACTCCAGTTCACTGTAGGGAGATTGGGGAAACCTAGAGGGACTATGGCCCTAGCCGGACTATAAAATGGGACTCAGGTGCAGAAAACAAAGCAGAGAATCTATCTGAATCAGGAAGCAAGGAATGAGGCAGAAAACTAGTTATCAGAATTGAAGTAACAGAGTATGTATGATAGATGATTTTATGTTATATAAAACTAGTAGCCCACTGCATGAAATTTGTGCACATTAAAAAGGAATTTAGAGGAAATATTTTAATATTGCTATTTGCCCTTTCTCTATAATAGAAGTGTCAGAGATGAAAGAAAATTAGTAAAATGTATATGAAAATCTCCCTCCTGTCAGAGTCTGGGGTGCACCACAAGACCCAGAGTCAAGTCCCCGCCCACCCACACATGCCTCGAAACCATGCAAGACCCAGCCCCAGCCAGCCCCACCCCCGTCAAGCCCCACAGGGTGGGGGGTGCAGCCTCAGGTCCCCCATCAAGCCCCACTGGGCAGGGGGCACAGCACCTGGTCCCTCAGCCCCAGCGCCAGGGCGGGGGGCATGGCCTCAGGTCCCCCAGCCCAGCCTCAGATTCCCCAGCCCTGGTGCAAGGGTGTGAGGGTGTGAGGGTGCAATGACCATTTGCATATTAGCTCTTTATTATATAGGATTATATCTCAACAGAGCTGTTAAATACATAAAAAATAAAAGATTATGGGTAGATATAAAGCCAAGATGATTTTATGTACCACAAAAGTTGGTCTGAAACACCTTTATTCTTCCTAAGGTAAGGACCCATCCTAACTCCTAGATTGGGGCACTGTTTTTTTTTGCGGGGGGCGGGGGAGTGGGGAATAGTCCCAGTTATGGAAGGAGGTACAGTAGTTTGAAGAGGTCTTGTCTAGATGGGTTTTGTGGTCCCATCAAGCTCCATAATTCCGTGATTCAACTTTAGTTGGAATATGTACATTGTGATGCAATTTAAGAGAAAAATTGCCTTTCTTGCTTGTTCTAGCTTAGTTTGAGGGTCATAAAATATGGAAGAGATTGTATTTTTGTTTACCTGTTTAGTTTTGTTTGTTATAAATCAACTTGAGAATTAATGAAAACATTAGAAACTCACCCCCCAAAATTTAGCCAGATACATGCACACAGTTTAGATATAATTTTAGGATGTTCAAAGGTCCTCTGAAACAAATTCATGGATTCTTACGGCCAGAGTTTACATAAAAAATTTTTCCATGCTCTGGCTGGGTAGCTCAGTTGGTTAGCATTGTCCCAGTACACCAAAGTTGCAGGTTCAATCTCCAGTCAGGGAACATACAAGAAGTAACCAATGAATGAATAAATAAGTGGAACAACAAATTGATGTTTCTTTCTCTCTTTCTTCCTCTCTGTCTCTCTCTAAAATCAATTTTTTAAAAAGACTCTTTGCTAAAGTAGTCAAAGGACATAACAAGGTAGTACTGTGTCAGCAATTTTTTGTATAACATTTTAATGAATCAAAAGAAGTACAAGATCTCAAAGTTGCATTCAATTAATAATTGAACTTTTCCTAGAATACACTATTTAATTCTGGACTACTTCATTCAAATGATATGTGGCAAACTTTAGAAGAATTTAAGCAAAAAACCATCAAAGGTATGAGATAGTAGCAGGGTAGGATGTATGAAAGGTTAAAGTGGAGCCTCAGAAAAGGGTATATAAAGCATTAAATAACAATTAATATATGCAGCAGTACCTAGTATACATGATAGAGGATGCTTAAAGGTTATCTCTTCATATATTTCCTCACATACCTGCCATTATGTCTAAGATTTTGCCGTTAATAATGTTTCTTTCATTATTATTATTATTATTTTCTAGTTTCCTTTTGCAAATTGCCCTGTGAAAGGTCAATTCTTAAGATGTTATTTCATAAAGTGATAGTCAGGAATTGGTTTGTCAGCTTCTCTCCAACTTAGCTATTCACTTATCTTAATAGAAAGACGGTATATACATTGGTTATGAGCATGGTCTTAGGGGTCAGACAACCTGTGTCCCAATATTGGCTCTAATCTATAATAATAAAAGCATAATATGCTAATTAGACTGGATGTCTTTCCAGATGAAGCCAGGGCTGAAGCCACAGGATTGAGGAAGCCACCGTGGATCCAGGCAGTCACTGTGGCTGCAAGGGAGGGATCCAGGCAGCTGCCACAGCTGCAAAGGCCTACTCTTGCACAAATTCCATGCATCAGGCCTCTATTGTTTAATAAGTATACAACCTTGGGCAAGCTACTCAATCTCTGTGTGCCTATAAAGTTGGGGATAATAATACTAAAAGTGCCTTGTTGTGAAAATTAAATATGTTCATACTGGAGGCCCAGTGCCTGAATCCATGGATCCCTTGGCTTGGCCTGCACCCTCTCACAATCCAAGACCCTTCAGAGGATGTCAGAAAGCTGGTTTCAGCCTGATTCCTGCAGGCCAGGCCAAGGGACCCCATGGATGCATGAATCCGTGCACTGGGCTGGTTTTGGCCTGATCCCCACAGGCCAGGCTGAGGGACAACACTGGTGCATGAATCCATGCACCACGCCTCTAGTACACATATAAGATCTTTGGTTAATCTTTTCTCGCCCTTCCCCTTACCCCCTTCCCTCTGAGATTCATTAGTCTGTTCCATGTTTCTATGCCTGTGGTTTTCAGTCCTGCACTGAGCGTCTGCCCCCTGGTGGTCAGTGCACATCATAGCTACTGGCTGGTCAGCCAGTCAGCTTGTCATTTAGGCTTTTATATATATAGATGTGTAAAACACTGAACACAAGTGAAGAACATTGTTGTTGATATGTACCATTGAATCAGCTCCTGTTCCTGCTGAACCTATGAATGAATGAAGTCCACAATGGTCTTCAACAGTCCTGCTCAGCTCATGTGGACTCATGCCTATTGCTTCTTTTATGAATTCAATCAACCTCATATTTCGTCTTCCTATTTTCCTGCTGCCTTCTATTTTTCCAAGCATTACTGTCTTTTCCAAAGAGCTCTCTTCTCATGATGTGCCTGAAATGGGACAATGAAGCTTTGTCATTTTTGCTTCCAGAGATCATTCAGACAATTTTATTTGGCACTCACTTGATTATCTTTCTGGTCGTCCAGGATATTCACAGAGCTCTCCTTCAATACCATATTTCAAATTAAACCTTTTTCCTCCTATTAGTCTTTTTCACTGTCCAACTTTCACATCCATACACAGTAATTGGGAATATGAGGGTGTGGATGATCTCTAATGACATATCTTCACTTTTTATGATTTTTTTTACTTCGTCCATTGCTACCTTTCTGAGTCTTGGCCCCCTCTTAATTTCTTTTTTTTTTTTTAAATATATTTTATTGATTTTTTTACAGAGAGGAAGGGAGAGGGGTAGAGAGTTAGAAACATCGATGAGAGAGAAACATCGATAAGCTGCCTCCTGCACACTCCCAACTGGGGTTGTGCCGCAACCAAGGTACATGCCCTTGACTGGAATCAAACCTGGGACTCTTCAGTCTGCAGGACGACGCTCTATCCACTGAGCCAAACCAGTTAGGGCCCCTCTTAATTTCTTAGTTGCAGTCTCCATTTGAATTGATGACTGAATCAAGGTAAGCAAAATTTGTAACAATTTCAATATTTTTGTTGTCAGTGGCTAAAGTTGTGTATTATTTCTGTAGCCATGATTTTTGTGCACAAAATGTTCTATTGCAACCTTACGTTTGGACTTGTTCTTTCACTTTTATCAGAGGTTATTTCAAATCATTGCTACTTTCTGCCAGTATAATGGTATTACCTGTATATCTTGAGTTACTGATATTTCTTCCACCGATTTTTTACAACTCCTCCCTCTGAGTCTAGTCCAGTTTTTTGTATGATATGTTCTGTGTACAGACTAAACCAATATGGAGAGAATTATATATCACTAGAGGCCCGGTGCACAAAAATTTGTGCGCTCGGGGGGGGAGGGGGGGATCCCTCAGCCCGGCCTGTGCCCTCTCGCATTCTGGGACCCCTCGGGAGATAACGACCTGCTGGCTTAGGCCTGCTCCCGGGTGGCAGAGGGCAGGCCTAATCCCTAGGTGCAGCCCCTGGTCGGGCTCAGAGCAGGGCCGATTGGGGAGATGGGTGCTGCCCCCTGTTATGCACAGAGCAGGGCGGATTGGGAGGATGCGATGCCTCTCTCAGTCACGCTCAGGGTAGGGCCAATTGGGGGGTTGGGGCACCGCCCCCTGTCCACTCAAGGCAGGGTCTATGGGGAGGTTGCGGAGCCACTCCCTGTCACGCACAGAGCAGGGCCAATCAGGGGGTTGGGGTGCTGCACCCTGTCATGCACAGAGCAGGGTTGATCAGGGGGTTGGGGAGCTCCCCCCTGTCACACACAGAGCAGGGTCAATCAGCGGGTTGGGGAGCTCCCCCCTGTCATGCACAGAGCAGGGCCCATCAGGGGGTTGAGGAGCTCCCCCCTGTCACTAACAGAGTAGGGCCGATAGGGGAGTTGGGGCACCGCCCCCTGTCACACACAGAGCAGGGTGGATCAGGGGGTTGGGGCGCCGCCACTGTCACACTCAGGGCAGGGCCGATGGGGAGGTTATGGTTCTACCCCGTCACACACAGAGCAGGGCCCGTGGAGTGGGGGGGTTGGGGCGCCGCACCCTGTCACACACAGAGCCGCAGGGCGATCAGGGGGTTGGGGAGCTCCACCCTATCAGACACAGAGCAGGGCTGATCAGGGGGTTGGGCGCCTTTCCCTGTCAGGAACAGAACAGGGCGGATAGGGAGGTTGTGGCCCCGCCCCCTGTCACACACAGAGCCGCAGGGTGATCAGGGGGTTTAGGCGCTGCCCCCTGTCACGCTGATCCTGGTGCCGGGAGGCCTCTCAGCTCCGCTGATCCCGGTGCTGGGAGGCATATTACCCTTTTACTATATATAATAGAGGCCTGGTGCATGGGTGGGGGCTGGCTGGTTTGCCCTGAAGGGTGTCCTGGATCAGGGTGGGGGTCCCCACTGGGGTGCCTGGCCAGCCTGGATGAGGGGATGATGGTTGTGTGCAGCTGATCACACACCCTTCAGGGTAGGGGTCCCCACTGGGGTGCCTGGCCAGTCTGGGTGAGGGGCTGAGGGCTGAAGCTCCCAACTGCACCTTTTTTTCTGTTTTATTTTTTTTATTCTGGGCCAGCTTTAGCTCTGGCTCCAGCTCTGAGGCTTCAGCTGCTGAAAGCAGGTATCTGGTTTGTTTCGGTTCTATAAGCGAAACAATGTATAACTCCAGCTCTGAGATCCCGGAGGCTGAAAGCTGGTTTCTGGGGTTTTGTTTAGCTTCTATATTTGTTACAATGTTTCTTAAACTGCAAGCTCAGAGGCCGGCAAGGCAGGCTGGGAACGTTTGTTTCCTCTGTCACTGAAGCAAGCAAGCCTCATGTTCAGTTTAAGCTGCCTGGCTTCCGGTCGCCATCTTGGCTGTCAGTTAATTTGCATATCACTCTGATTAGCCAATGGGAAGTGTAGCGGTCATACACTAATTACCATGTTTCTCTTTTATTAGATAGGATTGTCTGACACCTTTGCTTTTAGGAAACCATTTTGTCAATTCATAATCTATCCTGATCGTGGCTTCCTGTCCACAATACAGGTTATGCATCTGGACGACCAAGTGCTGAGACACACACATTTCTTTTAGAATCACCAATAGCTTTTCATGATCCATGTAGTCAAAGACTTTACTGTAGTCTATAAAACATAGACTAACCTTCTTCTGAAATTATTTGGAATACTTCAGTATCCAAAAATGCTAGCAATTTGATATTATTTCTTGCTCCATATCAGGTAGAATCCTGTGTTGAATAATCATGAACATCACTTTACTTTTGTGGGAAATTAGAGAAATCATCCTATACTTACTGTACTCCTTGGCATTTCCCTTCTTGAAAATAGGGATTTATAATGAATGTTTCACCTGTAGGTCATTGTTTTGTTTTCCATATTTGTTGACATTTATTTGAATATTGACAGGTTCAGTCTCTGTGCCTTGAAATAATTCTATCAGTATTGTATCTACCTGGCTGATTTAGTTCTTCCCAATACTTTCAGGAAAAATTTTACTTGGCTTTCTAGCATTACAGGTACATGTCATTTTTTGTCTCTTCTGTGTAGATTTTCAGTATATTGTTTCCAAATTCCCAGTATTTTCTTCTGTTCAGATAATGTGCTTCCATGTTGGTCGGTCAGCATTCTTAGTCCAGGCTTGAATTTCTATTTTATTTTTTTAATCTTCTGGTAGTGATTGCTTTTTTGTTGTTCTCTTTATAATAGATGTTATTACAATGTTAGCTGTTATTACTTTCCTTCAATAATAATTAGTTTTCCAACCTTATTTACTATTCTGACTGGAAGGAGTTGTGTATATTTTGTAAGGTCCTTGTGGCTTCCATGTGGCCCATTCTGGGGTGAACTGAACTCCCAAGGTAGCTTAGGAATTCTTCTCCCCAGACCCTCCTATTCATGATTAGAAAGACTATGGACCCACTGTGGAAATAAAGATAGAGATAAAATAGGGGAAAAGGAGGGGCAGAAAGCCTCATTCTTTAGTTTCCCTGGGGCCAGGGCCTCATCCCTCTGGAGGGCCAGATGCAGGAGATGGAAGCTCCAGCTGCTGGCTTTTTAAAATAAAGTTTTATTTTAATTTTTACTAGATTTAATTTTTTAACTTATTTTTTATTGTGAAAGACCAATTCCAACTCTGTAAAAAAAAAAAAAGGAAAAAAAAGAAGAAAAAAGAAAGACTATGGACTTTCCATCAATGAAGAACATTCCTGTGTTCTTTCCAAGGGTTAGGAAGCAGAAGAAACTTTTCCTATCTAATCACCAGTTGTTCTCTTGCTTGCCACATTATTTGGTAAACCCATAGTTTCATCTTTCTGGGCATACCAAGCCTTTTACAGGATGGGATGTTGCTCTGCTAAAATTTAAAATTTTGCTTCTTCTGATTATAATAGCTGTTAATCACACACAACTCCTAAATCTAAGGCAACTCTAAGTAGCCTGTTACCTTTTTTTAAAAAAATAAATCTTTATTTTTCAGATTATTACAGTTGTTCCTATCCCCCCCCCAATAGCTCCCCTCCACTCGGTTCCCACCCCACCCCATGCCCTTACCCCCTCCACTGTCCTCGTCCATAGGTGTAAGATTTTTGTCCAATCACTTCCCGCACACCTACACCCCTTCCCTCTGAGAATTGTCAGTCCACTCCCTTTCTATGCCCCTGATTCTATTATATTCACCAGTTTATTCTGTTCATCAGATTTTTTATTCACTTGAGTTTTAGATGAACTTGTTGATAGATATGTATTTGTTGTCACTTTGTTGTTCATAATTTTTATCTTTATCTTTTTCTTCTTCCTCTTCTTAAAGAATAACCTTCAGCATGTCATATAATACTGGTTTGATGGTGATGAACTCCTTTAGCTTTTTCTTATCTGTGAAGCTCTTTATCTGACCTTCAATTCTGAATGATAGCTTTGCTGGGCAGAGTAATCTTGGTTATAGGTTCTTGCTTTTCATCACTTTGAATATTTCTTGCTACTCCCTTCTGGCCTGCATAGTTTCTGTTGAAAAATCAGCTGACAGTCATATGGGTACTCCCTTGTAAGTAACTGACTGTCTTTCTCTTGCTGCTTTTAAGATTTGCTCTTTGTCTTTTGCCCTTGGCATATTAATTATGATGTGTCTTGGTGTGGTCCTCTTTGGATTCCTCTTGTTTGGGGTTCTCTGCACTTCCTGGGCATGTAAGGCTATTTCTTTCACCAGGTAGGGGAAGTTTTCTGTCATTATTTCTTCAAATAGGTTTTCAATATCTTGCTTTCTCTCTTCTTCTGGCACCCCCATAATTCAGATGTTGGTACGCTTATAATTGTCCCAGAGGCTCCTTACACTATCTTCATATTTTTGGATTTTTTTTTCTTTGTGCTTTTCTGGTTGGGTCTTTTTTGCTTCTTCAAACTTCAAATCTTTGACTTGATTCTTGGAATTCTCTAGTCTGCTGTTGGATCTGTATATTATTCTTTATTTCAGTCAGTGTATGCTTAATTTCTGATTTGTCCTTTTTCACATCCTTGAGGGTCTCACTAAATTTCTAAGAAATTTCCAGAAGATTCTTGAGTAACCTTATAACTGTGGTTTTGAACTCTATATCCAGTAGTTTGCTTGCCTCCATTTCTGTCATTTGTGACATGTTTCTTTGTCTCCACATTTTGGCTGCTTCCCTGTGTACCAACTGATAGAGTGGCCTTGTGTGGTAGGTGTCCTATAGGGCTCAGTGGTTCAGCCTCCCCAATCACCTGAGGTGGACACTCTTGGTGCACCCCTTTGTGGGATGTGTGCACAGTCTTGTTGTAGTTAAGCCTTGATTGCTATTGGTATCACCTGGAGGAATTGACCTCCAGGCCAATTGGCTGTGAGGACCAGCTGTGTCTACAATGGAAGAACTGCTGTGCTGGAGACACCCTTATTGGGAAGGATTTGCTTCAGTGGGGTTTGGTACTCACTGAGTCTGCCCCTTGAGTGTGTCACTTATAGATGTGAAGAGTTGTAATCTGGTATGGTCTCACACTGACCACTGGGTACACTGGCTCTTGTATATGCAAGGAGGTGCAAAGTCAGCCACTGCCTCAGGCCACCCAGCAGGAGCTACAGAGAGATCTGCAGATTCCTCCTCTTTGTTTGGGGTTTGGAAGTGCTCAGATGAGGCCCAGCTGTGAAGCAAGGCAGTCTGCTGCTGCCAGGGCTTGGGCCTTCTTTTGAAATCTTTGGAGCTCTCTGACCCAGCTGTAGTTTGTTAGGTTTTAGGCTTCAAAAGGACAGGCCATTCATATGCAAAAGCTGCTGCATACAGCTTGGGTAGGGTTGTAAATTGGGTGGGGCGGGTCTCAGGGACTCCCAGGGTGGAGCAAACAGCAATTACTGCCAGTCAGCCCTGCACTGGAGAGGTTCTCGGGTCTCTGTGTCCTGTGCCCCCCCCCACCCCGTGCAGGAACAATGATCGCTGCAAGCACCTCAAAGAAAGCCACCCTTATGTTCCTGTCCCGATGCCAGACAGTCCAGTTTTTCCCCGTATGAATTTGGGTTCCCAGAGTCTCACCCAGAACTTGAGTTCAGAGCAATCAGGAGCTTGTATCTCCGCCCCACCCCCCGGATTGAAAAAAAAACGACAGCGCACCCAGTTGCCAGCCCATTTCATGTGCACCTCTGCACCTCGGCACCTCTGCACCTCGGCACCTCTGCACCTCCTACCAGTCTCAATGCTCTTTTTTTTTCCCTTCTAGTTATAGAACTTCCACTCAGCCATCTTTCCCATGGTTCTGGATGAGATGATATTTGTTTTGTCCTTTAGTTGTAGTTTTGATGTGGTTGTGAGAGGCAGCAAATACTGGTGTTTACCTATGCCGCCATCTTTGTTTCACCTGTTTATATTTTATGGAAAGATTTGTTGAGCTTTGTAAGTTGGGGACAAAATATATATCTCTTTTTTCATTGTCTTAGGCAAGTCTTTAATTTGAAAACAAGAAAACTAAACCTAAACCAGCTTAAACTTCATACTCATACTCTCTGTGCTTAATTTAAATTCCTAAGAGAGCCAGTGTCATTGGTTACTGGTCATCCCAGAGAGTTAGCAACTCAAGTTGGGCATCTTCTGCTGTGGGTAGGTAGTGGAACTGTTTATATATGCAAAATATATGTCCTGAAACAATGGCCTAAAAGATGTAATGACTATGACTTTTGTCTATAACTAGGACATGTACAGTAAATCCTCAGTTAATGTTGTCAATAGGTTCTGTGACTTTAAACGAAACAGCTTTTAATAATACCAATTTTACCACAGACTAATAGATATCAACAAAAGTTAAGTTCATAAGGCATCTCATCAATATTATCCTAATATATAAAAAGCCAGGGTCCATCACGACCAAAACAACCAGACAGACAACTGAACAGCTGGCTACATGGGGCGACAAGGCCTGCAGGGGGTTTAGTGAGGGACGACCAAATGACTGGACAGCAGGCTGCATGGGGCGACCAGGCCGGCAGGGGGGTTAGTGAGGGACAGCCAAATGATTGAACAGCAGGATGCGTGGGGCGACCATGCTGGAAGGGGAGAAAGTTGGGGGCAACCAGGCCGGCAGGAGGGAAGTTAGGGGGATCAGGTTGGTAGGGGGTGCAGTTAGGGGCAGTCAGGCAGACAGGTGAGCAGTTAGGAACCAGCAGTCCCAGATTGCGAGAGGGATGTCCAACTGCCAGTTTAGGCCCGATCCCCGGGATCAGTCCTAAACCAGCAGTTGGACATCCCCCAAGTGGTCCCGGATTGGAGAGGGTGCAGGCTTGGCTGAGGGGACACCTCGCCATACACGAATTTCATGCACCCGGCCTCTAGTAATAAATAACGTTATTCGAGGACCTGCTATACAGGTAGTATTTATCTTCTAATGTGAGGCCCATAACCTAGCTCACAACTGGGCTACCTCTTCATGGATTAACTTTTCCTATTATCTATATATATATAAAAGGCTAATATGCTAAGTGCCTAACCATCTGAGCAGTCGCTATGATGCACACAGACCACCAAAGGGCAGACACTCAATGCAGGAGTGGCTGTGACATGCACTGGCTGTTTACAGAGAAATGGCACTAAGAGCCTGGTACCCACAAAACAACACTCAGCTTCCCCAAGTGGGGCATAGGTCCCACTACCACCCCAGAGCGACACCCCACCAAATTGCAGCCAATGCTGCTGAGACCCCATAGCACAAAATGCGGCCCACAGCCCAGCCCAGCCTGGAAATGGTGGCTGTGGGTGCGGGGTAATGATGTCATGTAGCAATGACTGGCTTCCTCTCCCTAGCGACTAGCCTCCTTGGAGTTTCTTCAGCCCAGGAACATGACTTGCTTTATAGCCAGGTAAAAACATTTTACACTTTAACCAAATGCCTGTGAAGCATTTTCCTGTGTCTCATCTCATTTGATCTTCACAGAAGTCCTGGAATAGGTAGATAGGAGACTCGGTGGAATCCTATTTTCTTTTCATTAGCTGGAAAACAGAGATTTAGAAAGCTTAGAAACTTGACCTGACTGAAAAGAAGTAAGAAATGGTGGACCTTGAAAATAACTTCAGGTTTTCTCACTGTGTAGAATATAGTCAAACACTACTGCAGTTAAATATTTTACCCTTTGTTCTCGCTGTATGATCTACAATAATAATCTGCTTCATGTTGATACTTACTGCTGTGTTGCTGACAATTACTTGAAAGAGAAGTTGGGGTGCTTCACTGGGCTGGAAAAAGTTTAGCTACATCAGAAAGCAGGTCTAATTAAGCAAGTTTATTCTGTATATATAAAAGGCTAAGTTGATTCACGCATGTGCGATACATATAAAGCTCTTGCTGGTGCCAATCACATGTGTGTGTGTTGATCTGTCTTTATCGATCGTGAATTTGGTTGACACTTCTGTTATACAAAAAGGGCGAATAGTGTTATTGAAATATTTCTTCTAATCAACTTCCTTTCAATGTGCATGAATTCGTGCACTGGGCCACTAGTGATTTTATAATGCTCAAGGTTGGTCAAGCCTTGTTATTATCATGTCAATGTTCCTCTTGACCTTGAAATTTCCCTGACCCTAGCTTATGTCTTTGGGTTCATTTTTTAATAAATAACCTGATGAATAAATTCAAAGGTCTACAACCTCCAAGGAATATAACCCTCACCTAATGCCCTCCATCCATAGCCTGAAGAGCTGAAAATTATAAGGACTTGTTTAGAAAGCTGAGCAAATTTTCATTCCACCTTTCCTGCTGTTTAAGAACACCATCTTAGGCCAGGAGAAGCAGCAGTTGACAGACAGTCCCATGTTCCCTCCCTTTTTAGAAAAAAAAGTAGCTAGCAACAGCAACATTTCCTCCCTTTTCAAATTATAGATCTTTGGCATAAAACAATAGGTTATCAACTCAAAAAATCGTTAGTGGCATAATAGAAAATGTCTTGGGCCCTAACCGGTTTGGCTCAGTGGATAGAGTGTCAGCCTGCGGACTGAAGGGTCCCAGGTTCGATTCCAGTCAAGGGCATATACCTGGGTTGTGGGCACATCACCAGTAGGGGGTGTGCAGGAGGCAGCTGATCAATGTTTCTCTCTCATCAATGTTTCTAACTCTTTATCCCTCTCCCTTCCTCTCTGTAAAAAATCAATAAAATATATTTTTTAAAAAAAGAAAAGAAAATGTCTTGGAATGGGGGTCAGGAAACCTGGGTTATAATCCCAGGTTGAACCACCCCATGTTTATGACTTTTGGCTTCTATACAGTGAGCAGACCTGGTGATTTCCATAAGGCTACACTAATGTTTCATTATTTCTCAGAACCAGCTGGGTTGCTATGGTTGCTTCTAAGTTGCCTATGCAACATAAATATTTGCAAAAAATAATACGTTCTTCAGCCAGCATTTGCTACAATACTAGAAAGACTGCTTGCAGCAGAGCAATACTGGGATTCCCAAGATGAATGCTGTAATGTTGAGGTATGTGTAGTACTGGTTGTGCTAAAGGCATGCCAGAAGCTAACTTGGGGGAAGGTTTCACCCTCCATTTTCCTGAATGTGCTTCTTGGCACTCTGTTCATCTTGGAAAATGAAGACTGGCAACTTGCCTGCCTCTTTATATTTTGTTTATTCTGCAAATGCCAAGAGAGCTATGAGGAAGATAGAACACACAATTAGATCCTAGAATATGTTCTTGGATTGAGGGATGAAAAGTCGAGTTTGGTTGTCCAGAGCATCTGCTTTCCTGCTACTTTGCTCACCTCTTTGGTGAAGAGATTCTTCTAAATGCTAACAGCCAGGTGGAAAGTTTTAGATGGCTCACATCTGGGCCAAAACTGAGCTATTCTTCAGAGGAAACTGTGAGCCTGATGGTTCAGCACTGGCCTATTTAGTAGTAGTAGTAGTAGTAGTAGTAGTAGTAGTAGTAGTAGTAGGCTAAGTGTTAGTATTTTATTATGACAGTTTCTACTCCCCCACCTTATTCATCCTTATCTGTTTGGTGATCTTTGTTTTGGACTTTAGGTTTGGTTGAAAGCATGATGGGTTATAGCATGGTGGAATAATTTGACACTGGGATTAAAGAGGCATAATTAGGTATGGCTATAAACACTTGGTTTGTATTTAACTTCTTCATGCTACAGTGATTTCTACTAGTAAGTTCCATTGGATGCTCCTGTAGATGCTGGACCTCAGTCAGATCTCTGCCTAGTTACTCATTTGCTAATGTATTTGAAAGAAAAAGTTCCAATTCCAAGGGATTTAGTTATTTTTTTGTGTGCTCCATCTCTATTATAATAGTTAGTAATATTTAAAGTGCTATGTATGTAGCACTTTTTTTGGCAATCATTATGTATGTACTGAACATATAATAGCCCGATAAATCCTCCAAATAACACTCTTAGGGGGGTATTATCATTGGTTCCAATTTATAAATGAGGATACTGAGATGTAGAGAGATCAAGTAAAAATTTTTGTGGGGGAGGGTTTAGGGTTGGACGACTATGTTGCAGAACTGGGATTCAAATCCAGATCTGTTTAACCATATTCTTATTGACTTGCTCTATCTGACCTCACATTATGTTATTATATTATATATAGTTTTAGAAATCATAATCATAATAGTTCTCGCAATGGAGATAAGAAACGCCCTAACCTTTGTAATAGAGATTGATAGGATTGAATCAACTGGTATAAATACAGATGTAACAAGACAGCAAGACTCAGAACTTAGAATACAGAGCTTAGAACACAGAACTAAGGACACAGAACCTACAGACAGAAGAACTTCGCTGGAGAGAACATGGCAAAAGATCCTGGACTGAACCTGACTACAGAAATTGGCAAGAGAACCTGACTAGAACCTGGAGAACCTAGCAAGAGAACATGGACACAGAACCTGGCTGGAGATCCTAAGCAGAACTTCGCTGGAGATCCAGACCAGAACTTGGCTGGAGATCCTGGCTAGAGATCCTGGCTAGGCTGCTGATCAACTGAACCCTGTCTCTGTGTCATTCCTTCTTCGCCGACTCCGTCCACACCTTTGGGGACCCCTGGACCTGCTGGGGTTGGACCCCGGCATCTGGCGCCCTAACAGGGACCCCTAGGTAAGCCCCACTCTCAGGATGGATAGGACTCCACCGTAGGAAGAGGGTGGATAGTCTTTGCCAACTCCGTCCACACCTTTGGGAACCCCTGGAACAGGATTCCCCTAGGTAAGCCCTCCCCATTGAGAACCCCACACTCGGGATGGATAGGACTCCACCAGGGTACTGCAGACCCCCCCCTATAGAGGATAAGTAGGGTAAGAAGGTGGATAGTACAGAACTTAGATTGAGAAGATGTGCCATACTGAGTCTAAAGAAATAAGACTCTGTATTGATCTTTTAACACATATGCTTGCTAGCAGAGGAATTAAGGTTACTCCCAGTCAGACAGAACGTTTTATACAAGAAGTATGTCCATGCTTTTCTGAGGAAGGAAAGGTAAATGTAAAGGCATGGGAGGAGGTAGGCCCAAGGAGCCTTATCCTTAACCCCACTGCAGCCTTTCCACCCCGGGAAAGTGCAGGATTGGCAAGCTCTCCCTGGGGTGATAGATCAGGACTCAGGTAATACTGGAAAGCGCCAATCCTACTCTTAAAATGGATACAAGAGAGCATTTGGGGTTTTTCTTTTTAATGCCTGCTTTTAAAAATAAAAAAGGGGGAATTTGCCGGGAGCCGGTCCATCCTTGCTGTTTCAAGGGACCTGGCATATATGGCATACTGTTCTTAATATGTTTGCTCACCTTCTTGGCACTATGTGTTTTAACCAAGGTCTCTGAGAAAGGTTGTTTCCCCAGGTAGGGATTTTCCCCTGAAGTTAGGGAGGGAATAAAACCTCTTAACTAGTGCCAGGTGGGTAATTAATCACTTTAACTACGAACAATCATGCTTAAGCTACATAATCTTTACTCCCTGGAATGGAGATAAGAAACGCCCTAACCTTTGTAATAGAGATTGATAGGATTGAATCAACTGGTATAAATACAGATGTAACAAGACAGCAAGACTCAGAACTTAGAATACAGAGCTTAGAACACAGAACTAAGGACACAGAACCTACAGACAGAAGAACTTCGCTGGAGAGAACATGGCAAAAGATCCTGGACTGAACCTGACTACAGAAATTGGCAAGAGAACCTGACTAGAACCTGGAGAACCTAGCAAGAGAACATGGACACAGAACCTGGCTGGAGATCCTAAGCAGAACTTCGCTGGAGATCCAGACCAGAACTTGGCTGGAGATCCTGGCTAGAGATCCTGGCTAGGCTGCTGATCAACTGAACCCTGTCTCTGTGTCATTCCTTCTTCGCCGACTCCGTCCACACCTTTGGGGACCCCTGGACCTGCTGGGGTTGGACCCCGGCATCTGGCGCCCTAACAGGGACCCCTAGGTAAGCCCCACTCTCAGGATGGATAGGACTCCACCGTAGGAAGAGGGTGGATAGTCTTTGCCAACTCCGTCCACACCTTTGGGAACCCCTGGAACAGGATTCCCCTAGGTAAGCCCTCCCCATTGAGAACCCCACACTCGGGATGGATAGGACTCCACCAGGGTACTGCAGACCCCCCCCTATAGAGGATAAGTAGGGTAAGAAGGTGGATAGTACAGAACTTAGATTGAGAAGATGTGCCATACTGAGTCTAAAGAAATAAGACTCTGTATTGATCTTTTAACACATATGCTTGCTAGCAGAGGAATTAAGGTTACTCCCAGTCAGACAGAACGTTTTATACAAGAAGTATGTCCATGCTTTTCTGAGGAAGGAAAGGTAAATGTAAAGGCATGGGAGGAGGTAGGCCCAAGGAGCCTTATCCTTAACCCCACTGCAGCCTTTCCACCCCGGGAAAGTGCAGGATTGGCAAGCTCTCCCTGGGGTGATAGATCAGGACTCAGGTAATACTGGAAAGCGCCAATCCTACTCTTAAAATGGATACAAGAGAGCATTTGGGGTTTTTCTTTTTAATGCCTGCTTTTAAAAAATAAAAAAGGGGGAATTTGCCGGGAGCCGGTCCATCCTTGCTGTTTCAAGGGACCTGGCATATATGGCATACTGTTCTTAATATGTTTGCTCACCTTCTTGGCACTATGTGTTTTAACCAAGGTCTCTGAGAAAGGTTGTTTCCCCAGGTAGGGATTTTCCCCTGAAGTTAGGGAGGGAATAAAACCTCTTAACTAGTGCCAGGTGGGTAATTAATCACTTTAACTACGAACAATCATGCTTAAGCTACATAATCTTTACTCCCTGGAATGGAGATAAGAAACGCCCTAACCTTTGTAATAGAGATTGATAGGATTGAATCAACTGGTATAAATACAGATGTAACAAGAGAGCAAGACTCAGAACTTAGAATACAGAGCTTAGAACACAGAACTAGGAGGCACAGAACCTACACAGAATGTTCTCTAGAGACAGAAGAACTTCGCTGGAGAGAACATGGCAAAAGATCCTGGATGGAACCTGACTACAGAAATTGGCAAGAGAACCTGACTAGAACCTGGAGAACCTAGCAAGAGAACATGGACAAAGAACCTGGCTGGAGATCCTAAGCAGAACTTCGCTGGAGATCCAGACCAGAACTTGGCTGGAGATCCTGGCTAGAGATCCTGGCTAGGCTGCTGATCAACTGAACCCTGTCTCTGTGTCATTCCTTCTTCGCCGACTCCATCCACACCTTTGGGGACCCCTGGACCTGCTGGGGTTGGACCCCGGCATCTGATTATATAGGATACTCTGATTTCACCTTGTATTATGTTTCCCCTCTTTCTGCTTTTCTGATCAATTTACTTTAATAACAACAATAACAACAAAAAAAATAATAGTTCTCGCTTATTAAGGTCAGAGGGGTAGGCTCAGCAACTCACCTGAGTGTGAAAAATACATAGAGAACTTTGGCAAGATGTATGGGTTATAAGAGTAATAAATAAAAGAAGGAATGATGAATACTAAAGTCCAAGACTCCAGGTTTAGTCAAAAGCCAAGGTGTTCCTGGTCACAAACAGTTCCATTTAAGTAAACAGACAGAAAATAGGTTCACTAATGGCAACGTGCCATTTATTGAATAGCATAACATTGGACTCATAAAAACATTTAGAAATCACCTCCCCAAACTAACAACTCAGTACAAAATTGTTCAAAGCTGAAATACAAATTTTAAATAAGGATTTAAAAATCAACCTCAATCGTAACTTAGACAATGCAATGTAAACAAAGAATGTTTATACCCTTTTAAATCCTTTTAGATTTATAGTGCTACTCAGTGTTGGAGAGAGTTTGGGGAAGTGGGTATTCTTTATTTTATTTTATTTTTTATTTCAGAGAGGAAGGGAAAGGGAGAGAGAGATAGAAACATCAATGATGAAAGAGAATCATTGATCAGCTGCCTCCTGCACACCCTCTACTGGGCATTGGGCCCACAGCAGGCATGTGCCCTGACCAAGAATTGAACCATGACCTCCTGCCTCCTCTTTCTCAGGTTGATGCTCAACCACTGAGCCACAAAGGCCCGGCAGGAAGTGGATATTCTAATACAGCACTGATAGCAACATATATTGGCCATATTTTTCTAGGAGGAAATGTATGAAATCAACCTTAATTGAAAGGTAGATAATCCTTCATTCAGCTATTCTACTTCTAATACTTTATCCAACAAATATGCAAAGATCTATGTATAACCGTGCTCATTTCAATGTTGTTCATATATGGAAAACTTAGAAACCATTTAAAAGATTACTATAAATAAATTTTGTTAATCCATATGATAGTCATATGCAGCCCCTAAAATGATACATGACTATAGTTATTGGTATGGAAAGAGATTCAGGTTATAAAACCTTATGTATAGTAATCATTTCATCTTTACACATCTGTCTGTCCAGAGGATATAATTACAAAATCTTAGCTAATTATACCCAAGTAGTGGATATTCTTCTATTTATGTTTTATATTTTTTTCTCTTGAAATTTTATAACAATTAACATCACTTTTATGATCAGAAACATGTAAAACTTTTACTCACTTAAAATTCTATATTAGAGCTTATCAGTGTTAGGGTGGGTCAAATTTTCCCAACAATGTCAGATAGGAACTTGGTGTCAGAGTATGTAATGGACATAGGTTGAAATGTACCTGACTATTTGGAGCTTATAGTAACAGCAACTGGAAAATAGTGTTGGCAGTATGTGTAGAACAAGGTAGATTGGTGGTTAGTTACCAGGACAATTGTGGGAGATTTAGAATCATCATTAGAGCACAGAACAAGACTATTCAAACATTTTGTGATACCAACTTTTTCTTTATTTTAATAATGTATGGTTCCCACTGATAATCTGTGCAAATGTACTGACTAAGCACTTTTATAGTCCTTTAAAATGACAGGGCAGTATCGACGGGAAGCCAATTTTGTGCCACAGGAGGAAGGATGGTCTGGAATGATCTGATACTTTGAAGCTTGAAACTTGCCCCTTATACCACAGTTGTCATTGGTTGTCTTTTTAAAAAAATTTTCTCTTAAGTTTATATTAATTGAGAGAGAGATTTCTTATTCCACATATTTATGAACTCATTGGTTGATTCTTGCGTGTGACCTGACTTGAGTTTGAACCCACAATCTTGGAGTATTGGGAGGATGCTCTAACCAGCTGAGATACCTGGCCAGGGTTTGGCTCTCTTTTTAAAAACAACACTATTGGGTTGCAGTTTATGTACTATACATTCATCCATTTTAAATGTACAATTCAGTGACCTTTACTACATTTAAAAAGTTGTGCAAGCACCCTCAAATCCAGGTTTAGATTTTATCTTCTCTTCCCCCAAATCCCATATTTATTAGCAATAATTAATTCCCCATCTCCCTAGCTCTAGGCAGCTAATAATATACTTTTTAAAAATACTTTTTATTTTTAATTATAGTTGGCAAGCAACATCGTATTAGTTTCAGGTGCACAACATCATTATTAGACATGTATGTAACCTACAAAGTGATCACCCCAATAAGTCCGGTACCAATGTGATGATATCATACGTAGTTTTTATAATATTATTGAGTGATCTACTTTTTGTTTCCATATATTTTTCCCGTTCTGGACATTTCCTATAAACAGAAGCATATAATATGTGCTCTTTTGTGCCTAGCTCCTTTTATGTAGTATAAGGTTGTCGAGGTTCACCCATGTTGTAGTATGTACCAGTACTTTGTTGCAAAGACTGTTTATAGCATTGAGAAAGAAAGCACGAATGACTGGTGCCTTCTCTCTACACAAAAGATAAAACATTTTCAAAAATCAAGAGTGTTGCAGAGTGGATACTAGAGACTGAAGATTTAGGACAAGAAATGACAGGGTTATAAGAAAAGAAATCAAAGGACTTTACTTGTGGAATTGAACCCAATAAAGAGAAACATTTTAAGTATCTTTTTAAGGCTTCAGGAAGTAGAAAAACCAGGACAAAACTATAATGCCTTGCTGAATATAATAAACAACTGCTTAAAATTAATGCAAAGTTTCAGAGGAGACACCATACTTGCTCAAGAGATTATGAAGAGGAGAAAGACATACCTTAGCTCTTTATCTTTAGTGGTTTCTCACTGAAAATCTTTTTTAAAGATAGTTGGATTATGGATGATATTAGGGAAAAACAATATCAGGACTGCTCAATCTCCAGAAAAATTCATCCGGTCCTATAAAGGAAAGCAGAAAAGTGGTAAGATCTAGCATCTTGAATTGAATAAGAATTCGTTGCATGGGGGGCATGGTGAAATGGGTGAAGGTGGTCAATAGGCACAAACTTAGAGTTATAAATAAGTCATAGGAATGTGCTATACAGCATGGTGACTATACTTGCTCAGAGCAGGGCTGATTGGGGGTTTGTTATGCCACCCTCAATCACACTCAGGGTAGGGCCGATTGGGGGGTTGGGGCACCGCCGCCTGTCACACTCAAGGCAGGGTCGATGGGGAGGTTGTAGCACCACCCCCTGTCACACACAGAGCAGGGCCCATCAGGGGGTTGGGGAGCTCCGCCCTGTAACTCACAGAGTAGGGCCAATATACAGAGTTGGCACACACTCCCCGTCACACACAGAGCAGGGCGGATCAGGGGGTTGGGGCACCGCCCTCTATCACCCACAGAGCAGGGCCAATCAGGGGGTTGGGGGCCACCACTCTCACACTCAGGGCAGGGCCGATGGGGAGGTTATGGCTCTACCCCATCACACACAGAGCAGGGCCCGTTTGGAGGTGGGGGGGTTGAGGCACCGCACCCTGTCACACACAGAACCACAGGGCTATCAGGGGGTTTGGGCGCTGCCCCCTGTCACACTGATCCCGGTGCCGGGAGGCCTCTCAGCTCCACTGATCCCGGTGCTGGGAGGCATATTACCCTTTTACTATATAGAATAGAGGCCTGGTGCATGGGTGGGGGATGGCTGGTTTGCCCTGAAGGGTGTCCTGGATCAGGGTGGGGGTCCCCACTGGGGTGCCTGGCCAGTCTGGGTGAGGGGCTGAGGGCTGTTTTCAGGCTGGGACTGAAGCTCCCAACTGCTCCTTTTTTTTCTTTTCTTTTTTTTTTTTATTCTGGGCCAGCTTTAGCTCTGAGGCTTGGCTCCAGCTCTGAGGCCTCTGCTGTTGAAAGCAGCTATCTGGTTTGTTTAGGTTCTATAATCGAAACTCTGTATCAACTCCAGCTCTGAGATCCCAGCTGGCTGAAAGCTGGTTTCTGGGGTTTTGTTTAGCTTCTATATTTGTTACAATGTTTCTTAAACTGCAAGCTCAGAGGCCGGCAAGGCAGGCGGGGAACGTTGGAGTCCTCCGTCACTGTAGCAAGCAAGCCTCATGTTCAGTTTAAGCTGCCTGGCTGCCGGCCGCCATCTTGGCTGGCAGTTAATTTGCATATCGCCCTGATTAGCCAATGGGAAGGGTAGCAGTTGTACGCCAATTACCATGTTTCTCTTTTATTAGATAGGATACAAATGTCAAATAATTATGTTGTATACCTAAAATTATTATAATGTTATATTAATTATACCTCAACAAAAATACATGTGAAAGCCCAGCTAGTGTTGCCCAGTGGTTGAGTGTCCACCATACACCAAAATGTCGCTGGTTTGATTCCCAGTCAGGGAACATGCCTGGGTTGCAGGCTCCATCCCTAGTGGGGGACTTGTATGGCCCAACTGATTGATGGTGATGCTGCTCTCTCACCACTGTTTCTATCTCTCTCTCCCTCTCCCTTCCTCTCTCTTTCTAAAATCAATAAAAAGTACATACATATGAAAGAAAAATACCTCACTGTGATACCAGACACACTGGATATAAACAAGAGGTCCAGGAGAAATATTGGCCTATAGAACAAACTATGTTAGATAAGAGACTGAATGATGTTTATGAAGGAAAAGAATGGAAAAATTTAGAGTACTGAGCTAATACTAAATAAATCCTAAATGTCTGTGAAAATGTTATTGCTTTATTTGGTAGTGGTAAAAGATGATAAATATGTATAATATGTAAATAACGTTTCTAATTGAAATCTTACAACAACCAAACATGATAATGACTGCGAAAGCAGTTTAAAAAGTAGAAAGCACTATGCAAATGTAGTTGCTGTTGTCATTAAGTTTTGTGCTTTAAATCCCAGATTATTCTCTCTGCATCAATGTATTCAAGCATTTTGCCTTATTTCTTGTCCTCCATGGCAAAAAAAACCACACAAAAATCAAAAAACACAAACTCATTGTATTTTGTGGCCTTTGGATTTTGATTTCAGCCACTGATATGTATTCTATATTGCTGATTCTTGTTGCTTATCCTTACTTGTGCCAGCCTTGCCTAGTCTCTTGGTTCTCTATGGTAATCCCACTGGGCTGTGATTTTCACTTAGTCTAAACATTGGTGGCATGTTGACAATTGAAGAAAATGCAGTGGGTCATGTCCATCATGCCACTTCATGCTGTGTCTATTCAATTCTTTGCCTGCCTTTCTCAGCTCCTTGTTGTTCTTAGTGGTGATATCATTGCTTCACACATCCACGCTTACAAACACTTGGAGTTCTTTATTCCTCTCCTTCATTTAATATATTTCTAAAGTACCTATACTGTGCAAAGATCAGCTGTGCTAAATCTTACAAGAATACAGCTCTTGCCATCAAGGAGTTCACAGTCAATGTAAAATAAGGATGCCTATAAAATCAATGATAATATAAAGGTTGATACATGATATAATAAAGTTACAAGAAAAGGACAAAAATAATTCTGACACTAATAATAAGAAAAGGTTTCACAGAAAAAGGGACATTTGACCTACATGTTTTCCCTTTTTTAAAAAAGGTATAAATTTCATATAGTAAGAGTCATCCTTATTAGTGTACAATTCAATCACCCCATAATTGCTTCTTGCTCTTTTATAATCAAACCTTCTGCATACTCCCAGCCTTGATCTGTTAGCTGTCACTATAGTGTGACACAGAATATCATACCAATAAATCATGTATTATAACACATTTTTTTTTACTTTGGTTTCTTTTATATAGCATAAAGCATTTAACATTGACCAATGTTGTTGAATGAAATAGTAATTCATTGTTATTTCCAAGTAATATTCCATTTTATGGATGTATTACAATTTGGAACTGGAGAGCATTATGCTAAGCAAAATAAGCCATTGAGGGAAAGATAAATACCACATGATCTCACTCATTTGTGGAATATAGTGAATAACATAAACTGGTGAACAAAACAGATCCAGAGACAGAGAAGCATCAATCAGACCATCAAACCTCAGAGGGAAGTTAGGGGAGGGTGGGGGTAAGGGGGAGAGATCAATCAAAGGACTTGCATACATGCATATAAGCCTAACCAATGGACACAGACACCAGGGGGGGGGGGTGAGGGCATGAGTGGGGGTGGTGGTGGAGGGATAAGTACACATATGTAATCCTATCTAATAAAAGACTAATATGCAAATTAACCATCACTCCTTCACTCCATCACTCCCTCACTCCATCACAAAGGTGGTGGCTGCCATGGAGCTGGAGCAAGCAGGAGGCTTGGGTTGCCACGGCGATGGAGGAGCCCCTGGCAACCGAGGCTCCCAGCCCCTCCTTGAGCAGAGGCCATGCCGGCTGGAAGCAGGTATCTGGGATTTATTTATCGTCTATAATTGAAACTTTGTAGCTTTGAGCAGAGCTCAGGGCTGGCCAGGGCAGGAAGGAAGCTTGGCTTCCTCCATTGCCGGGGCAACCCAAGCATCCTGCTTGCTCCAGCTCCTGGCAACCAAAGCTTCCAGTGGGACCAATGCTACAAAGTTTCAATTATAGAAGTTAAATAAATCCCAGATGCCTGCTTCCAGCCCATGGGTGAGGCTAGCCTGAAAACAGCCCTCAGCCCATCACCCAGTCTGGGCAGGCACCCCAGTAGGGCCCCCAACCCTGAAGGGGGTGTGGCCAGCCTGCAAACAGCCATCAGCCCCTCACCCAAGCTGGCCAGGCACCCCAGTGCGGACCCCACCCTGAAGGGGGTGTGGCCAGCCTGAAAATGGCCCTCTTCCCTCACCCACACTGACCACACCCCCATGGGGTGAGAGTCCCCACTGGGGAGCTTGATCAGCCTGCAGACAGCCATCAGCCCCTAACCCAGGCTGGCCAGACACTCTAGTAGGGACCCCCACCCCTAAGGGGGTGTGGCCAGCCTAAAAATGGCCCTCAGCCCCTCACCCAGGCTGGCCAGGCACCCTAGTGGGACCCCCACCCTGATCCGGGACACCCTTCAGGGCAAACCAGCCGGCCCCGACATGGGCACCAGGCCTTTATCCTATATAATAAAAGGGTAATATGCAAATTGACCCTAACAGCAGAACGACTGAGAATGAGGGGTCACTATGACACACACTGACCACCAGGGGCAGACGCTCAACGCAGGAGCTGCCCCCTGGTGGTCAGTGCACTCCCACAGGGTGAGCTCTGCTCAGCCACAAGCCAGGCTGATGGCTGCCAGTACAGTGGTGGTTGTGGGAGCCTCTCCCACCTCCTCATCAGCGCTAAGGATACCCGACTGCAGTTTAGGTCTGCTCCCCACTGGCAAGTGGACATCCCCTGACGGTTCCCGGGCTCCCAGAGGGATGTCTGACTGCCGCTTAGGCCTGCTCCCTGCTGGTAAGTGGACATCCCCCAAGGGCTCCTGGGCTGCCAGAGAGATGTCTGACTGCCAGCTTAGGACCAATCCCCCGGGGAGCAGGCCTAAGCCAGTAGGTGGTCATCACCTGAGGGGTCCCAGACTGTGAGAGGGCACAAGCCGGGCTGAGAGACCCCCTGCTGAGTGCACAAATTTTTGTGCACCGGGCCTCTAATATATATATGCCTCAGCAATCATTGCAACTGAACGGATGACCGAACGGGCTGCATGGGGTGACCAGGCCAGCAGGAGGGGTTAGTGAGGGGCAATCAAACGACTGAGCAGCAGCCTTCATGGGACAACCAGGCTGGCAGGGGGGTTAATAAGGGGTGACCAAATGACTGCACAGCAAGTTGTGTGGGGTGACCAGGCTGGCAGGGTAGCAGTTGGGGGTGACCAGGCCAGTGGGGTTGCAGTGAGGGGTGACCAGGCTGGTGGAGGGAACAGTTGGGGGCCACTAGGCCATCATGTAGGGCAGTAAGGGGCAACCAGGCTGGCAGGGGTGCAGTTAGGGGCATACAGGCTGGAGGGTGGGCATTTAGGGGCAACTAGGCTGGCAGGGGCAGAAGTTGGGGTTGACCAGGCTAGCGGGGGGGGGCAGTTAGGGGTGTTCAGGCAGGCAGGCAGGCAGGTGATCAGTTAGGAGCCAGTGGTCCCAGATTGTGAGAGGGACATTTGACTGCTGGTTTAGGCCCAATCCCCAAGATCGAACATCCCCCGAGGGGTTCCGAACTGAAGAGGGTGCAGGCTGAGCTGAGGGGACCCCCCCCCCATGCACAAATTTCGTGCACCAGGCCTCTAGTTATAAATAATTGCTTCAATGAACATATAGATGCATATGTCTTTTAGGTTTTTTTTTTTATAAGTTTTTACTTTCCAAATTTTTTGTGGTTTTTTTTGTTTTGTTTTTAATTTTTTCCTCAATTAAGTTATTACATATGTGTCCTTATCCTCACATTACCCCCCCCCACCTCCCCCACTCATGCCCTCACCCCCCTGTTGTCTGTGTCCATTGGTTAGGCCTATATGCTTGCATACAAGTCCTTTGGTTGATCTCTCCCTCTTACCCCCACACTCCCCTATTTTCCCTCTGAGGTTTGACAGTCTGATCGATGCTTCTCTGTCTCTGGATCTGTTTTCTTTCATCAGTTTCTGTTCATTATATTCCATAAATGAGTGAGATCATGTGATATTTATCTTTCTCTGACTGGCTTAGTTCACTTAGCATAATGCTCTTCGGTTCCATCCATGCTATTGCAAATGGTAAGAAATCCTTCTTTTTTACCGAAGCGTAGTATTCCATTGTGTAGATGTACCACAGGTTTTTAATCCACTCATCTACTGATGGGCACTTAGGCTGTTTCCAAATCTTAGCTATGGTGAATTGTGCTGCTATGAACATAGGGATGCATATATCCTTTCTAATTGGTTCTAGGAATATATCCCAAGAAACTAGAAACACCAATTAGAAAGGATATGTCTTTTCAGTTTAGTGTTCTGTTGTTGTTTTTTTAAATTAAACCCAGAAGTGGAATTGTTTTAAAGTATATTTTGTCTGGTATAAGTATTGCTACCACAACCTTTTTGTTTATTTATTTCCATTTTCATGAAATATATTTTTCCATCCCTTTACTTTCAGTCTGTGTATATCTTTTGATCTGAAGTAAGTCTCTTATATACAGTATATATACAGGTCTTCTTTCGTTATCCATTCAACTACCATATGTCTTTTGATTAGAACATTTAATCCATTTTGTGCACTGGGCCTCTAGTATCATAATAAAGAAAAAAAAAGACATTTAGATTGTTTCTGCTTCAGGGTATATATGTTTTTATTTTAGGCAACATAGTTTTTAATTTCACTTTGGTAAAAATCTAAGAATGGGATTGCTGGTTATATGGTAAGTTTATGTTTATGGTTTTAAGAAAACTACCAAACTGGTTTTCTAGTAGTCATGCTCTGGTTGCTTTGCATCTCTGCTGGTATTTGGAAATTTCAGTTCTTTTTTTTTAGTTATAGCATTCTATCATTATGGATTTGTGTATTCTGTACATTTCATGTAAATAAAATCGTGTGTCCTTTTGTGTTTGGTTTCCTCCATTCATTATAAATTTATTCAAGATTATTCCATGTTACATCACATATACATACTTTATTCCTTTTATTGCTTAATAATATTCCATTGCAAGGATTTACCAGCATTTGTTTATCCTTTCACTAGTTGATAGATATGTAGTTTGTTTACATTTGTTGGCTAATATGAATAATGCTGCTATAAAGATTTAAATATAAGTTTTGTGTGGACATGTTTTTTATTCTTCTGGAGGTATACATAGGAGTGGAATTGTTAGGTTATATGGTAACACAATACTTAACTTTTTGAGAAATATTGAGTTTTAAAGTTCTTTATTTGTACTAGATACAACTTATTTTTGAGATATGTGATTGCACATATTTTTGAGTTTATGGCTTCTCTTCATTACCATATTAGTGTTTTTTGAAGTTCTTTATTTTTTATGAATCATGTTTTCTTGTCATATTTAAGAAGTATTTGCCTATTACAAGGTTAATAAGATTTTATTTTATTTCCTAAAAGTGTCATAATTGTAGGTTTACATTTAGGTCTATAATCCATTTTCAGTTATTTACAATTTGAGGCATGGATCAAGTTCATTTTTTTGCATATGGATATCCAATTATATAAGCAGCATTGTCTTCATGCTTTGTCAAAAATCAGCTGGCAATATTTGTGTGGGTCTATTTCTTGATTCTATTCTGTCACAGTGATCTATCCGTCTACACTTTTGCAATATCACACTCTGATTACTGAAGCCTTAATGAGGTAGAATGATTCCTCCAACTTTGTCATGTTTCAAAATTGTTTTGTGTATAGTAATTCCTTTCTTTTT
Organism: Myotis myotis; assembly: GCF_014108235.1. Lineage (NCBI taxonomy): Eukaryota > Metazoa > Chordata > Mammalia > Chiroptera > Vespertilionidae > Myotis > Myotis myotis. The sequence continues at coordinate 43,763,264 of NW_023416346.1, forward strand.
TCATGTTATTTTTTAAAACCAACTTGTCCATGTCTACAAAAAAAAAATCCTGCTGGGATTTTGAGTGTAATTGTGTTGGATCTATAGATTGGTTTTGGGAAACCAAACAATAAAGAATTTTCCAATTTATCAGTGTGGTATGTTTCTATGTTTATTTAGTTCTTCTTTGCCATTTTTCAACAATGTTTTCCAGGGTGTTTTTTTCTCTATATCTTATGTTTTTGATGTTACTGTGCATTGCTAGATATAAAAACATAATTTATTTTTACATGTTAACCTAGTATCCTAAGACCTTACTAAACTCACTTATTAGTTCTGTTAACTATTTTATATTGTCTTTGAGGTTTTTTACATAAAAAATTGTCATCTGTGAATAGTTTTATTTCTTCCTTTTAATATGTGTGCCTTTCAGTACATTTTATTGCCTTTTCCAGTGGCTAGTACCACCAGAATGATGTTGAATAGGAGTGGCAAGAGTAAACCTTATTGCCTTGTTTCCGATATTTAAGGGAGGGTATTTAATCTCTTGCCATTAAATATGAAAGCTGTAGTTTTATAGTTGCCTCAGGTTATGCAAGTTCCCTTATAATACTACTTTTCTTAGAGTTTTTATCAGGAGTGGATGTTGGACTTTGCCAAATGCCTTTTCTGAATTTATTGAGATTTAAGGTACATGTGAATAACCAAGATTTAAGGTACATGTGAATAATCATATTTAATTGAAGATTCTGATTTATTCAGTCTTGGATGGAGCCTGAAATTATGCATTTCTAATAAGATTTTAGATGATGATGATGATGATGATGATGATGATTATGGACCATACTTTGAATAGCATGAATCTAAAGTATATCCCTATGGCTTGAAGGGATATACTGAAGGATGCTAAGAAAGGGTTTCAAAGAGAAATCTAGGGAATAAATTTTGTCATGAAGGCTAGTGAAGGAGAGTATCAAGAATTAGGGGGGAATGAACAGCTTTAAAAGCTTCAAGGTTAGGTATGTGAAGTATGAAATTAGTGTTGGCTTTATAGTAGAAGTTGTGATATTTATTCAGATAAATTTCTTATCTCTGCTTCACTTATCTCTTCTTCTGGAGAATTCTCTAGTTCTTTCATTTGGGGGTTGTTTCTTTGTCTCCACATTTTGGCTTTAGGTTTAGATTTGTGACTATGTATTAGATAGATCAGGGGTGGGCAAACTTTTTGACTCGAGGGCCACAATGGGTTCTTAAACTGGACTGGAGGGCCGGAACAAAAGCATGGATGGAGTGTTTGTGTGAACTAATATAAATTCAAAGTAAACATCATTACATAAAAGGGTACAGTCTTTTTTTTTTTTTTTAGTTTTATTCATTTCAAACCGGCTGGATCCGGCCCGCGGGCCGTAGTTTGCCCATGGCTGAGGTAGATCCTCTACACCTCTCAATCTCTGGTGCAGGACAGTGTTAAAGGCTGTTTCTGACTAATTAGATCAGGCATAGACTAAAACCTCCAGAGACTGTCTCTGCCTATAGACTGATAGGATTCCAACTTGAATTGCCCCCAAGCAATCGTCCTCAGGTGTAGTGAGAGTTTTTTCAACAGGGTGGGGCAGTTGCTTCTGCCTGGAGGCTAATTGTTATTTTTAATCTCTTAAGTGGCCTCAGGGGAAGGTGTTTTCCAATAGGGTGTGTCAGACTGTCTTCCCCCCAGGCAAGGCAGATGTCTATGTGGGAAAGATGTCCTCTGCTGCATGAGGAAATGACTCAGCCCAGGAAACTTGGGGTGTCTGCCTTCTGAGCTCTATCAACCAAGTCCCTGGCCCTGGGTCCTGCTCTCACAGCTCCAGTCCACTTCACCCTCCCTCTACCAGAGCACAAGGTGGGTGGCTCCACAGGGAATTTAGTGTGTTGGCCCTTTAAGAGGATGCCTGAATTTTTAGCTATTACTCCATGGAACACAGCACCCTGCTGCTTTTCACAGCCAGATGCTATGTGGGTACTCTTCTCCGTTTTGGTGTTTTCTGTTATGGAGCTCAGCAAGTAGGTTTACAGTTGTTTTTGTATGGAAAATAATATAATTAATAAATAATATTACAATAATAAACTATGTGTTTTACATAGTCACAACTGTAAATCTTCTTTTGGTATACCTTGTATTTGGTTCCTGAATTTTGAGTAGTGAGAGTCAGATAATGAGGGATATCTATCCTAACTCAAAAAATTTATACTAAAGTGTTTGGTTCCTAAGTTTGTATAATAAGAGTTCAGATAGTTGAATACTTGTATTTGTTTATACATTTTCCCTTTACTAGCAGATGCTCCTTGAGAGTTAGAATTATGTATTTATTTGCCTTTCCATTCTCAACCTCTTGCATATCACCTGATATATAGTAGGTGCTCATTAAATATTCATTTAATTGTTGAAATGAGCCAAAAGGAGGAAGACAAGTTATAGACTACTGTCTCAAGGGGTTTAGTAGCAGAAGAAAATAGTATGATAATCTGATAGGTCAGGAGGATTCAGAGGTAAAGGAAGGTTTTCTTTTCTTTTTTTATTATTTTGAATCTGTATAGATTTGTGGCTAATTGTAGGCAAAGAAGAAAGACCCAATAACTAGAAAGCAATTAAAGATACATGAGAGAATAAGAATTAGTAGAGCATGTTTCTTAGCAGATTAAATAGTGCAAGTATCCGGCTTATTTGTAAGGGGAAAGCATCACAATACTTTAATCTATTTTGCATTAAGTTATGTAGAATCGTCCTGCATCACAAAGCCATTGTCATAGCTATTATTTTTAGCAAACCTAATCTAGGAACTCATTGCTTTATACCTGACCATATTATAATATGTCTTCTCTGTAAACTCATTCATTCAAATTCCCTTTGCATGTAGCTAGTGGAACTCTCTCCCAAAATGTTTTCCAGAAACAATTCTTCTACTGGAGAACTCACATAGGGCTTCCCTTTTCTGATCTCTGATTTTATCCTGGCATGTAGACCCCTTCGGATGGGTGAGGATGTTGGGTTGTTACTGTTTTCTTCAGCCCTAGGTTTCTTTACAGGATCCATAATCAAATATTAACATGTGACTCTTGATTCTATGGTTACACTGACATTTGATACACTAAATATTGTTCTTATAACTAAAATTATATGATGATAATACCTTATCTTTTCTAATCAAAGGACCAGGATTTCTGTCAAGGAGATTTATTCTATATATGAAAAAAGAAAACTATTTCAAATGACTACCATTAGTGTGTAGCTCTCTGTGTGTTTTATCACATAGACATAATTTCTATTCGATATGAGTTTACTCTCATGTGTGGGCAAATTGATAGCTTACTGGGTACCTGTTTTTGCTCAGAGCAAAAATTTACTCTGATGAGAATATTTTTTTAAAAATATATTTTATTGATTTTTCACAGAGAGGAAGGGAGAGAGATAGAAAGTTAGAAACATCGATGAGAGAGAAACATCGATCAGCTGCCTCCTGCACATCTCCCACTGGGGATGTGCCCGCAACCCAGGTACACGCCCTTGACTGGAATCGAACCTGGGACCCTTCAGTCCGCAGGCCGACGCTCTATCCACTGAGCCAAACCGGTTTCGGCCTGATGAGAATATTTTGACAACTCTGCCTGTGTGTCCAGGAACTGCAATTAAAATGTAAAATGGAAAACTCTCTATATATGTGGAAATAATGTAGCTAGCCTGATTTCCCCACAAGGATTAACAAACATTAAGACCTTATATAGTATCCTATCTATTAAAGAGGGAATATGCTAATTGACGCTCACACCATCGCAAAGATGGCAGTGCCCACAGCCCATCAGGAGGGAATATGCTAATTGACTGCCCCGCCCTCAAAGATGGCATTGTCCACAGCCACAAGATGGCCAGCAGGGGAGGGCAGTTGTGGGTGACCAGGACAGCAGGGGAGGGCAGTTGGGGGTGACCAGGCCTGCAGGGGAGGGCAGCTGGGGGCAATCAGGCCAGCACGGGAGGGCAGTTGGGAGTGATCGAGCTGGCAGGGGAGCAGTTAGGCATCAATCAGGCTGTCAAGGGAGTGGTTAGGGCAGCCGTGGGCAAACTACGGCCCGCGGGAACCAAAAAAAAAAAAAAGACCGTACCCTTTTATGTAATGATGTTTACTTTGAATTTATATTAGTTCACACAAACACTCCATCCATGCTTTTGTTCCGGCCCTCTGGTCCAGTTTAAGAACCCATTGTGGCCCTAGAGTCAAAAAGCTTGCCCACCCCTGGGTTAGGGGACGATCAGGCTGGCAGGCAGAAGTGGTTAGGGACAATCAGATAGGCAGGCAGGTGAGCAGTTAGGAGCCAGCGGTCCTGGATCGGGCCTAAACCGGCAGTCGGACATCCCCCGAGGGGTTCCAGATTAGAGAGGGTGCAGGCTGGGCTGAGGGACACCCCTCCCCCCAGTGCACGAATTTTGTGCACTGGGCCTCTAGACCTATCTAATAAAGAGTAATATGCATATTAACCATCACTCCATGACAAAGATGGTGGTGCCCACAGTGGCTGGGCAGGATGCTGCGGTGTCACGCCAGCAACGTGAGCCCAGCAGGCAAGGTGGACTGCAGGCAGAACCCAGCAGGGCCTGCTGGACAGTCGCCACTGCGACCAGGGAGCAGGCAATCAGGGCCCGCAGGCAGCAACCAGCTGGGCTTGCTGGGCATCCCCACAGTGATCGGGAAGCAGGCAAGCAGGGCGCAGGCAGCACCCAGTAGGGCCTGCATGCCCATCCTCATGGTGTGGAGCAGGCAGGCCCCACAGAGAGCAGAGAACCACAGGGAGTGGGGCCAAGCTGTCAGTAGCACATCCCCTGAGGGCTCCCAAATTGGAGAGGGTGTAGGTCAGGCTGAGGGGCCTCCCACCCAACCTCACCCCCCAGTGCATGAATTTTGTGCACCGGGCCTCTAGTCTACATATATAAAACCCTAATATGCAAATAGACTGAATGGTGGAACAACCAAACATCCAGACGCTATGATGTGTACTGAGCACCAGGGGGCTGCCTGCAGACAGGGGACCGGGGGCCGCGGTGGGAGGGGCTCGGAGGGGGCATGGAGGATGGGCAGAGACCTGCCCCTATGCCCACCATAGCATCATGGCCCATAGTTCCTTTCAAGGTGCACAGATTTGTGCACTGGACCCCTAGTCTAATATATAAAATCATATGTTGAAAAAATCATGATTATAGTCTACTTATCTCATTTGCAAATATTACAAACTAGGGGCCCAGTGCACGAATCCATGTACCTTGAGAAGAACTGTGGGCTGCGAGGCTGTGGTGAGCACAGGGGCAGGTCTTGGTCGGGTCTCAGCTCATCCTCCATGTTCCTGCCTGGCCCCTCCCACCACAACCCCCATCAGTCCCCTGTCTGCCACCAGCTCCGATCTTGCTGCTGCCACGCCCATGCACTGATGGAGCCAGTCCTGCTCACACCCGCTGATGGTGCAGAGTGATTGGTGCCAACGCCAGCAGCAGGTGAAAGCGGGGCCAGCGCCAGCAATGGGTGCAAGCAGTGGCTGCTGCCTCGATTGCCCCTCAGGACTAGGGGGAGGTGGAGAAGCCCTCAGGAGAAATTGGGGCTGGCAGCCACTGCTTGCACCCACTGATGGCGCTGAGCAATCGGAGCTGGTGCTAGGTGCCAGCAGGGGGTGCAAGCGGGGCCAGCACCAGCAGTGGGTGTGAGCAGTGGGCAGGACCATGGTGTGTGGGAGCAAAGAATCTTTAGTAACCACCAGAGGTGTGCCCCGATGACAGTGACTGGCACCCCACATTGGCCTGGTACCCTCGCTCACCTGCTCCACCATCCTGCTGCAGCCGACACCTGCCATGTTCCATGCTCTGCCACCTGCTGCCAACACCCGCCATGTTCCGTGCACACCCCCTGGTGGTCAGCACATGTCATAATGACCGGTTGTTCTGTCCTTCCACTGTTTGGTCTATTTGCATATTAGGGTTTTATATATATAGATGTTGTTTACTGAAATTGAGTTCCAACAAATGTTACACAGAATTATGATTTCTAGCTTGAAAATAAAACAGTTCAATTTAATTCTTAGGAATGTTTCAGTCAACATGTTATGATTTATTTATAACTCTAATAATACCCGCACTTTCTCAAAATTCTGTTTATTGATACCCAAAAATATGCCTATCCCCAAATAATTAACAATTTTCAACAATTTTATTGTTTTTCCTTTGTGTTCAAGTTGATCAATACTGCTTTTATGTAATTCAGTGTGATTCCCATCTCCAATCTCATTTCTCAGTTATTTCATTTTTAAGATTCTGGTCACATAAAGGAGTACACACTGAATTTTATGGATGACCAAAGAAAACCAATCACTAGATATATTTTTTAAATCGACTCATCATTTGCATAGGTGTTTAGTGAACTTTAATATTTAAAAACGTGAACCTCAACTAATATAACTACTAAGCTGTCATTATTTATGAAAGATGCCTTTACCTAGGAGCAATGAAATATCATTTGCACTAGCTGACAGGGAACACAAAGAAATCTGCCTTCCTGCCGGGAGCCGGTCCATGCTTGCTGTTTCAAGGGACCTGGCATATATGGCATACTGTTCTTAATATGTTTGCTCACCTTCTTGGCACTATGTGTTTTAACCAAGGTCTCTGAGAAAGGTTGTTTCCCCAGGTAGGGATTTTCCCCTGAAGTTAGGGAGGGAATAAAACCTCTTAACTAAGTGCCAGGTGGGTAATTAATCACTTAAACTACAAACAATCATGCTTAAGCTACATAATCTTTACCCCCTGGAATGGAGATAAGAAACGCCCTAACCTTTGTAATAGAGATTGGTAGGATTGAATCAACTGGTATAAATACAGATGTAGTAAGACAGCAAGACACAGAACTTAGAATACGGAACCAGGAGAGACAGAACCTAGGCACAGAACCTACACAGAACGTTCTCTAGAGACAGAAGAACTTCGCTGGAGAGAACATGGCAAAGGATCCTGGACAGAAACTGGCCTCAGAACCTAGAGACAGAACCTAGCGAGAGAACATGGCAAAAGATCCTGGACTGAACCTGACTACAGAAATTGGCAAGAGAACCTGACTAGAACCTGGTGGCTGAACCTGGCTGGAGAACCTGGACAGAACCTGGCTGGAGAACCTAGCGAGGGAACATGGCTACAGAACCTGGCTGGAGAACCTGGAAATCCTAGCAAGACAACATGGACACAGACCTAGCTGGAGATCCTAAGCAGAACTTCGCTGGAGATCCAGACCAGATCCTGGCTGGAGATCCTGGCTGGAGATCCTGGCTAGGCTGCTGATCAACTGAACACTGTCTCCGTGCCCTTCCTTCTTCGCCGACTCCATCCACACCTTTGGGGACCCCTGGACCTGCTGGGGTTGGACCCCGGCACCTTCCCAGGAAGTGTGGTGGTGTAGCAGCTTTACTCTGTAGAACTGAGGCTAGCTTAACAGGATTGATTATATTGACCATTTTATGTGTCAAGTGCCAAGAGATTGAACAGTTGATTTGATTTTATCTTCTTAATGGCCAAAAGGACCAGGTGGCTTGATTGCAATGATGATCCTAACAACAAATACAATTGCAAAAACAGTTGAATAAATGGTGAGATTGTTAATACATCCAACATCTCAAAGAGATAGCTAATGTAAAAACCTCAAAGCCTGCTTTTTCAGATTCAACTGGGGCCCTTAGTCTGATGGCTAGCTCAGATTTAGTATTGCAGTAGACAACTTTATTTGGGGGTACATTCAAATTTTTCATAATGCAAATCAATATTCTAAAGGGTAGATTATTAAAGCAGCTGGAAAGAAAAACAACTAATTGCTAGTGCTCTTGAGAAGCCTTGAAAGCATGCCAAGCTAAAATGATGAGGGACCATGATATAAGTACTGTATCTATAATGAATTTATAGCACAAACATTATGACTCATAAGCTTGTCACAAAAGAGCAAGTTTAAAAAGAAGTCCTTACAAATTGATACCTGTGTTCCTTTCTCCCTTGTATTCTGAGGTGAGATTTTTACCAAGTACTGGGGAACTTTGAAAATGAACATCAACAGTAAAAAACGGCAGGAATCTCTTCACCTCTTTCACCCAGCATCCCATACTCTAATAGCCCCTCTAATAGCTATCAGTCTATTCTTTATCTATGATGAGTCTGTTTTATTTTGTTAGTTTATTTTGTTTATTGGATTCCACAATATGAGTGAAATTGTATGATACTTGTCTTTCTCAGATTAGCTTACTTCACTTAGCATAATGCTCTCCAGAGATGAGTGGAAAAAGTAAAGGGATTAAGAAAAAAACATACTCATACAGACAACAGCATGGTGATTAACAGGGGAAATGGGGTTGAGAGAGGTAGAAAAATGGTGATGGAAGGAGATGGTTAGACTATGGATGGTGAACACACAGTACAATATACAGATGCATTATGGAATTGGACACCTGAAACCTATATGATTTTATTAACCAATGTCACCCCAATAAATTCAATAAAAAGGTGGTATTATGAAGCAAAGATTTATATACATTAAGCCTTAAGTATCCATCTAGCTCTATGATTTTTCACTTCATCTATGACCATGATAGCAATATCTACACATGTAGAAAATGCAATTATCAAAATGACTCTGGTTACAGCTTTTCTTTTCTTTTTCTTTTTAATTTTTTTTATTGTTGACATTACAGATGTATCCCTTCCCACCCCCTTTGTCCACCTCCACCCAGACGTCTCCCTCTGGCCCTAACCACATTGTTGTATCTATCTATGGGTTTTGCATATACGGTATGTTCTTTGGCTATTCTTTTCACCTTCTTTCATCCTAAGTATTCAAAGTAAGGGGAGAGAGAGAGAGCGAGCAGCAACTCTATTTCTGGACCCATTTACCAAGAATATAAGCCTATAAGTTTTCTGTTCTTGAAATTTGAGGCCTAGACAAGAGAATGCAAAATTTGAGCGGATTTGTAAGAAATCTTTATTCTCAGGGCATGAATTTATCCACTCATTCAACAAATATTTATTGAGTGCCTATTAGGGGCTAAATGCAGTATATACAGTAATTATCAATATAGGCATACTCACTGGCAGGCATTAATTGAATAATCTCCAAAATATATTTGTAATGAAAAATTTCATATGCGCTCTTATAGAAAATGTCAGGGTGTTATGAATAAATAATGAATCCTTTATTTTACATTGTTGATCTCCAAGAGAGTGACATTTAAGCTGACACCTGAAGGATGAGTAAGTTATTTACCAAGTAAAGCGATGTAGAGAGAGAAATGTCCCTAGGCATGTGTGAAGGCTTAAAAGAGAGAGGCCCATGTGACAGGAGAGCAGAGAGGGCTGAAGGGGAGAATAGCTCAAGATAAACCTGGAGAAGTAAGCAGAGGCCAGGTCAGACAGGGTGTATTAGTTTGCTATGACCACTAGGTGGCTTACCACAAAGTACCCCAAACTAGGTGGCTTAAGCAACTGAATTTTACTATCTCATAATTCTGGAAGCTAAAAGTATAAAATCAAGTTGTTGGTGGGATTGGTTCCTTCTGAGGGCTATAAGAGAAGAATCTCTTCCAGGCCTCTCTTCCTGGCCATCTTCTCCCTATGTCTCATCACATTGTCTCCCATCTATCTGTGTCCATGTGTTTAATTTTTTTATAATGACACCAATCATATTAGATTAGGGCCCACCCCAATAACCTCACTTTAACTTGATTATCTCTGTAAAGATGCTATCCACAAGTAGGGTCACATTCTGAGGTACTGGGGGTAAGGACTACACATATGGATTTGGGAGGAACACAATTTAATAGTCTTGAAGGACATATTAGTATTTTAGACTCTTTTTGGATGCTTAGGGTTGCCACGGAAAATTTTAATTTTGATTGTAGGGGCTTATATTCATTTCCTATAGCTACTGTAACAAATGAACACAACTTAGTGGCTTAAATCACACAAATTTATCATCCTGAACTCTGGCAAATAAAAAGTTCAAAATCAGTTCACCAGGATAAAATCAAAGCAGAGCCTTCCTTCTGGAGGCTCTAGGAGACAATCTGTATCCTTCCCTTTTCCAGCTTCTAGAGACCACCTGCATTCCTTGTCTCCTGATTCCTTCTGCCATTTTCAAAGCTACTAATGTAGCATCTGCTTGCCTCTCAGACATCAGCTCCAATCATTACATTTTTTTAAATCTCTGACTCTGCCTCCCTCTTATACGAATCCTTGATTACATTGGAGCAAATTGTATAGTCCAGTATAATCTCCCCATCTCAAGATCCTTAAGTTAACAAATGCATAGGTTACAGGAATTAGGATGTGGGCGTGTGTGTGTGTGTGTGTGTGTTGGGGGGATGCGCTATTCAGAATACCACAGGATAGAGAATAAAAGCAAAAAGGTAGTTATAAAGTTTTATAGCAATATAAACAGGAGGTAATTGATGGTAACTAGGACTATGTAGCAATGGAGATGGAGAGAACTATTCACATTGCAGAATTATTTAGGAAAGAACATCAACTTGCTAATGAATTGGATGGGACAAGGAATGAGAGAGATGGGGTCAGTTGCCGTTGAGTTTATATCTAATATGCCTCCTGGTTATTCTGAATGTCATCTCTATATCATGGATTAGGAAATTAAAACTTGCATTTGGAAAATGCTCCTGCATATTTCTAAAAGTAGTCATTTTTGCTTTTCAAAAGAAGCTTTGTGTCTAATGTTTATTTTGGCATAGGTAGAAATTTTATTTTTAACTTTTTGGAAGAGTTGTGTAAAACAGTTTGCTTAGATTTTGAAACCTTATGAATACATCATTTGAAATGGCCTACTACATTTGCTATTTATCCCATTAAGTTTAAAAATGAATGAGAAAAAGGAAGCTACAAAATTAGAAAATGAAGTCAATTAGCAAATGAAAAATAGTTGAATGTTCAAAGTGCATCAAGAGTGACAGTTGAAATAATAAAAAGAATTTTCCTGAGCAGATGACCGAAACTTGCATATGCATCATAAGAAGTGAGGCTGAATTCTAACTGGAGGTTTTCAGAAAAGTTTAATGGAGAAGATGTACAGAGAAAGACCTGTTGAGAAGTTCCCTTGACTAATTCCTAGAGTCAGAAGTTCTGGGGACTAGTTAGGGACAAGAAAAGGAAAAACATAAAACTCAATGGGCATTCTTGGCCTAGAAAATTAGCACATTATATGTGAACTCTGAGGCAAATTCACCCTATTAAAACAATCACTACTTATTTTATGATGTTTGACATATCTCTAGGAACACACCCCATTCACTTAAAAATCATTTTAGGGAAAAAAAAATGATCAGCTTAAATGATGATTCTGATTTCCCAACAGCACTATCTGAAGAAAGCTGTTTTAGAATGAATTGTTGATTTATTCATTTTTTGCAAGTTATAAGTTGAATTTGGAATTAAATACACCCATTGTATCAGGTACTTTCTATTTTGAACTATTTCTAATGCATTCTATAGTTTAATGTGGTCTTTTATGGTAGGATGTAATTGTTCTGAGTTGTCACTAGATGTCTTTCCTCATTAACTCGTTTGTCCCAAATGAAAAAGATATATTAGTGCTATGTTTGCTTTTTGTTTGTCTTATTTTAGTTATGGAGAACTAAAGTATCATACACTTCTATAGGTAAGCTTACTTGTATTAATCAAACAAACTGGGCCATCACATCATCTTAATAGACTGAAACTTATCTAGGCAATACAGTGTAGTCAACACTTTGTCTCATTTGTTCTGCCTATGCTTAGTACAGCCCCAGTGATGGGCCTGCTCTTATTTTGTAATCTCTAAACAAACCATATAATATTTATCCTTTTATGTCCTGACTTTTTAGGACATTGTGATCTGTAATGGCAGCCTTAATAATTTACTAATCAAAGCACATTTGTTGTAATATATCTCAAAGATACACACGTTAATAGATGCCACCTGATATACTCAGTAGTTAGCTCTGGTTTCTAAGCCTACTCAGTGTTTGAAATTAGGTCACCAGAAAGAGGGAGTTTTTCCACAGATGCCATTTCTGATTTTGGAAGGGAAGCAGAAAGAATGAATATGTGAATGAATGAGACCTCATCTTTAATTCATAGGACAGTGCTTCAACCTATAAAAACAGGGGGCTGAATTAGACCTCTGATAGAGATACCTGGAGAAAAATATCCCACACTCTCATTCCCAGGTCCTCCCACTCTAATACTTTTCCTAGCCCTTTCACCAAAAGGGCTAACACTCTGGTTATTATCTCATGAACTTATGAATGGGAGGGCCATATTAATCCTCTTTAACAAGGGGGAAGACTAGTAGTAAGGATATAAAAACTGGAAGACAACACAGCTGACTCCATTTGAAGTGTGGTGGATAACAGTCTATGACAGGGGTCCTCAAACTATGGCCCACGGGCCACATGCAAATACAAATATTGTATTTGTTCCCGTTTTGTTTTTTTACTTCAAAATAAGATATGTGCAGTGTGCATAGGAATTTGTTCATAGTTTTTTTTTTTAACCTATAGTCCGGCCCTCCAATGGTCTGAGGGCAGTGAACTGGCCCCCTGTTTAAAAAGTTTGAGGACCCCTGGTCTATGATATAAGGAAAAGTCACATGATATGGTAGAAAGAGCATGGATTATGGAGATCTATTGATAGGGATTTGTTTTCTGCCTTTACCCATTTCTATCAATGTGATTTTATGTAAGTTATTTTATTTATATTAGCCTCAGTTTCCTCATGTATTAAATAGGGATAGTAATTCTATTGCCTATCAGGATAGCTATTCAGTAATGATCCATATTATGCTAAAACTATTTGTCACTATAGGAAAGCCAAAGTTTAGATCAGAAAGAGGAAGAAAGCTACCTATACATTTTCCTTAGTTTTGTCTGTTGTGGTGCTACTAAGTATCATCTTATATTGCGGTCAACAATCTCTTGACTAATCTTGTCCATAACCTAGAGGTGGCAATGGTAGGAGTATAATGTGTTTGCAACTCTTAACCTTATGATATATGCCTCTCTGTGGTTTAGACAAGCAACATAACAAATCATCCTCCATCCCCCAACCCCAGGTTCCTGTGGCTTGCTTACATGTTAAAATGGAAGGCACAGTTAAACATGTGAACATTTGATTATGAGATGGATAATATCTATGATGCTTAATTTTATGTGTCAACTTAATTTGGTTAAGAGATGACCAGATAGCCATTAAAACATCATTTCATGTGTGTCTGAGAGGGTGCTTCTGGTAGAGAGCATTAATGTGAATCAGTAGACTGAGTAAACAAATCTGCCCTCCCCAATGTGGGTGGGCATCATATAATCTATTGAGGGCCCAAATAGAAAAAAGGGAAGTGAAAAAGTGAATCCCCATTCTCTTCTTGAGTGGGGGCTACCATTTTTCCTGCCCTCTGATATCAGAGCTTCCAGTTCTTGATTCTTTGGACTCACTCAGACTGAATTATACTACTGGCTTTCCTGCTTCTCCAGCTTGTAGAAGGGATGTTGTGGGACTTCTGGGCCTTCATAATCACGTGAGTCAGTTTCTACACTAAACCTCCATATACATATGTCTGTGTGCATACATCTATATATACTCTATGTATATGTGTAGGTGTGTATACATCTATATATATTATATGTATACTAGAAGCCCAGTGCACGAAACTGTGCATGAGCTGCGAGCCGCCACCAAGAGCCACCCCGCCCTGCTGCTGAGAGCCACGAGTCACCCACTTTTTGCAGCAGTACCTCCAGTCAGCATTGAGGGCATTGGGCAAGCTGGAGGAGGAACACATGGTGATCGTTCTAGTGAGAGACATTGCCTAACCCGGACCGCTTTTCCAGCTTCACATTTGTGTCACAAAAGCAGTTATTTTAAAATCTGATCCACTGCATCAGTCCTACCCCCCTGGTTTGAATTTTCTGTGCTGGGAGCCAGGAGCCACCCCGCTCCACCCCACCCCACCCCACCACTGGAGTTGCAAAGCCACCCACCCCGCCGCTGGGAGCCACCGCTCAAGGGCGGGGGAGGGGGGCGGGGTAAGGGACCAAAAGGTGCTCAATGCACCTAATGGTGACTGATGGTTTGGTCATTGCGGTCGTTAAGGACACTGGCTTTATATGAATATATATACATGTGAATATATATACACATTCATATAAATGGTTCAGTTTTTCAAAAAATATCTAATATCCAAATTAATAATAATTATTATAATTATGACAATGGCAACTAACAGTTATGACCATTTACTATGTTCAACACTTAATTCTCAGTACGTGACTTGCATAATCAGTTAATCATCACAAGAGTCTGATGAGACAGAGACTATTATTCTGATGTTAAGTCAAACACATTAAGGCTCAGAGAGGTTAAGTCGCTTGCCAAAAGTCGTGCAACTAGTAAATGTAAGAATTGGAATTCGAGCCCAAACTTGATGGACTCTCTAGGCTGAGTGGAACCCACTAAGCTATTTTAAATGATCCCCAATTGCTGTGAGACAAAAGTGAGACCATAATTGTGGTAGTGCTTTTAAAACCTAGAAGTACTATCATAATGGAAGGGCATATTATTATCCAAATTATTAACTCAGCCTATCACAGTTTATCCAGAAGCTTGGCAGCATGTAGAAAAAGCCTAAGGGTATAATGGACCTATTCTGAGTGGCAAAAGCTTAAATGTAATATACGATAATTGGTGGCATGTATTGCTTTTCAAAGCAATAAGCAAAGCTCATAAGTCCAGGTTCCCAATGGCATACCTATATCTTTTAAGTAATGCCACCTGTTTTGCAAATCAGAGAGATTGCATAACTTCAGAACTTTGAGTTGTTCTCCAACATCCAATTCTTTGAACAAATATTTGTTGAGCACATTTCCTCTGTGCTATGCATGTTTATGGAGCATCTCCTGTGTTCAGAGTATTCTTTTTCTGGAGAGAGCTTTGTGACTTATATTTGGAAACATGATTTGAGAAGCTTAGAGCAGAAAAACTGAGATAAAACTTGTTTCATCAAATGAAAATAACTATTTACCTGTATTCAGAGGTTTAGAGTAAGGGTTTTCATATTATACATATTAAAATCATCCAAGGAGCTTGTCTGGGTTTTACAACTGAGATTCAGAGTTAGCAGGTTTGGGATGGTAGTTTTAATAGCTCCCCAACTGATTCTCATTGTCCAGTCAGAATGATTAAGCTACTAGTCTATATAGTACCTTATCTCATCCAAGTTTCCAGCTAATGAAGGAATACGATTTAAAAAAAAAAGACTACCAGAAATTTAGCTTTAGGTCCAACTTCCCTGCTTCCTTTTCTCATTCCCTTTTATCCTTAAGGTCATCCCACCTCTTTTGAGTGCCTAAGTGTGGGCTCATAAGAAAAATATCCATACTCCAGGGAGTAAAGATTTGACTAATCAGATAGTAAAAACCTCAAATGGTTATAGAGGTCAGGTTGGTAATACCAATGAGTAAAGTAAGTCAAATGGAGACTGGTGAGCTACACACCCCATCTAAAGTGTGTGTGTGTGTGTGTGTGTATTCATACAGCTATGACTATATTCCATCCAATTGGTCTTTTACACTAAAATTCTCAGTGTCATCCTTGGATTTGTAGCATCAACTAAGCATGTGTTAGAAACACAAATTTGCAAGCTGCCCCAGACCCACTAACAATCAGAATCTGGAGGGGAGTTGACAATAATTTATAGTCCAACAAGCCCTTCAGGAGATTATGATGGAAAGTTTTTAAAGAACTACTTTGTAGCAGTGAAGGCTCAATGAGGCTGGATCTAAATTTTCAAGAAAAGCTAGGAATCTGGCTTTCTTTTATTTAGCACCTTTAATTTGTGATATGCATGTTCATGGAGCTCAGATTATTCTGAACATCTATTTGGTTTCAAAGGTTAGCAACTAATTCAGTTTATTTTTGAATATACCCCATGATCCCAAGAAAACACATTTGTGGACAAGCCATTCAGTTGTCTCTATCCTACAAGAGATAGTTTTGAAATATCCTTCATATCATAGTGACATTTTCAAACCCACCCCTCAATATCCTGAGTAACCAATTAAACCATAAAATATGAAATAGGTAATTTAGACATAAGAACTCAAGCCTAGGATAAAAAAGCAAACAAAAAGGTTGTGAATTAAATCAGTATCTTTAGTTTAAATCCTGTAACTCCCAAACCAAATTTCTAAAGAGTTTCTCCATGGCTATTAATAATAAATTAAACAGATCTCTAGTGAAATCTTCTTGATTTTTTGCAAACTATTCCATATATCTGGAGAATAGTGAATGAACCTATTGTCTAACTGTAGTATTTACAGCTCTCAGCTTAGTGCAGTCTACATATGAGGAAGTGTGTGTGTGTGTATGTGTGTGTGTGTGTGTGTGTGTGTGTGTGTGTGTATTAGACAGAGAAAGCAAGAGAGAGCGAGATTTACTTAGATTGTGTTCATAAAATGGTGGTTTTTGAAAGCTGTTGTATAGCACAGGGAAAGTTCAGTTTAAAATACACCATAAGATGATCAATCATCCCATTTTCCTAGAACTGAGCAAGTTCACAAGAAGGATAACTTTCTGTTTCAAAACCAGGACAAGTTGGTTATCATAGTTTTAATGGTAATGTTTCTCTTGCATCACTTAGCTTTGGATGTGGAACAGAATGAAGGTTGGAGTTGGGTAGAAAAGTAGCCTTGCATTATTAAAAGCAATTTTATAACTGACTAAAATGAAAAGGCAAATGTTGTAGGAAGACACATTTTAGGCAGAAATAAGACTTTCAAATCAAGGTGCCCCTCTGAAGTTCTTAATATGAAATATAATGTCCTGGAAGCACACAGCATAGTGTTTACCCCAGAATAGAGTTTAGAACATGATCAAATATAGGGGCAAAGATTTAAAGCTATTGAATCATATTGTCTGAAAGTCAAATGGAGGTTAATGAATTACAAGGTAATCAGGTTGGGGTGATCAAGAACAAGCAGGAAATAGAGTACAAGGTGGACCAGAGTGAGTAATTTAGCAGAGATAGTAAGCAACAAGAGAATGTCTGAAGACTATTTTTGTGTGGTGGTAGGTGACTCTATGGTGTAGGAGTAGGCCTTACAGATTAAAGGCACAAGGTGAGGAACTTGCTAGAACATCTGTACTTGGTGGGAGGTTGTATTAAATGATCTCATATTCCCATTCAATTTTATTTTTTTAATTTTTTCTTTATTGATTAAGGTATTACATATGTATCCTTATATCTTTGAAATTCATATAGTTAAAACATAGATGCTTAACATGCTTATATTATTACTCTTTGACTCCATATATTTATTTCTAAATTTAGGATAAATCAAACATCATGCGATTAACATGAGGATTAAATTAAAGAAAATGATGTATTGTGAATCATTTAACACAGTGCCTGGCACATAATAGTTGTTTAGTAAATGATAATTATGGTTCTTAGGAAAATTCTTTTTTATTGAATTTGTTGAGGTGACATTGGTTCAGATGATGAAAATTCTTAAAATACATTTTCTTAAGTCCAGTATTTCTTGATAGTAAATTTTATTGTTTTAGTTTTTATAACTTACAAATTGTGGAGCTAATTTTTAAACTAGTGACATGTATCATAATAAACATGTTGCCAAATTATTGATGCTTGCCACAAATATTTCAATTCTCCTTATAATTGCTTTTTGACATGACCTTAACAACAATGACCTTAATAACAGTAACTTTTTCTCTTGTCAATAATTTACATTTTCACTAAAGTTTGCATTGCTTTTCTAATTGGTTTGCATGACATTTGCTCTTATTGTGGATTTATTAGAGCAAATCTCTTTGGGCAATTGGGGATATAGCACTAAATCATATTAATGAAATGAACCCAAGTCATTGAACTGAAATCAGATGCTATCCAAACAAAAATTATGACATATGACTACCCTTAGATTTTATTACTTGTAATCTTTAGTAAGTCTGATTTGGAAATAATTTTAGTAAATTAAAAGAATGTAATATTTTAGAGGGAAATAGAGTGTAATACAAGGTGATGGAATAGAATAGCTATTAAGTACATGAGTTTTTGTAGTAAGGCAGATTAGTTTAAATCTTGATTGCAATATTGTAGAATCTATGTGCAAGTTATGTATTGTAATTTTTCTCAGCCTCAGTTTCCTCATGTCTACAAGAGGAAAAATAATTCGTATCTCAGAGTGTTGTCAGTGAAGCTTAAATAAATGAAATGAGTCATAAACCATTTACCGTAGTAAAACATAACTGACACTTAATAAATAACTAAGTTCTTTCTACAACCACGGCTACTATTGTTAGTCATTTGAACATTATAAAACAACCTTAAAATCCTCATTTTGAAGAAAGGACTCAGATATATTCCTCTCTTTGAAACTGGTATTTTATCTGGTTGTAGGACGTATCTTGCATACTAATCTTTATACCTTATTTACTCTAGTCTATTGATCATGTAGGTAGGGGTGATATTAAAAATATTTTAAAAGCTAATACTATCTGAGCACCAACAATTCAGAACATATAACTGATCAATCAGAATGGGCACTGGCCCTAAGAATCTATTAGTGCCTTTCCAGTATATACTGGCTGACTGTCAACCTGCCTTTGGCATAGGTCGAAGTTATGAAAAAATTCATGGATATTTGAAATGCTAAAGTTGGCAGGATGACAAGGCCAAAGAAGGTTTGATCACAGACTAGCTCACAGAGATAAAAGCCTAAAGTATATTGTGTTAGATTCTTCTTTACTAAAATCATTTGAGATGTATGGGGTTTCTGTTCCAGTTTTCCATCCATTAACCTTTTTGGTTGGGAGTATAACTTTGGTATAGAATGATTATGTTGCTTAGTGGGAACCTGATGTGAACATAGCATTCTTCACTCATTTATGCAATAGCAATAATATAGGCAATAGATTGGCTTAGGATTGAAGTGGAACATGCATTTCTCTACACCACCAAACATCAACTCACTTATACTTCCAAAACCTTTTGGGCTTGAACTGTATATGCTTAATTTAATTATAGCTTAATTTAGATATAGTGATGTATAAGCCTGGTTTGACACTTCACACAACTCCAGACATTTAGGAACATTGGCCAGATTCTCTGATACAAATTAATTTTAATGATAAAAATATCTATAACATGTAGCACATTTGCTTGGGGAAGGAGAAAATGCTAGAAATCAAGCTATCAAAGGCAAATTTAAAAGGGCATTTTAGCTCCAAAAAGAATTAGAAATCACTGGTTGGGTTTTGGGGAGTAGAGGAATAAGAGTTAATCTCACTTGGTATTTTCAATAAAGGACACCAATCTGTGTTTCAATAATGTCAAATAGTCAAAATGAAATAAAATATAAAGATATATTAAAATAATTACCTATTAGCCAGATAATTTTTGTACAAATATTAGGCACTCAAAATCAAACTTACTAGGATTCTTAGCAGATCAACATGGTGCCTTATAGACCATAGTAAGAAGCTTGATTTTTATTCCATGTGTGATTTAAACTGCTGGATAATTTTGAACCAAGATTTCTATATTAAAAATGGCTTGGAATGTTTAATATATAATTTAATTTAGAAAGGCAAAAAAAGGCACCCTGGTATAAGATTTGAAAATGAGAGTGACCAGGGCTGGAGGAGGTGATGAATAGTAAAATTTAGTATTTATTTTGAAGGTGAAACCATTATCCTGGTAAATTTTATGTGGGTAGTGGGCAAAAGGAAAGAGCAAAATAAAGAATAACTCCTCAATGTTTTATTTAAGCACCTAGGAAAATGATGATGCCATTTACTTAGTTGCGGAAGATGTGAGATGGGGTACGATTTTTCTGCTCTCACTTTCCAAACCTGTATTAACCTTATCTATTTTCTGCAATTCCACTTTTTGGATGGTAACACAATTAAATAATAATTCATCTCTGTTGATTTGATTAAACCCTATATATTCATCATCTTTTAACACATCTGGGTAGTCACTGTTTAGCAATATGTTTATTCAACTATTAAATTCTGCATGGGAAATATTCCAAACTCTTCTACTTTTCTTAGGTCACTGCCCTCCACTCCTTTGCTTCTCCTATATTCAGCAATTATATTTTATATGTATTATATAAAAAATACTGTATAATTTACTTTGTAAAGCAGTTTGAGGTAATTTGATATTAGTTTTATCATATTTGGGGGATCTCTTCTACTTTCCTCCCATCTTAGAGGAGAGTTTCCATATTCCTTTTCAAAGTTAATATCCCACCTATCCTCTTAATTAATGGAAGAGATGGTAGAAAATTGAATTACTTTTATGTATCTTCCTTTATGTATTTTTCAGATAACTCATTGAGATTACTAGTTATAACAGTGATGGCGAACCTTTTGAGCTCGGCGTGTCAGCATTTTGAAAAACCCTAACTTAACTCTGGTGCCATGTCACATATAGAAATTTTTCGATATTTGCAACCATAGTAAAACAAAGACTTATATTTTTGATATTTATTTTATATATTTAAATGCCATTTAACAAAGAAAAATCAACCAAAAAAATGAGTTCGTGTGTCACCTCTGACACGCATGTCATAGGTTCGCCATCACTGATGTTATAAAGATAGTGTTAGCCTGTATCTGTCAGGAGTCACTATGTGAATAAGGACCTCCTGAAAGAGAACCAGCACAAAGGACTGAAAAGAGAGGGAGGGAGAAATAAAGAGAGAGCACATGCCATCTAATGACACTGTTTAAGGCCCCTTGCATTTTTCCCTGCCTAATGCTATATGTATCCCTAGACTTTAAATTATATATGTTTATAAATTATATTTTTTAGATTTTTTTTCTTAAGCTAGGTTGAACTGGGTTTCTGTCACTTGTGATCTACTTAGTCCTGGTTGTTAATCCTCCTGTGGTTACTCCTTAAGCACCTCTGTGACCCTAGGAACCATATTGAAAAATAACTGATCTTGAGTATCTTTAAAAACTTACTTTTAGGAAGTGAAGAAAGCTTGAACATGTTTTTAGAAAAGGGAAGAAGAACCACTAAGAGAGAGAGAGCTGATTAATGGAAAAGGTGAGAGGAAATATGCTCAAAAGCACAGGTGAGCACATAGTCTTAGAAGGAAGTAGAAAAATATGAGTCAGATGAGAACTCTTTCTGAATCTAGTCAAATTTATTAAACCAATTTTGTTTACATGCTTTTACAAGAACCAACCATTTTGTCTAGAGACAGGAAATATTCAGAATATACAGGTTGAGCAAGCCAAGTCCGTGAACCCCTAACCTGTCAGAGATGGGGATGACTAGAACCACATAAAAGAGGTAGGAGTGGCTTCCCATAGGGGAAATAATAGGCATAAAATGTTTTAAAACTAGTTGCCTAGAATATTAGAGAGTAAACTTTTTCTTTAAAAGGCTAACGTCAAAATTTTAGGTTTGTGACATATCTGATCTCTTATTGTAACTATTCAACTCTACCTTTGTAGTATGAAAAATCCATCCTATATAATAAAGAGGGAATATGCAAATTGACCATTACTTTGCCACAGATGGTGGCACCTGCAGCAGAGGCGGGGTTTCTGTAACACAAGATGGCGGCACCCACAGCGGAGGCCCAGTTCCCATAATGAGCCTTAACGAGCAATCAGCAGGGACCTGAGGCTACACCTCCCCCCCACCCCCTGCCCCTGTGGGGCTTGACAGGGGACCTCAGGCCACGCCCCCCACCCTGGCGCCAGGTGGGGGGACCTCAGACTGCATCCCCCACCCAGCAAGACGTCATGGGGGACTTCAGACCATGCCCCCCCCACCCAGCAGGGCTTGATAGAGGACCTCAGGCTGTGTCCCTTACCCAGCGGGGCTTGATGGGGGACCTCAGGCCATGACCCCCACCTGGCAGGGCTTGATGGGGGACCTCGGGTTGTGTCCTGCACCCAGTGATGCTTGATGGGGGATCTCAAGGTGCACCCCCCACCCCGGTCTGGGCTGGGGGACCTCAGGCCACAACCCCTGCCTCAGTGCCAGGCAAGGGGACCTGAGACTGCACCCCCCACCCAGTGGGGCTTGACAAGGGTGGGACCGGCCGGGTCTGGATCTAGCCCAATGGTGGGGGGGCAGCCGGGTCTTGGGGGTCTCGTGTGATTTTGAGGCACAAGTGGGTGGGTGGGGACTTGACTCTAGGTCTCATGGTGTGCCCCAGACTCTGACAGGAGGAATATTTTCATATACATTTTACTAATTTTCTTTCATCTCTGACATTTCTATTATAGACAAAGGGCAAATAGCAATATTAAAATATTTCCTCTAATTAATCCCCTTTTAATGTGCACGAATTTCATGCACTGGGCCACTAGTAGAAAATATAAAACAACTAGGTTTGTCTGTGTTCCAATAAAACATTATTTATAAAAATAGGCAATAAATTGAACTTGACCTATAGCCTATAGTTGGCCAACCCCTGTCTTGGAAGGTTGACAATAACCTTCTGATTAAAAAACCCAATGTAATATTTCATTCTTTTTATAGCCCAGTAATATCCCATTGTATTATTCTTTATCCAGTCATCTATTGGTGGACATTTAGGTTACCTTCATATCTTGGCTATTGTAAATAATCCTGCAATGAACATAGGGATGCATTTATCTTTTTGAAAAAGTGTTTTGGATTTTTTTCAGGTAAACACCCAGAAGAGGAATAAAATCTTACCATTTATGACAGCATCGATGGAACTAGAGGGTATTATGCTACGTGAAATAAGTCAGACAGAGAAAGACAAATGTCATATTATTTTACTTAAATCTGGAATCTAAAAAACCAAATAAAGAAAACAAACAAATTCACAGATAGAACAAAGTAATGGTTGACAGATTGGAGGGCTGGGTGAAAAAGGTAAAGGTATTAGGAAGTACAAATTGGTATTTACAAAATAGTCACAAGGACATAAAAAATAGTATAGGGAGTATAGTCAATACCATCATAATAACTATGTATGGTGACAGGTGGGCACTAGATTTATCAGGGGATCACTTTGTGAGATATAAATATCTAACCATGATGCTGTACACCTGAAACTAATATAATATTGAATGTCAGCTATAATTGAAAAACAATTAAAATTAAAGTTGAAAAATAGGGGAAAACCAAGGTAATTTTCTTAGTGCTCATATTCCCTGAGCATGAAATTGGAAACAGGCCAATGCAATGTCACAGAAAAACAGGAACAACTATTAAAGCAGTGCTTCTTAATCTTATTTTTCAGATGCACAATGATTTCTTATTCTATCTTTAGTATATCTTCATCAACCAAGAAGATTTGTCAAGCTATGTTGCTCCAACTTCTACTCTTTTTCAACACTGGGATTTCATAAGATAACTTTAGGTGGCACAAGATAAACATTTAAAATTTTTTACTAGTTATACTAGTTATAATAACACCTAAAATCCATGCTTTAGCAGACATTACTGCTTATTGTAATAGTAAGTAAAAAAAAAGAGTTGATTTGAAGAAAAAAAAAATGATGCATAAAAGAAATTAGGGAAACTGTTAAAGAGCATTACTCTCAGTTGTTTGTACTATAATACCTACAGGTCTTTTGAATATTCTTTTCAAGTTATACATAGTTTCTTATTCCTTCTTTCATGCCACATACCCTCCCCAACCTAAATATTTCAGCCTACCTTTCTAGGAGCTTGGCTTCCCCATTCTCTCCACTTTGAGAATCAGTTAAGATAACAAAATATATTTCTTCTTAACTTTCTATTTTTTTGTTTTATTTATTTATTTTTAATAATTCTTTATTGTTGAAAGTATTAGGTTCCCTTACCCCCACATTGACCCCCTCCAGCCCACCTCCTCCCCCTGCCCCTCTATTTTTAATGGGTTAAGTGTACTTGACTGACTCTTGGCTTCCAAATCTTCAAGATGCTACATGGTACTTAACACCACCACTCTCTCATATTCACAGGACCAAGATAAAGCCAACAGTTCACAATCCTATATAATAAAAACCTAATATGCTAAGTGTCCAGTCGACCAGTCAGCCATTCAACCAATCAAAGCATAATATGCTAAAGCCACTCAACCGCTCCCTATGACATGCACTAACCATCAGGGGACAGATGCTTCAACTGGTGTGTTAGCTTGATGCTGATATCTGGCCGATTGAGGCTGAGCAAGCTGCTCCAGATGTGCCCTGGAGCCCTCCCACAGTCCCTCCCTGGCTGGCCAACCTCCCATGTCTCTCCCCGGTACCAAATGTGCACCAGTGGGGTCCCTTGGCCTGGCCTGCATCCTCTCGCAATCCAGGACCCCTCAGGGGATGTTGGAGAGCCACTTTTGGCCTAATCCCGAAGGCCAGGCCGAGAGACCCCACTAGTGCATGAATTCATGCACCAGGCCTCTAGTATAAGATAACTTTTCTGTGCTCTGTTTCTGCTAGTAGTACTACTGTCCTCTTTGACACTCAGATTGAGTACTTGGGTCACATCTTTAACTCTTTTTCCCCCTGGACCATTCTGAATAATTATTTTAGGCATTTCTATCATCCAATAACTCTTAAATCTTCTATTTCTGGTAGAACAGTTATTCAATAACTTGTTATTGAAAAGATGTCAGGAGGGAGTGCCTCTTATTATTCTTCCACCCTCTGGCCTCTTCCTGTAAACAGTCCTATAAACTACTACAGTAAACTTCCTAAAGCACAAGTCTGACATGTCACACTCAAGCACAACAAATCACTCTGTATCACCTTCTAAATGATGTCTTAAGTAAGTAAGTAAGTAAGTAAGTAAGTAAGTAAGTAAGTAAGTAATATTGCATTCAATATCTTTGATAGTCTTCCATCTAATTATCAGTCGTTATATTCTAATTTTCTTTATATTCCATATGCTCCATGCTACCCAAGCACCCCATGCAGCACCACAATTTTATTGTACATTTTCCCTCTGTGCCTTTTCATACTATTTCATCATTTAGGAAAGCCTTTTTACCTCTTCTAGCAAAAAAATCCTATCTGTTTTGAATGATTAAATAAATTATGTTATATCTATATAATAGAATACATCGTGGCTAATAACAAGATGGGCTATAAAGGATTATAAGTTTAATAGACTGTTCCCTACATGCCAGACACTCAGCCAGGTGCTAAGAATACAGAACTTCATGAGTCAGACATAGTTGATGCCTGAGTGCTTAAATAGTAGGGTGATGCAGACATTTAACCTAGTCTAATGGTAAAGGGAAGTGTTTTGGAGGTAGCCATGCTTAAAACATGTCTAACACATGGAAAGAGTGGTTCTCAAACTTTTTCATCTTGGTACCCCTTTACATTATTAAAAATACTCCAGGACTTCAAATATCTTTTGTTTATGTGGGATACACACACATACATACAAGGGTGGGAAAAAATAGGTTTGCAGTTGTATGTGAGAGTTTATTATTGTATTATTATTTATTAATTATTATTTATTTGTAGTGCTACTCTAAAACTACTTTTGCCCACCCTTCTATATATACTGCATTAGAACTAAAAATGTTTACTAATTTAAAATTATAACAAACTTAACGTACACATACTTATGACATAACTATTTTCTGCATCCCAACTCCATTTTCTGCAACTCTTCATAATTAGTGAGAAGAGTAGCACTATTTTACATTTTTACTAATCTCTTTATTATTCAGCTTAATAGAAGATAGCTGGATTTTCACATCTGCCTCTGAGTTTAATCTTTTGTGGTGTGTTGTTTTGATTAAGGAATATGAAAAGAATCCAGGATCACAGAGATATCTAGTTAGAAAATAGAGGAATATTTTAATAGCCATGTCAGACTATTGTGGATGTTCTTCTTTGACACTATACCAAAACTCAATAAGTGACAATTTCTCAAAGGTTAGCTGCAATATGGAATCTAAAACGCTATCAATGAACTTTTCATACTGTTACATTAAAATTATTAGTTTACTTTTCTCTTTGAATGGATCCTTTAACTATGCATGATTTTGACCTTGTGGGTCCCATGGAAGGGGCGCTCAGATCCACAGAGACCTCTAATCACATTTTGTCAGCTAATAGAATAAAAGTTACTTTGATATTTGGGGGACAGCAAAGATAAAATAAATAGTCCAGTGGTTAGAAAAGCATAGGAAACCTCTGGGCATTGTGGTTCAATTGCTTGGATGTCATCTCCTGCACCAAGGGGTACTGGCACATGCTCATGTTGCTAGCTTGATCCCTGGTAGGAAGTGTACAGGAGTTTGTCAAGCAATGTTTCTCTCTTTCCCTCCCCTACCCTCTTTCTAAAAATCTATTTTAAAAAAGAAAAGCATAGGAAAATACTTAGCTTATGATGTTACTGAATAATCAAGATATAAAATACACAGTAGGATCTCAACTCTTTTTTAAATTTATCTTTATTGCTCTCTCTCGGCCACTGGAGCTTACCATTGCATCGGTGAGTGTGGCAGGGGAGCCAAACCTAGGTTTGAAATGAATGACTCTTTGCTTTTGCATCGGACTCGCTGGCTCCCTGTGGGTTCTTGGGAATCATGAAATCTGGGCACAACATTTGGGGGCTCGTCCGGGATTCCCAAGACCATCGAGGGACCCCCGATCCGAAGAGTCTGACTGACCTCGGTATGTGTGTGTCGTTGTATGTTCTGTTCAGTGTGAGCTCGTTTCTGGAATCTGTAATTGCCTGAGGGGTCTAGGCGGACGCGCCGTGAACGACCACAGGCGGGGGAGAGTTGGAAGACGTTCCACTCCCCAGGAGGGATGGATATGCCCCTCACCCCAGGAGGGATGGATATGCCCCTCACGAGGGATGGATATGCCCCTCGCGGATTTGAGACGAGGCAGGTCGCTCCTGCCGGTTTGGCGTAAGGCCAACGTCTAGTTGCTTCCATGGAGTTGGAAGCCTGTATTTTCAGGCCCTGTTTAGTGTTCTGTGTTTGTACTGGACGGATGGTATGGGATGGACTCAGACTGCTCCTTTGGGTATTGTGATTGATCATTTCAAGGAGATTGGGGGAGGCTTTAGAGCTCCCTCAGCAGTTGGGAAGTTGTTAGGAATTGAATGGATTGTTTAAAGTCTGAATGAATGTCTGGTGAAAGTGTGGGAGTGTGGAGGGAGGGGGATTGCCCTCCCCCCTCCTTTGTGTGGCGGTCGGGCGGCCGCCTGAGTGAAGGTATGTGGAAATAAGTCACCCCCTCCCCAAGTAAATGCGTCTGGGACTTCTGTGCACGTGTTAGGAGAAAAGCTGGCTTAAAACTAATGTGCGCACCGTCCGTTTTTGGATAGGGTTTTGGGCTAGTGTATTTAATTTGCTACCTAAGATTTTAAAAAGTTCTGCAATATAATGTTGGCCATCTATCTTTTAGGGGTTTTGGTTTGCTCTTTCCTTGTTTATTGTGAGAATGAGGAAATCATCCTTTCTGTCAGAGAACAGTTTAGACCGCCACAATGTTGAGCTGCCTGACTTGGCAGCCGCCATGTTGGCCGCATGGCATGCCGTGCCCCTGGGGGCCGCCATCTTGGAACAGTAAAGGCCCCTCCCTCTGATTTAGTCAATCACAAAAGGAATGTCTGCTCACTGAGGCAGGATGGGATTTCAGGGGTGGAGTTTTAAGGCGGAGTTTTACTAAGGAAATGCAGATGGGGCAGAAAGTGTGCCTGCCTCCCAGATTTATTTAATACTAAATTAGCAATCATGGTCTTAATATAATTTTAGTGGTATGATAGACCAATGTTTTGAGCAGTTGGCTTTATAAGGGCCGACAATAGAGCTTGTATTTCTTAAAGGGCTTATAGATAGAGAATTGAAAAGCTTTTACAAATTCATAAATGCATCCAGGATTTCTGTGCACATGTAAAGGAAAAGGCCAGTTTAAAAACGAGTGCACATAGTTTTGAGCTGAACTTGACCTTTTGCTGTGTACAGAATAAAAACCCGAGACTGTTTTGGCCTTAATAGTTATGGGTTTGCTTCTTGAATTCCCCAGCAGGAAAATTGTGACCATTTTGAAATTTAGCAGCTATGCCAGGATAGCAGTAACCCAATTTCTAAAGTAAAGTACAATTATTTCAGGTAGAAACTGTGGTTTAAAAGTTCTAGCTACCTGGAAAGCATGGCCTTAGTATGATGGGAGGAAAAAGAAATGTTAAATGGATGGTAGACCAGTGAGCTGGGACTGGTCACTGATGGTGGATTATGAAAAGGGCTGGACATGGCCTAACTTCTTCCTTGGTACCCCTGAAACGTCTGAGGGTACTTCTGGCCTTGGTTTTCCAATGTGTTAAATCTGTCGATTTTGTTGTTTCGCCGAAATCCTCTTGAAGGACATTGAATGGTTCTTTCCTTCCTCTTTAACTTTTGGGGGATTGTGTGAATGGATTACTGATGTAGATTATCAAGAATCTCTAAGGTACTTGTCCTGTATCTGGAGGAATGGCTTCTAGATGGTATTCACCATCTCTGGGACTTCCGGAGGGAAGTCAAAGCTCAGACTGGCTAAGGGTTCGGATCTGGCCTATCTTTTAAAAAGGTAGAAAAGAAGCATTCCTAGGCAGTTTTCTACTGCCTCTGTTCAGGGACTTGTTCTGTATCTCGACACAACTGAAACTGATTTGTTGGTATTTTGTGGTATAAATGTGGCATGTACCTCGAAGTTCTTAATGGGGAATGTATCTAGTTATCGTGCCTATTTAGTCTTGATTTCCTTGTTCAATATGAGTACCGTTTCTATCTGGATGAGACATAGGTCAAGAATCCTGTCCTGGGATGTGGGAAAGGGAGGCCTCCACATCTGTTCCTGTCAGGCCCCCATCAGGGGACTTGGGTGGTGTTCCTGTTATCTGCTCAAGATCCCAAGACTGTAAAAGTACTTGTTCACTGAAAGGGTGTATGTTTGTATGTCTACTTGGGTATAATTATTTGTTCATGTAAGTGTGGAAGTCTGTGGGAAAAAAAGGCACACGCTTGCCCCAAGAGCGCTTGCTCTCTGTCAGAGGTGGATTAGGCCCGCCTAACTAGTAAACATCTCTGTCTGTTTGTTTGCTGGGAACTTTGATTTGCTATGTGATATTCAGTGCTGGGTTGGGATTTTGGAATTCTGGGGTAGATTTAAAAGGTATTTGTGGCTTTTCTAGCCTGATTGGGACATTTAAGGGTGGGGCTCACAGTTCCTCAGGGCAGAGATTCCATGGGCCCTTCCCCCTGCCTGTGCTGAATTAAATAATACAGGCCAGTGTCATTTAGCTTGCTGGTTAAAGGAAAACAATGGGCCTTAGAATCTGTAAAGGTGGGCAGGAATGAAGCTGGTCAAATGTACTGCAAGGGTTTGGTACCTGTTGCTGCTAGCAAAGGAGGGGCTGATACCCACTTCTAACGCACTCCCTTGAAAGAGGCCTGGTTGCTGCTCTGCCACAAAGGGAACTGATAGAAAGGCCAAAAAAAAAGGCAGAGCGCTGTAGCTGATAAACAGGGTTACCTAGAAGCCATCAGGACTTTGACTCAGAGACTGGCGAGGACTGGGTGGCTTTTCTTTAACAATCTCTGTCCTTGAGAGGGCTCCAGAGGGTGCACGAGGACATTTGGCCGCGCCTCCGCGACCAGCCCAACCCCAACTCCTCATCAGCACAGACCAGGAGATTGGGTCCACGTCAGAAGGCACCACCAGGAGATCCTAGAGCCACGTTGGAAGGGTCCCTACACTGTGGTGCTGACGACCCCCACCGCTCTCAAGGTAGACGGCGTCGCGACCTGGGTCCATCCGGAAAGACTTCATCACCAAATGGAGCATCGATCGAGATCAACGCAACCCGCTCAAGCTCAAGCTACGGCGTGCTCGACCTCCCTGATGCCGGTAACATGACTTGGGATCACTCCTGTCACCAGGAAGCCCCCACAATACTGTGAAATAATGCCTGCATCTTCATGGACATGGATCCAAAGAGACAAGGACAATTTATAGGATCACATGTTTAGTAGCAGAAGATTTGGCTGCCTGAAGCGGCCATGATGCCAATATTATGTTTCATTGTATTGATATGTTATATTAACCTTTGATTCTTTTGCAGGTTTGAATGTATGTTGGCTGTCCTGGAAGGGAGCTGTGTGGGGTGACCCCCAAAAGTAAAGGGTGCCTAGCTGCCAAGAGGGCAGGTGCCCAGCTGGGCAGGGAAGGGTGCCCATCAGGTTTTGGTCTCTGTTGAGAGACAGCTAACAGTTGGCAGCCTGTAATACTGTCTTGCAGACCTGAGTCACCATGTCAGGGTTAGTAAAGCTGGAAAAAGCCTGTTTAGAATAGAAGGTCTGAGGCATAGTTATGCATAGAAAGAAGGTTTTATACCAACAGTTACTGTTTTGTTTTAAATCCATGAAAAGGAATTAGCAAGGAAAGTCAGAAAATCTTAGAGCAGATCAGTATGTTTTTCTCCTTATGTAATTCCTCCGAAATCTGGCAATGCTAAATAAGTCATGGCAAATATCAGGCTTTGCGTAGATACAATAAGACTGATTCCTAATAGTGGTTTTATTAACGGAAAACTTTGACTGGAGTATCATGTTTTAAAGAGCCCTGTTTGAACTCTAAAGATTTGAAGCCACTAAGAATGCCACGAAGAAAGCCTGGTATCCTGCTTGGGAGCCCTGAAGATGGCTGGCGCTGGAGCGTCAGGCCCATGCCCTACCATCACTGGCAGTTGGTAAGAGTAGAAGGGGAGCAGTAAAGATGCCTCTGCATCCCTGCGGAACCCCCACACACTCTGGGCCGCAACAAGTAGGAGGGCTACTGAGATGGGCCTTAAAGCCTGGAGCGTGGGCTCAGGTGGAGTTGCTACAGGTGAGGGATTCACCTAACTCAGCAGATACTGCAGGCAGGCCTGATGGCAGCTGGATGGCTTGGCTTCCTGGCCCTACGGGGCACATTAACGTTCAACCATGAAATTCCAGCAAAGGTAGTCAGTTACCATTCTTGTTGTGTTTATGCAAACATCAGGAATCTTGATTTGGCTTTTTGATAGTCATGGAGGAATTTTAAGAAGAAAAATCCTGTTTCAATAGAAGTTGTTAAATCTAAAATGGTTTCTTTCCCTTCCACCGGGCCATTTGTTAAGCTTATAGGGATAGTTCAGTTGATAGTTCTGTGTGCCCAGTATGGGCCTCTAGCAATGGTGGAATAGAAATGCAGTCCGTCTCATGATTGAGCCGGAAGTTCCAAGACAAGGGGGGAATGAAAGGGCGAGGAGTACGCCCTCCACCTTGCCCCAGGGTAAGGGCTATGCCCTTCATCTTAACTTGGCCATGTGCTCAGCAAGCTTCTTCCCGGAAGATAGTCAAGGGAAGTGCACGCCATCACTATGACCACATCCTGTGTACTCACGCCTGGCCAATCAGCAGGGCCCACAGTCCTTTCTCCTCCCCTTACCCCAAACCCCTATAAAACCTCTCTCCACACAGAGTTCTCTCTCTCTCGGCCACTGGAGCTTACCATTGCATCGGTGAGTGTGGCAGGGGAGCCAAACCTAGGTTTGAAATGAATGACTCTTTGCTTTTGCATCGGACTCGCTGGCTCCCTGTGGGTTCTTGGGAATCATGAAATCTGGGCACAACACTATATTAGATTTCTAAGAATCATTAATGGCTATTTGCTGGAGAGATGACTAAGAGCAAGTAACTTAAACTTCTTTTTTTTTAAAATATATTTTATTGATTTTTTACAGAGAGGAAGGGAGAGGGATAGAGAGTCAGAAACATCGATGAGAGAGAAGCATCGATCATCTGCCTCCTGCACACTCCCCACTGGGGATGTGCCTGCAACTGAGGTGCATGCCCTTGACTGGAATTGAACCTGGGACCCTTGAGTCCCCAGGCCGACGCTCTATCCACTGAGCCAAACTGGTCAGGGCTAACTTAAACTTCTTGTACCTGTTTTCTCACCTGTGAAATGAGTATAATAATACCTATTTCATGAGGTTGCTGTGAGAGAATTAATGAGTTCGTACAAGAGTTTGCAACAGTGCCTGACTTTTAGTGAATGTTCAATAAGTCAGCTGCTGTTTTTATATAAAAAGGTTTTATTTGTCAGTTCAGATATTTAAATACAGTATTTAAAAATAAGGTGAAAATATTATGTTTAAAATGCTGTTTGGCATGTTTAGGGAAATTTATTAACAGTGTTGTAAGTGAAGCAGTTATTTGGGGGTTTAGTGTATTCCAGTTGATTTGGAGGAGCATTAATCAGCCTCTCTCACAGTGCCCATGCTTCCCACTGTATCCCAAGCACCAGGTACTTCATGCTTGGTAGGGCACCAAATCTGTGTTGAATTGAACTGAGAAGTCATATAAAAAAGATTCTGCCTGGCCAGTGTGCTCAGTGGTTGAGTGTCGACCTATGAACCAGGAGGTCACTGTTTGATTTCCGTTCAGGTCACATACCCGGGTTGTGGGCTCCATCCCCAGTGTGGGGCATGCGGGGGGCGGCTGGTCGATGGTTCTCTCTCATCATTGATGTTTCTGTCTCTCTCTCCCTCCCCCTTCCTCTCTGAAATAAAAATATATATTAAAAAAAAAAAATAAATTTATCTTTATTGCTGAAAGTATTATAGATGTACCTTTTTTTTTTTTTCCCCATTGAATGCCTTGGCTCCGCACCCACCCCTCCTAGGGCTTCACCACACTAGTGTCTGACAAAGAATAACATCTCTAAGGAAATACTCTAAAATGTTAACAGCAGTTATTTACAAGGCATTTTATGTACTTTTTACATTTTCTTAAACTTTTATATTTTCAGCAATGAGCTGGATATTACTTTGAAAATTATAAAAAAAATAGTCGAAACCGGTTTGGCTCAGTGGACAGAGCGTTGGCTTGCGGACTGAAAGGTCCCAAGTTCGATTCCGGTCAAGGGCATGTACCTGGGTTGCGGGCACATCCCCAGTAGATGTGCAGGAGGCAGCTGATCGATGTTTCTCTCTCATCGATGTTTCTAACTATCTATTTCTCTCCCTTCCTCTCTGTAAAAAATCAATAAAATATATTAAAAAAAAGAAAATTATAAAAAAAATAAAGGGAAAATAAATCTTAACTATCTCTTAAAATTCTGTTTTTAGATTATGTTCTTTATAAATACTTTTCCTATTCCCACCACTATCCAGAAGTAATCTGTCCTTGTTTAGTGCTTTCCTAACACTTAGTTTGCACTTTTCTGTTGGCACTTCAATCATTTTGTAGTGTATTATAGAAGCATTTGTACAAATTGTACCAATTGTATCCTCTGGAGGGTATGAACTGTTGTTTGTTTTCCTAGCATATTGCACAGTTCCTTATATTGTAAAAAGAGCTAAATATTTTTAATTAAACTGTATTGACATAAGTGTTTCAAGTATTTTAAATGATAGTTAAATGTTTTACTAAATAACATATAACTACTCTAAAAATTTTAGGAAAATAGAGAAAAGTATAGGTAAGATAGTAAAACATCATGATTAGCAGCAAAAGTTCTGCAATTCTATTGACTTAGCTTCAAATTCTGGATCTGTTAGGTGTTTATTACTATTTCCATGTGGCCATGGACAAGTCCCCTAATCATTGTGATTCCAAATTTCCCTATCTATGAAATGAAGATTATAATCATATCTCCTAGTGTTATTGTGAGGAAATAATGTACATTAAACCTCTGGTGTTTAGTAACACTTGATGAATAGTAGCTATTTATTATTATCATAGTTATTACTGTTATCTATATTCATTCATCCAAACATTCATTATACTGAATGCATTTTCTATTAGATTTAGAGTCACCGGTCATTTAATATTTCTCACTCTTAATCACCTTCGAAAGTGTGCACTGATGATTGAGTTGGTTTGACATGATCTGATAATTTCCAAATAAAAATGTATCTATAAAAAGTTCTAATTTCAAATTATGTGCTGTAATGTTATAAGCAATCAGAAGTGCTAACAAGACATTCAGATAAACAAGTGAAGAATCTAATTAGCAGCAATGTTTTCATTAGAAGGCTAGAGCTTATATTGTGAATTTTGTTACATTTGTTAATGACAGAGCTACATGGCACATTCTGTATTTTAGCTTGGGGACCATGTCCTGGGGCTGCTATAGCAACTGATAAGAGTTTTATATCTGACTAACTAATGGACAACCAAATACATTTGTTCTTTGCCTCTTGTCATACAAAAATGAAAGAAAATATGCTTAACATATGAAAATGATACCATTGACCCTCTTTAAGCACCTGGGAATTTTCCCAAGGTAGTCTTGGCCTGCTATGAGTCATCCAACACTATCCTCTTGGAGTGCACTGGGAACAGTAGGTAGGTTCTCATTGGAGGATTAGATTATTCATAGTCAATCAACATGCCTTCTTTTTATTTTTGGATACCCATACCAGTATTTACACTTCCAGAACCGCACTAGCCATTCTGTAGAAGAAGAATGGGAGAAAGTGTTTTTCACTGACATATCTTATCTATTTTAATAATAGACAAATATGTAAATTGACCATCCCTCTGCAATGCCCATAGCCAATCAGGAATGAGTATGCAAATTAACCCCAAAAAGATGGCAGTGCCCATAGTGTCCTATGCCCGGAGAGGCAGCAGCAGAGAGCTACCAGCGGCAGTGGGCATGGTGGCTGGGCTGCCGGCTTGGGTGGGCTGTACCCCGGGCAGTTGGGGCCTGCACTGAGGTAACCGGTGGTGAGGGCAACTGTGGGGTACGTCTGAGGCTGGGGCACTGGGAGACGTCGGACTGCAGGCCAGGAGGTGAGGTGCTAGAGGACCTGGCCACTGCCTACCCGGCACTGAAGCCAGCTCCTAGGAGTTGTATCCTAGCCTAGGTATGTGGGAAGTGGGTTCAGGGAACCTCTCCCTTTGCGGCATCCAGAGCCCGACTCAGAGAGGTGCAGCGGGGAAAGGCCGCGTTGGTTGATCAGGAGCAGCAGACCCACCCTAGGCCGCTTCTCCTTGAGAATTTGGAGAAGACCCACTTCCAGTCCAGAGGCCAACATGAACATTGGGCATCTTTTGAAGAATGATTGTTTTGCTTGGGAATATGGATTGTCTGTAGAAGGCTGGGAAAGAACAAAATCTGTTACCAGTACTCCTCCAAACAGACACCCTCTGGAGCTGAAAGCCTCAAGAGAGAGTGCTCTCACGCCCCCATCTCTGGTCCTACCATCATCCGAGGCAGATCTGGTGAGTAGGAGGCCACTCAGCCTGTTGTCAGTCCAAGGGAGGCATGTCTGGGAGTAGTGAGAAGGGGCATCTTCTAAAAGAAGTTTCTCTGTCATTAACTGTTTCATAAATTTCTCAACTTTAGTAATAAGATATTTACTTTTTATATATTCAGAAGCAGGATATTTCCCACATGCTCCAATCGGCAGGATGCAGCCCCTTGCTCTACACTAGTCATAGCTGAAAAAAAGAGATGCCCATTAACCACATACCTTCCCCCAAAACTTCAAAAAGTTGGGTCGACTTCCTTTCCAGGGAGCTGGGACTGATGTTGGGGTCCCAGATACACTGGACCTAGTCGCTGTGGAGGGATCTTCCTGCTCAAATGACAGGGGAGGGATGAGACAGAGGATGTATTTGAGTTTTGTTCTGTTTTTCCAAAATTGCCTGTTACAAACACTTCTGCGGTAGTCCTCAATTGTACTTGAAGTACTGTATTTCCTCCATTTGTACGCATACTCCTTTCTCCAAATTTTAACATTTTTGAAACCAGTATACATCTTAACAGAGAGGTTAAAAGGACTTGCTAGCTGCTAGGTATATATATATATATATATATATATATATATATATATATATATATATATATTATGTAATATGCAAAGTGTCCCCTCGAGTTTGACCGCTATCTGCTATATATATATATATATATATATATATATATATATATATTTATTTATTTACATTTATATATATATTTATATTTATATATATTTATATATATTTATATTTATATTTATTTATTTATTTAATATGCAAAGTGTCCCCTCAGGAGTTTGACCAGGAGACCAGGAGTTCAATCGCTCACTTGCTATGACATGTGCTGACCACCAGGAGGCGGTGTGGAACAAAGGAAGGCCCCACCCAGCTGCCAGAAGGCCCCGATTGGCCCTGATCACTGACCAGGCCTAGGGACCCTACCCGTGCATGAATTTCATTCACTGGGCCTCTAGTGAGGTAATAAATCTGCTTCTCTTCCACAGATTGCTTGCCTACCTATACCTTGAGTTTGTGTGCACCCTGAGCCTAAACTTGTCCTTGAATATGCTTGTATCCAGGATTATTAGCCCTTGATTATCTCCCCTGGATCTGATGAGTGTCTTCCATTGTGGCACTTTGCCAGGCTTTTTCTAAGAACCTCAAATGAACCATGTGCCAAAATTACCTACTTATGAAACCCCTGTCCCAATCAAAATTCTCCTTTCCAGGCACAACTTATTTTAGTTGTGAATCAAGGGAAAGACATAGTTTTGAATTTATTTACTTTGATATGTCAGTGACTAACTGAGAGTTCCATATCCTCTCAGATAGCTTTCTTGGCTATAGGTAACCTCATCCAACCAGTAAAATGTGTGCTATGCATGTGTCAGATTTTTGTTATGGACTTGTATGTACCAATTCTTGAGGGTGAGAAAGACATATAAATAAGAAATTATTAAGATCATACAATGTGGTCCTTGGCAATTATAGAGATAGATTACATTATAATAGAGACAGAGTATGTTACAGAGGAAGGGGACTTAAAAGAATATAATAGAACAATGTCTGGGAAGTAAGATTCAGCCAAATGAAGTGAAGATAAATGTCATATTAAGCAGAATAAATAGACTGAGGCAACAGGGTCTGAGAAACCCTTGCATGTAATGAAAACTACAAGAAATTCAGAGGTACAGATAGTGGCAAAGAATGAGACATGACAGAGGTCAGGTTATGGAAAGCTTGTTTGTGTCATTAAAATGTGAGCTTTGTTCTTAGGAGGATGGAAAATAATTGTAATCAAGAATACAGATGAAAAGGTTGCCCTTGTAGGAAATACCAAGTCTTCTGGATGTTGTGCTTCTGAAAACTCTATTAAAATCATGGTTTTCTCCATCAGCCAGGCTAGTACTTCTTTCCAGGCCCTGGTGATTTACTGAGACCACAGCCCGCCCAAGTTGCTTCCAGTGGCTGCAGACTCTTCTAAAATATCCCAAAGGTTCAGAAACAAAAAAAATAAGCAGCATCTGGCCTCAGTGCCCCATACTTATAGTTAAGCAGCCCGAAGTCCAGCACGAGTAGCAACCATTTGCCAATCACTTTGCAGCTCATACCAAGTGGCCCTAGCCAGGGCACAGTGAGAGCTTGACCTTGGCCTGCCCCACCCAAGAGGCCCCAGGACCAATTTACCTGGTGGCCAGCTTTAGACCATACCAGAGCACCTCCACAAATGATACACTCAAAAAGTAAACTCAGCAGGCACCAAAGCCCTGCTAAAGTGAATCCTGCTCCATAGTGTCAGACCCTGCACAATAGTTCCTCCACTGTAGTCACAGCCAGTCCTCACAACCAACCAGCCTGAGGATGAATCTCTTCCATTGATGTTCTAAGAGTAATCAAGGCTCAACTACAGTAGAAGAGTACACACAAGCCACACAAGGGACATACGTGGAACACCTGGTTCAGGTAAACATGGAGACAGGGACACTGCACCCCAGAGGGCACCTACTATATAAGGTTACTCTATCAAGTCTGTGAGATGTAAATACTGGGAGACAGAAAAATTGAGGAGGCAAAGAAACATGTTCCAAGTGAAAGAACTAAACAAAATTAAGACAAGCATTCTACCAGATGCAGAGTTCAAAACACTGGTTATAAGAATACTCAGTGATCTCAGTGAGAACTTCAACAGAGATAAAGGAAAAAGAAAGCATAAAGAATAACTAACCAGGAATGAAGAATGCATTACAAGGAATCAACAGTAGAGTATGTGATGAAGATAATTAAATCAATGATTTTGAAGATATGAAAGCAAAAAACACCCAATCCAAACAGGAGAAATAAAATAGAATCCAAAAAAAGGAGAATAGTTTATGGAAGTAGAGTTGTGCATAGTATTTTTTTAGACAACTTGAAGACAACTTCAAGTATACCAATATTCACATAATTGGGGTGCCAAAAGGAGAAAAGATAGATTAATGAATTGAAAACCTATTTGAAAACATAATGATGGAAAACTTTCCTAACCAGGTAAAGGAAAGTGACATACAAGTCCAAGAAATGAAAAAAGTCCCAAATAAGATGAATCCAAAGATGCCCACACCAAGACACATCATAATTAAATGAAAAAGGTTAAAGACAGAGAGAAACTTATAAGCAGATAGAGAAAATCATTTAGTTACCTACAAGTCATCTCTCACAGGACTGTCAGCTGATTTCTCAACAGAAACTGCAGCTCAGAAGGGATTGACAATAAATGTTCAAAATTATGAAAAGCAAGGACCTACAAAAAAGATTACCCAGCAAAGCTATAATTTAGAATCAAAGGAGATAAAGAGCTTCCCAGACAAGTAAAAGCTAAAGGAATTCACACTACCAAACCCATATTACCAGAAATGTTAACTTTTCTTCTTTAAGAAGAAAATAAATAAATAAATGAATAAATAAACAAGCAATAGATACATATCTATCAACAATTACTTTAAAAGAAAATGGATTAAATGTTCTAATCAAAAGACATATGGTAGTTGAATGGATAACGAAAGAAGACCTGTATATATACTGTTTATAAGAGACTTACTTCAGATCAAAAGATATACACAGACTAAAAGTAAAGGTATGGAAAAAATATATTTCATGAAAATGGAACTAAACAAACAAAAAAGCTGTGGTAGCAATACTTATATCAGACAAAATATACTTTAAAACAATTCCACTTCTGGGTATTTATTTAAAAAAACAACAACGGAACACTAAACTGAAAAGACATATCCTTTCTAATTGGTGTTTCTAGTTTCTTGGGATATATTCCTAGAACCAATTAGAAAGGATATATGCATCCCTATGTTCATAGCAGCACAATTCACCATAGCTAAGATTTGGAAACAGCCTAAGTGCCCATCAGTAGATGAGTGGATTAAAAACCTGTGGTACATCTACACAATGGAATACTATGCTGTGGTAAAAAAGAAGGAATTCTTACCATTTGCAATAGCATGGATGGAACTGGAGAGCATTATGCTAAGTGAACTAAGCCAGTCAGAGAAAGATAAATATCACACGATCTCACTCATTTATGGAATATAATGAACAACATAAATTGATGAACAAAAACAGATCCAGAGAAGCATCGATCAGAATGTCAAACCTCAGAGGGAAAGTAGGGGAGGG
This sequence comes from Myotis myotis, assembly GCF_014108235.1. Lineage (NCBI taxonomy): Eukaryota > Metazoa > Chordata > Mammalia > Chiroptera > Vespertilionidae > Myotis > Myotis myotis. Next base: position 43,802,732 of record NW_023416346.1, read on the forward strand.
TGGGGGTAAAGGGGAGAAATCAACTAAAGGACTTGTATGCAAGCATATAGGCCTAACCAATGGACACAGACAACAGGGGGGTGAGGGCATGAGTGGGTGCGATGGGGGTAATGTGAGGAAAAGGATACATATGTAATAACTTAATCGAGAAAAAAATTAAAAACAAAACAAACAACAACAAAAAAAACACAAGAAATTTGGAAAGTAAAACCTTATAAAAAAACCTAAAAAGACATATGCATCTATATGTTCATTGAAGCAATTATTTATAACTAAAGGCCTGGTGCACGAAATTTGTGCATGGGGGGGTCCCCTCAGCTCAGCCTGCAACCTCTCCAATCCAGAACCCCTCAGGGGATGTCCGATCCCGGGGATTGGGCCTAAACCAGCAGTCTACCATCCCTCTCACAATCTGGGACCACTGGTTCCTGACTGCTCACCTGCCTGCCTGCCTGATCACCCCTAATTGCCCCCCTGCTAGCCTGGTCAACCCCAACTTCCGCCCCTGCTGTCCCAGTTGCCCCTAACTGCCCCCCCTCCAGCCTGTATGCCCCTAACTGCACCCCTGCTGGCCTGGTTGCCCCTTACTGCCCTACATGATGGCCTAGTGGCCCCCAACTGTTCCCTCTGCCAGCCTGGTCACCCCTCACTACACCCCTCACTGGCCTGGTCACCCCCAACTCCTACCCTGCCAGCCTGGTTGCCCCACACAACCTGCTGCTCAGTCATTTGTTTGCCACTCAATAAGCCCCATGCTGGCCTGGTCACCCCATGCAGCCTGTTCGGTCATCCATTCGGTTGCGATGGTTGCTGAGGCATATATATATATTAGAGGCCCGGTGCACAAAAATTTGTGCACTCGGCATGGGGTCCCTCAGCCCGGCCTGTGCCCCCTCACAGTCTGGGACCCGTCGGGGAATGTCCACCTACTGGCTTAGGCCAGCTCCCTGGGGGATTGGGCCTAAGCTGGCAGTCAGACAACTCTCTGGCAGCCAGGGAGCCTGCAGGGGATGTCCACTTGCCAGCAGGGAGCAGGCCCTAGCTGCAGTTGGACATCCTTAGCGCTGATGAGGATGCGGGAGAGGCTCCCACCACCACCACTGTACTGGCAGCTGTCAGCCTGGCTTGTGGCTGAGCAGAGCTCCCCCTGTGGGAGCGCACTGCCCACCAAGGGGCAGCTTCTGCATTGAGCGTCTGCCCCCTGGTGGTCAGTGTGTGTCATAGTGACCAGTCATTCTCAGTTGTTCTGCTTTTAGGGTCAGTTTGCATATTACCCTTCTATTATATAGGATAGAGGCCTGGTGCATGGGTGGGGGCCGGCTGGTTTGCCCTGAAGGGTGTCCCCAGTCAGGATGTGGGTCCCACTGGGGTTCCTGGCCAGACTGGGTGAGGGGCTCAGGGCTGTTTTCAGACTGGCCACACCCCCTTCAGGGAGGGGGTACTGCTGGGGTGCCTGGCCAGCCTGAGTGAGTGGCTGATGGCTTTTTGCAGGCTGGTCAAGCCCCCCAGCGGGGACCCTCACCCCATGAGGGTGTGGCCATCCTAGGTGAGGGGTTGATGGAACTTGGCTGGCCATGGTCCCCAGCCACCCACGCTCCCAGTGGAGGCAGGCTGGAAGCAGGTATCTGGGATTTATTTATCTTCTATAATTGAAAATTTGTTGCCTTGAGTGGAGGCCACAGCTGGCCAGGGCAGGCGGTAAGCTTGGCTTTCTCCATCGCTGGGGCAACCAAGCCTCTGGCTTGCTCCAGCTCTGTGGCTGCCGGCGACCATGTTGGTTGGGTTAATTTGCATATAGTCGCTGTGATTGGCTGATGGGTGTGGCTTGGGGAATAGTGGAGGTGCGGTCAGTTTGCATGTTTCTCTTTTATTAGGTTAGATCTAGCTAAAATATGAAAGCAACCTAAGTGTCCAACAATAAATGAATGGAGAAAGTGTCCATCAATAGAGGAATGGACACGATGGAGTATGATTTAGCCATAAAAAAGAATAAAATTGGAATATGATTCAGCCATAAAAAAGAAAAAAATCTTGTCATATGCAACAACATAGTGGATCTTAGATGGAGGATATTATGCTCTAATGTTTATCTGATTCCATAGTTGCAGGCACCTTCAATTACTTGCTTAGTGGAATAAATCAGACATAGAAAACAAATGCTAGATGATTTCACTTATGTATGGAATCTTAAAATCAAATTAAATGAACAAGCAGAACACAAATAGAGAAATCAATACAGAGAACACATTTTGATAGTTACAAGATGGGAGGTTTTTTGGGGGATGGGTGAAAAAAGGTGGAGGATTAAGAAATACAAACTGTTACAGAGTAGTCATGGGGTTATAAAGTACAGCATAGGGAATATAGTCAGTAATATTATAATATCTACTACAGGCCCAGTGCAGGAATTCATGCATGAGTGGAGTCCCTCAGCCTGGTCAGCAATCAAGGCCTATCAGGGGGCCAGCCAGCCGGACGGAAGGACTGCAGGAGGTTGGCCAGCCAGGGGGAGGGACCGCTGGAAGTTGGGCTGCCAGCCCCCCCCAGTTGGGGCCCAGGAGGAGGGGCCGCAGGAGATTGGCTGTGGGAGTGCACGGACCACCCGGGGGCAGCTCCTGCTTTGAATGTCTGCCCCCTGGTGGTCAGTGTGTGTCATAGTGACTCACACTGGTCGACCAGTTGTTCCAGCTGTTCAATTGTAATGGTTGCTTAGGCTTTTATATATATACTAGAGGCCCGGTGCACAAAAATTTGTGCACTTGGGGGGGGAGGAGAGGAGGTCTCTCAGCCCGGCCTGTGCCCTCTTGCAGTCTGGGACCCCTCGGGAGATAACGACCTGCTGGCTTAGGCCTGCTCCCAGGTGGCAGAGGGCAGGCCCAATCCCTAGGTGCAGCCCCTGGTCGGGCTCAGAGCAGGGCCGATAGGGGAGTTGGGGCACGGCCCCCTGTCATGCACAGAGCAGAGTGGACCGGGAGGTTGCGATGCCACCCTCAGTCATGCTCAGGGTAGGGCCTATTGGGGGTTTGGGGCACTGGCCCCTGTCACACTCAAGGTAGGGTCTATAGGGAGGTTGCAGCGCCACCCCCTGTCACGCACAGAGCAGGGCTGATCAGGGGGTTGGTAAGCTGCCCCCTATCACGCACAGAGCAGGGCCCATCAGGGGGGTGGGGCTCCGTACCCTGTCACACACTAGCAGGGCTGATCAGCGGGTTGAGGAGCTCCCCCCTGTCATGCACAGAGCAGGGCCCATCAGGGAGTTGGGGAGCTCCCCCCTGTCACTAACAGAGCAGGGCCGATCAGGGGGTTGAAGAACTACCCCCTGTCATTCACAGAGCAGGGCCGATAGGGGAGTTGGGGCACCACCCCCTGTCACACACAGAGCAGGGCGGATCAGGGTGTTGGGGCGCCGCCACTGTCACACTCAGGGCAGGGCTGATGGGGGGGGGGGGGGGTTGGGACGCCACACCCTGTCACACACAGAGCTTCAGGGCAATCAGGGGTTGGGGAGCTCCCCCCGTCACACACAGAGCAGGGCCGATCAGGGGGTTGGGGCGCCGCACCCTGTCACACACAGAGCCGCAGGGTGATGAGGGGGTTGGGGAGCTCACCCTATCAGGCACAGAGCAGGGATGATCAGGGGGTTGGGGGGCCTTCCCCTGTCACGAACAGAGCAGGGCGGATAGGGGGGTTGTGGCCCCGCCCCTTGTCACACACAGAGCTGCAGGGCAATCAGGGGGTTTGGGCACTGCCTCCTGTCACACTGCTCCCGGTGCTGGGAGGCATATTACCCTTTTACTATATAGGATAGAGGCCTGGTGCATGGGTGGGGCTGGCTGGTTTTCCCTGAAGGGTGTCCTGGATCAGGGTGGGGGTCCCCACTGGGGTGCCTGGCCAGCCTGGGTGAGGGGATGATGGCTGTTTGCAGCTGGTCACACACCCTTCAGGGTGGGGTCCCCAGTGGGGTGCCTGGCCAGCCTGGGTGAGGCGATGATGGCTGTTTGCAGCTAGTCACACACCCTTCAGGGTGGGGGTTCCCACTGGGGTGCCTGGTCAGTCTGGCAGTCTGGGTGAGGGGCTGAGGGCTGTTTTCAGGCTGGCGGGTGACTGAAGCTCCCAACTGCTCCTTTTTTTCTTTTTTTTCTTTTTTATTCTGGGCCAGCTTTAGCTCTGGCTCCAGCTCTGAGGCCTCTGCTGCTGAAAGCAAGTATCTGGTTTGTTTGGGTTCTATTATCGAAACAATGTATAACTCCAGCTCTGAGATCCCGGTGGGCTGAAAGCAGGTTTCTGGGGTTTTGTTTAGCTTCTATATTTGTAACAATGTTTCAAACTGCAAGCTCAGAGGCCGGCAAGGCAGGCGGGGAACATTGGTTTCCTCCGTCACTGAAGCAAGCAAGCCTCATGTTAGCTTCAAGCTGCCTGGCTGCCGGCCGCCATCTTGGCTGGCAGTTAATTTGCATATCTCCCTGATTAGCCAATGGGAAGGGTAGCGGATGTACGCTAGTACCATGTTTCTCTTTTATTAGGTAGGATATATATATAGATGTATGCTGTCATATGGTTACTAGATTTATCAGGGTGATCACTTCATAAGTATATAAATGTCTAATCACTGGGTTGTACACTTGAAACTAATGAAATATTTTATGTCAACTGTAGTTGAAAAAATGAAGTTATTTTGTTAAAGTTTTTATTGATTAAGTTATTACATATGCGTCCTTATCCCCACGCTACCCCCTATCCCCCCACTCATGAAGTTATTTTTTTTTATAAAAACAAAAATTGAGCTTCATATCCCAATTCTGAAACTGACTTATTGTGTGACCATGGACAAGTGTCATAACTGTAACTCCTTGGCATTCTCATCTGTAAACAGGTACTTATTTTACCTGTTTACATGTTGGTTATTAGAGGAATTAAATAAAATAATGCAGGTTTAATGCTTTTGCATTTGTGCAGTCATCATAGGTATTTTATACTTTATATCTGTTTGAGGTCTTGTGATTTTTAAAATGTTATGTGTGTTATAGCTGGGGTTATTTTTTAATTTGGTGGAATACTATAAGAAAGTTTGTATCTCATTTGATATGTGTCACATAGTAAATACTGATATTCTGTTAATGCTAGCTTTAAAAGATGAAGAGTCCTGGTTAAAGGAGAAGATAACTAGCATCTCACTTCTCTCTAAACCACATTATGGCTGGCTCTGATCAAGGCACCATTCCATGCCTAATGATAGTATGCCTTCATTGCAAGCAATTAAGAAAAGACTATTGCTGCCCTATACATAAACTTAAATATATAAAGTGATAGCAGTATGCAGACCATGGATGGTATTACTAATTTCATGGAGGCTAATCAGGCGGAAATTTCTCTTCTTGTAACAGTGACTGAACAATACTTCCAGGTATAATTATGCAATCTCTGTGGTTTAATAATACAATTCCAGTGTTAGAAAGAATTGTCCAAGCCTTGAAAATAGGCAAAAGAGAGTCATTTCCGAGGAGTGCTGGGAGATATGCAGTGGGTCCTCTAGGGTTTATCTGATTCCATAGTTGCAGGCACCTTCAATTAACTTGCTATATTACAGTTCTGTGGGAGTAGGTGTTACTTGTAGAAAACTGATAGCAATGAAAATCATTCTTGATCGTGGATATGCAAATGCATTTTGTATAGTAAAAATTCTGCCCTGTAGAAAAGATAATTTCAAACACTACATTTTATTGCTTTATAGCATATTAACCAGTGTTGCAATTTTAAGTAAATTCATTTAAGCATTCCTGATTATCTCCCAAATCTAAATTTTTACTTGAACTAATCTTAAAACCTTACTGCTTCCTTCAATATAATTAATGAATTCCACAAATAAAATCTAAAACGCATTTTTATTTAAATAACAATTATGATTTAACTCTTTGAAAATTATAATTTAATGCCAGTTCTGCTTGTATTTTTCTAAAAATAATAAGGAAGAAAAAAAACAGTGCAAAAAAGAATTTAGTTTTTAATTACATAGAAATACTAGCACATTGTACAAAATATATAAGAAAGTTCACTGCAGTATTGCTTGCAACAATGAAAAACTTGAAACGACCTATGAGTTCATCAATAGGAGACTAGTATATAAGATACATACTAGGGGAATACTGTGTACCCATTTAAATGATTGAAAAAAAAAAATATATATATATATATATATATATATATATATATATATATATATATATATATATATATATATATACTAGAGGCCTGGTACACAAATTTGTGCATGGGTGGGGTCCCTCAGCCTGGCCAGTGATGGGGGCCAATTGGGGCCGGCTGGCCAGGGGGAGGGGCCTCAGGAGGTTGGTTGGCCGGTTGAGGGGAGGGACTGTGGAAGGTTGGGCGTCCATGGGAGGTTGGCTGTGGGAGGGCATTGACCACCAGAGGGCAGCTCCTGCATTGAGTGTCTGCCCCTTGGTGGTCAGTGCATGTCATAGCAACTGGGTTGATCAGTCATTCAGTCGCTTGGTCATTTGGTCACTTAGTCTTTCATATATAATGGATACAGACATGATATCATAACTAAGTTTTTGTTATATAAGAAAATAAAGTTACAAAAGCTCAGAGTAACCAGAAGGAAGGAAATAATAAAGATCAGAGCAGTAATAAACAACATAGAGACCAAAAAAAAAATCAAAAAACAATATAAAAGATCAATGGAACCAAGAGCAGGTTCTATGAAAGAATAAGCAAGATTGATGAACCTCTATCCAGGCTCACCAAGAAACAAAGAGACAGGACCCAAATAAACAAAATCAGAAACGAAAGAGATGAAATAACAACAGACCCTACAGACATACAAAGGATTCTAAAAAAATACTATGCACAACTCTATTCCAATAAACTGGACAAACTCGACGAAGTGGACATATTCCTAGAAAAATACAAGCTTCCAAAACTCAATCAGGAAGAAACAAAAAAACTGAATAGGCCAATAACTACGATAAAAATGAAACAGTAATCAGAATGCTTCCAGCAAACAAAAGCCCTGTACCAGATGGCTTCACAGGGGAGTTTTACCAAACATTCAAAGAAGAATTAAAACCAATCCTTCTCAGATTATTACAATAAATTCAAGAGTAAGGCACACTTTCAAGCTCTTTCTATGAATCTACCATTATACTAATCACTAAACCAGATAAAGACAATACAAAGAAAGAGAATTACAGGCCAATAACCCTGATGAACATAGATGCTAAAATCCTCAACAAAATTCTAGTAAACTGGATCTAGCATTATATTAGAAAGATCGTGCACCATGACCAAGTGGGGTTTATTCCAGGGATGTAAGGATGGTACAATATCTACAAATCAATACGCATGATACATCACATAAACAAATTGAAAGACAAAAATCACATAATCATATCAATTGATGCAGAAAAGGCACTTGACAAAATCCAACACTCATTCTTGATAAAAACTTTCAGCAAAGTGGGAATAGAGGATCATGCCTCAACATAATAAAAGCCTTATATGACAAACCTACAGCCAACATCATACTCAATGGGCAAAAACTCAAACCATTTTCCCTAAGAACAGGAACAAGACAGGGATGCCATCTTTCACCACACCTGTTTGGTATAGTATGGGATGTCCAAGTCATAGAAATCAGACAAGGAGAAGAAATAAAAGGCATCCAAATTGGAAAAGAAGAAGTAAAATTGTCATTATTCGCAGATGACATGGTATTGTACATAGAAAACCCTAAAGACTCCATCAAAAAACTACTAGACTTAATAAATGAATTCATCAATGTAGCAGGATACAAAATTAACACCCAGAAATCTATGGCTTTTTTATTCACCATAAATGAACTCACAGAAGGAGAAACTAAAAAAAAATCCCATTTATCATTGCAACAACAAAAAATTGTAGATACTTAGGAATAAATTTAACCAAGGAGGTAAAGGACCTGTACTCCGAAAATTACAGGATGCTGAAAAAAAGATAGAGGAAGACATATACAAATGGAAGAATATACCATGTTATGGATTGGTAGAATCAACATCATTAAAATTTCCTTACTAGCAAAAGCAATCTATAGATTCAATGCAATCCCCATTAAAATACCAACAGCATATTTCAAAGACCTAGAACACACTCGCCAAAAACTCTTCTGGAGTAAAAAAGATACCCCAATTATCTGCAGCAATATTGAGAAAGAAGAACAATGTTGGAGGGTTCATAGTATCAGACATCAAGCTATATTACAAAGCTACTGTTCTCAAAACTGCCTGGTACTGGCACAAGAACAGACATAGACCAATAGAACAGAACAGAGAACCCAAAGATTGACCAAAGCCATTATGCTCAATTAATATTTGACAGAGGCAAGAAGATACAATGGAGTCAAGACAGTCTCTTCAATAAATGGTGTTGGGAAAATTGGACAGAAACTTGCAAAAAAAATGAAACTAGACCACCAACTTATACAATACAAAAAATAAATTCAAAATGTATAAAGAACTTAAAACGTAAGATGGGAAACCATAAAAATCTTAGAAGAAGCTATAGGCAGCAAAATAGCAGACATTTGTCATAGCACTATTTTTACCAATACAATACAGTTCTTAGGGCAATGGAAACTAAGGAGAAAATAAACAAATGGAACTACATCAAAATAAAAAGCTTCTGCACAGCAAAAGAAATCATCAACAAAACAACAAGAAAACCCACTGCATGGGAGAACATATTGACCAATATAATCTCTGATAAGGGTTTAATCTCCATTTACAGGGAACTCATATAACTTAAGAAAAGGAAAATAAACAATCTGTTCAAAAAATGGGAAAAGGACCTAAATAGACACTTTTTGAAAGAGGACATACACAAGGCCAAGAGACATATGAAAACATGCTCGAATTCATTAATTATCCAAGAGATGCAAATCAAAACAACAATGAAGTACCATGTCACACCTGTCAGGATGGCTATCATTAACAAATCAACGAATGACAAGTGCTGGAGAGGATGGGGAGAAAAAGGAACCCTCTTGCACTTCTTGTGGGAATGCTGACTGGTGCAGCCAATGTGGAGAACAGTATGGTGTTTCCTCAAAAACTTAAAAGTGGAACTCCCATTTGACCCAGTAATCCTGCTTTTAGAAATGTATCCCAAGAAAACAGAAACACCAATCAAAAAGGATATATAAATCCCTATGTTCATAGCATCAAAATTTACAATAGCTAAGATTTGGAAACAGCCTAAGTGCCCATTAGCAGATGAGTGGATTAGAAAACTGTGGTACATCTATACAATGGAATTCTACACTGCTGTATAAAAGAAGGCATTCTTATCATTTGCTACAGCATGGATGGAACTAGAGAGCATTATGCTAAGCAAAATAAGCCAGTCAGTGAAAGATAAATACCACATGATCTCACTCATTTGTGAATTATAATGAACATAAACTGATGAACAAAAATAGAACCAGAGACATTGAAACATCGAACAGACTGTGTAGCATATGAGAGAAGATGGGGTGTAAGAGGGTTAAGATCAACTAAAGGACTTGTATGCATGCATATGCGCAAAACCAATGGACACAGACAGTGGGGGGGGGGGTACGAGGGCTTGTGCTTGGGAGAGGGGGTTTTGGGGAAGAGGTCAATGGGGGAAAAAAGGAGACTCATGTAATTCTTTAAACAATAACGAATTTAAAAGAAAAGCAAGTTACATAACACTGTGAATTATAACCCTACATAAAGTACAAAAATGAATTTGTATACAATATCCTATCTAATAAAAGAGTAATATGCAAATTGACCATAACTCTAACACAAGATGGCTGCCCCCATGTGGTCAAAGATGGCTGCCCCCATGTGGGCACAAGATGGCCACCACAAGATGGCCAGCAGGGGAAGGCACTTGGGTAAGATCAGGCCTGCAGGGTAGGGCAGTTGGGGGCAACCAGGCCAGCAAGGGAGGGCAGCAAGAGAGGACCAGGCCTGCATTGGAGGGCAGTTGTGGGGTACCAGGCCAGCAGGGGGAGGGCAGTTGGGGGCAACCAGGCCTGCAGGGGAGGGCAGTTGGGGGCAACCAGGCCTGCAGGGGAAGGCAGTTGGGGGCAACCAGGCCTGCAGGGGAGGGCACTTGGGGAGGGACCAGGCCAGCAGGGGGAGACAGTTTGGGGGCAACCAGGCCAGCAGGGGAGGGCTGTTGGGAGGGACCAGGCCAGCAGGGGAGGGCAGTTGGGGGCAACCATGCCAGCAGGGGAGGGAAGTTTTGGGGGACCAGGCCAGTAGGGGAGGGCAGTTGGGGGAAACCAGGCCAGCAGGGGAGGGCAGTTGGGGGCAACCAGGCCTGCATGGGAGGGCAGCAAGAGAGGACCAGGCCAGCAGGGGAAGGCAGTTGGGGGCAATGGGGCTGGCAGGGGAGCAGTTAGGGGGTGATCAGACTGGCAGGAAGAAGCAGTTAGGGGCAATCAGGCAGGCAGGCAAGTGAGCAGTTGGAAGCCAGCATTCCTGAATTGTGAGAGGGATGTCTGACTGCCCATTTAGGCCCAATCCCGCACCAGGCAGTCGGACATCCCTAAACGGGCATTCGGACCTCCCTTGAGGGGTCCCAGATTGGAGAGGGTGCAGGCTGGGCTGAGGGACATACCCTCCCCGCTTCCCCATGCATGAATTTTGTGCACCGGGCCTCTAGTGCTTTATAATAAAAGGCAAATAGACTGAACGGGGAACAACCTGAACAACCGAACAACTGGTCACTATGATGTGTGCTGACCCCCAGGGGGTGTGTGTGGAACATGGCTGGCATCAGCTGTGGCAGGATGGTGGAGCAGGTGAACAGAGGCGCCAGACCAAGGGATGCTGGTTGCTGGCACTGGGGTGAACCTCTGGTTGTTACTGAAAATTCTTTGCTCCTGTATGCCACATTCCTGCTCAACACTTGCCCCCGCTGCTGATGCCAGCCCTGCTCACACCCGCTGCCAGCACTGGTCCTGATCACTTCTGAGGGCTTCTCCACCTCCCCCTGCTCCTGAGGGTGATCCAGGCAGCAGCTGCCACTTGCACCCTCTGACAGTGCTGGCCCCAATCGCTCTGTGCCATCAGCAGGTAAGAGTGGGGATGATGCTATAAGAGTGTGGGAGCAGAGTTGGTGAGAGCAGGGCTTCTGGCAGACAGGGGACCAGGGGCCATGCTGGGTGGGGCCAGGTGGGGGATCGGAGGATGGGCTGAGTCCATCCCTTGTGCCCACTGCAGCCTCACAGCCCACAGTTCCTTTCAAGGTGCACAAATTCATGCACTGGGCCCCTATTAGCCAAATATATATATAAAATTCTAAAACATGAATAAACTGGTAGTAATGGTTATCTCTGAGGTATAAGCTTAAGAAAGGATAAAGAGTCTTTCAATTTTTACTGTCCACATCCATGTTGATCATTTTAAAAACTAAAACTTGTGCATTTTGGTAATTTAAACAGCAAAAATAAAAGAAAGAAATGATCAGCTAAGCAACAACAATTTTTTAAAAAACACATAATTTTGAACCATAATTCAAGAATAAAATAAGTCCCCCTCAGTCAATATGGACAGACAAAATGTTTTAATAAGTAAATAAATGAAGGATGAGACAAATAATCCTTATAGAAGAATTCCAAAATGTACATGTGTGTATGTGTGTGCACACAAGTGCATGTGTGCTTGATAAACTCCCTTTCAGGAGGTAGAGCTTCATTTCCCTCCTGCTTTGAGTGTGGACCTAATGATTCAGTTCCAAAGAAAAGAGTGTGAAAAGGTAAAAATAATACCATTACAGTGGAGACATTTGGAAACTACTACTCCCTGTGGTAGACAGAATAATGGCACCCCTGCAGAGATGTCCATATCCTAATCTGTGGAATCTCTGAATATATTATTGTATTTTACAAAGGGGCATTAAAGTTGCAGATGGACTTAAGGTTGACAATCAACTGGTCTTTGTATAGTAAGATTAATCTGGATTAACTGGCTGGGTCCAGTATAATCACAACAGTCTTTAAATAGAGAGGAGGAAAGCACATTAGCGTCAGAGACAGATGTGACTATAGAAACAGTGTCAGAGTAATGCAATGTGAGAACCACTCAGCCCCCAGTGGCTGGCTGAAGATAGAAGAAAGAAGCAATGGATGGAACTGAGAGAGCATTATGCTAAGTGAAATAAGCCTGTCAGAGGAAGATAAATATCACATGATCTCATTTGTGGAATATAATGAACAACATAAACTGATGAAAAAAAAAAAAAAACAGAAACAGAAAAGCATCGATCAAACCCTCAAACTCAGAGGGAAGGTAGGGGAGGGTGTGGGTAAGGGGGAAAGATCAACCAAAGGACTTGTATGCATGCACATAAGCCTAACCAATGGACACAGACAACAGGAGGGTGAGGGCAAGATTGTGGGGGGTAATAGGGGGATAAGGACACACATATAATACCTTAATCAATAAAGAAATTTAAAAAAGAAAAAAAAAAGAGGCAATGGGCCAAGGAATACAAGTGGCCCCTAAAAGTTGGATAATGCAAGAAAATGGATTCTCCCGTAGATTCTCTAGAAAGAAATGCAGCCATGCCAACACCTTGTTTTTACCTCAGTCAGATCTCCATCAGACTTTTAAAGGTAAATGGGGGAAAATGGTATATGATAACAAGTTTGAATGAATTCTAAAATTCAACATTTTTAATCTCCCCCTACATGTTTTATGTTTAGATGACATACTTTACATAGTTTATCTTGTATATGTTAACTAATCATTGTAGTTACATTTATTTTCACTACTTTTGTCTTTTAACCTTCATACTAGATTTATAAATAACCAATCCATTACCTTTACTATATATTTACCTTTACCAGTGAGATTTATATATTCATATGAGTTCTTGTACCAATTAGAGCCTTTTCTTTTCAGTTTAAAGAAGTCCTGCTCACATTTCTTGAAAGTCCTGGTTTGTGGTGATGAACCCCTTTAGCTTTTGCTTGTCTAGAAAACTCTCTCTCCTCCAGTCTGAATGATAACTTTGTTGGGTGGATAATTGATTGGAAGTTTTCTTTTTAATTTCGCCACTTTGAATGTATCAATTTCACCACTTTGAATGTATCATGTCATTCCCTTCTGTCCTGCAAAGTCTTTGCTGAAAACTCTGCTTATGTTATTAAGGTCCTCTTGTGCATAACAAGTTATTTTGCTCTTGCTGCTTTTAACATTCTCTCCTTGTCTTTAACTTTTAACATTTTAATTATTATGTATCTTGATGTGAGTCTATTTGGGACCATTGATTAGTTGCTTATGTGTTTGGCCTTGGAGCTGGTGAGTATGAGGACACACACTCTTTATGAGCTGTCTCTCAGTTTTCTATCAACTTATGGGTGGTTGTGGATGTGAGCAATGCTGGTTTTCAAAGCTAGATATTTGGGGGATTTGTCTCTCAGATACAAGTTTTAAAAGATAGGGTGCCCCAGTAAAGGAAACCATCAACAAAATGAAAAGACAAACTAATAAATTTGAGAAGATGGTCACCAATGATACATTCAATAAGGGGTTAATATTGAAAAATATAAAGAACTCATAGACTATACCACAAAATGATACACAATCTGATTTTAAAATGGACAGAGAACCTGAAGAGCCATTTCTACAAAGAGGACAAACAGACATATGAAAAGATGCTCAACATCACTAATAACCAGAGAAATGCAAATTAAAACCACAATGAGATATCATTTCATACCTGTCAGAGTGGCTATATCAAAAAATTCCACAAACAACATATGTTGGCAAGGATCACCCAGTAAGTTATGTGTGTCCAACTATGGTATACCTGAAACTAATACAATATTGAATGTCAACTGTAATTGAAAAATAAAAATTGAATCAGAAAATGTTTTAAATAAAGATAGGGTGCCCTATGTGGGGTTCAAACCCTTCACTTCTCAGAGAGAACCACTGGGTTTTGAGTTCCTTCCCAATTGTTGGTCACCAGGCCAAGGGTAGGGTTTATGGCATGACTGTCTCAGCCTTTCCTACCCTCTTTGATGAGGACTTTTTTCTTGTTTGTCTCATATAGGAGTAACTCAGCTAGATTTTTGGGGGTTTCTTCATAGGAAATTGTTACATATGTAGCTGTACATTTAGTGTTCTTGGTAGGAGGTGAGTTAAGGACTTCCATACATCACCATCTTAAACTGGTAACCTCATCTTCCTGATGATAGCAATTCTTACAGGCATGAGGTGATATCTAATTGTGTTTTTGATTTTTATATACCTGATGATTAGGGACCTTGAGCATCTTTTAATGTACCTGTTGGCCTTTTGGATATCTCCTTAGAAAACTTCAATTTAGGTATTCCGACAAATCTTTAATGGATTTATTTTTATATTGAGTTGTGTGTGTTATTTAAGTATTTTGGATATTGACCCTCGATTCGATATATGGTTTGTAAAAATTTTCTCCCTTTTAATTTTGTTAACTCTTTCTTTTGCTGTGCAAACATTTTTAAGTTTAATGTGGTCCCATTTGCTAACTTTTGTTTTTGCCAGTTGTGCTTTTGGTGTCATATTAAAAAAACTCATTGCTAAGACCAATGTTGAGGAGCTTCTTCCCTACATTTTCTTCAAGGAGTTTTATGGTATCACAACTCATGTTTAAGTCTTAATCTATTCTGAGTTAATTTCTGTCAGTGGTATAAGATAGGGTTTCAGTTCTATTGTTCTGCATGTGTTTATCCATTTGTAAGGGTGTTGTAGGACACACTTCTTGAGGTTGCATTTGCATAGCCAGCACATTGTTTTGGTTTTAAAAAGTGTTCCTATTTGTAGGTAACGATGTATGTGAGGGGCCAGTGAAGATTGTGGAGGAGTTAAACCTCCTGGATCCTGTCACTACTTAGCATTCTCATATCTAACAAACAGAGCAAGAGAATTCTAAGGCTGGTTTAATTTTCTTTATTTCCTTTAACTTTCCTGAACTTTTAGTATAAAATTCTTACTCTTTCATTTGCTTTACTTTATATTTTCATGTCTAATCCATATTTCCCCCTCTTTATATTATCCTAATCAGGTATGATTTGATATTCAGATAAATAATTAACCTGCAATTCTTATGACTAAGTAAGTGGTAAACATAAGTATGTCCATGTACAGTGGAATTTCACACATGGTAAACTAATGATATAGAGATCATTATATCTTCATTATTATCTTATAAATGGAAAAACAAACAAGCAATAAAACACCAAAGTCTCAGAGAAAAGTTAAGCAACTTGCCCAGGATCGTATATGGCAGAGCTCAAATGTGTCTATTTCTAAAGTTCATGCATTTTGGCTACACAAAGCAGACTCCACACAGTAGGTACATTGTGGGAAAAAAAACAGGCCTGATTTGACACAGTTCTTTGAGACAAAAAGACCAGTCAAGGGAAAAACAGTGATTGAAATCATGGGTAATTTTTCATTGTCTTGTTATAATGTCTTTTTTGTGTGCCTTGCATGAATGGGAAGGCCCAAAGCCCTTTTGTCTGTTCATTAACTAATTATCATCAATAGAAACCTTTTAAACCATGGCTAGCCATTCTGTCTCCTACTTCTTTATTTGTTCTGTTAAAAGCAGCATGATACTTAAAGTAATAGAAGAGGCAAAGACAATAGGAGACATTTCTTATAAAAAGTGAATCTTTAGTTTCTTTTATACTGATAATATCAATTCCCCCAGCAACCTCCTAGCACACTCACATTTATAGACATAGTCATACTGACTGTATTATACAATGCCCTTTCTCAAACCAGAGCACTTTAGAAAGTGTTTATTGGTTACACTGAGTTAGGCTAGGTTCTGATGCAGTATATATTTTGAATTATATGGATCCTCCATTCCTAAGGTCAGACCCTGTTTCAAATTACTAGTTCATCATTTTAATAGAGATTAATAAATCAAACATGTCTCAAAATTATGCTTAAGGATCTCATTAGCTGAAGACAAAGTTTGTGAAATTTTATTCCCCCAAAAAGATTTTCAAAGTACACCACTAATTTGAATTACTGAATAACAAATTTTTCTGAAAATAAAATCAGAAAGTCTCCCCAATCACTATTTTGTCTTATCATTGTATTTAGTGATATACATATTTGTCAGTCCCAATGTGTGAAATAACTATATTCAATGCCAAATTTTCTCTTTTCTCGCCTCTTCTCCTGCATATTCATTAGAAAAGGAGACATTTTACTACTTATCTCAAATATGACAAATAAGTTGAGATCCGTACCAGTTTATTTAATAAGTTGTTATAAAAGCTCTATATTGTATCTGTGTAATTAGCTAGTGCCCCTCCCCTGAGTCAATCACTAAACAGGTAGTGACTTACAAAATAACTCTAAATCCTAAATGGACATTTCATTGTTTTTTCTAATTTCAATGTAAATCAGATTATTTTTACTTTCTGCATTGTTCTGTCATATCCAGGGCAATATATGACAATAACTAATTCCATTTATATATGTGGTAAACACATTTCACTCATTACCTTATTTAATGTATACAACATTACCAAGAGTTTATAATTCCTATTTTTTTTAAATCTCTACTCATAATTTTCCCTTGTGAACACCAAATGGATAAATTGGTCTCAGGCTATTCCTGAATTCACTCAGCTTGTGTTTTTAAATCATAGTTTGAGTTTGAAGCACTGAAATTAGACTAGGAGGGCCTGGTTCTTACCTAATGGGTGTGGAAAAGTGTTACATCACTTGCCTAATGTCATTGGTCAAATGGAGTAATGTCCAGAAGAAAAAAATACAATAAGCCTCTACCATTTCTGCATAGTGTAAAAATCATTTTACTTCCATATAAATGTAAAGGTCAATTAGTTAGGCAATAAAAAGTTTAAATGAAGAAAATATATGAGAAAAGGTAATTGAATAGATAAATTGAGAAAAAGCATAAGAATGGGTAATTTTAAATATTCTCTGATGAGCTCAGGCCCAATATAGATACTAAGAACAGCTTGAGTAGAGCTTAATATCTACACTAATAAAAGAGAAACATGGTAATTGGCATACGACCGCTACCCTTTTCAATGGCTAATCAGCGAGATATGCAAATTAACTGTCAGCCAAGATGGTGGCCGGCAGCCAGGCAGCTTGAAACTAACATGAGGCTTGCTTGCCTCAGTGACGGAGGATCATTGGAGGAAACCAACATTCCCCGCCTGCGGCTGCAGGCCTCTGAGCAGGCAGTTTAAGAAACATTGTAACAAATACCGCCGGACTTCAGCCAGCAGATTCGCAACATTGTAAGCAAAGGCCAGAAACCTGCTTTCAGCCCGGAGGCCTAAGAGCTGGAGCCAAGCCTCAAGGTAAAGCTGGCCCAGAATAAAAAAAAAAAAAAAAAGAAGAAAAGGAGTGGTTGGGAACTTCAGTCACACCCAGCCTGAAAACAGCCCTCAGCCCCTCACTCAGACTGGCCAGGCACCCCAGTGGGGACCCCCACCCTGATCCAGGACACCCTTCAGGGCAAACCAGCCAGCCCCACCCATGCACCAGGCCTCTACCCTATATAGTAAAAGGGTAATATGCCTCCTGGCACCCGGATCAGCGTGACAGGGGGCAGCGCCCAAACCCCCTGATCGCCCTGCGGCTCTGTGTGTGACAGGGGGCAGGGCCCCAACCCCCTGAGCAGCCCTGCTCTGTGCCTGATAGGGGGGAGATCCCCCCCTCCCCACGGGCCCTGCTCTATGTGTGATGGGGTAGAGCCATAACCTCCCCATCGGCCCTGCCCTGAGTGTGAGAGTGGCGGCGCCCCAACCCCCTGATCGGCCCTGCTCTGTGGGTGACGGGGGCAGCGCCCCAACCCCCTGATTGGCCCTGCTCTGTGCGTGACAGGGGGTGGTGCCACAACCTCCCCATCGACCCTGCCTTGAGTGTGACAGGGGACGGTGCCCCAACCCCCCAATTGGCCCTACCCTGAGTGTGACTGAGGGTGGCATCACAACCTCCCAATCTGCCCTGCTCTGTGCATGACGGCGCAGCACCCCAACTCCCCAATCGGCCCTGCTCTGAGCCCGACCAGGGGCTGCACCTAGGGATTGGGCCTGCCCTCTGCCACCCGGGAGCAGGCCTAAGCCAGCAGGTCGTTATCTCCCGAGGGGTCCCAGACTTGGAGAGGGCACAGGCCTGGCTGAGGGACCCCCCCTCCCCCCCGAGTGCACAAATTTTTGTGGACTGAGCCTCTAGTCTAAGAATAAACAGAATTAAGGAAATGTGTAAGAGGATCATGGAAAGAGAAAATGAAGACTCATTCAAGAACTACTACCCAGGGTTCTTTAATAGTGCTGCTGACTCATCTTGCTGGGCCCGAAGAATATTTGAAATGGCAAAGGCACATTTTCCAAGGATAAAGTATGGTATAGTGAAAAGATGATGGACTTTTGTGTTGGACATGTTGGACATATTGGACTGTGAACCTTCATTCCACCACTTCTAGCAGTGAAATTTTGAATAAATTACTTAAATATTTTCATCTTGATTTCTGATCTTTGAATAGTCTTGATAGATATATAAAGACAGATTCAATCCTGGATATATTTCTTTAAATATATATTTTATTGATTTTTTACAGACAGGAAGGGAGAGGGATAGAGAATTAGAAACATTGATAAGAGAGAAACATTGATCAGCTGCTTCCTGCACACTCCCTACTGGGGATGTGCCAGCAACCAAGGTGCATGCCCTTGACAGGAATAGAACCTGGGACTTTTGAGTCTGCAGGCTGATGCTCTATCCACTGAGATAAACCAGTTAGGGCTATCCTGGATATTTTTTGAACTTTATATGTGCTGAAACTCCTTAAAGCAGTGGTTCTCAACTTTGGCTGCACATTAGAATCACCTGGGAATGTTTTTAAAATCCTGATTTCTGGGCCTCATCCTCCGGAAATTCTGTTTCTTTGTTATGGGGTGAGGCCACAACATTAGTAACAAAGAAACAGAATTTCCAGAGGGTGAGTGCCGGGGTCCAACCCCAGCAGGTCCAGGGGTTCCCAAAGGCGTAAACGGAGTCGGCGAAGAAGGAAGGACACGGAAACAGTGTTCAGTTGATCAGCAGCCTAGCCAGGATCTCCAGCCAAGTTCTGGTCTGGATCTCCAGAGAGGTTCTGCTCTTTATTGTGTCTTGTTACATCTGTATTTATACCAGTTGATTTTAATCCTGTCAATTTCTATTACAAAGGTTAGGGCCTTTCTTATCTCCATTCCAGGGAGTAAAGATTATGTAGCTTGAGCATGATTGCTTGTAGTTAAAGTGATTAACTACCCGCCTGGCACTTAGTTAAGGAGTTTCATCCCCTCCCTAACTTCAGGGAAAAATCCCTACCTAGGGAAACAACCTTTCTCGGTGAGGTGACCTTAGTTAAAACACACAGCGCAAAGGGGAGCAAACATATTAAGAACAGTATGCTATATACGCCAGGTCCCTTGAAACATATGCTGTGCAGATGTTTCTATCCTGCAGCGACTGTGTCAAGCAGCAAGGATGGACCGGCTTCTGGCAAATTCCCCCTTTTTTATTTTTTAAATGATAGCGCATGCAAATCAGTGGCCACCTCTCAGACTGGGCCGTTTAAAACTCGGAAGAAGACTGGCAAGCAATAACAGTGAGCATAACTATAAACATAGTGGATGGAGTGCACAAGGAGCCCCATTCCTGTAGAAGGTTGCTGGCCTCTTCAGTCAAGGGATTACAGCTGTCCTCAAGTTGTTGGTTTGATTGTCTTTGTTGGTCTGGCTAGCGGGCGGCATCACTGGCGACGGGCTTCCCAAAGCGTCAGCGAGTTGAAGGGCTGCATCAAAGGGTCCATCAGGGCCGTGGTTGATGGTGGTGTCAGTGTCTGAGGAGGAGTAAGCTGTGCCCTCTGGGTCAGCTGATATGGAAGATGGAGGGTAGTAGAGAGAAAAAGAAGAGAAAGCAAAAGAACTACAAGGCATGGAAGTGTTTAGAAAGAAGAGGGAGAAGAAAAGGAAGAAGGCAGCATCCCGACACAGCCCTTTCCTTCAGCTGCCCCTTTCCCGTGGTCCAAGGTAGAAATGAGAAACAAGTCCTGTTGCAGTGAGAGGGCAGCTGCTGTCAGCCAGTCTCTGTCTTTACCTGGGTCCCGATCTGAGCTGGGCGTGGGAAGCGGGAAGCAGCCATGGGGACAGGAGACCTTCCTCAGAAGGGGCGAGTGTTCAAGCCCTTGAACCATTGGGGGGGGGGTGAAGATCTGTGCCCCACCTCTGTTGAACCCCAAGTTCTCTCCTACTGGCCCCCGACTGTGCCTGTCTTAGGTTGCCCCACCCTGTGGGGTCTTACCCGTCTTTGACTACCAGCCATCTCTGGGCCAAGTAGGGTGAAGTGAGGTTCTGTTCTGTCTCCTTGGTAGCCTATGTCCCTCTGGCCTCCATGCCCAACAACTGCCTTGGGATCCCCTTGCCTGCTGGCAGGGCCCCGGCATTGATCACATATCTTGGGGAACCCAGGTTTCTTCTCCAGGGAGGGCCCAGCTCACGCTATTGGGTGAGAGACAGATCCATGATACCAGCCACCATGAGGCTTCAACCTCAGCATGAACAGAGAGCTCAGGCAATAGCTATGGGCAATTGGATTGTAAGAAGAGGGTCCCTCTTGACACAAGGGTAAGAGGGGCCAATACAGGCAAAGGAGAGTCCTGGAACAGGGCTTTCTCAGCCCAGGATGTCAGGCTCTTGGCACAAGACAACTCCATGTATGGGACATATACCAAACACCCCTAGTCACAGCATAAAAGGGAGGTGCCCTTCCTGGAACAGTGGGGTAGGGAGATTCTAGAAAAGGCTGTGTTCAGGAAAGAAGGAGAAAGGCCAAAGAACCAGCAAACAAATAGTTAGATTTTAAAAAAAGGAAAAAGGAAAGGAGATGTGGGGCAAAGCTGGGACATGTGGAAAGAGAAAAAGGAGGCACATGTGATCCTCCCAATGGACAGATTGTTCCAGCTCAGGGCTGCACATCTGCTGCAGACGGGCACTGGTCAGGTGTGCTATGGTGAGGCAGAGATGGAGAGCGGTGAGACATAAGGTCGGACTAGACAGTCTGGAATCCACACAGGTGAGTCTGCATCCTGTGGAAATATACAAGCATATCCTCTCCCCCAGGTTAAAAGTACATCAGGTCCCTTCCAGGCTCCTGTAAGCAAGTCTCTCCATTTGACGAGGGCTTTAGGTTTAGTTAGATCAGGGTTCCAATGCCTGTACATTGGGGAATTTCCCTCAGAATCTACATTTAGTATATTAATTACAAATAGAGTATGTTGTAGAACATGATGAGGAGAGGAATATTTAAACTCATTTTCTTGTAATATTTTGTAACAGGAGTAAATCAAACACCGCTGGGGCTATATAATAGAACTCCCATTTGAGATAAGATATCTCTTCCCCATAATGTAAAGGGGATAGTCGTAATTACATAGGGACAGAATGTTCCTGAATGTTGATCTTCATCAGCCCAAGTTAAAATCTGAGAACTCTTTTTTACATTAGATGCCTTGCCTAGTCCTACTAGGGAATTGGAGGTGGTGTGCATGGGCCATGAAGAGGGCCAATCCTTCCCTGCTATGCAGGAAACATCTGATCCTGCATCCAATAGACCTTCAATTGGTTTTCCCTGAATTTGTAAAATTTTTGTAGGTCTAGTAGCATGGATTTCTTGTATCCAAAATGCTGCATCACTAGATCCAAAGCCTCCGGCCCCTCTAGCTTTCTGGGTAACAGCTGTCCCTATTTTATATATTGGTAACAGGAGTAATTGGGCAATTCTCTGGTTGGGCTGAATCTGTATAGTTGTGGTGGGTGGGGAAAGTAAAATCTGTATTTCTCCTGTGTAGTCTGCATCAACAACTCCTGGGATGACTAAGATCCCCTGTAACGAGGTGGAGCTCCGTCCTAATATTAAACCTACAGTTCCTTCAGGCAGCGGCCCAGACACTCCTGTAGGAATGGCTGCTACTGGCGAGTCTGGGGTTAGTATTGCATGGGTGGTTGAGTGGAGGTCCAATCCTGCACTGCCTGGGGTTGCCCTGAAGAGGTCACTGACTGATCGAAATTTGCAAAGGGGTTGAGGGTTGATGCCCTATTATTGCAGGGCCTGGGGCTGGCCCCTTCTCAAGTTTCCCAATTGAGGTGATGGGATATAACCTCCTTGGGAGCTATTTGTAGAGTTTAGAGGCTGACCATTTTTATGGTATTTTGATCTACATTCCTTTGCCCAATGGAATCCTTTCTGACATTGGGGACAAACGGTTTTTGGAGGATTAATATTATTCCCTAATGTATTTCCAGACTGTCGAGGAGCTTGCCATCTGGCCTGAGTATTATTATTTTTAGTTGGACATTCTCTGCTAAAGTGCCCAGATATGCCACAAGAGTAGCAGTTCATATTTCTTTTATTACCTGTATTATTGCTGGCTTGTCCTATACCCTGTACATATTGAGGGTATGTCTCCCCTTTGAGAGCTGCAGCTATAGCTACACCCTGTATAAATGCTGGACTTGCATCAGCACACTGTTTTATAAAATCATTTATAGTTCCTGTTCTGCGAATCGGCCTTAATAAAGCCTGACAGGTATTATTAGCATTTTCAAAAGCCAGTTGTTTGATTAGGATATCGGCTGCCTCTTTGTTTTTTTTTTTTTGTTGTTGTTGTTGTTTTTTTTTTTTAAATATATTTTATTGATTTTTTACAGAGAGGAAGAGAGAGAGATAGAGAGTTAGAAACATCGATGAGAGAAAAACATCGATCAGCTGCCTCCTGCACATCCCCCACTGGGGACATGCCCGCAACCCAGGTACATGCCCTTGACCGGAATCGAACCCGGGACCCTTCAGTCCGCAGGCCGACGCTCTATCCACTGAGCCAAACCGGTTTCGGCTCGGCTGCCTCTTTGTTATTGATTACTCTCTTGATTGCCTGTATGAGGCGAGAAAGGAAATCCTGATATGGTTCCTCGACCTTCTGTTTAACCTCTGTAAGGGTGGTTGTTTTTCCTGCTGTATAAGGTAGGGATTTCCAGGCATTTACTGCACAACTGGTTACTTTAGTAAGTGCCTCTGTGGGCATATTCATTTGCTCCTGAGCCATGTTAAAATCACCTTCTCCTAATATCATGTCTAGGGTTATTCCTTTTCTGGTTTTTTTGCTAGTGGCTACAGCTTTCTTAGCAAGATCATCATATTCAGTTTTCCATAATAAGTAATCACCTCCTGAGAGACAGGCTTTACAAACCTGTGACCAATCATAAGGAGTCATCCATTTACTGGCTAGGGTTTCTACCAAAGTTTGTGTGTAAGGAGCTAGAGGTCCATATTCAGAGCAGGCCAATTTTAATTCTTTAAGTACTTTGTAAGGTATAGGCTCCCAGGTGGGGTTTTTCATCCCCACCAGACTCATTCTCATATGCAACTGGGAAGCAGAGTGAGAATTCAAGATCTCCATTAGCTTCAGCTTCTCTTATCGCCCTTTGAAATTTAGACATGGAGCTCATAGGAGCCACAGGCTTCCTTTCTAATTTGGGGAGCCTGTTTTGAATGGGAGGGCCTCTCTCCTCTCTACTGACTGGAAAGGACCAATGGTCATGTTTATGATATTTATTCTCCTCCCGATCAGTAGGCATAGCTAAATTGCTTTTAGATTGAGCTGAAGACAATAATGATGTATCCTCTCTGGGTGGAGCCGAGGGACTATTTAAATTTTGAGAAAGTTCAACCGTTTTTGCCTCTGGTGCCAAGGTGTCAAAGATTGAATTCCAGAGGGAAAAGACATTTGGCAGGACCTTCTCAGATCCATGGTAGCTGTAATAGTTCTTTAATTGCTTTCCTACTTTAGTCCAAGTTTCTAAATTAACAGTTCCATCCTCAGGAAGCCATTGACATACATCTTGTATAAAACTTTCTGTCTGACTGGGAGTAACCTTAACTCCTCTGCTAGCAAGCATATGCGTTAAAAGATTAATACAGAGTCTTTTTTCTTTAGACTCAGTATGACCCATCCTGTCAATCTAAGTTCTGTACTAACTACCCGCTTACCCTACTTATCCTCTATGGGGGGGTCTGCAGCACCCTACGGTGCAGTCCTATCCGTCCCAAGTACTGGGGGACTTACCTAAGGGTCCCTGTTCGGGTGCCAGATGCCGGGGTCCAGGGGTTCCCAAAGGCGTAGACGGAGTCGGCGAAGAAGGAAGGACACGGAAACAGTGTTCAGTTGATCAGCAGCCTAGCCAGGATCTCCAGCCAGGATCTCCAGCCAAGTTCTGGTCTGGATCTCCAGAGAGGTTCTGCTCTTTATTGTGTCTTGTTACATCTGTATTTATACCAGTTGATTTTAATCCTGTCAATTTCTATTACAAAGGTTAGGGCCTTTCTTATCTCCATTCCAGGGAGTAAAGATTATGTAGCTTAAGCATGATTGTAGTTAAAGTGATTAACTACCCGCCTGGCACTTAGTTAAGGAGTTTCATCCCCTCCCTAACTTCAGGGAAAAATCCCTACCTGGGGAAACAACCTTTCTCGGTGAGGTGACCTTGGTTAAAACACACAGCGCAAAGGGGAGCAAACATATTAAGAACAGTATGCTATATACGCCAGGTCCCTTGAAACATATGCTGTGCAGATGTTTCTATCCTGCAGCGACTGTGTCAAGCAGCAAGGATGGACCGGCTTCTGGCAGGTGAGGCCCAGAAATCAGGATTTTAAGAAGATTCTCAGGTGATTCTAACGTGCAGCCAAGGTTGAGAACCACTGCCTTAAAGAGTTGGAAACAATCCATCTGAGGATTGTTTAAGGACTATGTGAAATAACTTGTTTACAGCCTTTAGTACTATGCCTGGCACATAGTAGGCACCTGCTGCTCTTTCTGAGTTTGTAAAGTTTGCCTCACTATAGTGATTTTATATTCTTCCATATTCCTTCTAGAAATAAAATATTATAAGATAGAAATATTTACAAGAGTATTGGAATAAGCAGTCAGGAAACTTGAGTTCTATAACTAGCTTGCATATCAGCATATTGCTGAGCCTTGGGCAAGTAGTTTACTCTCAAAGGTTCTTATGTTCTTATATAAAGAGTAGGGAAAAAAGTATGGTCACATTATTTCCAATAGGTTTCACAAATCTTATACTCTACTAGAGGCCCGTTGCATGAAGAGATTCGTTCAATAGGCCTTCCTTCCCCTGGCTGCCAGCACCAGTTTTCCTCTGGCACCCGGGACCCAGGCCTTTGGTTCAGGTGCTGCAGAAAAGTCAAGCCTCTTCAGTCTTCAGTCTTCAGTCTTCACTGGGCTGGAGCCTTCAGTCTTTTTTCGGTGCCTACGTATGCAAATTAACCACCGTCTTTGTTGGGTTAATTTGCATAATCATCCTGATTGGCTGGTGGGCATAACAGAGTGACACCAATTTGTATGTTTCTCTTTAATTAGTGTAGATGATTCCTCAAAAAGGGGTAATTCTTATACATGAATTAATGATTAGACATAGTTAATTCATAGCAGCTGAAACTAAGCTTTAAAGTGAACAATGTAACAAAATAATTTAACTGGATTAGAGTAATATTTAAGGGGTAAGATTATTGCATCACATAAATACTCTTCAAAAGTTAGAACTGAATTTTATATAAAACTTATTTTTTTCAGAAGTATAGAGCTCTCAGCCTAGTTAGAAGGAAACATTCATTATTGTGACTGTTCTTTTAGAAATTCATTTTGGGTTCACTTTTCATTATAGGATCCCTGCACAGTTTTCAAATATCATGAAGGCATAAACATGATTACAGCTTTCTCATTCTCCAGATGAGTAACTAACTATGATGCAGAGAAGTTCAATAAATTACCCAGTGCCCACCCATGAGGGATAAATTCTGATGCCACAAATTCCATTTTCCTGACTGCATTGCTCACCATTATTACCTGCTCCCAGATTCCTGAAAGACTCAAGCTCAGACATGTCATTTTCTCTTTCTACAGTGCTGCTTTTCAGGAGAAAGAGTATCTCTAGTTCAAATGCAGCCCAAATAACACCATCTCAAGGGAGAAGATTACTTAGACCAAACATGTTCACTACTTTACTTTTTAGTTGATAGTCTGGGGAGAAAATTGATCTTGTCAACCACTTAGCCTTTCTCAAAGTCCTACAGTAGTACTCTGCTAAATGGCATTCAGTTCATTTGGATGTGTTGAGTTTCCAGATCATAAACTCCTAAAGGGCATAGTCTATGATTATTTGGCTAATTTTATATCACTTGTGACTCTGGATGCTTAATAAATACTATTTCATGGTAATGATGATGATGATGACAAATTAATGCTCCTCAAAGTGTCAACCAACCAGTCAATTTAGTGAAAGTCAAACTGGTCATTTGATGTCATAAAAAAAAAATTCAGTTACTTGATTGAATAAATTATTCAAATTGTAGCTGGTTACTTTTAAGGTTGTACAGACATAACAAACATTAAAGTTGCTTCCATATTGAGAATAATTAAGAGAATTCTTCATAGCTATGCATTAGTAGTTAATTTTAACTAATCAACTAGAAACTATGAAAAAGCTGAGTAAAATTGCTGTTGAAATTATAAAATATAATCATATAGGCATGGGATCTCAATAACTTCCTTAAGATAGCCCTTCCAAGCCATGAATTTATGTTCTTATATTCTTAGTAGAAAAATTCACTGGATCAACTTCACTAATGATGGCCTAGTTCAATTAGCCTCCAAGCAGGAGGCTCCCAGATACCATTTATTGGCTTATATAACTTTCACTTCCATGTCTACATTAGGAAAATAAACTGGAAAAGTAAATTCATGGAAGACAGTAAACAATAAATACTGCCAGAAACAGAATCCAGAGGACCGTGCTTTGCAGTCAAGATGGTGGGGTAGGTAAATGCTTTGCTTGCTTCCTTCCAGTACCACATCAAAGTTACAATTAAATTATAGAAAAACCACCACTGAGAACCACATGAATATTATCTGGACAATAATCTTATAGAGAAGACACAAAGAAGCCAAGACAAGACTCATCAGAAGGGTGGTGATGCAGAATGGGTAAGTCCCATACCCGTGGTGTAGCAATAAACAATCAAGAGGGAGAGATTCAACATGTCAGCAGAGTAGGTGGAAGTTGCACTCACCTTCACACAGGACCAAATTGGAATTACAACTAAATTGTGAACAGTCAACCTGAATAACCAAATGAGACTAGCAGAACAGAAGTCTCATAACCAAGGATTTACAGAAGTCACATTGAAGACTATTGGTAGAAAGAGCAGAGACATGAAAAAGGGCTTCCCCTCTTCCCACTGGTGGTGGCTGAGAATCTGTAGCAATATCTCTGCTGCAAAGGTCCCCTTTGAGGAGCAAGGGATATCAACCCCACACAGGGAAGCCCAGAGCTACAGAGCCAGCAAGAGGAGCCCACATAATA
The DNA here is from genome assembly GCF_014108235.1 of Myotis myotis. Taxonomy (NCBI): domain Eukaryota; kingdom Metazoa; phylum Chordata; class Mammalia; order Chiroptera; family Vespertilionidae; genus Myotis; species Myotis myotis. The sequence goes on from NW_023416346.1 coordinate 43,830,228, forward strand.
TCGGGATGTGAAAATCAGCCAGGTTTCCATTGGCTAGGGAGAGACAGTAGTTTGCTAGAGAACCAGATGCCCTGTTAAAGGGCCAGCACACAAAATCTCATTCATGGTTATTCACTCTCCAGTGGTTCTCAACCTTCCTAATGCCGCTACCCTTTAATACAGTTCCCCATGTTGTGGTGACCCCCAACCATAAAATTATTTTCGTTGCTACTTCATAACTGTAATTTTGCTACTGTTATGAATCGTAATGTAAATATCTGATATGCTATATGTGTTTTCTGATGGTAACGACCCGCAGGTTGAGAGTCTAGACTCTGGTAGAGGGAAGGCAGCTCAGAAGGTTGTGTGGCTTTGGGGAGAAGACTAAGACAATAGCCACCAAGGTCGTTGTGCTGAGTCCACAACCATGCCACCCACAGATGCCATCTTTCCAGGGATGAGCATTCCCCTCTATATGGCATCAGCTTAAAGTAATGAACTAGTCCCACCCTCTTGAAACCACAGAAATACAAAGGATTATAAGGAAATACTATGAACAAATATATGGCAACAAATTAGACAACCTGTGAGAAATGGATATAAATTACTAGGAACATATAATCTTCCAAAGCTAATGAAATCAAATCAGTAACTTAAAAACTCCAAACAAACAAAAGCCCTGTATCAGAGGGCTTCACAGGTGAATTTTACCAATCATTCAATGAAGAAGTAATACCTACTCTCTCAAACTATTCCAAAAAATTGAAGATGAGGGAAGCTCCCAAACTCATTTTATGAGGCTAGCATGGCCTTAATACCAAAATCAGAAAAAGACACTGAAAAAAATCAGAGTCCCACCCATATCCCTGATGAACATCTATACAAAAATCCTCAACAAAATATTAGCAAACCAAATCCAGCAATACATTCAAATATACCATGGTCAAGTGGGATTTATTCCCAGAATTCAAGGTTCATTCAATATCTTCAAATCAATATGATGCACTATATAAACAAAATGAAGGGTAAAAATTATGTGATAATATCAATAGATGCAGAAGCATTTGAGAAAATTCAACATCCATTTAGGAGAAAAACTCTCAGCAAAATGGGAATAGAAGGAACATAACTCAACATAACAAAGGCCATATATGACAAACCCATAGCTAGTATCATACTCAACACTGAAAAATAAGATAGATTAGTATTGTATAGTTGAACCTAAGGGAAAACAGTGTTTCAAGAAGGATTGATTGGGTTGTCAACATTGCTACTAAGAAATCAAAGAAAATTGGAATAGTAAAGTTTATTTAGAGACACTGTTGACCTTAGACACATCTGTTTTTATGGAGAAATGGAACAGAAAACTAAATTGTAGTGGGTCAGTGGAAGGTACAGAAGTTGAGACCATGAATAAAATAAACTATAATAGGTTTTTAGAAAATAATATATATATATATATATATATATAGAGGCAGAAGTGACTAGCAGGGGTGGGCAAACTTTTTGACTCGAGGGCCACAATGGGTTCTTTTTTTTTTTTAATTTATTTTATTTATTTATTTATTTATTTATTTATTTTTGGCCACAATGGGTTCTTAAACTGGACCGGAAGGCGGAAAAAAAGCATGGATGGAGTGTTTGTGTGAACTAATATAAATTCAAAGTAAACATCATTACATAAAAGGGTACGGTCTTTTTTTTTTTTTTTTTTTTTTTTTAGTTTTATTCATTTCAAACGGGCCGGATCCGGCCCGCGGGCCGTAGTTTGCCCACGGCTGGACTAGAGGATAAGAGGAGTTATAAAAAGCTACTTTTTAATTGAATACAAAATATTACATTTATAAGAGTGTTATACTTGAGGTGGCTCATTAGTGTTAGATTTTCTAAAATTTTGAAACCAATGTTAAAAATAGGAATTTAAAAAACTTAAGTTGCCCTAGCCAGTTTGGCTCAGTGGATAGAGCGTTGGCCTGCGGACTGAAGGGTCCCAGGTTTGATTCCGGTGAAGGGCATGTGCCTTGGTTGCAGGCTCGATCCCCAGTGGGGGTTGTGCAGGAGGCAGCTGATCAATGTTTCTCTCTCATCGATGTTTCCAACTCTCTATCCCTCTCCCTTCCTCTCTGTAAAAATCAATAAAATGTATTAAAAAATAAAAAAATAAAAATAAAAAACTTAAGTAATATAAACTCATACTTAAGTAAATTATATTAAAACCAAAGACATAAAAACTCAGAACTCATCAATTCTTAATTAATTATATTTATCATTATGTATATATGAGGTCATTTATGTTGATTGTATCTTCATGGTGGGAATATTATATACAACTAGAGGCCCAGTGCATGAAAATTCATGCACTCAGGAAGGGGTCCCTCAGCCCAGCCTGTATCTTCTCACAGTCCAGGAGCCCTCAGGTGAGGTCTGACTGACGGCTTAGGCCCACTCCCCATTGCCCTGCCACCACCACTGGTGGCCTCCCTCTGCAGGAGGTGACAAGCAGGCCAATTGGGGGATGGTGCTGGCCAACGAGTGGCCAGCCACACCCCCATCACCCTGCCACCACCCATTGCTGCTTTCCCCTGATTGCAATCCCTTCCCTCTGCCCACTGGCACCTGCCTTGGCTGGCCTGGTGCTACCCAGTTGCCGGCCCCACCCCCTGCTGACTGGTCATTTTGCCATTTTGTCGATTTACATATTAGGCTTTTATTATATAGGACTAGAGGCCTGGCCTGCACCCTCTCAGGAGGCGCAGGCCTAAGCCGGCAGGCAGACATCCCGCTTGGGCTCCTTAGCACTGCTGTGGAGGCAGGAAAGGCTCCCGCCATTTCCTCTGCGCTCACCAGCCATGAGCCCAGCTTCTGGCTGAGCAGCACTCCTCCTGTGGGAGCGCACTGACCACCAGAGGGCAGCTTCTATGTTGAGTGTCTGCCCCCTGGTAGTCAGTTCACCTCATAGCAACAGGTTATCCTTCCATTTGGTTGATTTGCATTTTAGCGTTTTATTATATAGGATGACTTACTACTGCACTGCACTTCTCAACTCTAAGTTCAGTGACATCATGACATCATTGGCCAAGAAGGAAGTATTCACACCCAGAAAGTGGCAAATACTATAAAGGCTTGATTTATTCATTTTCATGGATGTTTTCTAGAAAGAACATAATAGAGAAAATCTTAATGCTGATTAAACTTAAAAATTGTGTCTGTGACCATTGTATTGTGAAGAGGACAAAAAACTGAAGAAAAGTTATGCCAATATTTTAAAAAAAAACTCTTAGGCTTTTTAAACAGAAAGTCATGTAACTGATGCATATGTTACATTTTGACATTGGTTTCTTTTATATTTTTTAGATCCTCACTGGAGGATATGTTTTTCTTGCTTTTTTAAGAGAGAGTTGGAGAGAGAGAGAGAGAGAGAGAGAGAGAGAGAGAGAGAGAGAGAGAGAAAGAGAGAAACATTGATTACTTGTCTCCCATATGGGACAGAGCCAGTGGTTGGCAAACTGTGGCTCGGCAAACCGCAGCTCACAAGCCACATGTGGCACTTTGGCCCCTTGAGTGTGGACCTTCCACAAAGTACCGACTTCTGTGCATGGGCCACGAAGTTTCAATCGCACTGTACATGCGCGCCCACATGTGGTATTTTGTGGAAGAGCCACACTCAAGGGGCCAAAGAACTGCATGTGGCTTGTGAGCCATGGTTTGTCGACCACAGGCGCCAGACGGGATCAAACCCGCAATAACCTCGCTATGTGCCCTGACCAGGAATCAAACTCATAACCTTTTGGTGTACAGAAGGATGCTCCAACAAACTGAGCCACCTGGCCAGGGCAACAGGTTCATTTCTTAACATTCATCTTTCTAAATAATGTAAATAAAAATGTCAGTTAATGTTCATGTTGGAACTAGTCATTTCTCAATTACAACCACAAATTGGCTATTAATATATAAGTTTAACAAAAACAATGTTAGCTTTCAGTGAGAATCAATTAATTATATGAAATAGCATATTTTATTATTTGTTATTCAGTGCTATACATAGTTTTTATTAATAAAATATATAATTATGCACATATGTGCATGTTGGTTATTAAACATTTACCAGCACATTTAAATAAAATAATAAGAAAGATAATCAAATTTTTACAATTCTATACTTGAGTTACTATTATTTGTGAATGTGAAATGATCTTAAAGCATGGACAAGACAATGCAGGCCTGGGGCATCAGTCAGACAATATACAGAGATGGGCAAAAGGAGGTTTACATTTTTAATACAAATAAATAATATAAGAATAGACTGTTGTTTCATGTATTCACAATTGCAAACCTACTATTGCCTACCCTTGTATATGAGATATATTTGTGAGAGGTATCCAATATAGTAAGGGACATAGCTAGGGCAAAATTCAGAAAAAAACTGAATTTATAATCTTACATCAATAATGCAGACTTATACCAGACCATAATGCAGACTTATACCAGACCATAATTAAATGAAGCAGCTCATTTCATTTGTCACACAATTAAGGTACTGTAATAAAAGTATGAAATACTTAATGTGGACAAGTCACTGTGCTAAATGTTTTAAGTACATTTTCTTTACCTATTATCCATCAATAGACATTTAGGTTATTTCCATATTGTGCCCATTATGAATAACTATAGGCCCGGTGCATGAAATTCATGAACTGGGGGGAGAGGGGCCCTCAGCCTGGATTGTGAGAGGGCACAGGCCAGGCCGAGGTACCCCACTGGTGCACAATCAGGGCCGCGGAAGGATGCAGGAGGGCTCCAGGGCGTGTCCAGCCTGTCTTACTCACTCCTGATGAGCTGGACCCCAGCAGCATGCTAACCTATTGGTCGGAGCATCTGCCCCCTGGTGGTCAGTGCACATCATAGCTAGCATCTTTAGTATATTATTAGCATACTAGAGGCCCAGTGTACAAAAATTGGTGCACTCAGCGGAGTATCTCAGCCCGGTCTATGCTCTCTTGCAGTCTGGGACCCCTCAGAGGATGTCCACCTGCTGGCTTAGCCCACTCCCTGGGGTATCAGGCCCAAGCTGGCAGTCAGACATCCCTCTGGCAGCCCAGAAGCCCTCGGGGGATGTCCACTTACCAGCAACGAGCAGACCTAAGCTGCAGTTGGACATCCTTAGTGCTACTGAGGAGGCGGGAGAGGCTCCCGCCACCACCGCTGTGCTGGCAGCCATCAGCCTGGCTTGTAGCTAAGCAAAGCTCCCCCTGTGGGAGCGCACTGACCACCAGGGGGCAGCTCCTGCATTGAGAATCTGCCCCCTGGTGGTCAGTGTATGTCATAGTGGCCAGTCATTCCCAGTCATTCTGCTGTTAGGGTCAATTTGCATATTACACTTTTATTATATAGGATAGAGGCCTGATGCATGGGTGGCAGCTGGCTGGTTTGCCCTGAAGGGTGTCCCGGATCAGGGTGGGGGTCCCGCTGGGGTGCCTGGCCAGCCTGGGTGAGGGGCTGATTGGTGTTTGCAGGCTGGTCACACCCCCTTCAGGGTGGGGATCCCCACTGGGGTGCCTGGCCAGCCTGGGTGAGTGGCTGATGGCTGTTTGCAGCTGGTCACACCCCCTTCAGGGTGGGGGTTCCCACTGGGGTGCCTGGTCAGCCTGGGTGAGGGGCTGATGGCTGTTTGCAGCTGGTCACACCCCCTTCAGGGTGGGAGTCCCCACTGGGGTGCCTGGCCTGTCTTGGTGAGGGTCTGAGGGCCATTTTCAGGCTGGCCAAGCCCCCTGGCGATGGAAGCTCCCAGCCTCTCCATTTTTTCTTTTTTTTTAATTCTGGGATTTATTTACCTTTTATAATTGAAACTTTATAGCCTTGATTGGAGCTCAGAGCTGGCCAGGGCGGGCAGGAAACTTGGCTTCCTCCATCGCCAGGGGCAACCCAAGCCTCCTGCTCGCTCCAGCTCCGTGGCCACGGCCAACTGAAAGCAGGTATCTGGGGCTTATTTATCTTCTATAATTGAAACTTTTTGCCTTCAGTGGAGCTCAGAGCCGGCCGTGGCAGGTGGGAAGCTTGGCTTCCTCCATCACTGGGCAACCAAGCCTCCTGCTCACTCCAGCTTCATGGCTGCTGGCCGCCATCTTGGCATATAGTCGCTCTGATTGGCTGGTGGGCATGTCGTAAGGTGTAGCGAAGGTACGGTCAATTTGCATGTTTGTCTTTTATTAGTGTAGATTACCCTTTGATTGGTTGAATGGCTGACCAGACGACTGGACACTTAGCATATTAGGCTTTTATTATATAGGATGTTTTAATGAACATGTCAGTACAGATATCTCTTTAACATATTGATTTCAATTTCTTTGAATATATACTCAGAAATAAAATTGCTGGATCATAATGTAGTTCTATTTAATTTGTTGAGGAATTTTCATTCTATTTTCCATAATGGCTGTACCAATTTACATTCCCACCAACATTTTGAAAATGTACCCTTTTCTCCATATCTTTGCCAATACTTGTTTTTTTGGTTTGTTTGTTTTTTTAATAAAAGCCAAGTGGTGATATTATATTGTAACTTTGATTCGCATTTCCCTGATGATTAGTGATCTTGAGCACCTTCTTATATAGCTGTTGGCCATTTGTGAGTCTTCTTTGGAGAAATGTCTATTTGAGTCTTTGGCTCATTTAAAAAATTTGGTTTCTTGGGGGACTTTGCTACTGTTTGTATGAGTCTCATATACATTTGGATACTAATCCCTAGCATAATTATAGGGTATGTAAGCATTTACCACCATTCTGTAGATGACCTTTTCACTCTGTTTTTTGTTTCCTTTGCTGGAGAAACTTTTTAATTAAATGCCATCACACTTCACCTTAGCTGCTGTCACAGTTCTTTCTTTGTTTCTGAATTTTGACAATTTTATTTTAGTGTGTCTAGGTCTAGTTTCCTGTGGATTTATTAACTTTATAGGCTTTACAGCTTCATGAATCTGGATGTCTATTTTCCTCCCAAGTTTCGAAAGTTTTCCACTATTATTTCTTTAAATAAGCTTTCTGGTTTTTTTCTTCTCTTCTCCTGCTAGGGAACCCCCCCCCCCCCTAAAACCCACAGGATTTTTTTTTTCATTTTCATTATTAATTTTTTATTTCTTACTATATAATTTCAAATTACAGGCAGTCTTAGGGTTATGTCAGATTTGATGTACGTTGTTTTGTGGTTATGTAGCCATCTCCCATTTATTTATTTAAAAAAATTCCATCATTTTGACATATGTACATATGTGCTTTATGCTTTTTTTTATTATTATTTATTTACCACAAGTAAAAGTCAGGAATTGCTATCTTTCTTTTAAACTTGTTTTTCCTGTTTCACTTCATTACTGCTGTGTATATGCTCCATGTGAGTGACGTAGGTGCTTATGTAGGTGGGTTTCGACTTACGGCGAAAATTGCATTACCTTGTGCTGTAGGAACAGATCTCCGATGTAACCGGAGTATCTACTGTACCTATTTTTCAAAGCTTAGTAATTTAAGATTTTCTTTATCTAAAAACATGTTAACACCCTAACCCAGGGGTGGGCAAACTTTTTGACTCGAGGGCCGGAACAAAAGCATGGATGGAGTGTTTGTGTGAACTAATATAAATTCAAAGTAAACATCATTACATAAAAGGGTACGGTCTTTTTTTTTTTTTTAGTTTTATTCATTTCAAACAGGCCGGATCTGGCACGCGGGCCGTAGTTTGCCCACGACTGCAACCAGTTTGGCTCAGTGGATAGAGCATTGGCCTGCGTACTGAAGGGTCCCAGGTTCGATTGTGGTCAAGGGCATGTACCTTGGTTGCGGGCACATCCCCAGTGGGAGGTGTGCAGGAGGCAGCTGATCAATGTTTCTGTCTCATCGATGTTTCTAACTCTCTATCCTTCTCCCTTCCTCTCCATAAAAAATCAATAAAATATATTAAAAAAATAAAAACATGTTAACAAATGTTAAAATGTTATACTTGCATTTTGAAAATTATAATATGAACATGAAACACAAAACTTCCTATGTTAAACACTGATTTCCTATGGTTGACTTGGATTTAGATACTGATATTTTATGTTTCATGAAAAGGAACTGTGAAAGTTTTGTCAATGCATATAGTTGTACTATTATCCCTCATACAAAAAATCTCATAAGCAGGTAAAGGAATAGAATTTTTGGTAGCATTGCATTAATAGGGGAAGTTTGTGACAATATACTAGTAAACATTCATCATTACCATTAATAATGGTTCAATTATATAATAGAATACTATACAGCTACTAAAGTGGGTTATTTTATATATATACACTGCTATGAAAAGTTATTGAAAATATATTGTTAAGGAAATAAAACAAATGAATTGACAAAATGCATGCTATGATTCTGGCTGGGCATATAAACAAGATATATGAGACCCACTGCCACCATCAATGGATAGGTCATGATCAATGACTTCAGTAGGATTGGTACACTAGATAAGAATAAGGCAGGCCCTGTGTTTACTCTTTGTCTATGGAGCCAGATTACAACACAAAGCCAGGTTAGTTAAATATACATAAAACAGGCCCCAGAATGTTCTTGACATTCCCAGATGCCACTGACAAAAGCTCTATTTGAACACTGAAATAGAAATGTGGAAGGTGCGGCATATAATAAGTCCATTAAATCTTCCTATTTCCATAATAGAATGGCAGTTATTTGCCACAGAAGCATGTGGAAAGGTGAGGGAAAATCATAAATAGCTTCTTAAACTCACAAAAAATGTATATTAATTTTCAAACCCTGCCAGCTTCCAACTTTACTACTGTTAGTGTGTAAAAATGAGAACAAATATAAATATTTCTGACACATTTTGACAAATTTTTCAGTGCATATAAGTTGGCAGAAAAATAGCATCCTAGAGAGCTTCAGTTATCATGGAGGCTGGATGTGATTTCTTATTCTAATTTAAAGTCTCATAGTAATATTAAAACTTGACCCCATCTCAACACTGATTTCACAGTCTTTTAATTAAATCCACTTTAAAGAAAGGACTTAGTTCCCCAACCATGTGTATCACATATGGGGTTATGGAAATAATTATGCTCTTGATTTAATACAGTCTGTCTTTTTCTTGAACATTTTTGGTGAAAAACGTAGTTGGAGAGCTAATAGAAGGGAAGGAAAAGATGAGTATTCAGAGAAAGTAATACTAAATATAGAAAAGGAGGCATAGTAATGAAAGTTATAGTTATGCACAGAGAGGAAGTACCTACTAGTAAAAAATTCTAATTGATAACATTTTAAAAATTGGTGCATAATAATTTGAGTTTCACAGAATGAATAGGTATCTTTTGCTTTATGCCATTTCAGTTAGGGTAGGCAGTCTCTAAAAGGAACCCTGTAATCACTTCTCCTTGGGTGTGGAGTAGAATCAATGACTTGTTTCTAACAAATAAAACACAGCAAAGGTTGTAAAAGTAATGGGAAGTACGTACTCGAGGTTAGTTTACAAAAGACTCTGGCATCCATCTTGTTCTCTCTCTCTCTCTCTCTCTCTCTCTCTCTCTCTCTCTCTCCCTGCCTTTGCTCTGGTGGGGAAGCCAGCTACCATGCTCTGGGTACTTTTGTGTAGAGGCCCCAGTGCCAAGGAACTGAGGAACCAATTTTGCTGGCCAATGGCCAGAGAAGAACTAAACTGTGATCTAGAAATTTATATAACTACTAGAGGCCAGTACACGAATTTGTGCAAGGGTGGGGTCCCACAGGGTGGCCTGCGGGGATTGAGCTGAAACTGGCAGTCCAATGCCACCTGCTGCTCCTGCCTGCCACTCTCACTTATCCTGGCCCCGCTGTGCCTGCCATGGTCTTGCACCCAGTCAGTCCCAATTGGGAGAGGCTCATGCCACAGCAACGGCACTTGCCAGGTTTGAGCCACACATTTGGTGCCTGTCACAAGGGGGGTTGGGGGAGCTGGGATGTGATTGGCCCTCGAGACAGACAGTGGGACACCCTTGCCGGCCTGGGATTCAGATCCATCCCACTGACATTTGTGAAGGTTGTCAGGATCCACCTGGTGGCCACTTTTATATTGTTTCTTCCTTGCAGAGCATCTAGGGAGGGGAAGTGGTGGCTGTGTCTGAGGCTGACTTTCAAGAGGCCTGTGGTGCTGTCGGGATCATGCCAGCGGCACTGGTCTGTCGGTGCCTGGCCCATTCTCCAGAGATTGGACCTGCAGGGCTACTGAGGGAGTGAGTGGCTGGTGCTGGGTTGGTGGATCACAGGGATGGGTTGGTCAGCTGAGTGGCGCTCCCACTGTGGGAGCACACTGACCACCAGGGGGAAGCTCCTGCATTGAGAGTCTGCCCCCTGGTGGTCAGTGCGTGTCATAACGACCTGTCAACTGGTCATTCAGTTGCTTAGGATTTTATATATATACTAGAGGCCTGGTGCACAAAAATTTCTGCACTCAGGGCGGGGGGGGGGGCGTCCCTCAGCCCGGCCTGTGCCCTCTCGCAGTCTGGGACCCCTTGGGGATGTCCCCCTGCTGGCTTAGTCCCACTCCCCGGGGGATCAGGCCTAAGCTGGCAGTCCAACATCCTTAGTGCTGCTGAGGAGGCGGGAGAGGCTCCAACCACCACCACTGTACTGGCAGTTGTCACCCTGGCTTGTGGCTGAGCAGAGCTCCCCCTGTGGGAGTGCACTGACCACCAGGGGGCAGCTCCTGCATTGAGCGTCTGGCCCCTGGTGGTCAGTGTGTGTCATAGTGACCAGTCATTCCCAGTCATTCTGCTATTGGGGTCAATTTGCATATTACCATTTGATTATATAGGATAGAGGCCTGGTGCATGGGTGGGGGCCGGCTGGTTTGCCCTGAAAGGTGTGCTGGATCAGGGTGGTAGTCCCGCTGGGGTGCCTGGCCAGCCTGGGTGAGTGGCTGATGGCTGTTTGCCGGCTGGTCAAGCCCCCCAGTGGGGACCCTTACCTCAGGGGGGTGTTGTCAGCCTGGGTGAGGGGGTGAGGGCATTTTGCAGGCTGGTCACACCCCCTTCAGGGTGGGGGTCCCCACTGGGGTGTATGGCCAGCCTGCATGAGGGGCTGATGGCAGTTTGCAGGCTGGCCACAACCCCTTCCGGGTGGGGGGCCCTACTGGGGTGCCTGGCCAGCCTGGGTGAGGGGCTGATGCCTGTTTTCAGGCTGGCCACGCCCACAGGCTGGAAGCAGGTATCTGGGATTTATTTACCTTCTATAATTGAAACTTTGTAGACTTGAGCGTAGCTCAGGGCTGGCCAGGGCAGGTGGGAAGCTTGGCTTTCTCCATCGCTGGGGGAAACCCAAGCCTCCTGCTCACTCCAGCTCTGTGGCCGCCACCATCTTTGTGATGGAGTGAGAGAGTGATGGTTAATTTGCATATTACTCTTTTAGTAGATAGAATATAGATAGTCTAAGATTACTTACTCTGTGAGATTAAAGTCTTGTACTCTTAACTATTGCTGTTGACTTATTACTGATGGGGAGCAATAGCAGTTATTACATGGTAGGGAGATTGTATTTATTATGCTGTTCCTTAAAAGATAGACTTGAGGATCACTTCATCCCTAAGGTGACAGAAGCAAAGTAATGCAGGGTGGCCTCTGCTATTTCACAACTTATTTTTTACTCTTTACTGAGTAATTTGGGGCATTGTTTAGTTCATCTTTAATTTTAAATTTAATTTTGTAAATGAAATTAAAACATAAGATAAACTATGACTATAATTATATACTTTTTCACCTCATGGAATATTGAAAAAAACTGTAATGAACATTATTTCTCATAAAGAAAAAAATCAAGGATTTCATTTTATATTTTAGACAAAGCATTTGATCAGAGGCAAGAACTTTAATTCTGGATTTTGAATGATCAATAGCAATGGCACTTCAGTTGGGAAATGCTCTTTTATTGTCTGATAGCCCTTCAAGTTATATAAAAGGATATCATCTTTAAACTTATGAAGATTTAGGAGAGGAAATGTATTTTTCTCTACTAGCTTTGATATATAATGTTACAGTTATAAGAAATTACTTTGTAATTTTATTGCAACACAGTAATCTCATTTACTCAGACATTTCTAAGCTATTATTATAGTAAATTCAAAATAAACAGAGCCATGGTAGAGTAAGAAGGTATGAAACAGAGATTCAGGTACAAAGAATAAATTCAATGTTTCAGGGGAGGGTGTTGATTTGGTATGCAATGAAAACACATTAGCACAGTAAAGAGGGGGTCATTATAAAGATGGACTTCTTTTTTCCAGCCCCAAAGGCAGAAATACAGTTCATGAGGTAGTAGAAACAAGAATTGAAAAGTCATCTGCAAACTATTCATTGTTTGCATTTCTCTTTTCTTGTGGCCTCATGGTCTTTTATCATTGCTTCTATTTAGTTTTTTAATTTTTTCTTTCTTTCAAAGTTCTTCTTTACACATGGCATAAAGGGGCTACCTCACAATGCTCAAGTTTTCTTTATGTTCCATAAGTAGAGTAAAATCATAATAGATCAAATAGATTTGCTATTAAACCACAATGACCAAGAAAGAATGGAAATCATAAAAGAGAATGATCCTTGGTATCTAGTCCTACAGTAACCTACCATTGAGACCACATGCATATATCCCCCCTGTACAGTTTCCCCCATTTCACAGGCATAAATCCATTCCCTATCTATACTACTGTAATGAAGGCTTTTTTCCACATCTAAGAGGCAGGTATTTGAATGTCTCAGTGACAAATAATATCATTGGAAATTAAGATAAAGGTTTTCATCTATAATAATAAAAGTGTAATAGGCTAATTAGACCAGACAGACAAACAACCTACTGGATGTCCTTCTGGACGACCTTCCAGATGAAACCGTGGCTGTGAGAGCCGAGCCACTTGCACGAACTTCGTGCATCGGGCCTCTAGTAATAAAATAAAAACCAATGTCCTACTGAATAGAAGCATTGCTCTGAAATAGTTTTCATTAGCCCAGTGTTTCTGAAAATTTACAATAACCTGGAGGAATTGTTAAAATAAAAACTACTGAGCCCTATTCCCAGAGTTTCTGATTTAGCAAAAGAGTAGGGCATGAGATTTTGTACTTACAAGAGGTTTCCGGGGGCCTCACTGTACAAACCACAAATGTAGCAACATATTTATCATTATTAAGTTTGGCTTAGTAAAATTGACTTTTGGTTTTTCTCATACCTAACTTAGTCAAAGGTACTCTTCTCTGCTATAATCAGGCAGACAGGTTGCCATTGATACATGAAGGCAGAAGACAGAAAGAGGTAATCATACAGAGCTTGTTTGGTTTTGTAAAATACTGACTTTTAATCCACTAAATAGCTGTCAATATTAGGCTATCTTGTGGTTCCTTTCTTAACTTACTGCTGTGTGTTTTGTTGATGCAAAAACAAGGACAAAGTAAACAGATAAAATCTGGCATAATAACATAAGATGTTTCAGAGTAGTAGATTGCTATATTCCACATAGCAATGTTACCACATAAGGATATTAAAATGGAAAGAATTAACATACCAGAGAGACAACTTAAACTTTTTTTAAGTTTTAAGAATAAACTAATTCACTACCTTCATTTCAGGAGAAAAATACCTTGTGAGAGATAAAGGATTTGAAATAAATCATATAAAATGTTTTAAAGTCATATTTTCACTGAAAGCATTGGTTTTGAAAAATCTCTTTCATATATAGTATGTCCTGATATCATGTATGCTAATATGCTCAAGTTCATAAAAGCTATATCCCTAGATACGTGGCACTATGCATTTATGAAAGCCCATAGAACTTTACAGCAAAAAGAGTGAACCTTAATGTATGTAAATTTAAAATAAATAATTTAGGAGGTCAGAAGAGCCCAGGATGGAATGCAGACTGTGAAAATACAATCGAACTGTATTACAAATGTATTTAACAACCTCACTGAATGAAGAGTGGAGAATGATGCTGACAACAGTAATTTTAGAAGTGAGTGAAAAGGGAAATGTACAGAAACACTGTATTTTAATTGATAAAATTATTTATGATGAAAATACAGGTTAATAATTCTGAGACCACTATAAATGTTTCTTAGAATTGAACAATTAACTAAATAGATAGCAGATGGTGGGGACCATGTTTCTTGCTGCTGGAGAGGGAGGTAACATACAAATAATGGGAGAAAATTAGAATAATTGTGTGGTAAAGGATTAGAGTGGAAAACATCAATGTGAAGTCATCTTCAGTTGAATATATAGACAGATGCATAAAGAAATATTTATACATATGTATTCAAGCAGACCAGTATACAGATATTTCTTTTTTTGATCAACTGTGAGGGCATAGAATCAATGATACCGAGTAGCAAAGAGCATTTCAACACCCATATCTTGGTTTCTAATATTATTCTCTTTATAAAATGAGCCAACGCTCCTCAGAGAAAAGGCCAATTCAAGGATTCTGACAAGTAATATATAAGATGAGCCTGGAGTATCTTGGAGTGCTAAAAATTAAGTAAATGCTCAAAGCATCAGAATGATGGGAGCATGTCACAGGTGCACATGAGCCACCTACAAGAGCTCTCAATGGTCAAAGCTGGAACAATTTGAGTAACAAAATAAAGCAGTATGAAATTACAAACCAAGGTATAAAATATATATGAGTCTTTATTGATCTAAATCAGTGATTGAATAAGTAAATAAATAAATGGGGGAGAAGAGACAAATCTCTTATGAAGAATAATTCCAAACAAATTACATAGACACTCTGCTCTCAAAGTGGTGGAACATAATGTTGAACCCTTAAGTGTGGGCCTCATGGACAATAGATGAGCAAACAGTAAATTTACAGTGTAGAAAACTAACACTACCTTAGCCAGATCAGTGATAAGATGTGGATAGCATGTACTCTTGATGTGATGTGATGAAAATGGCACTTTACATCTGTGATCTTCCTCCCCCAAAACTCATAACCCAAAAAACAACACCCCTCCCCGACCATCCCTGTTGGTAATCCTCAAAACTGTCAAAGTTATCCAAAGCAAGGGAAGTTTGAGAAACTGTCACAGCCATTTTGCTTCCATCTAGGAGAGACTAGTTAGAAGTCTCAATTGTTTAACAAGTTTCCTTGCCTCAGAGATCAAAGTACTGCACAAGGCAGCTTCAAATCCCTGAGGAAATCAGTTGTTTTCAAGCTTTTACTCTTGTTAGATTTGACAAAGTTTGGGTCTCTCCTAAGACGCCAACCCATACCTGACAAATGAGAATTGCAACTTGTCTCCTGCTTCTCCGCTGTCTGCCACCCTGGCCACCAAATTAAACAACTTCAAAAAGAAAGCTATAAAAATACATTAAAATGGAATGACCTAATAATACTGAGTGAGTCTAAGAAAAATAACTTCAGGAGGTAATAATTGTGATCTGAATGAGAGCATGTCATGTGACTAAGCAAGGAACTGGTAGTAAAGAGAAACTACAAAGGTGAAAACTCAAGAAGGGAAGGAGTCGGGTAATGAAAGGAAAATGGCAATCATGTCTGTAGAGGCATCAGAAAGGATTCTAGATGAGATTAGAGAAGTAGGCAGTTGGGTCAAATGATATCTTATACTTCAGGGTTCATTGTTTGGCTTCATCTTTAGTGCAAATGGTAGTCATTTGAGGATTTTATGTACCAGAAAGATGTGATATAATGAAATTTTTTGTAACACTTTTTTACTGAAGCAACAAACATACTTTAAATAAATCTTGTATACAGATTAAAGAGCTAATTTGAGGTGACTATTCAAGTGTTTAAATGTTAAATGCCCTCTAACATCAACATCATAACTCTGAAATCTTTTCTCTCTCTCTTTGCTTACAAAAGAAAAATAATTTTAATTGAACCATGTAAAAAATCACAGGTCATAGGTGGCCTATTGGCACAGATTGTTGTCCCTGCTCCTGGACTTCCTTTTGACACACTCAAAAGATTAAACAGTAGAGTGGAATGCAAAATACCTTCCTCTAAATGACCTTTTTTCTGCTCAGATATTTTATTTCCATTTTTATAATTAGGTTGCTGAGTACTACCAATGGTACAGAATTCTTAAAGAGAGAGAAAAATTACTCAAACATTTTTCCTGTTAAGATTTTGATATATTTTTTAACCTTTCGTTACACATTAGTTTCTTTTTTATATACAACTATGGGCTTGGTGCAGGAGATTTGTGCAATGAGGCGGGGGGTCCCTCAGTCTGGCCTGCACCCTCTCAGTCTGGGACCCCTCAAGGGATGTCTGCCTGCCAGCTTACTAGTGTGCCCAATCGCCCCTCTCGCAGTTTAGGACCCCTCACTCCTTATTGCAGCTGGCAGTGGAGGTGGGAGAGGCTTCTGCCACTACTGCTGTGCTCGCCAGCTAGAGTGCACTGACCACCACGGAGCAGCTCCTGCGTTGAGTGTCTGTCCCCTGGTGGTCAGTGTGTGTCATAGCAACCAGTTGTTCTGCCATTCGGTCGATTTGCATATTACACTTTCATTATATAGGATTCATTATTGAAATATAACTCACATATTATAAAATTAACCCCTCTAAAATGTACAGTTCAGTGGTTTTTATTTTATTCACAAAGTGTGCACCTATCACTACTATCCAATTCCGGAACATTTTCATCACCCCCCATCAATCCTCTCATCACTCTCCCATCCTACCCTAGGAAACCACTAATCTACTTTCTGTCTGTAAAGATTTGTTTATTCTGGATATTTTATATAAATGTAATCATAAAAGTGTTGACTTTTGTGTTTGTCTTCTTTCACTTAGAATAATGTTTTTTTAGCTTCATCCATATTATAGCATGAATCAGTATTTAAATGCTTTTTATGATTAGATAATATTCCATGGTATGGATATACCACCTTTGTTTATCCATTCATCAGCTGATGAACATTTGAGTTGTTTCCACTTACTGGCTATTATGGATAATGCTGCTATAACCATTCATGTACAAATTTTTGTGTGGACATATACTATCCATTGTGTATATACCTAGCAGTATAATTGTTGGATTATGCTGTAACTCTGTTTATTGTTTAAGTAATTTCCAAACAGGTTTTGAAGAAGCTGCACTTTTTATATTCCCACTATTAATGTATAAAGCTTCCGTTTCCTCTACATTCTTGCCAACAATTACAATTATCTGTTTCTTTGATTATAGCCATTCTGGCGAGTGGATTTGATTTGCATTTCCCTAAAGAGTAACACTATTGAGCATCTTTAAAGACTGTATGCCTATCAGCCAAGATATTTTTATTGCTTTGTGTAGTTTTTTTAAATTAGATAGGAAAAAAGTTATGAAAATACATTGGTACTATCTATTATTATATTTCCTGTTATGTTACCTTTTTGTGTGTTCTTTCATTTATTTATGGAAATTCATGTTATTATCTATGCTCCTTCATTTCATCCCAAAGAACTCCCTTTAGTATTTCTTGTAGGGCAGATATGATAATTAAAAATTTTCATAACTTTGGTTAGCCTATTATGTACCCTAATTATTATCTACCCCCTTAGGCAGCCACAATGTTCAACATTTACTCTGTTGATTTCAATAAAGACTCCCAAAGGAAATGCCATTCATACTGCACAACCACAACTTATATTCTTCCTACTCATCCTATATATGTTCCTGAAAACATCAGATGGCAAGATCTTCAGAATGACTATTTCAACCATTGGGTTGAAACAGCACTTACAAAAAAATAGATAAAGATGGTATGTATGGAATATAATTTAACTTCAAGAAGCTCAAATATTAATCATGTCTCACAAAATTAACTAGAGATATTTTTTATTCTTAATAATTTTAAATCCCCCAAGACATGCTGAAACCATTGCTTATATAGAGATGAAAAAATGTATGTCCCAGAGATATAATATTGCAAGTGCTTTCACACACACCCATAGCAACATGTATAAGAACTCTCAACAATCCAAAAAGTGCCTGCCAGGAAGTGATTTGTTGTCACTCCAAGCTTAATATAAAATTTAAAATTGTAAGGTTCCAGAGGCACAACCTGAGGATAATTAAGAATATGTAGTGGTCAGAAAATGGCAGCCAAATAGGCAGGAGTATTGCACACCTCCTCCTAGGGCCAGGCCAGAAAAGCAAATAAATTGGAGAACATCCACCCTGAATTAATAAATTAGACACAGCTGAGGAGATAATTTTCAATAAGGAAGGGAAGAGGATACCTAGAGTATGCTGCTTGTCAGCCATAACCCACTTGGAACCACCACCATGCCCTGGCAGTGAGTGGCACAGTACTTCCGGACAGGCTCCCAGACATCTGCAGGGAGCATGCACTAGGCCTCCTCACCAGCCCGCCTCCTGGACCAAGCATCCTAGGATCCAGCTCCAAGACCACACAGTGAGTGAAAGCCAAGGGGAATCCTGTGCTTCACCCCTGCCCCAAACCACAGTACAATGCTGCTAACCTGACCTGGAGCCACCCAGTACCTGCTCCACCCCCAGCCCCAGGACCTGCTGTCAGGGTGACCTGGAGCAACCCAGAGCACACTCCACTCTGGGCCACAGGAGAGCATGGATGGTGCAACCCAAAGCAACCAGTGCCAGCTCCACCCTGGCCTCTGGGACAACCCTGCCGGGGAGACCCAGAACAACCCACCCCCGCTCCACCTCTGCTGGAGAGGCGTGACCAAGAGAAACCCAGTGCATGCCTCAAATAGGGCCACAGGGGATCTCTGATTGTGCAACTCAGAGCAACCCACATCCACTCCACCCCAGCCCCCAGGACAGTCCTTCTGAGGCCATCCAAGCAACCCATCATGCACCTTACTCAGAGCCACAGGAGAGTGCAAACTGTGACCCAGGGAAACCCACCCCTGCTCCACACTGGGGAGGGGTAAACTGGAGAAACCCAGTGCACATCTCACTCCAGGCTACAAGAAAGCGAGGATTGTGTGACCCAGAGCAACTCCTGCCCCCTTGACCCTAAGCCCAGAGGCATGTTGCTGGGGCAACCTGGAGTACCAAGCACGCGCCCCACTCAGGGCCACAGGAGAGAACTGCTGGGGCAACCTGGAGCAAGGCAGTGTGCCAAGCCAGGGGCCATAAGACTGCACTGCAAGTTTGGTGTTAGAGGAACCTAGGGTGCCACCCTTCCACAGGTGCCGGGGCCGCACAGCAAATTGCATGCCAAAGGGCTCTAGGTTCTCACAGTCGGTCGCACACCAGAGGAATTGTGCATGCACTCCCACCACCCTGCCAAGCATCTGAAGCAGACAAATGAGGGACCAGATCTATGGGAGAAGGGGATACAACTCAGAGCAGAAACAATAAAGGCATGAGACTCAAGACAGACCCAGCCTCTAGGTCAGGGGTGGGCAAACTTTTTGACTCGAGGGCCACAATGGGTTCTTAAACTGGACCGGAGGGCCGGAACAAAAGCATGGATGGAGTGTTTGTGTGAACTAATATAAATTCAAAGTAAACATCATTACATAAAAGGGTACCATCTTTTTTTTTTTTTTTAGTTTTATTCATTTCAAATGGGCCGGATCTTGCCCGCGGGCCGTAGTTTGCCCATGGCTGCTCTAGGTTAACGATTTCTGGATCATTGCCATGGTAGGGTCTTCAAACTCTCAAACCCTAAGCAGGGTTCACAGGGCCAGAAAAAGACAGCAAAAATGGGAAGGGAAAACAAAACAAAACAATCCACCAAGGAAAAAAAAGGAGGCATTACCAGAAAAGGAACTAAAAGAAATGGAGACATGGAATGTGTGAGAAAAAAAATTCAGAGTAAGGATTATATAATTTCGAAACCAGATGGATGAGAAAATAAACAACTAATGTAAGAATCAGTAAGGAAATGAAGAATGATATAAAAACAATAAAAAAACACAATGGAAGGTTTCAAAAGTAGACTAGAATAAGTGGAGGACCAAATTGGAAAGTTAGAAGACAGGGATGGGAAACACACACAATCTGAACAACAATTAGAGAAAAAATTAGAAAGCAGAAGGCGAGCTTAAGGGATATTTGGGACAACATGAAATGACACAACATAAATATAATAGGGGTGCCAGAAGGACAAGAAGAGGAGCAAGGATTAGAAAACCTATTTAAAGAAATAATGACAGAAAAATTTCCTGATTTTGGGAAGAAAAGAGTCACAAAAGCACAGAGAGTCCCAAACAAGACAAACCCAAAAAGAACCACACCAAGTCACCTCATAATTATAATGGTAAATGTTAACCACAAAGAGAGAATCTTAAAGGCTTAAAGAGAGAGACAGAGAGTTACCTACAAGGAATCTCCCAATGATTATCAGATGATTTCTCAACAGAAACACTGCAGGCCAGAAGGGAATGGAATGAAATATACAAAGTGATGCAAAGCAAGGGACTGAATCCAAGAATACGTGATCCAGCAAGGCTATCATTTAAAATTGAAGGGGAAATCAGGAACTTCTCAGAAAAAAAACAAAACAAAACAAAATAAAAAAACTAAGGAAATTTATTATTACCAAGCCAGCAATGCAAGAAATGCTAAAGGGACTGTTGTAAAAAGAAGAAATAGTAAGGGAAGAAGGAACACAGGCATAAAGAATAAAAATGACTATAAACTAGTACCTATATACACTACTAAAAGAGAAACATGCAGATTGGTGTCACTCTGCTACACCCACCAACCAATCAGAGTGACTATGCAAATTAACCCAACAAAGATGGCAGTTAGTTTGCATATACAGGTGCAGAGAAAAGACTAAAGGTTCCAGTCAGAGTGAAGACTGAAGACTGAAGACTGAAGACTGAAGACTGAAGACTGAAGAGGCTTGGCTTCTCTGCTGCGGCTGGACCAAAGGCCTGGGTCCTGGGTGCTGGAGGAAAACCGGTGCCAGCAGCCAGGGGAAGGAAGGCCTATTGCATGAATCTTTGTGCAATGGGCCTCTAGTCAATAATAACCTCAAACGTAAGTGGACTAAATGCTCCATTCAAAAGATATAAAGTGGTTGAATGGATAAGAAAATATGATCCACGTGAGGATAAGGACACATATGTAATATCTTAATCAATAAAAAATATATTTAAAAAAAGAAAGAAAATATAATCCATATATATGCTATCTACAAGAGACCCACCACAGAACAAGGAACTCACACAGACTGAAAGCGAAGGGATGAAAAATATCTTTCAGGCAAATGGAAATGAAAAAAAAAAAAAGCTGGGGTAGCAATACTTATATCTGACAAAATAGACCTCAAAGTGAAGGCCATAACAAGTGATAAGGAAGGCCACTTCATAATACTAAAGGAATAGATACAACAAGAGGATATAACTCTGGTAAACATATATGCACCCAATGCAGGAGCACCCAACTACATAAAAGAACTTCTGGAAGACATCAAGGGAGAGATTGACAGCAATACATTCATGGTAGGGGACTTTAATACACCACTGACATCACTGGATAAACCCTCTAGACAAAAAGTCAGCAAAGAAACAGCAATCCTAAATGACTCACTAGATCAGATGGACTTACTAGACATCTTCAGAACATTTCACCTCAAGGTTACAGAATATACATTCTTCTCAAGTGCACATTGGTCATTTTCAAAGATAGACCATGTATTGGGAGACAGGAAAAATCTCTTCAAATTCAAGAAGATTGAAATTATGTCAAACATTTGCTCAGGTCACAATGGCATAATATTTGAAATCAATGAAAATAAAAACAATCCAAAAAAAATCAAACAGTTGGAGGCTAAATACCATGTTATTAAATAATGATTGGGTTACAAAAGAGATCAAAGAAGAAATAAAAAAACATCCTGGAAAGGAATGACAATGAAAACACAACAATCCAAAATCTATGGGAGACAATGAAAGAAATCATGAGAGGGAAGTTCATAACACTACAGGCCTACTTCAAAAAAAAAAAAAAACAAACACAAAAAAACTTGTAATCAATTATCTAACTCTGCAAGTTAAATAATTAGGAAGAGAGCAACAAGAAAAGCCCAGGGTGAGCAAAGGGAAGGAAATAATAAAGATTAGAGCAGAAATAAATGACATAGAGACAAAAAGAAAAAAACAATAGAAAAGATCAATAAAACCAAGAGCTGGTTCTTTAAAAGGATAAACAAGATTGGTGAACGTCTAGCCAGGCTCACCAAGAAGCAAAGAGATAGGACCCAAATAAACAAAATCAGAAATGAAAGAGGTGAATTAACAACAGACCTCAGAGATATACAAAAGATTGTAAAAAAATACTATGACCAATTCTATGCCAAAAAACTGGACAACCTAGAAGAAATGGACATATTCCTAGAAAAATACAATATTCCAAAACTCAATCAGGAAGAATAAAAAATATGAATAGGCCTATAACTATAGAAGAAATTAAAGCAGTAATCAAAAAACTTCCAGCAAACAAAGCCCTGGGCCAGAAGGCTGCAAAGGGAATTTTACCAAACATTCAAAGAACTAAAACCTACCCTCCTCTGACTATTCCAAAATATTCAAGAGTAAGAGACTCTTCCAAACCCTTTCTATTAAGTTAGCATTACCCTGATCCCAAAACCAGATAAAGGCACCAAAAAGAAAGAGAATTACAGGTTAATATCTCTGATGACCAAAATACTATAATCGTCAACAAAATTCTAGCAAATCAGATCCAGCATTACATTAGAGAGATCACACATCATGACCAAGTAGGATTTATTTAGAAGATGCAAGGCTGGTACAATATCTGCGAATCAATAAACATGATACATCATATAAACACATTGAGAGACAAAATTCACAGTCATATCAATCGATGCAGAAAAAGCATTTGACAAAATCCAACAACCTTTCTTGATAAAAACTCTCAGTAGGGTGGGAATAGAGGGATCATACCTCAACATAATAAAAGCCATATATGACAAACCTAGAGCCAACATCATACTCAATGGGCAAAAACTAAAACCATTTCCCCTAAGAACAGGAACAAGGCAGGGATGCCCACTTTCTTTTTTTTTTATTGATTAAGTTATTACATATGAGTCCTTATTCCCACGTTACCCGCTATCCCCCCATTCATGCCCTCACCTCCCTGTTGTCTGTGTCCATTGGTTAGGCCTATATGCTTCTATATAAGACCTTTGGTTGATCTCTGCCCTTTAGCCCCACCCTCCCCTACCTTCCCTCTGAGGTTTGACGGTCTGATTGATGCTTCTCTGTCTCTGGATCTGTTTTTGTTCATCAGTTTATGTTGTTCATTATATTCCACAAATTAGTGAGACCATGTGGTATTTATCTTTATCTGACTGGCTTATTTCACTTAGCATAATATTCTCCAGTTCCATCCATGCTGTTGCAAATGGTAAGAACTCCTTCTTTTTTACCACTGAGTAGTATTCCATAGTGTAGATGTACCACATTTTTTTAATCCACTCATCTACTGGTGGGCACTTAGGCTGATTCCAAATCTTAGCTATAGTGAATTGTGCTGCTATGAACATAAGGGTGCATATATCCTTTCTAATTGGTGTTTCTAGTTTCTTGGGATATATTCCTAGAAGTGGGATCACTGGGTCAAATGGCAGTTCCATTTTTAGTATTTTTTAGGAAACTCCATACTGCTCTCCACAGTGGCTTCACCCTTCTGCATTCCGACCAGCAGTGCATGAGGGTTCCTTTTTCTCCACATCCTCGACAGAACATGTCCTTTGTTGATTTATTGATGATAGCCATTCTGACAGGTGTGAGATGATACTGTTGTTTTGATTTGCATCTCTTGGATGATTAGTGACTTTGCACATGTTTTCATGTCTTTTGGCCTTTCTTTTGTCTTCTTTGGAAAAGTATCTATTTAGGTCTGTTGCCCATTTTTTGATTGGGTTGTTTATCTTCCTTTTGTTAAGTTGTATGAGTTCCCGTAAATGTTAGAGATTAAACCCTTATCAGTGATAACACTTGCAAATATGTTCTCCCATGCAGTGGTCTTTCTTGTTGTTTTGTTGATGGTTTCCTTTTCTGTGCAAAAGCTCTTTATTTTGATGTAGTCCCATTTGTTTATTTTCTCTTTAGTTTCCATTGCTCTAAGAGCAGTATCAATGAAGAAATTGCTTCGGCATATGTGTGAGATTTCACTGCCTGTGGATTCCTCTAGTATTTTTATGATTTCCTGTCTTATGGTTAAGTCCTTTATCCATTTTGAGTTTATTTTTGTGCATGATCTAGTTTCATTTTTTTGCATGTATCTGTTCAATTTTCCCAACACCATTTATTGAACAAACTGTCTTGACTCCTTTGTATGTTCATGCCTCCTTTGTCGAATATTAATTGAGCATAGTGGTTTGGGTCAATTTCTGGGTTCCCTATTTTATTGCATTGATCTATATGTCTGTTCTTGTGCCAGTACCAGGCAGTTTTGAGAACAGTGGCTTTGTAATACAGCTTGATATCTGGTATTGAGATACCACCTACTTTGTTCTTCTTTCTCATGATTGCTGCAGCTATTCAGGTATTTTTTTTATTCCAGATGAATTTTTGAAAATTTTGTTCTAGGTCTGTGAAATATGCTGTTGTTATTTTAATGGGGAGTGCACTGAATCTATAGATTGCTTTGGGTAGTATGGACATCTTGATAATGTTGATTCTACCAATCCATGAACATGGTATGTTCTTCCATCTGTTTATGTCTTCTTCTATCTCCTTTTTCAGTGTCCTGCAGTTTTCCACGTGTAGATCTTTTACCTCCTTAGTCAAGTTTATTCCTAGGTATCTTAATGTTTTTGGTGCAATGGTAAATGGGATTGCTTTTTTAATCTCTCTTTTTGTAAGTTCATTATTGGTGTATAGAAATGCCATAGATTTCTTGGTGTTAATTTTATATCCTGTTACATTGCTGAATTCATTTATTAAGTCTAATAATTTTTTGATGGAGTCTTTAGGATTTTCTACATACAGTATCATGTCATCTGCGAATAAGGACAGTTTTACTTCTTTTCCAGTTCAGATGCCTTTTATTTCTTCTTCATTATCACAATGGCTAGCACTTCCAGTACTATGTTGAACAGGAGTGGTGAGAGTGGGCATCCCAGTCTTGATCCTGTTCTTAGGGGAAATGGTTTTAATTTTTGCCCATTGAGTATGATGTTGGCTGTGGGTTTTTCATATATGGCTTTTATTATGTTGAGGTATGATCCTTCTAGTCCCACCTGGCTGAGAGTTTTTATCAAGAAAGGGTGTTGGATTTTGTCAAATGCTTTTTCTGCGTCAATTGATATGACTATGTGGTTTTTATCTCTCAATTTGTTTATGTGATGTATGATGTTTATTGATTTGTGGATATTGTACCATCCTTGCATCCACAGGATAAATCCTACTTAGTCATGGTGTGTGACTTTTCTGATGTATTGCTGGATCCAATTTGCTAGGATTTTGTTGAGGATTTTGGCATATATGTTCATGAGATATATTGGCCTGTAATTCTCTTTCATTGTGTTGTCTTTATGTGGTTTTGGTATTAGGGTGATGAAGGCTTCATAGAATGTGCTTGGAAGTGTTCTTTCCTCTTGAATTTTTTGGAATAATCTGAGGAGGATAGGTTTTAGTTCTTCCTTGAATGTTTGGTAAAACTCCCCTGTGAAGCCATCTGGCCCTGGGCTTTTGTTTGCTGGAAGCTTTTTGAAGACTTCTTCAATTTCTTCCATAGTTATCGGCCTATTGAGACTTTAGAATCTTCCTTATTGAGTTTTGGAATGTTGTATTTTTCTAGGAATTTGTCCATTTCCACCAGGTTGTCTAGTTTTTTAGAATAGAGTTGTCCATAGTATTTTTTAAACAATCCTTTATATTTCTGTGGGGTCTGTTGTTATTTTGCCTCTTTCATTTCTGATTTTGTTTATTTGGGTCCTTTCTCTTTGCTTCTTGGTGAGCCTGGCTAGAGGTTCATCAATTTTGTTTATCCTTTCAAAGAACCAGCTCTTGGTTTCATTGATCTTCTGTATTGTTTTTGTTTATTTGATTGTTTATTTTTTGTTTGTTTGTTGGTTTTTTTTTGTTTGTGTGTGTGTGTGTGTGTGTGTGTGTGTGTGTGTGTGTGTGTGTGTGTGTGGTGTTTATGTCATTCATTTCTGCTCTGATGTTTATTATCTCCTTCCTTCTGTATACTGTGGGCTTTTCTTTTTGCTCTCTTTCTAATTATTTAAGTTGTAGAGTTAGATGATTTATCAGCATTGTTTCCTGTTTTTTGAGGTAGGCCTGTAGAGCTATAAACTTCCCTCTCAGGACTGCTTTCATTGTGTCCCATAGATTTTGGATTGTTGTGTTTTTATTGTCATTAGTTTCCAGGCTGTTTTTAATTTTTTTCTTTGATCTCTTTGGTATCCCAATCATTGTTTAATAGCATGCTTTTCATCTTCCAAGTGTTTGAATTTTTTGGATTGTTTTAATTGTAGTTTATTTCTAATATTATGCCATTGTGGTCTGAGAAAATGCTTGATATGATTTCAATCTTCTTGAATTTGGGGATACTTTGCTTGTGACCCAATATGTGGTCTATTTTTTAAAATGTCCCATGTGCACTTGAGAAGAATGTATATTCTGTGGCTTTGGGGTGAAATGTTCTGAAGATGTCAATTAAGTCCATTTGATGTAGTGAGTCATTTAGGATTGCTGTATCTTTGCTGATTTTTTATCTAGAGAATTTATTCAGTGATGTCAGTGGTGTATTAAAGTCCCCTACTATGATTGTATTGTTGTCGATCACTCCCTTGATATCTTCCACGAGTTCTTTTATGTAGTTGGGTGCTCCTGCATTGGGTGCATATATGTTTATCAGGGTTATATCCTCTTATTATATCAAAGGGATGCCCAGTTTCACCACTCCTGTTTGACATGATACTGGAAGTGCTAGCCATAGTGATCAGACAAGAAGAAGAAATAAAAGACATCCTAATTAGAATGGAGAAAGTAAAATTGTCACTATTTGCAGATAACATGATATTGTACATAGAAAACTCAAAGACTCCATCAGAAAACTACTAGACTTAATAAATTAATTTGGCCCTAGGTCATTTGGCTCAGTGGATAGACCATCAGCCTTCAAACTGAAGGATCCCAGGTGTTTTTATTTTATTTCTTTATTTATTAAGGTATTACATATATGTCCTTATCCCCATTACCCCCCCCCCACACACACACACACACTCATACCCTTACCTGCCTGTTGTCTGTGTCCATTGGTTAGGCTTATATGCATGCACACAAGTCCTTTGGTTGATATCTCCCCCTTACCCCCACTCTTCCCTACATTCCCTCTGAGGTTTGACATTCTGAAGGGATCCCAGGTTTGAACCCATTCAAGGGCACATTCCCGGGTGTGAGCTCGTTTCCCAGTAAGGGGCATGCAGAGGCAGCCGTTTAATGATTCTCTCTCATCACTGAGGATTCTATCTCTCTCCCTCTCCCTTCTACTATGAAATCAATAAAAATATATTTAAATAAAAAAATAAATAAATTCTGCAATGTAACAGGATACAAAATTAACACCCAGAAATTTATGTCTTTTTATATGCCAATAATGAATGCACAGAAAGAAAAACTAAAAAAAAAAAATCCTACTTACAATTGCAACAAAAAAATTAAGGTAACTAGGAATAAACTTAACTAAGGAGGTAAAATACCTGTACTCAGAAAACTACAGGACATTGAAAAAAAGAGTTAGAGGAAGACATAAACAAATGGAAGAGTATACGGTGTGCATGGATTGGTAGAATCAACATCATTAAAATGTCCATACTACCAAAAGCAATCAATAGATTCAATGTCATTCCTAGTATGATACCAATAGCAAATTTCACAGACCTAGAAAAAACTCTACAAAAATTCATTTGGAATAGAAAAAGACCCTGTATAGCCTCAGCAATCCTGCGAAACAAGAACAAAGTTGGAGGGATCATAATGCCAGATATCAAGATATATTACAAAGCCACAGTTCTCAAAACTGCCTTGTACTGGCACAAGAACAGATATATAGACCAATGGAACAGAACAGAGAACCCAGAATTTGACCCAAGTCATTATGCTCAATAAATTTTTGACAAAGGGGGCAAGAGCATATAATGGAGTCAAGACAGTTTGTTCAATCAATGGTGTTGGGAAAATTAGACAGATACATGCAAAAAAAAATGAAACTAGATCACCAACTTACACCATACAAAAAAATAAACTCAAAATGGATAAAGGACTTAAATGTAAGATAGTAATCCATAAAAATCCATAGGCAGCAGTTGACATATGTCATAGCAATATCTTTACCAATACAGCTCCTAGGACAATGGAACTAAGAAGAAAATTAACAAATGGGACTATATCAAAATAAAAAGCTTTTGCACAGCAAAAGAAACCATCAACAAAACAACAAGAGAGCCCACTACATGGGAGAATATTTGCTAATGTTATATCTGATAAGGGCCTAATCTCCAAAATTTATAGGGATCTCATACACCTTAACAAAAGGAAAATAAACAATCCAATCACAAAATTGGTAAAGGCCTTAAATAGACAATTTTTGAAAGTGGACATACAGAGGGCCAAGAGACATATGAAAACATGCTCAAAGTAACTAATCATCTGAGAAATGCAAATCAAAGGACAATGAGGTACCATCTCACACCTGTCAGAGTGGCTATCATCAACAAATCAACAAATGACAAGTGTTAGCAAGGATGTAGAGAAAAAGGAGCCCTCTTGCACTGCTCGTGGGAATGCAGTTTGGTGCAGCCACTGTGGAAAACAGTATGAATTTCCTCAAGAAATTAAAAATGGATGTTCCATTTGACTCAGTAATCCCACTGCTAGGAATATATCCCAAGAAATCAGAAACACCAATCAGAAATGACATATGCACTCCTATGTTCATAGCAGCACAATTTATAATACCTAGGATTTGAAAATAGCCTACGTGCCCATCTGCAGATGAGTGGATTAAAAAACAGTGGTACATCTACACAATGGAATACTACGCTGATGTAAAAAATAAATAACTCTTACTATTCACAACAGCATGGATGGACCTAGATAGCATGATGTTAATTGAAACAAGCCAATCAGAGAAAGATAAATATCACATGATCTCACTCATTTGTGGAATATAATGAACAGCATATACTGATGAACAAAAACAGATCCAGAAACAGATAAGCATCGAGCAGACTATCAGACCTTAGAGGGAAGCCACAGGAGTAGAAGGGACATTAAAAGGTCACCAAAGGACTTGTATGCATGCATATAAGCAAATGTAATGGACACAGACAGTTGGGGGATGAGAGCATGTACTGGGGGATGTTAGTTCCTGGGGAGAGGTCAATAGGGGAAAAAGGAGGCATAGGTAATACTTTAAACAATAAATAATTTAAATTTAAAAAGAATAGTAGGAAATACTAATATTTATATGATAGTTTGGCATCCATAGTTCATCCAAAGAAAACTAGAGACAACTATAACAGGCTATTATAAGTCTGTTTGCTCATCTGCCAGGCAGTGGGGAATGAAGATACTTTCAAACTGAGTTTATGTCAGGTTATCATTTTCTCACGTCTCATAGCCTGAAAGCAACATGTCATATACATGATATAATGGCAATCATACCTTACTGTATCCACTGTCAGGATCTTCAGCAAAAGCCACTGAACTCCTTCCTGCAGATTCAGCCTGTTTTGAAGCTCTAGGGAAAACCTATTTTTGAGATGTGTTAAGTATAAGAACTGTACTTACAGAGGCAAAGCTCTTAGATTCTGTATCAAGTCAGAAATACTGTCATTCACATTGACCTGCCCCCTACTTTAAGTAAATAACAGGACAGTGCCTTTATCCCTTACCATTATTTATGATACCATTATAGTATTAGAACGTTACACTTGTGAGGAAATCAAGAGTTGGACGAAGTGGAGGAAATACAAGTTCCAGAGACAAGTTTTTTCCTGCATCATATTTTTTCCATCTCATCTCAATGCCAGAACATGCATTATTATTCTTAGTGAGTGTGCTTTTATGTATCAGATATTCATATCAGAGAATAGTAAACTAGCTATTAGAAGGCCTATGTTCTAATTATGGCTCATCACACATTAACTGTGTGACATTTCACTCTTCTCAAGTCAGTATTCATGTCTAGTTAATGAAGACAATCATAAGGTCATTGTACAGATTAAATGAAAATGTGTCTTTAAAGCACTTATCATCATTACTGGCACCTATTAAGCTCAACAAATCCTATTGTGGGAGAAGAAGGGGGAGGAAGAGGAGGAGGAGAAGGAAGAGAAAATGATGGAGGAAAATAGGAGGAAGAGAAATAGAAGTAGCAAGAAGTGGCAATCATGATTTTGGTGGTGGTGGAATGGTGGTCAAGAACATGGGTTTTGGCCACAATGCTCATGCAACCTCAAGCACCTTAGTTCATTTCTTTAAACTTGCCTTAGTTTTATAATGTGTAAGCTGTAAAATCTGATTATAATTGTTGCTATGCATACTCACAGGACTGTTGTCAGAATTAAATGAGATAATGGATGTGAAAGCACTTTGATACCTACTAAATTCATTCGAAGCCTAAAAGATTATTGCTACAAAAAGCAGGTGGTAAAGACTTTGTTAGGCAAATAAAGGTAAATACCGCCTGACAAAAATCTTCTTCTTAACCTCTTCCATTGCATTTATTAGGACCTGAATTGAGCTTAGAGAAGAGGCCAGGTAGGATCTAACCATTCCTTTGAAGGTTTTTATATGTATGGACAAAAATGGAGTATTTTATTTGAAGTTGACATGTATATGGAACATGTTGCAGAAAAGAAATGGTCCTTGTTGTATTAAATGAACACTGATACCTGTATGCATCAATGCTCTTTTCCAAAACTATTTGAAATTTTTAGAGAATGATACACTTTGGATGAATTTATGAAACTAGATCAAATGCTCTAAGAAGCAATTCAATTAAATCAAATTGCTTTATTTTTAAAATATTTTTATTGCTTTCCTTTTTATTTTTTAAAATATATTTCTTTATTGATTTCAGAGAGGAAGGGAGAAGGATAGAGAGATAGAAACATCAATGATGAGAGAGAATCATTGATTGGCTGCCTCCTGCACACCCCCTACTGGGGTTCAAGCCTAAAACCCAGGCATGTGCCCTTGGCCGGAATCGAACCTGGGACCCTTCAGTCTGCAGGCTGGTGCTCTATCCACTGAGCAAAGCTGTCTAGGGCTATTGCTTTCCTTTTTAAATAAAAAAACATCACTGATGAGAAAGAATCATTGACCAGCTCTCTCCTGGATGTCCCACACTAGTGATTGAGCCCACAACCCAGGCATATTCCTTAACCTGGGATTCAACTGTAACCTCCTAGTTCATAGGTTAACACTCAACCAGTGAGCCATGCCAGCCAGGGGGAAGAAAATATTTTTAAAATTGTCTGGATCTTTCTATCCTTAAAATACAAGGGGGGTTTGATGACCTCCTTTCTGCAGCCACTCTTTGACCCTGTCTCTAAACACAATTTTTTTGTAAAGCATAAGGGAAATTTTGCTTTCCATGTCTAAACCACCTGAATTCTAATATCTTATTTTCAGATGACCTACCTTAGTTCCTGGAAACTCATAATTCTGATATTTCATAGAATTGAGATCTCACAATTCCACCCATGCTCCCTTGGTCAGCCAATGATACACTGTGAGCTAGTTAGGTAGGTAGATAAGTAGACTGATACATGGACTTTTATAAAGTTCTAAGTAAGAAGGGAAAGGCTATAAGGAATCAACTTGTCTAGAATCATGTTGCTATCATTTTTTAACTTGTGACAAACTAAATAGCATTGCATGTTTTATGAAAAGACACTTTTATGTATACTAATTTCTCTATTATAAAACAAATACTTTTGGTCTTTACACATTTGAAAGTTAGTTGATGCTATAGTCATGAATTTTTATAACAGTATTTACTTGTCAATATTCAGTAGAGCAGAAAATGATTTGTAGAAAAGGCAGAAATTATGACATCCTAGTAATCTTACAGACATCATAGCATTTTAGAATCCCACCTCTCTTTATTTTTTTTAAATTTATCTTTATTGTTGAAAGTATTACAGAGGTCCCCCTTTTAACTCCATTAATCCTCTCCTCCTGCCCCCTCCCCAGGCCTTCACCACACTATTGAAGTCCACCTCTCTTGATCTCAATTTCCTTATCAGAGGGTGCCAGATAAAATACATAACTCTGAGAGTTTAATTTGAATTTTTGATAAAAATGTTTTTTAGTATAAGTATATGGCAAATATTGCACAGGACATATCTATGCTATATTTTTTTAAAAGTTTTTGTTTACTTGAAATTCAAATTTAACTGGGAGTCCTATATTTTATTTGCTAAATCTAGCAAACCCTGTGGTAAAATTGTAAGTTCAGAAGGGGTTGATATAGGTAACTTCTAAGGGCTCTTCTAGTTGGAATCATCCATATGTCAGTTGCAGGACCAGCCTGGCAAGCTATATGCATATGTAGAACACATATTAGTATATGTATGTAAGGCAGTAGTTCTTAAACTTCAATCCCCCTATACCCTATGAAATTCTGATTCACTAGTTGTGGGTGAGGCCAAAAAATATGTAACTTTAACACGCAACCCAGGAAACTCTGATGCAAGTATTCTAGGAAACACTGTGAAATGTACATGGATTTTTTCATCTACTCATCTACTGATGGACCTTGGTCTGCTTCCAAATCTTGGCTATTGTAAATAACTCTGCAATGACCATAGGGGTGCATATATTCTTTTGAATTAGTGTTTCAGGGTTCTTCGGATATATTCCCAGAAGTGGAATCTCTGAGTCATAGGACAGTTCCATTTTTATTTTTTTTTTTTTATTGATTAAGATATTACATATGTGTCCTTGTCCCCACGTTACCCTCTACCCCCCACCCCCCCACCCCCGCTCATGCCCTCACCCCCCCGTTGTCCATGTCCATTGGTTAGGCCTATATGCTTGCATATAAGTCCTTTGGTTGATCTTTCCCCCTTACCCCCACCCTCCCCTACCTTCCCTCCAAGTCCCGACAGTCCAATCAATGCCTCTCCGTCTCTGGATCAGTTCTTGTTCATCAGCTTATGTTGTTCATTATATTCCACAAATGAGTGAGATCCTGTGGTAGTTATCCGCTCTCAAGTTCCATCCATGCTGTGGCAAATGGTAAGAGTTCCTTTTTCTTCTTCCTCTTCTTAAAGAATACCTTTCAGCATTTCATATAATGCTGGTTTGGTGGTGATGAACTCCTTTAGCTTTTTCTTATCCGTGAAGCTCTTTATCTGACCTTCTATTCTGAATGATAGCTTTGCTGGATAAAGTAATCTTGGTTGCAGGTTCTTGCTATTCATCACTTTGAATATTTCTTGCCAGTCTCTTCTGGCCTGCATGGTTTCTGTTGAGAAATCAGCTGACAGTCGTATGGGTACTCCCTTGTAGGTAACTGACTGTCTTTCTCTTGCTGCTTTTAAGATTCTCTCTTTATCTTTTGCTCTTGGCATTTTAATTATGATGTGTCTTGGTGTGGTCCTCCTTGGATTCCTTTTGTTTGGGGTTCTCTGCGCTTCCTGGACTTGTAAGTCCATTTCTTTCACCAGGTAGGGGAAGTTTTCTGTCATTATTTCTTCAAAAAGGTTTTCAATATCTTGCCCTCTCTCTCCTTCTGGTACCCCTATAATTCTGATGTTGGTACGCTTGAAGTTGTCCCAGAGGTTCCTTACACTATCTTCATATTTTTGGAATCTCTTTTCTTTTTTCTTTTTCAGTTGGGTATTTTTTGTTTCTTTGTATTTCAAATCTTTGACTTGATTCTTGGGATCCTCTTTTCTGCTGCTGGATCTCTGTAAATTATTCTTTATTTCAGTCAGTGTATGCTTAATTTCTAGTTGGTCCTTTTTCATGTCCTGCATGGTCTCCCTATACTTATTGAGGGATTCATTAAATTTATCGGCGGTTTCCATAAAATTCTTGAAAAACCTTATAACCGTGGCCTTAAACTCTATATCCAATCGTTTGCTTTCCTCCATTTCTGCCATTTGTGACCTGTTTCTTTGTCTCCGCATTTTGGCAGCTTCCCTGTGTTGATAGAGTGGCCCTGTGCGCCAGGTGTCCTGTAGGGCCCAGTAGCTCAGCCTCCCCAGTTACCTGGGGTGGACACTCTTGGTGCACTCTTGGTGCCTTGGTTGTTGTAGAATCACTGGGAGGAATTGACCTCCAGGCCAATTGGCTGTGAGAATCAGCTGTGTCTAAAGTGGGAGAACTTCTGTGCTGAAGACACCCTTCTGGGGCAAGACTTGCTTCAGTGGGGCTTTGGTGCTCACTGAGTCTGCTCCCTGAGTGCGTCCCTTATGGATCTGAGGAGTTGCAGTCTGGATGGACCCCCTCTGACCACTGGGTACAGTGGCTCCTGGATCTAAGGAGGTGCTAATTCAGCCTCTGCCTGAGGCCACACAGCAGGAGCCACGAAGAGGCTCAGCTGTGAAGCAATGCAAGCCGCTGCGGGGCCTTGGGCCTTCTCTTGGAAGTTCCAGGTCTGCCTGGTTCGGCTGCAGTTAGGTACATTCACATGCAAAAGCCTCTGCCGCAGCCTGGGTGGGGCGGGGTCTCAGGGAGTCAGAGGGCAGAGAAAGCGGCCATGGCCGATTCTCAGCCTGGAGTCGCGCGTCTCAGTGTTCCGGTAACGGCTGCAAGCACCTCTGAGGGAAAGCCGCCCTCAAGTTCGCTCGCTGCCGGACAGACCAGCTTCTCCCCGTATGAGACCTGGGTCCCTAGAGACTTCCCGGAACCGGAGTTCAGAGCCGTCGGGAGTTTGTGATTCAAAAAGACAGCCGCGTCCTCAGGCGCCACCCCCTTTCCTCGAGCGCGCGCGCCGCCGTACCTCTGCACTTCACCTCCGCAGCGCCTCTGGCTCTCAGCGTGCTTTTCTTTCCTTCTAGTTGTGGAATTTACACTCAGCCAGCCTTTCTGTTGTTCTGGATGATGTTTGCTCGGTCCTTTGCGGTAATTTTCAATTGTTGTGTGAGGCAATAATTTCCCGGTGTTTACCTATGCCGCCATCTTAGTTGCTCTCCCCATTTTTAATTTTTTAAGGTAACTCCATATTGCTTTCCGCAGTGGCTGCACCAATCTGTATTCCCACCAAAAGTGCATGAGGGTTACCTTCCCTCCACATTCTTGCCAACACTTGTTTGTGTATTTATTAATTATAGCCATTCTGACAGGTATAGTATACTACTCAGCCATAAAGAAAAAGGAAATCTTACCCTTTGTCACAGCATGAATAAACCTGCAAAAAATTATGCTAAGTAAAATAAGCCAGTCAAAGAAAGACAAGGACCATATGATTTCACTCATATTTGGAATCTAATGAACAAAATTAACTAATAAGCAAAATAGAGACAGACTCATAGATAGAGAGCAGCCTGACAGCTGTAAGACAAATGGGGATTTGGTGGGGTAGTGTGGAGAGATTGAGCAAAAAAAGAAAAAAAGAGAAAAAACTCATGGACATAAACAATAGTGTGGTTTGCTGGTAGTTGGGTGGAGTGGAGGGAAGTGGAGAAGGGTATAATGGGGAAATGGTGATGAACAGAGACTTGACTTGGGGTGGTGAACACACAATGCAGTGTACAGATTATGTTTTGTAATAAAAATAAATTTTAAAAAGAAAGAAAAACACAGTGACTTTCTCTTGCAAATGCAAAAATTGTGACTGCCTGGATGACAGAATTTCCCTACCCCTCATTCATTTACGGCCATACTATATATTGAACACTACTGTTCAAACTACACAAAAGACCCATTCTGGACTACTCTGCTAACACTTCTTTGACTAACACATATTTAATGCTAAATTGGTCACGAAATTGGTTTTCATTAATTTTTGTGAAAGTGAGGAACATTCAACTTAATCGTATTCAGACATGAATAAAAGCATTCTAGAAATAATAAAATGCCATTTCCTGATATGACTTGTTGAATATTGGACATGGCAATAATATAATTAGCTGGAATAGGGAAGAAGCAGCATGAGGCAGTGTGCTGACAAGAGAGAGGTAATTATTTTAATCCTATTCAATGTATTCCCCTGCAATTCCAAAAGGTCAGAGAATACTATATAAAACCCCTGAGCAAAGCTCTTCTCCAGTGAAGATTCAATATTCTGCAAGTCTTTCCCCCCCAACTTAATATTTTAATATTTCTTCATTAGAGTGTGTCCAAGTTAACATTTAACACCCTCACCAGAAGATAACTGTAAGCAGAAGTAGTTCAACTTAAGTTTTTCATTAGACCAAAAATTGGTCTAATGTGTTTATTAGATCAAAAATTGACTACTTTTGATTGACCTCGTCATGAATGGTTGTAACCCCCGAGTGTGCAAATATCACATAATAACATATCAACACATTCAGAGATACCTAGCAGGAAAAACAAACAAACCTTAATTTTAAGTTTAGTACATGTTTTTATAAGGAGTTATCTCACTATAACAAATATATTAAATTTTTTACTCTGTTAACTCTAAGATGTCTGGATTTCCATCCTGTCAGAAGGAACTAAGATAAAATTATTGCAATATGGTTTGGCGGCATTTCTTGAGTAGTTTTTGGTTTTACCATGTGGGAATGAAAGCAGAGAATTTAACATAATACAAGTCTGATTCTGAAGCCATCATCCTTTGGTTTAAATGCAAAATCTGCAACCTATTAGCTATATGATCCTGGAAACATATATAGCTTCTCTTTGCCTCAATTTCTACCTCTTTAAAATAGTACTAGAACCTTTCTCATTTTTCATTCTGAGGAGTAAATAAGGTAATGTGGAAAATGTCCTTAGATTAGTGCCTGGTGCGTGAGAAGTATATTAGTGGAAGATCAAGGGTTGTTGTTATGCTTCTGGTTCATGGACTTTCCAAACATTCTCCTGGCTGGTGGCAATCTTCACCTACTATTTTGTTCACAGTTCATTTTGGGGAATCAAATATCTCTGTTACAGCATGTTGATTCTTAAAGTACCAGGTATGTGAGATGAAAATACAAAGTAGTCATATTACTTTCACTCACTGATTATGTAATGAGTTTCCTGGCCTTGTCAGTACATTGTGAGTGTGTTAAAGATAAGTAAGAAGTATATGAGCTCATAATGCTGAAGTTGGCTCAGTTCTGGAAATAGAACCATTTCCTTCTTAGTGTCACTTAAGTCTGCAGGCTCTTTTTGGAGCCCCAAACCTTTGAGACAATTTGTTTTATTTGTTGCTCAAGGCCAAGCCTGTGTGTTCACCTTCTGTTTGTGTCTTTATTTCTGAGATTTCCTGACTTTCATCATTACCTATAGTCCTAGAAAATCTGCCTTCTGTTTCAGTGTAGATTTTTCTTTTACAAAAATATGGAACGCTTCATGAATTTGTGTGTCATCCTTACACAGGGGCCATGCTAATCTTCTCTGAATGGTTCCAATTTTTTTAGTATATGTGCTGCCGAAGCAAATAACAGTGTATTTTTGAGTTTTAAATTCAAATATGTTCTCACACAACCCCTTTCTGCCCCTCCATCAATTCTGATTCAAACAGTGTGACTTACACTCCGAGAGAAACACTATCAGGCCTTTCTCATGGTTCTGTGTATACATCCAACCCCCACCCTCAGGCAGTATGAAAGTTTCCTGAATTGTTCTATTCATAACTATGTCCCTAAGACTAATGACAATACATGGCACAAAGTAGGAAGTAAATATTTGCTGAATGAATGAAATAACTGGTTTATCTCCACCAACACATATATTTCCTGTCTTTTCCTTCTTTGTTGCCTAACTTGGTGCTTAATTTTCTTTTATTTATTATTATTTTAATAAACTCATTACTGCCCAGTCTTGCCATTAATGTGTATGTGCTCAACATTTTATTCAATTCCACTTTTTACTATCTAAGTGTTATTAGCAAAATTGTTCATGTCCAGAGGTCCTATTTTTATCCAATAAGAACCCATCCTTATCTCCAAAGTTTGATTTACCATGTAGGCAATTAATATAATAAAGAAACAATCAATGTACTACATTTTATTCCAGGCCAAGCCCTCTATTTCTAACCAGGTTCAAATCCATCATGACCCTTAGGGAAATGATATTTATTATAGAAGACATCCCCATGATAAACAATTCCTACCTATGACTTGAGTTCATATTTGCCTATCAATTAATAATGCAAAAAACAGTATCACCTATGACTTGAGTTTATATTTGCCTATCAATTCATAATGCAAAAAATAATATCAGATTAATACAGTAGTCCTTCCTTATTTATTAGAGATCCATTCCAAGATCCACAGTGGATACCTGAAACAATGGATAGTACCAAAACCTACATATATTATTTTACCTATGATGAAGCTAAATTTATGAATTGGGCATAGTAAGATATTAATAACAATAGCTAGTAGTAAAATAGAACAATTACAACAATATATTGTAACAAAAGTTATATAAATATGGTCTCTCCCTCTGATAACTGAGATGACTTCTAATTGGCAGAGAGTGCACAATATGAAATTCTGGACAAAGAAATGATTCACATCCCAGGTGGGACAGAGCAAGATTTTATCATGCTACTCAGAATAGCATGCAATTTAAAGCTTATGAATTATTTCTAGAATTTCCCATTTAATACTTTGGGGCTGCAGATAATTGAAAACCTGGAAAGCGAAACCTGAGATAAGGAGGGGACTATTATACTTAATGATCAATATCTCAGGCAATGATGGAAAATACCAATACAATTGTGTACAGGATATACAAATGCAAATTTAGGAAACACTGGGTGACATTTCTAATAAGAAAGTAACTTGAACCTGCAGAGTTGTTAGGTGTTTCACATGGCAGGATGGTTGAGAACCTCTGTTTGTGTATCGGGGAACGAGAGCAACTAATAAATGCCATGTAATCAGACAAGAGAGTCATTCCATCAAATATTGAATTTCTGAACTCTCATGGGAGATGGCCTTCAATGCATAGGCACAGTCCCAACTTGGTCTGCCACAATACTCTGCAGGGGCTTCTGGAAAGATACTCAACTTAGATGGCCGGCATGGCATGGGGGAGAGATTTCCATTGACTGCTCATCAAACAGAGTTCACTAGATTTACTTAGACATCTAACATTTCCATATGGGTTACCTATAATGCCAAATCTTTTTTTTCTTTCAAAAAGTTCTTGCTTTTTAAATAATCTAGATAGTTTAAAATATATCCTGAAACTTTGATGAAGCATTACAGTCCTTTTTTAGAAAGTGAAAATTGCTGTTCTCAAATAGAAACAAATTTTACATCAAAGAACTTGAATTCAATGCAGAAGGAGAAAAAGCCAAATATGTAAAGCATTCTAGCTGCTGGCACTGATATTGGCAAAGACTGTTTCTAAACATGCAACATAAAGAGATATGAGGTGGTTTATAAAATTCCAGAATTTTCACACCTTTACTGTAATTGTCAGAACATCCAAATTACAGTGTTTCTTAGCCAGAGTGACATGAAAACCAAACTCTTAACTTTATAGAGAAAGGCAGACCCTATCCATGATACTGTAAACCTAGATGTTTAGAGAAATCTAGATAATTGACTAGATAATTATCTAAATTAGATAATTATCTAAATCTAGATAATCCAGATGCATAGCAACATGGATCCAAAACTCAGACCACTGATAATTTTTGTAACCTCTTTCAAAAGACAGACAAAATGGTTCTCAAAATATTTTGTAATAAAGAGAAAGAATGATATTTTACCAGTCTAATACAATTACAATGATAGCATAATATTAGGTAAGAAGCTACCAGGATACCCAGAGCATAGAGCCTAGGCAAACTATTACAGATGCAGCTAAGATCCTCTTATTGTGATCTGTAATCACTGTTGGCTACCTCTTTGTCAGCAAATATCAGTCCAGATAGAAGGTTACATTTTGATAAAAAGATGATTAGAAAAAATGAAAGAGGTCTTAAAAATTACTCTTGAAAAATTGCCTAAATTCTCACTAAAGAAGCAAAATAGAAGGAAGCTGTGCTGTTTGGCAGCAAACTCTGTCTTGGTAATTGGAAAAAGGAAGAAACAAACAAACACCAGACTGCAGCAATGTTGACTCAGTAGGTAGTAAGATTCTTAACCATTCAGTTTCAATATTCCTTATGACTAACCCCACCGATTTTGTGCCTATATATAAGTGAATACATAGGAGTAGAGAGAGAGGTAAGGAAGAAGAGAGGGAAGGAAGAGGGAATAGATAAGGTGAGAGAGACAGAATCTTCATTCAAACAAAAGGACCTTAGTTTCAATATGTCTGAGAAAACCAGTTTAGATATTTTCATGTAGCTCAGGCTTTTATTAAGGCTGTCTGCTTGTGGTTAGGTCTAATTGATGAATATGTCTGGCTACCAAGCCCACCCTGACAGGGTTGATATAGAGAAGGGAGGCCTAAAAGATCCACCCTTCTCCAAATATGGATTGACTAGCCAGCCCTTTATAGCAAGTTGATGGCAAGATCCAGGATTCCAGTTAACTGAATCAACTATTCCCATTATGCAAACAGGGCCACCCACCAAAGCACTAATTTGACCTAAAAATCTTTTTTTTTTGGGGGGGGAGGGGATTGCTAAGCAAGTGAGTACCACAAAATGACTGATTCCTTCATATAGACAAAATTCACAAAGCTGAGCAGGAATGAGGGACAAAAATAGCTCTTCATTTGTCATAGGGAAAGAATGAGGTCTCATTGGTAAGGAGGAAACAGAACTCCTTGTCAGGGATGTAACAGCCAATGTGGTTGAGAAAGAATATCTGCTAATAGAGAAGAAAAGAAATAAACTAAACAAAATGAGACTACCAGGACCGGATTTGAATAAGAGCTCAAATGAATGTTGACAGAGTGAAAGAAATAGCAGAAACCTGTGTGACAAACCACATCTAGGACAGATTTCTGATAGTCCTTTATGTGAAAAGATTTGGGTGCATAATTTCCTTGTCAAGCCAGCTATTCAAAATTCTAACCCAAGATTTTTCCTGGTGTGTGAATATAAATTTTCTATGTGACAAGTTGTATTTGACAAATGGATTTACTCCATAAGATATTTTATTTGGGCATTTTTATTCAGTTTTCTTTTGTTCCCTTCCTAACAGCATACAGATTAGGGAACCATGAATAATTGTAACCTGTTATTTAAAATTATGATCTGTGTGATTTCTTTCTACCTCCATAGTTGAGTGGAAAGAAACAAACTGGTCTTTTTCATGTGGTTGTTAGTTCTAGGAAATGTCTTAAATATAACAGTTATGTCCCTTAGACAAACACTTAAGTCATGAGCTCTTCAGTCCAGCTACACAAAAGAAACATTGACCTACATTATTGCTATGCTAAACACACAAACTTGAATTTATTTTCTTTGATCTGCCCATCAGAAAGTCAATCTTACTCCAAGGTGGTGTTTATTTTATATTACTGGTATACTAGAGGCCCAGTGCACAAATTTGTGCAAGGGTGGGGTCCAGCCAGCCTGGCCCTAATCGGGGCAGATTGGGGCCAGGTCTATCAGAAGGAGAAGATGGCAGGAGGTTGGCCAGCTGGCCCTCCTTGATGGGGACCAATCAGAGCCAGGCTGGCTGGAGGGAGGAGCCGTGGGCCTATCGGGTGGTGGTAGCCAATTGGGGGTGAGGCCAGTTGTGGGGAGGGGCCATCCCTGCCCCTGAATGGGGTGGGGGGTCGATATGAGGGAGGCAGGTGGCAGAGGGGCTGCAGGAGGTTGACCGGCTGGCAATCAGGGGCGGGGCAGCCTGGGGGAGGGTCTGCAGGCCGATTGGGGTGGTGGGGGCCCATTGGGGATGGGGCCAGCCGGAGGGAGGGGCTGCAGGCCCATCAGGGTGAGAGTGGCCGATCAGGGGCAGGGTGGCTGGGGGGAGGGGCCATGGAAGGTTGGTCGGCTTGCCCCATCCCCAGATCAGGCCAGTTCGCTGGCCACAGTGGGTGTCATAGTGACTGGTCATTCTGGTCATTACAGCATTTCAGTCTTTTTATATGTATAGATGACCATGAGAACTCAGGTTCTCTTTATCTCTTGAAATCTTTTGCAAATGAACTTTTTATAAGAGTTTGTCTACAGGACACTATCAGAAACAAACAAACAAACAAGCTATTTGGGCCACAGTAAGAAACAAACAAGTTGTACTACATGACAAATGCTAATAAATTTGGTCTAACACTCCCCTGACACTGCATCAAGAAAATAATAAGCAATGAATTGATAATGAGACACAGGATGATTGATTTGCTTGTGCACAGAATGATTAACCCTCAGAAATAATCATCACCACAAACATGCCGATATAAAACAGTGAAGGTGTTTTTTAAAGAGGAATAAAGGGAGGACATGCCTATCATGGAACATGTTTTATGCTTTGGTTTGAGAACATCCGTTTATTTAAATTCAAGTGAATTGACTCATTAAATATGATTGTAAAATTCCTAGAAACTTAAAGACTTAAGAGTGTCCACAGGGAAAAAAACAATATTTCTCTTTGAAATCACAGATATCTTACCTCCATTGGGAAATGTGAAATAGCTTTGAAATTGATGTGCTGGGTCATTAAGCAGGAATACTTGACAAAGCTACTTTGATTTCATAGATTGTAAATCCCTGCAACTCTGCAAGAAGCCATTTACGAAATTGAGCTATTGATTGTGCTAATCTATACAGTGATTACTAGAAGCAACCTAATGAGTAGGTGCTGTTTCTACAGTGTGCTTCAGAGACACTATGCAGGGCTACAGTCAAAAAGTTTGTTCCTTTGGGCCTGAGCATTATGGTTGACCCAAGTTCCTTATTAAAATATAAAAATACTCATGTGTAAAACAATTACAGTAAAAAGTATACTCTTGAAATTTAAAAAAATCTCATTTATTACTGAGATCATTTTTATTATAGCATTGGAATTGGTAACATTACCTTGCCACTATAATCCAAATAAATTATTTTTTTAAAAAAACTTATATTTTAGTAAGAAGTTTATAATTTATTTATAGTACCTAAAAATAATCTAAAGCCTAAATGTCCACACTGGGTGAATTGCTGGACTCTATAGTACAGTAATAAACTAGAATATATTTTATTAGAAGTAACAGTTATGAGGATTAAATTAATGGGATGAGAAAGACTACTGGAAATGATTAGGGAAAATATAGAACTCAGAATGATATTTTAAAAAGACTAT
Organism: Myotis myotis; assembly: GCF_014108235.1. NCBI lineage: Eukaryota > Metazoa > Chordata > Mammalia > Chiroptera > Vespertilionidae > Myotis > Myotis myotis. The sequence goes on from NW_023416346.1 coordinate 43,873,515, forward strand.
AAGTAGTGCCTGGTTTAGAATATTGTTTTGTTTAATTTTATTGTTTAACTGTTAAAACTTAGATCTTTCTATTTAACTTTTATGTTCAGATTATTAAATATGGGAATATGTTAAAGGAAAAAAATAGCAATGTTCTTGTGTAGGGACACACACTAAAATATTTTTATTCATTAATCCATTCACTCTTTTAATAAATATATTGAGTTCCTATTATGCAGACTGTACCTTGAGAAGGTTCAAATATGAATATGATCTGATTCTTATTTTCAAGAACCTTATCACCATAGGAGAAATATATTATACATTAAATAGAATGGGGAGTGATTAGTTGGTAAGTAAAAGGATAAAGGGAAACCAGAATTGGCACCTGGTGGGAAGACATGGTTGGAGAGAGGCATCTCATAAAGATGTAAGAGAAAATGGACAGGAGAGTGAACCAAACGCATCTTAATTTTGTACATCACAATTATGTCCTCTAATTTTTCCTTTCTCAAGTTATCAAGAAAGATGTGAGAATGTAGAAACAATGTAGAAAAGCAGTTAGGATTTAAGCATAACCAGCTAGTCCTAAGGAAATCTGTGGGGATAGTATGACTAACCATCCATTCAGCTGAGAAAAACATCAACTTTGAGAGAATAAATTATAGACATATAAATGAGAAACTCAGGACTAGAACTCTTACTCTAATCTATTTTTTTATATTTTTATTGATTCCAGAGAAGAAGGAAGAGGGAGAGAGAGAGAAACATCCATGATGAGAGAGAACCATGGATCACCTGCCTCCTGCACACTCCCTACTGGGCTCAAACCTGCAACCCGGGCATGTGCTCTGACTGGGAATTGAACCCGGGACCCTTGGGTCCGCAGGATGATGCTCTATCCACTGAGCCAAACCAGCTAGGGTTAATCTGTTTATTTCTTAACAGCCTTAACAAAGGAAATAAAATAAAGTGATATGATAAACACATGTAACCTGCAAAAACTGTGTTTGAGACCTAAGTACAAAAGATGTATATAATTCAGTTTGGAATTGAAAATTTATTGGGGAACTTCCTGTTTTCCATTTCTCTCTTTGATATTGTGAGTCTTGTCTGAGATAGACTCTCATATACACATAATTTGGCTAACAACATTGACACCACAGCTAAATTATACTCGAAAGGAAACTATTATGATGATACTGGGAGAATAATAAACATCAACATTCTTACACAGATAAGTAGTGATGATGACAATGATTCACATAATTTTAGAAAAGACTTCATGGCAAATATTAGATGCTAAATAAAATGAAATATACTCAAATTTATCTACTTCAGCTATAAGAAGTGCATCATTCTTATGGTAAAGGTTATAATACAACCTATACTTGGAAGTTTCCTACAGATAAATATTTCAGTTCTATAGGTGGATTGGCTACATTATAATCTGATGTCTTACTATATGCATTCCTAGACATTGGCTAATGACTAAAACTAGCTCTATCTAGTAGAAAAACTAGAGATATTAGATAATAATAGTTGTTGTTGTTACTATTGTGGTTGTTATTCTTCTAGGAAAACTTTCATTTATTTCCTTCTTTGAGGAATTAAAGACTTTCTCAAGGTTGTTGACCTGTAGTAATTACCTACAGTAATGACCTATTAGACTCAATCATATGGAACATTGTGGAAAGATTTTTTAAAATAGATCTTATTGATTTTTTACAGAGAGGAAGGGAGAGGGATAGAGAGTCAGAAACATCGATGAGAGAGAAACACTGATCAGCTGCCTCCTGCACACCCCCCACTGGGGATGTGCCCGCAAATAGAACCTGGGACTCTTGAGTCCGCAGGCTGACACTCTATCCACTGAGCCAAACTGGTCAGGGCAAGAAAGATTTTTTTCATGCATAGCAAATTACCGAACAGTGGTAGAAAAGCACTATGTAACTGGATTTTATTTAAAAATTTGATTTTGTTTTTTAAAAATGTATATATTTAAAATAAACTTCAATAGGTGAGGAAAGCAACACCCTGGTGAGAAACAATTTGCTGATTGTAGGGAGCGGCTCTAGGGTCAAGCCTCGGGTTGACCTGTGGCAGGGCTACAAACAAGTCCCAGCATGGAGGGCAGAGCTCTCCTAGCATAATTAAGCCTGACCTTGTAGCCCTCCCTAATTCCTTCCTAAGTAGCTAATAGGCTGTGAGAGGTGCAGCAAGTGTTGCCAAAATAAGAAGATTTTTAAACATGTTAATCTACCTTTGTTTTAATCAGACTATAAAATAAAGCATTGGCTTGCAGGCTGGGTCTTTTATGTCCTCATCCAGGCACAGGAGATCCACCAAGCCCCAGCTGTATTCTCTTGTCTGTCTTTTCTTCAATCTTTAACCGCCCCTCCTCAGGTTCACCTTTGGCCATGCTGGCACAGCGCAGCTGATAACTGAAAATCATGCACACATATAATATAGATATTATTAGAAATATAGAAAATTGCCCATTCTCTGTTTGGGTGAATGCTATCTAAGCATTGTGTAATGTACATCTCCTTCATACACTGCCATAAATGTCTGCTAAACCTCCTCCCTGGACATGAAAAATTATATGGTTGGATTTTACTGCTTCAATCAGTCAGAGGCAGAGTTTGTTGTTAGTTGACCCAAATTACAATCTCAATTCCATTGCACAATCTAAGATACAAAATCTCAGAATAAAATACTCCAGATGCAGTTTAGATATCACCTACAACATCCAACACTCCAGTATGTACTCATGACTACCCAATTTCTGCCTTCTCTCTCTCTCTCTCTCTCTCTCTCTCTCTCTCTCTCTCTCTCTCTCTCACACACACACACACACACACACACACACACACACACACACACACACACACAGCCTAGAATTCTGTACCATCACAATACTAGAGATCACAGCTTTGTGTCTGGGGGCAGAACTCCTGAAAGGCTTCATAGAAGAAGCTGCATTTAAGCTGACTCCTAATTGAATAGTCAACAAAATAAGTAAAAAATGAATAGTTGCATGGTGAAAATTATAGTGATGGGGCTTTATAAACACTATGTTAGAGGTTTTCAAAAGGTAGTGGTTTTTAAAATTGGGAAAATTTCTGAGCTCAACTATATCCCTAATGAAAAAGAATCCCTTTGGATTTGGTGTCCAGGAGTCTACATTTAAAGACATTTCTCAGGTGATTCTGATGTACCTCAGGGGTCTATATTATAGACTCTACTTAATTTTAGTCTTGCAAAATCAAACTTTTGCATGTGTTCTGACATAATGACTCATAATTTTGGTTATGGTGGAAACATATCAATTGGCTCCCATTATTTCTAAGAAAAAAATGTATGGTCTAATATTCTCCCTGTTTTTTAAGACATTTTTAAAGAAAGACAACTTTATATGCAACTGGGAAATAAAGGAGTTTGGAAGAGTACTGCAAAAGGAGATGAAAATGAATAGTCTCAAAGTTGCACAATGGGCTAGTGTAAACTTTTGAAAAACTAGTTTTGGACAAAAACTTTGTGTAACTTAATGTTCAGGCTTTGATCTGAGTATGAACATTTGCATTGCATATTCCCAATTTGTCTTGGAAGGACCTCTGGCAAAATGACATTAAATAGAAATTCACTATATTCATATATAATTTGAGATAAATGAAAATTAATTGCCCTTTCAGCTAATTCACAGTGGACTCATAAAAATATTTTTTTTATCCTGTAAGGCCCTTCAACACTCTAACTCTTCCAGCACACCATCTGTTCAGTTTTTTGTTTTTTTTTTTTTTGGTGCATCTGCAAGTTCCATCTCAGTGACAGAGAGATTGGAGAGCTGTACAGCTTTAGAATATTTTTAAAAATATTGAAGTATTGGAAAAGTATATACTACTATTGAAAAGTCTTTTATTACTTGTACCCTAAAAATGTGAGAATTTGAGTCAATAAAATAAAGCGATATTCATATAGCCAACACAGGATTTGTTGATGTTATTTGTCTTGATTCAGAAATTAAGGATGTTACTTTTCTTCTTCAGACATTCTAGTTGAAATTATTGAAATACGTTGCAGAGAGCACTGTGAATCTTATCAAAGTTTATAAGCTCTTAATAAAAAAAATTTCAAATATGGGTTGACTTCATGCTTCTATTTCAGGCAGATTTATTTTCTAATTTCAGATGCCAGTAGAATTTATTTGAATTAATTTCACTATTACATATAATAATACATTAGATATTCAGGAAAATTTTTTAGTTTCAATTTTAAATTAAATGTTCATGTCAGTATTTGGAATCTATTTTCTTTCCCTCAGAAAAAAAAGAGACTACATTTTTTTCAGGAGTTAAAAAGTCTCTCCCTCAAAGGTTTGAAATTGATTTAAATCAGAGAAAAATCTAGATTCTTAAGAAAATCCATTTTCACAAACTATCTTTTTAAAACTAAGAATTATTAGTTGTAAAATTCCTATGATATTTTTTCCATATTATGACAACTACAAAATAATTTAATGACTAACTCATTAAAAGTATATATTAATGTTAAATATTCAATATTGCATAATTGACTTACCTGTTTATTTACTGATCTTTCATACTAAAAAATAACATCAAGATTGTGTAAGAGATTATTTTCTCCTTTGCATGCCAAAGGAAGGCATGCAAAAATAATATTCTGATATTTAAAAAGTAACTTAAAACACAGTCCTTAACATAATACAAAATGGTGAACTTAGAAACTTCACTGCTGCTTCTACTAATTATTGAACTAATTTGTCAATTAGTGAAATGAGTAGATAGATGCCAATCTTCTTGATCAATGTGATGAGTAGAACCTATGTGTTTTGGAGAACACCTTACAGGAAGGTCAGAAAATTCTTAAGGAAAATTGTTGATAGATGTTATTAAATATACAAGGCCTGGGTGAATTGCTTATTGACATGTTCTTAAACTAAATGATTTTCACTCATGCTTGAAGGTCAAACCAGTCACCCTTTGATAAAGCACCAGCTATAAGATCATTCTTGATGAATTGCGGAGCTCTTGGTCAGAAAATTAAGAGTTTTTCATAAGTTTAAAATAGGTCGGAGGGCAAAGGGGGGAGAGAAAACAAAAGGGTTGTTAGGGAACTAGAAAGAGTAGCAGTTTCTATATACAGTTGTTTTTTTCTGGACAATAAAACAGAAAATGTCTCTCTTGGCTACCTAATGAGGGTATGATAGACTCCTGCCTTCCTAATTTGCATATTCAGGCATCATGGCATTTGTACAGAGCATCACAGTACTAAAATATCTCCCTGGCAGCTAAATGTTGGTTTTCAAAGTGTCCTTGGATCACAACAGCTAAAAAGGCATTTGTGAGCAGATGGCAATTGTGTGGTGAAAAGTCTAATTTTATTTGCCTTCTCTAATGGAGAGAGCCAGGACAGTCAGGCAGGTCAAGGCATGTGGGCAGGACTAACATATTGTGTGTGAAGGGAAAACTTGGAAAGCTCAGTTAGGCAGCTAATGAGACAACTTACAGGCCCACAGGCTGATTCTGTGTCTGCAAAATGATGAAGGAAAAGCAGGAATGGAAGCCCTATCCCAGAAAATGCAGGTCATAAGCCTCCGGAACACTTCATAGACCACAGGAGCATTAAAACCAGACACAACTGTATTCTTGAAGTACAGATATACCATCTAAAACTGTGACACTAGAAAAATTAATTCATCTGTCTAAGCCTTATTGTTCTCATCTATAAAATTACTATGATTAATAATACCCCTACCATAGGTGGCTATGAGAATTATATGAAATAATTTAAATAAGAAATAGCACTTAGCATAGTGTTTGGTTTATAGTAAGAGCTCAATAAATATTATAAATATTAGTTTTGACAATTTTATAAATGATGAAGGCAAAAAGTGTTTGGAGGGCTTTATTATACCAGGTTCCCTAAAAGGAGAACCTGAGACAAGGATTTTTTGGAACTGAAGACCAGTGGCAATTTCAGGCCCAACACTTACCATGTTTTGGTAGAATCAACAGTGATCTATCGCAAAAGCTGATTGTGTATATCTCTTCCCAACTCTGCATTCAGGAGTGTATGTCAGTTACTTGAAATCAGCCTTGGTGGTAGTATTTAAATCATAAAAATCAGCAAATGCTAAAATCAGTCTCTGTCATTCTGCCCCTCCAGGCAGTTATTAAACAATTGCCAGCACACATTTGTTTGTAACTAAATAAGAGAAAGATGTTTTGAAATGTTATTCCCCACATATGATTTCTAATATGGGCTAAAGGTTGAACTGCGAAAGTTCCCAAAAGTCTAGAAATAGCAAGAATGTTTCAAGACAATGGCTTTCTTTATGCACAAAAATATTTTTTGATATATCCAATTTCATCAATGTTATCACTTTATGCCATTTTTGTTCTCTTTACTCACTCTTCCCCAATTCTCTGCTGATAAATAATCTTGCTCTAGCACTGGACTGAACTGCTGTAATAACTTGAATCTAACAATAGACTGGGAAGACTCAGCAGGACAGGAACACAGAACTGAGTTGCTTAGCAACCTGAAGTCACTCAGAGGAGCAATGGAATCATTTACATCACAGTTGATTTCCCCAAAAGTATGTTACATCCTGACCCAAACAGACAGTTGAAAGTTAGTGGTACTACTTCCCAAACCAAGTAATAAAATTTACTAGAACATTTTCAAACTATGCATAGAATCCTTGCAAATCAGTCTAACTCCCTGTCTTGTAGACAGCAACCATATAGGAACAACTGTAAAGTGGATCAGACTGAGAATGCAGGAAAAATCTCCCTCAAGGTTTTATTTCAGTGCTGAGACAATCATTTAAAGAAGTTCTTTCTCCAAAGTCCCTGATCATCATCTCACCCTTGGGGGAAACAAAAACAAAGCAAAAGTAAAACAAACAAACAAACACTGAAACTTATTTTCTAAATTCACTTTTGTCTCCTTAGGCAGTTAAGAGGCATTTAGAAGAAAAAAGTTTGATTAAGCCCCTGAAGACACTGCCCCAACCCAAATACATGTCAGGTATTCAAAAAAATAAGAAGCTATACAGCTTCATCAAGCAACATATATTATTGATGGATTGTACTGCCAGGTATCCTAAATCTATATAATAAAAGCCTAAGCGACCGTTATGGCAGAATGACAAGAATGACTGGTTGCTATGACTCACACTGATCACCAGGCTGGCCAGCCTCCCATGGTCTCTCCTTCTGACTGGCTGGCCCCAATCAGCCACGATCACCAGCCAGGCCAAAGGACCCCACCTGTGCATGAATTTGTGCACCAGGCCTCTAGTCTAATATAAAAACCAATAAGAAGCAGGTTTCTCAAGTCCCCTGGAAACTCAGAGAGCAACCCATTCTGAGCCCACAAGGAATCTGACAATTGGATGTGCCCTTAGGTTATCCATGTCAAAAGACAACGGCATCATTATTACATATTAGAATAATAAATATTGAGTATAAAATAACAAGTATGGTGGGGTTATATTTTTTAGTAACTTGTTGATGAATAATATTTGTAACTATATATACAATACTGGTCCATGTTTTTAAAAAGTCAGAGTTATATTTCTTGAATTATTCTTATGGCTGGCCCTTTCTCATTCATTTGACTTCAGCTTTAGTGTGAACTCCTAGAGAGGTCTTCCTTTCCTAAAGTAGCCCTTCTGATTTCTATTGTTCATTCTATCAGCTCCCTTCTTTATGCTTTTTTTGGTGGTCTTTATTACACATTACAATTTATGATTATTTCATTTACATATTTAATATATCTCATAAAACCTGCAATGTCATTGATTGTTACAAACTCTATTTTCTTATAAGTTAAATTGATACAGTGCTATTACCCTTTGAATCTTATACCGCTCCTTCTATAATGTAAACTTCATGGGGCAGTGATCTTGTCTGTCTTTAGCACAGCTGGATTTTCAGTGCCTACCACAATGCCAGGCTCAATAAGTGTTCACTGAACGAGTGAATCAGATCATGTTAACCACACTGCTCTGAATCTTCCCATATCAGTACCCAAAGAGCAATTGTTTTCTTTTTAACAGTTTTACATTATTCCATTGTATTTAATGACTTCTTTTTTTGATGACTATTAAAAATGTTTCCAATTTCTGTACTATTGAACAATGTTCAGTGAATATCTGGTGCACAAAACTTTGGGTAATTGTGTAATATCTGTAAGATATATTCTTAGGAGTGCAATTGTTGGGTCAAATATGCATATTTAATTTCAATATATATTGCCAAGTATAGTGTTTTGTATCTGTTTTATGAACACACAGCATGAAAGAGGTGTTCCAGTAAGAGTTATAATTCAAGTGGTCTTTTTGGAAGAACATAATATATTTACGTACACATGGGTCCCAAGTACCAACTATTGCTCTATATTTCTTAGAGACATGCTCCAAGATATTCTAAGTATCACCAACCTTTCTGCTTTGGAAGAGGTAAAATAATACCACCCTCTTCAATCTATCCTACACACCATCATTAGATTAATATGTTAATCTCTTTTAATTTTCCTCTTCATACTTTTTCGTATTTTCCAATGTTCTAAAATACACATTTATTGTTTCATAACTGAAAATGTTTTTTAAAAATATTTTTATTGATTTCAGAGAGAAAGGGAGAGGGAGCTAGAAACTTCAGTGATGAGAGAGAATCATTGATTGGCTGTCTCCTGCATGCCCCACACTGGGGATCAAGCCCATAACCAGGGCATATGACCTTGACCAGAATCAAACTGGGACCGTTCAGTCCATAGGCCAATGCTCTATCAACTGAGCCAAACCAGCTAGGACCATAATTGAAAATGTTATAAATAAATGGAAGAAAGTAGCAGACTTTGTCTCTTGAACAGCAATAGCATATAAACATGAATGTAGTTATGTCTCTTACCAGAAAAGAGTAATACTAAACCCTAATTTTTTTATTCCAATGGCTTCTGACTCCACACAAGTTGAAAATATCTCAGCTGATAATTTCAAGCTCTCCATGATCTATCAATCACCTTCTGAACTTTGTTAAAGACATTAGGAATGATCTCTGGAACCTACCTTCCATTGTGGCTTTTGGTGTATCTTGCCTGACCACTCAAAATCTCTACTCCTTTTCCTCATTAAAAACCCTAAAAATACCTCAAGGCCAAATCAAATACTACATTTTTGGAAAATACTTCTCCCTTCATGAACTTACTCTGAAAGCTATTTTTTTCATTATGTAAAGTAACACTAAGTTGACTAGTGTTTATATATATATAATAATTTTAAAAACTTAGGACTGCATTGCTCAATAGTATTATTTAGATTTTAATTAAATTATTTAAATTAAACAATTTTTAGCTGATCACTAAGCTAATCAAACGGAGACTACAGTGGCCACACATGACAAAGTAGACAGATTTTACAGGATTAGTTAAAAAAATACCACTAAATAAATAAACAGTTAACAAATCACAACGACCTTGGGAAGGAGGAAGAATCTGATTTCCAGGGTTGTCACATATATTTAAAAGGCTAATTTTAATTTTTTCACCAAAAATTTGTGAAGCATGCAGAAAAACAACTTCTTGCCCATATATAGGAAATCAATCAATCATAGATACTATCCCTTAGAAATCCCAGATATTTTAGTTACCAGTAAAAGACTTTAAATCAGCTACTTTAAATATGGTCAAAGACTAAAGGAAATCATGTCTAAAGAACTAAAGAGCCCTAGCTGTTTTGGCTCAGTGTAGCGTTGGCCTGTGGACTCAAGGGTCCCAGGTTCAATTCCAGTTAAGGGCACATGACCAGGTTGTGGGCTCAGTCCCCAGTAGGGGGCATGCAGGAGGCAGCCAATCAATGATTCCTCTCATCATTGATGTTTCTATCTCTCTATTCCTCACCCTTCCTCTCTAAAATCAATAAAAACATTAAAAAAAAAAAACTAAAGAGAAGTTTAAAAAATAATATATTACCAAATAGAGAATATCAATAGATAAAAATTATTTTTAAAAAGCACCAAGTAGGAATTCTAGAGTTAAAAAGTATAACTTGAGTGAAACAAATAATGAGACAGGCTCAACAGCAGTTATGAGCATTCAGAAGAAGGAATAAATGAATTTGAAAATAGATTTATAAAGATTACACAATATGAAGAATAAAAAATGAAAAAAAAAAGAATTGAGCCTCAGAGTCATGTGCAACTTCATCAAGCATACTAAAATACACATAGTAGGAATTCCAGGAGGAAAACAGAGAAAGGAGGCAGGAAGAATATGTGAAGAAAGAATGGCCAAAAATATTCTAGAGTAGATGGACAATTTTGACGTACACATCCAAAAACTTCAACAAACTCCAAGTAGGATAAATTAAATAAAATTTAAAAATAAGTTCCCAGTTACAATAGCCACATTTCAAATGCTCAGTAGCCACATGCGGCTAATAGTTGCTATATTGGATATTGCATATATAGAAAATTATAGATACATAAATTTTTAATAATTGCTAAAATTTCTATTGGAGAGTACTGGCCTAGAATTTAAGGCCAGTGTGTCATGTACTGATGTTTAGTTCTCCTAGTTCACAAAACCTTAAATTCCTTATCTAAAAAGCCAATCCTTCACCCCCAATACACAGTCCTATTTCTAAAACAAATCATAAACCTATAAGTGAAGAGGAATTTTAGGAGTTCTAACCAGAGTCATAAGACTCAGCATTAAGTCACTACTGCTCATAATCCTATCATTGTTTTGGGCTCTAGTTCTTGTGACTGGTTTTCTAATCTGTTTTGATAACCAAGTGGCTACTTTTAGTTCTTACAGTTGGATTCCTTGTTGTATTTTTTCCCTGAGCACAATACAGTTTCCTGTCTTGTAACCAGCATAGGACCATAGTTCTAAGACTGAAGCCCTGCTTTGCCCTTGTCCATTTCCTTCCCAGGGACTAAAGACCTTCAAAACCAAAGCTCAAAGCTAGAGCTCTTACTACTAGTTTACAACTTTAGTTAACATTAATAATATGGGAGAAGTCCCGCTAACTGCCATACACAGTCTAGCTGCTTTAATTCTCAGTCCAGTTACAAATCATATCCTATCTAATAAAAGAGAAACATGGTAATTAGCTGTACATCCACTACCCTACCCTTCCCATTGGCTAATCAGGGCAATATGCAAATTAACTGCCAGCCAAGATGGCAGCCGGCAGCCAGGCAGCTTGAAGCTAACATGAGGTTTCCTTGCTTCAGTGATGGAGGAAACCAACGTTCCCCGCCTGCCTTGCCGGCCTCTGAGCTTGCAGTTTGAAACATTGTTACAAATATAGAAGCTAAACAAAACCCCAGAAACCTGCTTACAGCCAGCCAGGATCTCAGAGCTGGAGTTGATACAGTGTTTCGATTATAGAACCCAAACAAACCAGATACCTGCTTTCAGCAGCAGAGGCCTCAGAGCTGGAGCCAGAGCTAAAGCTGGCCCAGAATAAAAAAGAAAAAGAAAAAAAGGAGCAGTTGGGAGCTTCAGTCACCCGCCAGCCTGAAAACAGCCCTCAGCCCCTCACCCAGACTGGCCAGGCACCCCAGTGGGGACCCCCACCCTGAAGGGTGTGTGACCAGCTGCAAACAGCCATCATCCCCTCACCCAGGCTGGCCAGGCACTCCAGTGGGGACCCCCACCCTGATCCAGGACACCCTTCAGGGCAAACCAGCCTGCCCCCACCCATGCACCAGGCCTCTATCCTATATAGTAAAAGGGTAATATGCCTCCCAGCACCAGGATCAGCAGAGCCACGAGGCCTCCTGGCACCAGGATCAGCATGACAGGGGGCAGTGCCCAAACCCCCTGATCGCCCTGTGGCTCTGTGTGTGACGGGGGGGGGGGGCCACAACCTCCCTATCTGCCCTGCTCTGTTCGTGACAGGGTGCTGCGCCCCAACCCCCACCCCTCCCACGGGCCCTGCTCTGTGTGTGACGGGGTAGAGCCATAACCTCCCCATCAGTCCTGCCCTGAGTGTGAGAGTGGCAGCGCCCCAACCCCCTGATCGGCCCTGCTCTGTGGGTGATAGAGGGTGGCGCCCAAACCCCCTGATCCACCCTCTTCTGTGTGTCACAAGGGGCGGTGCCCCAACTCCCCTATTGGCCATGCTCTGTGAGTGACAGGGGGGAGCTCCTCAACCCCCTGATGGGCCCTGCTCTGCGTGTGACAGGGTACGGAGCCCCAACCCCCCTGATGGGCCCTGCTCTGTGCGTGACACGGGGGAGCTCCCCAACCTCCTGATTGGCCCTGCTCTGTGCATGACAGGGTATGGAGCCCCAAACCCCCTGATGGGCCCTGCTATGTGCGTGACAGGGGGTGGCGCCGCAACCTCCCCATCGACCCTGCCTTGAGTGTGGCAGGGGGCGGTGCCCCAACCCCCCAATCGGCCCTGCTCTGAGCCCAACCAGGGGCTGCACCTAGGGATTGGGCCTGCCCTCTGCCACCCGGGAGCAGGCCTAAGCCAGCAGGTCGTTATCTCCCGAGGGGTCCTAGACTGCGAGACGGCACAGGCTGGGCTAAGGAACCCCCCCTCCCCCCCGAGTGCACAAATTTTTGTGCACCGGGCCTCTAGTATATATATAAAAGAGCCAGGGGCTGTCACATCCAAAACAACCAAACAGTCTGAGTGGGGTGACAAGGCTGGCAGGGGGGTTAGTGAGGGACAAACAAACGACTGAGAAGCAGACTGCATGGGGCGACCAGGCCGGCAGGGGGGTTAGTGAGGGACAACGAATTGACTGAGCAGCAGGCTGCCTGGGGCAACCAGGCTGGCAGAAGGGGCAGTGAGGGGTGACCAGGCCGGCAGGGGGCACAGTTGGCAGCAACCAGGCCAGCAGGGGGGGCTGTGAGGGATGACCAAGCTGGCAGGGGGGGCAGTTGGGGGCTATTATGCTGGTGGGGGTGCAGTTAGGGGCAACCAGGCTGGGGGGGAAGTTGGGGGCAACCAGGTTGGCGGTGGGGGGCAGTTAGGGGCAATCAGGTTAGCAGGCAGATGCGGTTAGGTGATCCGGCTGGCAGAGGGGCCAGTTAGGGGCGATCAGGCAGTCAGGCAGGTGAGCATTTAGGAGCCAGAGGTTGAGAACATCCCCCAAGGGGTCCCGGATTCGAGAGGGTGCAGGTTGGGCTGAGGGGACCCCACTATGCATGAATTTCGTGCACTGGGCCTCTTGAAATGTATTTATATAACTTCTATTTTAGAGATAGGGAAATCAAAGCTCAGAGAGACTACATAATGGGTCTAAAGCCATCTAGCAAATAAGTGACACACCTGGAGTTTTAACCAGATTTATCTAGCTCCAGAATCCATGTGTCTTCTATTCTATATGCTCAACATCAAGAATTAGTTATTGATAATGTATTCTAAGAGAATGACAGGATCATGTAATCTGACATGGTCTGTTATATGGTCATTTAGTAGACATCTCTTATTCCAATTCTCTGCTGATGTAGGATTGCTTATTGATGATCCTTATCTCACCTACTTCACTGCTCCCTCATGATGTTGACTGTAGTAGTGAACTACTTGCCTATGGTCTCCTGGTAATCATGTTTTCTTTGTTACACTGGACTTCTTTCTAGGACTACATTTGAATTTACCTCACCAGAGTTTACTCCAAGGGCAAAATCTAGTTCCCTTGTTCTGATCCTATCAGTCCTTTTCATCTTAATGCCATTAAACAAACCAAGCCTGGTCTAAACATGACACTATTTGGCATAGAGCCTTCCACATAGTAGAGGTAGATACATATTTGAAGTGGTTATGCAAGTAGTGATTCTTAATATAAAGCATTTAGAAAGGTGCATGCAATAGCTCTAAATTACTCAGTTTAAGGTATGAATGTCCCCTATGTGGTATAAATATTGTTGGAATAAAAAAAGAAGGAAATCAAGAAAAAGGAAATCCTTTGAGTCAAGCTAAGCACAACCAATAAAGAGTATATTTTTTATTAAAATATTAGTACTATTAATTTTAAAGGTGATAATAAGCTACCATTTACTGAGTGGTGAATATCTAAGTTCTTTACATATATTACTTAATTCAATCCCACCACCTTAAAAATAGGTTAGTCAGTCCTTATCACTTTTATCAAAATGAAAACTTAAGTACCTTGACCAAGGTAAAAAAAATAACTCTGGGATTTCTATAAGGGAAGAAGTTAAGAGTGGAAAACAAAGGGACTTGTCTCGGTTTTGTTGGTAAAGTAAACTATTATCTTAGATTATAGGGGTGACCTTAATTAGTAGTTAATGGGAACTATGAGTAGGGGAAAGCAGTGATAAAGGCACTGCCACTGCTAAGTGATTGTGAGCTGGGATTTGAATATAGATTGTCTGAACCTAAACTCAGAACTATAACACCACTATACTTTCTCTCCAACTGAATTCCAACCAGGGACTCTAATGCTCTATTCTGGGAGGTAGGCACTGGGATATGATCAGGGATTTACCTTTAAGGAAAAGATTATTTCAGGAAGACCTTCACCTGGAGTTTTAATAAAGCAGTGGGGTTATATATATTTTTTCTCTTTTCTTTTTGCAGAACAATTGACAAGGTCCTTCAGATTTATGTGTGCAGAAATTTTAGGTCACTGTTTGCAATACTTTTTTTTGGCTGTTCACAGGCAGTGAGTGATCTTTGAGGATTTTTTTGATTCATCCATCAGTGTTACTTCTTATTTCCTGTCCCCTAAGAGTATCCAGCTGACTGATAACCTCCACAATGCGCATGACTTCTGTATCTGTCAAAAGAGCTCTGCAAAAGGAGAGCCAGATAGACCTGCTAAGTTTCTTCTTGGATAACTGACCAAATTACCCATCAATAGTGTCACCTCTCTCAAGGCAACTATCAAACAAGACAAACTATAAGAGCCTAGAAAAGTTCCTGAGGAAGAAAGATTCTTGAAGTCCCTAGCTCTAGTGATTTTGTGTGAATTATTTTTGTTTCTCATCTTGCAGGGCCTGATGTTCTGTGAGAAGTGCAAATGTCCTTAGTGAGCAAGTTATTGTGCAAAGTCTACCCATTAACTGATTGCCGAACAAATGCTAACACTAAATTCCTGAGTTTTGAAACTGCTGATTTCAGCCTGCCATTGTGCTACCGCACTCAACCTAGAAAAAGGCACATGATGACTCAACCAATAAAGAGTATATTTTTTCTATTTATTGCTTATCCAAACATAGAAAAAGCATATGTGCAGACTCATGCCTCTTGCTTGTTTACCACTGTTGAAAGTCCAATCAGTATCTACGAAGAGGTGCTAATGCTTAAGGTGGAGGCACAGAGGATTCAAAGTTACATTGATGCCAATCAATGTTCTAATACATAATTCAACATCCTTCCTGAAATGTCTGGGGCTGTTAGCGGTTCACAAAAAGAGAAATCCAATGTCCCCCTTCAGCAACCGTTTCTGTTCTGTGAAAGCTAGATGGACACAAATCTGCTGTGGAAGAGTGCTTTCACTGAGATGGAAGGGTTTGTGCTTCCCTCTGGTAGCTTCTGAGTAGTAATCACTTTCAGAATGAATGTTTAGCCTTTCATAAGGAATCCAATTGAACAAATGCTGAGTTGTTTATTGAAGGGTACCATGATAACCTGAGAGATCTAGTCATGCTCAGGCAGGGCTTTCTAAATCAAAAGGAAGACTGCATAACCTGAATAACAAATACAAAATAACAAGACTTCCAAGCAAAAGAAAATAGAACACTAACTGCTCTCTTTCCCCATGCTTGACACTACTTCCAGACTCCTTCCTGTGTGAAAAGGTCTTGCACTAGACTGAGACAGCAGGGATTTTTAACCCATAATGTAGGCTTGCTTCATTTTGTTCTTCAAAGCTGAGTTTTCTGGGTGCTTCTATTAGGCCCTTGTGTGTCCCAGCTCCTAACTGAGACTCTGTATCTGTAATTTGAACTGCAACAGACAGTAGGGCTTAGAAGTAAGCCACCAACTGGCTGAATTCCAGTCACAAGTTAGGGACTCCTAAATTGTTTCCCACTTTTACATGGCAGGCAGAAATGACAGTGATTTTGTGTCTAAAGACACCCTGTGTGCCTGGCTTGCCTCCAGATTACAGCCTCTCCTTACCACTGTCATTGCAGCACTGAGTCCATAGTTTTTGCTTAAAGTTGAAGACTTTAGGGTCTAGAATCACATTTCATGGTTCATATCCTAACTACTACTGACTTTCTATGAGAGTTTGTACAAGTAACTCAGTTTCTTTGAACTTCAATTTTCAAAACTAAAATTAGGATAATAACCATACGTACCTCATAGGGTCACTGGGAAGATGAAATAAGATGATACATTTCATGCATTTAACAGAGTATCTTAACATAACAAGGACATGCTAAATATTACTTATTGTTAATATTTTCCTTGATCACTCAACTGACCTGCTTGATCCTTTGGTCCCCTAAGCTGCACACCCAGCAGAGTGGCTACATGTGGAGTTGTGAGAAGAACTAATGCTCTGCCTTTCCCTTGTCAGCTAAGTCTCTCCTTATGCCTAGATCTCCCAGATGATAACTAGCACCCACTTACCTATCTTCTATATACATCCTATTCAATTTTTCATCTACTGGATCCTCTCCATATGATGGAAACACTGACATTATCTTTAGCCTGCCCTGTGATCTGGTTTGCCATGCATTTACCCATTAGTTATACCCACAGTTCCAACAACCCTGATTGGATACTCACAGGTGCCCATATCAATACCCCTTTCTCTCACTACATTCAATGCTGCCTCTACTAATGTTGAGCCATGCCAATCAATGATAGGCCAAAAGCCCCATTAGGGGTTTTCTTTCCATTTTTTGTTAGCTTGAGTCAACAGATTAAAAAAAAATGTGAGGTGAATAAGGATAACCTTTCACAGAGGCACCAACCTAGGTCAATATTAGAGAAATTTTTTTAAAAAATATATTTTTATTGATTTTAGAGAGGAAGGGGGAAGGATAGAGAGATAGAAACATCAATGATGAGAGAGAATCATTGATCAGCTGCCTCCTGCATGCCCCCTACTGGGGATCAAACCCACAACCCAGGCATGTGCCCTTGGCCAGAATCAAACCTGGGACCCTTCAGTCCGCAGGCCAATGCTCTATCCACTGAGCAAAACCGGCTAGTACATAGAGGAATTTTCAAAAAGACCCTGTGCTCTTTACTTGTCCTCAAAAAATATGGTCCCTACCTATAGGCTGATGCCAGGAATTCCACAGCTAAAACTGTCCCTAATTTAAGAACACACTATTTGGCTCAGGTAAAAGCCCCCTAAAGAGCTAACATCAATCTACCATCAAACAAATACTGCCAAAGCCCCTGTTTGATTGCTTTCAATATTCACTTTCTCTATCTGCTGGGCCAACCTGTAAACTCAGCCAATTGCAGCAGAATCGATTTAGATTATCAACATTTAGTGGCTCCTACCCTGTTCCCACAGACTATAAGAAAGACAAAATGGTCCTCTTTTCCACAGCACATACTCTTTTTCCAAGCCACCAGATTATCATTTCATATATATAAGAAGTTCTTAAAGTAGTTTAAGTTTATAGGTATTTTTTTTCACTGGAAGGTATTTGGGAAAATAAGTGATAATGGAAGTTTGAGTAGGTTGATGCTTCAAAGAATGATTCACAGGAGAACCTGAAAATAAGTATAAACAATTTCATGCAGATGTGCATTTTTGCAAGTGTATGCACACACTCATACTGAAAGTGATAGAGATGGAATGTGCAAATTAAAGGCAGGGAGATGGGGCAGGAAGAGGTGAGGTGAGATGATATAGAACAAGATAAATTTTAAAATGATGCTTACTGAGAAATTAGGGCAATGAAATGAGGTGAATAGGGGAAAGATTCATAGAGGAACAACTTAAAGCTTCACACTAATACATTCATATTTTGGATATTAAGACTTGTAAATTTTTTTTAATATACTTTATTGATTTTTTATAGAGAGGAAGGGAGAGAGATAGAGAGTTAGAAACATCGATGAGAGAGAAACATCAATCAGCTGCCTCCTGCACGCCCCCCATGGGGGATGTGCCCGCAACCCAGGTACATGCCCTTGACCGGAATTGAACCTGGGACCCTTCAGTCCGCAGGCCGACGACGCTCTATCCACTGAGCCAAACCGGTTTCGGCAAGACTTGTAAAATTAAAAGTTAAGTTCTTCTCATTGTTGACAAAAGACACTGGTACTGCAACAATCTAACCCATAATAGTATCTCTATTTTTAGATGGGTAGGTCCATGGGGTTGTGATAAGAGGAGTTTTTATTTGAAATGTTTATTACTCAACCAAAGATAATGTCACAGAATTATTTCTGTAACATTTTTGAAAATGATCCATTACGTGATGCAAAAATTAATTATAAAAAAGTATAAAGTGAAAAGTCTCCATCTCATGCCTTTTTAAAAAATCTCTGCACAATTCCCAACCTCACATTTAAATGCTCTTTTTCATTTCCTGTGTACCTGATTGGTGGTTTTTAAGATCATACAAATATCAACAATTATTCTCATTACTCTCCCACTTTTATAAAAATGGCAGAATACTAAACACAATTTTTTTCTCATTTAACTATATATGTTGGAGACCTTTATCAGTGAATCCAGAGATTTCTCATTTGTTTTAAAACAGCTATATAATAGTTCATATTATGGATGTACCATAATTTACTGAGTCAGCCTCTAAGGACAGACATTTGCATTGCTATTGGTATTACAAACAATGCTGCAATTAGTAAATATATATACACTCTAGAGGAGGCCTGGTGCATGGATTTGTGCACCGGTGGGGTCACTCAGCCTGGCCTGCGGGGATCGGGCCGAAACTGGCTCTCCAACAATCCTCTGAGGGTCCCAGATTGTGAGAGATGGTTCTTCGGTGATGTACCCTGAAATCAGGCTCCCTCTCTCTGGTTCCAGGTGCATCACCCAAGAACCACAGCTGCAAAATCATTGCAGCTTGGCAGCTCCTGCGATGAGGGTCTGCCCCATGGTGGTCAGTGCGCATCATAGCTACTGGTTGGAGCATCTGCCCCTGGTGGTCATTGCACATCATAGCTACTGGTTGGATGGTCTGATGGTCACTTAGACATATATATATATATATATATATATATATATAGAGAGAGAGAGAGAGAGAGAGAGAGAGAGAGAGAGAGAGAGAGAGAGATCAATACATATTTTATTTTATTTTTTAAATATATTTTATTGATTTTTTACAGAGAGGAAGGGAGAGAGATAGAGAGTTAGAAACATCGATGAGAGAGAAACATCGACCAGCCACCTCCTGCACATCTCCTACTGGGGATGTGCCCGCAACCCAGGTACATGCCCTTGACCGGAATCGAACCTGTGACCTTTCAGTCCGCAGGCCGACGCTCTATCCACTGAGCCAAACCGCTTTCGGCAATACATATTTTATTTTGCTCCTTGTGAAAGTATATTTGTAGATTAATTTCATAGAAGTGAACACATTTGAATATTGAGAGATTTCACTAGATTGAACTACATACAGAATGTGCCATTTTGCATTCCTAGCTGCAACATGTGAGAGTATCTATTTCCCTTATACCATAGCCTCACTATCCTTTAGATTTGTTTCATTTGAAAAATTGTAAATGGCATTTTAACATGACTTTAATTAGCATATCACTTATGAATAAATATGATTAAATTAAATACAAAGGCCATATGTACTTATTTTTCTGCATTCTGTTAATATCCTTTGCCTATTTTTCTACTAGCTTACTTTTTCTTATTCATTTGGGGATGCTCATTATATATTAAGGTAATTAACCCTTTATGTATGAGTTGTCTCACGGCATCTGGTGTGCACTGGGCTCTCCATCTCTTTCTTCAAGGCTTTACCCATTACCCATTTTTGCTTTTGTGTACAAACTTGCTCACACTAAAAATGCTTAGTATTGAGGTTTTATAAGTGTACTTATTTCTAAGGGCAGCTTTACCTCTACATATGCTCAACAACATGCTTCTTAAAGTTGCATGATGATGTAGTTGTATGTCTCTTTAAGTCACATGCAGTGTCTTCAGTCTCTCTAGGCTCAATGTTCTTCTGTCACTGTGGTAATGGTAGTGCATTGTAAACTACTTTTAATGAGGAAAGTCACTTTCTCTTAGAATATGAGCTGAAAATGGAACCCATTTCTTTACACAGAAACAGAATTATGATAGTTCCCGTGTGAAAAATAAACATTAAAAATTCAACTCCTATATAATCATAAATGATATTAGCAGTTGAATATTTTGTACATGGCATTACAGATAGTGTTGCCATATAAATTTAGGATAACCAGTTAAATTTTAATTTTGGATAAATAATAATTTCTTAGTATAAGTACATCCCAAATATTACATGATTTCAACATATATTAAAACATTACTCTTTATCATCTGAAATTCAAATCCTGTCTTTTTATTTGCTAAATCTGACAAATCTAATTATATTTTTGTATTTTTCAGAGACCAAGATCCTATGACTATGATTTGCTGATTTAGAAGCATGTGCTCAACTGATAATACATGGAATTTTAAAACATGATGATAAAAACCTCCAGGTTAGATAAGAACTTTAAGATAATCAATTTTAGCCACATACTTTATAGGTAAATGCTATCTTCAATGCCCTCCACAAGCAGTCATCTGTCTTATAACTGGACACTTTCAGCAGCAGGAAACTGTCACAACCTAAATGACAGCTCATTTGATGTTTGCATTGATCATTTAGTAAACCATTTATCAAATTAAGCCAATTCACTTTCCTTGACACTTTCCTCTATTCATCCTAATCTTCGTGGCCACTGAAAACAAGTTAAATCCTTCTTTTATATGTCAACCCTTCAAATATCTGAAGACAGTAGGCCACTCTTGAGATTCTTTTTTTCCTTAGATAAATATTTTCAGTTCCTTCAACTGTTTTTTAGAAAACATGGTTTCAAGCCATCTCATGCACTATCAAATAGTTATTTTTATACCTTCTATGTGTCAGGCACATACTAGGTAAAATGGCACCATAATGAACAGTATAAAATTCCCCGCTCCTCAGGACATTTAGTCTAATAGGGGGAAATGGCAAACATTTATAAACTTCTGTGACAAGTGCTATAACAAAATTATAAATAGGATACTTTAAAGATATGGAGTGAGGAGTATCTAAATATACCTGAAAGAAACAGGTGATGGCGGGGGGGTGGGGGTGGGGGCTCACAGACAGCTTAGCATGTGATGCCTGAGCAGAATCTTCAAAGTTCTAGTGACAAGTAGAGACGGAGAAAGTAGAGGGACTAAAGAAAGATGCGATAGTAGAAATGATAGGAAATTGTGACTAACATTGGGTGTATGGAGTGAGGTAAAATGAATCAAGAATGATTCCCAGGCTTCAGAATATGGTTAAAGCAGATGGGTGCCATGATCAGAGACTTAAAAATACTCATGGAAGAACAGGTTTTATTGTGTGAGCACTACTGTTGTAGTAGGTAGTGACATATGGGATGTAAACAATGACTTTAATATTTGATGTCTTGAATTTGAGATGCCAAGAGCACAACCAATTAAAGAAGTCTAGTGAGCAGTTGAAAATAGAAAAATGTACATGTGAGAACCAGAGAAAGGTTCTGGCTAGAGGTATAGATTTGGAAATCATTAATTTTCCAGGTGGAATTGTAACTTTTGTTGTTATGGTATAAAATGAGAAGGAAAGATTCACCTACAGGGTAGGGCCCAAAATGTAACACAATACTCCAGATGTGGTCTGTAAAGCACAAAAGACTATGTGGTATGGGCCTCCTTCATCCAAATACTGAATTTCTGTTGATATATCTTAGGAACAGACTAGCTTCCTTAGCAGTACTGACAGATACTAATGAGTGAAAATATTTAAATTTCTTATTCATAGCAGCTGCTGTATTTTTCCAAATGGATATGTATACAGTTGGTTTTCTGGATATAAATATATAACCTGGTATTTATCCATGTTAAATTATATCTTGTTAGATTTGACCATCACTCTAGTATATTCAGATCATACAACATCATATCTTGATTCTGTTACTTAATTTATTTACTATTCTTTCCAATTACTTCATATACACATATTTTATAAGTATGCCTTTCATGCAACATGCAAGCCTTTAATAGATAGTTGGAAGAATCAGGCTGAGAAAAGATTCCTCTTCAGAATAGAAGTCTATTAATCAATCCCTTTGACTGTGGCCATTCAAGCAGCTAATAATTTCCTGAATTCTACTAATAACTAGTCATATTTCTCCAGTTTTTTCACATTTATCTCATTCCATGTCTATCAAATATCAGCTCAAATATCATTGATGAAGTTCAAGTTCACTTATATCGTGAATTTCCCTGATATCATTTTCAGTAAGAGCAAATTAGCCCTTAGTGATTGCATCTAGTGGCTCATAAACTATGCTTATAATAAATCATTCTAGAATCTGGCTCACGATCAATGTCAGGCTCACTATTATCTCTTAAATGTTGAGATGCTTCTGACTTATTTATAATTTTCCACCACCCAATTTATAATGAGGGTAAAACAAAAACACTTACATCTATTAAACATGTTCATAAAAACATTTTAATTGCATACATAAGAGATTAAGGCTTCAATGTGAAGATGCTAAAATAAAAGTAGATAGGTATGATAGCCTTTAGGGCAGTTAAGTTAAGCAATATTTGTCAATGCCCTAGATACATCATTCATTTGACCCTGAAGACTGAAATGTAAGTCATGTGAGGGGTTCCTAGGACCCTCCCTGTGTGGCAAAGCAGTCTTGCTTAAGAAAATCCTAAATAGTTCAAAAAATCAGGCCAGAGAACTCGCAAATCATCAACAACATAGTGCACAGGACATAACACTGGGCCCCTAATCTTGCTACCCCCTGAGAAAGATTACACATCCTACCTATTCTCTTGGGAGAAAGTAATTAAGAGCAAGTAAAAGGTAAAACAAATGATCAGAGAAAATCATCCTACCTTTGGCAACTCAAACCTTAATTCCTATCGGATACATAATCTTGAAACTGGTGAACATCACATGGATTGTGAATAAAACCCACAATCACAATTTTAAACATAGCAGTTACAATTAATATACTTATTGAGTGTGATATACAAAAACTTAGAGTTATGAAATAAATGATTAGAGTACAGTGAGCTTGATCAAGAACAACCTCTTAGCCCTAACTGGTTTGGCTCAGTGGATAGAGCATCGGCCTGTGGACTGAAAGGTCCCAGGTTCGATTCCAGTCAAGGGCATGTACCTTGGTTGCGGGCACATCCCCAGTAGGAGGTGTGCAGGAGGCAGCTCATTGATGTTTCTCTCTCATCGATGTTTCTGACTCTTTGTCTCTTTCCCTTCCTCTCTGTAAAAAAATCAATAAAATATATTTTTAAAAAAGGAAAAACCTCTTAAAGGAAGCGACTTTACTTTTTAAGTAAAAATTATATTTGGTTAATGTGTACAACATGATGTTTTTTTTTCCTTTATTGATTAAGGTATTACATATGTGTCCTTATCCCCCCATTGTTCCCCCTACCCCCCACTCATGCCCTCACCCCCCTGGTGCCTGTGTCCATTGGTTAGGCTTATATGAAGTTTTGCTATAGATAGTGAAATGATAACTATAGTCAAGCTAATTAAAATATCCATCCCTTCCTATAGGTACATTTGTATGTATATGGTGAGAACACCTGAAATCTACTCTTAACAAATTTCCAGGATACAGAAGTAGGTTGAGTTTTAAGTAGGTTTCAACGGAAGGAATAGACTCAGATTCAAAGTGTTGGGAGAAAGCCCCAAAAGTCTAAATTCAGGATCAATTCTGAAGAACTGACAGGTAGCCTTATTCAAATTCATAAGATCTTTAATAGGATAAAATTACATACATGGACAAAGCAGGTGTTTATTACCAGTGGTGGCTGGCTGGGAAGAAATCCACACCCTCCCAGGACAGGGTCTCTTTTTTATAGGGGGTTAGTAGTAAAACCATTTGGTAGGTAGTCATGTAGACCATCAGAAAAAACAATGCATTTCTAAGTTAACAGATAACATCAGGCAGTTATTCACACTCCATATGTTCATTAACCTCCTTCCTAGGGGCATGCCATTCATCTTTGGGTGGTATTCTGGCTTTCTGGATAGTCAGCCAAACCTGACACTACAGAGAGTTAAACAGTTTAGAAGGTTAAACAGAGAGTCTAAAATTTCCTAGATGCCTATACTGTTGGAGCCATAAGTGTGTTCCCATACCAAAGACTACAGTGAAGGTTGGGACAAGAGACCTAAAGGAGGGAGAAATTGGCTGTATTTGAAAGGATAGAAACAGCAAATAATTGAGCTCTTATAGTGTACACCCTGACCATTGTTTTCTTATTTTGTAACACAAATGATTGACTTAAGCTTCAACTGGCTAGGCATCCACTTCAAGGAGGCATCCACTAAAAAGATTGCTATCTCAAATAAAGACATTGTCAGCCATAGAACTAGACCAGCTCCCCCCATTGAGGCTTATTTGTTTTAGAGATCTTGGTTGATTTCAATAACTGACCACTTAGGCCACTTGTTTTTTTCTCTTCCCATGCTTTCAATTTCTGCTCTTAAATTTTAAATTCACCAATGAATAGTGAGCACACGAAACCCTAGTTCCCCACCTTCTACCCCAATAAAAGAAAACCCCCAGGTCCAAGCATGCCCCCTGCTCATGTTATCTCTCCCCGTTACCTTGTTGTGTAGCCTCAGGTGTGCTGTGTGATTTCCAGGTTCTTTAAGTAATAAACCTTTATTTTTTCCAAATTTCCTGATGGTTATTGCTGAGGGCATAAGCAATCATAATAAAAACCAGCCAAAACATTGGTTATTGATAGGTGAAGAGCAGCACAAAATTATTGCCATAGTGGGCAGGACTGCAAGACTGCCCTTGCAATCACCCTAGGGCAGTGGTCGGCAAACCGTGGCTCACGAGCCACATGTGGCCCTTTGGCCCCTTGAGTGTGGCTCTTCCACAAAATACCACGTGCGGGCGCGCACATACAATGCGATTGAAACTTCGTGGCCCATGCGCAGAAGTTGGTTTTCGGCCTGGGCGAGTCTATTTTGACAAAGTGGCGTTAGAAGTGGGGGGTGTCAGTCGGTGGGGCAACAGGAGACCCGGCACAGGCGGGCCGCAGGATTCGCAGCGCGGGGGAGTTACATTGTTTTGAGGTATGTTTGCTGAGGTCGACCCCTTCCAACTCTCCCATCCACACTCATCTATCTGAAACAAGTATACAAGACGAGTGTGAATGGGAGATTTGGAAGGGGTCAACCTCAGCGAACATACCTCAATCAGATTGAGGACGTTTCTAGCAAAGGCCAGCTTAGGAGTACCCTAATTAAGTTAATAACAATGTACCTACCTATATAGTTTAAGTTTAAAACATTTGGCTCTCAAAAGAAATTTCAGTCATTGTACTGTTGATATTTGGCTCTGTTGACTAATGAGTTTGCCGACCACTGCCCTAGGGGAATGCCATTTACATGCAAGTTTAAAATACACCTAACTCAGTTGGGTAACACCATCTGGGAAAGGAGCACCACTTGCCTGGGGTCTGTCCTAATGCTGTGCTCTTGTGCATATTGCCTCTGTTGTGTGTGTCCTGAGGTATCCTACCCAAATGGTCACAGCTGCCATAACAATACAATAATCTCCTTAGAGCAGTGTGATCAGGCCCATCTGGTCTAACAAGACAATTAAATCACTAATTATAAAGGTCTTAGTTGACTAGTAATGTGCATGAGTGTCCTGGCCAGGGCGAGCTAAGGAGAATAGATTGGATAGCAAGGCTATTGTCACCACCCAAAGAGAGGCTCTGGGCCAGCCGTGGGCAAACTACGGCCCATAGGCCGAATCCGGCCCGTTTGAAATGAATAAAACTAAAAAAAAAAAAGACCGTACCCTTTTATGTAATGATGTTTACTTTGAATTTATATTAGTTCACACAAACACTCCATCCATGCTTTTGTTCCGGCCCTCCAGTCCAGTTTAAGAACCCATTGTGGCCCTCGAGTCAAAAAGTTTGCCACTCCTGCTCTGGGCTAAAGGCAATAGGAAAAGATTCCTGTAGGTTAGGAGGACAAGAAACTTCCACCTGCAATACTGAGTCAGTGGCTTATGTACAGACTATGTTTTCTAATTTGGAAGAGTAAAATAACCTTGCAACCAGAAACCACCAGAAGGAAATGGTACCACCAGAGGGAAAATACAACAGAGGTCTGCCTATGGTCTCTGTGTCACCACTTCACACAATATTATCACTCTTTACATGCTGACCTGATAGGACATCATGGGTCCAATCTCTGGCATGATGTTGCTAATGAATTAATTGACAAATATAAATGTCCTAAATATCTCCGAAGAACACTTAAGAGGTATACGACTTCTTTGATAAGATAAAAGCCCCATGGAAGCTTCTTGGGTATTGCTCACTGCCATGCACACTAATATGCCAAGACACTATTATTATACTGCAGAGGCATGGAGGCTTTTCCCAAAGATTCTGTGAATATCTTGCTACTGGAGGCAGACCCCAAACCCAGAGGGGACTCTTGGGACACCCTGGAAAGGAAAGTAGCCACTTATGAAAAGGGCTCAGGGCTCACAGTAACATCCAAAGCTTTTCAGTAAGAACATGAAAGATTAAGGTAAAAGGAGAAATTCTAGAAACTAAAATGTAAAAAAGAAACTATACTTTAGTCAGCGAATTTCAACCTTTTTCATCTTATGGCACACAAACTAATTACTAAAATTCTGTGGCACATCAAAAATGTATTTTATTATTTGCCAATCTGACAAAAAAATAGGTATAATTTTGATTCATTCACACTGGACAGCTATTGTTGTGTTGGGTGTTTTCAGATTTTTTAATTTTAAATTATTTATTGTTTAAAGTATTACATTAGTCTCCTTTTTCCCCCATTGACCTCTCCCTGGCCACTCCCACCCCCCCAGCACATGCCCTCACCCCCCTACTGTCTGTGTCCATTGGTTATGTTCATATGCATGTATACAAGTCCTTTGGTTGATCTCTTACACCCCTGTGGGGAAACACAGGGCTTGGTTGGAATGTTTGTAAGGAGGATTCTCCAAAAGGTTAGGGTCCTCTGGTAGGGACCTTGCTGAAGGTGGCAGCCACCTACTTTGACTTTTCCAAACAAGTCCAATCCCCTGCGTATGTTGTTACAATCTCTGTTTATTCTTTAAAGACCTGACCTTGTAGAAGGATGTGCTTTCTCAAGGATACTTACCCTACTGATTGTATCTAGAGATTAATTTTAGTTCAAGCTGTTGTAACAATAAAAGGCTAATGAGGCAGGCAATAGAGGCTTTTTTGGCTCCTTATGGCAACTAGCCCCTTAGCTTCTCTTTCACAGAAACGTGCATCAGAGTAATCATTCATCCATCATTCAGGGTCTGCTGGTCAGCCCTGGCAAAGTGGTGCCCCTGTGTGAGGAGCCAGGAATGCAACTAAACGCAATGGAACCCTCAAAAATGAAAAGTAAGAAAATGAAAGTGCGCAGAAAGTCATTGGAGCGCGCTTGGGATTTGCAAGTTTGAGGGAATTGTTTCTCAGCTAAGGAATTCACTATCTCTGTTATGTTTCATAAGAATATGAGTTTGTTTTCCATTAGAAAAATAAGCCTATTTCTGAATATAAGGAAAAAAAGGTTTTTCCTTTATTTGCCTAGGAAGTAAAGGTTTTATATATATTATTAAAATAATTATATTATGTTAACCAGGAAGTTGATTACTTTAAATGAACAGATTTAATACTATTTAATAATAACAATAATATATTTGACTACCTTCCCAGGGCTTGAATTTTAAGATTTGCTTTCTTTCCTTATGAAGGAAATTTTATACTTAAGGTTTATGGGAAGCTCTATCAAATAAGGAAATTATAATTTATATTCTATTATTATATACATATTAAATATATTCTATTATACTTTCATTTATAACTAGTTGTTATGTTATAATATTGTGGAATATTGTATTTTACAATGACAAGATCCCATGTCATTTATATTACTCTGTAGAGTATCTAGATTTATAGAAATACTGGCAAGAAAAATCAGGAGAAAGAGAATTTAGTTATAGGACTAAATGAACCAAAAATAATTATAGTTTTAGTAATTATTGTTCTCATGATAATGTGTTTGCATAAATCCAAAAAGAATCTGATTTCTTCATGAAAGAACATGTCAGTTTCCAATTGTACTTTTATTAACCAAAACTTTACTGAAATGCCATGTCTGAAAGAGAGACATGCCATGACTCTGGATGTCACTAGAAAGCTCTAAGGAATGAAGTTTGACTTTAAAGCTGATAAGCCCCTAAGATAAATAGCCTGGTATCTTGCTTGGTCACATGGTTCATGGCAGTCTTTCTAGGAAAAGAATGAAGTTTGCTTTCCTGAGGGATGGCATGAAAGAAACCTCAAGACACCTGTAGGGGCCTCAACTTGAGGAATGCAACCCAATACTCTAGGTCAGTGATCATCAAACTGTGGCTCATGAGCCACATGTGGCTCTTTGGCCCCTTGAGTGTGGCTCTTCCTAAGCCTTAGGAGTACCCTAATTAAGTTAATAATAATGTACCTACCTATATAGTTTAAGTTTAAAACATTTGGCTCTCAAAAGAAATTTCAATCGTTGCACTGTTGATATTTGGCTCTGTTGACTAATGAGTTTGCTGACCACTGCTCTAGGTATTACAGGCAGAGCCTGATGGCAACTGTGTGGTTTGGCTTCTTTGCCCTAGGAATAAACTTTCTCATGAAATTCCAGCAAAGCATATTTTTTAATAGCCTATGTAATCAACTATTATTCTTGTAGTTTATGCAAACAATCAGGACAAATTATAACTAAAGTTAATACAGTAAGTAAATTAGTCTTTAATAAAAATGAGGGTGTTGCTCTAACCGGTTTGGCTCAGTGGATAGAGTGTCGGCCTGAAAACTGAAAGGTCCCAGGTTTGATTCCGGTCAAGGGCATGTACCTTGGTTGTGGGCACATCCCCAGTGGGGGGTGTGCAGGAGGCAGCTGATAGATGTTTCTCTCTCATCGATGTTTCTGACTCTCTGTCCCTCTCCCTTCCTCTCTGTAAAAAATCAATAAAATATATTTAAAAATTAAATAAAAATGAGGGCGATTTCAGGGAGAAAATTATTTCAACAGGAAATTATTAGAAACTATTCTAACTTTTTCACAATGATACTAAATTTTATAACACAGTTTGTCTCCACCAGATTACAAGCCCTACTTACACCTAGGGAATACCACCTCTAGGTACCATTACACCAAAACATATTTCTTCTGTGTCCAGGCCTCATCGTCCCTCTGACAGAGAGCAAGGATCTCTTGGCTCTGAGAGAAACCTTCAACCCGTCTCAGCATGAAGCAGTTACAGAAGAAATCCAGTATCCTTTCCCTAAAAGAATTAAGAGCCAAGATCATTGAGGGGGATACAGTAGGCGGTCAGACAGAGATGAGCAAAGAAAGGACGATCGGCCAACTGAAGGAGAAATAGACCTTGAGACATAATTCTCACCACTCCAACTACTCTAAAGCTAGGAATAGAGGAACCTGTGTAGAACTAACCTTTAATCATAACTAATTAGAAGGAATTTATAGTTTTTGTATAATAGGAAGTATATATAAATTGCAAAAGGTATGTATAAATTGTAAAGGTATGTATAAGTTACAGAGGATCTGTACAAGTAAAGAAGAACTAGAGTTGAGGAAGTAAAATTGTAAGAAGGGATATAAAGAAAGGACTATAACAGAAAGAAAGAAAATTAGAGTAAGAATACTTAAGAATAATTGTAAAAGTTATAAGAATGTTTATAAAGGCCATAAAAGGTTTATAAGGAGAAATCATGAAAGAAATTATAAGTATACTGAATAATAAATCTGATAGATAAAGCACCTGCATTAATCTGAAAAGTAATCATATTATTTTAAATCTTAGAACACATATACTTATGTGAATAGGGTGTTACATTTATCTTAAAGTTTTCTTTGCAAGGCCTGTGCAAAGTAATTAGGGAGGTGACTCATCTGGAAATCCAGCAAGCAGAACCCGTAAGCATGGTCAAACCGACCCACCAGGAGTCAAACCATCATCTTGTCAACATCATCTCATCACTTGACAATAGCTGATATCTACAGAACCGAGGCCTGCACGTAGCTACATTCCTCACCCTAGGGGCCCTCTTCTCCTTTATATCCTATCCCCTCCAGTGGTCGGCAAACTCCGGCTCACGAGCCACATGCAGCTCTTTGGCCCCTTGAGTGTGGCTCTTCCACAAAATACCGACTTTTGCGCATGGGCCACGAAGTTTCAATCTGTACATGCACTGTACATGCGCGCCCGCACGTGGTATTTAGAATTAAGATATTTTTTAATTGAACCCTTGTAAATTTTAGCACAATTTAATAAATTATGCTAGAAGCAATTAGGAGATTTTTCATGTAATGCAGATACATTTCAATTAATATTTTATTCATTTTTAATTTTTTAATATTTTAATTTGAAATAATCTCATACATGTAAAAATAACCTATAAAATACTACAGCATATTATATGTACCCTTCACCCAATTTCTTAGGTGTTAATAATTTAAACATAACCATTATACAACTAACAAAATTTGGAAAATATTTTTCTTATAATCTCTTTAATGTTACTTAATCCATTTACTTCGTTTTTGTTAATCTTTATCCAAGGATATTTTTCCATTGAATTTTAGAGAAAGTTAAGGGAAAGGGAGAGACACATTGATTGGTTGCCTCCTGCACATGCTTTGATAGGGACTGGGGATCAAGCCAGCAACTGAGGTACATGCCCTTGATTGGAATCAAACCTGGGACCCTTCAGTCCACAGGCTAATACTCCATCCACTGAGCAAAACAGGCTGCAGATTAATTCATTTACTTTTAATCTATATGTGTCTTTATATTTAAAGTTTGTTTTGTTTTGATTCACCCTCATAATCTGTCTTTTAATTGGTGCATTTATGCCACTGACCTTCAGAGTGCTTACTGATAGAGTTACTGCCATATCAGGTGACTTCTGGGGCTTCTGGCAGCCCTAAGGAAAGCAGGGCTGCCTTGCTGTCTGGGACCCGCTGATTGGGTTCAAAGGCGGCAAGGCGGGGCCGGCTCCTGGGGGCTTCTGGGGCAGGGCTTCCTTGCCGCCCTTGGACCTACTGGTCAGGTCCCAGGTGACAAGGCGGGGCCTTGCCTGCCCTGGATGGCAGAGCGCTGGCTGCTTGCACTGTCCCGCCCTGCCTGCAGTATGCAAATTAGCTGCCATCTTTGTTGGCGGTTAATTTGCATATCACGCTGATTAGCCAATGGGAGGTGTAGTGAAGGTATGGTCAATTACCATGTTTGTCTATTATTAGATAGGATTACATTGCATTCAGAATTCGAGGAACATTAACTGTATTATTTTCCTTAGGGCTGCCATAACAAAGTAGCATAAACCAGGTGGCATAAAAGAACAGAAATTTATATACTCAGTTAAAAGTCTGAAATAAAGGTGTCAACATGGGCATGCTCCCTCTGAAGTCTCTAGGGATGAATACTTCCTTGCTTCTTCTAACTTCTGGTGATTGTGACAATCTTTGGCATTCTTTGTCTTATAGGCAGCATAGTTCAAATCTCTGCCTCCATCATCACATGGCCATCTTCCCTCTGGGTGGGTTTGTGCTCAAATTTCCTTCTTATTATAAGAGAACCACTCATTGGATTAGGGGGAACCGTACTCCAGTATGACCTTATATTAGCTTGATTACATCTACAAAGACCCTACTTCCACACAAGTTCCAAGTGAACATGAAGTTTGGAGAGGACAATATTCAACTCAATAAAGAAACCTATAGTAATTCGTACAATAATTGTAACATTATCAACAGGATGTCAAATCCTTTCTCCATGTCTTCCATTCAATAGTTTTATATTCCTTTTAGATTATACTATTTAATCATAGTCATGATTACATTTCTCAGCTGTCACTCCATTATCATGGCAAATCCAGCCTTTGGTTTTCAGAAATTCTATTTAAATTCTGTGATTATCAGTTTATTTAACAAATGTAGAAGAAAGGATCCAGAGAAAATGACTTAGTCTTTTCATAGAACAAGTCTCAAAAGATATCTGCAACAATTGAGTTCTTCAGTGATCTGCAGGCTAGACACTCTTCTACAACACAAAATAAATTACTGTGACAAATGAAGTTGTTAGCTAGTAGAACCTTGAAACCTGTAGTTCCATGAAGATAAATCCTTCAGTCCTAAGACTCCTGATGTTTTCACCAAGTGATTCAACCAGGCTGTGTAGAACAAATGTTTCTTTATACCTAGTAGTATCCAACCACCGTGTCAAAAGGGGAGAGGCCACAGGATGTTGGCCACCCTGATTGGGGCCATCGGGCCAGCCGGCCAGGGGGTGCTGGCCAGGGGCAGGGGCCACAGAAGGTTGGCCGGCCAACCCGGGGTAGGGGCTATTGGAGGTTGTCTGTGGGAGTGCATTGGCCACCAGGAGGCAGTTCCTTCATTGAATGTCTGCCCCCTGGTGGTCAGTGCGCATCATAGCAACCAATCGTTCGGTCATTTAGTCATTCAGTTGCTTAGGCTTTTATATATATATAGATTCTCAAGTGTAATGGTTATGATCTTATTTATAACTAGAGGCCCAGCGCATGAAATTCCTGCATGGGTAGGGTCCCTAACAGCTGCCAGCTGCCAGCCAGGACCTTCCTTCATTCTGTGCCACCCCCTGGTGGTCAGCGCACAACATAGCTGCTGATCGAACTCCCAAGGGGACACTTTGCATAGTAGGCTTTTATATATATAGATACCAAGTGTGGTTAAACAGTATTGCACTGAATTGATAAAATGATAATTATCTCTCTGTGTTGTGCTGTTTGAATAGGAATATATTTAATTTTTTTTTTTTTTGTAAAAGTAGGAAATTAAAGGGATGAGATTCCAATTGGAAATGGAGGTCTGGAAGTTTAAGTGGGTATTTCCCACAAAAGTCACCTGAGGGTCAACTTTAGAAAACAGAAGTTAAATTGAGGGATTAAGAATCATTAAACTTTATGCTTAAGGTTGAAACACACCCAGTTGTTCTTCTCTAATATCCATTCTCACTCTGAGTCTTGGAATGACTGCGTGAGATTTTCTTGTTACTCCAAGTATAGATATGCACCAGCATCAATAGTCACCTGGGAGCTTATTAGAAACTAGGAGCCCAGTGCACGAAATCACGTGGCCTGCCCACTCACCTGCCATCCTGCCTTAACACGTGAACCTCTCCACACAGAGCTCCAGTGCACCTGGCCCAGCCCTGCAACCCCTCTGGCCTTTACTGGCCACTTTAAGCCCTGCCCTCAGTCCCTTGAGTTGCCTCAGGCTGGTCCTGCCTTCTCCATTTCCGCCCTGTCTCTGGAGCAACACAGCAGCTCTGCCCCTTCATGGCACTGGAGGAAAACGTGGAAACCTCCCACCTGCTGTGCTGTGCTCCTTCCCCAGGCAGGTGAGCCAAGGGGCACTCAGAGTGCGAGTGGTGGATGGCGAAGGACTGATGAGGAGGGCGCTATGGGCTCTCACTGTGGGAAACTGATATAGGGTTAAGCCTCTGACTGACCT
Source organism: Myotis myotis (assembly GCF_014108235.1). Taxonomy (NCBI): domain Eukaryota; kingdom Metazoa; phylum Chordata; class Mammalia; order Chiroptera; family Vespertilionidae; genus Myotis; species Myotis myotis. Next base: position 43,907,289 of record NW_023416346.1, read on the forward strand.
GTTGGCAAAGTCACAAACAATTCCCAGCTTAGAGGGCACAGTCCTCTTAGCATAATTAGGCTTGACCTTATAACACTTCCTAGATCTTATCTGGGAAGCTAATGGGCTGAGGAAGTGCAGGAAGTGTAACCATGGTGTAAACAAGTGAAACTCACAAGAACTGTGTAACTATGGTAACCACTACCTTGTTTACCTCTCACTATACAAAGCTTGGTGAGGCCTGAACACAGTGGAAATCCTTCCTCTTGAGTTGGACTTGCTCGCCTGGTCCCCCAATATTCCCAAATTATCTCGTGTCTTTTCTTTTTCATTTGTTGTGCGGCTCCTCTTCCAGACCCGAACCCTGAACCACGCAGGACATGGAGGGAAACACTTACGACATCTCACCCCCACCCTCCTGGGCACAGGCCTCCTTTGGGTGCCTCCCCACTTCCACACCATCTCTGGGAGCAATGCCCCACCGCGCACGCACAGACTGTGACACCATTAGGACCAATTAGCATATTACCTCTTTATATATATATATAGATGCCTCACCTAGACCTACTGTATTAGTGTTATATTGCTATGTTGCAAATTGCCACAAATTTAGCAGCTTAAAACACATTAACATTTCATAATGTTCATGGGCCAGGAATCTGGGCACAGCTTAGCTGGGTCCTCTGCTAAGTATGTCACAAGGCTGCAATCAAGATATCAGCCAGGGCTGGGGTCTGATTTAAGGCAAGAAGTCCTTTTCCAGCTCATATACTAGTCACTGTTAGAATTCATTTCCTTGTAGCTATAGAACTCACAGAAGCTTATTTCTTTAAGGCCAGCAAGACAATCTCTGATATTAAATTTCTGACCTCTAGACCCTCTTTTAATAGGTTCCCTTGTTTAGGTCAGGCCCTCCCAAGAAATCTCCCTTTCATTAATTCAAAATCAACTGATTTGGGACCTTAATCACAAAAGTAAAATTCCTTTACCTTTGCTATTTAACATAACCTAATCATGAGAGTGACATCCCATCATATGCATAGGTTTTGCCTATACTCAATAGGAGGGAATTATACTGGGCATGTACACCAGGGGGCAGGGATCTTAGAAGCCATCTTATTATTCTGCTTACTATAGCTACTGAATCAGAGCCTGCATTTAAACAAAGGTAATCATATGCATATTAAATTTGAAGCATTGTGATATATCACCTTCTGAGATATGAAAAAAATCAAAGAAGCCACAAGTTAATTTTTATTAATGTCATAGTTTGCTAGTAATGGAACCACTTAAACGCAAGTCTTCAGTTATTGATGAATACAAAGTATGTTCTATGTTGTACAGGTCCCAGACAATTAGAGAAGAGAATAAAGTCTCTGGGGATCTGGAATTTATGAGAAGACACTATAAAAAAGAAAGGACACTAATATTTATTGAGCATTACTATATACAATAAACTATGCTTGGCACTTCCACATATGTCATTACATTTAATTCTTAAAATAACTTTACCAGTTGGGTGGTAGCATTATATTTTATTGGTGAATATACTGAGGATCAAAGAAATTAAATAAGATCATACATCTCATAAATGGTCCTAGGATTCAAAGTAAGCATTCCTGACCTGATCTATCACATCTTGTTTTCTCCAAAGTGGGAGAAAGAGGCTGCCCAAAGAGAAGGCACAGAGCCAAACCCAAAATATATCAGGGTTTTGAAGATGCCTTTTTCCTGCTGTACCTTGAAACAAACTTGGAACTCCTGAGTTCACTAGTGGTTTCTAGAAACTAGTAAGTAGAGAGCACAGCTCTCTCCTAGCAGCCCCTGCTCCATTCAGTGAGATTTACTGGAAGTAGACCTGAGTATACTGTCAATTTTCTGTAAAAACAGACATTAGGAAACCCTGCCTGATGATGAAGAGCAAGACTGTGTTTGGTGAGTGCATATAAATTCTTGAAAGACAAACTAAAGATAGTGTGGTTGCCAACTAAATAGTGAGAGCTGATTTCCCATTAGAAAATGTGGTGCTGCCCTCTTCTTTTCTTATTTTTTTTTCCTTGCAGAAGTTGACTATTTCAGATATTCTTCAGATAGCTTTCAGGATAGGGCTGAACTGTTCCAAACCAGAAAACATTTAAGATTTTATACAACATAAAATTGCTTTATAGAGACAGAAAGTAAATTATGGTTATCTAAGGCTGGGGTTGTTATGGGGTGTTACAGGGTAAGAGCTAAGGGGTGTGAGGTTTGTTTCTTTTGGGGGTAATGTAAATGTTCTAAAATTTATTTTGGTGATGAATTCATAATCTGTGAATATAAATTTCAATAAAACTTTGTTTAAAAGTTGCATTCTATCAAGTTTTAGTGGATGAGAATAGGCCAAATTGAGATCAAAACACTACATTCTAAACAATCAAACTTGTGGCCTACATTTTAAATTAACATTATAGCAGTGTGGTCAGGAACCTTATATGTAGAAATTCTCTTCACTTTTATGAGGAAGATGAAAAGCTAATCTGTTCCTCAAAAAATATTATTTTGACCCAACCTGTGAATGAACGGAATTAATTAATTTTGGCAGAGCTGAAAAAACAACTGCCAAAGAGTGTTATGTAGACTATTGTTGGAAGATCTCCTTGTCCTTGTGGACGATAAAATTTAGATGGAGTTTATACAGTAGAAAAGAAGGTTTTATTTTAATGCACAGACACAGTATGGCATCTGCTAGGTCAAAATTAGTTGATAGATGAGAGAGGATTACTTGGTTCCTCCTCCCAAACATTCATCTCTATTCCTCTTAACCTACAATTATGTATGTTTCTTTAGAGCCTCTGGTTAGCAGGCTCACTTCTCTAACTCCTCCCCACAGATATAGCTGTCATTTTTATGAGGCATCTAAGCATAGTGGAAAGATCACTGGCTTTAGAAGAAGAACTGTGATAGACTTCTGACTCTCTCAGTTACTGTATTACCATGGCGAAAATTTTTTAACTTCTCTAAGCATCACTTGTTTCATTCCTAAACCAGGGATGTAGTACTCCTACAGTAGGCATGAAGTTTATGTGGTGCTCAGTAATAAATGTTAACTGTTATTATACATGCCACTCTTTGAATATTAATTTGGAACATTTAAAATTTCAGGGTTTTTTATTGTTTTATTGCTTAAAGTATTACAAAGGGTATTACATATGTGTCCTCCCCCCCCCCCGCCCTTGACAATCCCCTGGCCTCCCCTACCCCCAGTGTCTTATGTCCATTGGTTATGCTTATATGCATGCATACAAGTCCTTCGGTTGATCTCTTATCCCCCTCCCTCCTGCCCCCACAACCCTCCCTGGCCTTCCCGCTGCAGTTTGACAATCAGTTTGAGTCAGCTCTGCCTCTGTATCTATTATTGTTCATAAGTTTATAATGGTCTTTATTATCCATGAATGGGTGAGATCATGTGGTATTTTTCCTTCATTGACTGGCTTATTTCACTTTCAGTTTTAAATAATTTTATAGAGGTGGCATATAGCCTCCTAGGTTATGTGCTTGTAAGTCAAGCTGCTACTATCACATTTTATCTCCTTTCAGCCCAATTAGATATAAATTAGGTCACCTAATAAAATATTATAGTCTTTTCTGGAAATGTTCAATGAACCTATGTATGTGTTAGGAAGATGTAATTACAAATGTGATAACATTTGGTCCTATGTCCTTTTTCAGTGAAGGGGGTATGTGTGATGCATTGAGTCCATTTTAAAATAGCAAAATAAGACAATGCTTGGAGTACTGAAGAATGCTTAATATTTTTTAAATCTCCAGTTTAAATAATATGATATATTTCACAGACTCTGCAAGGTGATAGAGATTCAGGTACAGCTCTTTTATTCCTTTCAACTCTTTCCCAAGCCAAATGAACTCTAATTCTAAAGTCATGGGGTACATGATGTAGACAGCACTTCAGTTATAACTGTTTCCTTCCATTCCTTAGAGTGTCTTGGTCATTTAAAGCCAAAGTTCCTCCCTTCATGTCTAACCATATGGTAGAAATTATAAGTAAGTTTGTGTGTTTTGTTTAGTTCAGCTAGTGAATGGAGAACTAGGAGCTTTAGATCTTTGAGGGTGTGGAGGGGAAAAATGAGTCCTCATTGAGGACTGTGCTTCAGGTTTATTCTTGAACAAACAAAACTGGGCCTTTACACTGGGAAGAGTAGCCTCCTCTTTGCATTATCTCTATACTTTATTATGTTTAAAAAAACAGTATCTTCTTTTCAACCTCAAGTTATGTTACAAAAGTTGCTTTACATAGCTTCCAGCTTTCATAATTTCCAGGAACAATTGTGAGAAGCAAATACTACTTGCCATGGAAAATAATAAAAAATTTGAAAATTCAGGAGACATGTTTCATATACATGTGCAGTTTTATTTTCTGCTTTTAGATGTAATGTGTTTTGAACATTTCCATGTAGATGCCATTTTTAGCATTTTCATAGCATTTTATATATATATTATAATCCCATACTAATAAAAGACAAACATGCAAATTGACTGTACTTTTGCTATGCCTTAAGCCATGCCCACCAGCCAATCAGAGTGACTATATGCAAATTAACCCAACCAAGATGGCAGCCGGCAGCCATGGAGCTGGAGCGAGCAGGAGGCTTGCTTGCTCCAGTGATGGAGGAAGCCAAGCTTCCCGCCTGTCCTGGCCAGCTCTGAGCTCCACTGAAGGCAACAAAGTTTCAATTATAGAAGGTAAATAAACCCCAGATACCTGCTTTCAGCAGGCCATGGCCACAGAGCTGGAACGAGCAGGAGCCGGCTCTGAGCTCCACTGAAAGCAACAAAGTTTCAATTATAGAAGGTAAATAAACCCCAGATACCTGCTTTCAGCCAGCTGTGGCCACGGAGCTGGAGTGAGCAGGAGTGGGTTGCCCTTGGCAATGGAGGAAGCCAAGCTTTCCGAAGACCTCCGCTAAAGGCAACAAAGTTTCAATTATAGAAGGTAAATAAATCCCAGAATTAAAAAAAAGAAAAAAAGGAGAGGCTGGGAGCTTACGTCATCAGGGTGTTTGGCCAGCCTGAAAACAGCCCTCAGCCCCTCACCCAGACTGGCCAGGCACCCCAGTGGGGACCCCCCCCCACCCTAAAGGAGGTGTGGCCAGCCTGAAAACAGCCATCAGCCCCTCACCCAGGCTGACCAAACCTCCATGGGGTGAGAGTCCCCACTGGGGTGGACATCCTCTGAGGGGTCCCACACTGCAAGAGGGCATAGGCCGGGCTGAGGGACCCCCCGAGTGCACAAATTTTTGTGCACTGGACCTCTAGTCTATATAATAAAGAGCCAGGGTCCTAACTACTGAAGGCTTGACCAGACCAGAAGTCAGTGCTGGGTTCCCATGGCACTGACTGCCTAAGGGGCTGCAGATCAGGCCTGGAAAGAGGCCTGCAGAGAGAGAGGCAGGGTCTGATCTGTAGCCTCTGTGGCAGCCGTTGATCAGAACTTGCATCTCTTTCTCTCCAAGCCTGGCTAACAGCTGTGCCTCCATTTCTCTCCAGGTCTCCACTGGGGCTGCTGATCAGCCCCGCCTTTCTGATAAGGCCCCATTGATAGGCCCAGAGACGCTGATCGGCATAGAAACTGACCAATTAGAACCAAATCTGGGTGAATGTAAGGAGCCAATGGCCGCCTAGGGGGTGGAGCTTTTGATGCTGACTGGCATAGAAACTGACCAATCAAAACCAAATCTGGGTGAATGTAAGGAACTAATGGCTGCCTAGGAGGCAGAGCTTTAGATGCTGATTGGCATAGAATCTGATCAATCAGAACCAAGGTGGCTGGCAGGGGAGGGCAGTTGGGGGCTATCAAGAAGGCAGGCAGAGGCAGTTAGGGGCAATCAGGCAGGCAGATAGAGAGGTTGGGACAATCAGGCAGGCAGGCCAGCAGTCCCAGATTGTGAGAGGGGTGTCTGACCACCAGTTTAGGCCCAATCCCTGTGAGGTCCCTGATTGGAGTGGGTGCAGGCTGGGCTGAGGGAACCCCCCACTCCATGCACGAATTTCATGCACTAGACCTCTAGTTTACATATAACTGTTCTCCATTGGTCTGGGCTTTGCACTTAATATGCCATCATAGGCAACTTTGCTAAGTCCCTCTGCACAGACCCAATAAAATAATGATAAGTGGGAAGAATTTGGTATGGGACTCTCAGGACTACTTTTTACTATCGAATACCCTTTAATCTATTATGAATCCTTCGTGTGGCCATTTTGTTTTCATCACAATGATTCCTGGATTTCTATTATGGGAGGATAATATGGCTATAAAGAAAAAGTTGATTGCTGACAAAAGCAGAATCATTACTTGTGCACTTTCATCATCCAACATGAAACCAAGTAACATGAAGCAAAATACATTGGGCAGTTTTTACCAGAAGTCAGCACATCTGTCAGGGCAGAGCTAGTAGTTTAAATGGATCTGTGTAGAGGGACTTACCAAAGCACTTTATGACTATATATTAGGTTTCAAGCCCAAATGAGAAGTTGTCACCTTTGTGACTTTTTGATGTGGATTTAATATCAAAGATCATGGGAGTGAAAACAGAGGAAAACTGTAGCATCATGAAATTCTGTGATTCCTTATCTTAAAATTGACATCTTGGTAAGATGAATTTATTCTCAGAATATCTTTATGAAATTGCAATAATTAATGTATCACTTTATCAAAATGCAAATACAGTGGACAAGAATCACAAGAATCAGCTGGGCCTTGCTTGTGAAAATTGTACCTAATATTCATTTTTGTGGTTGAAGTACAGAAGAGAGTTGAAAAATGCACCAATCACCACACAGATGCTTAGCATATTTGGGTCCCAATAATTGACCAGTTCCATCCAAATACACTCTGTGGATAATGCCTGATAAACTTGTTATTGCCCATGATTAACCCATGCTAAAGCTCTCATTAGAGGCTTTTATGGTCCAGGTAATGAGGATTTAATTCAAAATAACCAAGATGTTTAGCCCCTAATAGATAAAAGGCTCCTCTCAGAGGTCACACAGCAGAGAATGTGTCTGTCAAGCATCTTGCTGTTACTACCTGGTAGTAAGTAGCATGGGAAGAAAGATGTGGTGGGGCCCGATATGATAAGACAGGGCACAGTGAAGAAGATTGTGATTTGCGCCATAGAAAAATAAATATGAACTGTTATGACCATGTATATAGTTTCATAAAAGGAATCAAGAAAAAGGAGTTGGGAACAGAAAGAAGAATGTCAGCCAAGATTGAGGCACTGTGAAAAGTTGTGCAGGCAATAGAACAATAAGAGAAAACTCAGTAACTGGCTTAAGGAGTCCGTAATCTAGTGGGAGAAACAGACTTGGGAGTGACATGTACATGTATGAGAACACATATACACAATGACTGAAGCCGGAGTGTGGTAAGCAGAAACTCCTATCTGTTCAAGTTCCTCCTGTGGCCACTTTACCTATTCTCAAAACAACCCTGAGGTTTGGTTATGATGATCTCTATTTTACATAGGTTGAAACTGTTTCAGGAAGATTAAAAATGTAGCTCAAGATTATTTAGTAAGTAGCAAATGGAATAATTTAAACCCATGATCAATAGCATTTTAATAGCTATTATATAGAGTGTCTGCTACATGCTTTGTACTGATATTCGTTATATGTTATGTTAGCTTTTATGACAATTCTGAAAATTATGTACTATAGCCACCATTATAGATCAGGAAGCTGAATCTAAGAGATGTTTAATAACTTTCTAAAGTCTCAGCTATCATTGGAACAATTGAGATTCAAACCTGGGTCTATCTGCTTCTAAGGCCTATGATATTTTTCTTTTACAATATAACAACTTCTCATTAGAGAAACAGAAGAGATTAACTATTAATATATGTTGGGGGGCTTCTTTGGGAAAGGGTAACATTAAGATAGGCTTTTAAAATGGTTATAACTTCAAGAAATGGAATTGAAGTAGAAGGATATTTAAGCTGGGAGGACATATAGGAATAGCACTATAGTACAAGCTGTGTTTTGAAGAATGGGGTTAAATGGTTTGGCATGGCTAAATTGTAGGGGCTCTTAGACAGAAAGAAGGTAGAAAAAGTAGTTGGACACTGGAATAACCACAGTATTGTAAAGAGGAATCGAGGGGTTTTTTTCTTTAATATGTTTTTATTTATTTCAGAGAGGAAGGGACAGGGGAGAGAGGGATAGAAACATCAATGATGAGAGAGAATCATTGATCAGTTGCCTCCTGCACACCCCACACTGGGGATCGAGCCCACAACCCAGGCATGTGCCCTTGACCAAAATCGAACCTGGGATCCTTAAGTCTGCAGGCCAATGCTCTATCCACTGAGCCAAACCAGCTAAGGCTTTTTGTCTGTTTTTAATAAGGAGATGTTGAAGCTTTTTGAACTTATAATAGTCATTATCAGATCTGTGCTTTTTCTTATTTGTCTGTTTCTCACCACTAGATTGAGAACTCCAAGAGAGCAAAGATTCTTTTTTCTGTTTAGTTCACTACTGTAACCCTAGCGACTACAGTAGTGCATAGAACATAATTAGGGCTGCTGTCTATAGCTTTGAGGTTTATAACCTGCATTATTTCAGTGGGTGACATTCACATAGTCTACAATAGCAATAATTTACCCTGGAGGTTTGCAGTTTTATAAACACTGGACATAATAAGCACTCAGATATTTTGAATGAATGAATGATTAATTAATTTGCTTTAGGACAATGAGTCTGGATGGGTTTATAGGGTGTATTTTAGGAAGAAGAGAATCAAAGGACATAGAATAATTAGGACAATTTTTAAGTAGTCTGGACATGAGATAATGATCTGAACTACCTAATTGGAAATAGAAAGAACAGGATATAGGCAATACATGCATCCATAGTGGAACTAATATTCTTTTTTCTTTTTTTTTTTTGATGATTGAATACAGAGTGGGAGGGTTATAGGCAGGGGAAGGTTAAAGATAACTCAAGTAATTTCTGCCTGAGTGCTTGGGGAGTTAATAATGACACTTAGCAAAGTAAAATAAGGAAGAGGGAAACAAGATTGGTGGATGAGGTAGATGGGTAGATGATGAATTCAGGTATGTGCATGTTGAGTTGAGAAATGTGTACAGACTGATCTATTTACTGGCATTTGAATAAACTGGCTTGAGACTCAGCAGAGATATCAGGGATAAAAAAGATAGATCTTGAAGCTGCGGGAGGAGCTAAGATGTAGAATGAGAAAAGGAGGCAGCAAAAGGTTGCACCTCAACATGCCTATTTGACTGGAAGTAAAAATGAAAATAAAAGGACACTAAGGAGATGTAGTGGGAATGCAGAAGAATAGGAGCATTGTCTTACAAACAGGAAAGATGGAGGTAGCCATCTATGCTGACAGCTGTCAAGAAGTCAAACAAAAGGAGATCCAAAATAAGTCACCGGATTTATTAATTAGAAGGTCATCTCTAAGGAAAATAAATCCAATAAGATAGTGTGGTTAGAAGCTGGATTACAAGTTATTAAAGAGTGAATGTGATGTGAGAAAATAGAGACAGCCAATGCAGATTACAAATGAGCAGTTGAAGGAAACAGACAGATAAGACTGTAACTTGAAAAAGAAGTAGGGATGAGGAACAGTTTTATGGGATAGAAGAATATTTTTGGACTAAGATCTGCTATGTATTGGGCAAATTTTCAAAGTACTGTGCATCACATACATTATTGCAATTGTTTCTCATGGAAGCCCTATGAGGTAGGTATTATGTCCAGATCTTACAGACAATACAACAGTTTCAGACAAATAAGCTGTTTGCCCATGACCACACTGCTAGGGAGAAGCCAAACCATAATATGATCATAATCTGTCTCACACACCAGGATGAACTGATGGATAAAACTTATCTCCAAGTATGAGAGACACATGTTCTAAAGAGAAGCAGAATCGCAGGATAGAAGAAGATTTGCATGACTGTTGACAAAGGGAAAGGAATCTATGGAGATAATCAAGGTAGAGATGAGTGATGAGATGAAGTGCCAAAAAGACAAGAAGAGATGGGAACAAGAAATTAGCAAAAAGGCTGTTCTTGGAATGTGGAAAGAAAAATTCTTTCAAGATAGGAGGAAAGAGGAAAGGATAGGTAGAGATAGAAAATATAAAATGGAATCAAGGCAATTTTCAGGAGTTCATTGTGGATGGCCTCAATCTTCCCTGTAAAATAGGGGGCAACTCCATCTGCTAAGCTATAGATGTTTTCCTAGATTAAAAGACTTACAGTATTTAACATGTAAATGCCCTTATTGTTATTTGCATTTTGACAATGTGTGGTAAAATTTATATTTTTTCACAACCTTACTAAATTCTGCTTAAATGTGTTTTTTAAAGTTTTTTTTAAAAGCTTAGTTTGGCAACTTTAAGCCCTTTATCAGAAAATAGTCATATTAGAAAGTGGTTTTATACTTAATCTTATGTATGATGGTTGCTATGGAAACAATCAAACGCAAACTTTATTTTATAAAACCCCCAGCTAAGCTATTGATCAGGTGGGAGGGAGGGAGCATCAAATCATTTTACTCAAGGAGAAGAAAAAAGAAACATTAGAGAGGTTGTTAGGTGGAGAGAAATCTATGGCTAGGAAAAAATACAATCATGATTTTTATATATACAAATGTTGGGCAGAGATAGTTGGGGCTTTATCTTTCTGATTTAAACAAGCAAATGTGTTGGATTCATGAGTTCTCAGAGGGTCAAGCAGGGAAGATGACATGAGGCCTTAGGAGACAGAGAGCAGTAATAGATAAAACTAAGCTCACAGAAGTGAAGGAAAGACTAGGACTGGGTCATTAAGTCCAAGTGAAATTAGAGCAGAACACTGCCTGTGTTTCAAAATCAAACAGAGCAACTACATAGAAAAGAAACAGAAAAAAGTGGCAGAGCTGAAAAGAAATCTTATTTAACTGGAACATAGTTAATGCAAATCTCACATATCCTTAAGCCTTTTATACTCTCATGATAAGGAGATATCAAGTAGAAATAAGGTTATTAATATTGGGTTTTACACCAGACTGTAGTTAGGGTATATCAGAAGCAGCTAAATTTCTATACTTTTCTATTTCTAGTTCTTGGTGATGGTGAGGTATTTGTGGAACAGGTTGGCCATAGTTAGGGAATTGAATTTCCATCTTTCCATGTCCTTGTAATATAATTTCTCCAAGATTGTAAAGAAATTAATGTAAACTCAATGTCTTACTATAGACCAAGAAGGAAAAATTGTCAGAGAGAGGACTTATCAGTTATATCAGCATAGAAACACAACAGTCAATAGTCACAGTGGCAAATGTCCAAGGACATCACATCAACTTATCCCCATACATAACTCCCCTTGTATTAAGTCCATGCTAACCATGCCAACTTGTTTCACTAGTGTTCTATCATTCAATTATTTGCACATTGTACAGGTCATATACAAAATGTATTAAGAATAAAATAAAAATTGACTGAGACCTAGAAAAAAAAACATTACTAATATCTTGGTTAATTTCCTTCTAATTTTATGTTTTTTGGAGCTATATAACTTTAAATGGAGATATATTTGCCCAAATATACAGAAATATAAGTTTAAGGTATACATAAATGTCCTGAAATTAGAATAATACTATATAGATCTATATTGTGGTATTTTTTATTTAATATTCTATGAAGAGCTTTCCCCAAAAGCCTTAAATACCTTTTTGAGAACATGATTTGAAAGGTTCCTTAGGAGCATATAGCATGGAAACATAATTTACTTAAGTAATTTCTTATTGGAAAACTGACTTTCAGGTTTCATTTTTGGATATTCTTTTTTTTAAAATTAAATTTATTGGGGGTGACATTGGTTGATAAGTTTCAAGTGTACATTTCTATGACATATGGTCTGTATATTGTATTGTGCTCCCACAATCCAAAGTCAAATCATCTTCCTTCACCATATATTTGTCCCCCTTTACCCTTCACTAGAAGATGTGTAGCATATATACTATGGAATACTACTCAGCCATAAGAAAAGTTGAAATACAGCCATTTGTGACAGAATGGATGGACCTTGAGAATATTATGCTAAGTGAAATAAGTTAGTCAGAAAAAGCCAAGAACCATATGATTTCACTCTTATGTAGGATAAAACTGAAACTCATAGACACTATTAGATTTTTACATTTAGAAATCTTTGATTAATACCTTTGTTCTTAAATCTTAGTGTGTATTTATGGGAATATAATTTTAGAATATTGTTTATATACCTTGTCAAGGCTTTTGATAGCTATTGTCAGACTGCCTTAAAGGATACATTTTATGAAGTATAGGATTTAGATTTGATTATGAAAACTTTAAGACTTTTGATTAATAGGGACAGATTTCCTCCCGGAAATATTTTAAAACTTTCTACTCCAAACCAGTATGTGAAATCTATTTTATCCCCCACGTACATCAGCAATGAATACCAACATGCTTTTACATGTTTGCAAGTATTAAGAGTAAAAAAGTTGGTGTCAATTTAATTCATATTTTAGATAAGCTTGGGCATTTTTACATGTTTATATTGTATTTATCTTGTGAGTGTTTTAGTAATGACTTTGTCCAAATTTCTTTTGAGGTGTTCATTTTTGACTTAATGTTTACCAGAAAGCCTATTATATATAAGCAGAACCAATGGATGCAGACAACAGAGGGTGAGGGTGAGGGCAGGATTGGGGGGTTGGGGAGGTGAGGGGGCAATGGGGGGATAACCACACATTTGTAATACCTTAACCAATAAAAAAAAGAAAATACAAACAAAAAAAAATATTAACCCTTTATATGTAATGTATGTAAAAATATTTTTTTTCTGGCTCCCATTTGCCTTTCAATTTAGGTCTTAAATATATACAATTATTGATTTTTAAAGAAAGAGGAAGGGAGAGAGAGAAGGGAGAGATGGAAATATCAATGAGAGAGAAACATCAACATCAATTGGCTGCCTCCTGCAAGTCCCCCCACTGGGATTCAAGCCCGAAAACCAGGCATGTGCCCTGACCAGGAGTCCAACCAGCAAACTCATGGTACATGGGTTGAGCTCAGCCACTGAGCAACACCTGCCAGGCAATTTATGGGGTTTAATGCATAAAAGTTTATAATTTTTATCAAGTATATGAATCATTCCCTTTATGTTTTATATTTTAAAAAATATTTTCTTATTTATACTGACTGATACTTTTATCTATTTTTCTACTTTTTTGGTTGTTGTTGTTAATCCTTACCCAAGGATAATTTTTCCATTGATTTTTAGAGTGTAAGGGAGGTGGAGAGACAGAGAGAGAAACATTGATGTGAGAGAGACACATCTATTGATTGTCTCCCACACAAGTCCTGACCAGGGCTTGGATCAAGCCTGCAACCGAGGCACATGCCTTTGACTGGAATTGAACCCAGGAACCTTGAGTCCTCAGGACAATGCTCTATCCACTGAGCCAAACCAGCTAGGATTCCTACTTTTTAGGATTTTATTTATGATATTAATATTTTCTGTATCTGATATGCATATGGACACATAAATTTGCAAGAACTTTTTTCCTTTTTATACTAAATTTATTGGGGTGACATTGGTTAATATAATCATGTTTCAGGTGTGTGTTGCTATGTTACACAATCTGTATATTGCACTGTGTGCTCACCACCCTAAGTCAAATATTCTCCTGTCACCATATTTTAGGGCCCCTTCACCCCCTCCCCCTTCCTTCTTGCAATCACTAAACTGGTGTTTGTGTTTTTGAGTTTCAGTTTTATATCCCACATATGAGTGAAACCTTACTGATCTATTTCACTTATCATAATATTCTCAAGGTCCATCCATGTTGTTGCAAATGGCAGTATTTCATCCTTTCTTATGGCTGAATAGTATTCTATTGTGTTTATGTACAACATCTTCTTTATCCAGTCCTCTATTACAGGACACTGGTTGTTTCCATGTCTTGCCCACTGTGAATAATGCTGCTATGAACATAGGGGGTGCATATATCTTTGAAAATACACAATTTCTAGTTTTTTGGGTATATTCCCAGGAGAGGGATTGCTGGGTCATATGGTAGCTCTGTTCTTTATTTTTTGAGGACTAGCCAGACTACTTTCCATAGTGGTTGAATCAGTCTACATTCCACCAGCAGTGAATGAAGGTTTCCTTTTTCCACATCCTCTCCAATAGTAGATATTGCTTGTCTTGTTGATAATAGCCACTGTAACAGGTGTGAGGTGGTGTCTCATTGTAGTTTTGATTTGCATTTCCCTAATTGCTAGTGAGTTGAACATATTTTATGTATTTATTGGCTGTTCATATGTATTCTTGGGAGAGTTGCATTTTCAGGTCCTCTGCCTACATTTTGATTGGGTGTTTGTTTGGTGTGGAGTTTTGTGAGTTCTTTATATATTTTGGAAATTAAACCTTTGTCAGAGCTGCTGTTTGCAAATATCTCCCATCTGGTTGGCTACCTCTGTTGTCAGTTTCTTTTGCTGAGCAGAAGCATTTTAGTTTGATATAGTCCCATTCATTTTTTTGCCTTTATTACCCTTGCCTTTGGGGTCAAGTTCATAAAATTTTCTCTACAACCAAGGTCCTTAAGTTTGGTATCTATATTTTCTTCTATATAACTTATTATTTTGGGTCTTATATTTAGGTCTTTGATCTATTTTTAATTAATTTTTGTCACATGGAGACAAACTGCAATCCAGTTTTATTCCGTTGCATGTGGATTTCCAGTTTTCCTAGCACCATTTATTGAAGAGACTACATTTACTCCATTGTGTGTTTCTGGTTCCTTTGTCAAAAATTATCTGTCCATATACACGTGATTCTCTATTCTGGGCTCTCTATTCTGTTCCACTGATCTGTGTGCTGATTTCTCTGCCAATATCATACTGTAGTTCTGTAGTATAATTTGAAGTCAGGTAGCATGATACTTCGAGCTTCGTACTTTTTTTTATCAGGATTGCTTTGGCTATTTGGGGTCTTTTGTGGTTCCATACAAATCTGCTGATTTCTCATTCTATTTCTTTAAAAAAATGACATTGGGATTTTGATGGGGATTGCATTAAATCTGTATGTTGCTTTAGGTAATATGGCTATTTTAACTATGTTGATTCTTCCAATCCATGAATATGGTATACTAATATTTTTCCATTTTGTTATGTCTTTTACAATCTCTTTTGTAATGCTTTGTAATTTTTTTAGTATATAGATCTTTCACATTCTTTAAGTTTATTCTTTTGATTGCAACTGCAAAAGAAATTGTCCATCAGGATATTGGGTTAGCTCTTTGTCAAGTGATAGCACTTAAATCAGAAACTATAATTTCCACTTTAAAATAATAGGTTTTGTAATTAGTGGAAATCTCTCCAAAGTGTGGGCTTTTGATTTAGGGTTTTGGAGTGAGTACTAACTTTTGCTGAATCTTTAAGGAGAGATGAATTAGGGTCAGAGTATCACATTCTACCTCAAACAAGAAGCCTTATCAAGCAACATCTCTATTTTACTAATAATAACAATTAATAGGACTATTTGAGGACTTACTACTATGTGCAAGGAATTATTTCAGAGCTTCACATGCATTCTTTTCTGTATTCCTCAAAGCAACTCTGTAAGAGGGAGTTACCACTTTTGTATACACTTTAAATATGAGGAAACAGGTTTATTTATGCTATATGACATTCCTAAAGGCACACATCTACTAACTCAGAATTTGGTAGTAATGGCTTTGACAATGCAAAAATTCTGGCCTTTTTGACACTTTTATTTTTGAAATAATGTAGGGAGGAAAACTTTCCCTTTGCCCTTCTGAGCTTTTGGCATTAATAAGGCAAATTAAAGGCAAAAGAAGAAAGATGTATGTATGGGGTAGGGAAGTTACAGGGAGAGTACCAGAAAAAGCATTGTAAACAAGGGCAAGATTTGTTACTTAAATTTAGTTAGTGCCTTTACCAATTTTTCTTCTCATGATTTAGTCATCCTTTTCTTTCTTAGTGAGAGAAAGAGAGAGAGAGAGAGAGACCCTTACAACAAAGATTTCTGTCAAAAATATAAATTTCCCTTTTAAAGGGTAACTTTTACTCTGTCTTCAGAACTTTTCCTGTCTACTGTTTCTCAAAATAATCAGCTTAAAATAATCCTGATGCCAACCACATATTTTAAGGGTGGCACATTCTACCTTTCAATAACAATTAATATTTTGATGTTCTGATTATATAACTCTATATTTATGCTATTACTCAATATACCAACCTTGAGAGTTGTTCTTGTACTTTCAATGTAATAATATCATATTTTTAAGCCTGGCACTGTGAGACTAAACCGTGGATCATGATTAATTTAGAAAGGATGATGCATCTTGACCTGTCTGGGAAACTAGATGGCATTCCCTGACACAATCCCAGTCTTTACATTGATTAGGCATCTTTTTAGGGGAACTTCTACAAACAGTGATCATTAGTGTTTATGATCATTACATGGGTACCCTATAATAATACCCTTACTCAGAAGATAAATATTGTTATATTTACTAGTATTGTATTATCCTTTGCAAAAAAGTACAATGCATATTCTAAAATTAGTGCTGTAATAATAACTGAAGCGAAACAGGTTTTCTGATTAACCTTCAGTAGAAGACTCATTGATAAGGACAACCTTATTTGATTTAAAAGAGTTTTTCTTGAAATACCTCTTGAACATAGTATATAGGGATATTTGTGCCACACAACTGGGAATCCTAAAAGCCTCTGTTCTTTACTGATTGTCCTAAAACTTTCTGTTGTTAGTCATCATCTATGCAAGTCAGTGCAGGTGGCATCTCCAAGCTCATATCTGATATTCCAACAGAGCTCAGAAAGAGATTTTTGCCCAAACTTGCATTTTATTTTTCTCACAGCTACTCAAGACAATAGAGTATTTCTGATAAATTCTCAATCACACACATTCATTGCTTTGAAGTTGAAACTTTAATTTTGATGTAAATTTCAGACAAGTTGAATTAGCACATTTATTTCCTCCCTATTAAGCTTTGCCCTTCACTTGTTCATTCTGCCCAGACAAGCAGAAGAGACTCACTATTTACAAAAGAAAATAACCTGGCAGGGCCAACTCACTTGCTATACTGGGTCCCTGAGGTGTCAGTGATACATTGTGCTAATCTTCTTCGGGTTCATTGCCCTTTATCTGAGGCTCTTGGAGAGGCAATGCTTATCTCACTGAAATGTCTCCAAAGCACTCTTGCAGTGTTTTTAAGAACATAGAATTTGGTATCAGAGAGATGTGTGTTCTAATTTCTTCTATATCATAATTGTACCTTGCAGAAGTCTTTTACCTCTTAAATCTTAGTTTCCTTACCTGTCAGATAGAAATAATGATAGGTCCCATGGCATGTGATATTAAGTGATTATCATAGCACTTGGCAAGAAGTTCATAGTCAAAATTGTTAGATAATAATACTGTAACATTTTTCCCTTCCAATGCAACTTAGGATAAAGCATACACTAATAAGTAACAGTTGCTCAAGCAGTGTCAGTAATTATCAATAAAAGAGCAATGAGACCAAGAGAGAGGCAATTTGAAAAAGACCCTAGAAATTCTGAAATGTCTCCCTCAAAGGAAATGTGCTACCACAGAAGAAAAAGTTAGTGCTCCAATAGTCAAATTTCAGACATTGTGGCACTAAGACTGTTTAAACATTTTGGGGCAACTGAAGAATTGCAAGGTACCCCAGAGATTACAGATATGTTATTGCTTCTCAAAACTTGTATGCATGCATATTAGCATAACCAATGGACACAGACACTGGGCCAGTGGGGGCTTGCCCGGGGTAGGAATGGCTGAGGGGGGGGGGGTGCCAATTGGGGAAAAAGGAGACATATGTAAAACTTTAGACAATAAAAATAAATAAATAAAATTTAAAAAATGTGGTCTATGAATCACTTTCATCAGACTTGTCTAGGGAGCTTGTAAAAAATTCAAATTCGTGCCAAAACCGGTTTGGCTCAGTGGATAGAGTGTCGGCCTGCGGACTGAAAGGTCCCAGGTTCGATTCCGGTCAAGGGCATGTACCTGGGTTGCGGGCACATCCCCAGTGGGAGATGTGCAGGAGGCAGCTGATCGATGTCTCTCTCTCATCGATGTTTCTAACTCTCTATCTCTTTCCCTTCCTCTCTGTAAAAAATCAATAAAATATATTTTAAAAAAATTCAAATTTGTAAGACGCTTGTCTTCCAAACCTACTGCTGTTAACAATTTCTGCAGGTTAAGACCCAGGTTTATATAGTCTCAAAAAGTATTTCAGGTAGATTCTTTTGCACTAAGGTCTAAGAACCACTGAAGAGTTCAGCTGTGTACTATACGTATAAGAAAGACCAGTATAGAACCTTGTGGTGGGAGAAGCAAGTGATTGTCTCCAATTCTAATTAGTATAGCAATAATAGTGTCATATTTTGCAGAGCTCTAAACTATAATAAAGACTGGGTGAAGAGGTGAGATCCCAGGGGAAGTCACAGTAGACTATTCTGTTCACTTGTATCTGAGGGAGTTCCAACCTCATAGGGGTAATTCTTTCTCAGTTGAAAGATCAATCAGACCCTTCATCCCAGTGGACTGTACCTGGCTTGTATTCCTCCAAAAAATACTCAGAGAATGTTCAGTCAACTCTACTTTCTGCCTACCATCTCTCCTGTTGTTTGGTTTATTTAGCTACTTAGTGCCTCTTCCTGAAAGTATTTTGACCTTCCCTTGTTGAGCCATGATTTAGACCAAGTACAGGATGGGGCAAAAGTAGGTATACAGTTGTTTTGTATGGAAAATAGTACAATAATCCTACATAATAAAAGGCTAATGTGCAAATTGTCCCCTCCACCAGGAGTTCAACCAGGAGTTCGACCAGGGGGTGGGGCTAGCCAGCCAACCATCCACAGCCCCTTCAACTGTCCGGCCCTGCCCCCAATCGGCACCCCTGTCCTGATTGGAGGCAGGGCTGGTCCACCACTTCCCGTGTCTCCTACCCCTGGCCAGACCCCACCCATGCACGAATTCATGCACTGTGCCTCTAGTTAATAAATGCTAATAGAATAATAAACTCTATTTCACATACTCGCAATAAACCTACTTTTGCCTCATTCTGTACAGACCCAGCACTATCTTGTAGGATCTCCTGAGGCTTTACTTCTCTTTCTTCCTCTTTTTTCATCATTGTCACAATAGACAACAATCCTGGCTGCTGCCTCTCTTGATCTCTTTGCAAGGGATGAGATTTTATTTTTTCTACATGTTTGCAATCATAAAACAATCAAGTAGAGTCCTACAACTTTCCCATGGCATATACCTGATTTCTCTCAAGTTTCTCCTCATTTATCTCAGAAAGGTTAGAAATAACAACCCCCTGGAGTTGCTGCTTTCAATTCTTCACACCGGGTTTTGAAGGGTGTCTTCTTAGGAAGGTGTTTAGGTAAAGAAAATTAGCCTAGTCATTGACATGGCATTACTAGATAGTATCCCTTACATTTTTATTCATGTGTGCAACCCGCTTAGGGCAATAATTCAAAAACGGTAAGTTACCACTACCCATGATTGCTGCTATGCCTATAACTACTTCAATTATAATACCACCACCATTGCTATAACTGTTTAACATTGTGCCAAGTGCTGTTCTTTACTTATAGTACAGCATTTAATCCTAACAACAACAATGTGAGTTATGTTTTATAATTATTACCATTATTTTAAATGAGAAAACAAATATAGAGGAGCTGTCAAAACTCATACATCTGATAAGTAATTAATCTGGGTTTCAAATCCAAGCAGTGTACCTAGATTTCTACTTTTAATTAATGCAGTCTTTTAGGGAGGAGGAAATCATTTTTCACCTCTACTTAGTCCTGGCCCATGCATATAGTCTTTCAGAAAATATTCATAGTGCCTGATAGCTTTTTAAGATTTATTTTTAATTTTTTTTCAACCTTTAATTTCTTTATTGATTAAGGTATTACATATGTGACCTCATTCCCCCCATAAACCCCCACACACTCATGCCCTCACCCCCCTGTTGTCTGTGTCCATTGGTTGGGTTTATATGCATGCATACAAGTCCTTTGGTTGATCTCTCCCCCTTTCCCCCACCCTTCCCTACTTTCCCTCTGAGCTTTTGGTTATAGCTTCTGTCAAGTGGTGAGCAGTTTTATATTATTGATTTTATTGTTGGCCCATAAAATTTTTAGAATACTTTTCCTTGATAAGAAATATGGCACAAGGGTTTTTCAGTAACATTTTTATATTTGAAAACTGAGGCTTGGAGAGCCATGACCAAAGTCAGACTATAAGCCAAACCTTTAGTATTCCATTGTGAAACTAGAGGTTAGTGTAGAATGGATGAGACAGCAAGGTCTTACTGTAGGAATTATAAGTTTCCAGTCATAGAATTATTTTCTATTTAGTAATCCAGCAGACACAAATGCATCACAATACATATTTATGTTGCAATAGCAATTAACTTCCTTCATCTATCTTGAATTATTAATTCTATTTATCATGTCAAGATAGTTATTCAATATTTGAAGATGCAACTTATAAGACATTGATCTGTGTCTTAACAACACCTCACTTTGTATTAAGTACTGTTTTGCATAGCCAAATGTTGACTTATGTTGTATCCAAGCCAACTAACTAATAAGGATAAAAATTATTGGAAAGGAAAAACAAGAAAAGTTTCAGAACCCAGTTGAAAATTGAAATCCATCTCTATTTTCAAAATAAAATGAAAATAATGGAACCAGTCAGGTGTAGGTGTCTTGTGAAAACTGTATTTTGTAGTCTAGCCTCAGCAGATTTTCCCACTGCCACCTTACACACTCTGCTCTCAGTATCTGCTCATCTCATTGTAGGCTGTGACAACATGAGCAACAAAGAAGGATCAAGAAGATTCAGAAAAGGGAGTATGATGATTTCTCACATAACCAGAGAAGAGAAGGGAAGGGTGTTAATTCATCTTCACCTATGATGTTGGCCTTCAAATCATTCCAGCAGGAACTTAATTGCAAGACATGACAAATATGAGAGATTTGTAAAACTTAGTTGGGATATAACTGTAGAAAGTAAAAGGGAAATTTTTTTTCTGCTCCATAGGATTACAAGTGCCCCTGATATGGAAGAAATAGTGGCTGAATCAGAAATTAAATAGGATGTTGTCAGACAAAAGATATTACAGGTGGCCCAGGAGCTCTCAACAGAAGAGAGCCATTATCAGTTCCATAGAGCCATTACTACAGGACTACAGGAATACATGGAGGCTGTCTATTTTCAACACTTTATCAAAACACAATCACTTATCAGTATGGATGAAATTAATTAAAATTGTATTTACAATAGAAGACAATGGGAAAGAAAGTAAAACACACTCTTCTGAGGTTCAGGATAAACAGTTTGGTACTTGGAGACTGAAAATCACACCTGTTGATTACCTTCTAGGAGTGGATGATTTAACTGGAAAGTTGATGCGGATGTGTATTAATAGTGTGAGGAATGTGGACATTGACACCTCCTTTGAAGTGAGTCAATTTTTAGGTCATATTTATGATAGGTTTTCATATATTGGCAATATAGGACCTTATGAGGTTTCTAAGAGGCTATATACCTTGAAACAAAGTTTGGCCAAAGTGGAGAATGCTGGTTATGCCTTGAAAGTCAGAGGTTCAGAAATTCCAAAACACGCTGGCAGATGTGTTTTCAGTTAAAACAGAAATGATTGATTGAGAAGAGTGCGTTTCTTAGAATAACATTACTCAATTATTATTCTCCTAAGAGAGAGTGTTTGTAAGACTATCATTTAGTATTTTATTTGACTTTATTGTGGCTTTTACATAGAAAATTTTCAGTTTTATTTGTTTTAAATTATATACAAGCTGTACATAAAATTATTGAAACAAATCATTTTCTACAAATTACTCATGAAATTTGCATACAAATGTTTGTATATACGCCTATTTGAAATTTTGCTGGCTAAATTTCATCACTTATCTTTGTAATGTGAACACGCTTCAGGGTACACTTTCTTTCATACCTGTCTTAATCGAGTTAGGGTCATTTTTTGAGTGGTGGTAATAATTAGTGGAAGCCATTTATAATTTAAGTTGATTTTTATATATATAGAAAATACTTCTTAGTTATACATTTGGACTTGGATTTTTTGTTTTAAGTTTATTGTTAATATTGTTCCAAACTTCCAAAGTAACCTTACTCAATAGAACAGAATAAAAAAATTACTAAGTTATCAATATACTTTAATTTTATGTGGCATTATGGTAAAAATTCACAGTATATTCTGACTAATTTAGGCCATTTTGAATTCAGATGAAACAGCTTTCCAGAAAAATGAACAGTTACCCAAATTTTAGTTTCCACATTTAACTTTTGTCCTTCATTACTGAAAGTCTGATAGAGAATTGGAGTTAATATTGTATTATTTAGCAACTTTTTTGTTGTCTATTACATTAACATTAGACATATTTGGAGGCTTTTCTATTCTAGCATGTCTAAGAAATTACATTTAAGTAATTATAATAAAGTTTTGAAATTTTTGAAAACTAAGCTAATCAAACATTATAGTTGTCCAGTTGTGTTCATTGAGAGTATAAAAAGTTGCCAAAGAAATTTATGCTGTACAATTCAGCAATAAGACAATTGTCAACACAGTTGAGAATAGAAATGGTAGTGTCTAGTTATATTTAGAATTGGAATTTGCCTACTGAAATTAGTTATAGATTATTCCGTGTGATGTGAAACTGACTTGAACATGACATTATTGACTGACAACCAGACATTCCCATTTGGTTTTGAGAATCTAGGTATTGGATTTTATTTTTGGAAAGATCAGCTGCTGCTATGTTTGTAAGGACTGATTCTTTGAAAGTATAATTTTCTCAAAATAAATACCTAAAGGAAAATAAAACATAGGCATGCTTAATAAACTAAAAAACACTGTATATTGTAAGAAACAAAGTTGCATTTAATCAATAGAAGCAACTTCCTGATATGAATATATATGCTTCAAGTTGATATGATTTACCTTGGATTATTATTTGACTGAGTGGTACTGATAATAAGACCTAAAATATATATGAATTGAAAATTCAGAAAATCACAAATTGTCTTACAGTCTCAATATGAGAACATGATTAGGGAAACCACAGAATCATTTCTTCATGTTGGCCTTAGGATAGAAAGCAATCTAATGTTTTCATGACACTGACGCATCTTATAAAATAAAGAGCTAATATGCTAATTAGAGCGAACAGCAGAACAACTATCCAGACGACCTTCGGGATGACCGTCCAGAAGACCTTCCGGATGAAGCTGGGGCTATGAGAGCTGAGGCAGCTGCAGCTGCAAAGGCCGAGCCCCTTGTACAAATTTTGTGCATCAGGCCTCTAGTATAGAAATAAGATGTTAACTTGAAAGTGGATTGACACTTGATAGAGATGAAGAACCAAGAAGTTTTTTTTTTCATTTATGATGTGTATGACTGAAGATGTTTATCCTTCAAAGTTCAGTAGAATTGGTAAAAAGCTTATGCATCCAGCTAACTCAAGAAGAATACCAGGTACTAAATTGCAGTAGTTGACCTTACATAAAATTTTTAGAAACAATATCAAATTTTCTATTCAGTTCACTCAAATTCACTTCAAAAAGTGTTTACTTAGTACTTTACTGCCCTAGGACAAAAACAGTATGAATAACCAATAGTGCTTGCCCTTATGCAGTTTATGATCTAGTGGGAAAACAAACAAACAAAATTATCCTATAGTGTGATGATTGCCAAGAGAGGTACAACTGTAATGGAGGTAATCTAATTCTGAATTTGAAGTATGAGTAAGATTTAGTCAAGTGAAAGAAGGAAGGGATTCCTAAAAGAAGGAATGGTATGTTATATGGGTGAAAGAGAAAAAAAAAAAAAGAAAAAGAAAGAAAAAGGAAATTCAGTGTGGTTAGAACATAGGTTAAGAGGCAGAGAGAGAAAGCTGGATAAGAATGCAGGGGCCAAACCATGATGGCTAGGGAACCATATAAGAGTTTGGACTTTAACTTAAAGGAACAGTCTGCAAACTTTTTGGTCTCAGGACCCAGTTATATTCTTAAAAATTATGGAGGGCTCCAAAGAGCTTCAGTTTATGTGTCATATCTGTTAATACTTAAAATATTATAAATTAAAATGGGCAAATATTAAAAATATTTAATCATCTTATATAATAAAAGCCTAATATGCTGTCTGGTCATCCAGTCATCCATTCAACCAATCAAAGTGTAATATGCTAATGATATGCTAAGGTCGCTCAACCACTTGCTATAATGTTCACTGACTACCAGGGAGCAGACAGTCTACCAGTCGACCAGTTGCTATGACGTGCACTCACCACCAGGGGGCAGATGCTCCAACTGGTAGGTTAGCTTGCTGCTGTGGTCAGGCCAATCGGGACTGAAAGAAACGGGCCAAACATGCACTGGAGCCCTCCTGTGGTCCCTCCCTGTCTGGCCAACCTGCTATATCTCTTCCTGGCCCCAATTGTGCACCGGTGGGGTCCCTCAACCTGCCCTGCACCCTCTCACAATCCTGGACCCCTCAGGGGGTGTCAGAGAGCTGGATTCAGCCCAATCCTACAGGCCAGTCTGAGGGACCCCACTGGTGCATGAATTCGTGCACCAAGCCTCTAGTTTAAAATAATTAAAAATCCATTACATGTTAAGGAAAAAGAGTGTTTTGCAAAGCTCTTCAATGTCTGGCTTATATAGCAAATGAGCCGATTCTCACATCTGACTTCCACCAATTTATTGAAATGTCAAATGTCACATAAACTCTGGAAAACTCTGTTGTATGCTCATGAAAAAATGAAAGTAAAAATAGTAAATAATATCTCAATAATATCATGAATATTGTTTTGACATTGAAATTTATCTCACAGACCTCTAAGGATTTCACAGATCACAATTTTAGAATCACCATCTTAAGACAATGAAAAGACCTTGAAGGATTCAAAGAAGAGAGCTATACATGGTCATAGTTTAGTTTTTGGATACTTATTCTGCAGAGAAGAGAATGTGTTCTAGAGAAATAAAAATATAATAATCTAGGCTAGTATGGATTTCAAAAATTTATATCTAATCATGTCTAGTCTTTTTGAGATGCCCATAAAGGGTTTGTAATGATATCACAAATGCCAAATTTTTGTTACAGAGTTAACCCTTGGTGCTGTTGCTATAGAAATCATTAGTTTACTCTAAATCATCAGGGAAAAATACAATTTAGAACTTGAATCAGAAACACAGTAAAGATTGGCAAGAGATGCAAATCTCTTAAAGAGTCTGAAGCACTGCAACTCAGCCAACAAATCACTCCCCACTACCAAAACCACCAAGTAGATGAATAGTGACCAAAGGAATGGATTCAATGGTTCTCAACCTGTGGGTCGCGACCCCTTTGGCAGTCAAACGACCCTTTCACGGGGGTTGCCTAAGACCATCCTGCATATCAGATATTTACATTACGATTCATAACAGTAGCAACATTACAGTTATGAAGTATCAATGAAAATAATTTTATGGTTGGGTCACAACATGAGGAACTGTATTTAAAGGGCCAGAAGGTTGAGAACCACTGGATTAAGTGAAGATGAGTTTAGTTAAAGACCTGTCAAAGAAAGCCCTGGATCAAGAATGACAGTCCATAGTTAGTCACTTTTGATTAATAATAATCTATTAACTAATTAATAATCTTCAAAGAAGATACATTTTGAGTACTTACTATATGTCAGGCATGGTGCTAAGGGATTTTTTTATCATTATAATTTAATCCTCACAACAACCCTATGAAGTAGACAATATTATCTTCATCCCTATTTGGTATTGTTATCATCCCCATATCCAGGATGAGAAAACTAAGAAGTGGGGTGTGAAATAAATCTGACTAGGCAAAGACAAAATCAAGCAACTCAACCAAAGTTATAAAAGTAATAAAGGGCAGAGCTAGGAGTTGTACCTATGTCTGTCTGACTCTAAAGATTGTGTTTAGCCACTGTGCTATACTGCCACATTGCAAATCATGATATAAAACACCCCATGAAAAAAGATAGATTCTGTATTAGATTATTTGTTATTAGATAAATAAGTAGTTTATACTAGACTAGAGTCCTGGTGCATGAATTTGTGCATGGGTGGGGTCCAGCTAGCCCACCCTGATCCGGGCCAATTGGGCTGGGCTGGCCAGGGGGAGGGTCCGTGAGCAGTTGGCAGGCCAGCCCCACCCCTGGTCAAACTCCTGATCGAGGGGACAATTTACATTTTAGCCTTTTATTATATAGGATAAGTGCTGATATTTAAAGTAAAGTAACATTTTGTCCACCCTAGAAGCAAGAGATCTAAAGAAGTAGAGTTTATTGCTGAGTATTGTTGATAGTTTATATTTTGATTGATGTTTACAAATGCAACAATCTAGCCATTACTAATAATTGGGAGGCAGTGCAAGAGAGTTGTTAAATCTAATCAGACTATCTGGATTTAAACTCCAACTCTAACAATTACTAACTATACAGGGGTTAGCAAAAGCAGATTTACAGTTGTGAGGACTCAAAAGACTGAGTTTATTCTTATATTACTTTTTATTAATTATTGTATTTTTTTCCATGAACACAACTATACTTTTGCCTACCCCTATATAACATTGGGCAAATCACTTATTCTACTATGCATTAGTTTTGTGGTTAAAATATCTAACAAGTGGCAGTGTTTAGGATTAAATGATATAATATTTAAAAAATATTGATTAGAGCATATCACAGATTAAATCTCAAAAATATTAAATATCAAGTTAAGTGCTCAAAATTATTAACTATTATCATTAAATTCCATATCACAAATTCTTCATTCACCATAGTTATATAGGGTATTATTTCAATATTTTTAAGGATTTAGATCAAGCATGTCAAACTCAAAGGCTAACATGGGCCAAATAAACAAGGTTTAAGTTTATGTGGGTCACAAAAAAAAAACCAAAAGCTTCAATTTTCATAGAAACATAGGTTTATTACAATAGAGACATGCTGAATACAAAGGGCAGAAATAAATGAGTCATCGTTAACATAAAATCCTATCTAATAAAAGAGAAACATGGTAATTGGCATACGACCGCTACCCTTCCCATTGGCTAATCAGCGAGATATGCAAATTAACTGCCAGCCAAGATGGCGGCCGGCAGCCAGGCAGCTTGAAACTAACATGAGGCTTCCTTGCTTCAGTGACGGAGGACTGCAACGTTCCCCGCCTGCCTTGCCGGCCTCTGAGCCTGCAGTTTCAAATATTGTAACAAATATAGACGCTAAACAAAACCCCAGAAACCAGCTTTCAGCCGGCTGGGATCTCAGAGCTGGAGTTGATACAGAGTTTCGATTATAGAACCGAAACAAACCAGATACCTGCTTTCAGGAGCGGAGGCCTAAGAGCTGGAGCCTCAGAGCTAAAGCTGGCCCAGAATAAAAAAAAAAAGAAAAAAAGAAGCAGTTGGGAGCTTCAGTCCCAGCCTGAAAACAGCCCTCAACCCCTAACCCAGACTGGCCAGGCACCCCAGTGGGGACCCGCACCCTGAAGGGTGTGTGACCAGCTGCAAACAGCCATCATCCCCTCACCCAGGCTGGCCAGGCACCCCAGTGGGGACCCCCACCCTGATCCAGGACACCCTTCAGGGCAAACCAGCCAACCCCCACCCATGCACCAGGCCTCTATTCTATATAGTAAAAGGGTAATATGCCTCCCAGCACCAGGATCAGCGGAGCTGAGAGGCCTCACGGCACCGGGATCAGCATGACAGGGGGCAGCCCCAAAACCCCCAGATCGCCCTGTAGCTCTGTGTGTGACAGGGGGTGGGGCCATAACCTCCCTATCGGCCCTGCTCTGTTCATGACAGTTGAAGGCGCCACAACCCCCTGATCAGCCCTGCTCTGTGCCTGATAGGGGGGAGCTCACTAACCCCATGATCACCCTGCGGCTCTGTGTGACACAGGGTGCGGCGCCCCAACCACCCCTCCACGGGCTCTGCTCTGTGTGTGATGAGGTAGAGCCATAACCTCCCCATCGGCCATGCCCTGAGTGTGACAGTGGCGGTGCCCCAACCCCCTGATCCACCCTGCTCTGTGTGTGACAGGGGGCGGGGTGCCAACTCCTCTATCGGCCCTACTCTGTGAGTGACAGGGGGGAGCTCCTCAACCCCCTGATGGGCCCTGCACTGTGCGTGACAGGGGGGAGCTCCCCAACCCCCTGATTGACCCTGCTCTGTGTGTGACAGGGTGCGGCGCCTCAACCCCCTGATCAGCCCTGCTCTGTGTGTGACAGGGTGCGGCACCCCAACCCCCCTCCCCCCGGCGGGCCCTGCTCTGTGTGTGATGGGGTAGAGCCATAACCTCCCCATCGGCCCTGCCCTGAGTGTGAGAGTGGTGGTGCCCCAACCACCTGATCGACCCTGCTCTGTGGGTGATAGAGGGCGGCGCCCCAACCCCCCCCCCCCACCACGGGCCCTGCTCTGTGTGTGATGGGGTAGAGCCATAACCTCCCCATAGGCCCTGCCCTGAGTGTGACAGTGGCGGCGCCCCAACCCTCTGATGGACCCTGCTCTGTGGGTGATAGAGGGCGGCGCCCCAACCCCCTGATCCGCCCTGCCCTGAGTGTGACAGAGGGCGGTGCCCCAACTCCCCTATCGGCCCTACTCTGTGAGTGACAGGGGGGAGCTCCTCAACCCCCTGATCGGCCCTGCTCTGTGCATGACAGGGTATGGAGCCCCAACCCCCCTGATGGGCCCTGCTCTGTGCGTGACAGGGAGTGGCGCCGCAACCTCCCCATTGACCCTGCCTTGAGTGTGACAGGGGACGGTGCCCCAACCCCCCAATCGGCCCTACCCTGAGCGTGACTGAGGGTGGCATTGCAACCTCCCAATCTGCCCTGCTCTGTGCATGACAGGGGGTGGCACTCCAACTCCCCAGTGGGCCCTGCTCTGAGCCTGAACAGGGGCTGCACCTAGGGATTGGGCCTGCCCTCTGCCTCCCAGGAGCAGGCCTAAGCCAGCAGGTCGTTATCTCCCAAGGGGTCCCAGACTGCGAGAGGGCGCAGGCCGGGCTGAGGGACCCCCCCTCCCCCCCGAGTGCACAATTTTTTGTGCACCGGGCCTCTAGTAATTAATAAATGCTCATATAAGAATAAACTGTGTTTTGCATACTCACAAATGTAAACTTACTTTTGCTCAGCCCTGTATAGTCTCAGAATCAAAATAACCAGAGTAGGAGCTGAATTTTTGATAGAATGGACTGGATCTTTTGGCATATTCTGAATGGAGCCTTAATTTTCCAACCTTACAATAATTTTTTAAAGAACTTGAATTTTTAAGTAGAACTGGGTTTACTAAGAGGTAAATACTCTCTAAATTTCAGCTAATTATAATTAATAATCCTTTTACCTATGCCATTGGGAAAAAATTCTTAACTCCCTATATTTATAACAAAACTTTTTTAAAAATCCTCACCCAAAAATATATTTTTATTTATTTTTAAGAGGAAGCAGACATCAATGTAAGAGAGAAATATTGATTGTTTGCCTCCCGTATGTGTCCCAATGGGATTAAACATGCAACCTAGGTATGTTCCCTGACTGGGAATCAAACCCACAACTTTTGGTGTATGGGATGACATTCCAACAACTGAGCAACCTGGCCAGGGAACGAAACCTTTTTGTAAGGCCTACCCATCAACCTAAGGCACAACATTAACATAGATTCACAAGGTTGTTTCTTTTACTTTTGTAAACACACTTGCACATATCACTTGGCCATATGCTGAACTTCTATTATTCCTTTTTACTTGGTTAAAAAGGCTGTCAGTTCTGGATTGAAGCAGGGGTTATTATTATTATTATTATTACTAGGGGCCCAGTGCATGAATTCATGCACCTTGAAAGGAACTGTGGGCTGCAAGGCTGCGGTGGGCACAGGGTGGGTCTCGGCCCATCCTAATGCCTCCTGCATGGCCCCTCCCTCTGTGGCGCCTGGTCCCTGTCTGCCAGCAGCCCTTCTCCCACCACCGCTGCTCCTACATGCTGACTGCGCTGGCTCTGCTCACACTTGCTGACAGCGCTGAGCGATTAAGGCAGGCACCAGCAGTTGGCATGAGCAGGGCTGGCACTATCAGCAGGTGCAAGCAGGACCAGCGCCAGCAGCAGGTGCGAGCACTGGGTGGGACCATGGCACGTGGGAGCAAAGAATTTTTAGTATGCACCAGAGCCTCACCCCGATAACAGTGACCAGTGCCCCGCCTTGTTCTCGTGCCCCGACTCACCTGCTCCACCATCCCGCTGCAGCTGCCCCCTGCCATGTTCCACACTCCGCTGCCTGCTGCCAACACCCACCATGTTCTGTGTGCACCTCTTGGTGGTCAGCGCATGTCATAGCAACCTGTTGTTTGGTTGTTACACGGTTCGGTCTATTTGCATATTAGAGTTTTATATATATAGATTATTTTTCTTCTAGGGAGAAAATGATAAACAATTTTCCTTATGCTTCACTGGCAATGCAGTCTTAGTTGAGAGAATTGCCATCTCTGAGAGCTGTTTCCTTAAGAGTGAGAATTGAAGCAGTTGTTTTCTTGAAAACCAAGCTATTCAAATCATTGATATACAAAAACTCAAGTTATGACTTTACATGATTCTCTCAAATCTATGAGAAAAAAAACACTTCTTAAAAAGTAGCCTAAAGTTTCATCAGGAAATACAACAACAACAAAAGCTTCCAAACATTCCAGAATGATGGAAAATACTGAGATTAAAGGATATCAAAGGATTAAGCCAAAGCAGGAGATGTGGAGTGAGTCCGTATTGGCTTAGAAGTTTATCCACTGAGGCACATTCTGTTCTTATAATATCAAGGAGTTGTACATGAATCCTTCATCTCCCCAAATGAGAGATGAAGAATAAATATATCTTACTTGCATATGGAATCTCATAGGTGGAACAGGCCTTAAGAACCATCTAGCTTAGTTTCTATTTTAAATGATTTTCCAAAGGTCAGACACGTAATGATAGACTAGGATCAAAATTCTAGTTCTTTTATTTATGATTTAGTGTTTTTAGTTTACCATAAGTCCTCAGGAAGTAGAGTCCACACAAAATATTTTGGTAGTGTAATTATTAAATAATTTACTTTAAAAGAAAGTTCTAAATTATCAAAATAAGTGAAAGATAGAAGTGCCTAAGATAATACTCAAATAAATTCCTGGTAGACAAAATTCACCGACTGGTAAATCTTGAGAAGGAGAACTAAAATTGTCAGAAAAATATCACTACCCCCAACTTTTTCCTCAGATGAAACCTTTAAGAAAGTTATGTATAGATTCTGAAAGCTAGATGATAGAAGCAGGATATCTGACAGGGAGTAGGGGAAAAGGAGAGAGAGCCACGAGGTTAAAAAAAAAAGGAGGGATCAAAAAAAAAAAAAACCATTAGAAGAATCTAAAAAACAAACTTCATAATTCCATAATGTTGATGTAAGTAGTACCAGATTTTCCCTCCCATTGTAAACAGTTATAAATAGAACAAAGTATATGAAGCAGTTGTTTTCAGGAACTGGATAAAAAGCCTCACAGGTTGCTAAAGAAGAGCAACAGAAGAAATGAGCAGCATGTTCACTCTAGGCTCTCTACTAGTGTACAATTCCAACCTCAACACAGAGTGGTGGAGTCCAAGCAGAGCATTGCAAGAGACAACAGAGAAAATTAAATAAAATACTATTTTATTAACGAGAGAGAGAGAGAGAGAGAGAGAGAGAGAGAGAGAGAGAGAGAGAAACAACTAAAATACAAAAACAGTAAGAGTCATTTATTAACAAACTGGAACAAATATACACTGTCTTCAGGTGTTGCACTTATATGCGTAATCCATGACACAGACAATAGTGCAGTGAAGGCCTGAGGAGGAGGTAGGTGTTGGGTGGAGGGGGTGAATGGGGGGAAATGGGACATCTGTAATACTTTAAATAATAAAAATACATTTTTAAAAAAGAAAAAAATACCATGGACCAAAAGAAAGAGAGAGAGACAAAGACAAATAGATTGAAAGTGAAATGATATAAAAAGAAAGATAAAAGCAAATTGTGAAACAAAGATCATTATCATAGATAAATATGAATGTTGCAAGTGATAAAAAGAGCAATTCAAGAGAAAGACAATATCCTAAAAGTCTATGGTCCTAATAACAGTTATCAAAATACATGAAGTAAAAACTGACAACTAAAAGGAAAAATTGAGAAATGAACAATATTGGTTGGGGATTATGCACCCTTATTCAATTAAACTGAAAAGAAATTATTAAAATACAGAAGAGATGGACAACATTATCAACAATATGGACCTACATGACACTTATAGAATATTATACTCAGTAATATCAGAAAATAACTTTAACTTCATATAGAATATTCATCAACATAGACCATATGCTAAGTGGTGAACTATATGTCATTAAATAAAAATGTTTGATAAATACACAGAAGTGGAATTGCTGGTCATTTTATAGTTCTAGTTTTAATTTTTTCGAGGAAACTTTAAACTGATTTCCATAGTGGCTGCACCAATTCACGATCCCACCAACAGCGCTTGAGGTTTCCCTTTTCTCTACATCCTCACCAACACTTGTGAAATCTTACAAGATGTATTCCTGATAACAATATAATTCAATTAGAAGTTAATAATAATAGAAAATTTTTAAATGTTTGGAAATTAAATATCACACATCTAAAATAACCCACAGATCAAAAAAATAAAAGGAAATTATTTTTAAGTACTTCAGCTGAAAAATAATAAAAACACAATATATCAAAATCTGTAGAAAGCAGCTAAATCAGTTACTATATATATATATATATATATCATTTAAATGCTTATATTAGTACAAAAGAAACATTCAGAATAGACTATGTGTGTTTTTGCCTTAGGAATATAAAAAAAAAGAAAAGTTAATTATTAATAAAATAAATGGGAGGAAAATTTTTTAAAAGTACAAGATTTAATGAAACAGAAATAATAATGGATCTTGAGAATATCATGCTAATCAAAATAAGTTAGACAGAAAAAGTCAAGAATCATATGATTTCACTTATATGTGGGATATAAAACTGAAAGCAACAAACAAGCAAAAACTCATAAACACAGACAATAGTAGGGTGGTTACCAGAGGGAAACAGAGTGAGAGAGGTGAAGGGGAGATAGAAAATGGTAAAGGGGGTCAAATATATGGTGATGGAAGGAGACTTGACTTTGGGTGGCAACATATAATGCAATATACAGACTTTTACACTTGAAACCTATATAATTTTATTAACCAACTAGAGACCCGGTGCATGAATTCATGCATGGGTGGGGTCCCTTGGCCTGGCTGGCAATCAGGACCAATGGGGCCATCTCTCCCAGTCCCCATCGGGCCAATCGGGCCTGCTGGGCCAGGGGGAGGGACTGCAGGAGATTAGCCAGCCTCGGAGGTTGACTATGGGAGTACACTGATCACCAGGGGGAAGCTCCTGAGTTGAGCATCTGCCCCCTGGTGGTCAGTGCGGGTCATAGCGACCAGTCAACCAGTTGTTCTGTTGACCAGTACTAATGGTCGCTCAGGCTTTTATAAATATAGATGGCACCACAATAAATTTACTAAAAGAAAAAGAATAATCAGAGAGAAAAATGAACACAGTTCTTTGAAATGGTTAATGAAAATGATAAATCTTTAGCATGATTAATCAAGAAAAACACACACAATTTACTCAGAATTGAAATAGAGAATATCATTACAGATCCTACAGACATTAAAAGGATATTATTGGGAAAATCTTTCGGCTACTAAATTCAACATTTTGGATGAATGGACAAATTCCTTACAGAACATTACTTAACAAAACTGACCCAGATGAAATAAATAAAATAAATAAAACACCTTCAATTGAGTTATATTTATTAAGAAATGTAATTAATAATAAAAACCTTAAAAAATACCTAGACCCAAACAGTTTCACTGGTGGATTTTTATCAAACATTTAAGGAACAAATAATATCAATCTTATAGAAACCTCTATAGAAAAATAGAGGAAGAGAGTTCTCTTTACAATTCATTATATGAGGTCAACATCACCCTGATGCTAAAACCTGGCAAAAAAATTACAAGAAAATTAATAATCAGTAACCCTCAGAACAATAAATATAAAAATTCTTAACAAAATTAGCAACTATAATCCAGCATATACAAATGCTTAATGCATCAAAGATTACTGCTGTTTATTCCAGGAATGCAAGACTTGTTCAATATTTGAATATCAATTCATGTATATATCACAGTAGGTGAAAAAGAAGAAAAAAATGACCCTCTCAATAAATTTACAAAAAGCATTTGACAAAATTCACCACCCATTCATGATTAAAACACAAAATTTGGCACCCCCATGATCATATCAGCATTATTTACAATAGCCAAGACACAGAAATAATGTATGTGTTTACTAATTGATAAAATAGATTTTAAAAATGTGGTATATATAATCAATGGAATATAATTCAGCCATAAGTAAACAAGGTAATCTTACCACTTGTGACAACATGTAAGGACCTTGAAGACATTGTGCTAAGTGAAATAAATCAGACGAAGACAAATACTGTATATTCTCACTTATATGTAGAATTTAAAACAAAACAAAACAACCTATAGAAAAAGAAATCAGATATGTGGTTACCATCGACAGGGAGAATTGGGATAAGGTGGTCATAAGATACAAACTTCCAGTTATAAAATAAGAACTAGGGATGTAATGTACAACAAAATGACTATAGTTAACACTGCTATATGACATATAGGACAGTTGTTAAGAGAGTGAATCTTAAATGTTATCACCACACCCAAAAGAAGGGATGGAAACATTAACTTTATTGTGGTAACAATATATATATACTAGAGGGGCGTGGTGAAGGAAATTTGTGTGTGCGTGTGTGGGGTCCATCAGCTCAGCCTGAACCGTCTCCAATCTGGAACTGCTTGGGGGATGTCAGAATGCCAGCAGTTGGACATCCCTCTCGCAATCCAGGACCGCTGGCTACTAACTGCTCTCCCCTGCCAGCCTGATACCCCGAACTGTTCTCCCTGATGGCCTGATCCCCCTAACTGCTCTCCCCTGCTGGCCTGATCGCCCCTAACTGCCTCTGTCTGGGCCCCACCACCATGGCTTTGTCCGGAAGGTCGTCTAGAAGATGTCCGGTATAATTAGCTATATATATATATATATATATATATATATATATATATATATATGCCAAATGATCACAATGTGCACATTAAACTCACATGTTATCCACACTAATAAAATACAAAGATGCTAATTGACCATACTTTCGCTATGCCCCAAGCCATGCCAACCAGCCAATCAGAGCGACTATATGCAAATTAACCCAACCAAGATGGCGGCTGGCAGTCACCACACTGGAGTAAGCAGGAGGCTTGGTTGCCCTGGTGATGGAAGAAGCCAAGCTTCCCGCCTGCCCTGAGCCAGCTGCAGCCTCTACTCATGGCAACAAAGTTTCAATTATAGAAGACAAATAAATCCCAGATACCTGCTTCCAGCCAGCCTCCTCTGGGAGCTTGGGTGGCTAGTGGCTGTGGCCAGCCTGCAAACAGCCATCAGCCCCTCACCCAGGATGGCCATACCCTCATGGAGTAAGGGTCCCTGCTGGGGGGCTTGGCCAGCCTGCATGCAGCCATCAGCCCCTCACCCAGACTGGCCAGGCACCCCAGCGGGACCCCCACTCTGACCCGAGACACCCTTCAGGGCAAACCTGCTGGCCCCTATTCATGCACCAGGCCTCTATCCTATATAATAAAAGGGTACTATGCAAATTGACCCTAATGGCAGAACTACTGGGAATGACTGGTCACTATGACACACACTGACCACCAGGGGGCAGACGCTCAATGCAGGACCTGGCCACTGGTGGTCAGTGCACTCCCACAGGGGGAGCTCTGCTCAGCCACAAGCCAGGCTGACAGTTGCCAGTGCAGCAGTCATGGTGGGAGCCTTTCCCGCCTCCTCAGCAGCACTAAGGATGTCTGACTGCAGCTTAGGCCTGCTCCCCGCTGGCAAGTGGACATCCCCTGAGGGCTCCCGGGCTGCAAGAGGGATGTCTGACTGCCAGCTTAGGCCCAATCCCCTGGGGAGCAGGACTAAGCAAGTAGGTGGTCATCCCCCGAGAGGTCCCAGACTGTGAGAGGGCACAGGCCGGGCTGAGGGACTGCCCCCCCACCCCCAGTGCACAAATTGTAGTGCACCGGGCCTCTAGTATGTTAACAATAGCTATGTAGTTGGGTTGAAGATGCTCAAGAGCATTAGTCATGAGGAAAATGAAAATTAAAACTACAATCTGATAAGCTCTCCACACATATTAGAATGGCTCAAATACAAAATTAGGTCTCCAATACTGTATCCTGGAAAGTTGTTGAGCAACTAGGACCCCCCCCCCCCCCATACATCACTGAGGGGGAATGTAAAGTGATACAATTACATGGAAACATGCAGTTTCGTATAAAGTTAAGCATACACCTTCCCAAATTTTACCCAACAGAAATAAAAATAACATCCACCAAAATACCTGTATAAGAATGTTTATAGCAACTTTTGTCAGAAAAGTCACTGAAAAGGACCCAAATATCAATTAACAGGAAGATAGGTAAACAGATTGTGGTAAAGTCATACAATAAAATACCACTCAAAAAGGAACAATTTATACATACAACAGCATGGATTAAACTTACCAACATTTTGCCAATACAGAAGCCACAAGCAAAAATTATGGGCTGTATGATTGGATTTGTATGAAGTATTAGAACAAGCAAAATGAATTTATGGTGAGATAATCTTAGAGAAAAATTTAAAATATAGAATAAAATGGGCCCCAGAGAACAGAAAATGAAAACATTATTAGAGGAGAAAATAGCAACAATAAGAATGAGGCTTGGAGGGCAACAAGAAACCAGCAATGCCCTTTTCCACTTTAGAAGGACAGCCCCTAAGAACAAAATTTAGAATTCAATTATAATGCAAACCAAACCACACTGAAAACAATACAATTTAAGTAAGTGGTGTAGAGGAAAAAATCTGACTAATCCTTTGGTAACCTAAATCAGAGACTAATTTAATTGACCTTTTGGTATTTACTTTTCTTTCTAAGTGGTTTCAACATTTTATGAACTGAGGGGTTAGTATTACATAACTTTCAAGCCTAGCCTACATCCACTACTGTGATTCAATTTCAGTTCCAATAGATACCATCTTCCAATATGTGAATGCACTTGCAGGATAGAGGTCCAATCCTTGGATCCCAGTAGCATGGAAACAAAACTGTGGGCTTTGCTTTAAATATTCCATACAAGAGAGTTAAAGAGCAAGCAAATGGATGCTAATTCCAGTTCAATTGCATTGTTCCCCAGTTTTCTCCGCATCTTGCACCTCTAAATCTCTCAACACAAAAACTGTAGTCTTATCCTCTTCTCTGTGTTAAATGAGTACCTAATTTATAACTTCTGCTTTCACCATCCTCTTAGAGAATGATTGTTGTTTGAGGAGGAGTAACACTGCATTTTCTTTAGAGATAACGATTTCAAGCAATGAAATTGGGTGTGCATTTAGAGATGTGGTCTGTTTCTCAGGTGTGCACCTGGAATGTCAAGCAGTATGGCGGTGAATGTTTTTCTATGGGGAAGAACTACATATGCAGACACAAAGCAACAAAAATGTATATTGGTTTGAAATTATGGGGGACACCTATGTTTGTAGGTTCTTGTCAAAAGCTTCACATCAAAATACCAGAGTAGTTTGTTATCAATTGTGCCCTTTAAGTCATCTAAACTGAATTCTTGCCTAGCAATAACAACAGGCTAATTAGCTTCTTCATTGGTAATCTTAACTCAAAAGAGAAAACAAACTTGTCCAGGAATAAATATCTCTTAAAAACTGGGTAAAGTATTTGACAATTTCACAAAAGACTATGTATAAATAGCCAATAAGTACACATGAAAGCATGCAAAACATCATCCATCATTATTCTCTCATATACACAGAGCAAAGTAAACCTATAATAATTGGGGTCTTTAGAGGGAGGGCTCTTAACTGGGTATATGGAGAGCTAGAGGGAACTTCTTGAAGGCTGGACTATTGGTGCCCACAAGGAAATTCTACACTAGTGTACAGATGACTGGTGGGCAAATCCTGGGCATTGAGTTCACAAAGGTTCAGGCAGAGAACTCTTACCTGGCAAGCAAGTTAAGGAGGAAATCTTGGCCTACACAGACAACATTAACTCGTGCATCCAGTGGGTCCAGGGAAAACTTTTGGTTGGCATTCTACCACAGCTAGAATGTACTCTCTGCTGAGCTACATCTGGGGAACACTGCTGGGGCCAGGAAAACTTTAAACAGATCATGAGCTGAGAAAAAAATTTTTGGCTGGTCAGCTTCCAGGACTGGAAACATTCACCCTGAGCTGGAATACGTGATTCCATCATACTGAGACTGATGAGGCTCACGTGGTTAGGAGTATGATTACAGGGGTATTGTGTTGGAATCCGTGCACCGCTTAAATCTCACTTCAGAGAAGGACTTGTTATGCCCAGCTGCTGTGAGTGCTGTCTGAAGACAGTCTTTAGCTCAGTGGTTCTCAACCTTGGCTGCACATTAGAATCACTTGGGAATCTTTTTAAAATCCTGATTTCTGGGCCTCATCCTCCGGAAATTCTGGTTCTTTGTTTTGGGGTGGGGCCACAACATTAGTAACAAAGACACAGAATTTCCGGAGGATGAGGCCCAGAAATCAGGATTTTAAAAAGATTCCCAGGTGATTCTAATATGCAGCCAAGGTTGTGAACCACTGCTAGCTGAAGCTTGCTTAATAGCTGCCATACCCAAGGCCCCTTTCCAGGTGGCCCACATCTAATGTTTGATTCATAGGAAATATAAAGATCCAGCAATCTTGTCCAAACTTGGGACAATTATGAAGGATCAGCTCCAAAGGTCCTTGTAGGATCTTGTTGAGTTTGCATCGCAGCTTGCTTTCTCTTTGTCCAGCTTTGCTCCCTTTCTTTCCTTCTTACAAGCACTGCTACTACCAATACTCCTTAGTAAACATCCTAGCCACTAAGCTCCACTGGGTCTTAAAGAATACTTCCAGAGGAACCTCCCTTATAATAACAATTGAATAGTTAAGTAAATGATGATGATAATCGGATAAATCAACATATGTTAGATGTAAGATAGACATGAGATGTTAGACATGAGAATGGACATGCTAACTACATAATGGATATACAAATATGAAGCTCAATTAAAAGGTGCAGGGTAGGTGGCCAGTGTGGGTCAGTGGTTGAGCGTTGATCATGAACCAGAAGGTCAAGGTTCAATTCTGTCAGGGCACATGCCCCAGTTGTGAGCTCCATTCCCAGTAGGGGGTGTGCAGGAGGCAGCTGATCAATAATTCTGTCATCATTGATGTTTCTATCCCTCTCCCCCTCTCCCTTCTTCTTTCTGAAATCAATACTTTTTTTTAAAGGTGCAAGGTGGCCCTAACCCCCTAACAAGTTTGGCTCAGTGGATAGAGCGTCAGCCTGCAGACTCAAGGGTCCCAGGTTTTATTCCAGTCAAGGGCATGTATGTTTGTTGCGGGCACATCCCCAGTAGGGAGTGTACAGGAGGCAGCTGATAGATGTTTCTTTCTCATTGATGTTTCTAACTCTCTATCCCTCTCCCTTCCTCTCTATAAAAAATAAATAAAATATATATTTTTTAAAAAGGTGCAGGGTGGTGACACATTTGGAAATTTATAGATGTATAGACTCCCCTTCCCCACACAGAGGATGATGAGTGACCAGTGGGGGCCTAGCAAAGGGGATTTCAGCAAATTAAACATTCAGGCCAGACAGAAATGATCTGAAACTCTTCTCCCCTATCCAGAGACACCAGATCAGCACCAGCAAGACAGACCCTGCCCCAACAAGCCCCAAAGAGCCATGGACCCGGAAACCCCTCCATCTCTCACAGATAAAGTAACCCATTACATCAAGCAACTGCACAGGAAGCTTTCATCATCCCAGTGGGCCCAAGTCTCTCTTCCTTCACCTAGAAGCCCCAGGTGGCTCAGCCTGTAGAAGCTAATTTCACCCCCTCACAGCAGCACCAGTAGAAACCAGTGAGAGCTTTTTTAGATAACTGGCTATTTATGGGGAGACAAATTGGTTGGGAGGCAAGCCTAGAAGCAGGGTGTCCTATTAGAACACCATCATAGTAACCCAGATGCACAATGATAGTAGCCAGAAATAAGTTAGTAGTTAGGGAGATGCAGAAAAGTATACGCATCTGTGATATGTTGGGAAATAGCACTAACAGGACTTGTTAATGGAGGCGAGGGGGAGAGAGAGAATCAGGAGGTCACCTAGGCTTTTGACTCGAATCGCTATAAGGAGGAGAAGGCCTTATTTTAAGTTAAGGAAGATCAGAAGAAAAGAAGGTTTAAGGAAGAAATCAAAACATATTAGATTGGAGATATCCATTAGACATTAAAACCAGCATATTAAGCAGCTAATAGAAAAAATAAGTATGGAGCTCAGATAAGAGGAACAGAATAGAGATACAGATAGTGTAGAAATGGCAGTCAACAACAGGAACTTGATTAGATCACCTAGAAGGAGAGGATTTATTGAGAAAAAGAGAAACAGAACTTGAACTAGGGCAATAAATCATAGAAATTGGGAAGAGAAATATAGCAAAGGAGCCTAAGAAGGAAGAGCCACTAATGTAGGAATGTGAGATCTTAGAAGATGAGCGGAGAGAGTATTATATCGAACCTGCTGAGAGGTAAAATCAGATGAAAATGGAAAAGCAGCAATAGGATTTGGCATCGGAGAGCTCACTGGTGAACTTGACAAGGGTAGCCTCAGTGGAGATGAGGGGGTGGTGTAAGGAAATAAGAAGTAGAAACATTAATTTATCCTTTGGTTTAAAGACAAACAGGATGACTGGATAATTGTTGCAGGGAGTGTGGAGATTTGGTGTTTGTT
Organism: Myotis myotis; assembly: GCF_014108235.1. Taxonomy (NCBI): domain Eukaryota; kingdom Metazoa; phylum Chordata; class Mammalia; order Chiroptera; family Vespertilionidae; genus Myotis; species Myotis myotis. The sequence goes on from NW_023416346.1 coordinate 43,948,459, forward strand.
TATTTTTTAGGATCTGGGATACTACAACATATTTGGTTGCTAATAAGAAAGGTAAAGCAGAATAAATTGATGATTCAGAAAATAGAGAGGAGAGAATTGCAGGAGTAATATCTGAAAAAGTAAGAAGGCTGGTATCTGGAACCCATGTGGAGAAGTTTGCCCTGTATGTAGAGCAAGGTGTTTAATTCTTAAAAATACTGGTACAGAGTGGAGGGGACATTTGGCGCTGGGAGGATGAAGACCTTCTATCTGGTAGCTTCTAGAAAAATGCAAACACGCCAATGTACTCCTGCCTCAGATATTCCTACTTTCTGTTCACTTTTCTTGAGGTGTTCTTTGAATAGGTATGTATTGCTTGTGTTGTAGAAATAAAAGGCCTCCAGACTTGCTCAAATTAAAACTTTACTGTTTACTGCTGATTTTCTTCATGTAAGAACCTGCAGCCTACAGATGGAGAGCTCCACATTTTCTTCACCTTTTAGTACCTTAAAGTTACAAAGATGTCACAAAATGTGGAACAAATAAGCAGCAGAACTAGTTTAGCAACTTGAACAAGCTCTCAGGGGTTTCTGTGAGAACTGCCTTCCTCTGTGGTTATGGGCCCTTTATTCCAATAACTTTATTTTTTGTCTTTTTCCTGAAACATGGTTACCTTGTGACAGAGAGGAATTTGGGGCAGAGGTATCTTGTGGTGCTGAGAGTGATGTGAGGCAGTAGATTCTCCTAGCAGTGGAGTGGTGAATAGACTCTTTAACTTTCCCTCCCTCATCTCCTTTATGTCTCTACAAAAATGCCATTTTTATCATAGGCCTTCCCTGAGTATCATTTCTAAAATAACACCCCCACTCTCTATGCCCCATACCTGATTTTAGTTTTTAGTATTTTCTTTTCCTTAGTAGTAATTGTCACCTAAAAATGATTATTTGCCTTTGATCTGCATTTCACCACTACAATGTATGCTCCATAAGAGAAGATATTTTTTGTTTACCATATTGTTTCCCCTCCCCCCCCCAGCACTTTGAGCTGTGCCTAGAACATAGTGCTTAATGCATATCTCTTGAATGTATAAATGAAGGAATCTCCTCTAAGCCTCAGTTTTCTTTCATGAAATGGGGTTATTAATATGAGTTGTTTTAAGAACTGAAGAAAATACAAAATCAGAGCGAGATACTGCCACACACTTACTAAAAGGGTCAACATTTTAAAAGACTAGTCATATGCACTGTATTAGCAAGGACTTGGAAGAATTGGAACCCACATACACTGCTGGTAGGAATACAAAAGAAATGATCATTTTAGATGACAATTTGGTGTTTCTTAAAGTTATACATTCACCTACACTCTGACTCAGGTATTACACTTCGAGGTATTAGCATGAGAAAGAAACATGTCAATATGAACTGTGTCCAATTTTAGCAATGGCCAAAATTGGAAACAATTAAAATATCCACAAGCATGTGAATAGTGGTACATTGATGTAACATGCGTCTGAACAATATAAAAAATGTCCCTGATATTTCATGATGTTGAGCATAGCTAGTATACAAGATATATGGGGAAATGGTGAGCATGTTAAACAGTATGAAAGGAATCAGCAATCCAAATCTAAATTGTGGCAAATTCTAATGGACAAATGGCTTAGCATCTTCATCAGGTGAGCAATAATAATTAAAAACTGATAGTGATACATATCGTTTACAAGATTCCAAGTTACACCTAATAATTGCCTAAGGATAAATTTTGCATCCAGATATCAATCTGCATTGAATAGTGAACACAACTGAGAAAATCTAGCACTTATAACAATTTAGCATTATTTTAAATATTTTGATTTTATGTTCCAAAGTAATTAGAGTTATGTAAGATCCTTTACATTTTAAAAACACATGCTGAAGGGGTTATGTGTGAAATGACAGGGTGTCTGGGATTATAAGCAAGCCACTAAATGCATGGGGGTAGATGAAACAAGAATGGTATAAAATGATAAATAATAACAGAACAATGACTTCTTTTAAAAATATATATATTTTTATTGATTTCAGAGAGGGAGAGAGAGAGAGAGAGAGATAAAAAACATCAATGATGAGAGAGAATCATCCCCAGGCCTGGTCAGAGGCAACAAATAGATGTGTTTCTCTCACATCAATATTTCTCTCTGTCTTTCCCTCTCTCTTGCACTCTCTCTAAAAATCAATGGAAAAATATCCTTGGGTGAGGATTAAAAATATGTTGGACCCTGGCCAGAGTACACTGGATATTTAAGGCCCATGTGCCATATTCGTGTGCAAAGGCAATGACACAGCGGTTTTACTGTACGCACTGCACAGGCGTACTTTTCTATAACCCAAATATTGATGTCACTATTTGGCTGGAAGCCACTTTTGTTTGAGTTAGTATAAATATGTGTTGCTGACCAGCCACTGTGCGGTTGTTTTGTCTGATGGCCCCTGTGTTAGCAATAGCTACTTGGTTTGCAAGAAAGTTTCTCCTATATGTCTTCAACCACTGCCCAGTGTCCAAAGAGGTCAAGTTCCTGGCAGGGGTACTTGGACCCCAATATATATATGAAACCTCAAAGTAGTTATCATTATTGTTCCAGAGGGATTTAATATATACCTACAAATACAACTATCCTTGGGAGAATCAATAAGGCAATAAAGATTTTCCCTGGAGGAAGGACCTGTCTAAGCAGGGGCTGATGAACCATAAGTTACCACCCTTGGGCTGAGAATCTGCTCTCACCCAGCAGAGGCCTTGAAAGCAGAGCAAGTCAAGTAAACCCACCCACAAGGATATACTGCACACCTCCCATGGTACAGTAGCATAAGGGCTACCACCAGAGGCCTTACGTAGAACAGAAGCTAGAGATGTTGCTTGTTGGTGGACTAGTTTTTCCATTGGATTCTCTATTTAAGAAGGGGAACTATTTGAGAAAAAATGAAAATGGTTGGACCTCAGACAAAGTACTTACTTGAATTGTGTTTATCATTTTGGCACTTCCAACAGGTGCTGGAAACATGATTCCACTCCAGCTGGAGCCTTGCCTGTCTGTTTGTCTCTGTAACCCAGGGCCAAGCACAATGCCTGGCACATGGCAGGCATTCAATAAATGCCTCTTGAGTGGAAAAAAATATTTTCCCTCAACTCCCACAATGGACACTATCTGGGATCACTAATTGTTTTATCCACATTAGCTTTTTAACCCCAGAACATCATGTCTAGTTCCGGATTTAAAGGATGGAATTTAAATTCTTAATATCATCCATATACAAGTGCCACCAGGGCATTAACATAAAAGAGATTAAATAGAATCTCTTCCTCTGGGTCACTATCTATCACACTGGAGAAAGCCCAGTCCATCAGCGGAGCATTCCTAATGCAGTCATTTTTAGGTACTCAACTGATTCTGATGGTTGAAGTAATGAATGGTGATGCATCCTTTCTTTGAGTTAATTTAAGTCAGCACTTCACTTCCACACTCTCTTAGTAGATTTGTTGTTGGTTGTATAGGAGTAAAACATATTTTTGCACACCCTTAAATAATGCAAGACAGGAGAAATCAAAGATTTGGAGCATGTAGCAAGTCACTCCCTGATTATTCCTGGACTAAAAAATAAATACATAAATAAATAAAAAAGATTCAAGCTTGGCCAAGTTTTGTTTTGTTTTGTTTTTTTGTTTGTTTTTCTTCATCTCTTCTAGGTGACCATATTCTAATCTAGGCCAAGCATGTCCAACTCATGGCCCACAATGAATATTTTTATGGTCCAGCCAATATAATGGTATATAAGAAACATTTTAATAAAAATTTTGTAACTTAATTTTTACAATATCCTGTTATACATAATTATTAATAATGAACTACAACGTTTGCTAATTACTAATTACTATAATCGTGTTGCATTCATTTCCCTAACGCACCTTACATGCAGGTGTGCCATTTCCCTCCACTAATACTAGCAGCAGCAGCTGATTGCCACGTCATTAGTCTTATACTGATTTTTTTGGTGTGTGCGCAACAGGAAATATTTCACTTTCGGAGAACAAGAAGCATAGGTTTATTTGCATTACGCTTATTAATTTGTGCAGTTATTCAGTGTCTGGTAAGTTAAATCAAGAAAAATTAATTTTATTAAAATGTTCCATTATTTTATGTTAATGATTACTCATTTATTTCAGCCTTTTGTATTCAGCATGTCTCTATCGAAATAAACCTACGTTTCTATGAAAATTGAAGCTTTTGTTCTTTTGCAGCCCACATAAACTTAAACCTTGTTTATTTGGCCTTTGAGTTTGACATGCTTGCTCTAGGCCAAGTAGTTGTCAAACTAATTATACTACAAAACTAAGGAGTTTGCCAAAAAGGCAAAATCAGGAGTCAGTTCCATACTTACTTAAATTTGAGACTAACTTAATTTTTTACCAAATTCTCCAGAAGATACTGATAAAATAGGGTTGAGAAATATGAAATTGTTAGTGATGTGTCTTTCTAGAATATTTTCCCTCAATCTCTGTATGTTGAAATCCAGCTCATACTTTAAGAATAGCTCGACTTCAACCACCAATGTGGTTGCCTTTCTTGATGGAAAATCCCATTGAGACAGAAAAGTCAAGAATAATTTCTAAGGTACAGGAGGTCACTGGGATATGACAACCAGGACAGAAGTGGAGGAAGAACTTCAAATTTTCCACTAGTATTTTCCACTGGAGTTTGTGTGCTTAGAGAGCTGCAAGGACTTAAGACTGGGTAAAAACAAAACAAAACAAAGTAACCTGCAACAGGCTCTGATTTATAAAGAGACATGGATTCCAACCACCTGGCAATCTTATTTTGGGAGGAAGATTAGAAGCTACTTCATAATTTGGAATTTATGTTTAAAAGGAAAAAATCGTAGCTATCAAATAGACTACTACACAGTTGCAACAAATAGGGAGGGAGTAAAATCATCTCCAAAGATAGAAATTGAATCTCTGTGTCATGAAGGGCATTACCTATGGTTGAGGGAGAGGATAGCAGAAAGAGGTGAGGCCTGCATGGGTGGTAAGAGATATCTTATATACTAGGTCAGCATTTTGTAATGTGTACTCCCTGGATCACCAACATGAGCACCATTAGGATTCTGGGTAAAGTCTCAGCTCCATTAAATTAGATCCTTTGGGAGTGAGACCTAGGAATCTATTGTTTAAGAAGCTTCCCAAGTGTTTGTGATAATCAGCTATATTTGAAAAATACTGGGCTAGAGTTCCCAGGTACCTTCTCTAGTACTGATTCTCTAGTCCTCTAGTATGAATTCTCTAGTACTAATTATTTCATCTCTTATGCCTTAGCTTTCACAATGATGCACTGTAAGATTCTGTGAACAGAGGCAGTGTTTATACAGTAGTCTTCAATTCACAAATATATCTTACTATTCATCTTTAGTTATTGCCCAGTTCAAGAACCTATCTGTTAGAAGCAAGAGAGAGAAGCTCTAAATAAGTGACCTCATGCAGAAGAGAATCCTTTGAATGCATGAAGCATTTGTGATTTAATGGGGCCCCAGAAAGCAGAAGGAACAGCTGTATCCATTGATTCTCTCCAGCCTTACCGAGTTTAGTCTGCCCTGCAAATTATTTTGTCCTTTCTCTCTTTTTATTGGCATCGACAATAATGAAATGCCCATAGAATAGGAATGAACGGTAGATGTTGAATATCGGTTTGCCACATAAAATATAGGGTGTCAGTTAAGTATGAATTTCTGATAAACAACAAATAAATTTTAATATTAAGTGTGCCCTGTGCAATATTTGGGACATATATTTTTAATTGTTTATTTGCTAAACCTGTCAAACCTAGTTGAATGAGTGTGAGAGTGAAGGAGGAAGGGTCTCTAATTTGTCTCTTCACTAATTTCACCTTCATCAAGAAAAGTAGCAGTATTACATAGAAAGGTGTAGAGTTTTAAAAGATGAAAAGTTCTACTAACTTAAAAAAAAAAGAGTTTATTTGCGCCAAAATGATAACATATCAAGGAGCAAGACCTCAAATTCTCTCGAGCTTTACTAACTTAATAAGTGACTTTGAAAGAGTCCCTTCCCTCATTTGGCCTCAGTTTCCCCATCTGTGAAATGAGATAATTAAACTAGATGTTTTCTCAGCACCCTTCCTGCTCTGAAAGTCTGGTGCTTTATCACCTTTGAAAAGGTGTCCATGCACTGTGCTTTCCATATATGTTTGAAAGACTATATACATATTTGATAATGTACCTCCAGTAGGAATTTAGCATACAGGACTAACTCTATTAAGTATTTGGCTATACTTGTCATTTTGTCAATATGTCTCATTGTGATAGGTAAGAAACCACTTGACACATCATCAATACCCCTTGAATCTATAATGTGGTTCATCAAGACCTCAGGGTCTGTGTGACCTAAGAGAGTACTAAAAAAGGCTTTTACCTCCTTCTGCCTTTGTTACCATCCATGTCCTGCAGTCCCTACTTCTTTAAAACATTTTCCTAGAGCTAAATCATTTGTGCATTATTCTTTCTCCCCATCCTAATAAAGGTTTTAAACTAATCCTCCTGCTATCATCTGGGCATGAAAATTATATATTGCCCCCATCCTAGTAGGAAGTTTAATTAAGGAGGAAACAAGGGTTTCACATTGCCAGTATTCATTTTTACACTGTCCCTCCAGAGAAGGATATTAGCGTTATCATCCTTAATGATGGATTCACTTGCATTTTTTTCACCAAAACAATTTCATTATCTAATAACCCCATGATTTTCAATTCTAGTCTGTGCTAATTGATTTTTTACTATTTATATCTTCAGCAGCTGGGAGAGATTTTCTCCAGATGAGGTAGATTTCATTTTCAAGTCTTCATTATATTCAGAACTCCATTATGTCAGCAAGTTCCCCCATTAGAGCTGAAGATCAGTTCCCTAACTCCTTCCTATTAATTAATCACTATCTTTATACATGTAATAAATAGTATGACTTCCAGCAAGAAAAAAAAAGGTTTAGTCTTAAAAGACAGGGTTTTATTCTCTGAAAGCTACTACAGACAGCATAAATATTGGCCTCAGTATGATGTTGGCCATATAAATAACAGGAATTGCCTTAACTTGTTATTTTCAAGCCTAGATGTAAAAGGACAGGATATTTGCAAACTGAAATCTTTCATGTCAAGCTAAGGCTAGATACAGCTCAAAATAGCACAGTTGTAAGCACCTTTGTTAATTAGCATCTTATCTACACTTGTCATGAACTGTAATCTTTTGTTTCAATGGCTATGATTTTTCTTTCTGACAGGAGGTAATCTATCTATCTATATCTATCTATCTATCTATCTATCTATCTATCTATCTATCTATCTATCTATCATCTATGCCTAAGTGACCATTCTGACCAATCGACCAATCACTACGATGTGCACTGACCACCAGGGGGCAGACACTCAATGTAGGAGCTGTACCCTGTTGGTCAGTGCACTCCCACAGCCAATCTCCCATGCCCCCCCCCCCCCCAGCCAGTTGAGATGGCCACAATAAGCCCCGATCACCAGCAAGGCCGAGGGACCCCACCCGTGCACAAATTCGTGCACTGGGCCTTTAGTGTTTAATAAGCTGACATTTGACATGTTGTGAATCATATATTTTGCATTTCCTAAGGAGAATCCATTATACTTCATACAAATGCAATACTATGTTCTCAGAAAGACCCAAGTCTTAACTTAAGCAGATAAATAATTATGAACCACAATACAACAACAGAACCCTCATTTATGGATTTTTCTATTAGCTAATATTTATAGGCATTAGAATCAGCCATGGGCAAACTACGGCCCACGGGCCGGATCCAGCCCGTTTGAAATGAATAAAACTAAAAAAAAAAAAGACCGTACCCTTTTATGTAATGATGTTTACTTTGAATTTATATTAGTTCACACAAACACTCCATCCATGCTTTTGTTCTGGCCCTCCGGTCCAGTTTAAGAACCCATTGTGGCCCTCGAGTCAAAAAGTTTGCCCACCCCTGCATTAGATAGTTATCTTTATTTTTTTAATATATTTTTTTATTGATTTCAGAGAGGAAGGGAGAAGGAGAGAGAGATAGAAACATCAATGATGAGAGAGAATTATTGATTGGCTGCCTCCTGCATGCCCCCTACTTTGGATCGAGCCTACAATCCAGGCATATACCCTTGACCAGAATTGAAACCGTGACTCTTCAGTTTGCACCAACACTCTATCCACTGAGCCAAGCCAGCTAGGGCTAGCTGGCTATCTTTAATTAACATGGACCACAAGTGGGGAAAAAAATCACAATACTAACAGAAGAGCCTTGTATGTATATGTGGGTTTATAATATATCAGCATTTTCAAATTTATTTGGCCTATAAAAGGTACCTTTTTGGAGGAGGTTGTGGAAAAGGGAGAAAAATACAAAATTAAAAACTTTTGTTTTATTCCTTAAACAAGGGCTTCCAGATAATATTCCTCAAATGGGTCACTAAAGTGCCCAGAGATTATTTTCCCCTGCCTTCAGGAAGCTGAGTGGGCTCTGGTCACTTCTGTGTACTTATTGTATATGTTGGGAGAACCTTTTTCTATGCTCTAGGGGTCAGATCAGAATTACATTCGTGTTCCAATCCTATGACAATCATTGTCTTAGTGAGTCACTGGTACTTGTGAGGGATTATCATATCCCTCAAATATGTAAAGTGTTGGGCTAGATAAAGCTTGTGAGAACTTTTACCATACCCTGTGTGTGTGTGTGTGTGTGTGTGTGTGTGTGTGTGTGTGTGTGTGTGTGTTTAGGAGGCATACAGGAGAAATCCAATAAAATTTACACTGTCAAATAAAGATATTATGATTATATAAACAAATAGTCATTTAATTATTTCTGGCTATAAGATTGTGCCTAATCATCCTCTGTCTCTTCTATATTCTAGGTCTGGTCATAAATCAGGTATCCAAAGAGATTTTGTTATTAAATACATTGAATACATTGCCTTAAAAATGAGAACTCAGTGCCCTATAAAAAGGTGTTGCTGGCCCAGGCAATTTCACAGAGATGAAGGTGTAGCTTAGGATGCAGTACATAGGTTCCTGACTGAAGGCTTTCGATTGGACAGGCTAAAGTTGAGACTTAAATCTTTTACTCTCATATCTTATCTGTCTCTCTTTTCTTCCTGTTTTCACTCCTTCATTTCCCTCACTCAGCTCTGTCCTGCCCTTCCCTTCTTTTTCTCCTTGCCATGCTGTTTTCCCTCTTACCTTCCATGGAGGTCTGCATTGGTACTGATAAGGTGTTAAGTTCATTAACTCCTTTCCATTATAAAAAAGGTCTTTTCCCTGGCTTGTGATTGGCAAGAAAGGAGGCTTGACTAATAAATATCTTTTGTGATATTTCAATAGCAATATTAATTAAATTCACTTGTTTCTTTTGCATAGAATGCTCTTCCCCCAGATATTTGCATGGCTCACTCACTGACTTTCTCCAGGTCTCTGCTCAACAAAGAAACCACCTCTTACCAAAATATATTAAAACTAGAAGCCCGATGCACAAAATTCGTGCATGGGGGGGATCCCTCAGCCTGGCCTACGCCCTCTCACAATCTGGGATCCTTCACTCCTAACTGCCTGCCTACTTGCTCCTAACCACCCGCCTGTTTGCTCCTTACCACCTGCCTGCTCTCTCCTTACCACCCACCTGCTCACTTCTTAGGCTTGGCTCGCTGTTCCTCAGTGCTGCCATGGAGGCAGGGGAGGCTCCACCATTGCAACTGCGTTTTCCAGCTGTAAGCCCAGCTTCTGGCTGAGTGGTGCTGAGCAGCGCTCCTGCAGTGGGAGCATACAGACCACCAGGGGGAAGCTACTGCATTGAGCATCTGCCCCCTGGTGGTCAGTGTGCAACATAGTGACCAGTCGTTCAGGTCTTTCTGGTCATTCAGTCGTTCTGCTGTAAAGGTCACTGGGCTTTTATATATATAGATAGCACCACTTCACCCCACACCACTCTTCTCTAGCTTTTTACTCTGCTTCCTCATAGGACTTACAGCAATCTGAAATATTAAATGTCTGTGTTTATATTTGTTTATCATCTTTCTCCCTTGACTAGATTAGAACATGAGCACAGGCACTTTTAAATATATATATATATATATATATATATATATATATTGATTTCTGAGAGGAACAGAGAGAGAGAAAAACATCAATGATGAGAGAGAATTATTGATCGGCTGCCTCCTGCATGCCCCACACTGGGAATTGATCCCACAACCTGGGCATGTACCCTGACTGGAAATGGAACAGTGACCTCCTGCTTCATAGGTAGATGCTCAACCACTGAGTGATGCCAGCTGGGTGGCTCTTTGTTTTATTCATTATTTTATCCACAGTGTCTAGCATATAGTTGGCATTCAGTAAATATTGGTTGAATGAATGAATGAACATCCACATTTATAAGCATAAAACTATGAGCTCCAAGGCTATATTTTAAGACCTCCCCCCTTAGTCCTATGAATTTGAACGATCTGTTTGTTTTCTATTTGCATAAGCATTATTAGTAAATTACATTACTTCAATCACAGTAGGGGCAAAAACCATGGAGTGAATTAAAATGCACCCCTGCCCATGAAGCTTCCCTCAATGTAAGATTCTCTAAAGAGATCTTTCCAACTTAATTCATGTAACATTGTGTACCACTGAAAATAAGCTATTCTATACTATGCATTCTTACACAAGCACATTGTGGTCCTTTCCTTTGGCTATATCATAAAGCCTTTTATAAAGGCAGAGAGCATGTCATACAGTTCTTTATCTTTTATCCTGTGGCACAATACCTTTGTTATATTAGACAGTCTCCAAATATGTGATAGGTTCATTATTTATTTGTCGCTCATCACCCTAATGTGAGTATCAGGGGATGCTTCTGTTACTTCATCCGTCCAATGAAGGGTTGAGCTAAATCATTTCTAGGGTCTTTCTGTCTCTGATTCTCTATGGTTCTACACTCAACATACCTACAAAACATATATCTCTTCTTTAAAAGGCTTTCTTTTACTTCAACTATAATAAGGTTGAAGCATTGCTACTTAATTCCTAACAACAGACATTTTGTTAAATTGGTTAAAAATTAGCAACTGAGATGTCAAGCTGAGTGTAATAATGAGCTGAGTTAAAAATAATTTAATGAATTCATGTACCCTTTTAACACATATAATTTAGAATGGGCTAAAAATGACTTCCATGAAAGATGGACTATGCTAGAAAAATCTCTACCACATAACTGTTAATATTTCTACCTTTTTAGATAAGACCTATACTCCATAACATTGCCATTAAAAAAGAAATAATTTTTATTTTGTAGCTTATTCAGGCCTTTTGGGTCTCAGAGTTTGAGCCTGGTTTACCCTCACCATTTTAGAGCCTCCATCTCAGATGCTAAACTATCATTTTATTAAAATATATGTGTGTTCTCTTTAGTCATGTCATGTCATTGTATCTGTATGTTTTCACTGTTAATCTTATTGTCTACTTCTCCAATGACTACTAGGAAACCTTCAGGACCAAAATGAGGTTTCTCACCCTAATTCTGTAATAAGGAGTCACTGTTAGTAAATAAATCTACTCTAAGCACCTCTCTCCTTGAAGGCAGACTCTGAGCCACCTCTAGGACCAGCTTCATTCTTCTCTACTACCTTATGAGGGAAACCAGAATTCCCCTCATCCCTATGGAAATGAGAGTAATGAACTGTATATCAGGCCACTAGCCCTTTTATTAAGATAAGGAAGTATCCTATAAGGTTTCATACAGAAAGTCAAGAGATATCTGAAAAATAAATGCTCCAAGTCACTAATCATCCAAGAGATGCAGATCAAAATGACAATGAGGTATCACCTCACACCTGTCAGAATGGCTATCATCAACAAATAAACCAACAACAAGTGTTGGTGAGGATGTGGAGGAAAGGGAACCCTAGTACACTGCTGGTGGGAATGTAGACGGGTACAGCCACTGTGGAAAACATTATGGGATTTCCTCAAAAAATTAAAAATGGAACTCCCATTGGACCCAGTGATTCCACTTTTGGGAATATATCCCAAGAAAAGTGAAACACTCATCAGAAAGAATATATGGACCCCTATATGCACAATTTACAATAGCTAAGATTTGGAAACAGCCTAAATGCCCATCAGCAGATGATTGGATTAAAAAAATGTGGTATAAATGGACACAGACACTAGAAGGGTGAGGGCAAGTGCTGGGGGGTGGGAGTGCCTAGGGAGAGGTAAATGGTGGGGGGGGGGAAGGAGACATATCTAATACTTTAAACAATAAAGAATTTTTTTAAAAAAAGAAAAGAACTCTTATCTACTAGTATAGTTAATATGGTGAATAGCTATTAATCAACTGTGATTCTATTCTTTTTAAAAAAATATATTTTTATTGATTTCAGAGACAGGAAATAAGAGGGAGAGAGATAGAAACATCAATGAGAGAGAAACATTAATAAAAGAGAAACATCAATCAGCTGCATCCTGAATGCCCCCTGCTGGAGATTGAGCCAGAAACCAGTGCATGTGCCCTGACCAGGAATAGAAATGTCAACCTCTTGATGCATGGGGTGATGCTAAACCACTGAGCAACACTGGCTGGGCTGTGATTCTATTCTTATTGTGTACCCTACCCCTAACTATTCTACACTAACCATGTGTCCAGTCCCACAAGAGCACTCAAAATCTTGATATTTTAAATAAAATAAAAAACCACACAACTGTGGTATATTTACACAATGGAATACCATGCAGCAATAAAAAGAAAGAATTCTTACCATTTGCAACAGGATGGATGGACCTGGAGAGTATTATGCTGAGTGAAATAAGCCATTTAGAGAAAGATAAGTATCATGTGATCTCACTCATATGTGTAATGTAATGAACCAAATAAACTAATAATCAAAAATAGACCCAGTGTCATAGAAGCATGAACAGGATGTTGAAACTCAGAGGAAGGCAGGGGAGGGTGAGTGGGAAGAGATGAACCAATGAACTTGTATGCATATATGCATAATCTGTGGACACAGACAATAGGGTGGCAAAGGCCTAGGTGGGGGAGGCAGAGCAGACTGGAAGAGGTTAATGGGGGGGGGGGGAGGAGGACCTATGCAATACTTTCAACAATAAAGATTTAAAATTTTTTTTTCAAAAGTTAAATATTCTCAGAGAAACCAAGATGGCGGCATAGGTAAACGCCAGAGATTGCTGCCTCACACAACCACTTCAAAAATACAACTAAAAGACGGAACGGACATCACCCAGAACCACAGGAAGGCTGGCTGAGGGGAAATTCTACAACTAGAAGGAAAGAGAAAAGCATACCGAGACTCAGAGGAGGCGCAGTGCGGAAGTCAAATACTAAGGTGCGGAGGTGCGTGCTGAGCGGGCTGGCGGCTGAGGGCATGGTGGTCTGCTTCAAATGGGAGGGAGTCTCAGGCTCTGAGCTCCAGTTCCAGGAGAGTCTCTAGGGACCCAGACTCAAACGGGAGAAGCGGGACTGTCTGGCATTGGTCGGAACTTGAGGGCAGCTTTCTCTCCGTGGTTTGCAGTGGTTTCTGGGACACTGAGAGGCAGAGCCTCTGGGGACAGGACTGAGAGCAGCCATAACTTCTCGCTCCGCCCACCCTGTTGATCCCCTGGGACCCACCCTGCCCAAGCCTTGCACAGAGGCATTTGTGGGATAGCCTCAGGCAAAGGCTAGATTAGCACCTCCCTAGAGGACAGAAGTTCTCCCACTGCAGACACAACTGATTCTCACAGCCAGTTGGCCTGGAGGTCAAATACCCCCTAGTATTACCTACAACAATCAAGGCTTAACTACAACAAGACTGCACACAAAGACCACAAGGGGGTGCACCAAGAAAGCATAAAAAATGCGGAGACAAAGAAACAGGACACAAATTACAGAAATGGAGGATATAGAGCTCAAAACCACACTTTTAAGGTCTCTGAAGAACTGTCTAGAAGCCGCCAATAAATTTAGTAGGGCCCTCGAAAAGACTGGTGAGACCGCCGATAAATATAGTGAGATCCTCAAGAAATCTAATGAGACCCTCGATGTTGTGATAAAGAACCAACTAGAAATTAAGCATACACTGACTGAAATAAAGAATATTATACAGACTCCCAACAGTAGACCAGAGGAGCACAAGAATCAAGGCAAAGATTTGAAATGCGAAGAAGCAAAAAACACCCAACTGGAAAAGCAAAATGAAAAAAGAATCCAAAAATATGAAGATAGTGTAAGGAGCCTCTGGGACAGCTTCAAGCGTACCAACATCAGAATTATAGGGGTGCCAGAAGATGAGAGAAAGCAAGATATTGAAAACCTATTTGAAGAAATAATGACAGAAAACTTCCCCTACCTGGTGAAAGAAATAGACTTACAAGTCCAGGAAGCGCAGAGAACCCCAAACAAAAGGAATCCAAAGAGGACCACACCAAGACACATCATAATTAAAATGCCAAGAGCAAAAGACAAAGAGAGAATCTTAAAAGCAGCAAGAGAAAGAAACTCAATTACCTCCAAGGGAATACCCATACGACTGTCAGCTGATTTCTCAATAGAAACTTTGCAGGCCAGAAGGGAGTGGCAAGAAATATTCAAAGTGATGAATACCAAGAACCTACAACCAAGATTACTTTATCCAGCAAAGCTATCATTCAGAATTGAAGGTCAGATAAAGAGCTTCACAGATAAGGAAAAGCTAAAGGAGTTCATCATCACCAAACCAGGATTATATGAAATGCTGAAAGGTATCCTTTAAGAAGAGGAAGAAGAAGAAAAAGGTAAAGATACAAATTATGAAGAACAAATACGTATCTATCAACAAGTGAATCTAAGAATCAGGTGAATAAATAATCTGATGAACAGAATGAACTAGTGATTATAATAGAATCAAGGGCATTGAAAGGGAGTGGACTGACTATTCTTGTGGGGGGAAAGGGGTGTGGGAGATGTGGGAAGAGACTGGACAAAAATCGTGCACCAATGGATGAGGACAGTGGGTGGGGAGTGAGGGCGGAGGGTGGGGTGGGAACTGGGAGGAGGGGAGTTATAGGGGGAAAAAAGAGGAACAGATGTAATAATCTGAACAATAAAGATTTAATTTAAGAAAAAGTTAAATATTCTCTTTACATGTAAAATCTCATTTCATCCTTATATTTATCCCAAGGGTTATTTCTACTATAATATTATAAGCACTATTTTACAGATAGGGAAACTGAGACTCAGAAATATTAAGCAACTTAATATGTAAGTAATACAGTTAATGTGATATAGACAGTACTCAAGTAATACAGACAGTATTAAAACCCTGGTCTAGCTTAACACGAGAGTTCAAATTTTTTATCACTAAATTGTATTAGCAGTTCAGAACAAGGTAAGCACAGGAATGCATATTCAGCATCTTCTGGACAAGTAGCTTTGAAAACTCATTAAACACCCACATTAGTTACCTTAACTACTCATCTATCAGTATAAAACTAAAGTCATGAGCAAACTTTCCCATGGCAAGAGAGAGACTTTGCTTTCTGCAAGCAATTTTCCTATATGATAAAGGTTGTTTATAGAGCATTGGAAAGCACTTTATTATTCTTGGAAACAAAGTTAGTTTTTGTATACTTAAATGTATGTGAATATAGACATATGTGCATGTCTTTGGGTGAGTGTGCATATATATATAGCACACTCGTATAACATATAATATACATGGGTATATAATTACATGCGAAAATAATAGGTTACTAAACTATTCCACTAGATTACAGTCTAATATGGATAATAGTTTCTCTAATTTTCACATATATTTTCCCATATGATACTTCTTTTAAGGAAAAATTAAATCAGAGGCTTAATATTTCAGTAAGAAGATGGAATGCTGGCTAAAATGTATGGTGATTTTCTGAACTGTAGTTGCTATAGATCTGCCTTTTTGTTGAGGTTTGGGAATAGGCACAGTATAATTGTAGTGTTCCAAACATCCCCTTTCTGTGTCTACACTGCTCCCACACCCTACCCTGTCCCACAGTTTCCATTATGCCCTGTTCCTGTCATGTGGTAAAACTTTTTGACATCTTATAATACAAACTAGTGACCCGGTGCATGAAATTTGTGCACATTAAAGGGGAATTAATTAGAGGAAATATTTTAATATCACTATTTGCCCTTTCTCTATAATAGAAGTGTCAGAGATGAAAGAAAATTAGTAAAATGTATATGAAAATCTTCCTCTTGTCAGGGTCTGGAGTGCATCACAGAAACCAGAGTCAAGTCCCCACCCACCCACATGCACCTTGAAATCGTACAAGATCCAGACCCTGCTGGCCCCACCACTGTCAAGCCCTGCCAGGTGGGGGGTGTGGCCTCAGGTTGCCTGGCCCGGTGTTGGGGTGGGGGGCATGGCCTGAGGTCCCCTGGCCCGGGCCATGGGGTGTGTCTTGAGGTCCCATGGCCCAGGACAGGGGGCACATCCTGAGGTCCCCCATCAAGCCCTGCCAGGTGGGGGGCACAGCCTCAGGTCCCCCGGCCTGGCCCCGGGGTGGAGTGCGTGGCCTGAGGTCCCCTGGCCTGGGCTGGGGCAAAGGGCACACCCTGAGGTCCCCATCAAGCCCTGCCAGGCAGGGGGCATGGCCTGTGGTCCCCTGTCAAATCCTGCCGGGGGGGAGGTGGCCTGAGGTCCCCTGTCAAGCCCCACTGGGCGGGGGGGTGTAGCCTCAGGTCCCCTGTCCCAGTCCAGCACCATGCAGACTCAGGTCCCTGCTGACTGCTTGTAAAGGCTCATTATGGGAACTTGGCCTCCATTGTGGATGCAGCCATCTTGTGTTATGGAATCCCTGCCTCTACTGTGGGCACAGCTATCTTGTTACTGCATGATGGTCAATTTACATATCCCCTCTTTATTAGCTAGGATATTTCCAGGATATTAAACATAAAAAAAGAACTATGGAGAAAGGGAAATATTAATCTCAAATGACGGAATTGCACATACAAGAGAAGAAGAATAATCTATATACATAAAAGCCTAAATGACTGTTACGACCGAACAACTGGAATGACTGGTCAACCAGTCACTATGACATGCACTGACCACTAGGGGACAGACGCTCAACACAGGAGCTGCCCCCTGGTGGTCAGTGCAGTCCCACAACGGGAGTGCCGCTCAGCTGACTGACCCATCCTGGTGGCCCACCATTCCCTCAGTAATCCTGCAGGTCTAATCTCCAGAGAACGGGTCAGGTACTGACGGACCAGTGCCACCGGCATGATCCCGACAGCACTGCTGGCTGGCTGGATCCAGATCCCGGGTCGGCAAGGGCATCCCACCATCCATCTGGAGGGTCGGTCACGTCTTGACCCCCTCCACCCCCTGGGGACCCCACCCATGCATGAATTCGTGCACTGGGCCTCTAGTCTTCATATAATTACCTGCTAAACCTCACACACCACTACATTCATTATGACTTTCATGTAGGACCATTTCTTGTCCCCTGGTCTATCACACTGCATGAATATTGACAGCCTCATATAGTGTTTTGTAAATTTGACTGAGCATAAGAATCACCAGGGGAGATTTATTAAAAATATGTATACCTAGACTATTCTCCAAAAACTTCAGATACAGGTCATCTGCAGTAGGATCAGGAGTCAGTTTGTAAAAAGCATCCTGGGTAAATCTGATGTTCAGTGAGCTTTGGGAACACTGACCTCATGACAGTCCAATGAATGACAATGGTTATTGTAAAATAGCACTGAAGTTTTTGCCATCGCCATCTAACACAAATGCAATCAGGTAGACAAAATACTTACTTAAACTTTAAGAGCAATTTTAATTCCTTTCCTGCTGAAGTTGAGAGTGAATCATGCTTTCAATCTGAATTTAGCTCATCTTCTTGGATTGCTATACTGTCTCCACTCATATTTTCTGGTGAAAAAGCAGTTCAATAGTCCTTTGCCAATAAAAGCTAGAATCCTATTACCATAGTTCACTCAATATAAAAAGAAATGTCCTATCATTTGTTTTTAATGGAGTTTAATATAATAAGAAATATTTAATAGCAAGTCAAGCACTATTGTATTTTATAGCTACATCCTCATACTATATATCTAAAACTAGTCTAAACTTTAGTTTCACTGAAAAACATTGATTTTATTTTCTGCAGTAGGGAGAAAATTATGTCATCATGTAAAACATGCTATTAAGTAAAATAGATTTTTTAAATAAAAGCAAGATAATTAAACCGCAGCTGTCAATCATAAGCTTATGTTACTATGATTGCTGAGACAGGCTTTATGACATCCAAGTATCCTCCTGCAGAAAAGTAAGCACACACTAAACACAGAAACTACTTATCTCCAGTAACCAGTAATTGTATTATATTGTTAAGTAATACCCAACAAACATGGTAACTTCTGCAGTCTCTGAACAGTTTATGACAATGTTGGGGACATTGTAGTTGCTCAATAAGTGACCATTTTAAAAAGGAAGCAAAGGGAATGTTAAATTTTTATTGTTGTTTTTGTTTGTGTTGTATATCTGTTAGCAAAAACTCATGCAAATCTCAGCAAGAGGAACCCTTCATTTTATCTGATCTATCACCACATGCTTTGGACATGAATACATCAAATAAAAACCACAAACGCTTCCTTTTTCACATTGACTTTACATAGCAAAATTATCTATGTAAAAATAAAGAAATGGCCTTAAGGGGATGATAAAATCACTTTATTGTACTCTTTTAATATCTTAATGAATGCATGCTAGGGTTTAATATTATTACACACCTCTTCTATAGAAAGTGCTGTGCTAGATACTGGGAAAGGAGAATGTATTAGTTGTATCAGTCAGGATTTTCCAGAAAAACAGAACCAATAGGGGTGTGTGTGTGTGTGTGTGTGTGTGTGTGTGTGTGTGTGTGTAGAGGGAGAGGGAGAGAGAGAGAGAGAGAGAGAGAGAGAGAGAGAGAGAGAGAGAGAGAAACAGATTTTTTTTAAAAAAAAAAAAATTGGCTCACATAATTGTGGGGCTTGGCAAGCTCAGAATCTGCAGAGTAAACCAAAAGGCTGAAAACCCAGGGAAGAGTTCATACTTCAGTTTAAGCCTGAAGGCAGAATCTCTTCTTCTTTGGGGCCTTTATTCCTTTTTTCTCTCAAAGCTTTCAATCAATTGGATGAGACCCATCCAAATTAAGGAAGATAACATGCTTTACTGAAAGTCTACTAATTTAAATGTTAATCTCATCTAAAAAATACTGTCACAGAGACATCTAGACTGGTGCATAATCAAATATCTCAGTATTATCATCTAGCTAAGTTGACACATAAAATTAACCATAGAGGGTTATAGAAATAAATAACATATGTACTAATAGCATATAAATTACTCATATTTTGAGCCAGTGATTCTGTCCTATTATCTGTTCTAAGAAATAATCATAAATGTACACAAAAATTTCAAAACAAAAATATTCTAACTGCTTTTTTTAAATGTTTTTATTGATTTAAGAGAGAAGGGAGAGAGAGAGAGAGATAGAAATATCAATGATGAAGGAGAATCATTGATCAGCTGCCTCCCATATGCCTCCTACTGGGGATTGAGCCTGAAACCCAGGCATGAGCCCTGACCAGGAATCAAACTGTGATCTCCTGGTTCCTGGGTCAATGCTCAACCACTGAGCAACACTGGTCAGACTCTGACAGCTTTTTAAAATTACTTACTTACTTAATTAATTATTATTTAAAGTATTACATATGTCTCCCTTTTCCCCCCATTGACCTCCCCTGGCCACTCTCACTCCCCAGACAAGCCCCCACCTCCCCAGTGTCCCTGTCCATGGGTTATGCTAATATGCATGCATACAGGTCCTTTGGTTGATCTCTAACTCCCCCTCCCCTCCTTTCTCTCTAAGGTTGGGTGGTCTATTCAGTGTTTCTTTGTCTCTGAATCTATTTTTGTTCATCAGTTTATGTTGTTCATTATATCCCATATATGATGAGATCATGTGATATTTATCTTTCTCTGGCTTATTTCGCTTAGCATAATGCTCTTCAGGTCTATCCATGTTGTTGCAAATGGTAAAAGTTCCTTCTTTTTATAGAAGCATAGTATTCCATTGTGTAGATGTACCACAGTTTTTTAATCCACTCATCTACTGATGGGCACTTAGGCTGTTTCCAAATCTTAGCTAGAGATTCAAATCAAAACAATGAGGTACCATCTCACACTTGTCAGAATGGCTATCATCAACAAATCAACAAAGGACAAGTGCTGGCAAGGATGCGGAGAAAAATGAACCCTCGTGCACTGCTGGTGGGAATACAGACTGGTGCAGCCCCTGTAGAAAACAGTATGGAGATTTCTCAAAAAACTAAAAATGGAACTCCCATTTGACCCAGTAATCCCAATTCTGGGAATATACCCCAAGAAACCAGATACACCAATTAGAAAGGATATATGCACCCCTATGCTCATAGTGGCACAACTTACAATAGCTGAGATTTGGAAACAGCCTAAGTGCCCATCAGCAGATGAGTGGATCAAACAGCTTTTTTATAGCGATAAATTTTTTAAACAACCCAGCTGAGTACCAGCAGCGGAACAATAAAATAAAATATATTACAACTATACTGTTGAGTATACACCTATTTTTAATGCATGTTTTCCATAAAATTTAGGCTTAGGAAATGTGTTAAACAAAATTAGAATCCTAAACTCTATATACACATGAGTGTATATAGAATATTATAGTGTATATTAGAATCCTAAACTCTATATACAATTTTGTTTTATACTTGTACTGAGAGAAAGGAAAAGATGGGAAGGATATATGCCAAAGCAAAATTAACAGAGGTTTCCTCCGGGTTGTGAGGTTGTGAGTGATATTTTTGTATACTTTTCCCCTCAAGTTTTTTTAAGAAAATAGTTCACTTTTTCATTAAAGATAAATCTGATGATTTCAAAGTTGTGCTGACCATATGTATATATCTCCACTACCTCAATTAACATGACAAACAATGAAAAACACTGTATACAGCACATACAAAACAGTTAATGGTCTGCAAGTGAATAAATGGGTGGTGTCAGGAAATGAGGACTATCATTAAGTTTCTGGAAACAAACAGAGGAATGGTAATGAAGAAAGCAAGGTAAAGTAAGCCACAGCCTACAGAAATGGCGCTCAACCTGAGCTGCATAGTAGAATCAAGTGGAGAGCTTCTGCAACTAGTAATGCCCAGATCTACCCCCAAGGATTCTAATTTAATTAGTCCAGGGTGAGGCCTTGGCATTTATATTTTTTAAAGCTGCAGAGTTGATTCTATAAGTAAAGCTAATGCTGAGAACCACTGGCCTAAACAAAGCAGTACTTTTCAAATGTGTTTTGAAATATGTTAATATGTATATGAAAGACATGGCGAACTCGTTAAAATGTAAATTCTGATGAAGTGGGTCAGGGGTGTGGCCTGTAAATCTGCATTTCTAGCATGCTTCCAGGTACTGTTGGGTACTGCTAGTCCACAGAGCACACTTGGATCCTGAAGCCTTTTGGCTCTCAAACTTAAGGATGCATCAGAATCCCCTGTTTAAATCCCGAAGTTTCTGATTTGTGGGTCTGGGGTGCGGTGGGGCCTCCAAGTTTATATTTCTAAGTAATTTCCCAGTGATACTGATGATACTACTCCTGGGACTACACTTTGAAAACAATTGCTATATTCATCTTGGAGGAAACTACTCTATCCTCCACAACTCTTCATAGAGTCTGATCTCCATAGTTTAATAAAAAATCTGTATTTTTGAGACACTTCTAACCCTACTTGTCTCTCTCACTGAGAACTCCAGACAGACAGACTTCTCCCTCTTATATAAAACTCAAAGAACTCTTTTCTAAAGAAATTGCATTGCCCTGACCGGTTTGGCTCAGTGGCTAGAGCATCGGCCTGCGGACTCAAGGATCCCAGGTTTGATTCCGGTCAAGGGTATGTACCTTGGTTGTGGGCATATACCTAGTAGGAAGTGTGCAGGAGGCAGCTGATCTCATCGATGGTTCTCTCTCATCGATGTTTCTAACTCTCTATCCTTCTCCCTTCCTCTCTGTAAAAAATCAATAAAATATTTAAAAAAAAAATAAAAAGAAATTGCACAACCCCAGAGCAGTCTTCTGAAATTAGGTATTTAGTTATCCCTTTGGGGGGAGTTGTTTACTGATTTTTAAACTCCTCACTCAGTCCTCACCCAATGACCTTAAAGCCTGAGAAGTTTCAACCCTCACTGTGCATCAGAATCACTGGATGAGCTTTAAAAAAACTTAAGAAAGCTCTTGCAAAAAAGTAGTAGTGGTAAGGACTGAATCCATTTGAACATAGACCTGAGACTAAACAAAAGTAAGTATTATGGTTTTAAGCACATAAAGTTGTAAACTTTGAACAAGAATTAATAAAAATATCAAGGCAGATTGCAAAAAAAGTGCTAGGGTGTTGATTTCCTCACTTTTCATAGCAGAGAGTTATAGTGGTTCTCAACCTTCTGGCCCTTTATTTTTTTAAAATATACTTTATTGATTTTTTTACAGAGAGGAAGGGAGAGGGATAGAGAGTTAGAAACATCGATGAGAGAGAAACATCGATCAGCTGCCTCCTTCACACTCCCTACTGGGGATGTGCCTGCAACCAAGGTACATGCCCTTGATCGGAATTGAACCTGGGACCCTTGAATCCGCAGGATGATGCTCTATCCACTGAGCCAAACCTTCTGGCCCTTTAAACACAGTTCCTCATGTTGTGACCCAACCATAAAATTATTTTCGTTGCTACTTCATAACTGTAATGTTGCTACTGTTATGAATTGTAATGTAAATATCTGATATGCAGGATGATCTTAGGCGACCCTTGTGAAAGGGTTGTTCAACCACCAAAGGGGTTGTGACCCACAGGTTGAGAACCGCTGGTTTAGAAACAATAAGGTGAAGTTAAGAAAGAATACAATGACCTGCTCAACTTCCTAATTATTTTTAAATCATTTTAATAATTTGTTAACCATAGAGATATTCTGGAAATTAATACCTCCTGTGCTAAAAATATTTACCTTAAAATCAGCAATCATTTGTTTTAGTTTCAGTTCAGTTAGTTTTTCTGACCTTAAATTCAAGTTATGCGTTTAGGAGTTTAGGTGTCATATTTATACTCTTCAGCGGATAGATAGTTATGTATGGTGCTAAGATGCCTTTGATACATTAGGCATACATTAGATGACATGAAAGATGAGAGAGCTGATGACATCTGAGGCAGCTTAGGCAAGTAGGTATAGCAATGAAACATTAGGCCAAACCTCATGCTTCCAACTTTCAGAGTAGCCAGGGTCAGGAAGAAGGGCTCTGGTGACAAAAGGCAAGAAACCACTGGGAAGCAAAGAAGGAAGGATATATCAGAGGTGGTGCAGGCATTGGGCCATAAAGGCGCCACACAGGGCTCTGTTATACAGGGACAATGAAAGCCAGAGTCCATGATAAGTCTTATGGCGTCACATGGCCCTGCTCCAACAGAAAGGAATCTGCAACTTTGTAGGGAAGTCGAAGAAGCAGATGTATACCTTCAGTGAGAAACTAAACACAAATCCTAGGCCTCAAGACCTGGCTCATGAATGCAGAGGTTCCTATCTTAAGGAAACTAACCACCCACAGGATGAGGGAAACCATCTGGAGTCAAAGAGCTTTAAGGCTGCCTCTGGGCAGAGTAGCCAGAATTCTGAGAGCTAGTCTATATAGTAGATAGGCATGAACAGACTGGATGTGAACAACAGAGGAGCCAAATCTGAGTTGAAAAAGGTAGGCCAAGCCAGAAGAAGCAGGAAAGGATAATGGTGCCAATACTCAGCAACTCTGCTATAGCATATGTGTTCTAACTATGTGTTCCCCATTCCAGTCCACTGTGTTCACACTCTCCCTCTCCCACTTCCCCAATTCATGTTCATTTTCATATTATAAATATCTATTAAATGTATGATACTGCTAAAAAAAAACTAATGAAAACAATCTCTGTCTTCATACCCAGTCTAAATGATGTTCTGATAAACTACATCGGTACTGTGAAATTCTTAAGATATTATAAAAATCCTTTATACTTTGGCTTAAGTTTTACAGTACAAAGGAAATTTAACAAAAGCCCTAGTCCAGACAGTTTCACAGATGAGTTTTACCAAACCTTCAAAGAACAACTAACACCTATCCTCCTCAAACTATTCCAAAAAATCCAAGAGGAAGGAACACTTCCAAGCTCCTTTTATATGGCCAGCATTACCCTAAGTCCAAAACCAGATAAGGACACTACAAGGAAAGAGAATTACAGGGCAATATCCCTGATGAATATAGATGCTAAAATCCTCAACAAAATATTAGCAAACCGAATCCAGCAACATATTAAAAAGATCATACAACATGACTAAGTGGGATTTATTCCAGGGATGCAAGGCTGGTATAATATTTGCAAATCAATAAATGTGATACATCACATAAATTAAAAGATAAAAATCATATGATCATATCAATAGATGAAGAAAAAGCATTCGACAAAATCAAACACCTATTTTTTATAAAAACTCTCAGCAAAGTGGGAATAGAGGGGTCACACCTCAACATAATAAAGGCTGTATATGGCAAACTTACAGTAAACATCAGACTCAATGGGCAAAATCTAAAACCATTTCCCTAAGAACAGTAGCAAGACAGGGATGTCTACTTTCACCACTCTTATTCATAATAGTACTGGAAATGCTAGCCAGAGTGATCAGACAAGAAGAAAACATAAAAGGCATCCAAATTGGAAAGGAGGACGTAGAACTTTCATTATTCGCAGATGACATGATGATGTCCATAGAAAACCCTAAGGACTCCACCAAAAAAGTGCAAGATTTAATAAATGAATTTGGCAATGTAGCAAGATACAAAAATAACACCCTGAAATGGATGGCATTTTTATACATCAATAATGAATTCTCAGAAAGAGAAACTAAACAAAAAAAGTCCCTTTACCATAACAATACAAAAATTAAGATATCTAGGAATAAACTTCACCAAGAAGGTAAAAGATGTGTAATCTGAAAACTACAGGACATTGGAAAAAGAAATGTAGGGGAAGATGTAAATAGGTGGAAGAATATACTGTGTTCATGGATTGGTAGAATAAACATCATTAAAATGTCCATACTATCCAAAGCAATCTTTAGAGTCAATGCAATCCCTATTAAATTACAAATGACATATTTCACAGACCTATAAAAAATACTCCAAAAACTTATATCAATCCAAAAAAGTCCCCAAAGAGCTACAGCAATCCTGAGAAAGAAGAACAAAGTTGGAGGGATCAGAATACCAGATATCAAGTTATACTACAAAGCCACTGTAATCAAAACAGTCTGGTACTGGCACAAGAACATGCATATAGATCAATATAACAGAACAGAGGACCCAAAAATTGACCCAAGCCATTAAGTTCAATTAATATTTGACAAAGGAGGCAAGAGCATACAATGGGTTCAAGACAGTCTCTTTGATATATGGTGTTGGGAAAATTGGACAGGAATGTGCAAAAAAAAAAATGGAAGTAGAATACCAACTTACACCATACACAACAATAAACTAAAAATGGATAAAAGACTTAAATGTAAGATGTGAAATCATAAAAATCCTAGAATCCAAGAAGAAACCATAGGTAGTAAAATCTCAGGCATCTCTCATAGCAATATGTTTACAGATACATCTTTCAAGACAAAGGAAACTAAGGAAAAAATAAACAAATGCGACTACATCAAAATAAAAAGCTTCTGCACAGCTAAAGAAACCATCACCAAAATGAAAAGGGAGATCACTGTATTGGAAAACATATTTGGCAATGTTACATCTGATAAAGGGTTAATATCCAAAAATATATAAGGAACTCATATAACTTAACACAAGGAACATAAACAATCCCATTTAAAAATGGGCAAAGGACATACATAGACATTTCTTCAAAGTGGACATACAGATGGCCAAGGGACATAAGAAAAAATGCTCAAAGTCCCTGCTCATTAGAGAGATGCAAATAAAAATGACAATGAGGTATTGCCTCATTCCTGTCAGAATGACTACCATCAGTAAATCAACAAATAACAAGTGCTGGCAAGGAAGTGGAGAAAAAGGAACCTTAGCACACTGCTGGTGGGGATGCAGACTGGTGCAGCCATTATGGAAAACAGTATGGAGTTTCCTCAAAAAATTAAATATGGAACTGTCATTTGACCCAGTGATCCCACTTCTAGAAATATATCCTAAAAATCCCAAAACACCAATCAGAAAGAATGTATGCACCCTTATGTTCATAGAATAACAATTTACAATAGCTAAGATCTGGAAACAGCCCAAGTGCTCAACAGTACATGAGTGGATAAAAAAGCTGTGGTACATTTATACCATGGAATATTATGCAGTAGTAAAAAAGAAGGATCTCATACCTTTTGAGACAGCATGGATGGTCCTGGAGAGTATTATGCTAAGCAAAATAAGCCAGTCAGAGAAAGCCAAGTATCACATAATCTCACTCATATGTGGAATTTAATGAACAAATAAACTGATGAACAAAATAGATCCAGAGACATGGAACAGGCTGTCAAATCTCAGAAGGAAGGTGGGGGAAGGTGGGTGGGTGGGAAGAGATCAACCAAAGAACTTGTATGCATATATGCATAACCCATGGACACAGACAATAGGATGATGAAGGCCTGGAGTTGGGGGTACAGGTGGGCTAGAAGGGGTCAATGGGAGGAAAACGGGAACATATGTAATAATTTCTACAATAAAGATGAATAAAATAAAAAATAATAAAAATAATTCATAGAAGACACCAAAAGATTAAGGTTAATACCAGATCATGTTCATTTAGTCAAAATTGAGTTTCTCTACAAGCATGGAAAATGTAATAAAATATGTATATGTAAAATATTTTCTCTCACAAGTAAAATTTGTAAAACAAGCAGTATTTTCACTGTATCACCTACATTAAGAATTGTAAAATTTGGAGACTAATTGATATAAATAAGCCATAATTCAAAAAAATCAGTTTTGTTATCCAATCTAAACTGTTGGCTCTGTTTCATCTAACATCACTATATTAGTCAGCTTAGGCTGCTCAATAAAATACCATAGACTAGGTCACTTAAAAACAGAAAATTATTTCTCACAGTTCTGGAGGTTTGGAAGTCCAACATCAGGTGCTGGCTGATTTCCTTCCTGGAGAGAGCAGCCTTCTTGCTATAGCCTCACAATAAAGTGTGGGAGGAGGCGAGAGGAAATGAGAGAGATTGAGAGTACTCTACTTTCTTCTCATAAGGGCACTAACCCTATCATAAGGACCCCACCTTTATCTACTAGTAAACCTAATCGCTTCCCAAAGGCCCATCTCCAAATACACTTTACTCTTGAACAACATGGGGATTAGCAGCACTGACTCCCCACCCAGATGAAAATCCATGTATAATTTTTCTCAAAAACATAACTACTAGTAGCCTACTGTTAACCTGAAGCCTTACCAATAATATAATAAATTAACACATTTTTGTATGTTATATGTGTTATATACTGTATTCTTACAATAAAGTAAGCCAGATAAAATAAAATTTTCATAAAGGAAAATACATTTACAGCACTGTACATATTTATTGAAAAAAATCCGTGTATAAGTGGATCTCTGCCATTCAAACCTATGTGGTTCAAGGGTCAATTGTACCAGCGCATTGGGGGTTAGGTTTTCAACATATGAATTCTTAGGGAAAACAAACATTTAGCCCATAGCACTCACTGAGTTCCACTGCTCTCTTATAAAGGCAAACCCTAAGCCCTTCATTGACCTTGTTTCAAATATTAAGGGACTGTGACCCTATACAAACATATATTGGTGGCTAAGCCTCCTGACCCAGCTCTTCAGGTCCAAGTGCTGCTCTAACCCTAAGATGAAATTCTGTTAACAAATACTCTTACTCCTTCTCATGGCCTCACAAAGAGATTAGCTTTTCCCTTTTTAAAATAATAAATACTCACAGCAAAAACAAACAAACATCATAATGCACACTTAAAACACAATTTGCATATTCTAATCATATATTTTTGCTACAAGACTGACTTCTGTTTTCCTCAAGGCCTAATTTTATTTAAAACTAAAGGCCCAGTGCACAACATTTGTCCCTCAGCCCAGACTGTGGGGAGCAGGCCTAAGCCAGCAGTCGACATCCCCTGAGGGGTCCTTAGCACTGCTGCAGAGGCAGGAGAGGCTCCCGCCATTGCAGCTGCACTCACCAGCAGTGAGGCTGGCTTCTGGCTGAGCAGCGCTCTCTCCATGGGAGTGCACTGAACACCAGGGGGTGGCTCCTGTGTTGAGTGTCTGCCCTCTGGTGGTCAGTGTATGTCATAGCAATCAGTCATTCTGCCATTTATTTGATTTGCATATTAGGGTTTTATTATATAGGATATTAGGGTTTTATTATATAGGATTATAATTTCCATTAAATACTTAAGGTTGATGATTTATTACTTAAAAGGTCTCCTAATTTTTAAAAGGCTTCTTTGTTGTTGTTTGAATAGGTCAAGACAGTTTTCCCTTGTGCTTAATTTTAAGAATCTGTAAGTAATGTAGAAAGGACTCCTGGTTTCAAAGTCATCTTTGCAACTGTACATAGACAATTACACCAACCGTTTGACCTTTCAATATGATATATCAGACTAAAAATGAATATTCATTATATGTATAATCTGTAAGGATTAAATTATGTGGATGTCTTTTAACTGTTAGCATATAAAATAAAGGATAAAACACCATGTTCTGACCAAAGTAATAACATTATTTGAGAAATCACTTTTCTCAATCCTATATACTTGTTCTGTGGCAGTATTGCATTTTGTTTTTCTTTATAAATTTATCTGTTTTGTGTCATTTTCAGGAATTCTTGGCTATTTCTTCTGCCCTCAATAAATTTAGATAAATTTACCTATTCCTTGATTCTTCCCTCATGATATCTATCTAGACTCCTAAGGTCCTTGAGAAATAACTCTTTCATATTTTGAAAAATGGTAAATAACAGAATTTCAGTTAAGTAACAAGCAGAAGTGGGTAAAATTGCTGGTGGTTTTACAAAATAGGGAAAGTCTAAAGAACTACTTGGTTTTAGTAATCCTTTTCCTTAGAAAATAAAACTCTACCACTCACTTGTTTGGAGAAAGCCATCTCTTGTCACTAATCCCACTACTTGTGATGGAGCATAGTGAAGGATAATGTTGGTACTTAAGTGAGGATGCAAGGGAACAGGATGCCTGCTTGCAACATGCAGTGCAGGGGGTTATTAAAATGCAGGTGTCTACCTGTTGCACAAGCACCTGATCATGTAGTTGTTTTAAGTGAGCTCACAGCTTATTTTTATTGCAGAGTTACATGGCTATACTCACGTGTTGAAAATCATATTTCCTCACCAGTGTCATCTATAAAATAATAATTTAAAAATAGGTGATTTGTTCTATTTTCCCCAGCTGCAATCACTTGAAAAATTTTAAAAAATATATTTTATTGATTTTATTACAGAGAGGAATGGAGAGAAATAGAGAGTTAGAAACATTGATCAACTGCCCCCTGTACACCCCTAACTGGAGATGTGCCCACAACCAAGATGCATGCCCTTGACCGGAATCAAACCTGGGACCCATGAGTCCGCAGGGTGACACTCTATCCACTGAGCCAAACCTGTTAGGGCTTGAAAGATTTTTGTATGCAATGACTCCAATAAGGACATTCTAAGCACAAGCAACATAGTTGAATGGACACTTCCTTACAGTACACTCCAAATAGTGTCTGTGGTCTATCAACTAAGGCAACATTCATTCATGCCTCAAAACTCAGACTGAAAGCAGTTTTTACATTATATCTAACAAAATAACTATATCAGTTCCTGACTTATCTCCTTCCCTGTTGGCAGATAGGGCTAGCCTAAAGCATACAGATTAGAATAAGGTATGTACTACAATAAATCAGCACTTGAGTAAAACAGAGTGCCCTGTATATTAAATCTGTGGGGACCTAGTTGTACCTTTGAGCTAGCACAATATTAGTTGGCATTCCATTGACACAGTTCAAGTTTCTGAAATGTTGAGACTCAGTTAACCATCATAGACATATGCTAATCATCTTGGAACAGAGCTCACCGAGAGACTATGCAGAAGAGATCTGGAAACAGTCTTCCTTACATCAGAGAACTTCCAGATGTTTGCTTGATGTGGGCTTCCCTGGCAGGTGTCACCAAAAGAAGAGGGTTCCAGCCAGAGTGCTGTCAGCGCTGCAAAGGCATGTCATACACCTTTTCACAGTAGTGGAGAAATCAGTTGTTTCCTTCAGATTAGAAACAAGACCCATATGGCATTTTTTTAAAGGATGTCATTAAGGTATCTTTCAAGGTTACCAAATGATTCCCCCAACTCCTTTTTATAACAGAGTTTCTAATTTTATCATCTGAAAATTTTAAGGTAAGTGTTTTCTTTCTGAGGTTCGTATTTTTTGAATTCCACTGTATATCACAAAATTAAATGTTTGTGGATCTTACAAGTAGAAGTGTTTGAAGCTTTGGTCAAAATATGGAGGGAGAGAAATGTCATTTTTAAGAAAAAGACAACAGATGTAAAGCAAAGAATGATTTCTTCTCTAACATTGAGCTTTTCATTTCATTTTCAAGGCTCTATTATCATTTCAAGTCTCGTTCTTACTAATAACATCCTAATGATTCTAAGATCAGGCTGGAGCAGGGGTGCATCTCCAAGTAATAGCAAACCTCTTGGTATTTACTTATTATATATTTCAGTACACACACACACACACACACACACACACACACACATACACACCGATGGACTACAAACTTAAACCCTGTACCTGCAAAAAATACAAAATATCCAACCCTAGGGACAGGATTAAGCTAAGGAAACTGTAATGCAAGCATGTCAAACTCACAGCCTGTGGGCCATATGTGGCACACAATGAATATTTTTGCAGCCCAGCCCATATAACGGTATGTAAGAAATGTTTTCATAAAAATTTCATAACTTAATTTTTACAGTATCCTGTTATACATAATTGTTAATAATGAACTACAATGTTCGCTAATGATTGATTACTATAATCGTGTTGCATTTATTTCCCTTACGCACCTTACGCGCAGGAGCACCATTTCTCTCCACTAATACTAGCAGCAAATATTTTAGCAGCCGATAGCCGCGTCATTAGTCTTGGGCTGACTTGTTTGGTGTGTGCAACAGGAAATATTTCGCTTTCAGAGAACAAGAAAAATAGGTTTATTTGCATTACGCTTATTAATTTGTGCAGTTATTCAGTGTCTGGTAAGTTAATGTTCAAGAAAAAATGTTAATTTTTATTAAAATGTTCTATTATTTTATGTTGATTACTCATTTATTTCAGCCCTTTGTATTCAGCATGTCTCTGTCGAAATAAACTTACGTTTCTATGAAAATTGAAGCTTTCGTTTTTCTGCGGCCCGCATAAACTTCAACCTTGTTTATTTGGCCTTTGAGTTTGGCATGCTTGTTGTAATGAGCCTAAGGTAGTGTTTCTCGGTGAAGTTCTTGGACCACATGTCATTAGAATATTCCTGGGTGCTTGTCAAAAGATATCCAAGTGGCCTTAGTCAGTTTGTCTCAGCGGATAGAGCGTCGGCCCTTGGTAGCAAAGGGTCCCGGGTTTGATTTCAGTCAAGGGCACATACTTTGGTTTCAGGCTCCTTCGGCCCTGGCCCTGGTCGGGGCTTGTGCAGGAGGAAACCAATTGATGTGTTTCTCTCACATCAGTGTTTCTCTCTGTATTTCCCTCTTTCTTCCACTCTCCCTAAAAATAAATGGAAAAATATCCTCGAGTGAGGATTAACAAAAAAGAAAAAAAAAAGGGAGAAAAAAGATATCCAAGTATGGGTTTCTACACACTGATATCTGGATTACTAATATTCTGAATCAGTGAGATCCAGACCCTCTGGGGTGAGACTCATGGTTCCTAGGTGACTGTAGGCCCACCTGTATAATGAGACCCACTGCCCTAGACATCCTAAATAATGTCTTATTCAAGTGAAGTTGGATATGCATCTAGGTCTTGAAATTCATCTCTTATATCCTTTATTTACCAAAAGAGCCCAAAAGCCTTCTCATAAATTTGCTCACTTAGGGTACTCCAAGGATTTAAAAACAGGTATAATTCAGAAATAAGTTGTTCAGAACAGTACCACTGTGGCATAGAACCCAAAAGCTATTCTGAGAAAATCTGAAAGCAACCCAAGGGACTTCAGAGGCTGGAAGAGATCTGCTTTCAATTAATTGTGCCCTAAAGCATGAAGTTCTAGTGCTTTTAAAGGAGCTTAACAATTTGTAACTGGTGGTAAAATCTTTTCTCCCAGACATTCAAGCTGAAAATTCCAAAGAGATATTATTATTTTTCACACAATTTCCCATATTCCAACAACCAAAAACAAAAGTCTAGTTTAGTCTATTTTTAAAGTATATTTTTTGTTGATATAAGAGAGAAAGGTAGATGGAGAAAGAGTTAGAAACATCAATGATAAAAAATAATCATTGATTGAGCCCCAAACCTGGGCATGTGCCCCACTGGGAATTGAACCATGACCTCCTGGTTCATAGGTTGAAACTCAACCACCTACCTATTTTACTCAGTAGATAGAGCGTCGTCCTGCAGACCACAGGGTCCTGGGTTCAATTCTGGTAAAGGGCATTTACCTTGGTTTCAGGCTCCTCCCAATTTGGGTCCTGCTCAGGCCTGGTTGGGGTACAATGTTTCTGTCTTTCCTTCTCTCTTCCATTCTGCCTAAAAATCAAGGGGAAAATATACTCAGGTGAGGATTAACAAACAAACAAAAAAGCAAACACCTCAACCATTGAGTCACATCGGAAGGGATAGCTCAATTAATATTTGACAAATGAGGCAAGAGCAAAAAATGGAGTCAAGACAATCTCTTCAATAAATGGTGTTAGGAAAATTGGACAGATACATACAAAAAACTGAAAGTAGACCACCAACTTACACCATACACAAAAATAAACTCAAAATGGATAAAGGACTCATTTGTAAGATGGGAAACCATATAAATCTTAGGAGAAGCCATAGGCAGCAAAATATTACACATTTGTCGTAGCAATATCTTTACCAATACAGCTCCTAGGGCAATGGAAACTAAGAAGAAAATAAACATATGGGACTACATAAAAATAAACAGTGTCTGCACAGCAAAAAAAAAAAAAAAAAAATCAACAAAACGAAAAGGGAGCCCACTATATGGGAGAACATATTTGGCGCTGATACATCTGATAAAGGGTTAATATCCAAAATATATAAGGAACTCATGCAACTTAACAAAAGGAACACAAACAATCCCATTAAAAATGGGCAAAGGCCCTAAATAGACACTTCTTCAATACAGAAGGTCAGGAGGCATATGAAAAAATTCTCAAAATCCCTGATCATCAGAGAGATGCAAATTAAAACGGCAATGAGGTATGACCTCACACCTGTCAGAATGGCTATCATCAACAAATCAACAAATGACAAGTGCTTGCAAGAAAGTAAAGGAAAAGAAACCCTCTTGCACTGATGGTGGGAATGCAGACTGATGTAGCCAATATGTAAAACAGCATGGAGTTTCCTCAAAAAATTAAATATGGAACTGCCATTTGACCCAGTGATCCCACTTCTAGAAATATATCCTTAAAGAAATGAAATATCAATCAGAAAGAATGTATGCAACCCTATGTTCATAGCAGCACAATTTACAATAGGTAAGATCTGGAAACAGTCCAAGTGCCCATCAGTAGATGAGGGGATAAAAAAGCTGTGGTACATTTACACCATGGAATACTATGCAGCAATAAAAAAGAAGAATCTCTTACCCTTTGATACAGCATGGAGGGATCTGGAGAGTATCATACTAAGTGAAATAAATCCATCAGAGAAAGCCAAGTATCACATGATCACACTTATATGTGGAATCTAAGTAACAAAATAAACTGATGAATGAAGTGGATCCAGAGACATGGATGCATGGAACAGAGTGCAGAATCTCAGAGAGAAGGTGGGGGAAGTGGGTGGGTGGGAGGTAATCAACCAAAGACTTTGTATGCATAGGTCTCAGATGATAGGGTGCTGAAGGCTTGGGGTGGGTGGGTGGGGGCGTTAAGGGCGGGCTGGAGGTGGGGGGAATGGGGAAAAATAAATTTAAAAAAGAAAAATAAATGAATACTTATTTTGCATGTTTTCCTTTAAACTTTACTTCTAAAGACCATAATTTTGATGCCCATCATTTTATAGCTGGATTATAACAATTACCTCTTAACTGCTGTCCCCTTATTCTTATCTCACTGTTCTCCACCATTCTGATACACTACCACCAGACAAGATTTGCTCAAACATAAACCTCCTCAAAGCCTTATGATCATTCCCCCATTTCCCAAAAGAGCAGTCTAGACACACTTGTATTTCATTCACAAAGTATGTCAGAAGTCTTCCTTCTACCATCTGCCAATGTAAACCCTCCCTATTCTTTCATTTGACTCCACTCTCTCTATGTAAAAAGGCAAATAACAATACCAAGCAAGGCATCCTTTTTCCTTAATTAGATTCTAAACTCCTTGAGGGCTGAAAGCAAGTTTGTGCAATCCTCTCAAAACCAACAATATTGCTCAAGTATTTGTTAAATAAATCAAAGAGTGAATGGCACTGGATTAAGCCACCAACATCTATTCTAACTTCCTAACCTGAGGCGCCACAAGGCAGTTTGTGAATTTTCTCTGTGCTGAACAAATGTAGGAGCTCAATCGTGTTGATCATTTCATCACTTATTCTTCAACTGGAAGAAATTGGTCCCAGAAGTTTGGGACCTTTTCCTCATACATGCAAAACCAAACTGTTGTGCAAGAAGGATTGATGTTTGGAAAACAATACACATTCTATGTCTAGCTGGTTCCTCTAAATAGTTCCAAATTCCAATGTGTGAAAACAATTCCAATATTTACAACAGTGTAAAGTCTGTGGTGTGAAATTTCTTGAAGAAATTTTCCGTCTCAGATCAATAAAAAAGTAGGTCATACAAAGCTTTTAGTGGCTACAGATGCTACTGATTTAATGCATCATAATAATTCCTTTAAAGGCAGTAAGACCAGCCATGTCAAGCAATTTATTGGTTCTAGTGTGAGTGAAAACAACACAAATGTTAAGTTTATCTGAATAGCAGAATTACATGTTGTTTAAAGATAATGCTGTACATGTTAGGAAAAAAAATTGTATCAAATAAAATATAATTTTATGACCAAGCATGTCATTCTACCACTATTATTATTATCATTATTACTACTACTACTACTACTATTATTATTAGAAATTGAGATCAAGAGACCTGGAAAAAAGAGATGCATAAAATTTTGTCTGAATGTATATCATAAAAATTCAGAAATTCTTTCTTTCTTCACATTTATTAGATTATCTCCAACACACACAATTTGATTAGCACTTACAATTTTTAATTTTTTAAAAATTGAAATTAAAACTAAATTAAATTTACATTTAAAAAATGTTTAAATTACAGTTAAAGTATAAATGAAACTCGTCATGCTACAAATCATATATTACAAATTCAGGGAACAGAGTAGGTTTAAAATGTGATGTTTAGAATGACAAACTTTAAATAACATTTTATATTCTTTTTTGGCAAAAGCTATTCATATTTTATTAAGAATACACAAAAGAACTTCTTACTCATTATAATTTTACTTTCAATAATTAAAATATAATAGAAAAGGATAATTGAGTCCTTTGAGTACAACTATCCCTAAGATTCTGAAACTTCAGTTTTCCTTTTTATATCAGTTTTTCATTCTCACATTGAACTCCTTAAGGAAGTAAAATCTGAAGCCTAACATCAGTCTCATTCCCTTGGGTCTTGTTGATGAAGTCTTATGACAGAAAACCAGCAGCCAATGGTGCTTACCTATGTTACAAGTAGTGGTAAGATTTGGCAAATAAAGAAAAGTGCATTTGCCAATTTAAAAAACACACAAACAGAAATAATTGTGTCTTTTACAGAGAGCAAAACAAATTAAGTCAACTATAAAATACTATCATTATTTTTACTATCTTAAAATCCAAAGTACTTTCCAGGCAAATGTACAGTGTGTGTGTGTGTGTGTGTGTGTGTGTGTGTGTGTGTGTGTGTGTGTGTGTGATCTGCTTCTATACAAACTACACAAAATTTTAATGCTATACCTTTTTTGATTCTTTTTAAAATAATTATTTTTTTACATATTTTTGACTGAAACTGAAACAAATGAATACACAGATTTTTGTCTCTGATTAAGAAATTTCAAAATTAAATTGTCCCTTCAAGTACTTCCAAACTATGTGAATAATGTAAGCATTTTAAAGGTCCCTTTTTTCTATTTTATCAAATTACTGGCACATTGAATTTCCTACACAAAAATACTCAAAATAACTATGTTGAAAGAATGGTTGAATCATCCCCTTAAATTTCCACTACCAAAAAGAGCAACTGAAAAACATTTAGAACATACATCTAAGTTAATGCAACATCAAAAGGAAGAAGAAATTGCTTACAAAAATGTCTTACTGACCAAAGAACATTTTGTACTCTGACTTGACTGTCATACTTCTAAATTTATCTTTATACTATTTGTACTCAAGAAATCCTCCCAGGAAGTTTTAGGCAGATTAAAAGTATTTAAGATAAACCCAATTATTTTAAAAATATTTCAAAAAAAATATAATGTTTGAATTTCAAAAAGTATCCAACAAGAATCAGAAAAGCATTTTTATAATATCTTTTTTAAAAAATCACTAATTCCTCAATTAAGTCACAATTTCCTTTAAAGCCATTTGAATAATAGTAGTTGGATTTGGCAGCTACACCAATGAGCATCCAGATGCTGCCATTTCCTGGATTTAATTTTACATGACAGTTCTTTTACTAAACATGTATCTAGTGTCTTGTCACCTTAACTTTAATTTGGGCAAGCTCAAGGGGAAAAGTATTTTTGTAAAGAAATTAGTTTTATTGGATACTTCAGAAGCATGAGAAATGCGTTTATGATTAGGGGAACAGCACACATCTTTCAAAATGCTACGCAATGGGATAAAATACAATGAAAGAACTTCAAGAGTCCATTGCAATCCTTAGTCCAACCCCTTTACCTTATACCTGGGGAAACTAGGCCAGAAAAGAGAAGTGAGTCATTGTGATCACCCTCTAGTGTAGGATTAGTTGGCCCTTCCATAATCTCATGTTTTCTCTTGAGGGAAATTTCTAATTTCAGATTTGGTTTGCTAGGTGAACTTTAGGTACTTGCTGAGCAAAATTTATAAAATAACAGAAAATAGTCTCAGATGGGCACTATAGAGAATCTTCTCTCAACTATAAAGTAGGGCAGTGATGGCGAACCTTTTGAGCTCGGCATGTCAAAATTTTGAAAAACCCTAACTTAACTCTGGTGCCGTGTCACAAATAGAAATATTCACAATTTTTTTTTTTATATTTGCAACCATAGTAAAAAAAAGATTTATATTTTGATATCTATTTTATATATTTAAATGCCATTTAACAAAGAAAAATCAACCAAAAATATGTATAAAATTAACAAAAACAGAAAAACAATGTACATTTAGGAAAAAATAATAACAAAAACAATGATAATCAAATGGTATGAAAACTAGAAATTAGTGACTTTTTTGGTACTGAAGTTTGTCTGCTAATTCTTCAATTGCAGGTTCATTACTTGGTGCACTTCAAGGCCAAGCAAGCGCCACTAACTTCATCTGTTAACCGGTTTCTTTTGTTCGTTTTAATATTATTTAATGCTAACAACAAAGTCTCAAAAAAATATGTTGATGAAAAAATTGTTAGCAAAGCCATCGCTAGATTTTTTATGTTGCTAAAAGTGTCAGGTACTCTGTTCCAAGCACCCAAAATTTCTTGTTCGTAGTTGCACTCTTCTTCATTATTCAAATGATTTCGTTCCAGATTTTCAAGTTTCGATCTTAAGTCAACAAACACGAATCCAAATGCTACCTTGAAAATCTGCAAGTTGCATCTCTAAATCATCAATTTGCATCCATTGGAAATGCTTTAATTCCAAAGTACTGTAAACAACTACATCCGGATACTTAATTATTTTAATGGTCTGTTCTAGGCTTCTAAATTGGTAGAATCTTTCGCTGAACTGTTCAAATAACGAGTTTACTATATTCTGGTACATAAGTATGGACTCCATTACACTCGTAGTGGCCTTCTCAAAATACTTTTTTATCCAAGGAAAATACTTATAAGTTTTAGTTTCAATATCTCGTTTGAAAATTTTAAGTTTACTTTCAAAAGATTTGATGTATCCAAACATAACGTCAATACTTTTGCCAAAATCTTGTAATTTTAAGTTCATTTCATTCATATGAACAGAGAGATCTGTAAAAAACATCAAATTGCTGACCCACTTATGATCATTGATCTGAGGAAAGTTTGCCAGATCCTTCTTCTCAATAAATACCGTAATTTCTTCAAAGCACTCCACAAATCGCTCAAGTACTTTACCTCGACTCAGCCATCTCACATTATTGAACATCAGTAGTCCACTGTAGGTTGAATCAACTTCCTCTAAAAGTGCAGAAAATTCTTGCTTATGAAGGGGTTGAGAAGCTATAAAATTAACAATTTTTGTTACAACTGACATTAAATCATTCAATTCTGAGAATCCCGACTTGGCACACAACACCTCCTGATGGATAATGCAATGAAAAGGTACAAGTGGATGTCTAATAGCTTCCATAAACAATTTCAGGAATCCCACATTTTTTCCCACCATATTTGGTGCCCCATCTGTCGTGACTGACACAATTTTAGAGATATCAATGTTTAGGTCGCTGAATGTTTTTATAACAACCTTACATATTTTGTTTCCTGATGTACTTATTGGCACTGATTCTAACTTTATCAACTCTTCTCTTATTGTGAGACCATCAGAATATCTAGCAATAATGGCCAACCGAGCATTTGATGTGACATCAGTAGTTTCATCAAGAGAAATCAAAAAATATTTACAACTATTTAAGTTTTTTTTAATTAATGTTGTATGTTTTTGTTAAGAACTATTATTCTGTCTTTGATAATATTTCTACTGAGTGGTAACTCAGAAATTCTTTTAATAATATCATCTTTATTTTTCATATCGTGAAATAGAGCTGGTGCACATCTTAGAAATGTTTCCTTAATAAATTCTCCGTCACTGAGGGCTTTTCCATGCTGAGCTATGGAGTGAGCAATACAGTAACTTGCTGATGTTAAATTTGTAGAGCATCTTACAAATTTAATGATGGAATTTGATTGACTTTTATAGAGGTGTAGCTGCCTAGAAATGTATTCCTTCCTTTCATCGATACTTTTTTTCAAGAGCTGACAATGATTAGTTTCAAAATGTCTCTTTACATTCCATGTTCTGCTTACTACCGTTTCATTACACAGTATACACAATGATCTGTTGTTTCTGTCGACAATCCCGTACATCTCCATCCATACATCTTGAAAGGGTTGGCTACTGCTACTTCCACTTCCTTTATCATTCAATCTTGCTTTTTTATTTTTTTGATTCTCCATCACAAGGCTGCAAAAATAAATAAATATAAATCATGGCGTTTTTTATAAAAGGTTGATAGGTTTCTTACCTATTAACTTTTTGCAGTGTTGTTGCACTGACTTCTGGTGCAAAACAATTCAAAGATAGTATGTATAACCAACAAATATATGTGCTGTAATCAATTATCCGACACGCAGAATGTCTCGTCAAGCACTGTTACACTGTATATCTTTTTCTTCTAACCCTCCCACTCCTGTCCCCTAACGAACATGGCGATCAAGTGCGTCCATTTGCCGAATGCACCCGAACGCACAGGAAGCTTACCCACGGCACATGTTGACAATAACGAGGCCATTTCCAGAATTGGGCATTTTGTCACTTGAGTAAAAATAAAATGTCATGTGTAAAGATTAATCTCTTTATAGTGCAATTCTTAACCTTTTTATATTAATGTCAATATTGGAACAATGTATCTTGGATGCTTTCACTATGTATCTTTGCTACGCAACACCGATGTACATGTTTACATCCGGTTTTAGAATTGCATTATTGATCATGAGTAACGTGAGTAATAATATTACTTGAGTGATGCCCAACTCTGGCCATTGTGAGAGACAAATATTTGAATTATGCAATTTTTTGTCTCTGTCAATGCGTGTCACCAAAATGAGTTCGCATGTCACCTCTGACACGCATGTCATGGGTTCTCCATCACTGAAGTAGGGAGAAAATTTATTTATTTATTTATTTTTAGGGAGAACATTTTTAATTCAGTTTTGTTAAAAATATATAGGAATTAAAAAGCTTGACTTATAGAGCTTAAATCTAAAATTCCCAATCTTAGCTCTTTGAATATCTTTATGTTTTATACCATTTTCCAAAATGCACCTTTTCCCTATTACAGCCATGTCTCCAAATTAGAAGTCCCATTTTACTGTCCATAAATACAACTTAGGAAACAACTAAAAGGGTAGGTTTTGTTTTACCAGTTGGTTCAGAGCAGAGGTCTTTTAAATAGCTTACAATATGTTTAATTTACAGTAATATAATTTATAAAAATGTATACAGAAAAATTTGAATGGATATTTATAAAGAAAGTACTCTTCACATCTTGGTGCCATTACATTCAAGCATTCTCTCCCAGGCCTTCTGCTAAGGCCAAATCCGCTTCCCCTAATTCTTTTACCAACTGACCTGCAATAATAAAGCTGCTGAAGAGTAAGAAGATATGGCTGCTTGCACCACCAGACCTTGATAGTTTCAAACCCTGGGTACATGTGTCCCTGGTAACATTGGAGGGGATGCATTACTAAGAGCAAGAAAACGAAAAAGGCTACTACCGGAAAGATGACCAGGACAACAAGTCCGAGCAAAATAATAAGTAAGAAGTGGATTAAGTTTGCATCTATGTGCATACCACAAAGACTGTGGTGTTCCATTAGAATATTTTTTGTGTGTAGTAAATCACTAAACTGTTAGCCAATTAATCATTCTAAAGTGTACAATTCAGTAGTACTTAGAATATTCACCATGTTGCACAACCATAACCTCCATCTAACTCCAAAACAATTTATCACTTCAATGGAAAATGCCATACCCATTAAGTAGTCACTCCCCTTACTCCCTCCTCCTAACTCCTGGAAACCTTCAATCCACTTTTTGTCTCTATGGATATACTTATCTGGGATATTCTGTATAAATAGAATCATACAGTATGTGACCTTTTATATCTGGATCCTTTTACTTAGCCTCGTGTTGTTGAAGACCGCCCTCCTCCCCCATACTATAGCATGTATCAGTTCTTCTCTATCTCTAAATGATATTTCATTGTATGGATATACCATAAGTTGTTAATTGCCTCATGGAAACCCAGTGGTTATTAGGTTATTTACAGTTTTTGGCTATTGTGAATAATGCTGCTATGAACATTCATGTACAAGTTTTTGTTTGAATACATGCTTTTAATTATTTGGGGTATTTACTTAAGAGTGAGAACACTGAGTGGGTCAGATGTATCACTTTTTGTGGAATCACTAAACTGTTTTTATCAAGTATATGCATCATTTTACATTCCCACAAGCAACTGACAAGAGTTCCAATTTTTCCATATCCTTGCCAACACCTGTTATATAGCCAATCCTACTGAATGTAAAGCGACATCTCATTATGGTTTTATTACTATACTAGTGATCCGGTGCACAGATTCATGCACATTGAAAGAAAAGTAATTAGAAGGTGGCCAACAGGGCAGGACTGGGTGAGATGGACCTGACATGCACTGTAGCCAACCTCCTACAGTCCCTCCCTGACATCTGCAGAAAGAGTGGGGTCCCTACGGCAGGGGAGGTCCCTCAGACTGGCCTGTGGGGATCCAGCCAATACTGGCTCCCCGATATACGCCAAGGGATCTCAGAGTATGAGAGGGCACTCTGCAAAGTTGCTGTCATTCAGGGTGTGGAACACAAATGCAAGTCTTCAGTAAACCAGATTCGAGGCCAACAGTACCCCAGCAACAACATAACCCATAGCCAAAGGTGGAATCGCACAGTCCCTCAAGGAATCAAGCTCCTTCCTCTCTGGTTTCAGGATGCATCACCCAAGAACCACCACTGCCAAGTCACTGCAGCTGGGCAGCTCCTGCGTTGAGCATCTGGCCCCTGGTGGTCAGTGCACATCATAGTCACCAGTCAGATAGTTGGACATAGCACATTAGCCTTTTATGTATATAGATTACTAATAACTAATGATGTTGAATATCTTTTAATGGGATTTTTTGTTATTTGTCTATCTTCTCTGGAGAAATGTCTATTCAATTACTTTGTAATTTTTTAAATTTATGTTTTTATTTATTTTTTATTGTTAAAAGTATTACAAATAGTAGTACATGTGTCTCCTTTTTCTCCCATTGAACTTCCCCTGGCCTACCCACCTCCCAGCACATGCGCTTACCCCTCTAGTGTCTGTGTCCATTGGTTATGCTTATATGCATGCATACAAGTCCTTTGGTTGATTTCTTAACACCCACCTCAACTCTCCCTTGCCTTCCCACTGAAGTTTGACAGTCTGTTCAATGCTTCCTTGTCTATGTACTTACTTTTTTTTAATGAGTTTATGATGTTCTTTACATTCCACAAATGAGTGAGATCAAGTTATATTTACTAGTATCTTGCTCTGACTGGCTTATTTTGCTTAGCATAATGCTCTCCAGTTCCAGCCATGCTGTTGCAAATGGTAAGAATTCCTCCTTTTACGAGCAGCATAGTATTCCATTGTACAGATGTACCACAGTTTTCTAATCCACTCATCTGCTGATGGGCACTTAGGCGGTTCCCAAATCTTAGCTATTGTAAATTGTGCCGCTATTAACATAGGAGTGCATATAACCTTTCTGAATGGTGTTTCTGTTTTCTTAGGATATAATCCTAGAACTGGGATCACTGGAACAAATGGCAGTTCCATTTTTAATTCTTTCAGGAAATGCCATTCTGTTCTCCACAGTGGCTGCACCAGTCTGCATTCCCACCAGCAGTGCAAGAGGGTTCCTTTTTCTCCGCATCCTCACCAGCACTTGGCATTTGTTTATTTGTTGATGATAGCCATTCTGACAGGTGTGAGATGGTACCTCATTGTTGTTTTGATTTGCATCTGTCAGATGATTAGTGATGTTGAACATTTTTTCATATGCATCTTGGCCTTTTGTATGTCTTCTTTTGAAAAGTGTCTATTTAAATACTGTGCCCATTTTTTGATTGGATTATTTATCTTCCTTTTGTTAAGTTGTATGAGTTCCCTATAAATTTTGGAGATTAAACCATTATCTGATATAACATTGACAAGTATGTTCTCCCATGCAGTGGGCTTTCTTGTTGTTTTATTTGATGATCTATTTTGCTGTGCAGAAGCTTTTTATTTTGATGTAGTCTCATTTGTTTATTTTCTGTTTAGTTTCCATTGCCCTAGGAACTGTATTGGTAAAGATATTGCAATGACAAATGTGTCCTATTTTGCTGCCTATGGCTTCTTCTAAGATTTTTATGATTTCCCATCTTACAAATAAGTCCTTTATCGATTTTGAGTTTATTTTTGTGTATGGTGTACATTGGTGGTCTAGTTTCATTTTTTGGCATGTATCTGTCCAATTTTCCCAACACTATTTATTGAAGAGACTGCCTTGACTCTATTTTATGCTCTTGCCTCCTTTGTCAAATATTAATTGAGAATAATGGCTTGTTTCAATTTTGGGTTCTCTGTTCTGTTCCATTGATCTATATGTCTGTTCTTGTGCCAGTACCAGGCAGTTTTGAGAACAGTGGCTTTGTAGTATAGCTTGATATCTAGAATTGTGATCCGTCCAACTTGGTTCTTCTTTCTCAAGATTACTGCAGCTATTCAAGGTCTTTT
This sequence comes from Myotis myotis, assembly GCF_014108235.1. Taxonomy (NCBI): domain Eukaryota; kingdom Metazoa; phylum Chordata; class Mammalia; order Chiroptera; family Vespertilionidae; genus Myotis; species Myotis myotis. Next base: position 43,992,609 of record NW_023416346.1, read on the forward strand.
TTGATTCCAGATGAATTTTTGGAGAGTTTGTTCTAGGTCTTTAAAGTATGATATTGGTATTTTAATGGTGATTGCATGGAATTTATAGATTGCTTTGGTTAGTATGGGCATTTTAATGATGTTGATTCTACCAATCCATGAACATGGTATATTCTTCCATTTGTTTGTGTCTTCCTCTATCTCTTTTTTTCAACATCCTGTAATTTTCTGAATACAGGTCCTTTACCTCTTTGGGTAAATTTATTCCTAACTAACTTATTTTTTTCAGTGCAATGGTAAATGGGATTTTTTTTGTTTGTTTTTTTGTTTGTTTGTTTTAGTTTCTTTTTCTGTGAATTCATTATTGGTGCATAAAAAAGCCATAGACTTCTGGGTGTTAATTTTGTATCCTGCTACATTGCCAAAATCATTCATTAAGTCTAGTAGTTTCTTTTTTTTTTTTATGGAGCCTTTAGGTTTTTCTATGTACATTATCATGTCATTTGTGAATAATGACAATTTTACTTCTTCTTTTCCAATTTGGATGCCTTTTATTTCTTCTTCTTGTCTGATCACCCTGACTAGTAATTCCAGTACTATGTTGAATAGGAGTGGTGAGAGTGGGCATTCCTGACTTTTTCCTGTTCTTAGGGGAAATGGTTTTAGTTTTTGCCCATTGAGTATGATGTTGGCTGTAGGTTTGTCATATATGGATTTTATTGAGGTATGATTCTTCTATTCCCACCTTACTAGGAGTTTTTATCAAGAAAGAGCGTTGAGAAACCAAGATGGTGGCATAGGTAAACACCGGAAATTGCTGCCTCCCACAACAACTTCAAAAATACAACTAAAAGACAAAACGGACATCATCCAGAACCACAGGAAGGCTGGCTGAGTGGAAATTCTACAACTAGAAGGAACGAGAAAGGCACACTGAGGCTCAGAGGAGCTGCGACAGTAAAGTTCAGAGGTACGGAGGCTCAAGCACATGTGGAAAGGGGAGGCTCGAGCACACGCAGAAAGGGGCTGGCACCTGAGGATGCCGCTGTCTTTTTGAATCAGGAGGGAGTCACAAGCCCCCGACTGCTCTGAACTCCAGTTCCAGGAAGTCTCTGGGGACCCAATACTCATACAGGGGGAAACTGGACTGTCTGGCAGCAGGCAGAACTCAGAACTTGAGGCCAGCTTTCCCTCAGAGGTTCTTGCAGCGATTACCAGGACACTGAGATGCGGGGCCCCTTAGGGCAGGGCTGAGGATCAGCCATAGCTGCTTGCTCCTCCCTTTGAGTCCCTGAGACCCCGCCCCACCCAGGCTGCGGCAGAGGCTTTTGCATATGAATGCCCTGGCCCTTTGCAACCTAAAAATTACCTAACAAATTGCAGCTGGGCCAGACAGACACAGAACTTCCAAGAGAAGGCCCAAGGCCCCACAGCAGCTTGCATTGCTTCACAGCTGGGCCGCATCTGGGCACCTACAAACCCCCAACAAAGGAAGGGGAATCTGCAGATTTCTTCGTAGCTCCTGCTAGGTAACCTCAGGCAGAGGCTAAATTAGCACCTCCTTAGAACCAAGAGCCAGTGCACCCAGTGGTCAGAGTGGGACCATCCAGATTACAACTCCTCAGATCCATAAGGGACACACTCAGGGGGCAGACTCAGTGAGCACCAAAGCCCCACTGAAGCAAGTCTTGCCCCAGAAGGGTGTCTTCAGCACAGAAGTTCCCCCACTGCAGACACAGCTGATTCTCACTGCCAATTAGCCTGGAGGTCAATTCCTCCAAGTGATACCTACAACAATCAAGGCTTAACTACAACAAGACTGTGCACAAAGCCCACAAGGGGGTGCACCAAGAGTGTCCACCTCAGGTAACTGGGGAGGCTGAGCCACTGGGACCTATAGGACACCTAGCACACAAAACCACTCTACCAACACAGGGAAGCATAAAAAATACGGAGACAAAGAAACAGGTCACAAATGACAGAAATGGAGGAAAGCAAACAACTGGATATAGAGTTCAAAACTATGTTTATAAGGTTTTTCAAGAATTTTATGGAAACCGCCAGTAAATTTAGTGAGACCCTGGAGGATATGAAAAAAGACCAACTAGAAATTAAGCATACACTGACTGAAATAAAGAATAATATACAGAGATCCAACAGCAGACAAGAGGATCCCAAGAATCAAGTCAAAGATTTGAAATACGAAGAAACAAAAAATACCCAACTGAAAAAGCAAAAAGAAAAAAGAATCCAAAAATATGAAGATAGTGTAAGGAACCTCTGGGACAACTTCAAGTGTACCAACATCAGAATTATAGGGGTACCAGAAGAAGAGAGTGGACAAGATATTGAAAACCTATTTGAAGAAATAATGATAGAAAACTTCCCCTACCTGGTGAAAGAAATAGACTTACAAGTCCAGGAAGCACAGAGAACCCCAAACAAAAGGAATCCAAAGAGGACAACACCAAAACACATCATAATTAAAATGCCATGAGCAAAAGACAAAGAGAGAATCTTAAAAGCAGCAAGAGAAAGACAGTCAGTTACCTACAAGGGAGTACCCATACGACTGTCAGCTGATTTCTCAACAGAAACTTTGCAGGCCAGAAGAAATATTCAAAGTGATGAATAGCAAGAACCTACAACCAAGATTACTTTATCCAGCAAAGCTATCATTCAGAATAGAAGGTCAGATAAAGAGCTTCACAGATAAGGAAAAGCTAAAGGAGTTCATCACCACCAAACCAGCATTATATGAAATGCTGAAAGGTATTCTTTAAGAAGAGGAAGAAGAAAAAGGAACTCTTACCATTTGCCACAGCATGGATAGAACTGGAGAGCATTATGCTAAGTGAAATAAGCCAGTCAAAGAAGGATAAATACCACATGATCTCACTCATTTGTGGAATATAATGAACAACATAAACTGATGAACAAGGACTGATCCAGAGACGGAGAGGCATTGATTGGACTGTCGGGCCTTGGAGGGAAGGTAGGGGAGGGTGGGGGTAAGGGGGAAAGATCAACCAAAGGACTTATATGCAAGTATATAGGCCTAACCAATGGAAACGGACAACGAGGGGGGGGGGGTGAGGGTATGATTGGGGGGGGGAGGGGGTAACGTGGGAATAAGGACACATATGTAATATCTTAATCAATAAAAAATATATTTAAAAAAAAAGGAAAGGGCATTGAATTTTGTCAAATGCTTTTTATCCATCAATTGATATTATTATATTAGTCACCTGGTGCATGAAATTTGTGCATGGGGGGTCCCCTCAGCCCAGCCTGAACCCTCTCCAATCCGAGGCTCCTCAGGGAGTGTCTGACTGCCAGTTTAGGCCCAATCCCAAGGATTGGGCCTAAACTGGAAGTAGGACATCCTTCTCACAATCCTGGACTGCTGACTCCTAATTGCTCACCTGCCTGCCTGTTTGATCACCCCTAACTGCCCCCTTTGCTGGCCTGATCGCCCCTCGTTGCCTCTGGGTGCCAGCCTGATCACCCCTAAATACCCCCTCCCTGCCAGCCTGGTTGCTCCTAACTTCCCGCCATTGGCCTTGTCTCACCTAACTCCCCCCCCCCCACCAGCCTGGTTGCCCGCAACTGTCCCCCTTGCCAGCCTATTTGCCCCTCACTGCTCCCCCGCCAGCCTAATCACCACAATTGCCCTCCCTGATGGACTGCTTGGCCCCAACTACACTCCCCTGCTTGGTTACCCCTTATTGCCCCCCCCAGGCTGGTTGCCCCCAACTATCCCCCTCTTCCAGCCTGGTTGCCCCCAACTGCCCTGTCTGCTGGCCTGGTCACCCCCAACTGCCCCCCCTGCTGGCATGGTTGCCCCTCACGGCCCCCCCCTGTTGACCTGGTCACCCCAAACAGCCTGCTTGTTCAATTATTTGATCGTCCCTCACTAACCCCGCTGCCAGCCTGGTCATAGGCAGCCATCTTGTGAAGGTGTGATGGCTAATTTGCATATTACCTCTATTATATAGGATGGTATTTGTCTCTCAATTTGTTTATGTGGTGTATCAGGTTTATTGATTTGCGGATATTGTACCATCCTTGCATTCCTAGAATAAATCCCACTTGGTCATGGTGTATGATCTTTCTAATGCAATGATGGATCTGATTTGCTAGAATTTTGTTGAGAATTTTGGCATCTATGTTCATGAGGGATACTGGCCTGTAAGTCTCTGTCTTTGTAGTGTCTTTTTCTGGTTTTGGGATTAGGATAATGCTGGCTTTGTAGAAAGAGCTTAGAAGTGTTCCTTCCACTTTAATTTTTTGGAATAGTCTGAGGAGGAAAGGTTTTAGTTCTTCTTTGAATGTTTGATAAAACTCCCCTTTGAAGCCATTTTGGCTTTTGTTTGTTGGAATTTTTTTGATTACTACTTCAATTTCCTCCATAATTATCAGCCTATTCAGCTATTTTGGTTCTTCTTGATTGAGTTTTGGAAGGTCATATTTTTCTAGGAATATGTCCATTTCTTCTAGGTTGACCAGTTTGTTGAAATGGAGTTACTAGTAGTATTTATTTCTTTTACAATTCTTTGTATTTCTGTTGGGTCTTTTGTTATTTCGCCTCTTTCATTTATGATTTTGTTTATTTGGATACTCTCTCTTTGCTTCTTGGTGAGCCTAGTTAGAGGTTCATCAATCTTGTTTATCCTTTCAAAGAACCAGCTCTTGGTTTCATTGATCTTTTTTATTTTTTTTGTTTGTTTTTGGTCTCTATATTATTTATTTTTGCTCTGATCTTTATTATTTCCTTCCATCTGCTTACACTGGGCTCTTATTGTTGCTGTCTTTCTAATTCTTCAAGTTGCAGAGTTAGATGGTTTATTTCCAGTTTTTTCTTGTTTTTTGAGGTAGGCCTGTAATGGGGTATTAAATTCTCCTACTATGATTTTATTTCTGTCAATCTTTCCCCTGATATCTTCCAGAAGTTGTTTTTGGTTTTGTTTTATGTATTTGGATGCTGCTGCATTAGGTGCATATATGCTTACCATAGTTATATCCTCCTGTTTTAGCAATCCCTTTAGAATTATGAAGTAGACTTTCTTGTCTCTTGTTATGGCCTTCACTTTGAGGTCTATTTTGTCAGATATAAGTGTTCCTACCCCAGCTTTTTTTTTCATTTCCATTTTCCTGAAAGATATTTTTCCATCCCTTCACTTTCAGTCTGTGTAAGTACCTTGTTCTGAGGTGGGTGTCTTGTAGCAGCTTATATATGGGTCATATGTTTTCATCCATTCAGCCACTTGCTATCTTTTGATTGGTGCATTTAGTCCATTTATGTTTAAGGTTATTATTATTTATTATATTTTTATTGATTTTTTTACAGAGAGGAAGGGAGAGGGATAGAGAGTTAGAATCATTGATGAGAGAGAAACATCGATCAGCTGCCTCCTGCACACCTCCTACTGGGGATGTTCCTACAACCAATGTACATGCACATGACCAGAATTGAACCTGGGACCTTTCAGTCCGCAGGCCAATGCTCTATCCACAGAGCAAACCACTTAGGGCAAGGTTGTTATTGATAGGTATTTGCTTGTAACCATTTCTATTCTTTATGCCTGTGTTCCTTCTTTCTTTTCTATTTCTTCTTTTTACAACAGTCCCTTTAGCATTTCTTGCATTGATGTCGTAGTAGTGATAAACTCCCTTAGACTTTTTTTTTTTCTGAGAAGCTCCTGATTTCCCCTTCAATTTTGATTGATATCCTTGCTGGATAGAGTATTCTTGGATTTAGTCTTTTGCTTTGCATCACTTTGTTTATTTCATTCCATTCTATTCTGGCCTAATATGTTTCTGTTGAGAAATCATTTGATAATCTGATGTGAGATCCTTTGTAGGTAACTCTCTGTCTCTCTCTTGCAGCCTTTAAGATTCTCTTTGTTGTTAACATTTGCCATTGTAATTACAATGTTTCTTGGTGTGGGTATTTTGGGGTTCATCTTGTTTGGGACTCTGTGTTTTTGTGTCTTTTTTTCTTCCCCATATTAGGGAAGTTTTGTGCCATTATTTCTTCAAATAGGCTCTCTAATCCTTCTGCTCTTCTTGTCTTTCTGGCACCCCTGTTATACGTATGTTGCTTTGTTTCATGTTGTCCCAAAGCTCTCTTAGGCTCTCCTCCTGCTTCTTAATTTTTTCTACAATTTCTTGTCAGATTGGGTTTGTTTCTCTACCTTATCTTCTAACTCACTAATTCGGTCCTCTGCTTCTCCTAGTCGACTGTTGAAACCTTCCATTGCGTTTTTTATTGTAGCTATATCACTTTTGATTTCCTTCTGATTTTTGCATAGGTTGTTGATTTTCTTATCCATCTGGTTTATGAACTCTATAACCATTACTCTTAATTATTTTTTAAATATTGCATGCCTTATATCCTTTATATCCTTTCTTAGCAATTCCTTCTTTTCTTTCCTTTGGGATTGTTTTCTTGTCTCCCCATTCTTGCTGTCACCAGAAGGTCCAAGCGCTGAGTTGCAAAGGCCTGATCCGTGCGCAGCAGGAGTATCGTGGCACCATAGCATCAATGAACAGCTCAGGCATCAAGACGTCTGGCTGCCATGGGTCAGCAGAAGCTGCATGCACTGAGAATCAGAGTCCCTGCATGCATGCGCCAACAATCGGAGTCACGGGCGCTAGGCGCAGCCTCATGCATGCATTGAGAATCAGAGTCCCCAAGAACACCGGGAATCAGAATCCACACGCACTGAGAATGGGAGTCACTGATGCTCAGTGCCCCCTCGTGCATGCCCTGAGAATCAGGGTCCCTGAGCTTGAGCTGAGAATCGGGGACGCTGGAGCTTGGTGAGGACTTGCACATTCCGAGAATCAGTCCCTGTAAGCACACCAAGAATCAGAGTCTCTGTGCACGTGCCAAGAATCAAAGTCACTGGCACTCAGTGTGACCTCACAGGCTTGCTGAAAATCAGTCCATACACATGCACGCTGAGAATCAGAGTCCCCAGCCTTCTAGGGGGGCTGGGTTGCACAGCTGTGCTGTGTTGGTGGGAGGCCCGATCGCTTGCTGTAGGTCGCTTGGGCCCTATGCCACTGCGGCTTGACAGTGGTGAGGTGGATGTACTCTGTGACTCTCAGAAATCTGAGGCTGGGAAGTTTGGAGTCTTGGTATCCATGGTTCTACAGCTGTGGTAGTAGGTCTTTGTCCCAAGTGGCTGCAGGGTCCCGGTTTGCATCTGAGGCTAGTCTGGATGGTGGTGAGGCTAGGATCCTAGTCACAACAGTTCTGCCTTGCAAGATGGCGTGGTTTTTGTGCCAGGGTTGGTCACCAGGGAGTGTTTTCTGTGGCAGTGGGGTCTCGCAGTCTAAGACCGCCTGGTCCACCAGCCCCCAATATTCCTGCAGGAACTAACTGTCCCTAGCTCTCACACACACACACACACACACACACACACACACACACACACACCACACGTCCACACACTCCCCTTTCACTCCCTCACTCTTTCACACTCTCTCCCTCACTGCTGTCCTTCTGGTTGCCATCTCTTTCCTCCACTACTTTGCTATTTTTTAAATTGAATTATTTGGCCCTTTTTGTTGTTATGTCATTATTATATACTGACAATAGACCTTTACCAGAAATATGACTTGAAAATATTTTCTCCCATTCCGTAAGCTGTCTTTTTACTTTTGTGATAGCATCTTTTGATCCACAAACATTTTAATTTTGATAAAGTCCAGTTTTTCTTTTTGTTACTTGAACTTTTTTGGATATATATCCTTATGTTTTCTTCTAAGAGTTTTATAGTTTTAGCTTTTATATCCAGATCCTTGATTCATTTCAAGTTAATTTCTGTATATGGTGTGAGGTAGGGGTCAACTTCAGTCTTTCCGTATGGATATTTGGGCCATCCCAGCTCCATTTCTTGGAAATACAATTTTTCCCTATTGAATGGTCTTGGCACCCCTGTTAAAAATCAATTGAAAAGAGATGTATGAGTTTATTTCTGGGAATCTCAATTCCATTCCACTCTATCTACATATCTATTATCATGTCAGCACCACACATTTTTTTTTATTACAGTAACCTTGGACTAAATTTTGAAACGAATAAGTGTGAGTCCTCTAAATTTGTTTTTCTTTTTCAAGATTGTTTTGTCTATTGTGGGTCCCTTGAATTTCCATATGAATTTTATGATCAACTTCTCCATTTCTACAAAATTTTTCATTGGGATTTTTATAGGGATTGCATTGAATACGTAGATCATCTAGGGCAGTGTTGCCATCTTAACAATATTAAATCTTTAAGTGGAAATAGGTGACTTTTAATTTGTTTAGGCCTTCTTTAATTTCTTTCAGCAATGTTTTATAGTTTATAGTAAACACGTTTTGTACTTTCATGAATGAATTTATTACTAGTATTTTATTCTTATTCATGCTTATATAAATAAAATTCCTTCTAAATTTCCTTTCTGGAATGTTCATTGCTAAGCTATTTAAATACAACTAATTTTTTGTGTGGGTTGATCTTGTATCCTACAAAGTTGCTGTGTTTACTAGCCATAAGAGGCGTATGTGTGTGTGTGTGTGTGTGTGTGTGTGTGTGTGTGTGTGTATGTGTGTACTTTTTTACTTCTATATAAGATTTTGTCTTCTGAAAATAGAGATAATTCTTCCTTTTTAATTTAGATGTCTTTCATTTATTTTATTGCCTAATTGCACTAGCTAGCAGTTCTAGTAAAATGTTGAATAGAAGTGGTGAAGGAGCATCATTGCAGCTATGGGTCTTTCATAAATTAACTTTTATTATGCTGAGGAAATTCCCTTCTATTCTTAATTTGTTGAGGATTTCTATCATGAGTGTGTTGGATTATTCAGATGCTCTTTCTGCATTAATTGAGATGATCATGCACTTTGTTTTCTTCATGCTGTTAATGTGGTATCACATTAATTTTTTCGTATATTGAACCGCCCTTGTATTTCTGGGATAAATATCACATCTTCATGCTGTATAATTTACTTCATATGCTGCTGAATTCAGTTTGCTGATATTTTGTTGAGGATTTTTGCATCTAAATTCAAAGGAGATATTGGAATTTATTTTTCTTGTAAATTTTTTATCTGGATTTAGTACAGAGTACCTCATAGATCTGATAAGGGATTAATATCCAAAATATATATGAAATTCATACAACTGAATACCAAAATGCAAATAAACTGAATAGACATTTTCTCAAAGACATAAAAATGGTAACAGGTATATGAAATCTGAGTAGCACTAATCATCAGGAAATGCAAATCAAAGCCACAATGAGATATCATTTCACACCTATTAGAATGACAAAAAAAAACAAGTGTTGGTGAAAGTGTGGTCCTCCTAGTGAATTACTTATTTCAATTAATGCACTTTTCAGCTCTAGAAGTTCTATTTTGTTTTTTATTAAATAATTTCTCTCTATTAATATTATCCCTTTGTAGAAAAATCATCTTATTTTAATTATTTAGACATGATTATTTTAATTCTTTGAATATATACAAGTAGATGATTTAAAGTATTTCTATAGAAAGGCCAAAATTTGGGCCCCTTTAGTGAAAGTTTCTATTAAATGCTTTTTGTCCTGTGACTAGAATGTATTTTGTTTCTATGTGTGTCTCATAATTTTTTGTTGAAAAATGGAGCTTTCAGATAATATGGCAACTCTTGAAATCAGACCTTAGTCCCTTCGGGTTTGTTGTTATTACTCTTTATTTGTTGTTTTTGCTGTTCTTTGTTTAATGACTTTCCTGGGCTAATCTTGCAAAGTCTGTATTATTTTTGTATGTGAGTGTGAGGCCAAAATAAATTCTGCTTTGTTAGGTTACTGGTCAGCTAACAATTGGGCTAAGATTTCCTTAAATGCTTGGATTCAGTAAAGTCTTCTGGTCTTTGCCAAGGGACTCGGTGTGTATAGGTGCACACTTTCAACAGTCATCCAAGTAGTTTATAAATGTGCACATCTGGCTTATGCAAGGCCTCAAGGTCAGCCAAAGATGAAAGATTAGCTTCTTTTCAGGTATTCCCTGAGCATACACACAACTCTGAACATGCATGTGGCCTTCTAGATTGCGTGGGATTATTTCAGAGATTTTCAAATTCCCCCATTAACATATTTTCCCATAATTATTGTTTTGGTCAGCCTGTTCTTTGCCCCTACTGTTATTGTTGCCTCAAGCAACTGTGGTATTTAAAAAGTGCCACTGATTGTTGTTGTTTTTTTAATTTTGTTTTATTGCTTAAAGTATTACAAAGAGTAATACATATATCTCCTCCCCCCCCCCCTTGACATTCCCCCTGCCTCCCCTACCGCCACTGATTGTTTTTGACAAATGCCCTGAGTATAGGGCTGTTCTGCAAAGTAAGCTCTAAATCAGATCCTAATAATAACAATGCACTTGGAGTGGGTTTTTTTCCAGGAAACTGTGAGACAGGTCAAAGAGTGGCAAAACTCTAGAAATGGGAATGCTCAGGGAACAGGAATTTTTAAGGAGCTCTATACCCTAGTCTGACCCTTCTTGTAACTACAAGCTTACAGATTTCCATAGCAACCAATATTTAGGAGGGTTCTGATTTTCAAGGCTACTGCAGAGCAGCATAGGGGGAGATAGGGAGTAGGTTAAGTTACAAGACCATAAATCTTGCTTTTCTTACCAACATCAGCAATTTTTTCCTAAAATAAGTGATTTTCAATTGCTGCAAGCCTTTGGTTAATTTCCAGAGTCCTAGAAAGGTTAATTGTGACAATGTTGCCAGTGCTTTTGTTGCCTTTATGGAGGGGCACATTTACAGACATCTTTACTCCACATCCAGAAGTTCTAAAATGGTTCACATTTGTGGCAGTTATTATTCAGAGTTTTTGTGTGACTTCACTCTTCCAAACTCTGATAATAAGCCTTATATTTTTGCCTCCACACTAGATAAAAAAGAGAAGATATTGATGTAATTGGAAAATTAAATATAATTCATGAATGGTAGCATGGATACAGGTGGGGCAGTTTTGTGAAAGATCTCTCTCATACACATACTAAATAAATACTATGCTCTGTGTATTGCAATTATGCTACCAATGCAATACCAGCAAAACTTGTTAATACAGTAATGGTGATCAATCTACACCAATTAATCCACTGTTCCATATTCAGTCTCTTTATGATAAAGAAATATAGCCATCAGGCAAAGGGATAAACTTAATTGGTCTAATGAGAATAGAACCCAAAACTTTGGCCTCCATTGCATGGTGGTCTGAGTTAATTAATCCATTACCAACTAAGAAAGAAATCATCTTCATTTGGACAAGGGTTTCAAACCCCCTAACAAATATTTGACCAAATCCTTAGGTTTCTTTCACATGGTTATTTTCTGATAAAAGAACTAACAAAAAGTGAAACAAACCCATTTATCAAATAATTGTCTGTTGGAAAAATGAGAACTGACATTAAGAAGCTATATATACATTTGAGTGGATTACTCATTTGACAGATACCATTTAAAGGAATAAGCTAGCGTATTACTCCAGTTTCTTATAGACAAGAGGGAAAATTGCTTTTGTAATTAGATATTTATAAGTATAGAGACTCCTTAACTAAATTGCCTTTCAATCTTGCAAATTCAGGGTAGAGGGTGCATCTTCTTTGGCTTAATAATGAGACAAAAATAAAAATGGGTCAATAAACTTCATTTGCACTTAGCTATAATTATTACAGAAGTTGTATACTTCAGGATTGCTAAAGCAGTTAAGATTTGCTCTACATAAAATTATCCCTTACTCCTGTTACATCTCAGAACATCCAACATAATTGGAAATACAGAAATAGTGGTGCATATACTATACCACAGGGGAATTTAGAAACATGTTAAGCAATAAACTATGGCATGCAGAAAGCAATGCATCCCAAAATTTTGTATGCATGCAAATTATTTGGGGGAAATTGTCTAAACAGATTTTGATATAGGAATGCTGGGGTAGGCCTTATGATTCTGCATTTCTAGCAAACTCTCATGTGAGGCTGAGGATATTCCTTGAACCATATATTTTGTGTAGTGAGAAAGTAAATAAATCTGGGTTCTGGTTTTGACTCTACTATAACACATCATGTTTGTTACTCTTTTTATTTTTTTTAAGCTATATTGTTGTTTCATGCTTTCTCAGATCCTTTCTGGCTTGAAAAAAGACATAAAAATGAGAAAATATCAATATTACAAAAGTATAAGCAAAAATAGTATATCTAATGAATAAAGTAAAACATTTCACACAGTTCAAAGAAAGGAAATATGTCAAAGTATCTAAAAGAATATAACCAGCTGATTTAAAGGATAAGAGAGACTATTCCAGATTTGCATATACATCTATAAAAAAAAAAGCACCCAGGATTGGATGTTAGGAATCCTGATTTATAGCATGTGCTCTACCTTAACTACCTCTGTGTATGAGACCTCAGGCAGTCTGTTAGCCTCCTTCTTTTTGGGTCCAAAAGAAAGGATTTGGAATAGTTCATCTCCAAGTTATCTTGTAGCACTAACACTTTCTTCTCTGCTTCTGTTATGAAGCACTTGGCCCATGTAGATAATTTTCTCCCCTTTCAAATCTCTGTTTGGCATTTTTTTTCAAACTCTGAGAGATGCCATAGTTTCTTTAGGTTGAAAGAAAATCTAAAATCACTTCAAGGTGGATAACTAAGCCATGCCAGGTTTCCATACAGGCAGCATTCATTAGCTGGCCTTTCAAGTCTCTAGTGAACCCAATGGGCTTTGCTTTCCCTAACAGAGAATCAGCCCAACTGGATTTTGCCCAAGGCCACAGTTCCAAGTGGGGGTTCTGCCAAAGGCCAATGTCCAAGCTGAGAGGAACATCTACCTCCACTTCCATGGCCTCCCAGTTTGGATTGTTAATTAATTACAGATGTGGTTTTCTGCCCATTTATGTCCAGGACAGGCCAACAGAAAAACCAACCAAATCTTTCCCAGACTTTCATGGGGACCACTACTGTAGGGAGATTACTTGGTGGGTTTAGTAATAATGTATCTGTAGAACTGACTGTTCAGAGAAGTATAGAAAACTGTGACATGAAAATAAAATTGTTTTCTTCCAAGTATAATTAAGAAGCAGTAGATTGTTCTGTTTATGAGTATATTACAGAGCTTGAACCTTCACTCTGCACTGTATGACAATGGGGCAAACTGACCTCTCCCTAGCTCACTTTCCTCCTCTGTACAATGTGTTTGTTTTAAAGATTAAATGAGGTAATGGATTTTCTTGTTATTCTAAGTATAGTTTACAGACCAGCAGCATCAGCCTCACCTGGGAGTGTGTTAGAAATGCAGAATCTCAGGCCCCACCCCAGACTTATTGAAAAAGAATCTTTAGTGTAAACAAGATTCTCATATGTTAAGCACTCAGCGCAATGCCTGCTTCATAAGAAGTGTTCATTAATCAGAAATTCTTGTTATTAGCATCTTCTTGATCTTCTTCCTCACTTTATACTCACCACCATCCTGTGGGGTAAGCATGATAGTAATTTTGTAGCTTGCCTGGTTCCCTGCATTCATTACTAGAGCCCACCATTAGCCTCCTCATCTGCAGAAGGCCACCTGCCTTTCTTCTGCTCTATTGCTCAAATTCCTTTTCACCACTCCTAGTTTTTGAAGGTTTAAAGGTCCATTTAAGGAACACCACACTGCCCAGCATATGGAGATTCTGTCTGGATTTCACACATTTATCACATTTTTACTCTCTGGAATCAATCATGTCATGTTCTATAAATATTTTAGTTATTTTTGATATAGTTGTTAACATGGGCTCTGAAGTTAAAATTCTGTCTCTACCACTTACTAGCTTTGTGATCTTTGGAAAGTCACTTAAATTCTTTGAGCTTATTATGTGAAATGTAATTTAAATGTACTAATATAGATAAAGCATGCCATACATAGCAAGTGCACAACAGATGATAGCTCTTAATATTGTCATTGCTGTTCATTGTTAACTAGTGGCCTGGTGCACAGATTTGTGGACATTGAAAGGAAATTAATTAGAAGAAAGATTTGTATGGTAATTATGTTACTGCAAAAATTACATGTCAAAATAGTATCCTATCTAATAATAGACAAACATGGTAATTAACTGTACCTCCGACTCGCTTCCCATTGGCTAATCAGGGCAATATGCAAATTAACTGCCAACCAAGATGGCAGCCAGCAGCCAGGCAGCTGAAGCGAACAGGAGGCTTGCTTGCTCCAGTGATGGAGGAAGCCAAGGTTCCCCGTCTGCCGCTGCAGGCCTCTGAGCTGCACTCTAAGAAGCAATGTTGCAATTATAGAAGATAAACAAAACCCAGAAACCTGTTTTCAGCCAGCCGGGCCTCAGAGCTGGAGTTGCAATAGTGTTTAAATTATAGAAGCCAAACAAACCCAGATATCTGCTTTCAGCAGCTGAGGTCTCAGAGCTGGAGCCGAGCCTCAGAGCTAAAGCCGGCTCTCAGTTCCAGTGACAGCCATAGAAGGTAAATAAATCCCAGAATTAAAAAAAAAAAAAAGAAAAAAAGGAGAGGTTAGGAGTTTCAATCACCCACCAGCCTGAAAACGACCCTCAGCCCTTCACCCAGACTGGCCAGGCACCCCAGTGGGGACCCCCACGCTGAAGGGGGTGTGACCAGCTGCAAACAGCCATCATCCCCTCATCCAGGCTGGCCAGACACCCAAGCGGGACCCCCACCCTGATCCTGGACACCCTTCAGAGCAAACCAGCCAGTCCCCTCCCATGCACCAGGCCTCAATCCTATATAGTAAAAGGGTAATATGCAAACTGACCCTAACAGCAGAAGGACTTGGAATGACTGGTCACTATGACACACACTGACCACCAGGGAGCAGATGCTCAATGCAGGAGCTGCCCCATAGTGGTCAGTGCACTCTCACATGGGAGGAGCTCTGCTCAGCCTCAAGCCAGGCTGATGGCTGCCAGCACAGCAGTGGTGGTGGGAGCCTCTCCCGCCTCCTCAGCAGCACTAAGGATGTCCGATTGCAGTTTAGGCCTGCTCCCCGCTGGCAAGTGGACATCCCCGAGGGCTGCCGGGCTGCCAGAGGGATGTCTGATTGCCATCTTAGGCCCAATCCCCCAGGGAGAGGGCCTAAGCCAGCAGGTGGTCATACCCTGAGGGGTCTCAGACTGTGAGAGGGCACAGGCCGGGCTGAGGGACCCCTCCCCCCCCGGTGCACAAATTTTTGTGCACCGGGCCTCTAGTATATAATATAGTATTACAAAATTAAAATACAAGATATTTTAATATCGCTATTCACCCTTTCTCTATAATAGAAGTGTCAGAGATGAAAGAAATTAGTTTATTTTTAAATTGTCGGTGCACATCATATGTATTGGCCAGTTGGTCACATGCAATTGGTGCCAGTGGAGCTTTATATGTATCATGCATGAGTGAGTCAACATTTATTTTTAAATTGCCAGTGCATATCATATGTACCAGCTGACTGGTTGATCAGATGGTCAGATGGATGGACAGTCAGTCACTTAGCCTTTTATATATATAGACTAGAGGCCCGGTGCACAAAAATTTGTGCACTCGGGGGAAGGGGGGGTCCCTCAGACCGGCCTGTGCCCTCTTGCAGTCTGGGACCCCTCAGGAGATAACGACCTGCTGGCTTAGGCCTGCTTCCGGGTGGCAGAGGGCAGGCCCAATCCCTAGGTGCAGCCCCTGGTCGGGCTCAGAGCAGGGCCGATTGGGGAGTTGGGGCGCCGTCCCCTGTCGCACTCAAGGCAGGGTCGATGGGGAGGTTGCGGTGCCACCCCCTGTCACACACAGAGCAGGGCCCATCAGGGGGGTTGGGGCTCCATACCCTGTCATGCACAGAGCAGGGTCAATCAGGGGGTTGGGGAGCTCCCCCCTGTCATGCACAGAGCAGGGCCCATCAGGGGGTTGAGGAACTCCCCCCTGTCACTCACCGAGTAGGGCTGATAGGGGAGTTGGGGCACCGCCCCCTGTCACACTCAGGGCAGGGCGGATCAGGGGGTTGGGGCTCCGCCCTCTATCACCCACAGAGCAGGGCCGATCAGGGGGTTGGGGCGCCGCCACTGTCACACTCAGGGCAGGGCCAATGGGGAGGTTATGGCTCTACCCCGTCACACACAGAGCAGGGCCCGTGCAGGGCGGGGGGGTTGGGGCCCCGCCCCCTGTCACACACAGAGCTGCAGGGCAATCAGGGGGTTTGGGCACTGCCCCCTGTCACACTGATCCCGGTGCTGGGAGGCCTCGCGGCTCCGCTGATCCCTGTGCTGGGAGGCATATTACCCTTTTACTATATAGAATAGAGGCCTGGGGCATGGGTAGGGCTGGCTGGTTTGCACTGAAGGGTGTCCCGGATCAGGGTGGGGGTCCCCACTGGGGTGCCTGGCCAGTCTGGCTGAGGGGCTGAGGGCTGTTTGCAGCTGGTCACACACCCTTCAGGGTGGGGGTCCCCACTGGGGTGCCTGGCCAGTCTGGCTGAGGGGATGAGGGCTGTTTTCAGGCTGGGACTGAAGCTCCCAACCGCTCCTTTTTTTCTTTTTCTTTTTTTTTTTACTCTGGGCCAGCTTTAGCTCTGAGGCCTCGGCTGCTGAAAACAGGTTTCTGGCCTTTGTTTACCGTCTGTATTTGATACAATGTTGCAGTCTCGCTGGCTGAAGCTCCACTGAGTAAAGCAGGTTTCTGGGGTTTTTTTAGCTTCTTTATTCTCAACATAGTTGCTTAGAGTTGCAGCTGAGAGGCCAGCAAGTCAGGCGGGGAACGTTGGAGTCCTCCGTCACTGAAGCAAGCAAGCCTCCCTGTTCGCGTCAGCTGCCAGGCTGCAGGCCACCATCTTGGCTGCCAGTTAATTTGCATATCTCAGCCCTACTCTGTGAGTGACAGGGGGATTAGCCAATGGGAAGGGTAGCTGTGGTACGCCAATTACCATGTTTCTCTTTTATTAGTGTAAATTTTCATAATTGCATTGTCTCTGTCACTTTATCTTCACAAAACAAGGTAAGTAGTATTGCATCTATTTTCAGATACAGAAATATGAAGTAATAACTTACCTAAAGCTAGAGAGTTAATTTGTACAGACCAAGTATAAAACTCAGTCTGCCTTCCTACTATATCCCACCAATTCATAAGGTAAGTAATGTAGAATATTAAAAAGGAATCTGGGTCTGGGCATAAGGACAGGATAGAGAATGCCAAATGAGGTTATAACCAATTGTCAGTCTGAAGAAATGGCAACTGCTTTAATCCAAGTGTATCAAAATCAACTACAATACAATTCAGTTTATTAGCCTAAAATGAGATGCCAGAATAGAATTTTAAATCAAACAGCCATCACCACAAAATCAATTTCAGTAGTAGCCCAGAGGCTACTGATTACTGACTAAGCCAACAAAGCGTATTTTCTTCTTTGTCTTCTTACAGGACTGCACACCTACTACAGGGCCCTTTGAGCTAGGTCAACCACAAGAGACAAGGTGAGTTAATGAGGAAAGAATCATTGGCAAATCTAATGTGCCTAAGCCCTATGCTAAGAACGACTTAAAAAACATTTAATGTGGATTAAAAGGGAAGGCCACATGAACACAGGTGGATCCAGGAATAGAATAACGGTCATTTGGTCTTTGAGACACTAAAGGGAAAGAGGGAAAATGTGTTTGGAAAAGTTCAGATAGGTGAGGGCGTCCCCCCCACCCCCCACCCCCTGCCCACCAAATGATCTCGTTGCTAATGGCACTGGAAATTAATACAGCCCCTTTGGAAAATAATATTGTAATATGGAACAAGAGCCTTAAAATGCCTTTGACCCTGTAATTCTACTTCAGGGAATCTATCCTAGAGAGATACTATCTAATATGGGGGGAAGAAGTTTTATTCTTCACAAAAGACCTATGTAAGATCTGACAATCTTGGTAGCATGATTGATGAATGTGAAGCTTGAAAATGTTTTTCCTCTTCAGGCCCCAGTGGTCATAGTGAACAAAGGGTCTAATATAGCAAGCACTTTACCACTTTCTATTTTTGTTATATGAACTTTTGTTATATGAACATGGACCTCTGGTTTTAACCTTTTACACACGTTCTCACATTATCAAAAGCTGACATAACTGAGGGATTAATTACTTTTTGAAAACCTTTTGTGCAGATTGTCTTAAGTATAAAATACTGTTCAACATATTTATCTACTTCTTTATGGAGGAATTTTAAGCTGCAAAGTCTGTCTGACTGTTCTACCCTCTGCAATTTTCTCCAACGAAATAGGGTATTGATAGCATTGCCAACTTAAAATCAACCAGCAATGTTATTCTAAAGCTGTTTTGTCCTTCAGTAAAATAGATTTCTATATAACTTTTCAGGAACATAGGTATTTCATAAAGTTGAACACATCTGGAGTTCTTTTCCTGACTTAACTCTATTCTGCATAGCAAGATTGAATGCAAATTATCTGTTCATTTTATTTTGAACATATATCTGAATACAGTTCACCTTCTTGGCTATTACCAAAAGACTTGGAATTTAAAAAGTATAGGATGAAAAGGTTTTGGAAAGGTCAGGAACAGTTAAGCACTAAGCACCTATAATGTTAATGGTCAGAGAATATTAGACACTATTCTGAATTGGTATTTTCACAATAATAGCCTCTTACCTTTGGTATCTGAAAATATCCTTGGGTTCTAGGATAATTGATTTTTAGTTGATCGTCTGTTTATGTAATTAGTATAATTATGCTTTATTACCTAATTACTTGAAGTGCATGTAATCAGCTATAACATATAATTACATAATTGAGTCATTGTAAAAAATACTTGTGAAACTGAATATAATGCTTTGTACAGCTACAAAAGATAAATACTTTTAATTTTTATTTATATTGGTTAAATGGATTTTTGTTTGCTTTTGGTGTGGTTACCTTGTTTGAGTCTTAAGAGATTCCACATAGCATTTCAAGGAAAATGACTACACTTTAGTTCCCCATCTTCCAAATTTCATGGTGAAAATCTGACTTTTCTCCAAACTCATTATTTCTCTTGTGCAAACAGATTATTTAAAATAGCTCTCTTGCCGGAACCGGTTTGGCTCAGTGGATAGAGCGTCGGCCTGCGGACTGAAGGGTCCCAGGTTCGATTCCGGTCAAGGGCATATACCTGGGTTGCGGGCACATCCCCGGTGGGAGATGTGCAGGAGGCAGCTGATCGATGTTTCTCTCTCATCGATGTTTCTAACTCTCTATCCCTCTCCCTTCCTCTCTGTAAAAAATCAATAAAATATATTTTAAAAAAATAAAATAAAATAAAATAGCTCTCTATACAACGTTTGGGGCCCTGAGGATGCGCAGGTGTAACACAAGATAACACTATCAAGAGACAAATAATGATGCATTTCTAGTCATTTTTACATATAACTGTGTACATATGCCTATGTGAAAAAGTCATCATAATTACAACTCAGGATACCCAATTTGAGTTCTTTGGGTTTTTAAATGATCTAATGTAAAAGTAAAGTTATTATTTTATTTGCCTATAAGGAAGGTTTGAGATAGGAAGTTTTTAATAGTAACCTGCCCATTTTTCTTTTCTTTTCTTTTCTTTTCTCTTCTCTCCTTTTCTCTTCTTTTCTTCTTGCTTCTAGGTCATATAAATATGAATTAAGTTGGTATTTACAGTTAATGGTTAATTTTTTAAAAAATCTGTCTGATCTAAAGAATAAAGATATTGTTGTTTTTCCCAAGGAAGTAGATTTCCAATCACTAAAATCAGTTAAGCAAAGGTGCTTTTTGAGGATGTCTATAGAATCCTTTCATGGAATTACAAATTTTACTAGGTGACCTTTGAAGTCCCTTCCAAGTCTTGGATTCCACGATGTCTCTTTTTATAATTCCAGTCAAATGAAAAAATCAGTTTAGTTCAATGAAGAGGAAAGCATCACATTGCTGCAATTGTGTTTGCATTCAGGAAGAGATGACTGTCCTAAACCCACTGGGAAAGCCAAAGATGAGCAAAACTGAATGAGGCAAAGGTTATCTTTGCTAATTAATATTACTTTAAGTATAAATAACTGAAACCCATGTTGATCTTTTACTTATACCAGGTCCCTTATTAAATGTCTTTACATGTTTTATCTCATTGAATCTTTCCAACAACCTTGTGACGAGGGTATTATTTTATCTGTTTTATTGATGTGTAAACTGACACTTCAAAATATTACTTTTCTAATGTAAAATAGTTAGAAGTGGTTGACCAGTATTTCAGTCTCCATGTATCTGAGTCTCTGAGCTCATAGCTACTCTGTCATACTGTTCCCTTCCTGGACATTTGGTTGCCTTGCTCTGCTATCTAACTCCAGGGATCAGTGCACTCCTGCTACCCTCTACTGTTAGGTAGAAGGAAGCTGACATATTCATTCACACAGTTCTGTTCAGGCTGTGCCTTTGATTTACATTGCTTGTCTCAATGTTTTTTAATCCTAGCTGCATATTAGGTCACCAGGAGAACTTAAAAAATGCTAGTGCAAAGTCTCCAGTTTATATTAATCAAATTTGAATTTTGGTGGGAAGAACTCAGGCATCAGTTTTGTTGAAAATCTCTGATCTACAGAATACATTTCAAACACCAAAGCCCTTTACAATTTGGACACTACCTGCATTTTCACTCTCATGACCTACCTGCTATTCTCTGACTATCAAACAATTGGACACTCCAGTCCCTTAAAATTTCTTACGTGTTCCTTTTGCCTGGAGTGTCCTTTTGGCATTCTTTATCTGGTGTCCCACTCATCTTCAAGTGCAAAAGTTATTTCCTTTGCCTGTGAAATCTTCCTTAATAGCCTATGTTGAATTAATCATTCATTCCTCTTTCTCTCCCCTCAGAGTAATTTATACATCTAGTTCAACACTTCCCATTAGTGTTGTCCTGTCTCCTTGAGTAGTAGACTGTGTGTTCCTTGAGGTCACAGATTGGGTAATTATTACACCCCAAATGACTAACAGTACCTAATGCAAACCTCTAGTTTTTATCCCATTTTTAAAAAATGAATGTATGGATACAGTAATTAATGAATTAAGAAAAGGTATTTATGATTTTGTGTTTCCCTTCAAAGGAACAATCTTATTGAAAATAAAGTCTGCATGAAAATGACTGTTTAAAACAAAGAAATGGGTCATTAATGGTGGAATTTGCATCAGTGGGGAAGATTTTTTATCCTGAGTCTTATCATATGATACCATTAATATGCATAATTATTCTCCTTATGTGTAAATGTAAGATCACAAGAGAAAATAGAATCCTATGTTAGATTACACATTTCTTCCCAGCTCCAGCAGGTAGGATGTGACAAGCATGTATATGCTTTTTCAAATGGCTCAGTGCCCAGGTTTCCCCAATGCTTCCTCCTGTGCTTGTGGCAAAGTCCAGGTGATCTTGCAAGCCAGACTACACCAGTGCACTCTCATCTCTCTTTTTGAAGGGCCATTAACAGCTGATAAAAAGACAGGAGGTCACCAAATAACAGTGCTAGGTAGTCACTGTCATTTCTCCACTGCTGTACACAATTCCTTTCTGCATGGATTACTGATTTTTGTATCACCATTTCATATAAGGAAAGCAAATAGTGTTGGAGTCATTAGTTTTTATGGTTCTCAGGAATTTTCCAACTATATTTTTCATGAGGCATTTTCTACAGTGATACTCCAGTATAGTATAATAGGCCTTCCACAGCAGCAAATCTTTCTGGTTTGGTTTGTTATCTATGTATTTTTACAGAGGCAACTTTGAAAAGAATCAACAATAAGCACAGCAAAATCCCTAGTACTTAAGTGACATGAATTTGAGATAAAGCTAAATGAGAGAAGGGACAATGTCGGGAAAGTTAAGAAAAGGTGGAATCAGAAACCAAATCTAACAGTTGGCAGGTTTTGTGGCAAATCAAATGGTACTGAGTACAGCACAAGTTCTTTCAGCACCACACTCCTCATCCACCTTTATCATCCTCTTTTAGACACTAATCAGTCTTGAACATAACAGAAAGTAGTATCTACCAGTGATCTGTAGGAAGGAGCAGAAATCCAGGACATATCAAGTCACCACCAAGTCTAAGGATCCTAGGATGATGGGGTAGTTCAAGTATAGAATTCACCTGAGGGGGAAGTGTGAAGGTTCACTTTAGAGTAGACCTTGCCTGACCACAGAGTATCCTGGGCCAATGAAAAACTCAAATATACCTGCTATTTGGGGAGGATCTACTAGTAAAGCCATGGCAATATTCAAAGAATTGACAATTCTTAAAATTATCACATACATTTTGAGGGCATCAAAGGGGAAGATATCTTTCAGAATGAAGCAGAAATATATGAGCCAAGAGCAAATAGGAGCACAATGACTTGAAAGGCAGAGAGAGAGAGAGAGGTTTCCAGAAGTAGCATTGGGGAGTGAGGATGATCGGATTCTCTCACTTTTGTTTCCTACTACCTACAA
Organism: Myotis myotis; assembly: GCF_014108235.1. Taxonomy (NCBI): domain Eukaryota; kingdom Metazoa; phylum Chordata; class Mammalia; order Chiroptera; family Vespertilionidae; genus Myotis; species Myotis myotis. Next base: position 44,015,081 of record NW_023416346.1, read on the forward strand.
GAAAAATTCTCTGCAATCTTGTCCCAACACCAGAGAACTGACAGAGGGTGGGATTACCATAGGGCCAGTAGAAGGAGCTAAATAATTAAGATGTGAGCATGGAAGTGTTAGGCAATAAAAATGGACAGGAAGCCCAGCAAGCATGGCTCAGTGGTTGAGCATCAATCTATGATCCAGAAGATTCCCGATCATGGCACATGCCTGGGTTGTGGGCTTGATCCCCAGTGTGGGGCGTGCAGGAGGCAGTCGATCAATGATTCTCTCTCATCATTGATGTTTCTCTCTCTCTCTCCCTTCCTCTCTGAAATTAATAAAAATATATTTTTAAAAAATAAAATGGACAGGAAAACACAATATAGCTGTAAGGTTTCTCAGTAAAGCAGTAAGAAAGCAGGAATAGCCCTAGTTGGTTTGGCTCGGTGGGTAGAGCGTCAGCCTGCAGACTGAAGGGTCCCAGGTTCGATTCTTGTCAAGGGCACATGCCTGGGTTGCGGGCTCCATCCCCAGTGGGGGGCGTGCAGGAGGCAGCCAATCAATGATTCTCTCTCATCATTGATATTTCTATCTCTCTCTCCCTCTTCCTTCCTCTCTGAAATAAATAAAAATATATTTAAAAAAAAAAAAAAGAAAGCAGGAACAGAAAGTCCTGGAAGCAGAACTGAGGTGCACGATGTAAGTTAAGGATCAAAGAAAGTATAGGATGTTTACTGTCAAGCTGTACTACCTATGTTCAAAATAAAAATCCATTTACCTTTATTTTTCTGAAAATATAAGCATGACAGATACTATGGTTAAAACTGAAGCAACACAAAGCAAATTATAAAATAAATTAACCCTGCCCCTCCAAGAAACAAAATCACCCCAACTTTAACTGCCTAGATATGATCACTGTAAACATTTCAATTAACCTGCTTTCCAAAATCTCTAGAGGTACGTATACAAAGCCTTTAAAAATAATAAAGAATTACCCTATACATGTTCTTTTGTAACCTGATGTTTCCTTCAATAATATGTTTTGGACATTTTTTCTTATATCAATCATTTTAAATGGATATTGTTTCACTAAGAGGATGCTCCATAATTTACTTAAGAGTCTACTATTAATGAATATTTATGATGTTTCCTGTACCTGGCTTTTCTCTATCATAAACAAAGATCTATGAAACATTTTTACACAAATCTTTGTGCAATTTACTAATTCCTTTTTTGAGATAGAGCTTCACAGTGGAACTGCTGGGTCAGAGTGTTAAAATTTTAAATTTATATTAATATTAAAATAGTATAATTACTGTCACAGTGTTCCTTGCCATCACCAGAAAGGTTACACTAATTTATTCTCCTATTTTAACCTACTTCAACTTGATGAGTGTTTTATGATATCTTATTTTTGTTTGTATTTCTTTTATTTCTAATGAATTGGTCATATGTTTTGTGTTTACTGATCATTTATATTCATTATACTGAATGACAGTCTAAAAAAGGAGTCAGCCAATTATAAGGACATAGGCCAAAAGTTAGCCAATGTGCCAGATCTGGCCAAACACCCTTTATGGTATGGCCTGTAAGCTGAGAATGAATGTTCTTTCCATTTTTGAATGGTTGGTAAAAATACCCAAAGGAGAATAACATTTCATGGCACATGAAAATTATATGAAATTTCTACGTCCATAATAAAGTTTTATTGGAACACAGTTACATTTATTCTTTCATATATCTCTAGTTGCTTTCTCACTACAGCAGAAGAGTTTAATAGTTTTGAGGGAAACTATATGAATGGGAAGGCCTATAATATTTACTATCCAGTACTTACAGAAAACATTTTGTGTATCTGTGGTATAGAGTAATGATTAAGGGTATAGAATTTAGAGCCATGATTTTCTAGTTCACATATCTGCTCCACCATCTACTAATTACTTGACATTGGACAATTTACTTAATTCTCTATGCCTTGGTTTTTGTTCATCTAGAGAAAATAATAGTCCTCAACTTAAAATGTTTTGAGGATTTGGTGAATTTAGCACTTAGATTAGTGCCTAGAATAAGTGCTGTATAAATTTTAGCTATTATTTACATTTTTTGTAATATAAATTTATCTTCCATATTTTTGTCTGTCTTTCCATGCAGTACTTGTTGCCTATTAAGTTAAGGAAACTTATGAGTAATAGAAGTGTTGGCGCTTCTCTATGGTGTATTGTAGTATTTTTTCCAGTTTGCTAGTGATCTATTAAACTTGAAGAGACTTCAATTTACTCTAAGAAAGTATAGCTTCAATTACCTACATTAATTCTAGTTGTAATTTTATAAAATATTAGTAAACAAAGGAGTAAAAATTAAATCAGCTGGTTCAACTACCTTTCTCAAGCTTAATTATCCCTCCTAATATATCCAGGAGAGTAGTTGAGAATTCACTACCTCCTGGTGAACTGGGACCTCCCACTGCACCCAATCTTAATTCTTAGGGTCACAAATGACAAATCTAATCCCTCTTCCTTACATAAAACCTCCAAACATGGAAAAATAGCTATCCTCTCACCTTCACTTCTACCTTCTACCCACAACTCTATCCCATGTCTCCATTTATGTATGCTAAAACCATCTAAAACCTTCAAGTGGTTTTCCTGTGACAAGGATTCACTGGTTCCATTAACCATTATAGTGTTTCTTCTTAAAACAATCCAATTTTTCATTATACTATTTGTTTTGTGCCTTATTCTGCAATGTAAAAACATCAGGTCTAGCAGTCTTGCAATTCACTTCTAATAGATCATCACATATGATGCGTTATTAGGGCTTAGGGAGTTTGCAATTCTATAAGCCTTTCTTATACTGATCAAAACCATTTGTATTTTAAATTGCTTGCTCCTTAGAATTATCCAGACATCAGCATAGCACACACTATATATAATGGGATCCAGAGACTTTCTACTGCATATTAAATAAGTACTTGCTGGACCTTGGCCTTCATGATATTTGGAAGTAGATCAAAAAGCATACTATTGCTGCCTCTAATAATTTCTGGCACACTTTCTCATGGTAATAATCATACTTTGGGCTTTGATGCACCTACATCTTAAACTTAGGAATGAGATGTTTCTATATTGATATAATTATACAGAATCATATATATATATTCAGAGCTGGCTTTATTTCCTTCCAGAATCTTAAAGCAGACTGGCTTTATTTCCTTCCAGAATCTTAAAGCAGACTAGCATGTATTTCCTAGTGGCCAACAAATCTGGAAATTGACAAAATACATTTCAGACATAAAAATATTATCTTTACTGATCATAAATAAAATTTACCCAAATATATTAATAATTTATCCCTGCCATCCAAATGGCATAGGGGTCACATTTGTGTGATTTCTCAAAGCTACTTTTTAAGGTGGAACTAGACCAACAATAAACAACTTTGTGAAAATAAAATGACTTGGAGTAATAGTTATTTTTTTCTCCAACTGCAATGAAATAAAAATCTAACTGCCAAGCAGAAATATATAATTAGATATGTGACATTAAGCAAGGTCATCTAAACAGCAAGAAAAAAGTCTTAAAATCAAGAAAAATGTCTTTTGCTTCCCACTTTTAAAATCATAAAAATTTAGTATTTCATACCCTTTCTAAATACACATTGACACTGATGTTTAATGAAATAAAATAGAGTGTTTTAAAAATAAGAAATGCTGCACCTGAGTCAGTCCTATGGTCTTATCAATTATCAGTACAGGGTCCCCACATTCTGTAGCAATTGCCCCTTAATGTCCTATGACAGCAGTTTGGCTGGTAGGAACATAAGAACAAATTTAGTATACACATTGCAATGAGTTTAGGCATGGGTACACACTGTGAAATTATCACCATCATCAAGAATATAAACATGTCTACCAGCTCCCAAAGTAGCCTCCCATTCCCTTTATTTTTTTCTAGGTAAGTTTTTGATTGATATTTCGTGTCTTGCCATGGTGGTAAGATAGTCTCCTACCTAGCTCCAGAGCCAATATTTGAAAAAAAAGCTTATATTAGAGAAAACTTTATATCTTTATTGTAAAATTGCATAACCTTCTTCCAGAGCAGTGCACTCTAACAACCAGAGAGGCAATTAGGAGGATTCATGACCTTCCATTATAACCTTCACCTCAATCTGGAAAGGTAGTCCTGAGCAGGGCCCTTCTTATCTCCCTGTGCATTCCAAGTACCCTGTTAACAATCTGCAGAACATCCTCCCATTTGCATTTCTTCCATTTGTCAAGAATCAATAGATGAGACAAATATGCCCAAATTAAATAGATCCTATTTATAAACTGGGAGAAAAGTGAGAAGCATTTTAAAGTGGTAAACTACAGTCTGTTGATGGCAGCTTAGCATAATGAAATAGGAAACTTTAGATGATGTGACCCAATCTTTGAGAATAATGGGGAAGCTTTTCTAAACTGATCAAGTTAGCCTTTGTGGACTCATTACTGAGGCGGGGGCGGGGGGGCAGTATATCACACTTGATTCCAAATGCAGCCATTCTCTTTATAGTTATATGAATGGGAGTTCCAGAGCAAGAAGGGGTTTTTAGAAAATAAAGTAACATCTTGTCTTGCACTTTTGAGTTGAAAGTTGTAAACTTTGATATGTGTATGGTATCTATATATATAAAAGCCAAGCAACTGGAATGACTGGTCGCTATGACACACACTGTGGCAGCCAACCAGCCTGATTGGGTCCTTTCCCACCACCGGCCTGGTCAGATGGGCCCCCATCAGGGTGGGCTGGCCAGGCCCCACCCATGCATGAATTCGTGCACTTGTCCTCTAGTATACATATAAAAGCTCATAGGTACATACACTTAAGCCAGTCCCCCATACATTAATCCTGTCTTGATAAAGTACAACATTGGTTATCCTCCTTCCTAAATGGGTGAAATGAATAATGTAAGAGCTGGAGGGGAAAAAAAAACTTTTAAAATGTTATAATTTATACAAAGATGATTTGTAGGGGAAAAAATCAACTTTCCTCCCAAATCTTTATATCTCTAAGCATTAAAAAGTCCATACAAATTCAAATAGAACACATGTCATGATTACCTTCTACCCTCTACCAGTCCATGTTCTTAAAGAGGGCCAGGCTAACATTCTTCTTTTTTGGGATTGGTAGGTAATACCAATGACAGGGAAAGAAGAGAAGAGCATGCATATCCCCATTTATTTCCCACAATGATGTGCTCAAGGGAAGAGAGTCCCGAGTGACTGTCAATAAGTTCAAGACTTCCCAAAGTTTATTGGCCCTTAGAATCTTTTAGGGAGCTTGCATTTCCCCCCAAACACATATTATGAGCCCCACCTCTATCTGCTGAATCAGAATATTCCATTACCTGGGGATTTGTTTCTTTATTTGTAATAGGCAATGCATAAATATGTTCTAAATTCAAAAGTATAAATACAATAAAAAGTAACCTTGTTCACCTCTCTCTTCTAGTTCCCCAATCCTGAGTAAACCACTGTTGCCAGTTAGGTGAGTATATCATTACCAGTTTGAGTATTTTATGAAAATAACTTACATATATTCAAGCAAATATGTTCATATATTTTATTACAAAGAGTAACAAGCAGTGCACACTTGCTATATACACTTCACATAATGTTTTAAAATGGTTCCATGTTATTACACAAAGAAATGCAAATTTCTTTTAAATGTTTCACAGCATTCCATTCCTGAGATAAGCAATAATATATTTAAACAGTCTCTTAATGCTAGAGATTTAGATTTCCTTCCCCACTTTTTGCCATTACTAATACTACAGTGAATATTTTCATATTTAATGGTATTTGCACAAGTGTAAGTTTCTACATAGTAGAAATTCCTCAAAATAGAATTTTCTAATCAAAGGGTATGGATACTGCCAAACATCCCTCCACAAAACAAACATAACAACAATAACAACAATAAAACAGTGCCAGTTCTCATTAGGCATTTGTAGATTTTATAAAATCCCTAGGTGATGCTATTGATCAGATAGGATTAGAGAACAGAATATTAGCTAGTGTGTAAAACTTGGATTTGTGGACTGGATCTGTTGCCTATTTTTCAGCAAAACTATTTCTTCTACAAAGCTTTCCCTGTGTCATCTTGCTCAATACTCCTCAAACTTAAGTGCATATAAATCATTGGGAGTCTGGGGAATCTTGTTAAAGGGCAGATAGCTCGACATTCTCTATTTCTAACAAGCTCTTAAGTGAGAGGCTAATGCTTTTGCTCCATGGACCTTACTTTGAGTAGCCATGTCTTAAGGGACTACACAGTCAGCAACACATAGACTACCTTTGAGTACAGCAGTGCTCGAACTTTTTAATCTCAAAACTCTTGAAAGCATACAGACTTGCCTCAAAACTTTCTTCATGTGGGTTATATCTTTTAATATTTACTGTTTGGAATTAAAACTAGAAAAAAAGGTTATTTTATTTCATTTAACATAAAAATAATAAGTCCATTACATATTAACTCAAATAACATATTTTTAAAACTTGCAAAATAAAGTTAGTGAGAAGAGTAGCATTGTTTGATTTTGGATAGCTGGTTTCTTATACATGTTTCTTCATTCAATCTGTTGTAATGCACATCATGTAGTCCTGGAAAATGGTACTGTATACTCGTGAGAGATCAAGAGTGAAAAAAGCAAATAATCTTAGTATTATCATGAAAACAGTATTGACATTTTTGATCCCCTAAAAGGGTCTTGGAGTATCCATAGGTCCCTGAGAATCACAACTGTAGTGTGCAATCCTTCTGCTGCATCCATAGACTACAAAATTCTTTTAAAAAGTGACCATATCTATCTTATTCTTGTTCTTTGTTGCCATAGAGCTATTTCAGATAAAGTACTGGATCAATGTTTCTTGGTTTGCTGATTATGGAAACCAGATTTCCCAATGTATTCTCATCCTATTTCCTTTGCATGGGCAGTTCTGAACTGGAACATGGGGACACAGGTGGAGAGAGGGAATGAGCCTCCTTTCACTCACCTCCTCCCTAAAGGAGAGTTCACAAAGATATGAAGCTTGATTATAAAGCAAATAATTCCACCACAGTATTACAAAGTAATTTTACATCAAATCTTTTATTTTATATTTAAAATAAATACTTGTAAGCTAGGTAGAACAATTGTTATTATACTCATTTTACAGATAATGAAACTGAGACTGAAATCAGTTTTCCCAAGTTTTTATAGCTAGTAAGTGACTATTGAGCCAGTGTTGAGAAAATAGAATTCAACATTGGGTCATGAATAGGTTGAAGGAATGGTTTTATGTATTTTATTGTGTATTCGTTTTTTGTGTCGTGGGATATCAATAGCATTCAGAATTGAGAATATTTACAATAGGTACCTTTATGGTGATCAAACGTTTCCAGTTCTTGGGGTCATTCAATCACCTGCTAAAACTGTTTATTGTCTTATGCTTGACAATGAACATTATCCGTCACATTGCTTTCTGCTATAGTGCTGTTGCATAATTAGATTTCCTATGAAGTCTTAATGCCATCATAATTTTCATTAGCATAGTGAGTAATGACAGCTTCCTCTGCTATGAGATTGATGTGATTATTTCTCAATAAGCCCGGTATATTACCTTCCAAAGAAGAAGACCAGGGTGGCAATTCAGGAGCTCAGAGTCCCCAAGGGCAAGTCAATTTCTGTTTGTTAACAGTAGGAAGGTCTAGAGTCATTGAAGGAACTCTAGAAGCATGCTCTAGAGTGCTAATCCTCTCAATCCCAGCTCCAATTCCAATAAACTGGAATTAGAGTGGTAGTACATTATTCCTACATGGATTCTGGCCTGCTTTGGCTACAATGAATATTTTTGGCCCTTAAAACCTACAGTAAAAAATTCCAAAAGGCAGGAGGTGGAGCAGAGACTACAATGCTTTAGTAAATATGCCTCAAAGATCAGTCCGGGTGTCTATCAGTTGCAAAGTAACAGTGAATACAGTTAACTGGCAAATGCTATTTCTACACAATTCAGATTTCAGTTGTCATCTAATAAGCCAAATTAGAAAATCTGATGCTTAGTCTTAGTTAGATAAAATATATGGACTCAGGTTCTGTGTGTGTGTGTGTGTGTGTGTGTGTGTGTGTGTGTGTGTGTGTGAGAGAGAGAGAGAGAGAGAGAGAGAGAGAGAGAGAGAGAGAGAGAGAGGAGAGAGAGAGAGAGATGGATTTAAACCTAGCCATTTGGTATCATTCAGAAATTGTCCTTATTAAAAATAAGTAACTCTTTCTGGCTTCAAATGTGTTATTTTCATTTAGTTTAACCATAGTTAGTGATGTAACTGAAAAGAAATACTTGGGAAGAGATCAAGATTTTTGAAATTATAACTCATCCATAAAACATGGTGAGTCACCATTGATACTCCAGCTTAAGAGCTGATGACAATGAATATCTATGAGTTTATATGCTTTCTTTTACTGAGGATAAATCTTTGAGTTTATTAAATAGCTCATTTTGCAATAAAATTAGTTCGTGTGATTTTTCTATACAGACACAGCAATTGTCTTCTTCTTCTTCTTCTTCTTCTTCTTCTTCTTCTTCTTCTTCTTCTGGTAACAGATATTTTTTTTTCCTGACCTTTCTCTTAAGCTTCATATACTCAGTGTTAGAAGTGTCCAATGATAAAATGGGATTTGTACTTTACCCATTATGTTTTTAGTAGTTGGTGGGATTATGTATATTCTGTTGAGTGGCAAAACACAGCAGATCCTTGAAAAATAATGTAGTAAAGTATGTGAAATAACTACCATTGGGGTATAATGTGCTTTGTCATTTAGAATCTATTGAATAAATAAAACTAAGGTTCTTTCCTAGAGTTATTATGCAAGTTAAAAAAGTCCATAATTGTGGAGCAAGCCATGGATAAGTAATCAATGTAGGATTTATGTAGCCTGTATGCAGCAGAAATCAGGGCAGAGAGAATGGAGATGATTATACTTAGCCATCATTAAAAAACACCAACTACTGTGAAAAATGTTTGTATTTGATAGAATCTAATGAGATTAAAAGAAAATTGCCAGTTTATCTACAGCACAGAAAACTAGGCTTCAGAATCATACCTCTAATATTGTCTTCATTCTTTGCTTTTTATCTTCAAAAGAACCAGACTATACTGCCTAGTAATTTTTACCAATATTTGTCACAATCAATCCTCTTGAGGTCACTGTCTTTTACTAAGTCAGTATTTATTTAGTACTGAGAATGAGAAGGTAGATTCTACACCTCACTATTGGTGGTTATAAAAAAGTAGAGGTGGAGTCTTTGCCCTGATGGCTTTCATAATCAATGAGGATGATGCCCTGGATGATGTGGCTCAGTTGGTTGAGCATTCTCCCATGCACCAAACCAAGGGATCATTGGTTGGATTCCTGGTCAGGGCACATGCCTGGTTTGTGGGTTCAATCCCCAGTAGAGGGCATGCAGAAAGCAGCGGCCAATCTGTTTTTCTCTCTCCCTCTCCTTTCCTTTCTCTCAAATCAATAAAAACATATTTTAAAATAAAAACAGACAACTATTTTTAACAAGATGCTGCATCTCATCATATTGCAGTTTCTGACAACAAAACATTATCATCATCAATATGGCTAATTTTAATAACAACCAAATATTCTTTATTTTATGTGTGTCATAAGCTATGCCAGATGCTTTGTATGTTATATATCATCAAATAATTGCAAAAACCTGGTGAAGCAGGTACTGCTTACTCCCATTATATATGTGAATAAATTGAGATTCTCAAGTTGTTAATAGTAGTTCTGAAGTTGGAAAGATTTCTGCCCAACTTGACAGCCCTCGAGCCTTATATTCTATTCCACTGCCTTTTATTTACAGGTCAACTCATTCAGTGATTCTTTAGTATGCATAAAATTTTATAATCCATGTAATAAAATATGGCAGGAATCCTATTTGCATACATAAGAATTTTACTTATACCTGTGTGCTCATATGCGTGCACACGAAAGAGTCTTTTCTGGGCTTTTCAATATGGTGGCCGGAGGGGCAGACGTGTCCTATACCTTCTCATGTAGCGGATGGAAGGAACAACTAAATCAAACAGCATCTACCTGGAATTGGCAAATTAGACATAGCTGGTGAGACATTCCATGGCCGGAAAGGACAGAGGATGCCTGGAGAATGGTAGGATCAGGGATCTGGGCTGGAGAGAGAGACACATGACCACTGGGATAAGAGAGTCAGAGGGAGACTGTGCTGCAACAAGTCCGCATCTCTTGGGGACATGCATAACACTCGATTGTGGAAGGGGTTCCACAGGGCTGCTGGCAGCCAGGGAATCTGGTTCTAAGTCCAAAGCTGCAAGAGGCTGTGCCCAGAAAGACAGCTTGAAGTGAAAGGACAGAACAGGGCTGATAGCTGTGTTCCTAAATCCTCTTCCAGCAAAAGCCATAGAATGTATCAGTTACTCAGCCTGCTCTTATCTCAGCCAATGGGAATGCAAGGGAAAACAAACTCAAGGCCGAAAGTATGCTGAACACCCCCCTGTCTTTGTGTAACCAGACCCTAACTGCACCCTGCCCTTGCGTCACTAGCCCCTGGCCCTCACTCAACCAACTGGAATTGGCCAAATCAGTGGTCCAAGTGTGCCCCCACCCCCTGACCCCAAGCCCTATAAATTCTTTGTTCTCTTGGGACTCGGGGCTCTCTCTTGCATCCAGTAATGGAGGCAGAGGGGGACCAAGCCAGGGCTTGAATAAAAGACTCTATGCTTTTGCGTTGGACTCGGCTCCCTAGTGGTTTGTCTTGGGGGTTTTTGAAATCTGTGCATAACAGAAGAACTGCCTGAGCCGCATGGTACTGGAAGAGAGAAACTCAGTGGCACGGTTCTTTTGCCTTTATATTTTTCTTGGTTTTATTCACTAAACCCAGTTCATAGGACCTTCCAATTACAAACACTTACTGAGGCTGTGGTGCAGGTGGAGGTGTAGTATTGTGGAGGCTGGGGAGAGGTTGTGGAGAGGAGCAGGATAAGAAGAGGTGACCAGGAATCTGGCACTGGGGCATTCCAACCTTCCAACCCTAAGCAGCCATTTTTCTTCTGAAGAGCCAGCCCCTCCAAGAAGCACCTGTACTGGCAACTAGTGCAGCCACACCCAGCCTCAAGCTTTGCAGAGGAAAAGAAGAATCTGAATACCCCCAGGGAGCCATGGAGGACTGGGTTGAGGGGACATTTTGTCCCAGTAAGCAACACAGCAACACCCCCACCTAAAGCCCATGTCAGTAATAGACACTTGTGTAAATAAGACTGAAAGTAGGCAGACAAATAAAGTGGGCAGATGGGTCCCACCTGCCTGCAACCAGGGCTGTGGAAAGAGACACAGAAGAGCGGTGGATCAATGGTAACTTCAACACGGTGCTGACTATCTGAGAAGATGCAGACAGAACAGTAGAGAGGGATCTTAAACCAGCCCCCATAGGACATTAAAACTCAGCTGAAGTAAATGACACTTCACTTTTTTATTTTTTATCTTTTACTATTTTTTTTAATTTTTTATATTTTTATCCTTTTATTTTTTTACGTTTTCTTCATTCTATTTTTATCAATATTTTATTTTATCTTATTTTTTAAAAATTTCCCCACGCTTTTCTTCCTCACTTATCCTTTTCCATCCTATTTCTCTTCTCCTGTCCCTGCTTTAGTTTTTCTCTCTCCTTTCTTTTTACCCCTTCTTAAAAACTGATCTTTATCTTCTCTATGGATGCATTATTATTATTATAGTCTCTGTTGGCTTACTCATATACCTAATTTCCTCTCCCCTACGCCAAGTCCATGAAACCTTATCTTTCCTTTTTCTTCACTAGACAATTATTATGCTTAGTTTTTCCTCTCCTCACTTGCTCTCTTCTTATCATAATTGCTTAATTAGTTTCACTCACAAAACTCAAGGTTATCTGCTCTCCCCTCTTTTCTCCTTTTCCAAAAATAGATGAATATACCAATAGATAATTTTTTAATATTTCATATACTATATTAAAGGCTTATTTCAGTCAATAGTATATCTGTATAATTCACATTTTTGTACATAGTTGTAGTTATTTAAAGCTTTATAAAATTCCATTGTTTGACTTTATAATATTTTATATATATTTTTAAATTATTCTTATTATTGTTGTCTAAAGTTTTACATAAGTCTTCCTTTTCCCCAATTGAGCCCCCCAACCATTCCCATCCTGGGAAAGCCCTCACTGCCCCAGAGTCTGTGTCCATTGGTTATGCTAATGTTTTTAAAATCTTTATTGTTCAGATTATAACATTTGTTCCTCTTTTTTCCTCCCATAACTCCCCTCCTCCCAGTTCCTGCCCCACCCTCCGCCCTCACTCCCCACCCACTGTCCTCATCCATAGGTGCACAATTTTTGTCCAGTCTCTTCCCTCATCTCCCACACCCCATTCCCCCCCCCCAAGAATAGTCAGTCCATTCCCTTTCTATGTCCCTGATTCTATTATAATAACCAGTTCATTCTGTACATCAGATTATTTATTCACTTGATTCTTAGATTCACTTGTTGATAGATGCATGTTTGTTGTTCATAATTTGTATCTTTACCTTTAAGAGAGAATCTTAAAAGCAGCAAGAGAAAGAAACTCAATTACCTCCAAGGGAATACCCATACGACTGTCAGCTGATTTCTCAACAGAAACTTTGCAGGCCAGAAGGGAGTGGCAAGAAATATTCAAAGTGATGAATACCAAGAGCCTACAACCAAGATTAATTTATCCAGCAAAGCTATCATTCAGAATTGAAGGTCAGATAAAGGGCTTCACAGATAAGGAAAAGCTAAAGGAGTTCATCACCACCAAACCAGTATTATATGAAATGCTGAAAGGTATCCTTTAAGAAGAGGAAGAAGAAGAAAAGGTTATGCTAATTTGCATGCTTACAATCCCTTTGGTTGCTCTCTAACCCCCCATAAATTTTTTAAAACTTTTTTTATTGATTATTTTGTGTTTTACTTTTTTTCTTATCTACTCATTCTCTTTCTATCTCCTCTATACTGAACTGTGTCCATTCCCCTATTCACTCCATTCCTTTACCTTACTTTCTGGACATAAGCTCTGCCTCTACAGATTCTGTCACCACCGTTTTTTCCCAGGTGTTTCTTGTTTGCATTTTTTGGTTTATTTGTTTGTTTTGTGGAATTTTCTCCCCATATATGTATATATTTTCCCCTTCTTTTTTCTTCTTTTGCTTATATCTCTTACCTTTTTTTCTTTTCTCAATATCATTTTTGCTCTCTTTTCTCTCTCAATTCAATTTTCTCTAGTGGTCACATTTATTGAGGTTATTGGTGTCGTAAGTATATTCATTTTTTGTTTCCTTTGTGTCGTGTCTTGTCAACTTGTATTTTGTGCTATTTGTCAATGTGGTAGAGAGTGAGTCACGTAACCAGACACCCTGAGGAGAGACTCCATCTATGAATGGGACAATAATACTCAAGACCCAACTACACCAAGAGAACCCAAATATCCCAAGTAGGGGGCATCCCTAGAATTCCCAGCGCAGAAGAGGTGGGAGCTTACAACACTGGGTCCCACAAAACATCTACTATATGAAACAAACCCCCCCAAAATCTGGGTGACATAGAAGTTTGATCTAATACATAGAAACAACCGCAAAGTAACAGCAAAAATGGGGATACAGAGAAACAACCCCCAAATGAAGGAAAGGGAGGAATCACCAGAAAAGGAAGTAAACAAAATGGAGGTAAGTAATTTTTCAGAGAAAGAATTCAGAGCATTCGTTATAAGGACACTGAAAAAGATGAAAGACAAATTCAACATGTGTAAGAATCAAGAGGAAATTAAGAAGAACCAGGAGGAAATAAAAAATGATATAGCTGCAATAAAAAACACAATAGAAAGCATCTAGACTAAAAGAAACTGAGGACTACATCAGTGAGCTAGAAAACAAGGTAGGAAAAAACACCCAAGCAGAGCAGCAACTGGAAAAATAATGGAAAAAGCAGGAAGAGAGCCTAAGGGAGCTTTGGGACAACACAAAACGAAACAACATCGCATAAAAGGAGTGCCAGAAGGAGAGGAAATGGAGCAAGGAATAGAAAACCTGTTTGAAGAAATAATGACAGAAAACTTCCCTGATATTGGGAAGAAAAAACTCACACAAGTCCAAGCAGCACACAGAGGCCAAAACAAGATGAAACCAAAAAGACCAACACCAAGAGACATCATAATTAATTTGGCAAATGCCAATGACAAGTGGGATCTTAAAGGTGGCCAGAGAAAGAGATAAAATTACGTATAAAGGACCTCGCATTAGATTATCAACTGATTTCTCAACAGAAACACATCAGGCCCAAAAGAAATGGAATGAAATATACAAAGTGATGCAAATCAAGGGACTGAATCCAGGAATACTGTACCCAGAAAGGCCATCATTCAAATTTGAAGGTGAAATCAGGAGCTTCACAGACAAAAAATGGCTAAGAAAGTTTATTACCACCAAGTCAGCAATGCAAGAAATTCTAAAGGGACTTCTGCAAAAAGAAGAAATAGGAAGGGAAGAAGGAACACAGGCATAAAGAATAAAAATGGTGATGAACAAATACCTATTAATAATAACCTTAAATGTAAATGGATTAAATGCTCTAATCCAAAGAAATAGGGTAGCTGAATGGATAAGAAAACTAGACCCATATATATGTTGTCTGCAAGAGACCCACCTCAGAACAAAGGATTCATACAGACTGATAGTGAAGGGATGGAAATATTTTTTCAGGCAAATAGAAATGAAAAAAAGCTGGGGTAGCAATAATTATATCTGACAAAATAGACCTCAAAGTGAAGGCCATAACAAGAGATAAGGAAGGCCACTTCATAATACTAAAGGGAGCCATTCAACAAGAGGATATAACTCTGGTAAACATATATGCGCACAATATAGGAGCACCCAAATACATAAAAAAGTCTGGAAGATATCAACAGTGAGATCAACAACAATACAATCATAGTAGCGGACTTTAATACACCACTACCATCATGGATAAATCCTCTAAATAAAAAATTAGCAAAGAAACATCAATCCTAAATGACTAACTACATCAGAACATTTCAACCAAAAGCTTCATAATGTACATTCTTCTCAAGTGCACACAGGACATTTTCAAAGTTATTGGGACACAGACAAAGTCTCTTCAAATCCAAAATGATAGAAATTATATCAACCATCTTCTCAGATCACAATGGCTTTAAATTAGAAATCAACTACAATAAAAACAATGAAAAAAAATTGGAGCCTAAAAAGCATGCTATTGAACAATGATTGGGTTACCAAAGAGATCAAAGAAGAAATAAAAAGCATCTTGGTAACAAATGATAATGAAAACACAACAATCCAAAATCTACAGGACGCAGTGAAAACAGTCCTAAGAGGGAAGTTCATAGTTCTACAGGCCGGCCTAAAAAACAATAAATAAAAATAAATAAATAAATAAATAAATAAATAAATAAATAAATAAATAAATTATCTAACCCTAAAATTTAAAGAATTAGAAAGACAGCAACAAGAAAAGCCCAGAGTAAGCAGACAGAAGCAAATAATATAGATCAGAATGGAAATAAGTGCCCCAGAAGAAACAAACAAACAAAAAATACAAAAGATCAATGAAACCAAGAGCTGGTTCTTTGAAAGGATAAACAAGATTGATGAACCTCTAGCCAGGCTCACCAAGAAACAAAGAGAGAGGACCCAAATAAACAAAAGTCAGAAATGAAAAACATGAAGTAACAGACCCCACAGAAACACAAAGAATTGAAAAAAAACACAAAAAAAAACAAAACAAAACAAAACAAAAAAACCACAAACAACTCTACTCCAACAAACTGGATGACTTACAGGAAATGGATATATTCCTAGAAAAATACAATTTTCCAAAACTCAGTCAGGAAGAATAAATAACCTGAATAGACTAATAACTACCAATGAAATTGAAGCAGTAATCAAAAAACTTACAGCAAACAAAAGCCCTGGTCTGGACGGTTTTAGAGGGGAATTTTACCAAACAGTCAAAAAGAAGTAAAGCCTGCCCTAACCGGTTTGGCTCAGTGGAGACAGCATTGGCCTGAGGCTCAAGGGTCCCAGGTTCAATTCTGGTCAAGGGCATGTACCTTGGTTGTGGGCACATCCCCAGTAGTGAGTGTGCAGGAGGCAGCTGATCGATGTTTCTCTCTCATTGATGTTTCTAACTCTCTATCTCTCTCCCTTCCTCTCTGTAAAAATCAATAAAAATATATCTTTAAAAAAGAAATAAAACCTATCCTCCTCAGACTATTCCAAAAAATTCTAGAGAAGGGCACACTTCTAAGCTTTCTATGAAGCCAATATTACCCTAATCCCAAAACCAGATAAAGACTCCACAAAGAAAGAGAATTACAGGCCAATATCCCTGATGAACATAGATGCTAAAAATCCATTTGCAACGGCATGGATGGAACTGGAGAGCATTATGCTAAGTGAAATAAGCCGGTCAATGAAGGAAAAATACCACATGATCTCACTTATTCATGGATAATAAAGACCATTATAAACTTATGAACAATAATAGATACAGAGGCAGAGATGCCTCAAACTGATTGTCAAACTGCAGCAGGAAGGCCAGGGAGGGTTGGGGGGCAGGAGGGAGGGGGGTAAGAGATCAACCACCGAAGGACTTGTATGCATGCATATAAGCATAACCAATGGACATAAGACACTGGGGGGTAGGGGAGGCCAGGGGATTGTCAAGGGTGGGGGAAAAAAAGGGACACATATGTTATACACTTTGTAATACTTTAAGCAATAAAACAATAAAAAAAGTAAAAAAAAAAAAAAAGACTCCACAAAGAAAGAGAATTACAGAACTACAGGCCAATATCCCTGATGAACATAGATGCTAAAAATCCTCTACAAAATTCTAGCAAACCGGATCCAGCATTACATTAGAAAGATCATACACCATGACCAAGTAGGATTTATCCTGGGGATGCAAGGCTGGTACAATATCCGCAAATCAATAAACGTGATATATCACATAAGCAAATTGAGAGACAAAAATCATCTGAGAGATGCAAATCAAAATGACAATAAGATACCATCTCACACCTGTCAGAATAGCTATTATCAACAAATCAACAAATGGCAAGTGCTGGAGAGGATGTGGAGAAAAAGGAACCCTCTTGCACTGCTGGTGGGAATGCAGACTGGTGCAGCCACTGTGGAAGACAGTATAGAGTTTCCTCCAAAAGTTAAAAATGCAATTCTCATTTGACCCAGTAATCCCACTTCTAGGAATATATCCCAAGAAAACAGAAACACCAGTCAGAAAGAATATACGCACACCTATGTTCCTAGAAGCACAATTTACATTAACTAAGATTTAGAAACAGCCTAATTTCCCATCAGCAGATGAGTGGATTAACAACTGTGGTACATCTACACAATGGAATACTATGCTGCTATAACAAAGAAGGAATTTTTACTATTTACAACAGAATGGATAGACCTGGAGACCATTATGCTAAGCGACATAAGCCAGTCAGAGAAAGATAAATATCACAGGATCTCACTCATTTGTGGGATATAATGAACAACATAAACTTATGAACAATCATAGATCAAGAGACAGAGAAACACCGAACAGACCATCAAACCTCAGAGGAAAGGCAGGGGAGGGTCGGAGGCAGGGTAAGAGATCAACCAAAGGACTTGTATGCATGCATATTAGCATAACCCATGGACACAGACACTGAGGTAGTGGGGTCTTGTCCTGGGGAGTGGGAGTGGCCGGGAAGGGGTCGATGGGGGATAAAGGAGACATATGTGATAGTTTAAATAATAAAAAAGAGTCTCTTCTGAATGGCACCATAGCTGTCCTTATGGGAATGGCAACTTCTTCAAAGTAGCACAAGAGCTGAAGTTCTTTTACAAATATTCTGCTAATAAAGTGTCAGCTCAGAATTCTGCCACCCTTCAGGGAAAGCTTGCTGATCCTTTAACCACAGCTAATACTTCTGTTTTTGTTTGGTTTTGCTGCACACATTATTTCAACTTAAGATTAAAATCTAAAAATACATATTTCAATAGAGCATAAGAAGTCTTGTACTAAGAGCTATAAAATCATTTCTCTAATTGTATAAAATAGAAACATATATCATCCATTAACTTGTTAGCCATGAAAATTAAAACAGTAGCTATTTGGGAGAGGTGCATCATATAAACTAAAGTTGGAATAAAAAAGTTGAAATTCTGAGAGTGATGATATCGTAAGAGTGTCTGGGGCGGCATGGGACATGACCATTCAAAGGAAAACAACTTATTATTTTCCTGTGGCTGCTATAATAAATTACCAGAAATTTGGTAGCTTAAAAAATTGCAAAAAATTGTTTTCTCACAATTCTGTAGACAAGGCCAAAATCTATTTCACTGAGCTAAAATCAAGGTGAGGCAGGGCCATATTTCCTTCCTGAGCTGTCAGTCAGTAACTGTAACTTGTCTCTTCCAGTTCTGGTGGCTGTGGGCATTCCATCACTTGTGGCTTCATCACTCCAACCTCTGTTCTATGTTCAACTGTCTCCTCCTCTTCTGTATGTTATCTGCCTAAGCTTCACACTTATAAGGATACCTGTTATTTCATTTAGGGACCACTCAGATAATCCAGGATAATATTGCCTTCTCAAAACCCTTAATTTAATCACATTTGCAAAGACCCTTTTCCCAAATCAGGTAACATTAACAGGTTCTAGGTATTAGGATCTCATATCTTTTGAGGCCATTTTTCAACCTATAACAGATATAAAAATATCCAAATAAAACAGCTTGTTGATTTAACCCTGTTTGTACTGACAGTACATCCCATTTGTTCACAGATATCTTACTACAAGAAAAGTGACCTCCCTGCCTTCAATTACGCCACCTCCAGCCAGGCATTCCCCACCCCACATGGAGTGTGATCTTTCTGAAATACTTATTTCCATGGCTTCTTACTGTCTAAAGGAACATAACATGCAAGACTATTATGTTATTATGACATAGGAATATATATGCCTTCACCTAGCCCCAATTATTTCCATCATCCTCTGTCATTGCATCACACGTCCTATGTCTAAGACACACTGACCTGGTCTTTGCTTTCTGAGAAAGTCATACTCTTTCCAGCCTGGTTCTACCTCTGCCTCCTCTTCCCTTTCCTTCACTTACTGAACTCCTCATCTTTTCTTTAAGACTCAATATTAACATCTCCTATATAAAGCCCCTTCTTTGGGGCAGTCCAATGTCCTCTCTTCTGTGTTCCAATTGTAACTTATGCAGGCATTATCTTTTAATTTATCATATATAATTACCAAAATCTGTTTCATATCTATTATCTTATGCTATTTTATGAACTGGTTCAAGTGTAGGGATACTGTGGTAGGCTGAATAATGTTCCATACAAATTATATCCTTGCCCTAAACTCCAGACTATTTTAATGTGTTACCTTACATGGCTAAAGGAACATTGTAGATGTACTTAAGATTGTGGGCCTTGAGATGGGGTGATTATCTTGGATTATCCAAGTGGAACCAATCTAATAACAAGTATCCTTAGAAGAGAAAGATAGGAGTATCAGATATATAGAAAAAGAAGATGTAAGAATGGAAGCAGAGTTCAGGTAGGAAAGAAGATGCTACTAGCTTTGAAGATAAAAGAAGGGGCTATGAGTAAAGGAATACAGGTGGCTTCTAGAAGCTGGGAAAGGCAAGGAAACAGATTCTTCACTGAAACTTCCAGAAAGAATAGCCCTGCCATATATCTTGATTTTTTTTAAGGATTTCTGACTTCCAGAACTGTAAGAAAATAAATTTGGCTTGTTTGGTGTCACTAAGTTGGTAGTAATGTGTTACAGCAGCAATAGAAAATGAACATAAGTACTGTCCTATTCTCACTTTAAATCCTACCCATAGTGCCTGGAACATAATGTGTGATCAATTTGGTTGCTGAATGGATGAACAAAGATAGTAACTGCTATATTGGTGGGGATTCCCCTGAGCTATTTGGTCAACATTGTAGATTCTAATATCCTTGTAGTGAGAATCATAATTTTACCCCTCCTAAGCTATCTTAGTTAACTGGCCTTCTAATTAGAGGACATTGAAAAACACTTCTGAGAAACAGACATGGTTGAAGTGATACTGCTTTTTCCTTCCCATACCTCAGTCCTGGTACTCAGACCAAAAGTATATAAAAGGCAATTAAATTTTTAAACATTTAATCCTTATGCCTATAGGGAAAAATTCATGCAGCAGCCAAGAGCATAAAATCCATCCATATATACTTTTATGGTGATCTATTATGAAGAATACAAAGCAGCACAAGGAAATATATCAAAGTCTCACCAGGATTTTTTTTTTTCTTACTAGAAAAATCCCATGGGTGACTAGTTCCTCTAGCCACCTCCCTAACTCCAGGAGCAGCCTGCAGAGTAACTTACAAAGAACACATGCAATGACCCTTTTAAAAAGAAAGCAGCAATGTTAGTCTACAATGTGGTACCATTCAGGAAATAAAGGGGTTTTATTCTGGAATCCACAATCTTGCCTAAGCTCTACCTTTTACTGTTTCTCAGTGCCCAATTACCTCCAGCAAACCACTAGAGCTGCATATACTCTTCCCACCAATTAAAGAGCAAAACTTTGGTCAAAAATCCTATCTAATAAAGAGGCAATATGCAAATTAACCATCATTCCAACACACAAGATGGCCACCCCCATGTGGACAAAAGATGGCCGCCACAAGATGGCCGGCAGGGGAGGACAATTATGGGCAATCAGGCCAGCAGGGGAGGGCAGTTAGGGGTGACCAGGCCAGCAGGGGAGGGCAGTTTTGGGGGGAACCAGGCCTGCAGGAGAGGCCAGTTGGTGGTGACTGGGCCTGCAGGGGTGGGCAGTTGGGGGGGACCAGGCCTGCAGGGGAGAGAGGGAAATTGGGGGTGACCAGGCCTGCAGGGGAGGGAGGGCAGTTAGGGGTGACTGGGCCTGCAGGGAAGGGCAGTTTGGGGTGCCCAAGCCTGCAGGGGAGGGCAGTTTGGTGTGCCCAGGCCTGCAGGGAAAGGCAGTTCGGGGTGACCAGGCTGGCAGGGGAGGGCAGTTGGGGTTGACTAGGCTGGCAGGGGAGGGAGTTGGGGGTGATTGGGCTGGCACGGGAGCAGTTAGGCATCAATAAGGCTGGCAGGGGAGTGGTTAGGGGGCGATCAGGCTGGCAGGCAGGTGAGAGGTTGGGAGCCAACAGTCCACTGGGATCTGGTCTAAATGGGCAGTCGGACATCCCTCGAGGGGTTCCAGATGGGAGAGGGTGCAGGCTGGGCTGAGGGACAAACCCCCCCCCCCAGTGCACGAATTTTGTGCACCGGGCTTCTAGTCTTACCTAATAAGAGACAAACATGTAAATTAACCGTCTCTCCGCTACACTCACCAGCCAATCAGGAGAGTATGGAAATTAACCAAACAAAGATGGCAGTTAATTTGCATATGTAGGGGAGAAGTGGCGGAGCAAAGACTCTGTCCGGAGTTGCAAAGACTGAAGGCTCCATCTGGAGCAAAAGCCTGGGTCCCGGGTGACAGAGGAAAACTGGTGCCTTCAGCCAGGGGAAGGGAAGGCCTATTGCATGAATCTCTTCATGCAACAGGCCTCTAGTCTAATTATAAAGATTATCACTCAATTTGTCAGAAACTAAATTCTCAGAGATTGATATAACATAGGAAGTGAGGGTTTCATTTGAGGATATAAGAATGTTCTTGCATAAAACTCATTAAATACTTTATATAAACATCAAAATGCCAGAAAAATTATGAAATATGCATCAGGGTTTCTTAGAGAAGAGGGCAAATAAGGAACACTTGGCTTACATTCAGAGGCTACCAGGTAGAAATATACTAAGGCAGGCCACTTACTGGTCTTAAAAGACAAGGACAAATGGCTGCAAGCTTTTCTGATGCCAGCAACCACCAGAAAGGAGATTCTTGGCTTGGTTTACAAGGAGCTCCTTCCCTCCTGGGAATTGAATATTGGGAAGACATCACAGGTTATCCTTTCTCTACTCTCTCACCCTACAACAGTTCTCTGAGGGGACTCATTACAGAGTCAGCAGGAGAGGTAGGCCTCATGAGACTGCAGGGGCCCCAATTATCCAAAACACATCTCTTCAATTGCTTGCTGAGGCGTAAAATTCCTTTAGCATGGAAACACCATATAGGCCACAAATAGAACTAAATGACTTAAAATTTGAATGCCTGATTGAGGCATCAAAGGAGAAAAATGCAAATCATCAAAGGTTAGTACCATTATCAAAACCTTCCTTGGTCTAATTGGGGAGTGTGTATGGCGGGGGGTGGGGAGGAAGGAACAGAAAGACATTGGACAGAGAAAAGGATTCAAGAAGAAGAGGCTACAGATGTTAAAGACTTATAATTATTCCTATTTACCTCTTCTAGATGGAACAAGTAGAAATTTCAGAGATTTCTGACATGGCTGCCTGGAAAGGTAAATGTACATTGCCCTGCTTTGCATGTTTAATACACTGTTGGGCATTTCTTAGTTGAAGTAGTAGAAAAAGAAAACAATATTCCTGAGGTTTGCTTTAGCCATGGGGTAGAAAGTCATACCTGAAAAGTTTATCTAGTTCTGGTAAAACAACAACAACAACTATTGTTTCAAATTTCTATTTGTTTTTTTTGAGTTGCTACAGGTATAGGCCCTAGGTAAATTATTCTTGTTTGGAAAGGCTCATTATTAGGTCTTTGGGTTTATGCAATAGCAGGTCTAGTCTGGGACAAAACTAGAGAGTTAAAATGAAAGGGGAATTTGGAGGTTTGGCATGGCATCAGTGAGAAAGAATACGACAAGTGTATTTTGTAGGAGGAAATGAGACCCAGAGAATAAGGTCTTTTGTTTCTTTGTTTCCATCACCTACCAACCCCTCCACACCCCTCACCCCAAAGAGGAACTATTAAATGAAACATTTTTATTCCTTCATACAATGGTAGGTAAAGATGCCACATAGAGGGAATCTGGGAGGCCAACATTCAATATATGCTCAAGGTCCAATTTGATCTAGATCAGTTGTTCTCAACCTTCCTAATGTTGACACCCTTTAATACAGTTCTTCATGTTGTGGTGACCCCCAAACATAAAATTATTTTCATTGCTACTTTATAACTGTAGTTTTGCTACTGTTATGAATCGTAATGTAAATATCTGATATGCAGGATGTATTTTCATTGTTACAAATTGAATATAATTAAAGCATAGTGATTAATCACAAAAACAATATGCAATTATATATGTGTTTTCTGATAGTCTTAGGCAACCCCTGTGAAAGGGTCATTCGACCCCCAAAGGGGTCTCGACCCACAGGTTGAGATCCGCTGATCTAGATGAATACCCAAGCTTGTGTTTTCCTCATATTAATTGGTCATGCATTCTTTTTCTTTCTCTATCTCTCTTGTATTTTCTCTTTCCTCATTTATCTATCCATCTGACCATTCAGCAAATACTTATTAATATATTATATATTGTGTGACAGATACTAGGCTAGTTATTGTGTCTACATATTTGAAGTTCACAGTCTAATAGAGTTGAGGGGGAATATAGTTTGCCACCCCAACATTTGCATTTTTGGAAGATTGATAATTTTAAGAAACAAAATACCCCAAAAGAACCTTTTACTTACCCCTTACTTGATAAAAGAATTCAGGTAGGAAAACCTGCTCTAGGAAGGGTGCTGTCATCTTAGTATATATAAACTAAGAGTGACAAACAGAGAGGAACCTGGCAAGCCTGTTACACTCTCTCTGTGTCCCACTGCCTCTAGATGGCTCAGCAAGAATTTGTTCACCACATCTTTGCTCTTCTCATTTATCTGTGAATTGCCTATGTACCCTATGAAGTACATGACCCCTGTCCCCTCTCCTTAGTACAGAATGGCATATTAGCCTCAACTGCTCTATTTGTCCTCAGGTCCCATATTCATATGAAACCCCCAAATGTTTATATATAATAAATTTGGTTATATTCTCCTGTTAATCTGTCTCACAGCAATTTGATGATTAGACCAGCCAGAAGAACAAAGAAGGAATACAGGAGAAATTTGCCCCTCTCCACAGAGGTCATGGACAGGTAAACATATACATTCTGGAAGCCATTTGCAAAATTTGCATAACATAATCTTAAAGGTGAATAGCCTTTCACCCAGAAAATGCATTTTATAACAAACTAGAGGCTCAGTGCACAAAATTCATGCACTCGGGGTGGGGGATTCCCTCAGCCCAGCCTGTGCCCTCTCACAGTCCGGGAGCCCTTGGGGGATGTCCGACTGATGGCTTAGGCTCACTCCCCATGAGACATCCTTAGCACTGCTGTCTCAGGGCTTCTGACTGAGCAGTTATCCCCCTGTGGGAGCACACTGACCACCAGGGGGCAGCTCCTGCATTGAGCGTCTGACCCCTGGTTGTCAGTGTGCATCATAGCAACTGGTCATTCCACCGTTTGATCAATTTGCATATTAGCCCTTTATTATATACTAGTAGCCCAGTGCACAAAATTCATTCCGGGGGGGGGCGTCCCTCAGCCTGGCCTGCACCCTCTCCAATCTGGGACCCCACAGGGATTGGGCCTAAACTGGCAGTTAGACATCCCTCTCACAATCTGGGACCACTGGCTCCTAACTGCTCACCTGCTTACCTGCCTGATTGCCTCTAACCATTCTGCCTGCTTGCCTGATCGCCCCCAACTGCTCCCCCTTCCAGCCTGATCATCCCCAACTGCCCTCCCTGCCAGCCTGCTTGTCCCCAACTGCTTCCTCCTGCCATCCTGCTAACCCCCAACTGCCCCCCCCAGTGGCCTGATTGCCCTATCTGTCCCCCACACCACCAGCCTGATCACCCCCAACTGCCCTCCCCTGTCAGCCTGCTCTCTCCCAACTGCCCTCCTCTGCCAGTCTGCTTGCCCCCAAATGCCTCCCCCTGCCAGCCTGATTGCTCCCAACTGCCACCCCCTGCTGCCTGCTCTCCCCCAACTATCCTCACCACTGGCCTGTTCATCCCCAACTGCCCTCCCCTGCCAGCCTGATCACCCCTAACCACCTCTGCCTCAGCCTCGCCACCATGGCTTTGTCCGGAAGGACGTCCAGAAGGTCTCCTGGTCTAATTAGCATATTACCTTTTTATTAGTATAGACTAGTGGCCCAGTGTATGAAATTCATGCACATTGAAAGGGAATTAATTAGAGGAAATATTTTAATATTGCTATTTGCCCTTTCTCTATAATAAAAGTGTGAGAGATAAAAGGAAATGAGTACAATGTACATGAAAATAATACATAATTTTATTATTAATAAACAATAATAAAATGATATAACAACAACAAACTCATGATATAAAAACAACACTGATGCAAATAATGACTGATAAAGTGATTAAAGGTATTCTAATATCTCCCTGTACACCACATTAAGAGTAAAAACACTTTCAGAGTGCTTGACTAATTTCCCTTGTGATGAAGTACTTAGAACTTTAACTGTAGCATCACATGCTCTTCAAACTCGAGAGAAAGCAACATGTAACTGACCATGTGCGAAAACAGTTTCAGGTAGGAATATGCCTACTCTGTATAGAGTTTGTCCTTGTGATTTATTAATAGTCATTGCAAATGCTGGCATCACGGGAAACTGTCGTTGAATTAATTTAATTGGGAGACCAGTGTCAGATGGCGACAAATCAATTCTTGGAATCAGAACAACCTTTCCCTCTGCAGATCCGGTTAATACTTCAGCTTCAATAATGTTAGGTAGTACTCATTTGATAATAAATCTGGTACCATTACACAGACCCCATTTACTATTGAGATTTCTCAATAGCATGATGATTGCACCCACTTTCAATTTTAATTTATGACATGGCATTCCCGAAGGAGTAATACTATTAAGAAATTCAATGGGAAAATTTTCCTTTTCAGCATCATCTCTTGAGTCAACGGAGTCATCACTCAAATATGTGTGAAACTCTCTATCAAGTATATCCAAAATTTCTTCATTTAATTTTTGCTCATTTTTTGGACAAAGAATTGCACATTTAGATATATTTTTAATATTATCTATAGTTTTAGTATTTCCAAAAGTAGCTTCAATAATAGATCCGTTACAAATCATTTCATGGGGGATTTCAATAATATCCATTCCTAAATGAAAACTGCTATCAAGTTTGCCATCTCCAAATTTTACTAACCATTCACTATAAGTAGAATCCTCTGATCTCATATTTGTTTTAAGAGACAACTTTCTGAAACATCCCCAAACATCACAGTACTTTAAACTCGTTTATACTATGGCCAATCACATAGCATGCAGCACAATACTGAGACATTGTCGAAAATTCCCTCCAAGAAGGAGAACTTTCCCTCCAAATACAACAAATTCATAATTTCTCTTAGTAATCTATCTATGGCATTTATAGCATGACTCGATGCCATGGTGCATTCATCAATAATAAGAAGTTGGGCCTTTTCAATGATTTTAGCAACTTCGCTCTTTATATTAAATCTAGAAATTGAAGTTTAATTTAATGGAATTGGTAATTTATATTGGGAATGAAAGGTTCTTCCACCAAGAAGTAAATTTGCAGCAATTCCTGTAGACGCTGTGGGTAAAACAGTACCACCACGACCTCTAATATAATGTGTTAAAACTTTATACAGATATGTTTTTCCACTACCACCTGGACTATTCAAGAAAAAGCATTTGGGGTATACAGTTTGATCTTCGATGGCTGAAGTTATAGTCTGAAAGGCTGCCAACTGTTCATCATTCAGAGAATTTATCAAAACCTCTGCCCATTGTTGCTCGTACAATTGATCACATGTATTTGCATTCATTAATAAAGGATAGTTCAGAAGTTTGCAATGTGAACATTTCATTCCATGCAATGTGAATACATCCTGAATTTCGTTAAGGGCATGCTTTTCACAGTTTACACAGGCACCTTCTCTTTGGTGTAATTTCCAACAGAAATCTTCAATAAAATGAGACTTATTCTCATTCCATAATTTGTCTGCAGCAGAAGGACATCCAAACACACATATATATGCAAAAAGTTGCCGTAGTTGTTTGGGCATATTAAGGATGATTGCATCGTCAATTGTATCTTTCCAGATAGTGTCATCAAGTAATAATCCTCATTTTTAGCAGCTTCATGAAATGTATCATAAGTTACACCTCCTACAGTTCGCAGATCCTCAAAACTTACCACACCTTTTACATGCAGAAGCAGAAGTCTAAGGTAATATCGTTCTGGTTCTCTAAAGTTCACAGTGAACAGTCAACCTAGTACTTTATTCCCACCCTTTCAGCATTTTGTCCATAAAGAATTATTAAACACATAATGCTGCGGGATCTCCCAATAATAATAATTACATGCATCAGAGTCTTCTCTATTCAATAAGAACCAAGCCATCAAAGTTGAGTTATGCCTTTTAGCCCTATCTAAAACTTCAGCAAAATCATCTTCATGAAAATATAAATTCTGATCATTTGGAAAATGAATAGCTAATCTTGTGATTGCATGAGATTGGTCATGCATTCTCATTCCAAAAAGTCTCCAACCAGCCTCAGGAGCGCTCACATACCTGGAGTCAATGAAGTCCTGTACTTCGTCATGATTGATAATATTTTTTTCAGAAATTTGAATATTTGCACAGTCGTGCCCTTTATAGATGCATTTAAATAGATATTTGACACTTCTAATTGATGCACAGACTTCAACATTTATATGACAGTTATATTTGAAGCACAAATACGGGTTATAAGGAACAATCCAATTATTATTGACAATTTTATTTCCAATAGAAATGGTGCTACCAGATCTTCGTTTGTATTTGGGATATCCATCAATATTTCCAGTGGTCACATTTTGAAATTCTTTTGGATATCCCTTTGAACATTTTCCATTTTCCATACATGGACTATTTGGATTTTGCATTCCACATGGTCCATGTACCATATTTGATTTTACAATTTGAAAAAGTTGAGGATACTGGTCTTCATCTGGAATTTCTGCCTTACCTATACGGTCAATGTCATCTTCTGAATATAATTTGGACTCATTATCTAATATCAATAATATGTGAGCGTGAGGCAGTCTGTGTTTCTGAAATTCAATGACATTAATCTTAGCTATTACTTTGCCAAATAAATGAAATTTTACATGTATCATTTAAAAGAACGTTCAGCTTAATATTAAAAACTCTGGCTACAAAGTCAGGTCTGTTTTCAACTTTTTGCCAGCGTTGTAAATTATTTGTAATATCTGCCCATTTGGGGTGGCATGTCACGGTTATAAATAAATCAGGCTTGCCATACTTTGTTACAATTGCCATAGCATTCTGATATTGCTGCTGCATGTTTCTGGGACTACCCTCAAAAGATGATGGAAGTATCATTTTACCAATCGGCACATTGTCATTTTCAGATCTAGATTTGAGATAATCCATCAAACCACTATATTCAACTCTCAACTTAGTTTGGTTTGCTTTGATGAAATTTATCTGATTGGCCTCCATTTTTGAATACGAATCCACGATAAACTGTTGAGTTAATTTTCCTGCATTTAAAATAGGATTGAACGTGTCCCTCACAGAGAGATGAAATCCATAATACTGCATTTGTGTAACTCATGTCCTTACATTTTGTCTAGTATTATTGTTGACTATACTGTTGTCTCCAAGTCTTAATGCAATATCTGTTCCCCAACCTTTTTCACCATGTGGAAAAAGAATAGGATATGTCATTGCATCTAATGTAGGAAACAGGATACTGATTTGTTTCATTTTAGTGGCACTTGGATTATTAGGATCTGGTTTACAATGAATGAGCAAGTCCCTTTCAAAAGGAGATTCTCCATCTTCGTTTCTGAATATGACAGCAGCTTCGGTTACACAGGGACAATTATATCTACCTGGTCACTTTTACAATCATATTTAATTGCCATTGTTACCTCTGTGGGAGCAATACCTTTTGCTGCTGCTTCAGATTGGGCTTCCTTTTCTACCCCTGTAGCATCTTGTACGATTTTGTTAATTCATTTATTTCATGCATGAGGTTGCTGATGTTGATCATGAGTCTTTCTGAGCAGCCCTGGTTTTCTGGCATTGCTAATCTTTTACTTGTGGCTTCAGCTGTATCCAAAATATAGAGCTGAGCAAACTTCCGAGAAACACCATCCAAAGGTGTAAAGTTCCAGTATGGTGATAAACTTGTCCATGTATTCTAAAACAGTATGGCCCATATCCTGATGACGATGCAATATTAGCACCCATGGAAGCAAAAGCAAAAGAACTATTTATGGATCGAATATTTTCGATGAAATTTTTACTGTCAGAATCTTCATTTGTCATTAATCTTTTTAAATATGCCGGGTAATCTGGAAAATGTTTATCATTTGGACAGACTTTCCCTTTGCTACAACATCGAGTAAATTTCCCATCGGATGGTTTTTCATCCGAGAAATTTAGGGATAGGCAAAATTCACATCTAATAGTCATTCCACCACAACTATGTTCTAGAATTGCATCCTCATGTACTCCATTTTAGCTGAGAAGGCAGTTCCTACCGGTATTGGTAGTACTTGTTGATGACCGTTCTCTAGACATATTCTGTTGTCGCCACCGCCTTCTTTCAACTTCAAAGAGACGTTGGTCTTTAGACATTTTCTGTCGAAGATGCAGCTGTTTTTCAGCTTCAGAGCAACGTTTTTCCAGTAGCTGCTCTTCAGATACATTCTGTTGCAGGTACTGCCTTCTTTCAAGATCAGGCACACGTTGCTCTGCAGACATTTTCTGTTGATAACGCCGGCATCTTTCGGCTGCAGAGCTATGTTGTATCAACAGTTTTTCTTTGGACATAGTCCCACCTCTCTACTGTCACCGTCTGAGATGCAGGTGAATGAGAGTCCTGGCTGTCAGGCCGTTGAAGGCTGTGTGACCAATGGCTGGATGATTCTGTTAGGGTGGGACTTCCTCCTCCCTGCTGTCAGTTTCCACAGCTGTGATGAGGAAGCTGGGGTGACAGAGGAGCCACGCTGTCCCACCCGGCCACCCCGGGTCGCACACGGGAGGCCCGGCTGCCCCAGGTTGCAAACGAGAGGCCAGGATGGTTGCTGGGTGGGGCGGCAGATGGTGCTGTCCCACCCTGCTTGCAATATGCAAATTTAATGACCATCTTTGTTGAGTTAATTTGCATACTCGTCTGATTGGCTGATGGGCATAGCAAAGGTATGGTCAATTAGCATCTTTGTCTTTTATTAGTGTAGATGGCAATAAGACAAGGATATTCAATTAAATATTTTACAGTGGTTGAACATAGTGAAAACTAAATGCTTAACAACAGAGGATTGATTAGATTATGCAGCTATTAAATCACATAAACTAGTAATATTAAACTACATGGAAACATTTTTATAAAAGAACATCCTTTTGAGACATTTTATAATATGTTAGAGTGGATAAAACAAGATGCAATACTATATATATGTATGCATATGTATATATATGATCAAAAGGTACATATATAGTACAAAGAGAGAAATAAGCAAAAAATGGGAAGATACATACAAGAATACTATAAGTATTTTTTATCTTTGAGTGGTAAGATTATGTGGGATATTTTTAAATTTTCTACTGTCTGTATTTATTTTCTTAAATTTTATAAAATAAACATGTAGTATTCTTAAAAACAATTCTATACTAGCCCTGGCTGGTTGGCTCGGTTGGAGTGTCGTCCCCTACACCAAAATAAGTTGCGTGTTCAATTCCTGGTTAGGGCACATTCCTAGGTTTCAGGTTCTATCCCGGTAGGGATGTGTACATAAGGCAACGAATAGATTATTTTCTCTCACATTGATATCTCTTTCTCTTTCTCTAAAATCAATAAAGATATAACTTTGGGTGAGGATTAAAAAATTAAAAAAATAATAAAAATGATTCTATGCCAAATGATTTTATTAAGCGGAGCCTGCCTAATCATATTTTTCATTAGTGGAATATCCAGCAATAACTAACAGAATCTTCAGGTGATCTGAGGTCTCTATGGAAACCCAAAATCAATAAAAATAGTGTAAAAGCAGGGAAAGGATAAAATATATAGTCAGGATATAAGTTGGGCTCCACTGCCTAGGGAATAATTGTTCTTCTGAGGAATGAGATATAAGATAATAAAGGTGCCTGCCTATCAAAACTCTTGTATTTATTTAGACAATTACATAAAATGCACAAGAAAGAGGAAAAACATAAAATGTCATATTGACATTACCAGTGTTGTTCTTCCATCATTAAATAAGAACAAAGGAGCAAAATTTAGCAATAAAGTGGCTAATATTTACCAAGTTCTTAGGTTCAGAAGGCTAACCTAAGCATTATACAAAGTTAGAATTTCATGGTTGAAAATATTTGCCACAAGTTTCAAGGAAAAAGGGCTAATATCTTTAATATTAATAGGACTTAAAATCAATGCACTTCAGAAGAGAAATAGGCAGAGTTTTGCACTAGCAATTGATAAAAGAAGAATTACAAATGGGAATGGCAAATGGAAAATGATTTTAAAATCACTTGAAGAAGGAATATAAAGATTTGCCTATTATGTTGCTAATGTTTTAAATTATGACACACTATTGATAAGAATTTGAGAAAACTGACATTCTTAAAAACAGCTGTTATTTCTTTATAATATTCAGGTTTTACTCAATGAGCATTTATTAATTTTATAATGAGGAAAATAGTTTTCAAAAAAAACACATCAATATGGAATTTGAGTATAATGAAACTATGTAAATTTGAGCATAATGCAGTAATGCATATATTCAAAAATCTTGAAAATTCTTGCATATAATACTTTTTTTTCACAAATCAAACCATACTGAAAATGAACAGGAAAACATACATCAAGGATTCTTATGGAAATCTATATCCAGATATCTATAATAATGAAACCAAATATCTATAATAATAAAAGTATAATATGCTAATTAGACCAGACATCCTTCTGGACGTCCTTCCTTCGGTACAAAGCCACAGAGGCAGCAGAGCCCCCCCCACCCCCAGGCTGGGGCGGCTTGGCAGAGTCAGGCAGGGGCCACAGCAGCAGTAGGTGGGAGCTGGGTCCAAGGCCCTTGCATGAATTTCGTGCATTGGGCCTCTAGTAGTATTATGAAGCAAATTGTAATAATCAGCATCTCATCTATCTTTGCACAATAAACATTATAAAACATGTATGAGTATTATTAATAGTACATATAAGTATCTTATATGACTGTATTTTCACATATTAATTTTCCCAAGAATAAAGATCACTTGTAGTTACAGTTATTCACCTAGCCTTCTTTTGCTGTTATAGATGCCTTGTCCAAGCCATTAAAAAATAAATCGGCCTTTCAAGGTGTTGTTTTGAAAATTCATCCAACCATGTGCACTGCAAAATGCTTCTTGCCATTCAAAATTATTTGAAAAATAATATCCTGAGAATTATTGAACACATCATTAGACATTTTCTAGGTTACCTGTCAATTAGTTAGTCAAACCCTTATAAGGGAAGTTTCCTTTTTTCCCTCTTTCTTGTACATTTAAACAAATGCAAAGCCTATATATCCTACATAGCATTCTTAAGAACTTTCTAGAGAAACAGTCTCAAGACTGAGAGCTAGTACCCAGGTTGCTTTCCTAATTCCGCCCCCCCCCCCCCATGGTGTTATGATTGTCTAATGATACCAGGCTGGTGTCTACACTGGCTATCTTGTTTCTCCAAACCACAGACAGAGCAGTAGCGGGTGAACTCTCCACTCTGCCTCCTGCCAAGGTACCTCTGCCCTCACCAAAGGCACAGCGCTTTCTGCCTGTCAGCCCTTGATCTCTGGGATGAAACTGCCTACCAGGATGCCAATTAGTGCCAATATGGCAAGAATGTGTGCACACACAGGCTCACAGCAAAGAACAAGCAGAAAAGCCAATGGTTTGTTTTTAGGAATACTAGACATACTGCACTGAAGCAGACTTTCTATTTAAACTCAGATTTTTAGTCTGCTTAAAATACCACCTTCTAAATTAAAATGATTTCTCACAAAAGCATGGAATAATGTATCCAATAACACCTTAATCGAGTGTACTGTCAACATTGTCATCATTGCCATCTCACTGTTACCAGCATTACCATCACAATGAGGTGAGGCAGGCTTTGTGCTGGGCATTTTTATAAACATGTAGCGTGCAAGGCACAAAGTAGGTATGCAACAAATATTTGATTGAATTATCTCATTTGATTCTTATACATTTTCTGTGAATATGTATTATTAAATTCATTTTACACTTGAGGAATTGGAAGCAGAAGGTCTAAGTAATCTGTCTATGATCACACCTTCTACACATGGCTGAATTCAGAGTTAAAATCAGAGCTATCTAAAAAATGCCTCTAGACTTTAATTTTCTTGTGGTCTATTAGTGTGCCTATTCCATCCATATCCCCACAGTACCATTACACTTTGTATATTGCAGGTGATCAATAACAGTTAAATGTCATCAAATTTATATGCAGAAAAAAATGCTCACCATTATTAGTCATCAGGAAAGTGATACCACCGCACACCCACTAGTATGTCTATAATCAAAAAGATAGAAAATAGTTTTGGAAAGTATAGACACAAATTGGAATCCTTTCACACTGCTGGAGGGAATGTAAAATGATGCAGCTGCGCTGGAAAAGAGTCTGCCAGTTCCTCAGATTGTTAAACATACAGCTACCATATGACCCAGTGTTTCCACTCCAAAGAAATGAAATTCCACTCCAGAGAAATAAAAAACAAATGTTCACACAAAAACTTAGTAAGTCCTCACTTAATATCATTCATAGTTTTTGTGAAAATGTGTATATTGAAACCAATTTTAACACAGACTAATTGATATAAACAAGAGTTAAGTTCCTATGGCATCTCATCAACATTATAACAAAATTACGTTATTCAAGGACCTGCTGTACATGACTGTCCATAGCAGTATTATAATAATAGCCTAATGTTCAGCCCCTGATGACTAGATAAACAAAAAAGGGTATAATTCAATATAATAGGGTATAATTCAACCACAAAAAAGAATGAAGTACTATACATGCTATAACATGAATAAGCCTAGAAAACATTATGCTAACTGAAAGAAGCCAGGCATAAAAGGCATATGATTACATTTGTATGTAATGTGCAGAAGAGCCAAATCTATAAAGACAGAAAATACATTAGCAGTTGCCTAAGGCTAGAGGGGTGGGTAATGATGAGAGGATTGGTAGATAAAAGCTAAAGGGTACTGAGTTTCTTTTTGGGATGATAAAAATGTTCTAAAATTAACTGTTGTTATAACAATATTATTGACTATATTTTCTATGTGTTATGCAAAGTGCTGAGGTCCCAGAAAACCTCAGCTATTGTTTGTGGATTCCAAAGAAATAACCGGGAGGACTGGCTAAGAAGGACATGGGTTTATTAGGACTTATGTGCGCACCAGTGGCAGTTGGCAGGATGAAGTGTATCACTGTTCCCGCTGCCTCCGGTGAAGTTGTCCTGCTAAGTCCCACCCAACCTGTGGACAGGCTGCACTGGGGCGACCAGCTGGTGCTATTGTTTTGCTGCCTCCCAGACTTTCCCAGCATAAGGTTTTATAGAGTACAGAAAACAGAAAAACAGGGCATGCAGGGGGAGGGTGACAGGTTTCTGTGCAAGCTGTGTGAGATTAAAACACTAGCTGTTTACAATCCAGACTCACATCTAGAAGCAATTTCTCTTTGGCCTTTCTTAGACTGAGTGGCTGGCCAGCTTCCCAAGGTCTCACAGTCCGCTTACAGATGGCCTTCACTATATTTCCCACAGGGTGGGAGGAGGAGTTGGAGCATGGGAAGGGGCCCATGATCCCATTTACTATACACTATGCTGTTCTTTACATCCACATGAATGTAAACTGTAATTGAAATATTAAAAATATTTTTAAAATAAAATAATATCAACTATGGTGATGGTTGCACATGTCTATGAATATACTTAAAACCACACATTTAAATGAATGAATAGGTATGGGAATTTTATCTCAATAACCTATTATTATTTTTAAAGCAAATGTTAGAATAATTCATGTACTGAGCACACCATGCACATAATTTTCCATATGTATGTGTATATGTGTATGTTATTAATGTACATCTTAGCATAAGACAAATTCATTCCAAAGGTTTGCTGAAGCCATTGAATTTTTTGTACTTATTTAAAATCTAGGGATACAAAAAATACAACTATTTATATAGTAAGCCACCCAAAATGTATAGGTCAAAAATAATTGCCTTCAAAAAGATTGATTGGGGGAAGAAATAAAAATATCATCTGTTAGGCACCTGAAATGGGCTAAGCACCATGCAGGGACTTTACACAGCATTTCCCTTTTAATGAGTGATATAGTAAAAAGAAGTAATAGAAAGAGAGGTGAAAATATATTTCTCTAACACTGTTCAGATACTGTACAAGATAATGTCCTGTAGTAGATAAAGCATAGACTTTGAAGTCATATAGCTTAAAACTAGTTTAAAAACTCAGTTCTTATGTTAGTTAGTTCTAGAAGTACAGACAAGTTGAGTCCAGGATTCCTACCTGTAAAACTAGATTGTCGTTATAAGCATACCTCAGAGATACTGTCGGTTCAGTTCCAGAACACCACAATTAAAGTGAGTATGGCAATAAAGGAAGTTGTAATATTTTTTGCTGGTAGAGGGTCTTACCCTCAATTTGTTAAAACAACAACAACAACAACAACAACAACAACAACAACAACGGGGAAATAAAATAAAATTAAGCACAATAAGACCAGGTGTGCTTGTGCTTCTGCTTTTATGTTTCCTTAAGAATTAATGGGATACGTAGAGTATGATGGCTACTACAGAGCAACTAACTCTTCATTAACATTACTTCCTTATCCCTTTATTCGATTTGCCTGTTTCCCTTCTAAAGTGGTATGTGCATCTGCTAAGGATGTTGGTGGTGGTTTAGAATTTGTTATCACCTAATATATCGGAGCTTTTTTGAATCAAGGTGGCATCTACAATATCACTGTCAATATTACATTTTGTTTGTTTTTAATGATTGGCTCACCTGAACACATTTTGTACTTTCTGTTTCCTTGGGATAATACATTAAAATAAAGGAATTAAACAACAGATGTAATTGTGATGAGTATAACCAAAAACTTCTGCATTATAGACTAATGTCTTAGGTTAAATACTTTTTATTTCCTGCCCCTCCATCTCATTTGAAAGGCTTTCTTTCACTTTCTAAGTCACTTGTTGCAAGGTAGAGCAGAAAATAATGGAATATTTCTGGATATTTATTTATTCTGGTCTGATGATTGTACTTTGTGCTGTCTTTGGTTTTAGATGACTATAAAAAGGGAAAGAACTTGATTTTTCTCCTCCTGTGTAAGAGAAACCCAGTTCTTCCCTATTGTGTTTCCCTTTTGAGTCTACCTTCCTTACTAACACAACATAATTTACTTGTAGTCACCAAATGTGAGGTGGGAGGGTTCCCCCACACCAAGCAATTTTCTATGACACCAGCTCATTGTCCCATAATTTAACTCAATTCTCAAACTACCCATATATACCGGTAGCATCAGATCTCACAGGTTAAGTGCTCAGTCCCACAAGATTGCTCCCAAACACTTTCTGTCACTTCACATGCCACTTGCAAGCCCAGGTTGTCATCTGGATTTCTGACCAACTGGCTCTAGATCAGAGGTTCCAGTGATCCCCTCCAGGGGTTCAATTTATTTGCTAGAGCAGTTCACAGAATTCAAGACATGTTTATTTACATTTACTAGTTTATATTAAAAAGATACAGATAAAATCCAGATGGATGAGATGCATAGAGGGCAAGGTATGTGGAAAGGAGGCCAAAGCGTTCATGTCCTCTCTATGGGTGCCACTCTAGCAGAAATCTCCATGCGTTTACCAACCCAGAAGGTTTTTGAATCTAGTTCTTTTATTTATTTTAAAGGAGGTTTTATTACATAGGTATGCCTGCTTAAATTAAATCATTGGCCATTGGTGATGGATTCAACCTCCAATCCCCCTCCAGTCCCTGGAGGTGAGGGTGATGAAACTGAAAGTTTCAACCCTCTATTCAAGTTTGGTTCCCTTGGCAATCTGCTCCCATCAAGTTACCTCATTGACATAACATGAGCCACCTTGATAGCTCTCCTCACTTAGGGAATTCCAAGGATTTCAGGAACTATGTGCCAGGAATGGGGTAGAAAACCAAATACATATTTCTTATAAATAACAATTTACAGTTATAAATATGTAAGATAAGATTCTTCACATCATATGTCATCAGAGAAATGCCAATTAAATCAACAATAAGATACCACTATACACCTATCAGAATGGCCGAAATCTGACACACACTGACAACAGAAAATGCTGTGATGATGGGGAGCAACAGGAAGTCTCCTTCATTGCAGGTGGGAATGAAAAATGATACAGCCTTATTAAAAGACAGTTTGACCTTTTCTTATAAAAGTTAACATACTTTTATCATATTATTCAACAATTCCACTCTTTGGTATTTACCCAAAGTAGTTCAAAATATGTCCACACAAATTACACAGGATATTTATTTCATGTTTTTTTATAACTTCCAACATTTGGAAGTAACCAAGTAGATGAATGGATAAATAAACTCTGTTATATCCAGACAGTGGAATATTATTTAGTCCTAAAAGGAAATGAGCTATTAAGCTATGAGAATACATGGAATAACCTTAAATGTACATTACTAAGTGAAAAAAGCCAACCTGAAAAGCCTACATACTCTATTATTCCAACTATATGACATTTTGCAACAGGCAAAACTGTGGAGACAGTAAATAAATAAATAAATTAGTGGTTGCTAGAGGGAGGGGAGAAGAGATAGACAGGCAAAGCACAAAGGATTTTTACTGCAGTGAAAACACTCTATATGACATTATAAAGATGGCTATATGTCTTTATACATTTATTCAAAACCATAAAATATGTAACACCAAGAGTGAATCCTAAAGTAAACTATGTATTTTGGATGATTATGATATGTCAATGTAGGTTTATCTTTGGTAAAAATGCCGCTCTGGTGAGGGATATTGATAATGAGTGTGGCTATGCATTTATGGGGTCAAGAAATATATGGGAAATCTCTGTAACTCCTCAATTTTGTGGTAAAAATAAAGCCTTAAAATATACAATAAGACATCTTGAAGCATTACTGCTACAAATGTTGAATACTCCAAATATTTTTCAAGAGAGTAACATGTCAGCTGATTTTCTAATATAATTCCCATTTTCTCTCTACTTTTTAGTAAAAGATTGAGAATTTTCTCAACTACAATTGACCACAGCTCCCAGCCCTCCTAGGAAACATTGTACAGTAAGAAACTGGTACAGGAAGCAGTGAAGCTCAGCCAAAATATTTTATTTCGAGATGTAAAAATTACTGAAAAGCATTCCAGGAATAAATATAGTAAGTCAAAGCTTCATAGAAGTTTTCCTGAAAAGATGAAACATTTCATCTTTATTTATAAATGTATACATCTTCTGCAAGAGTCTTCTCAACAATACAGCAGAGCAGATGTTGGACCACAAGTCCAACCAAAGAGCAGTATCAGGGAGTTGTTGGAAGTATGAATGTGACAGATAAAGAAGTGAGCCAGAAAGTTTTCAAAGCTAAACATTGGCAGAATCTGATTTCTAATCACTCACTTTTTAAAACTACAACTTGGGTTGTCCTATGTGTTACACTTAGCGGGACAATTATGAAACAGACAGTATTCATTTTCCTCAATCTAGCTTACAATGTTTGTCGTCATCATTAGAATCACAAAATGTGCTACGGTTATGTGGACATTGTGATCCCCCACCTCTGCTTTCATACTTGCAAAAATTCAAAACTATATCTATGTACCTCAAATACACGAAGCAAAAACTCAAAAAAAATGAGAGCGAGAATTCAACAATAATAATTTGGAACTTCAATACCTCATTTTCTATAATAGAGCTACACAGGAGCTGAACAAGGAAATAAAAGAATTAAGAAATACTACAAACCAAACCAAACAGATATCTTTAGCATACAACACTTAAGAGCAAAATATACATTCTTCTCATGTATGCATGGAACATTCTCCAGAATAGATCATGTTAGGCCAAAAATAAGCCTCAATAAACTTAAAATGGACCAAAATCAAGGAAAGCATGTTCTCTGACCTCAATGGAGTAAAATTAGACATCAACTGAAAGAATTTTGGAAATTCACAAATATGTGAAAATTAAATAAAATACTCCTGAATAAGGAATGAGTCAAAGAAGAAAAAATAAATGAAATTATAAACTACTTTTAAATGAATGAAAATAAACCATACTGAAATTTATGAGATGCATCTAAAGCAACACTTACAGGAAAATTTACAGTTGTAGATGCCTATAGTAAAAATGGAAAAAAGAAATAAAATTAATAACCTAATAATCTTCTACTTTAAGGCACTGGAGAAACAAGAGAAAATTAAGCACATTGTAAGCACAAGGAAATAAATAATAAAGATTATAATAGAAATAAATGAAATAAACAATTAAAAAACAGGAACATTAACAAAATTGAAAGATTATTCTTTGAAAAGAAGGGTGTAGCTACTTTTGAGAATAATTTGGCAATTTCTAAAATAGTTTGGCAAAGAGTTACCATATTACTCAGCAATTCCAGTCATGTGCATCTGTCCAAAAGAATTAAAAGCATATTTCCTCCAAAAACTTATACGAAAATGCCCATAGCAGCATTTTCATAAAGTTAAAAACTATAAACCACTCAAATATCCATCAATTAATGAATAAATTGTGATATATCCATACAATGGAATATTTTCACCCATAAAGAAGAATGAAGTACTGATACATGTTACAACATGGGTGAAACTTGAAAACATGGTAAGTGAAAGAAGCCAGGCACAAAACAACCACATCTATATGAATCCATCTATATGAAATTTCCAGAATAGATAAGTCCATAGACTGAGAAAATAGGTTAGTAATTTTTAGAGGGTTGGGGCAGAGAGGGGAATAGGAAATGACTGCCAATGAGTACAGAGATTCTTTCTGAAGTGATTAAGTGTTCTGTAATTAGTGGTGATCGCTGTACAACTACATGAATATACAATACAGCATTTTTTTTAAAGGAGTGATTGCAAAAAATGATTTAGTAAAATATTACATCAGTTGTCTAAAACCAAATATTTACTGATTTCCATGGTTATGTTCTTAATCTATGAACATAGCAATATGTACTTTAAATTAGAGATACAAATCAATTTAGAAGTTATTGGCAAATGTCTTGACCTCAGAAATACGATAATTTAAATGAATTTGATGCCTCTGATTTTGAATTATATCCATTCTCTTTGGAAATATAATATTTGGACCTTTTCTGCCTACCAATTCTTAAAAATGACAAAGCTTTCCCTACTGGATTTTCGTCATGGAATAGAATCCTAGGGACATCTACTAACAAAGATTAATAAAAAGCAAACAAATAATAGATACAAAATATGCTGATTTGACATGAATGAGCATTTCTCAAATTTATACTTTATATATACTAGTTTAAAAAATGCTCCTCAAAAAAAGAATTCCATGGTCAAAAATATTTGGAAAGTACTACTTATCCCTTTTCTTGATACAAGATGCTTATTAAAAGCCTGATAAATTCTGCAGCAATCTGTTAATTTTTCAACCCAGATTCTGCTAAATGTATTTGATCAATAAACTTTACTCTAGACTCTTCTAAACATATTCCTCTACTTCATTTGCACAGAATATACTTTGGAAAGCATTGATTGGGCAATTAATATATTTGGCAACTAGCACAAGACCCTTCACAACATGTAGACATGACTCTTACATCATTTTAAAATTATCGACTCTTTGACATAAGGTTGACAACAATAAGACTATCTAAGATACTTGCAACTGAAACCATGAAAGTAGGAAGCAGGAGGTTCTGTGAGTTATGGGGTCAGGGAAAAAATGCTGGATTTCATTAGCCAGCTTTATTCAAGGCCTCATTCCTCTAAGAATATTCCAGTGAAAATAGAGGACTAGAAACTCTGTCAAGAATATGACTGAAGGTGGAAAACACTCATTTCTAAGTCCAGGAATAATAATAACCCCCAAATAGGACCTTTGTGAGTATGTCAAGAGACCAACCTAGATGTGGAAATACTGAGAGAAATAGTGACTTGCATATATGGTATGTCTTTTCCTCTCCCACCATTTACCAGCCCTCAGGAGGAAAAGCTCCAAAACCTGCATCAAGAGGCCTCAGGCAATGCAACAGAGGCAAAGATTTCCATAGGGCCAGTTGGTTACAACATGTTGTACAAAAAAAGTATAATCAACTTCAGTTGTATTTTTGAGATGAGGCAACTAACACTGGTTAGTAGGAGGAAATATCAATCATATGATTTCTGTGCTGGTAGACAAAAGGAAGAATGGCCTAACTTTCAGAAAGCTGGTGACACTATTCTAGTAAATTCTTATCTCATTTGTTCTCTATTAGACTAGCTAAATCAGATTTTACCCTGGATCAAAAGACTCTCTTCTTTGGTATTTGAAAAGAATATTCAACATATGCGATTGTTTCTCCTGTTTTGAAACCTTTTGAATGGGATAAACCTGATGTTTTTTGGTTCTTAGTTTATCTTTTAAAAAGAGAAGAAAAATGGAATGTAAGAAAACATCTTTTGCTTTAATAAAATATTTAATAGAGTAACAAAAACTATATGTATGCTAATATTTTATCTGCATATATAGGAGAAAAATTGTATTCCTTTGTTTACAATTTAGAATAGTAGTTTTCATATCTATTACTAGTAATTATAGCTTATAATGAATATAAGTAAGTATGCTGCCAATCTGATAGATATTCAAAATACTTTCATACTCTTGTTTCTCTTCTGGGTGAGTCTTATATTTAACAGTTAAGAGAAAAACAACAACCTTGTTAAGTGAATTTCAGGCCTCTGGGAGGTAAATTCCAATGATGAACAGGTCTTTCTACATTAACGGCACCAGTTAGGTAGCTGCCTCTCTGCCAATATATAAAGCCAACCATCCAAATGACTTAACAATGGCCTTTTAAAGTTGAAATAATATCCTGAATGGGGAAAAAAAACTAATTGTCTATTGCCTGTTATTATTTTCCTTTAGGGGAGAGGGAGAATAGGTAATATTGGCTTTATAGGAAGCAAATACTTTTTTTTTAAGAGATGGCCACCAGTTACTACTAGATCTGCTTCATCTGGGCAACAGAAGGGCACCTACCAATCCAAGTTAGGTCCATCCTCTGTGGCTCTCTGTCTTTAATGATATCTGCATAGCACCCAAACTCAAGACATTATAAAGATATAATTGAACCCACATTGTGGAATAACCTATACAGGGGTTATTAAACTGTTTCCATAAGCATATGCATGTGTTTTATCATAAACATACAGAGTAAATTGTAAATATATTGATTAACTTTACGTATAAAGCATAGTTGGTCTACCAAGCCCAGAAAGTTAACATAAGTGAGCCAGTTATAGGAAATAAAGTGCTAGAAACTGGAAGTTAGACAATATGTGCTCACTCTAAATAGAGTGGCTATTACTCATCTAGCTCAAGTTGTTAGCATGTGGGAATGCAAATACAGGTGTTCCAAATCTCTGAGTTTTCCAAAGAAGCTGTAAATTTGGATTTGTATTAAAATTTCCTAATTTCTAAATCATCCACTGGCCCATTGTTGGTCGATTTACAATATCCATTGTGAGCTGCCAACCCTTCACTATAGGATATTAGTGAAAAAACTAGGTCAGAAGTGGCGAGGATAGTGTGTGTTATAATTCTGATTTGGATTATCTTTTCCATTGACCTTATTTGGTATTTCTATGTCCATATCCTGTGCTAATCTAGATCCTGAGTTCACATTATCTATGCCACTTCTTATATCAATATACATACATATTGCTATACTAATACTATAGAGTTAATAATAATCTTTGGATCTGTGCTTACTCAAAATTCAATCTTTAAAATTCAAAACGTTGTCTTCTATTATAAAAAAAATTACTGTGTATATACTGCTCTAGCTATTTCCTATTTACTGTTTAATGTGGTCAGTACCGAAATGCAGGGAGTGCCATGACCTCAGAATAACAGTAGTCTCTGCTAACGGCTTCTGCAGATAGCTTTTGGAGCTGCAGTGAGATGACTTTTATAACTTCTCTGACTACAGGGAGGAAAAAGAACATCATCCAGGTTAAGTCCTATTTGAAAGACTAACTCCCTGAAAACTTTACTGCTCTGGTGGCTTCCTATTTCTTACTATCAACAGTTGACATTAAAAGGAGTTAGGCAACTATAATATACTAGAAGCTTGGTGCACAAAAATTTGTGCACTCAGGTGTAGGGGGTCCCTCAGCCCGGCCTGTGCCCTTTCGGAGCCTGGGACCCCTCGGGGTGACCACCTGCTGGCTTAGGCCTGCTCCCCGGGGGATTGGGCCTAAGATGGCAATCAGACATCCCTCTGGCAGCCCAGCAGCCCTCAGGGATGTCCACTTGCCAGCGGGGAGCAGGTCTAACCTGCAGTCGGACATCCTTAGTGCTGCTGAGGAGGCAGGAGAGGCTCTCACCACCACCACTGTACTGGCAGGCATCAGCCTGGCTTGTGGCTGAGCAGAGCTCCCGCCTGTGAGAGCGCACTGACCACCATGGGGCAGCTCCTGCATTGAGCGCCTGCCCCCTGGTGGTCAGTGTGTGTCATAGTGACCAGTCATTCCCAGTCTTTCTGCTGTTAGGGTCAGTTTGCATATTACCCTTTTACTATATAGGATTGAGGCCTGGTGCATGGGAGGGGGCCAGCTGGTTTGCTCTG
The DNA here is from genome assembly GCF_014108235.1 of Myotis myotis. Classification (NCBI taxonomy): domain Eukaryota; kingdom Metazoa; phylum Chordata; class Mammalia; order Chiroptera; family Vespertilionidae; genus Myotis; species Myotis myotis. Next base: position 44,059,151 of record NW_023416346.1, read on the forward strand.
AAGGGTGTCCGGATCAGGTTGGGGGTCCCGCTTGGGTGCCTGGCCAGCCTGGATGACAGGCTGATGGCTGTTTGCAGGTGGCCACACCCCCTTCAGGATGTGGGTCCCCACTGGGGTGCCTGGCCAGCCTAGATGACGGGCTGATGGCTGTTTGCAGTTGGCCACACCCCCTTCAGGGTGGGGGTCCCCACTGGGGTGCCTGGCCAGTCTGGGTGAGGGGCTGAGAGCCGTGTTCAGGCTGGTGGGTGACTGAAGCTCCCAGCCTCTTTTTTTTTTTCTTTTTTTTTTCCCCTGGGATTTATTTACCTTCTATAGCTGTCACTGGAGCTGAGAGCCAGCTCCAGCTCTGAGGCCGCGGCTGGCTGAAAGCAGGTATCTGAGTTTGTTTAGCTTCTGTAATTGAAACTCTGTTACCATCACTGGTGCTCTAAGCTCTGAGCCCGCTGTGGCTGAAAGCAGATATCTGGAGTTTGTTTAGCTTCTATAATTGCAACATTGTTGCATCCGGAGCTCAGAGCTGGGCTGAGGCAGGCGGGGAACCTTGGCTTCCTCCATCACTGGAGCAAGCAAGCCTCCTGTTTGCTTCAGCTGCGTGGCTGCCTGCCGCCATCTTTGTTGGCAGTTAATTTGCATATCCTGCTGATTAGCCAATGGGAAGGGTAGCGAAGTTATGGTAATTACCATGTTTCTCTATTATTAGATAGGATACTTATGTATGACTGCACCCACTATATAACTCTATCATAGTCCTTATTGTCCATTTTCAATACTAGACTATGAGTGCTAAGGGTAGATACTATATCTTATTTATTTTAATATGCTCAATGTAAATCACAATGCCTGGCACTTAGTAGATACTTACAAAATATTTGTTGAATGAATGACTTAATAAAAAATCTATTCTATACAAACATTTCCCACTCCTTCCTCCAGTGAGTTAAGTCAAAACTAGCTGGTATTAATAATAACGAAGTATGAAAACCATGTCAGACAATATCCTCATATGTAACCCACAGATTACCAACCAAAAGACTTTGCAGATATTTTACTTTTGAAGAAAATAACATTGTGAAGAAAATATTCTGCAGAGCACTGGTAAGCTGATAAAAGTCCCAAAGATGTCCATGCCTTGATCCCCAAAACCTGTGAATATAAACTGTTACCTTACATAACAAAAGGGACTTTGTAGATGTGATTAAGGATACAGAGTTTCAAGTAGGGAGATTTAGCCTGGATTATCCAGGTGGAACCAATCTAATTACACTAATTACATGAGTCCTTAAAAGCAGAGAACCTTTCCCAGTGTATTTAGAAAGAAAGATATGATAGAATCAGGGTCAGAGAGATGCAGCATTGCTGGCTTTGAAGATGGAAGGAAGAAGGCCACAAGCCAAGAAATGTAGTTGGCCTATAGAAAATTTCTAGAACCTTCAGAAGGAACATAGCCATGGTAACACCTTGATTTTAGCCCAGTGAGACCCCTGTTCAATTTCTAACTTACAAATAAATTTGTTTTGTTTTAAGCTACTAAATTTGTGGCAACATTTTTTTACAGCAACAAATAGGAAAGTACTAGAGAACAAAGCCAGTTGTCAGATTAAGAAGTTTCTGGCAACACATTGCTAGATTTTATTTTTCCTTTATTGAACATTTGTTAACTGTTAGATTAAAATGATAATTAAGCTTTTATAGCCCAAACTATAATATGCCTTAATGGCAGCAATTTTCAATAGAATACTTTATAGTCATCCTGTTTATCTTTAATAACATCCATTTCATGGAGTATGGTGATTAACATGAAAAAAATTGAGTGCTGTGCAGCATCATCCAGCTGGCTAGGAGTACAAGCCCTTCAGATGGCTTGTTAACATTGGAATTACAAACCCCTCTATAAGTTCCCCGAGGATATGGCTAAGAAGTGAGACCACCTTTAAAAAGTATTTTATGTCAGACAAAGTTGAGGACTATAGAAAGCACTGTTGGCTGGATATTATTCCTATTTACAAAAGAATCTCTCTGAGCTTTAAAGTAAATGGGCCCTCTCCTCCTGTCCTGGGGAATGAGATTGGCTATGTAGCATCCAAGATCATCACCAATGTATCAAATAAGAGCTCACATATACAAGCACATTGAAACTAAATTGCTATATCAATGTAAGGTACTACTATTATCACTGCCAAGTTCTCCTTAATTTAGTCATGGTCCTCTTCAAAGCTCTAATCACACCTAGGATCTCATTAACAATGACAAAACCAACTCATATTTCCAGAGTTATTTTAACCTTCCAGTATTCTTCTTTTTATTGATTTCAGAGAGAAAGGGAGAGGAAGAAAGAGATAGAAACATCAATGATGAGAGAGAATCATGGATTGGCTGCCTCCTCCACGCCCTCTATTGGGGATCAAGCCTGCAACCTGAGCATGTATCCATAATTTGCATTCCCACAAGATAACAACTTGTGTTAGATGAGTAATAGCCACCCTATTTAGAGTGTGCATCTATTGTCTAATTTTTCCAGTTTCTACCACTTTTACTTGTATAATCTCATTCTATTTTTCCAAGAAACCTGTGACATAGGAAGTTCAGATTTTATTAACCTCTGGATGGAAGAGAGCATTGAGGTTAAAATTCGGTGACTGCAACTCAGTTAATATACTAAAAGCCATTAAATTATATACTTTAAATAGGTTAATGGTATATGAATTGCATCTCAATAAAGTGGCTTTATAAAAAATCATTATTACCGGCGATATTTTTTTGAAAAATTAAGTGAACAGTCCAAGTTCTCATAGACTTTCAGAGCTGGATAATGGTGGTAATGATGGAGACTCAGGGAAGTGGAAGAAACTTAGAAGCACAACAATGATTATTATAAACCATTAAATATCAGACCACAAAACATGAGAATTTCCAGCTCTGCTCAAAACTAAGTTCTCCTCAGCCCACCCCCCTGCAGAAGCTCTTAAATTTATTCATGCTTTGATCAACTCCTCAGGCACAATGTTATGCCTGAACCTAGAGGTAAAGGCTGTCAACAGATACATCTCTGCAAAGCAGGTCAGACAGAATCAGTGGCAATAAAACAGAATTGCCAACATGCTTTCCCAGTGGACTGTGTTTAATGACATTTTCTCCGTTTGTCTCAAATATAATGTCCAAAATAAAAGTGAATATTTTAAGTTTATTTACTTTCATGTACAAATCAGACACTTGTGCAATACAAAGAAGATTTTACTGCTGAATATGCTCTATAATAATTTCATTCCAATTTTAACTGAAAAAAAAGTAGCTTTCACCTCCAAAGTTACGTAATGAAATAACTAAAGCTTGAAATAAACATTGTTCTCCATTTATTTTTCCACTAGAAAAAGAATACGTATCTTGTTATGAAACAAATATTATTGAGAATTTTCTAGGCAGAATTGTGCATCTCTTCCCATCCCCATAAATGATGCATGAAGATTTTACTACCACAGAATTCCCAGTGTGCACCTCTCTATGAGCTGACATTTCTTTGTGAATTTTTAAGTTAATGTCTGCTCTGGTCTCCTGTGAAGAAGCAAACAAAACTTTTCCCACTCAACTTTAGTCAAGTCTTATGTATTTGCTTATGAACATTGCCTGGGAAAAAAATGGGTCATCTCTTTTAAAGAGATTATTTTGTATCTGTATAAATGAAGGTTCCTAAAAGGCTTTTGGGGGATTTTATTTGCAAAGAACACATTTCAAAGAAGATTTACATTAACCCAGACTATGGAAAGCTCTCCCAGCTGGTAAATGAAAATACCATCTCACTAATTACATCCTTTCATGATTAAAGTTCTCTTTGATGTGCCATAGCTGTTTCAGTAAATGACAAGTGCATATGTCTTTCTCTAAAGATGAAGGACATTTAGCATACTTCATTGTCCTTAGAGGTATGTCACCTAAAAAAAGGTGTGATGGCCTGCTAACTATGGGAAACCTTTTGCAAGTGTCATTTTTCGTTGGAGAATTTTACCATTTACTGAAATGTTTTATTGCAGCTGATTTGCCTGTAACAATTTTACATTTTGCAACTTGAATAATTGATCTATAAAAATGTGTGCTAATACTTCAGTTTCCCAAATAAAAAGATTTTCAATAAAATTTATACTGACTATATTCAACCACATCCATAATAGCCCATGTTGTATCCCAATCAGTTTTGGTCACTTGTTAAATTGGCCCTATGTCTCTAATATTTATTCTCTTGACCCAATTTTCACCTCCATAACCCTTTCTTGAGAACTGAAATCACTATATGTAAATTAACTATATTGTGTTAATGATTTCTTTTCATTTGCCCCTCAATTTGGTGAGTGTGGAGAGTGAAGATAACAGAGAGAGTGAAGGAAGCAAAAACATCCATAAAACAGAAAGGATGAGGGGAGCCTTATCCATACCCCAATTTCACATATATGGAAACTAAACTTCATGAAAAAGAAAAGAAATTACTTATCAAAAGTCACATTGTCATAAGAAATGTGTACACTCGCACTCGTTTCCTAGTGTATTTCTGTTTATGCCTCACCTAATTTAACTCTTTCATAGATTTACATAAGTTTCAGCATCTCTCCACCTTACAGTTTGTTTCCTAAAAACTTCTGATAGACTGAAAAACAAAAGATGGTGGCTGGCAGGATGGAGGTGAGGGAGAGGTGAGTGAGCGAGGGGATGAAAAGAGAGTGTGAGGATGTGTGTGGTGTGTGAGTGAGTGAGGGACAGTTAAATCCGGCAGGAGTAGCAGGGGATGGCAGACCAGGCTCTCTTAGACAGAGAGAGACTACCGCTGCGGACACTCCCCAAACTGCGGGACTCGGGCTTAGACAGAGAGACTACCGCTGCGGACACTCCCCGGACTGCGGGACTCAGGGCACAGAGCCCACGCCATCTTGAAGGGGAGAGCGGCCTCTTCTAGGAACTCATCAGCACCACCACCCAGACAGCCCTTGGACACTGCCGCAACCCAGCAGCTACTCCAGCCAAAATCCTGCTGACCCACCCACAGACTCCCAGACCCTGGGATCTCCACCTCCAAAGGTGCACCATGCCCACAGCAGTAAGTGCAGCCTTCCCTTCCCCAGCGGCAGACCTCCGACATCATATTCCCATGTCTCCAGTGCACAGGTCTCCGAGGCACACCACTCCATAGACTTCTCTTGGGAGTCACTGCGAGCCTCAGCTGGGTGTAATTTTGTACAGACACAGGCACACTGCCCTCCAGTAGAAATTCTGAATTCCTTCTGCCTGAATAACTGCCTACACACACCCAGCTGCTCAACCTCAGCACCAGGGCCCTTCAGCGCCAGGGCCCCTCATAGTGCAGCAGAGCTCAGCGCCCGACAAAGGCACTGCCACAGTTGTTCATTCCCAGTGAGCCCATCTATCCACAGGGCACTTTGGGAAGCCGCAGTGAGCCTCTGCTGGGTCTGATCTTGGACAAATAGGGAAGCACTCCCCTGGGCAGTAGAAATTCTGAATTCACCCATCCGGGATACCTTCCCAAAGACACCACGATTAAGCATGCCAGGGCCCTTCAGAGTGCTTTAGTGAGCCTGCACTAGCAAACTCACTGTGGGTGCTCCTGTGTACCAACTGGCAACACACCTATCCACCACAGGTGCATCAGCAAAAACTGAGTTTCCCCACCCTACAGCTGCAGAACTCTGGACACTACAGGTGCATGCTTTTCCAGCATGTAGGTCTCCCAAGACCACCACTCCCCAGGCAGCTCTGGGGCCCCGCTGTGAGCCCCACTGGACATGCACTTAAAAAAACAGGGTGCACTGCTGGGCTGAAGAAACGCTGAATTCCCTCTTCTGAGATATCTGCCCACAGACACTGCAATCCAGTGGCTTCAGTGCCAGGGCCCTTCAGAGTGTGTCAGTATACCTTGCTGGCAAGCACACCACAGGTGCCCCTGTGAACTGCTGCTGGGATCCTGTGTATCCAACCACAGAGGCAGCAGCAAAAGCTGAGTCTACCCACCCCACAACTACAGAACCCTGGATACCACAGTCATGCCTTTCCAGAATGCAGGCCTCCTGAGCACCCCAACAGACGGTTCCTGGGTGACACTGTGAGTGCCTGCTGGGCACACGTGATTTCAATCAAGGGCACAAGACAGCAAAAATTGGGACACCCCCTCCATGGCTGCTGACTTCTAGACAAATCAGTTGCGCCTTTCCAGCTCACAGGCCTACATCAAGAGAACTCAAATAGCCCAAGTAGGGAGCTACACTAGACTGCCAAGCCCAGGAGACCTGAGAGGTCACAGCAGTAGCACCATACCCAAAACATACTAGGCAGCAAAGCGATCAGAGCTACAATTAAAACATTACAGCAAAACATGGGAAGACAGAAAAGCAACCCACAAAGGAAAGAAAAATAGGAATCACTAGAAAGGGAGTTAAATGAAATTGAGGCTACTAACTTATCAGAGAAAGAATTCAGAGTAATGGTTATAAGGATGCTCAAACGGCTGGATGACAAATGCACACAACTCAATGAGAATTATAAGGAGCTGAATGAGAATGTCACCAACATGAAAAGGAACCAAGAGGAAATGAAGAACGACATAGCTGCAATAAAGAACACAATGAAAGGCTTAAACAGCAGACTAGAAGAGGCTGAGGACTGCATCAGCAAATTAGAAGACAAGGTAGAAAAAAATACACAAACACAGGAGCAACTGGAAAAAACTTAAAAAGCAAGAGGAGAGCCTAAGGGAGCTTTGGGACAGCGCAAAACGAAACAACATTTGCTTAATGGGGGTACCAGAAGGAGAGGAGGAGAAGCAAGGAATAGAAAACCTGTTTGAAGAAATAATGACAGAAAAGTTCCCTGATACTGGAAAGAAAAAAAACTACACAAGTCCAAGAAGCACATAGAGTGACAAACAAGATGAACCCCAAAAGACTGACACCAAGACACATCATAATTAAATTGGCAAACACCAACAACAAAATAAGAATCTTAAAGGCTACCAGAGAGAGACAGAAAGTTACCTACAAGGCATCTCCTATTAGAATGTCAACTGAAACAGAAACACACCAGGACAGAAGGGAACAAAATGAAATATACAAAGTGATGCAAAGCAACGGACTGAACCCAAGAATACTATACCCAGCAAGGCTATCATTCAAAATTGAAGGTGGAATCAGGAGCTTTACAGACAAAAAAAAAAAAAAAAAAAAGGCTAAGAGAGTTTATTACCACCAAGCCAGCAATGCAAGAAATGCTAAAGGGACTGCAGTAAAAAGAAGAATAAAAATGGCGAAAAACAAGTACTTATCAATAATAACATTAAACATAAATGGATTAAATGCTCTAATCAAAAGAATTGGGTAGCGGAATGTTTAAGAAAACATGAACCATATATTTGCTGTCTGCAAGAGACCCACCTCATAACAAAGGATTCACACAGACTGAGAGTGAAGGGATGGAAAAAAATTTTCAGGCAAATGGAAATGAGAAGAAAGCTGGGGTTGTGATACTTATATCTGAAAAAATAGACCTCATAGTAAAGGCCAGAACAAGAGATAAGGAAGGCCACTACATAATACTAAAGGGAGCAATTCAACAAGAAGATATAACTTTGTTAAACATATATGCACCCAATATAGGACCACCCAAATACATAAAAGAACTTCTGGAAGATATCTAGGGAGAGATCGATAGCAACACAGTCATAGTAGGGGACTTTAATACTCCATTGACACCACTGGATAAATCCTCTAAACAAAAAATCAGCAAAGAAACAGTAATCCTAAATGAATCACTAGATCAGATGGACTTAATTGACATCTTCAGAATATTTCACCCCAAAGCTACAGAATATACATTCTTCTCCAATGCACATGAGAGATTTTCAAAGATAGACCACATATTAGGACACAGGCAAAGTCTCTTCAAATTCAAGAGGATAGAAATCATAACAAGCATCTTCTCAGATCACAATGGCATAAAACTAGAAATCAACTACAATAAAAACAATGAAAAAAAATCAAACACTTGGAGGTTAAATAGCATGCTATTGGGTTACCAAAGAGATCAAAGAAGAAATAAAAAGCATCCTGGAAACAAATGACAATAAAAACACAACAATTCAAAATCTATGGGACACAGTGAAAGTAGTCCTGAGAGGGAAGTTCATAGCTCTACAGGCCTACCTTCAAAAAGAAGAAAAACTGCTAATAAATTATCCAACCTTGCAACTTAAAGAATTAGAAAGAGGGCAACAAGAACAGCCCACAGTGTCCAGAAGGAAGGAAATAATAAAGATCAGAGAAGAAATAAATGACACAGAGACCAAAAAGACAATACAAAAGATCAATGAAACAAAGAGCTGGTTCTTTGAAAGGATAAACATGATTGGTGAACTTCTAGCCAGGCTCACCAGGAAGAAAAGAGAGAGTACCCAAATAAACAAAATTATAAATGAAAGAGGTGAAATAACAATAGACCCCACAGAAATGCAAAGGATTGTTAAAAAATACTATGAACAACTCTACTCCAACAAACTAGACAACCTGGAGGAAATGGACATATTCCTAGAAAAATATAACCTTCCAAAACTCATTCAGAAAGATTATAAAACCTGAATAGACAAATAACTATGGAAGAAATTGAAGCTGTCATCAAAAAGCTTCCAGCAAACAAAAGCCCAGGACCAGACGGCTTCACAGGGGAGTTTTACCAAACATTCAAGGAAGAACTAAAACCTATCCTCCTCAGACTATTCCTAAAAATTCAAAAGGGAGGAACACTTCCAAGCTCATTCTATGAAGCTAGCATCACCCTAATACCAAAACCAGATAAAGACAACACAATGAAAGAGAATTACAAGCCAATATCCCTCATGAACATACATGCCAAAATCCTCAACAAAATCTTAGCAAATCGGATCCAGCAGTACATCAGAAAGATCATACACCATGAACAAGTAGAATTTATCCCGGGGATGCAAGGATGGTACAGTATCCACAAATCAATAAACATGATACATCACATAAACAAATTGAGAGATAAAAATCACATAGTCATATCAATTGATGCAGAAAAAGCATTTGACAAAATCCAGCACCCTTTCTTGATAAAAACTCTCAGCAAGGTCGGAATAAAAAGATCATACCTCAACATAATAAAAGCCATACATGACAAACCCACAGCCAACATCATACTCAATGGGCAAAAACTAAAACCATTTCCCCTAAGATCAGGAACAAGACAGGGATTCCCACTCTCACCACTCCTGTCCGATATAGTACTGGAGGTACTAGCCATTGTGATCAGACAAGAAGAAGAAGAAATAAAAGGCATCCAAATTGGAAAAGAAGAAGTAAAACTGCATTTATTCACAGATGACATGACACTGTACATGGAAAACCCTAAAGACCCCATCAAAAAATTATTAGACTTAATATATGAATTTGGCAATGTAGCAGGATACAAAATTAACGCTAAGAAATCTATGGCATTTCTATACACCAATAGTGAACTTACAGAAAGAGAAACTAAAAGAGCAATCACATTTACCATCACACCAAAAATAATAAGATATCTAGGAATAAACTTAACTAAGGATTTTAAAGACCTGTATGCGGAAAACTACAGAACATTAAAAAAAAAAGAGATAGAGAAAGACATAAAAAATGGAAGAACATACCATGTTCATGGATTGGTAGAATCAACATCATTAAAATATCCCTACTACCCAAAGCGATCTATAGATTCAGTGCACTCCCCATTAAAATACAAATAGCGTATTTCACAGATCTAGAAAGAACTCTCCAAAAATTCATCTGGAATAAAAACAAAAACAACAACAACAACAACAAACACAAATAGCTACAGTGATCCTGAGAAAGAAGAACAAATTAGGAGGGATCACAATACCAGATATCAAGATTACAAAGCCACTGTTCTCAAAACTGCCTGGTACTGGCACAAGAACAGACATATAGATCAATGGAATAGAATAGAGAACCCAGAAACAGACCCAAACCAATATGCTCAATTAATATTTGACAAAGGAGGCAAGAGCATACAATGGAGTCAAGATAGTCTCTTCAATAAATGGTGTTGGGAAAATTGGACAGATACATGCAAGAAAATGAAACCAGACCACCAACTTACAACATACACAAAAATAAACTCAAAATGGATAAAGTACTTAAACGTAAGATGGGAATCCATAAAAATATTAGAGGAATCCAAAGGCAGCAAAATCTCAGACATATTCCAAAGCAATGTCTTCACCGATGCCACTCCTAGAGCAATTTAAACTAAAGGGGAAATATACAAACGGGACTACATCAAAATAAAAAGCTTCTGCACAGCAAAAGAAACCATCAACAAAACGATAAGAAAACACACTGCATGGGAGAACATATTTGCCAAAGATATCTCTGATATGGGTTTAATCTTCAACATTTATAGGCGACTCATACAACTTAACAAAAGATAGACAAACAACCCAATGAAAAAATGGGCAACGGACCTCAATAGATACTTTTCTAAAGAAGACATAAAGAAGACCAAGAGACATATGAAAATATGCTCAAAGTCACTAATCATCTGAGAGATGCAAATCAAAACGACAATGAGGTACCATCTCACTCCTGTCAGAATGGCTATCATCAACAAATCAACAAATGACAAGTGCTGGTGAGGTTGTAGAGAAAAAGGAACCCTTGTGCACTGCTGGTGGGATTGCAGACTGGTGCAGCTACTGTGGAGAACAGTATGGAGTTTCCTCAAAAAACTAGAAATGGAACTTCCATTTGCCCCAGTGATCCCACTTCTAGGAATATATCCCAAGAAACCGGAAACACCAATCAGAAAGGATATATGCACCCCTGTATTCATAGCAGCACAATTTACAATAGCTAAGATTTGGAATCAGCCGAAGTGCCCATCAGCAGACAGTGGATTAAAAAACTTTGGCACATCTACACAATGAAATACTATGCTGCTGTAAAAAAGAAGGAACTCCTACCATTTGCAACAGCATGGATGAAGCTGGAGAGCATTATGCTAAATGAAATAAGCCAGTCAGAGAAAGATAAATATCACATGATCTCACTCATTTGTGGATTATAATGAACAACATAAACTGATGAACAAAAACAGATCCAGAGACAGAGAAGCATCAATCAGATGCTCAAACCTCAGAGGGATGGCAGGGGAGGGTGGGGCTAAGGGGGAGAGATCAACCAAAGGATTTGTATGCATGCATATAAGCATAACCAATGGATACAGATACCGGGGATGAGAGCATGATTGGGGGTGAGGGGGGAAATGGGGGGATAAGGACACATTTGTAACACCTTAATCAATAAAGGAAAAACAAACAAACAAACAAAAAACTTCCGGTGTCATGTTAAAAGGACTCAAGAACAAATCTGAATAAACTCTGAGTGGCTTAATATGGCATCAGTTGAGCATCAATAAAAATACAAGTTAGCCTGGCTGGCATGGCTCAGTGATTGAACCTTGACCTATGAACCAGGAGGTAACTGTTTGACTCCTGGTCCAGGCTTATGCCCAGGTTGTGGGCTCGATCCCCAGTGTGGGGCATGCAGGAGGCAGCCAATGAGTGTTTCTCTCTCATCATTGATGTTTCTGTCTCTCCCTTCCTTTCTGAAGTTAATAAAAATATATTTTAAAAAATAAGGATATAAGCTACAATCAATATAAATACTTTTAAATATGCTGCTATACAAAACTTCAAAATGATACTAAAAAAGAGACACAGTTCACTTTTGGAGAATGCCAGGAAAAAAATCCATTATTCTAAAAACTGGTAAATGAGTAGAAATAACCATTTGTCTTGTGTTTGCCATATGACTTGTACCTCACAGTAACTAAAGAGTAGATTAGGGGAAGCTTATCTTTGTGAAAGTATCTCAGCTAATAAATGAATGAAGTATGATCAAATTAGAATATCACCATTTGGTACTCTCTATTGAACTAACGGTTCTAGGCAATAATCTTCAACACTGAGAACAAGCACACACACACACACACACACACACACACACACACACACACCACCTACCAGACATCATGTACATCTGAGGGAACCACACTCTATCTATGATGTAGCCTTGCTTAAAAAGAAAAAAAAAAGTATGTATCTGAACCAGGCTGTAGATGTAATGATCAATTTACAGGTAACACAGGGAACAGGGAAATATGCTAATGACACCATGGGGATGCAGGCAGAAAAATCAAACTGTTAGAACTTCCACAGACAAAAAATAATTTCTTCAAAACATTACACCATAAAAAGTTTTCTGAGAACCAAGAGATGAAAAGAGAGTGAAGAGATATACCCATCAATTGAAATATATAGCCCTTATTTAGGTTCCTATTCAAACAAACTATTAAGAAGGGGACAATTGAAGAATGGAAATTTTAAAATATTAAAAAATTATTCTAATTTATAGAAATAATTTGTAAAGAGCCCTTAACTTTTATAGGTACATCTCAAAATATTTTCAAATAATACAGGGGTGAGCAAAAGTAGGCTTATAACTGTGAGTATGCGAAACAGAGTTTATTCTTGTATCATTATTTATTAATTGCTGTATTATTTATTTGTATTACACTGTAAGTCTATTTTTTCCCATGCGTGTATTATGTCAAATTTGCTTTAAAATAATCCCTAGTCTGTGGCTAGGGTATAGATGCAACAAGCTCAATCATGAGTTGATAATTATTGAAGCTTAAAGCTGGGTACATAGGGTTTGTTACACTATTCTCTCTACTTTCGTGTATATTTAGAAATTTCAACAATAAAATATTTACAAAATTTCAGTCTAAAGTTTATAAATAAGTAACATTTGGTTTAATATTTCATTATCAAACCTTCCATTGAAACTATTTTAGTATCCCCTGCCTGAACCTCATTAAAAAGAGAGAATGGCAGATGGGTCTATTCTACACATGTTGCAAAATCTTCAAGAAAAAGAAAGTTAATTTTTTCTCTTCAATCCACACTTAGGGAAAGGTTGAAAAAAATCCTTTGATGTTCTGCTTTCTTATATCACATCAAGATAATTTCTGTCAGCAAGTTTAAGCATCATGATGAAGCTAAGGGGATTTCCCCTACTAATGGACTAGGTCCAAGGGAAAAAAGAAGGAAATGAAGTGGTCTGCTGTATAAAGCCCAGTAAAGATGGGTAAAATGGGGATGGAAAAAAAATAATTTTTGACAGTTAAAAAGATAGATGAGTAAAACTGGGTTTGGGTTTGATATAGGATGGTGTAACTAGATAAAGGGTTTATAATACAGCAGGACTTCCACAAGTTGTAAGGATCTGAGAATCAGATGGGTAGCATCATTTAGTTCCATTTTTACTCAATAGGAGAAAGGACCATAACTAGTGTAAGGTAAGAAGGGCTTCAGGACCTACCCTCAAAAAAAATGGAGCAATGAAGAAATAGTCTAGGACCCTCTCAATTAGTCTAAAAGTTCCAGAAGAAACTTGATGTACAAATTAGTGAATCAAGACAAAGTCATGTGATATATATTTGACAAATACAATAATATTGGGGGAAGGCTTCAGCTTAGGTGCATTGTTCTGTCATAGTTGTTCATAGCCAATACTATACACCTGGATAATAAATATGTCAGGAACACCTGGCTGACTTGTCACGTTTGATTTGATTTTTTTTTAATTTAAATTCTTTATTGTTTAAAGTATTACATGAGTCTCCTCCCCCCCCCATTGACCTCTCCCAGCCACCTCCACCTGCCAGCACATGTCCTCACCCCCCTACTGTCTGTGTCCATTGGTTATGCTCTACACATGCATAGAAGTCCTTTTATTGATCTCTTACCCCCTCACCCCCTGCCTTCCCTCATAGGTTGGATAGTCTGTTCAATGCTTCTGTCTCTGGATCTATTTTTGTTCACCAGTTTACATTGTTCATTATATTCCACAAATGAGTGAGATCATTTGATATTTATCTTTGACTGGCTTATTTTGCTTAGCATATGCTCTACAGGTCTATCCATGCTGTTGCAAATGGTAAGAGTCCCTTATTTTTTACAGCAGCGTAGTATTCCATTGTGTAGATGTATCACAGTTTTCTAATTCACTTGTCTGCTGAGGGGCACCTAGGCTGTTTCTGCTATGAACATAGGGATGCATATATCCTTTCTTATTGGTGTTTCTGTTTCCTTGGGATATATTCCTAGAAGTGGGATTACTGGGTCAAATGGAAGATTTTAAAATATAGGTTGGTCTAAGCTTATAGGCTGAAACCATTCAATGCCTGCAGCTAATCAGGGATAGCTCATTTCTACTCTGTTAGCCTTGGCCATAATGTATATTTTCCTGTTGAGGTGCCACTACTCATCTTTTAGAATCAGGCCAAATGTCATCTCTTCTAGGAAACATTTCCTGATTGAGATGGAAAAGATTGCTCCTTCTTTAAACTCCTGAGCCCAGCCAGTGTGGCTCAATGGTTGAGCATTAACTCAGGAACCAGGAGATCATGGGGCAATTCTCAGTCAAGGCACATGCCTGGGTTTCGGGCTCGATCCCCATTAGGAGGCTTGAAGGAGGCAGCAGATCGATGATGCTTCTCTCTCATCTATGTTTCTATATCTCCCCTTTCTATCTTTAAATATAGGCCCTGAATGGGCCTATCTCTAAAAATCAATAAAAACATATTTAAACTCCTAAATATTCTGCCTGTAATTCTTTTCTAACATTTACCCAACTTTGCCTTTTTTTCCATTTCCCTGTATACTTCCTTGTCCCATGAGGGTACTAATAAAATCTCCTCAAAGGCAGGGATCGTGTCTCCATCTTTTAATCTCCTTCACAACAGAATAGATACTATAAAAGATGTATTTGAAAGTTTGACTATGTTCCAAGTTGAAAATTTGATTCATAACTTCATTTTTAAAATGATACTGGTTAGTAGTTTCTGTTATACACTCACTCAGTTTCCAGCCACAATGCCTATTAAGACTGGAAGAAACAACAAAAAAGTTCCCTTAACAATGCCAAAAAATAAAAAAAGACTAAGAAGTAAGTAGTTACCAGAACCTGGAACAATTTTTCTCTAATTATAGGACATACAGAATGACATTGGAAATCACAACTTGGCATATGCTTTGCAAGTAAAAATAAAGAACACCTGTTGTCCTGATTGACCTGGGGAGAAATGTCACCCTGCCCATATTGCCTGGTCCCAGAGTACATACCATTCAGAAAAACAGGTAGTGCAACCAACACAATGCAGGGATTTTTATAGATCACTAATGTATTATTATTTTCTTCTATCAGTTCTTATTTTTCTAATTCATTCAGGGCCTATATTTCAAGAAAACAGTGTGGCAGAAAGTGTGAAGTGCAATAGGAACTGGCCATGATAGACTGCATTCTGAAAAGAATAGACTTAAGTTCACTAGCTTTGTTTTAATTAGAAAAAGATGCTGTTTTAGTGGATCCAGTCTCAAACAAGCACACACACCATGCCTATGCGAACACACACACACACACCTTGGAGAATGAAGTATATGCTGTATTATATCCACCTAAAACCAGATTTTCCCATATGGAAGATAATGTGCACAACCTTACTTGGCAGCTCTGAAGAGTCTCAGCAAGTAAAATGCTAGAGTTGGGGGTGGACAAATAACCAGCACTAGTAGCTGCAGGAGCTTGGAGTTTTTTTAGCTTAAAGTTTTTTTTTGTTTTCTTTTAAACTCAGTATTAGAGAAAGGAGCATGGGGAGAAAACTGAAACATAATTGGTGATCCCACATCAATCTAACATAGTCTGCTCACATAAGTGGTTCTCAACAGAGGGGCATTTTGGTCCCCAGAGGACATTAATCAATGCCTGGAGACATCTTTGGTGGTCACACTGGGTAAGAACACCACCTTTGGTGGCCACATTGGCATCTAGTGAGTAGAGAGTAGGGATGCAGTTAAATATACTGTAATATACAGGACATCTCCTCACAAAACAATTATTATCTGGCCCAAAGTGTCAATAGTACCAAAGTTGAGAAACCTTGAATTAGATTGTAAAGAAGGCTAAGAAATAGAAATACCAATCTAACTTGAGAATAAGATTCTATATAAGGCCTCACATAATTCAAAATATTGCAACAGACTAGAGCTCTCCTTGTTACAGAGTAAGGCGAATATATGATTAACATGGGGCTATGAAAGGACATTGAAGAACAAAGAAAATGCAATTTTTAAACTAAATTTATTGGGGTAACATTGGTTAAAAGTATCGTATAAATTACGGGTGTACAACTTTATAATATGATAGCTGTATACTCCATTTTGAAGACAGTGAAGAAGTAGATTCTGACATTTATTCTAGGAAACAGAAGAAAAACTTAAAATTCTTAGCACTCTAAGAAGAATTCAACAAAACATGGTCTCTAAGAACAGAGAAAAATGAATGAAAGAGAATGCTATTCAAAGTCATGTAGATGAGCTAAAATGGAGTTGTGCAGGAAATGATTCCAATGAAACTAAAATAGCAAATCATGAATAAAACACTCTACAGGCAGAAAATCACAGAACTGACATTTAAAAAAAAATCAATTAAATGGAGGACAATTGAGAAACAATAGCAGCAAGGAGAAGGCAGCCAAAAACAATGAGAAAAAGATTCAACCACAGATAATTGGTGTTCCTAAGCAAAAGACTAGAATAAATGGAACAAATACAATAAAATCTATAATAATTGAAACTTTTGCTGAGCTGAAGAAATACCACAGTCCAAAAATCTCAAGGTTTCCTGAACACTAGCAAAAAATGCTTTTTTAAAATAAAAATATGTACTGCTACACACATTCTCACAAATATTTGATTTGAAATTTTAACAATAATTAAAAATACCCTATAAATTTTGAGACATGAGTGGGTGGGGCAGGTTTTCTACATAAAAATAAAAATCAGAAACTTCAGACTTCAGACATTATCCTTGATGTACTCAAAAGTATATGTTAATATTTTGCAATATATACAGAGTCCTGTGGAAGAAACATTTTGCCATAATTACTATATACTTAAACAAGTTGTCATTTGTTCATATCAGATATGAAAGAGCCTAAAAACTGCACCAATCAAAAGCCATTCTTTAAAAAAATTACTTAACTACTATTATTCCAACCCAACCAGCAATGAAGCCAAATAGGTAAGTCAAGCAAAGGCTATTCCAACCTTAAGAGGACTGTTGTTGCTCTACAAATTGAATGAAACATGGAGTCCCCCAAATGATATAAATATGATTGTAAAAATTTGAATGCAAACGTTGTATAATAAGAAATCTATGAGAAAAACATAATGCATACCAAAAAAACTAGACCTTAAACTCCAATGGTAACAGATGGGCAATTAAGAAGGAAATGATTGAACACATGAATAAATACATAAACAAACAGAAGAAGTTATTATATATGTTATTAATACTGTGAAAGAAATAAATAGGATGCTATGATAGAGTAAAACTGGGTGACCTACTTTGAGGGACTGACTTTTTTAAAAAAATATATTTTATTGATTTTTTACAGAGAGGAAGGGAGAGGGACAGAGAGTCAGAAACATCGTGAGAGAGAAACAGCGATCAGCTGCCTCCTGCACACCTCCCACTGGTGATGTGCCCGCAACCACGGTACATGCCCTTGACCGGAATCAAACCTGGTACCTTTCAGTTCGCAGGCCAACGCTCTATCCACTGAGCCACACCAGTTAGGCCAGGGACTAACTTTTTTAGGATGTTTTATTAAAGCTGAAACACCTGAAGGATAAGAATATGAAGAATTGGGAGAGGAGCAGAATGCACTAAGAGTGAAGGTCACAGCAAGCACAAATGCCCTAAGGTTGGAAGGAGCATGGCACATGGGAAGAACCAAGCTAATGCCTCATCAGCTGCTTTCAGTGAGCCTGGGAAAGCATGGTTATACATGATGCTACCATGATCAGCACGATCAGCCAACTCATGCAGTTTCATAGCAAGGGTTTGCAGGTTGATTCCAAGAGCAGTAAGTTCTAAACTGAGAAGGGGTATAATCTTATTTAAAGCTATTTAAAATGACACAGAAACAATATTTTGTAATTTACATAAATTGTTTCAAAGCACAAAAAAATATGAACAACTCCGCATATAATTTTTGGAAGAGAACATACTCTGATACTAAAGTCTGACAAAGATAGCTCAAAGAAAGAAAGTGAGAGATAAATCTCACTGATAATATGGATAAGAATCCCAATTAAAATAATGTTAAAACAAATTTATTGGAATATTAAAAGCAAAGCATACCATGACAATCCCAAGAAATGGAGATCCCAAGGATTTTTCAACATAAGGAAGTCTATTAATATAATACATCAAATTAAAAAGTCTAATGGGGAAAACCAGATAAATATTACCAAAGATAGAAAAACAAAGTATTTGATAAAATTAAAGGCCTATCACTGATTTTGAAATTTCCAAATAAACTAGGTATATAGAGGCATACTTTCTTAAGATGATTTAATTTATCTATATTATATACACCCCTAAAAGTGATCATCCCAATGTTTTCAATATTTTCCTCAAGTTGCCAAAAAATGTAATAACACCAACAATAACAATAATAGCAATAACAATATTTATAGAGAACTTATCATATGTAAGGCAATAGTGTCACTTATTTTATGTGATCTATCCCATTTAATTTTCAAAACAATCTTAACCATATGTACTATTTTCATGTCTATTTCACAGATGAAGAAATTGAGATCATAAAAAAGAAATATATAGAAAAAAGGATGCAAAATATCATTAGTTGTGAATGAAAATATTACATGCCTAAAAATCTATTAAAAAAAATTTCAAGTGGTCCTGGCCAGTTTGGCTCAGTGGATAGAGCATCGGTCTGCGGACTGAAGGGTCCCGGGTTCAATTTTGGTCAAGGGCACATGACTAGGTTGGGGGCTCAATCCCCAGAAGCGGGTATGCAGGAGGCAGCCAATGATTCTCTCTCATCATTTATGTTTCTATCTCTCCCTCTCCCTTCCTCTCTGAAATCAATAAAAATATTAAAAAAAAACTTTTCAAGTGAAATAGTGTCAAGTTGGCAAGATATTTTTTAAAGTACATAACTGTATAGCAGGAAATATCATTAGACAAATACATTGAGACATACAGTTTATGTATTCAATATAGTGAATTTGCTCATTCTCCCCAAAATAACATATATATGTAAATAAATTCCAAACAAAACTAACTTTATTTTGAATTGACAAATGGATACAACATCCATACATATCAATAAAAGAGTGAGAATATGTGTGGAAAATTTGGAAAAAAAAGTAGTAAGAAAAAATTTGCACTATCAGATAATCATAGATCAGAAATCTAAGAAAATTAAAATTGTAATTATAAATTAAAATTCTATTCTTACAATAGACTATCTTATTAATAAAACAAAATATAAAGCCTCAAAAAGGCTTTAATATAGAATGATGTAAAATAAAATGTTATTTAAATAAGAGTAAAATGATTGATTCTTCAATATATGTTCTTAATACAATTGATTTGGAAAATAATATTATATTTAGGATCCAACTCAATTTACAGCACTAAACTATATAATAGGTAGACTAAAAAAATAAAATATAAAACAGCAAATACTGCAAAATAAAACCAAAAAGAAACATAGGTAATTATTTCTCACAACTTCAATTATTTTTTTAATATTTTATTGATTTTTTACAGAGAGGAAGGGAGAAGAATAGAGAGTTAGAAACATTGATCAGCTGCCTCCTGCACACTCCCTTCTGGGGATGTGCCCACAACCAAGGTACATGCCCTTGACCGGAATCGAACCTGGGACCCTTCTGTCTGCAGGCTGACACTCTATGCACTGAGCCAAACCGGTTAGGGCTCAATTATTTTTATAATGGAAATTATTATCATTTTGGAAATAAAAGTACTGAAAAGTGATTTTAAAAAATATCAATAAAAACAGGACAAGGCACATAAAAAAGGAAGTCATTGAAAGGAAAAATATAAATTGTAAGTAAACACTTAAAAATTCAACCAAAAAATGTCTGATCTTGGGCAACATCATACTTAATGATTTCAAGTCTTGAAATCTCTATTTGTAAAATGATAAAATAAGGAAGGGGAATAATTTTTCCTCGCTATTCATGAGTATATACACAGGACAGGTCATAAAATATCCACTTGATAACAATGAGGTACTTTGAATGGGGTCTTTGATGGGGTCTGACTCCCTGTTAAGGGTATGCTTCTATTTACCATGTCAAGGAAAGGCAGGATCTCGCAGATTCCATGTGGATTTTTTTTGGTGGAAAAAGTGGGTCACAATGCCCTTTCAAGCATAGTTAAAGTACAGATCAGTCATCACCATTTTGTAAAGAATCATTTTTCTAGGTGAGGCCAGCCAAGTCCCTATTTCTGTGTTGCTGGGGAAGATGAAATTTGTTAGATGTTTTTGTCACTTGCAATTACATTAAGACAGAATTCTACTATTCTTTTCTCTTGGAAATACAGGGTGTTTTATAAAAGGTTTCAAATTATGTTGATTCTTCATGTACTCTGGAAAAAAATAAGGACTTTGATGGAACAAGAGAAAAACAAATTTACAAATGCAGTTTTAAAATCTGAGGAAAATGTTTTTTAAAAAAGATACCAAAATATGGGAAGATGAAATGTCCCAAACTATAAATCTCTTCCTAAAATCTTGTAGCAAATTTATAAGTCGTTTATTTAAAATGAGGAATAAAAAGAAATAAGCACTTCACTTATCTAGATTTGGACAAATGTCTTTACTGAACAAGTGGGTGCATAAACTCCAAAAGGTTGATTATCTGATATTCCATTTCACAACAGATTATAAATAGCAAATTAAAAGAGGGGGCAAATTGAAAAATTATTGGAGACTGATAGTCTGTAATATAAGAAATAATGGGTAGCAAAATAATTAAAACAAAACAAAGCACACACAGCCTAGATCCATTTGCTGCAGGACCAAACAGCCCTACAAGCTTAATAGTCCCTGGGGTTGTAAGAGACATTACAAGCCCCAACAGTAATTATAAATTTAATAGCTATGATTGATTGAACATGCATTATGTGGACAGGCACTATACTAAGGGCTTTTTATACATGACATTTGACTTCATCCTCCTAACAATCTTATGAGATTTGTACTATTATTATCCCAAAGTTATAGATGAGGAAACAGAGATTAAGCAATTGTCAAAGCTCATACAGATCATAAGAAACAGAGCTTGGATTGAATTCCAAGACTTTCTGGCTCTAAGCTCCATAGACTTACCCATTATTCTGTGTAGCATTCCCCAGTCAGTTTCACACACTCTACTGTGTTGGAGAGTGGAACCCCTTCAATCACTCATTTAACAAACATATTGAACATTTAATTGGACTAGTACTGCTCTAGGGACTGTACTGAAGGATGTCCTATTATAGTGAAGGAGCATATGTGTAAAAAAATCACCAGCAATGCAATAAAGTAACTAGCAATTTTTTAGTTTGGTGGAAGGAGATCAATCATCATTACATACTTTTAATCTTTACAATGAAAACTAATTTCAGTGCATATTTTTTATTTCACTTTTATTCATAGTTATAAAAAAGTATTGCCTCTTGAAAGCACATGCCATTTCCATCAGACCATCCTATCTAGTAAAAGAGAAACATGCAAATAGACTGTACCTCTGCTATGCCCACAAGCCATGCCCACCAGCCAATCAGGAGTGAGTATACAAATTAACCCGACAAAGATGGCAGGTTTACATACACAGGTGCCCAGCAGCCTAGGTTCCGGGAACATCCTAGGGACCCAGGCAGCTCAGAGCCTGCAGGCCCCAGTGTAGGCCCTGAGCATCCTTGGTATCAGAACACCCCTGGCCACTCCCGGCCTACTGGCCTTGGCATGATGGGGGCGGGGCAGCAGAGGCTTGAGCAGGGCCAGAGAGGAGCGGGGTGCCCTGCCCAAGCCATGCAGAGGCTTGATCAGAGCTGGGGGGCTCTGCCCAAGCTGCAGCAGAGGCTTGATCAGAGCCGGGGGGAGCCCTGCCCAAGCCGCAATGGAGGCTTGAGCAGGCCCGGAAACAGGGGGTATACCAGCCTAGGCTTGCCAGCAGTCCTGCCTCTGCAGGTGAGCTGCAGAGGAAACACCTTTTCTGACCATTCATTGGCTAAACTCCCTGTACGCCACTGGTAATGTTCTTGGTAACGTGGGTAACAAGAATCCAAAAAGGTGATCCAGGGTTTTTCCACCTCACTCCTGGAAGAAAAAACAAAGGTCCACTGCTAGAGGGCTAAGAAATGTCATATCCTGCCCTAGCCAGTTTGGCTCAGTGGATAGAGCCTTGGCCTGCCCACCCCAGGGTCTGGGTTGATTCTGATCAAGGGCATGTACCTAGGTTACAGGCTCCTCCCTGGCCGGGGCCCAGGTCAGGGCTCATGTAGGAGGCAACCAATCAAAGTGTCCCTCTCACATTGATGTTTCTCTCTGTCTTTTGCTCTCTTTTCCACATTCTCTAAAAATCAATGGAAACATATCCTCAGGTGAGGATAAAAGAAAGAAAGAAAGAAAGAAAGAAAGAAAGAAAGAAAGAAAGAAAGAAAGAAAGAAAGAAAGGTCATAGCCTATGAAAGACACATCTTGAAAATACCTAAAGAAAGTTGTCATTTTTTCATGGTGAGGGGACTGGAGTCCGTGTTGATGAAAACACCTTGGCAGTTGTGGTGGCATGCAGTGGCTGCAGCAGCGGGGTGATGGGGCTGGCGCCTTCCCCTAATCAGCCTGGTCGCCTCCCACAGAGGACATCCCCTGAGGGCTCCCAGTCTGTGAGAAGGGGCAGGCTGGACTGAGGGACCCCCCAGTGCACAAATTCCATGCACCGGGTCCCCAGTTCTATATAATAAAAGCCTAATATGCTAAGTGTTCGGTCATCCAGTCATCCGTTCAACCAATCAAAGTGTAATATGCTAATGATATGCTAAGGCGACTCAACTGCTTGCTACAATGTTCATTGACCACCAGGGGGCAGATGCTCTGATGGGTAGATTAGTTGGCTGCTGGGGTCCAGCCGATCGGGACTGAGTGAGATGGGCTGGACACACCCTGGAGCCCTCCCATGGTCCCTCCTCGGCTGGCCAACTTCCTGCATCCCTCCTCGACCCTGATCATGCAGTGGTGGGGTCCCTCAGCCTGGCCTGTGCCCTTTCACAATCCGGGACCCCTTGGGGATGTCAGAGAGCCAGTTTCGGCCCGATCCCACAGGCCAGGCTGAGGGACCCCACTGGTGCATGAATTCGTGCACTGGGCCTCTAGTATAGAATTATGGGAAATAGGGAGGGAATTCTAAACAGAGAAGAGAATACACAAAAGCATGAAAGCAACAAAGAACAATAATGAATTTAGCAACTGAAGAGTCCTCTGGATAGATGATAGTGGTTCTTAAACTTGAGTCATGTGGGATTTCTTCAAAAAAATCAGATTCCTGGTTCTCATCTCAATGCTTGTGATTCAAAAGGTTGGGGTAGGGCCAAAGAATCTGAATTGTAAGCAAAACTCTCCCACTCACCCAGATGAATCTGATGCATGACAAGGGGATGAAATTCTGGGGCAGTGAGGGTTGACCAGGCTAGCAGGGGACGCAGTTGGAGGCAACCAGGCCAGCAGGGGGGCAGTTAGGGGCAACCAGGATGGCAGGGGGGCAGTGAGGGGCAATCAGGCTGTTGGGGGGGAAGTTGAGGGTGACCAGGTTGGCAGGGGGGGAATGTGAGGGGCAACCAATCCAGCAGAGGGTCGGTTGGGGGTGACCAGGCTAGCAGGGGTTGCAGTGAGGGGCGACCAGGCCAGCATAGGGGGGCAGTGAAGTGTGACCAGGGCAGCAGGGGTGGCAGTAAGGAGCAACCATGCTGGTGGGGGGGGGGCAGTTAGGGGTGACCAGGATGGCAGGGGGAGCAGTGAGGGGTGACCAGGCCATCAGGGAGGGCAGTTGGGGACAACCAGCTTGGCAGAGGGGGGCATTTGGGAGCAACCAGGCCGGCAGGGTGTCAGTTAGGGATGATCAGGTCGGTAGGCAGAGGCAGTTAGGGGTGATCAGGCTGGCAGGGGGGCCAGTTAGGGTTGATCAACCAGGCAGGCAGGTGAGCAGTTAGGAGCCAGCAGTCCTGGATTTTGAGATGGATGTCCAATTGCTGGTTTAGGACTGATCCTGGACATCCCCGAGGGGTCCCGGATTGGAGAGGGTGAAGGCTAGGCTGAGGGGACCCCCCCAACCCACTGTGCACAAATTTCGTGCACCGGGCCTCTAAAATATATATATATATATATATCCTATCTAATAAAAGAGAAACATGGTACTTGGCATACGACCGCTACCCTTCCCATTGGCTAATCAACGAGATATGCAAATTAACTGCCAGCCAAGATGGCAGCCGGCAGCCAGGCAGCTTAAAACTAACATGAGGCTTGCTTGCTTCAGTGACAGAGGACTGCAACGTTCCCCGTCTGCCTTGCTGGCCTCTGAGCCTTTAGTTTGAAACATTGTAACAAATATAGAAGCTAAACAAAACCCCAGAAACCAGCTTTCAGCTGGCTGGGATCTCAGAGCTGGAGTTGATACAGAGTTTCGATTATAGAACCTAAACAAACCAGATACCTGTTTTCAGCAGCTGAGGCCTCAGAGCTGGAGCCAAGCCTCAGAGCTAAACCTGGCCCAGAATAAAAAAAAAAAAAAAAAAAAAAGAAAAAAAGGAGCGGTTGGGAGCTTCAGTCACCCCCAGCCTGAAAACAGCCCTCAGCCCCTCACCCAGACTGACCAGGCACCCCAGTGGGGACTCCCACCCTGAAGGGCATGTGACCAGCTGCAAACAGCCATCATCCCCTCACCCAGGCTGGCCAGGCACCCCAGTGGGGACCCCCACCCTGAAGGGTGTGTGACCAGCTGCAAACAGCCATCATTCCCTCATCCAGGCTGGCCAGGCACCCCAGTGGGGACCCCCACCCTGATCCAGGACACCCTTCAGGGCAAACCAGCCAGCCCCCACCCATGCACCAGGCCTCTATTCTATATAGTAAAAGGGTAATGTGCCTCCCAGCACCGGGATCAGCAGAGCTGAGAGGCCTCCCGGCACCGGGATCAATGTGACAGGGGGCAGCGCCCAAACCCATTGATTGCCCTGCGGCTCTGTGTGTGACAGGGGGCGGGGCCACAACCTCCCTATCAGCCCTGCTCTGTTCATGACAGGTGAAGGCACCCCAACCCCCTGATCGGCCCTGCTCTGTGCCTGATAGGGGGGAGCTCCCCAACCCCCTGATCACCCTGCGGCTCTGTGTGTGACAGGGTGCAGTGCCCCAACCCCCTCACCCCACGGGCCCTGCTCTGTGTGTGACGGAGTAGAGCCATAACCTCCCCATCGGCCCTGCCCTGAGTGTGAGAGTGGCGGCGCCCCAACCCCCTGATTGGCCCTGCTCTGTGGGTGATAGAGGGCGGCGCCCCAACCCCCCCCCATGGGCCCTGCTCTGTGTGTGACAGGGTGCAGCGCCCCAACCCCCTGATCCGCCCTGCTCTGTGTGTGACAGGGGGCGGTGCCCCAACTCCCCTATCGGCCCTACTCTGTGAGTGACAGGGGGGAGCTCCCCAACCCCCTGATGGGCCCTGCTCTGTGTGTGACAGGGGGGGAGCTCCCCAACCCTCTGATGGGCCCTGCTCTGTGCGTGATAGGGGGGAGCTCCCCAACCAACCCCCTGATGGGCCCTGCTCTGTGCGTGACAGGGGGTGGTGCCGCAACCTCCCCATCGACCCTGCCTTGAGTGTGACAGGGGGCGGTGCCCCAACTCCCCAATCTGCCCTACCCTGAGCATGACTGAGGGTGGCATCGCAACCTCCCGATCCGCCCTGCTCTGTGCATGACAGGGGCGGCGCCCCAACTCCCCAATCGGCCCTGCTCTGAGCCCGACCAGGGGCTGCACCTAGGGATTGGGCCTGCCCTCTGCCACCCGGGAGCAGGCCTAAGCCAGCAGGGCGTTATCTCCCGAGGGGTCCTAGACTGCGACAGGGCACAGGCCGGGCTGAGGGACCCCCCCTTCCCCCCGAGTGCACAAATTTTTGTGCACCGGGCCTCTAGTATATATATATCCCTAATATGCAAATAGACCGAACTGCAGAACAACTGAACAACCAAACAACCAGTTGCTATGATGTGCGCTGACCACCAGGGGGTGCACGCAGAACATGGTGGCTGTTGGCAACAGGCAGCAGAACATGGAACATGGTGGGCATCTCCCATGGCATGATGGTGGAGCAGGTGAGTGGGGGTGCCAGACCAAGGTGGGGTGCTGGTTGCTGTCATCAGGGTGAGCCTCTGGTGGTTACTTAAAATTCTTTGCTCCTGCACACCGTGGTCCCACCAGGCACTTGCACCTGCTGCCAGAGCCAGCCTTGCTCACACCCGCTGCTGGTGCTGGAGACACCACTCACACCTGCTTCTCCACCTCCCCCTGCTCCTGAGGGGCGATCAGGGCCAGCAGCTGCCACTTGCACCCACTGATAGCACCAGTCCTGCTGGCACTCGCTGCTGGTGCCAGCCCCAATAGCTCCACACCTTCAGTGGATGTGAGTGAGGACCAGTTCCATCAGCATGTGGGAGCGGCAGTGGTAGGAGTGGGGCTGCTGGCAGACAGGGGACCAGGGACTGCAGTGGGAGGGACCAGGGAGGGGCTCGGAGGATGAGCCAAGACCCACCCCTGTGCCCACCACAGCTTCGTGGCCCATAGTTCCTTTCAAGGTGCACGAGTTCATGTTCTGTGCCCCTAGTAGGTATATAAGTTACTTGGTTTATCTCTTCTTGTCCCCCCACCTCCACATCAAAGTATGTCGGCCTGTTCCATGCTTCCATGGGTCAGGAATTATTGTATTGGTCAATTTATTTTGTTCATTAGATTCCACAAATAAGTGAAATCATGTGATATTTTTCTTTCTCAGATTGGCTTACTTTACTGAGCATAATATTTTCCAGGCCATCCATGATGTCCCAAAGGGTAGGAGATCCCTCTTTTTTTACAGCTGCATTCTACTCCATTGTGTAAATGTCCCACAGCTTTTTTTTTTTTTTTTTTTTTTTTTTTTTTTTTTTTTTTTTAATCCATTCATCTACTGATGGGCACTTGAACTGCTTCCAAATCTTAGCTATTGTAAATAATGCTGCTATGAACATAGGGGCGCATATATTCTTTCTGATTGATGTTTCGGGATTTTTAGGATGTATTCCCAGAAGTGAGATTTCTGGGTCAAATGGAAGTTCCATTTTTTTAGGAAACTGCATACTGTTTTCCACAGTGGCTGCACCAATCTGCATTCCCAGCAGCGAACTAGCGTTCCCTCCCCCAATCCTCATCCTAGCCAGCACTTGTTTTTTGTTGATTTTTTTATGATAGCCATTTGACAGGTGTGAGGTGATATCTCATTGTGGTTTTAATTTGTATTTCTCTGATAATTAGTGACTTTGAGCATTTTTTTCATATGTCTCTTGGCCATTTGTATGTCCTCTTTGGAGAAATGTCTATTCCGGTCTTCTGCCCATCTTTTAATTGGATTGTTTGTCTTCCTTTTGTTGAGTTGTATGAGTGCTTTATATATTTTGGATATTAACCCCTTATCAGATGTATCATTGGCAAATCTGTTCTCCCATGCAGTGGGTTCCCTTTTCATTTTGATGGTCATTTCTTTTGCTGTGCAGAAGCTTTTTATTTTTATGTAGTCCCATTTATTTATTTTCTTATTTATTTCCTTTGCCCTAGGAGATGTACCAGCAAAAATTCTGCTTTGTGAGATATCTGAGATTTTAGTGCCTATGTTTTCTTCCAAGATTTTTATGGTTTTATGCCTTACATTTAATTCTTTTATCCACTTTGAGTTTATTCTTGTGCACAGTGTAAGCTGGTGGTCTAGTTTCATCTTTTTGCATGTGTCTGTCCAGTTTTACCAATACCATTATTAAAGAGGCTGCTCCCTAAAAGTCATCTCATTAGCATAACAAGAGACAACTTTCTGGGTTTTATCACTTAGGAAATTCCGAGGTTTTTAGAAGCTCTGTGCTAGAATCAGGAGCAAAGATCAAATATATATTTCCTATTATAAATCACAATATCACAGTATATCAAGTTGAACTGTAAAGGTTGATTTTATTAGTGTCTGGACACTTCTTTCACTCATTTAACTTTGTGTGCATGAATGTGTGGGTCAGAATGTGTGTGACCTACTCCCACCCTCAGCCCCAGTTCTCTATATGCAGATATTCCCACCAGGTGCTAAGGAAAGATACTGGGAATTCAGATTGTATAGAGCAAGAGCAGAGCAGACATTTTGGACACCAATATAGAATTACTGCCAGCCATGATAGTTATGTCAAGTGCTATGTGAAGAGCAAGGTAATGGGATATAATGGGAATGTCCTTAGGAGGGGCCCCCAATGCCCAAAACCACAAGTTTAGACATTTGGATAAGGGTTCTATCTGGACATAGATGAGTGGGACCTCCACCCTTTGTGGGCTATAAGAACTCAGAACTCAGACCACCCAATGCTTGAGCTTGGCTATACCATGGGTCATGCTCAGAGCCCTGCCAGACTTCCACTCCACTGGATGCATGCCACCTGTGGATACTTCCAGTGACCAGGACTGCCATCAGGATGCTCTCTCTGTTCCCTTCTATGGCATAAGCTCCTCCTTTGTGTGTAACCTGCATGTAACTCTATTGGCTTATTGGGGAGGTTGCCCCTGATAAAACTGGCATTGTGGAAAGACACAAATGTGTGTGGGTGACTCCTTTCAGAGATGTCCTCATGCTCACCACAGACAAAGCCCCTCCCCTCAAGGTTGTAACTGTTGATTCAGAGAAAGAAGGTACCTACAAGATGGACTCCTGGTGGCTAATTGGGCTCAAATGTAAAAGAGAGCCTAACCTCCATTTCTAAACATGGTCCTCTCAAGCAAGCCATGCTTAGAGAGAAGCCTGCACTGAATTGCCTGCATGTACTGTTTCCCTTTGCGCTGAACCAACCCTTATAAAGCAGGTCAACCAATAGGACTGATACTTTCCCATCCAATCAGAACTGCATAGCTATATACCCTATTAGCATCTTCACTTACCAATCAGAGCAGCTTCATTTTGACCAGTCAGGATAGTGCTTTTTGGATCAATGAAACTGAGGATTTGGAGTCTTCATTTGTATGAGGACACACCAATCAGGGACCATGGAAAGGGATTCTTTCTATATAAATCAGCTCCCCTCTGGTCTACAGAACACATTTTCCCCTTCCACCAAAGACTGAAGATTGAATTTCTCCAGTCGCACCAGAGCAGAGCAGTCTAGTCAGAGAAGGGTCTCACCTGAAGGCCACTCAGTGAAGGACTGCACTGTGTCCACAGCAGTGCTGTTTCATAATTGAGCTCTTTGCACTGACTAATAAAGTTTTCTTTTTCGCCACATCCCAAATTGGGGATTCCTGTGGGCATTGCATTGGTTGACATTACATGCAAGTGAAATTCAAAGACAGGACAAAATACTTCTAAAACTACTCAAACCACACACAATCACATAAAAGGGAATACATTTATAATCAGCAGCAATAAACCCTCCTTTAACTAATCATGTTACTTAATATTCAGGTTTTTCTGATATTCTACATTTAAAGGGAAAGCAATGATAAAAGAAGCTAATAGAGATAATTTCAATAATAGTATATGTTAGGTATGTACAAAAGTCAAAAGAAACCTCTTTCATTCAACTAACAGTTCTGTATAAGTTTTTTGAAAATACTAAAGCATATTTGTGGACCACTATACTTGGCAAAGTACTATTCACATATATGATTTTATTTAATCCTTACACCAGCCAATGAAACAGGTATTTTTATGATTCACATACTACAAATAAGGAAATTGAGACTCTGGTCATTGTCAGTGAAAAAAACACACCACATTTTTAATATTATTTTTACTAAGATAAAAAGTAATCCTAGACAATTTAAAAGAATTTTGAATAAGGGTTGAAATAAATCAAAACATTTTAAATAAAATGTCATAATTAACTTAAAATTTAAAATTTTTAACACTCATACCCATATACAATAGCCAAGATTATAGATAATGAAAGCCATACTGTACATAATCTTTGGGGAGTATTTCATTCTGTGGAGTACTAATTAAAACACAGAATATGTGAGGTTGACCTTAGCTGAACTCAAAATGACTTGAGAGAGGCTAACAGCCAAGCAAATGCTATTTGGTTTGCCTGACAAGCTAACACAATGAAAAGGGTATATGATTAGGGGCCACAGTTGGGGTCTTCACTGTTGCCTTGAATAATGTCTCTGAATCTCAGATTCTTCATCTGTAAAATATGGATAATAACATCTACCATTCAGAAATTTGAGTGAAAATTTGAGATATCTAAAGCACCTAGCTAGGGCCAGTGATAGATGCTCCACGAAGGAAGTCTTTACTATTATAAACTGTATTTACCTTTTTGTCTCCAAGTTAGCTATGGTGGTAGGTAGTTTGTTTTAATTTTAATCACACTTTTTGATGGGCGCTTAATAAGAACTGTTTCAACAAGCAGGACAGCCAGCCAACATTCAACCACCTAAGTTTAAAATAGTGCAATATGTATCACCTACATATTTAAATAAAATGATATACGTATGCATAATGGAATAGCTGATTATTTATATATTTGTTTTAGCCAATGCTTTCAACGTCTTCAGAGTTCCTTGATTTTTGTAACCAGGAAACAAAAAAGTAACCATCAGTTTCTATCAGTTTTACTTCTTTTCCCTATAATCTGAGGGTGGTTATACTAAATAAAAATATTGGAAGGCAATAGGAAAAAATAAAGGAAATTAACATTAATTGAGTCCCAATTATGTACCAGATACAGTGCTAGGCATTTACATGTATCATCTCATTTTAGCAGTACAATATCTCTAAAGCTTAGGAATTTTCTTTTTCCTCATTTTACAGATAGGGAACTGGGCTTAAATACTTTGCCCAGGTCACATAGCTCATAAGTGGCTAACACAGAAATGGAAATAAACACTTTTCTCTTTTCATAACAAGAGCCTGAATTGGGATTGCTAACCACTCTTAGATCTTAGATAATCAGCCTCAGGGCAACATAAGTGTGGCAATTTCACTTCTAGAGAAGGTGCATTCTGTGTCTAGCCATAGTGTTAGCAGACCTAACTCCACAAGATGTGGGCCCATTTTGTTTCCTAATTCCTGTTAACGTTCATAAGTCAGTCAGAGCTTTGCTGCCCATTGTTCCCTTTAGCCTATTTGTCTTGAGGATTTGCTAATTCAATTATTTTATTCTTCCAATATTGATCCTCACATCCTGCTCTCTAAGCCTTTGCTGGTCTTGCTCCTTGAAGCACAGTGACTTCTCATCAAGTTTTAATTCTGCAGTGCACTCAACTAGATGAACATCACCTTCTCTTTGGTATTCATCTGCCTAGATTTTCTTATTAGACTTTAAAATTAGATTTCCCTGCTGCCTGAAGCAGGGCCTTCTACTTCTCTGAAATGGCAAAATGATTTCAGCACCTTCTCAAGGAAGCTGTATATGAAGCTAAAGCTCAATTTTCAAAGAAAAGGACCATATGACCCAAGTTTGATGCAGTTCAGTGGTTTCAGATGCAGACCTATCTCCACAAAATAGTCATAATGATTATTAATTCATGAATCCTCAATTTTTGTAGAGTGTTATGAAATATTCTGTTTTTAAAATTTCTTAGGAGAGCATAATTTAGATGAAGGGTGATAAGACTGACAAAAGTGGGGGGAGTGAATGAGACTGATTTGAAATCAGGTCAGAAGCACTAGATTATAGTACTTTAAGAACTGACACTTGAGAAATTAAATGTCACTTTTTCTGTTGAAGGGTTATCTTGTCTTTTTTTGGTATCCTACATAACGACAACTGTTAAGATCTATCTTTTAATAGTAGATCCAGATAGAACGTATAGAATTGAAAAAACATGCCAGTGGAATCAGCCAACATATTTGACAGGAGGAATTATGGTAGAGGTGATTGAGCACTGTAATAGAACTAGAAAAATTCCATCTCATCAAGAGAGTGGTGAAGGCCAGGGGATGGGGTGGGAGTGCAGTGGAGGGGGTCAAAGGAGGAAAAAATGGGAACATCTGTAATATTTTCAGCAATAAAGATAATTTTTAAAAAAGAAACAACCAGTGAATGCATAAATAGATGGAATAATAAATTAAAAAAGAGAGATAGTAGTTCTGTGGTTAAGTAAGGAGAGGTTGGTGGAAATAGGCTGCCTTATTGCAAGCACGATTGTCATTAAAGCTAACTTGGGGACATACCAGGCATGAGGGAGAGTTGTTCTAGAATAGAGGAAAACTGAAATTCATTATTTTGGTCAAAATCTTTATTGTTAGCATAATCTCTAACAATTTAGTCATTACCATATACCCGGCAATCTGCCAAGCACTTTATGTAGGTTATTTCACTTAATCCTTTGAAACTTAATAGATTATTTCCACTTAATCCTTTGAAAATCCTGTTAGTTTATATATAGAAAAATAAATCTCAGAAAGGCTAGGTAATTTATTCAAGCTCAGACAGGACTTAAGTAGTAGAATTTGGGCTCAAGTCTAGGTATTCTCACTCCAGAGTCTGTACTTGTATACACTATGTTATATTTGTTTTCAAGTAAAAGTGGAAGGAAAGAAACCAGAAAAGAGGGCCTAAAAATTCTCAGAGAGGTTTATAATTGATGGAGTATGGTCCCAAAAGAAGAGTAAAGAAAAAGACAGAGATATTTGCCTTGGAAATGAAAGGAAAACTTCCTTCTGTCTTCTAGGAGAAAAGTTAAGCAAGAAAAGGGGGAGGAGAAGGAGGGGCGAGAGAAGAGAGGGAGAGAGCTTTTGAAGTGAAGAACAAAGATATTGAGGGAGCACACATGTATAAGTCAAATAGGAGGCCACATCTAAAAAGTCTGGAACAGTAATTGGATATTGGGATAGGGAATCTATAAAAACACAAGGATTCTTAAATATAATGAGAGCCCTCTAAGACTTGGGAAGATGTATTTACAATCAACTCCATGAACATTGTTGGATAATTTTCTCAAGGTAAATCCCTATAGCCTATAATATAGCCTGTAAAAGCAATAGGCATTAGCTTGGACAGAATAAAAATAAAGTAAAGTCAATGAAACTACAAATTCTAGGAAGGGAACATTGGGGTTGGAGATGTTGCTATGGTAGCTATTAGATCAACTCACTGCTTCGGTTCTACTCTGGTGGCTATGATGTGCTGGAACCTATCAGAGCTTTAAGAATGGCGAGAAAAATGCTAGTTCTTTGGGCAAACCCTGAGAAATTGGGAGACTGGACACATGTTTCAACTTTTCCCCTCCACAGGGGGAAGCTGCGCATTGTTTTCTTTTTTAATTCTTTATTGTTTAAAGTATTACATATGTCTCCTTTTTTACCTCATTGACCTCTCCCTGGCTGCTCCCACTCCCCAGCACATGCCCTCACCCCCCTACTGTCTGTGTCCATGGATTACACTCATATGCATGTGTACAAGTCCTTTGGTTGCTCTCTTACCACTCCCTCCCTGCCTTCCCTCTGAGGTTGGATGCTTTGTTTGATGCTTCTATGTCTCTGGACCTATTTTTGTTCATCAGTTTATGTTGTTCATTGTATTCTGCAAACCAGTGAGATCATGTGATATTTATCTTTCTCCGATTGGCTTATTTCGCTTAGCATAATGCTCTCCAGGTTCATCCATGCTATTGCAAATGGTAAGAGTTCCCTTTTTTTTACAGCAGCGTAGTATTCCATTGTGTAGATGTACCACTGTTTTTTAATCCAGTCATCTGCTGATGGGCACTTAGGCTGTTTCCAAATCTTAGCTATTATAAATTGTGCTGCTATGAACATAGAGGTGCATATAGTCTTCGTGATTGGTGTTTCTGTTTTCTTGGGGTATATTCCTAGAAGTGGGAATACTGGGTCAAATGGGAGTTCCATTTTTAATTTTTTGAGGAAAATCCATACTGTTTTCCACAGTGGCTGCACCAGTCTGCATTCCCACCAGCAGTGCACAAGGGCTCCTTTTTCTCCACAACCTCTCCAGCACTTGTCATTTCTTGATTTGTTGATGATAGCCATTCTGACAGGTATGAGATGTTACCTCATTGTTGTTTTGATTTGCATCTCTCAGATGATTAATGACTTTGAGCATGTTTTCATATGTCTCGGGGTTTTCATCTGCTTACTCTGTGCTAAGCCAGAATGAGTATCAATGGCACCTGCCAGCCTAAGCAGTAACTTCCATAGACTCATCAGAGCTTTAAGACTACCAAGACAGAAGCTAGTACTCAGGAAGCCCTCGCAGAATAGTTGCACCACTAGGTGAAGTTGGGAGCTAAGGAGTGTCTTTCTGATCTTATGGTGCTACAGTGAGGGCAGTGTCTCTAGTGTGAAGGTGTTTTAAATTTCCCTACCAGCTTCAGTGAATCTAGTTTCATGTTCTGCTGGAATGCAAGAGACTCACTTGATTTCTGATTCCTAACAAATGGAATGTGCCTGTGATGTTTGCAGAATCAATGTGTTTGTGGGTGGAAGAAGGAGCCTTCTGCTGTAGCATCTTGCAGATGTCATCCCAACCCACCACCACCACCACCTTTTTTTTTTTTTTACTAGATTTTACTTGTTTTAGTGAAACATGTCTTCCAATATATTCCTGCAAAAAGGTGCATGGGAGTTAATTTTTTTGATAGACATATCTAAACACGTTTATTCTACTCTTTTGCTTGATTGATATTTTTTGATTGGGTATAGAATTTTAAGTGAAAAGTATTTTTCTCTCAGAATTTCAAAGGAATTGCTATATGGTCTTGTAGCTGTCAGTGTTGCTGGTGAGAAGTCAGATGTCATTTTGATTCCTGATCTTTTCTAAGTACTGTAACTTACTTTTTTCCTACCTGAAAGTTCTTACAATTGTCTTTTTGTAGATATTCTGAAATTTCACTATGATGTACCGTTTTGTGAGTCTTTTCCCACATATTGTTCTTTGTAGGCCCATTCAATCTGAAAATTCATGTTCTTTAGTTCTGGGAAATGAAAATAACCTTGAATCATTTCTTTGAATTACTTCTTCCTTCATATTTTTCTTTCTTTATAGAAGAGACTCTTGTTGTAATCAATGATAAGATAGGAAATCTAAATAAACAAAATCTTATATAATAAAAGCCTAATATGCTAAGTGCCCAGTCAACCGGTCAGCCATTCAACCAATCAAAGTATAATATGTTAATGATATGCTAAGGCCACTCAACCGCTCACTATGATGTGCACTGACCACTAGGGGTAGATGCTCTGACTGGTAGATTAGCTTGTTGCTGGAGTCCAGCCAATTGGGACTGAGCAAGATGGGCCGGACATGTCCTGGAGCCCTCCTGCAGTCCCTCCCTGGCTGGCCAACCTCCTGCATCCCTCCCTTCCTCGATTGTGCACCAGAGGGGTCCCTCAGCCTGGCCTTCACCCTCTCACAATCCAGGAACCCTGAAGCGATGTCAGAGAGCTGTTTTTGCCCTGATCATGCAGGCCAGGTCGAGGGACCCCACTGGTGCAGAATTCGTGCACCAGGCCTCTAGTATGAACAATAAAAAAGGACCAAACTTTAAGTTTTACTCCTTACCCAAAATATGTCAAGAATTCATACAGCTTTATAACAAAAATACCCCCAAGTGATTTTATTTAAAAATGGAGAGAGGAACTGAATAGATACTTCTCCAAAGAAAGTACCCAATGGCTAGTAGGTACATAAAAAGATATCTAGCAAATCAGACACAATGATATATCATTTCACACATATCAGAATGACTAGCATCAAGAAGACAAGAAATAACAAGTGTCAGTGGGAATGTGGAGTAAAGAAAAATCTTGTGCACTGTTGGTGGAAATGCATATTGGTGCAGCCACTATGAAAAACAATATGGAAGTTCCTCAAAAAATATAAATACAACTGCCATGTGATCCATCAATCTCACTTCTGAATATATATATAAAAGAAATAGAATAAAAACAGGTTATCAAAAAGATATCTACACTCCCATATTTATTGCAGCATTATTAACAATAGCCAAGATATGGAAACAACCTTAGTGTCCACTGATAGATGAATTTAAAAAAAGGAAACAACCTTAGTGTCCACTGATAGATGAATTTTTAAAAAGTCTCTCTCTCTCTCTCTCTCTCTCTCTCTCTCTCTCTCTCACTCACACACACACACACACACACACTCTCACAGGAATATTTTTCACCATTAAAAAGAAGGAAATCCTTCCATTTGCAACAAAATAGATGGATCTTGAGGGTATGATGCTTAGTGAGATAAGCTAGACAGAGAAAGGCTTAAAGTGGAATCTTAAAAAATTAAACTCATAGAAACTGTGAGTAGGATGGTGGTAACTGGGGGTTAGGGGTAGGGGAATTGGAAAGATGTTGCTAAAGGGCATGCTAACGGGTACAAACTTGCAACTAGAGGATGAAAAAGATCTGGAGATGTAATGTACAGCATAATGATTATAGTCAACAATACTATATTATACTAGAGGCCTGGTGCACGAAATTTGTGCATGGGGGGAGGATCCCTAAGCCCAGCCTGCACCCTCTCTAATCCGGGACCCCTCAGGGGATGTCCGACTGCCTCTCGCAATCCAGGACCACTGGCACCTAACCACTCACCTGCCTGCCTGCCTGATCGCCCCTAACCCCTCTGCCTGCCTTCCTGATCGCCCCTAACCCCTCTGCCTGCCTGCCTGCCTGATTGCCCCTATCCACCTCTGCCTGCCTGATCACTCCTAACCACCTCTGTCTGCCTGCCTGATCACCCCTAACTGCTCCCCTGCTGCCTTAATTGCCCCTAACCACCTCTTCCTTGTCCCTCTCCCAGGCCGCAGCCTGTCTGTTCCCCATTCCTCTCTTGCGAGCTCATTTGTGCCTGGCTGGTCCCTATTCCTCTCTTGCAAGCTCATTTGTTCCTGGCTGGGCCCCAATATTCTCTCCCCAGTGTTGAGTGTCTGAGCCGTTGAGGCGTGAGGGCATGATGACCATTTGCACATTAGCTCTTTATTATATAGAATACTTCAAAATTGCTGATATTAGAATTTAAATGTTCTTAATACACACACAAATATAGTTATAACTATGTGATGTGCTACATGTGTTAGCTAAAACTTTAGTATAATCATATTACAATATATAAATGTATGAAACCAACACTTTGTACACCTTAAACTTACAGGATGTTATATGTAAATTATATCTCAGTTTTTAAAAGGTGTGTGAATTCACTAATGCTTTTCAGAAAGTAAAAATAGTGATATGGCATACCAAGTTCTCTTAAATATATTTCAAGTGGTATTATCATTTTTCAAAAATTTGCAAATGTTTTAGAAACATACAGCATAAAAAATGGGATACTTATACAATCATCTGATTGGGAGAAATGGGATTTTTTAATTAATGAAGGATAATTATGGATAACACAAATTCCCTAACATACCTCATAGTCAGTTAGTACAGACAGTCAAGGGTCCTGTCTTGCATGACATGTGTGCACTGTGGACACACACATGTAAGTCCTAAGAGCCTCAGAGAACATGCTGAATTAGATTTCTCAGTCTCACATCTCTGTGTTATTTCCATTGCTTTTCAGGCAAATTTAACTGCCTCTTTATAATTTAACTCTGTGGGAGCCTGGGGACTTAATGTTAAAGCCATTATTCATTAGACAGATGTGTAAGGCATAATTTTTAATTATGTAGAACTGACAGGAATAAAAACATTGCAAGCACAACAGTGGAAAAATTAAATTACTTGGTATAGACTAATGGTAACAGTTGGAGATAAGGACCTTCCTCTTTTGCCACTCCTACCCACACCTCCTAGAAATAAACTGAAATTTACAAACACGCCTACAGAATTTATAGAAAATTTTTAAGTGTCAAGACAACTTATATAGTCTTTAGAGATATTCATATTTTAGCAAAAGTGTTAATTGTACAGTATGAACTATTTCTATAGTTTGCATAGAGCAGTATGTCAATATATATTTTTTTAATTATCTTGGATGTGAACCTTACTAGTAGTTTCTCAGTAGCTGACTGGATTGCTCCAGGAAAACAAGGAGATGTTGAAATGATCACTCCACAAAATTTCATTTTTTGATCCCTAATCTCAACTCCAAACACATTCTAATCACTACTATTGTGCAAAAAAATCAGCCAAAAGATACCACCTTTTGATTGCTATGTAGCTTAAAGAATCTCCATTAAATGTTGAGTAAGTAGCGCAGCATCAAGCCAGACAACATGAAAGCAGATCTACTTTAAGAATAGCCTAGGATTTTATGCAAAATGGGGTTATTCCCAGGCTATGTGAACACTGAGCAGTTTTAGGAGATCTCTGTATGCTTAGCTTTCCTTTCTCCAATATCATTACTATCTCTCTTCCTACCCCCAAAACTGCTCTTAATTATTGTTGTCATAAGCTTAAGTTAAGCTCTTGTCAGGAAGTTCCTTCGAAGGACCTTAAAGTATCCAGTGAGAGAAGTCCACTTTTCTGCTTTGCTTCTGTTTGCACTCTGTGCTATTATAGGCTACCTAAGCAATCTAAATTGAATAAGGTTGAAGTTAAATGGCTCCTCTGATCAAATGACACAGGGTATTTATATCACTTCCCTTGAGAAGCCATCTTATTTCCAGAAAGCTATACATCATGCTTGAAGCACCCATCCCTGAAATTAGAGAGGTATCTTTCTAAATAGAATTTGGACCTTTTTGAATGGTCACTATATACCTTCAGAAGCCAAAATATTTTTTGGATTACTGCAATTTAATGAGTCCCAGGGTACTTTCTACCCAACATACTCCAACCTGAGGCAATTTTTTTTTACCTCCTATCTCATCATTTAGAGCCTTGAGGATTGTTGACTACATGTATTAAAATAATACACAGAATTATACAGTGCCTCTAAAGGAACAATTTCTCCCTATCATTTTCTAAGATAGAGAAGAGAACATTATTGAGCATTCTGAATGCCTAAACTGAATCAAAGAAGTCTTTAGACTCCCTTATTATCATAATATACACAATTACCCTTGCCTATTTTAGTCTCTGTGGCCCTGAACAATCATACTTTGGGAAGAACTGCCATTCTTTAATTGAAACATTAGCAAGTACATTTCTAAACAAAAAGTTATTGTTTAGAAATTGTCCTTTCTAAACCATCCAATTAGGCCCTAAATATAGTAACAACTCTTGGAAATTAACTATAAATGTATCCTTTAACATTTTTATATGAACTTTTAATTTCAGAATCATTTTAGATTTCCAAAAAGTTGTGAAGATAGTACACATAGTTACAATATACCTCACATTCAGTTTCCCTAATGAAGCAAAATGGGTAACGGACCTAAATAGAAACTTTTCAAAAGAAGACAGAAGGAAGGCCAAGAGACATATGAAAACATGCTCAAAGTCACTAATCATCTGAGAGATGCAAATCAAAACAACAATGAGGTACCATCTCTCTCCTGTCAAAATGGCTATCATCAACAAATGACAAGTGCTTGCGCTTGCAAGGATGTGGAGAAAGGGGAACCCTTCTTCACTGCTGGTGGGAATGCAGACTGGTGCAGCCACTGTGGAGAGCAGTATGGAGTTTCCTCAAAAAACTAAAAATGGAACTCCCCTTTGACCCAGTGATCCCACTACTAGGAATATATCCCAAGAAACTAGAAACACCAATCAGAAAGGATATATGCACCCCTGTGTTCATAGCAGCACAATTTATAATAGCTAAGATTTGGAAACAGCCTAAGTGCCCATCAGTAGATGAGTGGATTAAAAAACTTTGATATATCTACACAATGGAATACTATGCTGCGGTAAAATACAAGGAATTCTTATCATTTGCAGCAGCATGGATGGATCTGGAGAGCATTATGCTAAGTGAAGTAAGCCAGTTAGAGAGAGACAAATATCACATGATCTCACTCATTTATGGAATATAATGAACAACATAAACTAATGAACAAAAACAGATCTAGAGACAGAGAAGCATAGATCAGACTGTCAAACCCCAGAGTGAATGTAGGGGAGGGTGGGGGTAAGGGGGAAAGACCAACCAAAGGACTTGTATGCATGCATATAGGCCTAACCAATGGACATGGACAACAGGGGGGTGAAGACATGAGTTGGGGAGGTTAGGGGGGTTATGGTGGGGAAAGGACACATATGTAATACCTTAATCAATAAAGAAATTTTTAAAAAATAAATCAATAAATAAAGTGTAATAAAGTACAATAAAATGAGGTTTGTCCATAATTAAAAGAAACAAATTTTTTCCCAACTCAGAAAACCTCTCCACAGAGGTAATAGAAACAGAAAACAGTTTAATTATTGAATAATCAGTAAAACAGACTGTGATGGACATTGCAAGCAATCCTCCAGACGTTGCAAAAACAAAAAGAAATTTCATCCTTTTATATGACTAAAAATGTAAAATCCATTATGGACATGTTTTCAAGATAAAGAATACGTAGTCCTTAAGTAAGAGTGTGCACTCAAGTGCCCAGTTTGCTGAACCTATGTCCTGTCAAACCCCATGGGTCTAACACCTGGTGCCCTTCCCTGCTGCCTGCAACAAGAGGATTTGACAGCACCTTTTGTTACACATAATTCATCTTAACTTTATCATGGAAATTGAAGAGACCAACTATATCAGGTAGGGAAACAAACTTCTCATATCTTAATGACAGCTGGTAGTTTTGCAAATTGGAACAAAAGACTGACGCTCTGATGTTAGGGTCTTATGCTCACTTAGGAATGGGAGAGAAGGGTGCTATCGCCCTTGATGTTTACATCTCAAAAAGATGGCTCCCAGGTCCTTAAGGAAATTTTCCTAAGTTGTGAGACTGGTGAGATGCTATTTTGCCATTGTAAAGATTTATATACATTTGAAAAGGACAGAGAAAGAAATTCTGAAACAAAAGGGGAGGAAGGAATCTGTTCCTTATTTTTCTTGGGTGACTTAAACCTCTTATTTTTAATTTGTATCTACTCCTTCAGAATATGTAAGAATTAAGGAGACTTTTTGTGCTATTGTAGGGAAGTAAAATTAATTTTTCCTCTACCCTTCCAGATTCCTACTTCAACAAAAGACAGATTAACAGGAGAAAAACAAATAGAAGGTTAATAATGTGTATACTTCCCAAGAAAACCAAGTAACTTCCTGAAATAGCCCAAGCCACCACCTTAAATACTATCTCCAGTAAAAATAAAGGATATTAAGGGGGAAGTTATGGGAGGTTATCAGGCAAAGCACAGTAAATGGGTAAGGTTGTTATGTATATTTAAGTCCTTGCTTTCTCCACTGACTAAAGTTTATAGACATTTAGTCATCCTCCTCTTCCTGGTACAGAGAGAGACACCGTTACAAATAGAGATTTCCCTTATAAAGGTAAGTGTCCCTTACAAAAGGGTAACTGTCTACTTGGATTTCAAGCTTTTCCTGTACCTGCTGTTTCTTAAAAATAACCAGCTCAAGAGAATTCTTATGCCAAAAGGGTGACATATTCTGTCCCCCTTTATTATTTCTACATGGGGAAACATGAGAAAGTTTGTAAGCTGAGGGGAAAAAAACATGCAAAAAGAGGACATTGAATATGCAAGAGAACAAAAGTATTGATAAAGAAAGCTTCCAGTCCTGCCTGTGTGGCTTAGTGGTTGAGCATCAACCTATAAACCAGGAAGTCACGGTTCAATTCAGGTCAGGGTTGAGGGCTCAGTCCCCAGTGTGGGGCATGCAGGAAGCAGCATTAATGTTTCTATCTCTCCCCCTTTCCATTCCTATCTGAAATAAATAAAAAACATATTTTTAAAAAGAAATATTCCAGAAAAGAAGGGAAATGGTAAGTGAAGAAAAAACTAAGTAAAGCAGCCCTAACCGGTTTGGCTCAGTGGATAGAGCATCGGCCTGCGGACTCAAGGGTCCCAGGTTCGATTCCTGTCAAGGGCATGTACCTTGGTTGTGGGCACATCCCCAGTGGGGAGTGTGCAGGAGGCAGCTGATCGATGTTTCTAACTCTCTATCCCTCTCCCTTCCTCTCTGTAAAAAATCAATAAAATATATTTAAAAAAATAAAAATAAAAAATTTCCCTCACACACACACACACACAAAAAAACCCCTAAGTAAAGCAGTAAATTTGGCCAAGGAGGAATATTATGTCTTTCTCTGAAATGAGAGGATAAAGATGCAGACCTATGGTCTTACAGAGGGAGGTAAGTTACCTGTTTTCCTCCCCTGGAATCTATAGTGTTCCTCCATTAGCATCATTTCCAGGAGGAGGCTACTTTCAATAGCCATAGACAAGTGCTAGCACCTTTCAGGCAGATGCAATTAAAATCAGCATTCCTCCAATCATCATCCTCCAATGAAGAAAATTATAACAGACAATGCCAATGATTGATTTGAATTTTCTCTGATTTATATTATGAAAATAGACCTCAGTCATTATCAGAGGTGTTAAATTTCCAAGCTACCTAAGGCCCACCCTGAAGCTGGCAAAGGGGAACGCTGTAGGATATGTCAAATCCAGGTAGTTTTTGACAGAGACCTTTCTATTTTATCTAAGGCCAATTTTACAAATGTGAGAGGTCGAATAGGGTTATTTCTGAAGAACACAACGAATAAAATAAGTTAAATGCAAATCAAAGAGGTTAATTTTTAATTTTTATTGTTTGCTGCCAATCCGTGTTTTCAAGTGTCAGATGCCTCCTATCCAAAGTAAATTGAATCATTCTGTTAAGTATGCCATGAAATATTTGTATTTTCATCTATTTAAATTAATTGATTGAAAATGGGAAAGGTGGAACCTTTGATAAAAAGATCAGATTTGTTTAGAATTGTATGCTAATACAGACATAGTAAATTGAAGGGCAAAGCCACAGGACTAAAGGCTTCTAAAGTGACAGCTTAAAGCAGGAGAAAAAACACAGATCTAAAGATTTTAACTGGCTTTTTCAACACTGTTCGATTGTGACCTAGAATAATGCCCTGAGTTAACTCCCCTCCATCCCGCCTCTGATTCCTTATCTGTGTAACAAATTGTTGGATTAAACAAGGAAGTCATTAGCCTATAGGTGCCTAAATAGGAAAATCAAAATCTAAGCCTCCAAATACATCAAAGTTACAAAATTGAAACCTAAGTACAACTAACCAAAAATATCCAACTAGGTTTTGAACTATAGATAATTAATAATTTTCTTATGTTGCTTTTGTCTTTTTTGTATGAAAAAAATTTCCCCAGCTACTATCAGGGGAGTGTTTCTATCCACTTCTAGTTTATCATTGAGCAAATTGATTTTTGCTCCAATAAAATTTAATATGCCTCAGTTTCTCTTTCACCAGATTCCATGTTTATCCTCTAACATCTACTGAGAAATGAATAAGATAAAAAGACTTTAAACTGCTCATAAAGAGTTAAGGCTTGGTGTGAGGAGGA
The DNA here is from genome assembly GCF_014108235.1 of Myotis myotis. Lineage (NCBI taxonomy): Eukaryota > Metazoa > Chordata > Mammalia > Chiroptera > Vespertilionidae > Myotis > Myotis myotis. Next base: position 44,102,820 of record NW_023416346.1, read on the forward strand.
AAAAAAAGGAACTCCCAAGTATTGCAGCTATACTGGAAGAAGCATTGGAAATCTTCCTTAGATACTTTCTTTTAAAAATAAGAACACTCTCTATGCATGAAACAATTATGAATAAAAGTACAAGAAAGAAAAACATCTCATTTGATGGCCCTTCTTGGCCATGAATGCAACTGATTCCACTGAAAGTAAGTAAATTAAATGTTCTCTAGAAGCCAGCTGCACTGTTGAATCAGGCAACTGGCAGTTGGAAATGTTTGTTTCATGCACCATGGGTGAGCAGTTCTCACTGAGGTCCAAAAGCAACCTGACCACTAGAAAGCTCTGGATTTGTCTCCCAGAGCATTAGCATTTTTATTACTTTATGATCTATCCAAATCCATATAAAAATTATTTCCTCCCTTGGTGTGTGCAATATAATACTAAAGAATTAGCACTGGAACAGCCTCAGGGGTCAATTAACCCAAACCAAAATTCTAAGCAATAGAGATTAGTTTTTGGACTGTCTCCTAGTAATTAAATCAAGCAATGAAGGCAATTCCACCACTTTCCTAAGTACCTTTTAAAAAATATTTTAACAATCACTGAGTCTAACCCCCTTGAATGTATACAAACACTTAGGGATGATTATGATTATTTTCGTTGTGCTAAGCCAGGATACGCTGCTGATAGAGATCAGGGCAAGCCATCCCAGAATATACCACTTTGGCATGGGGATTATTTAAAGCTGAAGACAATCAAAGTCCAACAGACTCAAGAAAAGTTTCTTACCTTCCTCTTTATTGCCTAAAAAGAATTACTATTAGGAGAGATAAGTTTTTTATCAGAAAGACATCTATCTGCATGGCATGGCAAATTTTTGTTTGCCAAACATTTGCTTTTCACATCTTCCTGTGAATTGTTTTCCTCCCTGTTTAAAGTCCCAGACCCCTACCCCCTACTCCTTAGCTCAGGATGGCATATAAGCCTCAATTACCTGATTGCCTTTGGGTCCCATAAACTTGTGTGGCCCATGTACATATGTATTAAATTTGTTTTTCTCCTGTTACTTTGCCTCATGTCAATTTAGTTACTACAGCAGCTAGAAGAACCTGTAATGGTGAATAAAAATATTTTCCTCCCCAACACTATGAAAATAAATACAGATGTTTTGACCAGGTTGAGAAAAAAGAAATTAAGGATGATAAGGAAAGAGCCCAATTTTTATAAGTCATGGAGAACCAGAGCACCTAAAATGTAGAAAGACATTTGTGCCTTGGAGAGAGTCTCTAACATCTATGTTCTTTGATCATTTATTACATAGGGTGAAATGAGCTTTGCTAATCCAATACTGCTCTGTCATTAAATACTTGATGGTGCCAAGGAGGACTCTCCTTGCAAAGTTGAGGGGATAAAGTCTCTCAAAAAAGATGAATTACCTTGCTCATTGACTATAAATCCTACTTTTTCTTTCCTATTTGGAGTTGAACCCACTCTCTGTTCCCTACTAAAACACCCTCTTCAGTAGCCCATCTTAAAGAAAGTCTTCCTTACCACTCTTTAAAAAGAGGATGAATCAGAATCATATTGAAATGGTCATTTCGGAGAGTAACAGGATCACAGACTTGGGAAGGGACCTAAAAAATTAGACCGAACTTCTCATCTAATCAAAACCCCCTCCATAATACCTGCGCCTTATAAGCATTCAATTTCTGCTTGAAAACTTATAGTGATTGGAAGTCCTTTGGAGAAGGAGATTGTGAGAGTACTCTGCCTTTGGTTGAGCATGAATCTGTCTTCCATAAGTTTTATTTATTTACTTTATTTCAGCCCACAGAAGCTACAAAAGATAAAACATAACCCCACTTTCATATGAAAGTTCTTCATATATTTGAAGATAAGCCTATTTAGCTTGTAACAAAATATTGTAATAATTAGATTTATTATCTATGTAAAAAATTGCAACATGCATATACAGAGCTGAAAAATGTTGCTTTAGATATATTTTGACCGTCACAGTCTACAATTAATCCCCTCCTTAATAGACTTCTATTAATATAGTCTAAAATTGACTTCCCTAGGGCACGCTGATGGCATATACCAACTAAAATCCTTGTGTGTTTTTTCCCATGTAAAATTATAGTTAAGCCACCAAGGCCCCCATTTATCTTTGATACCTTAATTTCTTGACCTTCAGTTAAATATATTATAGATGTAAACATAAGAAACATCCAAACTTATAGAGAATTTTATACTAGTAAGAGTTTATTTGACCCCACCTGACAACATATGTGGGGAGCAAGATTTTAAATGTTCCAAAAATGACAGTTTTGCAGTTTCTTTTATGCATTTGAAATTAAGGAAGAAATGTAAGGAAGATTATACGAAGGTAGTAGAAAGCAAGGCATGAATTGGATTACAGATAGCTAAGACTATGTGCTTTCTTGAGAATGGTCATGCTTTAGAGCAGCTGTTCTCAACCTGTGGGTCGAGACCCCTTTGGTGGTCGAATAACCCTTTCACAGGAGTTGCCTAAGACCATCCTGAAGATCAGATATTTACATTACGATTCATAACAGTAGCAACATTACAGTTATGAAGTAGCAACAAAAATAATTTTATGGTTGGGTCACAACATGAGGAACTGTATTTAAAGGGCCAGAAGGTTGAGAACCACTGCTTTAGAGGAAGGAGTCTAAAAGGATGTTCACACATTAGAAGGAGGGATTTTATTCAAAAGGATTATTGCAAGAAGGTTAGAAGGGGGTATTTCAAAGGTGTGTTAACCTAGGCCAGTGGTCAGCAAACTGCGGCCCCTTGAGTGTGGCTCTTCCACAAAATACCACATGCGGGCGCGCACGTACAGTGCAATTGAAACTTCGTGGCCACACTCGAAGGGGCCAAAGAGCTGCATGTGGCTCACGAGCCGCAGTTTGCCGACCACTGACCTAGACACACAGAAACAATAGACAGGACTTACTTAAGGCAAAGATAAGCCTATTGCTAAAGAAGTTATGTGTGTGGGCATGACTACCCACCATGACCTGCCCTGTTAGGAATTTATGATCAGATCACCCTGTGAGGTTACTTTCCATAGAACCTCCTCTTCATGTCCACATAGGTAATATTGAACTTTACCTAAGCCCTATATTCCTGAAAAACAGAGAAGTTTAAAGACATCTCCTGCTCTTTTGTTTTCCAGAAAACAGATCATTGCAAAGAACCATCCTTCCGCATGTGACTTAGATAAGACTCACACTAGCCCTCCTGGTTCATCTATGGTAAGGTCAGACACAAATCCTCTAAAGTCCCATTCTTTGCCTTTAAGGCAGTAGTTCTCAACCTTCTGGCCCTTTAAATACAGTTCCTCATGTTGTGACCCAACCATAGAATTATTTTCGTTGCTACTTCATAACTGTAATGTTCGTAATGTAAATATCTGATATGCAGGATGGTCTTAGGCGACCCCTGTGAAAGGGTCGTTTGACCGGCAAAGGGGTCGCGACCCACAGGTTGAGAACCGCTGCTTTAAGGTATTCAGAAGGAGCCTCCCCAAAATGTGCCACTTTGACATGTGGACTACTTTGAGATTAAAGCAATCAAGACCCAGCACATTCAAGAAAATCTTTTACCTCTTTCTTAACTGCCTATAACAATTTAGATAGAGTGTCTGGTCCAGGAAGAGAGCAATCATCAGAGATAGAGTATGGGTTAGGTGGGTAGACTGAAGGGAGCTGATAAGGCCTGTTTGTTCAAATTCCTCTCAGTGTCTCTGCATGGCATGGCAAACATTTGTTTACTAAACATTTACTCTTCCCATATTTCTGTAAATTATCTCTCTCTCCTTTGAATTTCCAGACCCCCACCCTCTACTCCTTAGGTAAGGATGACATACAACGCCCAATTGCCTGACTACCTTTGGGTCTCATAAACTTATGGAGCCCCCATATATATGTAATTAAATTTGTGGTTTTTTCCTGTTAATCTGTTTTATGTTAATTTGATTATTAGACCAGTCAAAGAACCTAGAAGGGTAGAATAAAGTTTTTTTTCTCACCAACAACCTTACAAATAATTAGCTAAACTGCTTGTCCATATTGATATTTGAAACAAAATCCTTGTGAACTAAACTTTAGTTAAGATTCTGTCCTCCCTCTAGGTCCCTGAAATTTGGCTCACCCTCAGCCTGAGCCAGTACACAGAAACTCCTTAAGGGCCCATCCTGGAAAATAGCCTGGCCTGAGAGTAAAATTTTATCGAATTTACTATCTGACCATTAAGCTCTTTCAACTCACTTCCCCATATCTTTTATACTCCTCTCTATAAAAGAAAACTTATTTTTTCCTAAGTCTTAAGATGCTTTGCAGGTCTTATGGTCATAGTATTCTCTCTATTATGCTAGTCCCACTTGTTCTATTGCAATAGTCCCTTCTAACCTTCTTGCAATAATCCTTTTGAATAAAATCTCTCCTCAATAAGTCAGGATTTGTTTTTATTTGTCATTATGCACATTCTTACTGAACTTTATTGAGTTGATTTTAGCCCATCATTATGGTCTGTCCAGAACCTGGTGAATCTTAGTTCTGTTATCTAGCATCTTAAATTTTATGTCACCTGCAAATTTAATATGTTCTTTGTATACATTTCATTCAATTTCTGATAAAAGCATTAAATAGAATTATTCACATCAGAGCCCTTCATCAGGATACTGCCCTTCAATTTGACACTGAACCATTATTCAGCCCCTTAGGAGACAGTAACCCAATCACCTCTAGATATGCCCAACAACACTGTTACCCAGCTTACTTTTTTGTTTACAAAGAGACCACGAAGTACACTGTCAAATATCTTGTTTGATATATATCCTGTTATAATCCTATATAATAAAAGGCTAATATGCAAATCAACCAAACAGCAGAACGACTGGTCGCTATGACACACACTAACCATCAGAGGGCAGGCACTCAATGCAGGAGCTGCCCCCTGGTGGTCATTGTGCTCCCACAGGGGGAGTGCCACTCAGCCAGAAGCCCTGAGCCAGTCTCATGGCTGGTGAGCGCAGTGGCAGTGGCAGCAGCACTAAGGATGTCCGACTGCCTAAGCCGTCAGTTGGACATCCCCCCAAGAGCTCCCAGACTGCGAAAGGGCTGAGGTGACCGCCCCCCCCAGTGCATTAATTTCGTGCACTGGGACTCTAGTCTAGATATATTATATTATGTCTGTATATCTCTTGGTCTAATAGTTTTTGTACCTATTCATTTAAAGAGACTCAAAATCTTTTATGACTCTGTTTGGGGAGGTGTTAGACCTTGGTTCTTGAGTTCAGCTAAGAAAGAATTCAGAGTCAAGAACTCTGGTGGGAGAAGTTTATTTAGAAACTCACAGGGGTAGAAGTGAGCCAGCTGGGTTGCATGAACTCAGCAAACAAATTACAAAGGTAAAAGAAGGGCCCTGGAGCTTTCTTTCTAAAGCAAAGATAACATGCCTGAGGGAAGAAGAGGGAGAAAGGCACAAGCATGCTCCAGAGAGAGAATGCACTGGGTCCCTTGACTTAAGGGTTTTTATATGTTTTCTAAAGGCAGGAATTTTAGGGGAGGTTTCAGAGAGGATCTCAATAGAATATTCATCAGCTTTCCAGGTGTTTCCTTTCAGGGTCTTGGTCTTTACTGATTGGTCAGCAGTACTATAGTGGGTCATTAATCATTAAATTTGTTCCTGATGTTAGCCATGGCATTGTTTCATGTGATTTTGCTGCTTTTCTGGGACTGGAGCTGAAACACAACTGAGGCCCAGATGCTGTCTCTAGTTACATCAAAACTCTGTCTCTGTGGACAACAGATCCAAGGCTGTGGCCCTAACATTATTTGATATAGGTCAGTACCTCTTTTCTTTAGGGCTTAATGCCTGAGTGGTAGTGCAAGGGCTGTATGGGAATCTTAGGAGGCTATTCTCCAGTCTCTTTGTTCCTCCCCTAAGGGGGTCTAAATTGCAACACTAATAACATGCTAGGGGAAGGAAGGTCACCCTGGGGGTGAGGCTCTAGCTTACAATAATTGTTTTCTTTAGTTTTGCTATTACTAGACACCCAAGATTTTCTGCGTTAGTGAAAATCTGACTTATCATTCCTGCTCTACTCATGACTGTCTAACTGCCTACTCTATCAACTCTAAATGTAAAGAGAAGAACATTGGACAGGTGTCTCTCTCTCATCCTTTTTCCTTCAAGGAAAAAGGAACTGATGGTTGAAATTGTGTGTGTCAAAATAACCATACTGAATACTGATATTCACAAACTACCTAGAATATCTCTTTGTCAATCAGAAAAATCTAATAGCTTAGCCTTCTTTTCTCTTGGGATTCAGGGTTGATTCAGTGTAATGATTGGAATGTTACTTTCACAATCAATACCATGAATTTGTCCAGGGTTTTCCTAGCTTCTAAAATTTGTCTTGGGAGATTCTAGCAAGAAGAAGTTGCCTTTGTCTTGTCTTATTATGAAGCAAATATGGCTTGAAGTCTATACCATGGTGAACTTTGTTGATGTGTTGATAATTATTTTCTTTCAACCAGACAAATATATGCATAGGTTTTCCTGCCTCCATTCTCATCCCCTTGATATATATACTTGTGAATGAATGCTTGAAAGGGGAATACCAAAATCAGATCTTCTGAGCAATGTGAACAAATATTAATTGAGAAAAACTTAATCTTCACCAGAACTGCATAAATTTTAACAGATAAATTATATAAATTGAATATATGAATATATTCACTCAAACAATAAAAACAATTACAATGTAGATTGTAATGATAAAATGATAAAATATTATTTTCCTAGGATCTCTCTTAAAAGACTAATTAGCTCACAAATAATCCAACCCCTTTTATTTTATAATTCAATTCACATATCTCTGACCCTTGGAACTATAAACAAACACTTCTGAAATTAAGTTTCTCAGGAAATTATAAGAGACACTCACAGGTGAATCTATTTGTTTCTCAAGGAAATAGAAGTTTTCATTGTTCTTTCTCTATATTAAGGTATAATTTAAGGTGAAATTTTCCAAACTTTGTAATTCTGCCCAGACTGTTGTGCTACCTTACAGGCATGTCAATGTGGTAATGCTCATGCAATATTAAATTGTGTTTTCTCTCTCTTCTCTATTTCAACAGAAGATTCTATTGCTGGCAGGATTTTTTATATTTCCCCATAAAGGTGTAACTGGGACATGTATTCCCTCACTACTAGAGCATTGATAAAAGCTTTTTGTTATTTTAACTAGAGTAGAACTGAATCTCTACATTACTCTCAATTTACCTTCTTATTTCCTGATTTTGGTTGTATGGCATATGGAGAAAGAAAAATAATTTTTCCTTTACCCTTCTAGGTTCTTGGCTGAGACCCCACTGTAATAAAAGACAGATTAACAGGAGAAAAACAAACAGAAGTCTAATAACATGTATGTCTCCTGTATAAATGGAAGAGACCTAGGACAACTTAATAACTCTCACAAATGTCCCAAGCATCACCTTAAATTCATCTCCAAAGACAAAAGAAGGTGTTGGGGAGAGGGGAAGAACAATAAACAAGTATAAAATTATTATGCAGATTTGGGTCATTGCCTTTGTATTGACACTAGTTTCTACTGATAAGGTCATCCTCTTCCTGGTACAGTGAGGAAACACCCTTACAAATGGAGATTTCCCTTATAAATATAAATTTCTCTTATAAAAGGGTAATTTCTACCAGCTTTTCAGATCTTCTCTTGTGTCTGCTGTTTCTTACAAATAACCAGCTGAAACTAATCTTTATGCCAAAGAGGTATATTTTGGAGTGGCAAATTTAGCTTCCCTCCATGCCCCAATCCTATGTTCACTTCGGTTGCATTTTGATCTGAAGACTTCTTGGTACTGATATTGCTGTGGTGATGGTGAAGTGTTTGCAAACTACCTTAAAGCCACCCCCATGTACACAAACACACACAAGGATTGTTGCAACAGAGCTAAACAGTCATCAATCAGTTCTTATTTGCAGAACATTTTCAAGTTATGCATTCACGTTTTCAGGTGAATTCAAAATATAACAGATTTATTTTCCTCTGTGACTTTTAGGCATTTAAAAATTACTGTTTGAAGCTGAACTTTATACTGGTACACAGGTATTGCAAATCACAGATTTACATGGGCACTAATACTATTAAAAAGGCAAAAAATAATTTAGCAATCTTTCCTAATGTGTCACTGATTAAAACAAAAGAACATTTTTTAAAAAAGAATAAAGTATCCAGGTAAAATGGCATTACCGTCTTCCTAACCCAATAGTTCCTCCAATTGTTTATTCAGCTCTTTTATTTAAAAAAATGCTGTGGTGCTGAGGATCAATGCCTAAAAGTATTGAGTTCTTTTTTTAAAAAAACTAATAGACTGTAACTTATAATGAGCATGATAGGCAAATAAATTCAATTCCAGCATAATTATTATTAATAGAATTAAGAAACATTTCACTCAGCAAAAATATAAAAATGAAATTTCATTTTCCATGCTCAAAATGAATCATTTTATAGTTTTTACATGGTAGCCAGAAAAGTAGCCAAACAGGAATTTCCAAAACTTCAGCCTTTTCTTATTCATTGTGATTCAGTGCCAAGTTCCTGCTCTGGCTGAAGCCCATGACAAAACACACACAATAAAAAGCACATGGGACATCTGATGTATAGTCAAAACTCTTCACTTACTCCATTTCTACTTAGTAAGGAGATGAGGTGTGATGTCAAATGACTCACTAAATTTGAAATTTTCCATCAGTTTGAAACTAGTCACCTCAAACATTTGTGACCTCCAACAAGATGTAAAACAGCTGGCCATCTGGATAAAAAGGTGAATGCTGGTCTAGTTTCAAGCAATTCAGGATATTTGGCTACATTAGCATGGGTTTGAGTTAATAGAAAAGTTCTGGAAAATTAAGCCTTAAATCAAAGTGATACCATCATAATTAGCTAGTTATTAATAATAGGAAAGGAGCAAACGGGGAAGCCAGACATATAGGCATGTCATTTTGGCAGCTTCACCAGGAACCTGTAACTTTACACTCCCCAGGAAACCATCAGCCTATTCCCTGCAGAATCACTGAGGAAGTAGACCAAGAAAGGGGAGATAGATACCTATGCAGTGTGACATAGAGAAGGTACTTGCCTGTCAGTCAAGCCTGGGGAATCATGGATTGGCTAGACTAGACAGGAGCATTGCAAGCCTGTAAAAATTTGGGAAAACATAATCCCACAAAGGAGTTTGTTCTCTCAGCTCTCTGATTCCTTTGATTTTACTCCTATTTCTTTGCATTTGCCCATGTGGCCCAAGGTCATGCAGACCCCACGTGTAATGGACTGATGGACTGCAGTGGGAGACACAAACTACTAGTAAGCTAGACTAATGCTGGATTGGACTGCTCCCTAACATGGAATGGAAACTCTGGACATTGACTTTGATTTTGGCCCTGCTGAAGGCAAAATGGGACTTCTTCCTTGGCGGGACAAAGGGAAATGGGATCTTGAAAACTCAGGAGTATAATCCCACAGAAATAAAGCCTTCTACAATATCTCATCCTCCCATGGGAGTCTCAGAAATTTCCTTTTCTTGGGCTACCTCAAGAAGCCCCCTCACACTGACAATCTGTGGAGATGAAGATCTCTCCCCACCTATAATAAAAGATGGTCCAAAGTAATTAAACAAGGAGGCCATTAGATTGAGGTGGCTTGAATGTCAGTGGCCTATGTAAGCAAACCAAAATCTAAGCCTATAGTAAATGCTTTAAGATTTTGAAATCAAACTACTAAGGACGGCCAATCACAAACAGCCAACTAGCTTTTAGATACAGCCAATCAAATCATTTCCTGTTTTTCCTTTCACACTTTCTCTGCATAAACCTTTTCCCTGGTTCCTGTCAGCAGAGTCCTCCTAATCACTTCTGTTTTAGCACTACCCCATTCTAATGGATTTGTGCTCAAATGAACTCTTAAAATTTTTAATATACCTCAGTTTATCTTTTAACAGTATTTGGTGATGGGGGAGAGGATTGCTTCATTATGATTAGACAGAAAGAAAGGGCCTAGTTTTAAAAGCTTTTAAAATTTGCATCCTGTGGTTTTATCTAAAATTTTATAATATTCATTTAATTTCTTAAGCTAATTGGTGGGATTCTGTTCTCAGGCATGGTAATATATTTCTGTTCTAACACCTAAAAGGGCATATTTCTGTTCTAACGCCTAAAAGAAATAGAGTTAACAATAGAACAAAGAGCTGATCTTTATAGCTTTTCTGAGTTAAAGGTGATCATAGTCTTTTCTCTCTCTCTCTTGAACACATGTGCATAAATAGTATGGCTAGAAAAGATTGCAAATATATAAGCTTGCTTTAGAAATACACGAATTGAAATATTTAAAATAAAATCTCCTTCAACCTTTTTCATTCTTCAGCTTTGTCCTTTTGTGATGTGTTATTTATAGCAAAGCTTCAGGGGGAAAATTTTGAAGTCAACTTACAATGCAGATTAAGCCACTGAAAAATGGTGATTGTGATATGTATTCAATAGTGTTCTGTAAAATAACTCATTTCACCACCATACTGATGAGACACTGATATTTGGAAAAGTGATTCCGTAGATTTATAGCTTCATCATGTGTTTTGCTGATTGCTAGTCTCTCAAGGACAAATAGGCTTTCAGACACAATGGTAAATATACAGGATAAAGCAATGTTATGTCTACTCTGACTGGTTATGCCATAATTAGGGGAAGGTTGACAGATAAACTTAATTGAGCATTTAGAGGGCTATATAAAACATTTCTTTTTATTTCTTCCCTAAAGGACCATGCTGAGTTTTTATTTCAAAGTATTATCTACTCTTTAATTGGCCATCTCTCTTCTTATAAGTTGATTGCCTGGGTCAGTGATGGCGAACTTATGACACGCGTGTCAGAGGTGACACGCGAACTCATTTTTTTGGTTGATTTTTCTTTGTTAAATGGCATTTAAATATAAAAAATAAGTCTTTGTTTTACTATGGTTGCAAATATCAAAAAATTTCTATATGTGGCCGAAACCGGTTTGGCTCAGTGGATAGAGAGTCGGCTTGCGGACTGAAGGGTCCCAGGTTCGATTCCGGTCAAGAGCATGTACCTGGGTTGCGGGCACATCCCCAGTAGGAGATGTGCAGGAGGCAGCTGATCGATGTTTCTCTCTCATTGATGTTTCTAACTCTCTATCTCTCTCCCTTCCTCTCTGTAAAAAATCAATAAAATATGTTTTTAAAAAAATAAAAAAAAATTTCTATATGTGACACGGCACCAGAGTTAAGTTAGGGTTTTTCAAAATGCTGATATGCCGAGCTCAAAAGGTTCGCCATCACTGGCCTGGGTGGTGTTTGGTGAGGTGTCACCATTTTTATAGTGATGTGTAATTCCACCACTCCAATTCCACCACTGTAATCCCAGGGTTCTTTTATTCTCCTTTTTTCAAAACTAGAGGAGGTTGACAATGACTAAGCCCTTCAGGGATGATAAGAAGAACAGAGTTTGAGGGAAACAAAAGAAATTTTAGAGAGAAAAATCTATTTGGAAAAGAAGACATGATTCTGCTAAACCCTTAGGGTAGAGAGAATAGTCTAGAAATGAGAGTGAACAATGATTAAACATTAAAAATTGTTCTTGCAATTACCTCTTGACATTTATATTGTATCATAACACCTCTAGAAACTCTTCTCAGGTTTATGAAAACAATAATAGAACCACCAAAATTACTCAACAATTCATTTAAAAAGCAATAGACAAGTATATTGAATAGAAAATGTTTGTTTGTTTTTAGCTACTAAAGCAGAGAAATTTAGCTGTCTGGGTGCCTGTTAGAAAAACACTGCACGTATTCAGAGCAGTATTGAGGGCCTGATGGACATTTAAGCTGTTTTCAGGTTTTTGCTAATACAAAAAATGCTGCAAACAGCCTTGTATATGCATTTTTGCTTAATTGGGTAAGCAATGCTATAAGATACATTTTTCTAGGAATATAATAGCTGGGTTAAAGGGGATTTGCATAAAAAGTAGATACTGTTAAATTGTTCACTGATGAGGTTGTGTACGGTATGAGTCTGTTCACACTGAGGAATTAATCTGCTTCAATCTGACAGGTGGTAGCTGGTTGTTGCTTTATTTTGCATTTTGTAACTAATGAGTAAAATCTATCCTTTGTATATTTATATGGGTCTTGAAAAATATATCTTTAAAATGTTCGAAGTGCCGAAACCAGTTTGGCTCAGTGGATAGAGCATCGGCCTGCTGACTGAAAGGTCCCAGGTTCGATTCCGGTCAAGGGCATGTACCTTGGTTGCGAGCACACCTTCAGTAGGAGATGTGCAGGAGGCAGCTGATTGATGTTTCTCTCTCATCGATGTTTTTAACTATCTCTCTCCCTTCCTCTCTGTAAAAAATCAATAAAATATATCTAAAAAAATAAAAATAAATAAAATGTTCGAAGCATCTTATAAAGCGTTTTAAATAAAATTAAATCTAACATAAAATGCTAATTTTTGTCAATGTATTCTAAACCTAATTCAATAGGAAGCCACTGATTAGACTGATAAGAGCTTTTCTGTGACTCATCTTGGCATGTCCTCCTTTGTGATTGATGTCTTTCTTTCTAATTTTCACACAGGAGTTATTTTAAAGGGCCTCTGGAACTTCTCTCTCTCAGAGGTAAGTTTTGGGTATTATCTAATACTCTCTCTTCAGCTGTCAGTGATGGAAAGGACAAGAATTGAAGAAACAAAAGAAATAATAATATCAACAAAGCCAACACTACTACTACTACTACTACTACTACTACTACTACTACTTGCATCTAGTATGCATTGAGTGCTTGCTTTGTGTCTGTCATTACACTATGTCCTTCACCTGTAGTATTTTATTTAATGCTTGTAACTATATATTTTGCTATTGAGTAAACTCTGATTCAATCAATTTGCCTAAAGTCTCATAAATATTAAGTAGCAGATCCAGGACTCAAATCCAAAAGAAGAGGAAGACATTAAAAATATATACTCAGAGAACCAAGATGGCGGCATAGGTTAACGCCGGAGTTTGCTGCCTTGAACAACTACTTCAAAAGTGAAACTAAAAAACGGAACGGACATCACCCAGAACCACAGGAATGCTGTCTGAGTGGAAGTCCTACAACTAGGAGGAAAGAGAAACGCATACGGACACTCAGAGGAGGCGCAGTGCTGAAGTCAAATTCTGAGGTGCGGAGTGCGCGCGCGCGGACCGGGCTGGCGGCGGAGGGCGCGGTTGGCGTTTTCAATCCGGAGGGAGTCGCAGACTCTGAGCTCCACATACAGGCGAGTCTTTAGGGACCCAGACTCAAACGGGAGAAGCGGGACTGTCTGGCTTCGGTCAGAGCAAGTGCAGCTTTCTCTCCGAGGTTTGCAGCGGTCGCTGGGACTCAGAGAGGCAGAGCCCCTGGGGACAGGACTGAGAGCCGCCATAACTACTCTCTCCGGCCCACCCTGTTGATCCTGTGCGACCTGCCCCGCCCAAGCCCTGCACAAAGACATTTGCCCGATAGCCTCAGGCAAAGGCTAGATTAGCACCTCCCTAGAGGACAGAAGTTCTCTCACTGCAGACACAGCTGATTCTCATAGCCACTTGGCCTGGAGTTCAAACCCTCCCTGGTATTAGCTACAACAATCAAGGTTTAACTATAAGACTGCGCACAAAGACCACTAGGGGGTGCACCAAGGAAGCATAACAAAATGCGGAGACAAAGAAACAGGACAAAATTGTCAATGGAAGATATAGAGTTCAGAACCACACTTTTAAGGTCTCTCAAGAACTGTTTAGAAGCCGCCGATAAACTTAATGAGATCTACAAGAAAACTAATGAGACCCTCGATGTTATATTGGGGAACCAACTAGAAATTAAGCATACACGGACTGAAATAACGAATATTATTCAGACTCCCGACAGCAGACCAGAGGAGCGCAAGAATCAAGTCAATGATTTGAAATGCGAGGAAGCAAAAAACACCCAACCGGAAAAGCAAAATAAAAAAAGAATCCAAAAATGCGAGGATAGTGTAAGGAGCCTCTGGGACAGCTTCGAGCGTACCAACATCAGAATTATAGGGGTGCCAGAAGATGAGAGAGAGCAAGATATTGAAAACCTATTTGAAGAAATAATGACAGAAAACTTCCCCCACCTGGTGAAAGAAATGGACTTACAGGTCCAAGAAGCACGGAGAACCCCAAACAAAAGGAATCCAAAGAGGACCACACCAAGACACATCATAATTAAAATGCCAAGAGCAAAAGACAAAGAGAAAATCTTAAAAGCAGCGAGAGAAAGAAACTCAGTTACCTACAAGGGAATACCCATACGACTGTCAGCTGATTTCTCAACAGAAACTTTGCAGGCCAGAAGGGAGTGGCAAGAAATATTCAAAGTGATGAATAGCAAGAACCTACAACCAAGATTACTTTATCCAGCAAAGCTATCATTCAGAATTGAAGGTCAGATAAAGAGCTTCACAGATAAGGAAAAGCTAAAGGAGTTCATCACCACCAAACCAGGATTATATGAAATGCTGAAAGGTATCCTTTAAGAAGAGGAAGAGGAAGAAAAAGGTAAAGATACAAATTATGAACAACAAATATGCATCTATCAACAAGTGAATCTAAGAATCAAGTGAATAAATAATCTGATGAACAGAATGAACTGGTGATTATAATAGAATAAGGGACATAGAAAGGGAATGGACTGACTATTCTTGGGGGGGAAAGAGGTGTGGGAGATGTGGGAAGAGACTGGACAAAAATCGTGCACCTATGGATTAGGACAGTGGGTGGGGAGTGAGGGCGGAGGGTGGGGCGGGAACTGGGAGGAGGGGAGTTATGGGGGGGGGAAAAAGAGGAACAAATGTAATAATCTGAACAATAAAGATTTAATTTAAAAAAAAGAAGAGATAAAAAAAATATATATATATATACTCGAGAGGCTGATTACCTAATGTATACTGGCTGTGTGACCATAGTTAAGTAACCTAACCTTTGTTCCCTAATATGGATATTGAGATAAGGGTAGTGATCACCTAGGTCAGTGGTTGGCAAACTGCAGCTGGTGAGCCACATGCGGCTCTTTGGCCCCTTGAGTGTGGCTCTTCCACAAAATACCACGTGCGGGTGCATGTACAGTGCAATTGAAACTTCGCGCCCATGCGCAGAAGTCGATATTTTGTGGAAGAGCCACACTCAAAGGGCCAAAGAGCGAGCCGTATGTGGCTCACGAGCCACAGTTTGCCGACCACAGACCTAGTTAATTGTTATGAGGATTAAACTAGTTGAGATTTCTAAAAGTTTAGAAGATTATCTATCTGGCACATAGTAAACATCATGGAAGCATTAGCTACTATGATCCAGAGCCCATGCCTCTAAAAAGAAATATCCCAGAGCACTAGCTTTTCTTACCCTCCATTCTAGTACAGCTTGAACTCTCTGCTATAATCAAAACAATCTTCACTTAACCATCTTCATATAAACTGTGTATCACTCTTGCTTCTGGGCCCAAAGAACACTTCTCTCCCTTTATTTCTCAATCCTTGTTTCATTCCATCTATCAAACTCCAGCTATCTCTAAGTATACCCATAATCAGATAAAATGCTATGGGTGTCAGGAGCAAATCTCCCCAGAATGTGCCACCCTGACATCTGACATGCAGTATATTTTGAGCTGAAAATAATTAAAGCCCAACAAACCCATTTAAAAAAATTTTTTTATTGATTTGAGAGAGAGAGAAAGAGAGAGAGAGAGAGAGAGAGAGAGAGAGAGAGAGAGAGAGAGAAGAGAGAGAAACATCAGTGATGAGAGAGAACCATTGATCGGCTGCCTTCTACCGGCCCTCTACTGGGGATTGAGCCCACAACTTGGGCATGTGTTCTTGACCAGAATCAAACCCTTCAGTCCTCAGGCTGACCCTCTAACCACTGAACCAAACCAGCTAGAGATCAAGTTTTTTTTTTTTTTTTTTTTTTTTTTTTTTTTTTTTTTTTTTGTGTGTGTGTGTGTGTGTGTGTGTGTGTGTTTTTTCTCTCCTTTACCTGCCTAAAGGAATTCAGGTAGAAAATCCTGCTTTGGGAAAGGAGCCTTCACACATTCACATTAGCATGTTCATTTTAGCACATATGAATTAAGTATGGCAGACAGGGAGGATCCAAGAAAAAATTTATTCCACTAGATCTCCTTTTGTCCCATTTGTTTCTGGGTGGCCCTGCAAGACTTTGTTTAGTAAATGTTTGCTTTTTCTCATCCATCTGTGAATTTCCTACCCCCTCCTCCTCCTTAGTCCAAAATGACATGCATACCTCATTTGCCTCAGTCTTTAGAATTTTCATGCTCATGTGAACTGCCCATGCACACATATTAAGATTTGATTTTCTTCTGTTAATCTGCTGTATGTCATTTGGATTATTTTAACATCCAGAAGAACTAAGGGGGGAAGGGGAGAGTTTCCCTGGTCCCAGCAATGCCAAGGAATAATTTGAATTTTCCCCAATAGGACTACCTGCCTTCCTAGTCATACAAGCACCATGAAGACAAAACCTTAATACCATCACTCAGCCACAAATTAGAACTATAAAATCAATTAATTGTAACCCAATTCATATTCTGATCATAACTTAAGTTCTTCATCAAGACCATCCAGGGAAGTAATAAATATTCTCATTTTGGGAAGTAAAACCGGTATTATATCAGTAACTTGCATCAGAATGCTTGGGGAATAAAACTTCCTAGTAAACATTTGCAAGGCCCTAAGAATGGAGAGTGAGACATAGAGCTAAGACAATTAAAGATAATGGCCATTTTTTTCTATATGATACAAAAAAATATATATGATTTAGTTATTTCTTCTTTTCTTCCTTCTTCTCCTTCTCCCTCTTCTCTTTTTCCTGTTCCCCCTCCTCCTTCTAGTTCTAAAATGAGGAGAGAAAGAGAAGAAAAGAAAAGGAAGGAGTGATGTGCCACCCAAACAGTAGATGACTGGGTATACTATGTGAGAGGAAAGACCACTAAGAAAATTCCTCAATGGCAAAATTATCTGACTATTTTTCCTTACTTTAAAATATTGAGATAATTATATGTTCCCAAGAAGTTGTAAAAAATAATACAGAGAGTCATTTGTACAC
Organism: Myotis myotis; assembly: GCF_014108235.1. Lineage (NCBI taxonomy): Eukaryota > Metazoa > Chordata > Mammalia > Chiroptera > Vespertilionidae > Myotis > Myotis myotis. The sequence continues at coordinate 44,120,019 of NW_023416346.1, forward strand.
TTTGTCCAATTTATTTCAGTAATAAATTTTGAAAACTATAGTATAATATCACAACCAAGATTGATCTCAGTCACATTTTCCCAATTTTAATTTTATTCATTTGTGAGCATGTGAAAGACTTTTAAAAAGCAATGTCTGGCATTTAATTTTAAACTAGTTTCATTTCTTCAGTATAAACCTTCTCGCCAGGCCTCCACAAATTTTTATATCAATAGATTCCTGGGTATTTTTTGTTGTTGTTGTTGTTTGATGAAGTAAAGCCAAAGAATTTTTTTCTACTCTGAATTAGAACAGTATAGAAGATAGCACATACAGAAATAAGAGTCCAGAAGTAAAGGGAACCATGAGAATGTAATCTATCTAAAATTCATAGAAATATTCAGAAGAGATTTGAACTTCCTAATAGTATGGAATGGAGTTAAATTGAAATATGTATATGAAAGAACTCACTTAATAGTGGGTTACATATGTCATTGTAGTGTCCACCCTTGAAGGAGGTCCTTGTTTATGTGATACACTTGAAAGAACACCACAGTGGCCCTTCCCCAAAGTCCCTAATCACAAGCCATGGTGCTGCAAGAGCCAATATTATGAACTAATTGATTTATATTCTTAAAGACATTTATTTATTCTTAAATCATATATATTAAGTGCAAATACTTCTAGAAAGAGAACTCTGTTGGAGATGATGTACTGAGTTTATGTTTCAGTTACTACTCTGTTCCAAACACAAAGTTATGATTAATAAAATATAAAGAGTGAAAATAACAAAGATATAGCTGGAAAAAAAAATATGTGTATCATTGAGGACCAGAAATAGAAGCATAAATCGGTATGGGAGCCTGAAGCTAGCTCTAGATTCTTTGTTTAGAAGATGACAGAGGCAAGCTGGAAGTCTAGCTGCTGTGGGCTTAAGAAACTCAATGTGTTTTATACAAAACTAGAGGCCCGGTGCATGAAATTAGTGCATGGGGGGTGTCCCTCAGCCCAGCCTGCACCCTCTCCAATTGGGACCCCTCGAGGGATGTCCCACCAGGATTGGGCCTAAACGGGCAATCAGACATCCCTCTCACAATCCAGGACTGCTGGTTCCCTACTGCTTGCCTGCCTGCTGCCTTCCTGATTGCCCCTAACCGCTTCTGCCTGCCAGCCTGATCCTCCCCTAACCACTCCCCTGCCAGCCTGATCAACGCCTAACTGCTCCCCTGCCGGCCCGATTGCCCCTAACTGCCTGGTCACCCCTAACTGCCCTCCCCTGCTGGCCTGATCACCCACAATTGCCCTCCCCTGCCGGCCATTTGTGGCAAACATCTTGTGTCCACATGGGGGTGGCCATCTTGTGTGTTGGAGTGATGGCCAATTTGCATATTACTCTTTTATTAGATAGGATGTGCATCCAAGTTTGAGTCTAGGGCCTTGGAGGAATATCACTCATTTCACTAGTCATTGAAATAAAACATGCTCTCCACTTGACAGAGTTGAATAACAAATTAATGAATTAGAAAATATTTCTGAGAGAAGCAATCCAACACATGGCACCAAGGAACAGATTTTAAAAATTTAAAAAAGATAAATTAAAGAGACATAGATAGACCAAGAATTTCCAATATTTGTCTCATAAAAGTCCAGGAAAATAGAATGGATGGAATGACAGACATGAATTCTTTGAGGATATAGTAGCTGAAAATTTTCCAGAACTAAAGACACAAATTTTCAGATTTAAAGTGCACTCCAAATACCAAACAAGTTAAATAAACATAAATTTATATCTAGGCACATCTTTTAAGACTGCAGAGCATCAAGCTTAAAGAGAGGATCTTAAAAGATACCAGAAAAAAAAGACCAATAACATATAAAATCACTGAGCTGATTTTTCAATTTAAAAAAAATCTATAAAAAGTGAAGTAATATCTTCAAAGTACTGAAGGTGGGAGGACAGCATGAACATGGAATTTTATAATCAATTAAATTACCATTTATAAACAAGGGCAAAATAAAGACATTTTCAAACATTTAAGACTAATAAAAGTTTATCTCAGATTCTCACTAAAAGAATTATTGAAATAGGTATTATAAAAAGAAGGAAAGTAAACAAAGAGAGAAGGTATTATTTTTGAAAACTGCAAAAATTGTACAGAATAGTACAGAAAATGATTCAGTTTATCAGTAAATTTAATTTTCCGCTGTAAAAAAGAATGATTATTTGAAAGGTAAAACCATAATTTCTAAACAGGTGTTGATAAGATTTTTCAGTAAAAGGCCAGATAGAAAATACTTTAGGTTTGAAGGGCATACAGTTTCTGTTGCAGCTACTCAGCTCTGCCATTGTAGATCACAGGAACCATAAACAATATATAAATAAATGAGCATGGCTGTGTGCCAATAAAATTTTATTCATAAAAACACAGGACTGGTCAGCAGGTTATAGTTTGCTACCCTGTTCTCTAAATAATATCATTATTTAATATAAGTTGTTGAATAAATAAAATAACTTATCATTAAAGCATGCTAAGATGCCTTTTATAGTTGAAGGAAGGATATAATATTGGGTAATTGTAGGCTTGTTTAGAATATCTCTGGAGGGAGAAGTGCCTTGAACTTTTAACAGCTACTATCACAGTGGGACTCAGTTGAGAGCAAGGTCCTTTGGAAATAGAATACAAGATAGAAATCTGTCAGAGACACTATAGGAAAAAAGTGGGGATGGGGAAGACAATTGATCTATGTAATCTTTTTTGCCTAGGGCTGGCTCTGGGGTTTTACAGCAGTAGTGATTAGCATAAACTGTTTTCTACTAATGAACTGTCATTCATCTTTTAGATTCAGCTTAGATTTTTCTTTCCCTCAAGCCTGATAAAGTGTTCTTCCTATATGCCTTCCATAGCCTCTTAATACTTATACCTAATGTAGCACTTAACACACTTGATCATACTTGCCAGTCTATTAGTACTTATTTTTCATGGAAAATGAGCTCCGTGAAGGGGAGATATCATGGTTGTCTCATTAATATTATATCTCTCATGCGAAGACAGTGCCTCCCACTTGGTTGATTCTGCACAAATGTTTATTAAAGTAACAAATGAATGAACCATTACTTTTGTTGAATTAATGACACATGAACATATGCCAAAATATATAACCTTAATTTTGGCATTACAGTATCCTCTTGGTCTTCTGAATTCATTCAACCAACAAATAATAAATTGGCACTCACTATAGGCCAGGCACCATTCTAAGTGCTGAGGATACAGTGAACAAAATGGACAAAGTCCCTACCTCATATTTCTCACATTAAATGGAGATAGGAGGTAATAAATATTGAGAAAAACCTTTATTATCAATAAAAGAAGTGCTCTTTGATGGTTCAGGACTTTAGAGCTTCAGAGTTAATATCAACCATCTCTAAGTAAGATGATGGAGATGGCATGTTACATTCAATCCTAGCATGTTACACTATTCAATAAATCCCTAATGTCAGCTTATTTATTTTGTCATTGAATGCAAGATGTTCTATCATATCCAAGTAATTGATTCTTCTTCTTAAATAGTATAGTAGAGGGGGAAAAACATTGCAATGGTCATTGGAAGAATTAGGTTCTAGGTTTGTCATTCATTTACTATGTGACCTTAAGCAAATTATTTCCCCTCCCTGGGTCCCAGTTCTTTCCATGAGATAACTGGGTTCAATCAGTGTTTCTAAAACTTCAACCATTTTCATATAACCTCCATGATTTTTACCATATTTGTATATCAATCACCTCTGTTATTCACCTAGTAATTTCATTTAAATAAAAACATGACCCTTGTGTGTAAGCTTTGTCTTTAGTAGAAAATAATATGAAATCATGATTGTGATATACTGGTTATAGTATTTCCTAATGAAACTTATTAAATTCATAACTATTTAAAGGTTTTAAGTAACATGCAAAAGCATTCCACATACCATAGGTACTATTTCTATTTCATTTGAAAACCTTGGATTTTCAAATCCTCTTTGAAGTCTAAATATTATTCTTTTCTTAAGTTCTTCTGTATGATCATTTTATCTCAAAAGGCTCCCAATATTTTCTTCTTTCAGGATGCAAAACACCCACATTTTAATAAAAATATATGAGAATGCTTTGAATTTTAAAAATGAATGAAGCCTATGCTTTGCTTAAATCTCTCTCTCTCTGCGTCTGTCTCTCTCTCTCTCTCTCTCTCTCTCTCTCTCTCTCTCTCTCTCTCTCTCTCTCTCTCTCAATATTTGCCAGGGTAAATATATATATTTTAACATCTTAGAATATTTGCCAGGGTAAATTTTCTGGAGATATATATATATATATATATATATATATATATATATATATATATATATATATATTTAACATCTTAGAATATTTGCCAGCGTAAATTTTCTGGTTCCTTCTCAGATACATTTGTCAAGTTTAGTTTTTGCACAGTATATCTTTTTCTATCCTTTTATTTTCAGTTTATCTGTGTCTTTAAATTTTAAGTATACATCTTGTAGATAGCATCTAGTTCTATCTAATTTTTTAAACCCAGTCTGGAAAATCTTTGCCTTTCAGCCTTTTATGTGAAAAACTTAGTTAATTTACATTCAAATTAATTATTGATATGTTTGGTTTTAAGTCTACTATCATTTTTATTTGTGTGTATATGTGTGATGTGCGCATGCGTGCATGCGTGTGTGTGTGTGTGTGTGTGTGTGTGTGTGCTAGTTGTTCCAGAGATGATTACAATATACAATTTTAACTTATCAGATATATTTCTAAGTGAAAGCTTTGTAGGTAGAATGTCATTTAACAAGCTACAAAAACTTCCACATGACATCTAAACTTTCAAAAAATTAAAACTCCAGGACTCTCTTTTACCCTGGGCCAAGCTATATTGTTTATAGAAAAGTTGTTTATCCCACTTAAATTTGCAAACAAAAATAGGCATTAAGGATGATTCTAGAAGGGTTAGATGAAGAAAGCTGTATCAAGCAAGATGGTTTCAATTATGTTGCAGTAACAAACCCCCAAATCTTAGTAGCTCGAAATAACTAAGGTTTAATTATTACTCATGCTCCTTGTTCATCAAGGATAAGCTGGGAATCTGCTCCATGTTGTCCTTTTTTAGGACCTAGGATGATAGAAGAGCCACTCTTTGGAGCATTGCTTGTTTTCATGGCAGAAAGAAAGAGAGCTGTAACTGATACATTAAGTCCTCAGCCAAAAATGACACATGCCGCTGATGCTTGCAATTTATTGGTGATAACTGGTCACACAGCCCTACCAAATCATAAGGGTTCAGAAAGTACAACTGTATCATAAGTCCAGAAAAAGAAGAGAATTGTAATATTTGGCAAACATCATTAATGATTATCACAGGAGATTTATTTTTTATTTTTTGCTGGTTCCAGAATCTTAGATCTTAAGGCTTAATGCTGCTTAGATCTTCTGCTTTCAATGTGTTTAACCTTAAAATAAATACTCCTAAGAAAAAGAAAAAGAAAACAATGATAGGTGGTTTGGGGAATGCTATCAGTTGTTGATAATAACATGGGTAGGTGCTGACAGTTGTTAATAATACTTCCTTCCACTGGACTTGGAAATGCTTGAGCTGCTAGAATATATTTCTGTCCACAAAACTGTTTGAGTATGAGGGGTACACCAGGAGTAGATTCTATTGGTTTAATAATGGGACAAGTCAGTTTCATCCAAAGATAAGAAACTTGTAGGTAAATATTTGAAATAAAGTCCAGGAGATTGTCTGAGGGAAAGGGAAGACAATGGTAACCAAACTACCCACGTAGTTGTAGGCTGCTTAGGATCCTGATTATTCCTAAGGGAGACTGCAAAGTCAGGATTTTAAGATTGAAATGTATGTACCTCCCCAGGAAAGAGGGAATGAAGAAGAAAGGCAGATAACCCTGTTAACCAGGTGCTGGTAAAAATACAGGTACTCTTCTCAGTGTTTAAAACATCGTTATGAAGTAGTGATTCAGAAATTCAGTATTACAGAAAGCATCCCCACAGATCCTTGGGGCAAAGAAATGATAAAACTAGGTGTTACACAAACTTATGCAGAATTAGAGACAGAGGCATTTCTTTTCTCCTTGTCACATGCTCTCCATTTCACTTGTATTCATTGCTATTTCATTTAAAAGTGGCATTTAATATTGGGCAGGTATTAAAATATAAGGGCTAATGATTAATATTTGCCACTTCAATACAGCTGCTACTAAAATTTTATAGATTCCTTTGTTAGAAGAGCTATGCTGCCATTATCAGATGAAAAGGCAAACCAATAGAATTTTCCAGAAAGACTGAATTATATGGGCAGTGTCCTAAAAATCAGGTTGAAATGGTCCTGTCAGGTGAGTCATCAACTTTTCTATATTAGGATATATTGTTCACTCACCAGTGCAATCTGGAATACTAGGTCAGAGCTATGTCCTTTAAATAGAGCCAATAAAATTAAAGAAGGACTTTGCTGCTAGACTTGTCCAAAGATCATGACCTAGGTTTAGTGTTAACCAAAGTGTAGTCTGAGGGTCAATGCTAGTCAACAGATTAGTACCAGTGTATGATCTCTTTACTGGTCTACTTAGAGATTTGGAATAAATATGAAGTTGCACCAGAATGTGAATCAATGCACTACTTTCATCATCAAAAAGGTCTTCCTGCAAACAAATATGTAAATATACAGTACATGTTTATATAATATACTAGAAGCCTATTGCACGAAGATTCGCGCAATAGGCCTTCCTTCCCCTGGCTGCTGGCACTGGTTTTCCTCTGGCAACCAGAACACATGCCTTTGGTCCGGCCGCAGCAAGGCTTGGCTTCTCCTCTCCAGCCACAGTGAGGCTTGGCTTCTCCCCTCAGGCCTCTTCAGTCTTCAGTCTTCAATCTTCAGTCTTCAGTCTTCAGTCTTCACTCTTCACTCTGGCTGGAGCCTTCAGTCTTTGCTCAGTGCCTGCATATGCAAATTAACTGCCATTTTTGGGGGGTTAATTTGCATAGTCGTTCTGATTGGCTGGTGGGTGTAGCCGAGTGACACCAATTTGGATGTTTCTCTTTTATTAGTGTAGATAATATGTATATACATTATTATGTTATATATAACCATATATATATAACTATATACATATATAACTATATATATATATATATATAACTATATACACACACACACACACACACATATATATATTATAGGGGTAAAAGTAGTTTTACAGTTGCTCATATGGAAAAAGACATGCAGATTATGATTATTAATAACTTTATTAACTCTGTCTTTTGCATACTCACAACTGTAGATATACAGTGTATGTTTAGTGACATAGTTGATTCATATATGGTGCAAATTCCATATCTCATTGCAGACCAGTAACAATGCTCATAGACTCATTGCAGACCAGTAACAAAACTCATAGCACTGGTCTAGGTTTCTCAGTTACATTGTGACATTGGCATATCCACAAATGTAGATATCTCTGTGACAATAAAAATGTATTATTTCAGTCCTGTCCATTGTGGCTCAGTTAGTTGGCCATCATCCAGTGCACTGAAAGGTTGCCAGTTTGATTCCTGGTCAGGGCACATGTCCCATTGCAGGTTTGATCCAAGGTTGGGGTGTGAACAGGAGGCAGCCAATCAATGTTTCACTCTCACTTCGATGTTTCTCTCTCTCTCCCTCTCATTTCCTCTCTCTCTAAAAATCAATCAATAATTTTTAAAAATGCATTATTTCAGACTATATGAAAATATTACAAACAACATAATTAATTTGAGAAGAGTGTAGAAGCAGTCCTCCCTTTCTTGACAATCAGATATGGCTTGAGAGACCAGATGTAGCCATAGAGATTTTAGATTTTACATTTACATAAGGAAGTTCTGCTCATACACTGATGCTTTTTTTTTTTAGCTGTTCTGTTGACTTGCCTTTGACTGTTTCTTTCTCAGCTGCTCCAAAATATCACCTCTTAAATATCTTGTCAAAAAGCAATCTTCATTAAACCAATTATCTTAATAGTATAATAAGAAAATATTATCAAACATTTTTGGCACCTTACTATGTGTCAGGCACTTTCCCAAGTGCTTTACATTATTTTAGGCATTCAATCCTAACAATAATCTCACTAAAGAAGCACCATTATTATCCTCATGTTATAATGAAAAAAAATAAGAATTGATGTTTAAATGATTTGTCCTAAATCACACATCAGCAAGGCGCTAGAGAGCCCAACTCATTATGTACTTTAGCATTTGAACCTATATTCCTAATAATCATGGTGTGTTTCCTTTCTAAGAGGAAGAGAAGCAATTTCTATTTAGTGACGACACTCCAGGACCAAGAATCAAAACACCTGGATTTTAATTCCAGTCCTGCCACTGCTAGCCATATAACTCCGGGCAAATCCTTTTCCCTATTTGCACTTCAATTTCCTAACCTAGAGAAATGAACAAGGTGGATTAGATGTTTTCTCAGATCCTTTTCAATTTTAAGGTTCTGTGAGTCTGTAAATATAGATTTCTTACTAAAAGAGAACTTATGAATGCATCTCTTATAGAGAATTTCTTGTTAAAATAAAATTCTGTTTCTGATTCAGCAAAGCAGTATTGCTCTGGGCTATCTGCCTGGATGTAGAAATAGCCCTACAATATAAAACTGGATGTTAGCATGAGAGTCATTAAAATAGGACCCCATCCTTTGCCTTTCTGCTAAGGATATAACAATTGCACACAATTAATAAGCATGACATTTAATATTTTGATTTTTCTTAACACTCCCCTCTAGGAATAAGGCTAACCTACCTTGTGGCTTGACTTTGCTTTATAAGGAATACATTTTTCTCCCTAAAGTCTTGTCATGCTGGAAATGTTTAAATATTTAAGTATTTTGTTTCTAATATACAGCAAATTTTGCCAAGTTTCATAGTTGAACAGCTCACCATTTCTGGTACTAAGCAATAATGAACAAAGAATACAATGCTAACATTGTCTTCTCCTGCTCAGAGATATGGTATAATTTGTAATGAATGGTGCATATTAATGCCTACAGATTTAGATCCATTTGTACCACAAATAATCAATTCGAAAAGAAAAACAAATTAAATATAAATAAGCAGCTACATTTCTTCAAATATGTATTTAAGGGCACAATGATGGCTCTGTGTTTCTGTCCGCTGAAGAGTAAATGTCAGGAGAACAGTTTTCAAAAATATCAGAGATTTTTTAAATGTCAGGTTTACTACCTTTCATTGTCATTTTGCTTTGCCTCTGAAGCAATGGTAAACTTAGGCCTGTGGTGGTAATCTTCAGCATTATCTCCCCTGGTGTCAAGTACATTAGACCAGTAATGCTGACAGCCATAGGGAATACAGGGTTGTTTTTGTTCTTTTGGATTTTGTCTTTTTAGCTGATAATTAGTTAAGTTGAGGAGTGTTGGGGTTTTCTGGGGTTTTTACATACGTGATTAAAGGTCCTGAGGCTGCAGTCAGCAAAGCCAGCAAGGAAGCTGGGCCAGGATCTTGATGGAAAACTAAAAGGCATAATTCTCACAGTATGACATTTTAGTAATTATGAATGTCCTATGTGTTAAGAGAAATGATGTGTAAACACTCAGGCTATTCAGATCCCACAACCATAAATATGAGTGATCACCATTACAGGATGTGATCAAATGATATCTCCCACCATAGATTCCTTAAGCTAGAATGGTGGTAGATTTCATCTCAAAGATTAGTAGTCATTTAGATCAATACTTTTGTTGGGGAGATGGAGAACTCTCCCCCCAGTCTTCTCTAGTTCTTATGGCTTAACAAATAACAAAATAATAAAATTGACATGTGAGTAGTTTAACAGGAGAAAAATCAATTTGATGCATGTGCACAGGAGAATCACAATTTGTTGCTCAGATCATAAAATGAGTCTCAAAGAAATTATTGAACCAGGAACTTTTTAGACAAAGAAACAATAAATATGTGAAGAATTGACAGGACAGAAAAGTGAGTGCTCATTAGAAATGAAACTAAGCAAGGTTTGGGTATTCAGTAGTGAGGAATCTAAACAAAATTTGGACTTGGGTAGCAAATTAACAAAGTGCTTATAGAAGCTCTTTGGCTCTGGATCTCTTGGCTCTAGTGCTAAGGGTATTTCTCAGCTCTCGTGGAGAAGGGAGGGTACTTTTCACAGGGGAGATTAGTTTTCTGCATTCAAGGAGACAAGGGAAGGTCAAGGTGCCCTCTGGCACTGGCTGCTTATCAAATATCCTTAATTTAAAGTAATCAATATGCCATTGTGGTATATTTTGGGGTGTCCTGTCTTGGGCCCCAGCACTTTCAAACTTGCTCTAATGCAACCAGTGCCAGGTAGTTTTAATTAATCTAACTATTAATAGAAGATGATCAATGGTCCCTTTCTTATCTGTACAGTGTAATAGAAAAATGTGAATTATAGTTTTTGTTTGCTAGTTATCTGTATGACTTTCAGGAAATCTCTTATGCTACCTTGGCCTCAGTTTCTGCTTCTGTAAAATGATGCATTGGACCAGATGATTTAACATTTTGTAATTGAAAAAAGTAATAATTTTAAGGTATTAGGATATAAAGATTAAGTTCTCTTAATAACATATCTTTGTTTTCCCTCCAAACCTTGTCATATGGTTTTCACAAAACATATATAGACTAAAATAGAGCCGAAATTAATAGAATTCTACTTCCATGATGTTTGATCTAAGGGAATGTTGTAATGTACACATTATGTTTAATGAAAGAATATTGCATACCTATTATTACCTAAATAGTTAACAGATATCACTCATTGGTCACCAATAATGTGCAGGGCACTTAATTCACATTTTACTTACATTATGTAATTTAATTTTCATGACGATCTGTTGGGGTAAATGAAGGCACTGAGGAAATAGCATAATTTTCCCTGCCTTAGTTATGATCAAATTGAGAAGATCACATAAATAAGCATATGGAGAGAAAAATTTTACCTTTATTGATAAAACAATTAGAAGTAAATTAGAGAATATGACATATCTGTGGACAAACAGGCTTCATAATACTGAACAACAAAATTGGACAGACTCAACACCCAAAACTAGGTACAACCAGTCCCAGGCATACCTGGGTCACTGCAGGCTTTTCCTACTATTGGACCCACTATACTACAGCATAGAGGAACAGGGCAGAATGTGTGTTCCTTGAAACCAGCCTGTCTCTCAAGAGAAAGAAAAATAGGATAAATTGGGTTATAAACACTCTGCTCCTCTTCACACAACACTTAGAAAAGTCACTGTACTTCCATGAAAAATAATAGTGGTGGGGTCAGGAATGGTAATGGACCTTCATCCAAGCATAAAGAGACCTTGAAGTGGGGGAAAGGCAAATAACCCTTAAAGAAACTGAAGTTCAGAGACATTAAGTATTTTTTGAAGGTCATACATTTGGTAAGAGGAATTAGAATTTAATCTAACTTCTGGTATATTATATAGAATTTAATCTCTATTCTGTCTGACCCCAGAAACCATACTCATGCCCCCATTTCTTTCTCCACATTGTTACCCTATAATAATCACCTTAGCAATATTTTATTGCTAGCTGAAGACACTCAACAATTATTTATTCAATTTAAAAATCCCCTGCTAAGTAAGGGTCTTAAATCATGGCTCCATCTCCATTAATATCACCACATTCAAACTATCAGAGTGATAAGAGGATGGAAGTATTATCCAAGAAATATTGGCGGTATTCTCAAAATGACTGTTAAGATGTACCCTTCCCTATGTCAGAAACCTAGGAACTTTTGGTTTATGATTTCTTTTATTTGTAGATTACAAAAATGACAGGAATATGAAATACTCGTGATCTCCTGCCATGTTGATGTCACTGTCCTTTACTAGATCATATAAATAATGAAACATATTATTTCTAAGGAAATATCTTTCTAAGGGAAGGCAATGTCTGATAATGTTTCCAAGTTTACAGATTCTAGCCATATACCATGACACTTCAATTAACAAATTTTCAAAGGCCAAATTTTATTGTAAAAATAAAATCAACCTGGGATCAGAAGGACTGGGATAAATTCCAGTTTTTTTCAGTAAGGAGTTAGAGGTGAAAATAACGTAAGAGGAAGGGGGAAGCTCTCTCTGAAAACATGACCTGAACCCAACGCAACAGAGTATTATGTACCTGGGCCCAGAATGAGAAGAAGAGCAATTGTGTGTCAAGAGGGATTGGTATGTTGTCCCCAGGGTGTACCAGTGAGTTCTAAGAGATACAAAGCAGCACCACCATAGCAATATGGAGCTAAAATGCTGTGTCCTAGGTCTGTTAAATACTGTGATCTCTGGTAGCAAAATTTCTGACAACAAAATCTATCATTAAAATGCATTGTCTTTATTACTAGATATCTATCTACTTTGAGTAGACATTTGGCCATTATCTTTGAAATCTGCATTACCTGAAATAAACAAAAAAGGTTCTAAATCATTTAGGAAAAGTCATGGTACAAACATTCTATCTTTTCTGATAAATGGTATGAAAATATTTGAACATGCTGAAATTGAAATTGCCTAAAAGTAGATTTGTTCTTAAATCTAAAATACATACATAGGGAGTTTCTGGAAGACACCATAGTGAAAATGCTCATTAAATGCATCACTAAACCATGTAAAATGCAGTAGGTCATCACAAATTCATGGGCTGCATTTTATTCTCTGCTACAGAAAGCATCTCCTCATTATTAACAGAGCTGGGAAGCTGTTGAAGTTATCATGACTCTTAATAAGGTTATTTATTTCTTTTCTTCTTGATGGTGATAAGAGCTAATATGAGAAGGAAAAGAGAGGAAGGACATCATTATCAAGTAACCATACACTATTTGTAGGAAAGACATTGTATTATTTGTGTAAATTAGGAGTAATAGATGAAAAGACATCAAATGATAAGTAGATGATTCTCCAGCGAAACTATTTAAATTTAAATATAAATCCTAGCCTGTTAAAGTTTTCTATAAGGAAATATTACTCACCCATATTAAAAGGCTTTTCAAGATTAAAATTAATGCAAGCAATTTAGGAATAGAATATTTCCACACTAACTTCTGAGAACCTACGTGATCATCATATAAAAGAATAATAAAAATGTATTTTTGTCTGTCTCCTTTGTTTGTGTTTTGTCAAAAAGAAGCATAATAAAATGTTGTGAGCCAGAACTAAATCTCTGATATTCTTTTCTGGTTATCACAGTTTTGCACTTTGCACTTAATATGTATTGGATAAATGTGCCAATGAATGAATTGTCCTTTGTTAGGTATTCTTGAAATAGCAGTGAATAAGAGAGACATGTTCTCTAATGACCTCATAGTTTGTTTGTTTTTTGACCTAATAGTTTTTAAAGGAAAAAAGGGGAACTAGCATCTCATTTACTGAATAAATACTTATTGAAAACCTACTATGTGCCAAGTTCTCTGATAGGCCTTAGAGATATAAAGAAACACATGAAGCAGACACTGTCCCTGGATCATAAGGAACTTAAAGCAACCAGGAAAATCAAACCTTAAATATTTAAACATTTCAAATATTATCCTATCTAATAAAAGAGAAACATAGTAATTAGCCATACATCTGCTACCCTCCCCATTGGCTAATCAGGGTGATATGCAAATTAACTGCCAGCCAAGATGGCAGCCGGCAGCCAGGCTACTGACACGAATAGGAGGCTTGCTTGCTTCAGTGACGGAGGACTCCAACGTTCCCTGCCTGCCGCTGCTGGGCTCTGAGCTGCTACAAAACATTGTTACAAATATAGAAGCTAAACAAAACCCCAGAAACCTGTTTTCAGTTAGCCAGGATCTCAGAGCTGGAGTTGCAACAAAGTTTCAAATACAGAAAGTAAACAAAGTCCAGAAACCTGCTTTCAGCAGCGATAAATCCAAGAATTAAAAAAAAAAAGGAAAAAAGGAGCGGTTGGGAGATTCAGTCACCCGCCAGCCTAAAAACGGCCCTCAGCCCCACACCCAGGCTGGCCAGGCACCCCAGTGGGGACCCCAACCCTGAGGGGGGTGTGACCAGATGCAAACAGCCATCATCGCCTCATCCAGGCTGGCCAGGCACCCAAGCAGGACCCCCACCCTGATCCAGGACACCCTTCAGGGCAAACCAGCCAGCCTCCACCCATGCACCAGGCCTCTATCCTATATCGCAAAAGGGTAACATGCCTCCCAGCATGGGATCAGTAGAGCCGCGAGGCCTCCTGGCCCCTGGAGCAGCGTTACAGGGGGCAGCACCCAAACCCCCTGATCGCCCTGTGGCTCTGTGTGTGACAGGGTGTGGGGCCACAACTTCCCTATCCACCCTGCTCTGTTCATGACAGGGGAAGGCGCCCCAACCCCCTGATGGGCCCTGCCCTGAGTGTGACAATGGCGGCGCCCCAACCCCCTGATCGGCCCTGCTCTGTGGGTGATAGAGGGCGGCACCCAACACCCCTCCCCCCCACGGGCCCTGCTCTGTGTGTGACAGGGTAGAGCCATAACCTCCCCATCGGCACTGCCCTGAGTGTGACAGGGTGTGGTGCCCCAACCCCCTGATCCGCCCTGCTCTGTGTGTGACAGAGTACAGAGCCCCAACCCCCCTGATGGGCCCTGCTCTGTGCGTGACAGGGGGTGGCACCGCAACCTCCCCATCGACCCTGCCTTGAGTGTGACAGGGGGCAGTGCCCTAACCCCCAATTGGCCCTACCCTGCGTGTGACTGAGGGTGGCATCGGAACCTCCCGATCCGCCCTGCTCTGTGCATGACAGGGGGCGACGCCCCAACTCCCCAATCAGCCCTGCTCTGAGCCCGACCAGGGGCTGCACCTAGGGATTGGGCCTGCCCTCTGCCACCCGGGAGCAGGCCTAAGCCAGCAGGTTGTTATCTCCCGAGGGGTCCCAGACTGCGAGAGGGCACAGGCCGGGCTGAGGGACCTCCCCTTCCCCCCGAGTGCACAAATTTTTGTGCACCGGGCCTCTAGTCCTATATAATAAAGTGGTAATATGCAAATTGACTGTCACACTCTCGCAAAGATGGCTGCCCCCATGTGGTCACAAGATGGCCACCACAAAATGGCTGTTAGTAAAGGGAAGTTGTAGGTGATTAGGCTAGCATGGGAGGCAGTTGGGGGCAATTGGGTCAGCAGGGGAGGGCAGTTGTGGGTGACCAGGCTGGCAGGGGAGGGCACTTGGGGCAACTGGGCCTGCAGGGTCGGGCAGTTGGGGGGACCAGTCCTGCAGGGGAGGGCAGTTGGGGGTGACCAGGCTGGCAGGGGAGGGGAGTTTGGGGAGACCAGGCAGGCAGGTGAGCGATTAGGAGCCAGCAGTCCAGGATTGTGAGAGGGATCAGGCCTAAATTGGCAGTCGGACATCCCCCGAGGGGTCCCAGATTGGAGAGGGTGCAGGCTTGGCTGAGGGACACCCCCTTCAATGCATGAATTTCATGCACTGGGCCTCTAGTAGTTTTATATTAGTCAGCTCAGGATGCCATAACCAAATACCACAGATTTGGGTGGCTTAAACAACCAAAATTTATTTTTTTTGCAGTTCTGGAGAATAAAAATCCAAGATCAAGATGGCTACCAGGTTGGTTTTTGGTGAGACCTCTCTCCTTGGCTTGCAGACAGCTGCCTTCTTGCTATATCATCATATGGCCTTTCCTCTGTGCATTTCAAGAGAGATAGAGATAAAGAGATAGAGATTGAGACAGAGACTGAGAAAGAGAGGGAGAAAGAGAAAGAGATAGATAGATAGAGTACATTCTAGTATCTTTCCTATAAGGACACCATCCTATCAGATTAGGGTATCATCCTTATGGCCCCACTAGAGGCCTGGTGCACAAAATTCATGTACTGGGGAGGGGGTCCTCAGCCCGGCCTGTGCCCTTTTGCAGTCCAGGACCCCTCAGGGGATGTCTGAGGAGTAGGCCTAAGCCATCAGTCAGACATCCTTAGTGCTGCTGCAGAGGCGGGAGAGGCTCCCACCACTGCCACTGTGCTCACCAGCCATGAGCTTGGCTTCTGGCTGAGTAGTGCTCCCCCTGTGGGAGCACACTGACCACCAGGGGCCAGCTCCTGCATTGATCGTCTATCCCCTGGTGGTCAGTGAGCATCATAGTGACCAGTTGGTCGATTTGCATATTAGCCTTTTATTATATAGGATTTCACCTTAACTACATTCTTAAAGGCCTCATCTCCAAACACAGTTAAAATATTGGTTAGGTCTTCAACATAGGAATTTTAGAAAGGACTCAATCCAGTGGATAATAAATTTTGATACATGCTACAAAAATAAATAAACTGTTGAACAAAATAGATCCAGAGACATAGAAGCATGGGAGAGACTGTTGAATCTCAGAGAGAAGGTGGAGGTGGGTGGGTGGGTGGGTGGTAAGAGGGGGTCAACCAAAGGACTTGTATGCACATATGCATAACCCATGGACACAGATAATAGGGTTGTGGAGGCCTGGGGCTGGGTGCAGGGCACGTTATAAGGAGTCAATGGGAGAAAAAAAGGGGCTATATGTAATACTTTCAACAATAAATATTTTTTTAAAAATGGAGGTGCACATTATACATTACACTATCAGAGCATACCTATGAGTGTGATACCTTAGTCTAGGGCAGTGGTTCTCAACCTTCGTAATGCTGTGACCCTTTAATACAGTTCCTCATGTTGCGGTGACCCCCAACCATAAAATTATTTTCGTTGCTACTTCATAACTGTAATGTTGCTACTGTTATGAATCGTAATGTAAATATCTGATATGCAGGATGTATTTTCATTGTTACAAATTGAACATAATTAAAGCATAGTGATTAATCACAAAAACAATATGTAATTACATATGTGTTTTCCGATGGTCTTAGGCGACTCCTGTGAAAGGGTCATTCAATCCCCAAAGGGGTCACGACCCACAGGTTGAGAATCGCTGGTCTAGGAGGTGAATAAAAAGCCTTCCCTGAAGAAGTCATTGAAGCTGACCTTGAAGTATGAGTAATAGTTAGCTTGGCTAAGAAGAGAGGGAGAATAAAGAAGCAGCAACAATTTGTACCAAGGTTACAAAATATAGCACATTCAAAGAAGTGAAATAACTAAAGCAGCTGGAGCAGAGAGAGGAAAGAGAAGAATGATATGAAACTGAAGAGGTAGAGGATAGATAACCTTATGATCCTCATGAAAGGGTTTCACCTCCATCCTAAGGGTAATGGGAAGCCATTGTGTGGTTTTATTAGGGATTGTGATTACTTTTTAGAAAAAGGAATCTGACTGCAATGTGTGAGTGTGACTATGTGTGTGCCAGTGCCTATATACTATTATTTTACACTGTCTTAGAGGACCATGGTACATGGCTACACACTATCAAGAATGCCCACTTTCAACATTCAGCAATGTTTCTATTATGCTTCTATGTGATATGATTACCTTTGCTCCTCCCTTTCAGGGGGGAAAATATGGAAATAAAAGGGCAGGGAGATGGTGCCCTTGGTTTAATACCCAGTTTCCCCCTCTCTTCCTCCTTAAATTATAATAGTATTTAACATTTATGGTAAATAATATTTATTGATCACATATTATATATTGGGCATTGTTGTTATCTTATTTAATGTTCAAAGCAATCCTATGATATAGTTACTATTATTTTTTTCTATTTTATATGTTATAAAACTGGAGCACAAGCAACCTACAGTAACAAGCATCAAAAGTCTATTGTACTGCCCAAATTATGAGAAGATGGAGCATAGACATTTAAAAACGCCAAACCTTTTACTTAAGGGCCTGATTACAGTCAGATCAAGATGAAGAATAATGGCACTAGACAAAGGTTCTCTGATTTTAAAAATACTACTGGACCCTTACTTGACTTCTTTGAAATCATATATTAGAGTTTATAAAAATTAGGAGTTTGGAAAACAAAACAAACCCAGATATTACTTAAATGAAGACAAATAGGAAAGAGTTTGTTTTCAGTAGATTAAGATTTCTCCCAACATTGCCAAATCAATGAGCTACTACTATTATCACATAATAGAGAGTAAACTTTGAAAGTAGTGGCTTATAAAGGTAGTATAGGCTAAAATTAGATATGTGCATAGGCTCAGAATATGTTTTTGGTTTATGGAATATTAGGGAAAATCAAGATTTGGGGGACATGATCTACTCTGGCACAATAAATGATCAGATGCTGAATGTATAAGGGCTCCTGCTCTTGTGATCCTTCTTGTTCCCCAGAGTGTAACAGTGGTTAGGCCTGGGCTGTTTTTATCCAAGTTGCTAGAGAGTTAACATTCCTAAGCATTTTCTCAATCTTTTATTTTTAAAAAGAATATATTTCTACTGATTTCAGAGAAGAAAGAAGGAGGAAGAGATAGAAACATCATTGATAAGAGAGGATCATTGATTGGCTGCCTCTTGCACACCCCACACTGGAGATCAAGCCCACAATTAAGGCATGTGTCCTAACCTGGAATTGAACCATGACCTTCTGGTTGTTGGAAGCTACCCATTGTCTTCATTATCAGGAAAGTGTAAACAAGGAATGCAGACGGCTGGTGGACCTTGAGCTCTGGCAAAGGCCAAAACTATGCACCTATTGTTTAGTCAAGACTTTTGTGGCTCAAGCAATTTCCTGACCAAATAGTCTCAAAGTAAATCTTTACTAATATTTATTGACCTTTAAGATAGTTTGTCTGATACCAGAATTGCCTGCCTGACTAAGGGCAATATGTTTATCTAAAATTGAATAAAAGGTTGGCAAGGCAATATGTGTATCTAAAATTGAATAAAAGAGTTGGGCTCTCTGCATGGCCCCCTGTTTCCAAATTCATATTTCTTGTCTAGTCTTGTCATTTGCACGTGGACCTTCTCCAGGTCCTGAACCCAAGCCATGCAGTACATGGCTTTTCACACTGGTTCATAGGTCAACACTCAACCACTGAGCAATGCCAGCCAGGATTTTAAGAAAATTCTTTATTGTTGAGATTATAACAAATGCCCTCCTATTTCCCCACACATTTCTGCCCTCCACAAGTATCCCGCCCCACCTGAGGCCTTCACCATCCTATTGCCTATATTCATGGGCAATGTTTATATGCATGTAAATTATTTGGTTAATCTTTTTCTCCTCCTCTCCCCTTCCCTCTGAGACTTGTCAGTCTGTTCCATGTTTCCATGCCTCTGGTTCTATTTTATTTATCAGTTTCTTTTGTTCTTTAGATTCCTGTATTTTTTATTTTTAAAATAGAGGCTCAGTGCATGGATTTGTGCACTGGTGGGGTCCCTCAGCCTGGCCTGCACCCTCTTGCAATCCAAGAACTCTCAAGGATGTCAGAGAGCCAGTTTTGTCCCAATCCCCACAGGCCAGGCCAAGGGACCCCCAGTGCACGAATCTGTGCACCAGGCCTCTAGTATGCATATAAGATCTTTGGTTAATCTCTTCCTGCCCTCCGCCCAGCAGCAACCTAACTCATGGCCTATTTTTCGAGGAATTGGGCTCCCTTCTCTACTAGTCAGAGTGTCTTCCCCCTGATGGTCATTGCACGTCATAGCTACCAGGCACCAGGTGTACGGTTGAAGGGTCAGATGGTTGTTTAAGTATATATATATTCAACTGTTGATAGATATGCATTCATTGCCATTTTTTGTTAATTTTTTAAATATTTTTCTTCTCCTTCTCCTTCTTCTTCTTCTAGAGGATCCTTAGCCCAGCCAGTGTTGCTCAGTGGTTGAGCATCAATCTATGAAGCAGAAGGTCATGGTTTAATTTCCAATGAGGCCACATGCCTAGGTTGCAGGCTTGATCTCCAGTAGGGGACATGAAGGAGGCAACCAATCAATGATTCTCTCTCATCATTGATTTTTCTATCTCTTTCTTCCTCTCTGAAATCAATAAAAATGTTTTTTTTTTAAAAGAAGACCCCTTAATATTTCATGTAATACTGGTTTGATAGTAATGAACCCCTCTAGTTTTTCCTTGTCTGGGAAGCTCTTTATCTGACCTTCAATTCTAAATGACAGGTTTGCTGGGTAAAGTAACCTTGGTTGTAGGTTCTTGCTTTTCATCACTTTGAATATTTCTTGCGACTCCCTTCTGGCCTGCAAAGTTTCTGTTGGGAAATCAGCTGACAGTCGTATGGGGGTTCCCTTGTAGGTAACTAACTGCTTTTCTCTTGCTGCTTTTAAGATTCTCTTTTTGTCTTTAACCTTTGACATTTTAATTATGATTTGTCTTGGTGTGGGCCTCTTTGGGTTCCTCTTGTTTGGACTCTGTGCTTCCTGGACTTGTATGCCTATTTTCTTCACCAGGTAAGGGAAATTTTGTCATTATTTTTTAAAATAGGTTTTCAATTTCTTGCTTCCTCTCTTCTGGGGGTACCAATGGACACAGAGAGTACCCCCATGATGTAAATGTTGGTACACTTGAAGTTGTCCCAGAGGCTCCTTATATTATCTTCATGTTTTTGGATTCTTTTTTCCTTTTGCTGTTCTGATTGGGTATTGTTTGCTTCCTCATATTCCTTATTGCTGATTTGATTCTTGGAGTCCTCTGCTTTACTGTTGATTCCCTGTAAATTATGCTTCATTTCACTTAGTGTATCCTTCTGTGGAGGATGTTCTCACTAAGTTCTTTGAAGTTCTCATTAAGTTCCTTGAGCATCCTTACAGCCATTGTTTTGAACGCTGTATCTGGTAGTTTACTTACTTCCATTTCATTTTGTTGTTTTTGTGGAGGTTTCTTCTGTTCTTTAATTTGTGACATGTTTCTTTGCCTCCCCATTTTGGCTGCTTCCTTGTGTTTATTTCTATGTATTAGGTAGAGCTGCTATGTCTCCTGGAATTGATAGAATGGCCTTGTGTAGTAGGTGTCTTATAGGGCCCAGTGGCTCAGCCTCCCCAGTCACCAGAGCTTGGCACTCTAGGTGAGCCCTTGAGTGCGTTGTGTGCACTGTCCTGTGTAGTTGATCCTTGATTGCTGTTGGCGTCAGTGGGAGAGATTGATTGACCTCCAGTCCAATTGGTTGTGAGGACCAGCTGCTACTACAGTGGAAGAGCTGCTGTGCAGGAGATACCCCTCTTGAGCAGGACTTGCTTCAGTGGGACTTTGGTGCTCATTGAGTCCACCCCTTGAGTGTGTCACTTGTGGATGTGGTACAGTTGTATTGTGGTGTAGTCTGAAGCTGACCACCAAGTGCAGTGGCTCTGGGGCCTCCTGGGAGGTACAAAGTCAGCCACTGCCTGTGCTATGCCTGGGGCCACCCAACACAAACTACAGAGCAATCTGCAGATGACTGCTATTTGTGTTCTGCTTGGAGGTGCCCAGGAGAGGCAAAGCTGTGAACCAGGGAAGGCGGCTGCTAGTGCCAGGCCTGGGGCCACTTATCAAGATGTGTGGGACATGCTGAGGCTAGCCACTGTATATTTGAGAGATTTTAGGAAAGTCAGAAGCCTGAGCCAGGACAAGCCATTCATATGGAAAAGCCACTGCAAACAGCTTGGGTGGTCCTGAAAATTAGATGATTAACTCAGTAATCACCTGGGTGGGTCTCAGGTAATCACCATGGGGGGCAAACAGTATAAGCCAGGTTGATGGAGTCTCAGATATGGAGACTGCCAGAGAGTACTGTGGCAGGGAAGTCTCAGAAAAGGAACAATGATCCCTGCCAGCACATTTGGGAGAAAGCTGCCCCACAGTTCTTGCTCTGATGCCAGAAAATTTAGTTCCTTTCCATATGGCCCTGAATCCTTTCAAGCTGCTGTCCCAGTGCTGGAGCTCAGAGGAAGGGAGTCTGAGTAAGTCCATGCACAGGCTCTTTAAGAGGAACACCTGGGTCTCCAGCAGCTTCTCTGTCATTCAGGCATAGTCCACGCTGGTTTATTTTGTTCCTTTGCTTTTCTTTTGTAAAATGTCTCCCTTTTCTCCCATTGACCTCTCCCCACCTGCGCTTGCCCCTCAGTACCAGCTCTCACCCCTCTACTGTCTGTGTCCATTGGTTATGCTTATATGCATGCATACAAGTCCTTTGGTTGATCTCTTACTCCCCTTCCAACCTCCCCTGCCTTTCCTCTGAGGTTTGACAGTCTGTTCAATACTTCTATGTCTCTGGATCTATTTTTTGTTCATCAGTTTATTTTCATTATATTTCACAAATGAGTGAGATCATGTGATATTTATCTTTCTCCAACTGGCTAATTTTGCTTAGCATAATGCTGTCCAGGTTCATCCATGATGTTGCAAATAGTAAGTGTTCCTTCTTTTTATAGCAGCGTAGTATTCCATTCTGTAGATGCTCCACAGTTTTTTAATCCACTCATCTGCTCATGGGCACTTAGGCTGTTTCCAAATCTTAGCTATGGTAAATTGTGTGGTTATGAACAAAGGGGTGCATATATCCTTTCTGATTGTTGTTTCTGATTTATTGGAATATATTCCTAGAAGTGGGTTTACTGGGTCATATGGGAGTTCCATTTTCATTTTTTTGAGGAAATTCCATACTGTTTTTCACAGTGGCTGCACCAGTCTGCATTCCCACCAGCAGTGAACAAGGGTTCCTTTTTCTCCCCATCCTTGCCAGCACTTGTCATTTATTGATTTGTTGATGATAGCCATTCTGACAGGTGTGAGATGGTACCTCATTATCGTTTTGATTTGCATCTCTCAGATGATTAGTAACTGAGCATAGTTTCATATGCCTCTTGGCCTTCTGTATGTCCACTTTCAAAAGTGTCTATTTAGGTCCTTTGCCCATTTTTTTATTGGTTTGTTTATCTTCCTTTTGTTAAGTTGTATCAGTTCCCTATAAATTTTGGAGATTAAACCCTTATCGGATATAACTGGCAAATATGTTCTCCATGCAGTGGACTCTCTTGTTGTTTTATTGATGGTTTATTTTGTTGTGCAGAAGCTTTTTATTTTGATGTAGTCCCATTTGTTTATTTTCTCCTTAGTTTACATTGTCCTAGGAGATGTATCAGTAAAGATATTTCTATGAGATATGTCTGATACTTTTCTGCCTGTGGATTCTTCTGTGATTTTTATGGTTTCCCATCTTACGTTTAAATGGTGTTGGGAAAATTGGACAGATACATGCAAAAAAATTACACTAGACCACCAACTTATACAAAAATAAACCCACTGGTTTTTACAGCCAAAAGTTACCAGAACTTCTCTTCCTGGCACTGGAACCCTGGTTTGAGGGGCCTGTTGTGGGCAGGGACCCTTTGCTCCTCATAGGGGGCCTCTGAATTCAAGATAGCACTCCCAATTAAAAAATACCACACGTGGATGTTGGATCAGCCTGTTCTGCATCTCTGCCTCTTCTACCAGTCTTAATCCAGCTTCTTTTTTAATTTTCTAGTTATAGGATTTCCTTTCACCTATATTTCAGGTGGTTCTCAATGATGGTTGTTCTGTGGTTTAGTTGTAGTTTTGATGTGGTTGTGGGAGTAGGAAAGTACCTCATTTCCCTATGCTGCCATCTTGACCCTTCTCCCAATATTTTCAAGAATGTATTTCCACAAGAGACTACTGAAAGAGAATGAGCCTAGTCAAAAAGTAGTGAGGGCTTTTCAAACACAGAAGCACTAAAGAAGCAGATATGAAATGTTTCCACTGAAAAGCATAGGTTTTGAAGTCTCAACAAAATTAGGTTAAAGCCCAGTTATGTAATTTACTTAGCTGTATACCCTTGGGTAAGTTAGTTCTTTCTTCTGGTCTCAGTTTTGTCATCTGTAAAATAGGTCAAAATAGTATCAGCTTCTGTGGGCAGTTGTGAGGAGTAAGTAAAGTATGTAAAGAATCAGGCATATAGTTAAGCACTTGATTTTTGAAAGCATCAAAAGCCCTCCAAAAAACATTGGAACAACAATTAACAATTTTTAACAGTCTCTTTGGATTTGCTACAATTAACAATCTTTTTAGGATTGCTATAATCAAACACTCCTATATATTTTTCTGCATTGCTTCTTTAACTTTAGTTCCTAATACTACTTTGCAGATGTCTCAGACACTATCTGGGGCTCTGTGACTATTACATATTGCCTCAATTCAAAGTGGATTTGAAGTAATCAAATGGAACTAGTAATTAGATGGACTATAACATGTTTTTGTTTTTTCCCTGTCACTTGGCGTTTGACTACCCATGCTTCTAAGAGGCAGTATTACACAATGATAAAGAGGTGGACCAACTTGCCTGAGTTATAATATCAATTTTTCCCACTTACTAGCTATGGTATAGTAACTTTCTTTGTACTTCAATTTTTCTATCTGAAAAATAGTAATGATAATAAGAGTACTTATCAGATATGTTGTTGTGAGGGTTAAATTAGCTAATACATGTAAAGTATCTAGCACATAACAAGCATTGAATAAATGTTAGCTATTATTTTTTCTTCTGCTTAACAATTTTTGACCCAGAATAACTACCAAGTAGCTGTACAGTCCTCTGTTGGCAACATGGAAAAGCATATACAGATGTAGTATATGAAACATATGAAATCTAATATGGTAATGGTCCCAAATTGTGAGCAGCAGATCTCTCAGGGGTCACAGAATTACTATAGCACTCCGTTAAACCACTTGTGTAACTATTTTTTCTCAGACCTTCAATTAAAAAAAAGATACCGGAGGGGTAGATTTAAGTTGTTTGAATGTTAAAAGGGGGTTCTGAGATTATATCTATATCTATATCTATCTATCTATCTATCTATCTATCTATCTATCTATCATCTCTCTATCTATTGTCTATCATCTATCTAAACACAATTCTTGTGCTTCATCAAGTCCTGAAAGTAATACTAAAAGAGATTATAGCTCTAAATGACATCTTGATTCCTATATCATCATCCCATGCTCCTCAAAGCTGTAGTTCATTAAGTAATTAGAAATATAATCACAGCACATTGTACAGAAATATAGCTCTATTTCTAAAAGAAAATTGTTAACATTGCCTCTTTTATTAAATGACTTCATCTACAATTAGTCACATCCAAGCTTCCAAGAGACATTGAAGACCAAAACCTGTAGTTACAAATGTCCTAAGGCATCTTAAATTGACTCTTAGTAAACTAAGAATAAAGTTAAAACATTGAAAAAACTCAACCTGATAAATCTTTATTCTAATTGAAATAACTTCCATAAAAAACATTAAAATACTAATTTTTAAGATTTTGGGACAAATTGTGTCTTGAAAACTTAGATTTAGTATGTCCGTTCAGCATCTGTAAAGCATAAAATCTCAATAAAGGAGTTTAAATGTACTCAGTTGCATGTCTGTGTGTGAGCCTTGTGGGGAGTGTGAGGCTTTGTTATTTTTTTGGCTATCTGTCATGTATCTTTCCTTTTAACTATCCAACATTGCTATTCATAGTAGGTTAAGTCAGTAATTGTTCAGACCCCCACACCCATTGAAGAAAGATAAGAGACAACATTAGTCAGTGTCAATTCAATTGAAATGTAGTCATTATCATTCTTTTATTTCTCAGTGGGAATGTGTGGGGCAAAACATTAATTTTCCTTCTACCCTTCTAAATTCTACTGTCTGGACTAATAATCAAATTAACACAAGACAGATTAACAGGAGAAAATGACCAAATTTATTACATATGTACATATGAGAGTTCCACTAGAATATGTGATCCAAAGACAGTTAGGGCAGTTAAGGCTCATATGCCATCTTGAGCTAAGGAGTAGGAGGCAGGGGTCATGGACTTCAAAGAGAAATTAGACAATTCACAGGTATATGAGAAAGAGCAAACATGTGGTGAACAAATGTTTGCTGGACCACCCAGAAACAGCAGGACACAGAGAAGAGTCCAAAAGTCTTTGCTAGATTTCTCCCTATCTGCCACACTTAATTTATGTATGCTAAAGTTAATATGCTAAGTTTCCTATCCTGAAGCATATTTTTTCTATCTGAATTCCTTTAGGTAGGCAAAGGAGAAGGATGGAAGTTTCTTTCTGTGTCTCATTTTTAAAAAATAGTTTAAAATAATCAATATGCTAAAAGGCATATGTTGGGGGAGCAAACTCTGGTCCCTTCAAATGCATAGAGAAAAATAATGCATTTAATAATCCCATTTGTTGTATGTGTGACTCTCATCAAGAATGTTAACCTCTCTGAGCCTCCATTTTCTGCTCAGTTTATTTAGTCAGTGATAGGCTTCTTGGAACCAGAGAGAGTTCACACTAAGGTTAGCAGTGCCTATTTCATAGGGTCTTAAAAAGTTTTAACTGTGAACACTTAAGTAAAAGTGTAAGACATGCACTAGTCACTTAATAAATGTTAGTTGAATCTGAATCTACATTGAAAATGAGGAATAGGAGAATAGAAGAATAGGAGGTAATAAAGTTCTAGACTTCTGGACATAAATGAGTCATATTGTAGAAGAGGAAGAATCTCTTTTCTACCCTGGTCGGTTCTTTTGGCTGGTCTTTTAACAGATTAACAAAAGAATATGACCAAATTTAATTTTATTTATTTTTAATATATTTTTATTTATTTCAGAGAGGAAGGAAGGAAAAGAGAGAGATAGAAATATCAACGATGAGAGAGAATTGATTGGCTGCCTCCTGCACACCCCCTATTGGGGATCAAGCCCACAACCCAGGCATGTGCCCTTGACCAGAATTGAACCTGGGACCCTTCAGTCCACAGACAGACAATCTATTCACTGAGCCAAACCAGCTGGGGCACCAAATTTAATTCAATATATATGATCTATGTTTGGGAATTCCACATACATGAGAGAGTCAGAGACTCCTGTTAAACAACAAAAAGATATTCACTACCAAAACTTTTCCGAAATAAAGGTTTATTGGGCCAAATGTTAATCAGAAAAGGACCAGGTCCTAGGGTATGTAGTCTTAAACCACCAGCAGCAGGGCTAGGTAGAAAAGACAAATGTGTCAACCTTTCTGGAGTTGATAGGGGCTTTTATACACTACTAGAGGCCCAGTGCACGAATTCATGCACGGGTGGGGTCCAGGTGACCCACCCTGATGGAAATCCATTGGGGAGCGCTGGTGGGGGGTGGGAGAAGGGGCCGTAGGTGGTTGGCCCACTGGCCCCATCCCCGATTGGGGCCTGGATCAGGCTGGTCGGTTGCCATAGTGCATATCATAATCACCAGTCGTGCCAGTCTTTCTGCCATTCTAGTCGCTGGGCTTTTATATATATAGATGTTTGGGGGAAGAAAGATGTAAGTTGTTTTGAAATAATTTACATTGGCTACAGATAAGCAGGGAAGGAAAAGGTGAAGTGGGGTTAGTTTTGTGATAGGATAGGTGCACAGTCTGTAAGTAAAAAATATTTACTATGTTTGATTGGTTATTGATTGCAACAGTCTTGAAAGTTCATGCATATGTGGGTTGCTGTGGCATCTGGTGGTTGTTACAGAAGTTGATTCAAAATATCAACCTATATTCAAGAATGTGAGCAGTGTCTTGTTAACTGGCCAACAGATATTAATTGGTTAAATAATCTTGACTCTTTCTCTCATTATTCTGTCTGCTGTAATTTAATGTAGAAAATCTCAGAATTTTTCTCTTTCCACCCCACCCACTACATGAGAAATTCAGAGACAGAAGATTAAAATGAGGTATAATGTATATGACATTTAGGGCTAAGTATGAGGTAAGACATCTTGGGGTTTCATAGGGAAGGAAGGTTATTCTTAGGATGGCAAGAAGAACAGATGTTCAGTAATTACAAGTTTGCCCTGCCCTGTATATAGTTCATAAAAAGTTATTTCTGATGATGATTGTTATTATGGGCAAGACCCCCAACTTAAATTCTTTAAGGGAGAAGTAACAGTTTCACAGGGTCTTGATTGCCTTCAGCTCAAAATAATCCACATGACAAAGTAGCACATCTTGGGGAAGCCTGTTCTGAACCCCATCAAAATCTATACAATAAAAGTCTAAGCGACCATTACAGCAGAACAATCAGAATGATGGTCGTTATGATGCGCACTGACTGCCAGGGGGCAGACACTCAATGCAGGGGGCACGCTGCTCAGCCAGAAGCCTGGCTCATGGCTGGCAAGCGCAGTGGCAGTAGTGGGAGCAGTGAGCTGAGAGATAACGA
Organism: Myotis myotis; assembly: GCF_014108235.1. Classification (NCBI taxonomy): domain Eukaryota; kingdom Metazoa; phylum Chordata; class Mammalia; order Chiroptera; family Vespertilionidae; genus Myotis; species Myotis myotis. The sequence goes on from NW_023416346.1 coordinate 44,148,138, forward strand.
GTCTGCTGCTAAGGAGCAGCGAGCTGAGCGGTAAGGAGAGAGCAGGCAGCAGACATCCCCGGAGAGATCCCGAACTGTGAGAAGGTACAGGCCCTCCCACCCCCAATGCATGAATTTTGTGCACGGGGCCTCTGGTATAATTACAATAGACAAATATTGTAAATATATCTAGTTAAATCATACTAAATGCACCTAGAATTAACTAATATAAATGATAAGGGAGCAGAATTAGTCACCCTAAAATATGCCTCTTTGACATAAGAATTATTTTAGGCTGCCTATTTTTAAGAAACAGCAGACATGGGAGGAGCTCTGAAAACCAATTAGAAGTTACCTTTGTTAAGAACATTTACATATATAAGAAATATCCATTTGTAAGTGTATCTCCCAGGCTGTTCTTGGAAGAGGTGGGTAATCTTATCTCTAGAAACCCCTATTAATGCAGAAGGCAATGACTTATACTAGTATGCACAACAACCCTATCCTTTTTTTACCATGCTTTTCTGGGTAATTTCCCATAACTAACTCCCTCACTCCCAACATCTTCTTTTGTCTTTAGATAAAGATGGTATTTAAGGTTATGGCTTCAGTCATTTTGATGAGTTACTCAGTTTTCCTATATACATGGGTCTTTCCCATATATGTAGGAAGCATACGTGTTAGTCAATTTTTGTTTGATTATCTCCTATTTATCTGTCTTATGTCAACTTAATTATTAGACCAGCTAGGAGAACTAAGAAGGGAAAAGGAAAATTTTCTTCTCCCCCAGAAAATGTAAAGAACTAATAGAGACTTACATTTACAGCAATATGACAAGTTTGATATATTAAAAAATTCTGTATACCAAAGATTGAGAAATGCCTGATGAAATATAACCAACATTCTTTTTAGATGTGAGGCTGCTCTCACTAGAAAGTATAAAGCACCAGGGTCAAAAAAAGAGAGAGCTGAAAACCATAATGATAAGCTGACAAAGGCTCTATGGCTGCCCTGAAAGTATTTGAAGACCATTGTAATTAAAAAGCTTGAGTTTAAACCTCTGTAAAAGGACAGAAGACAAGGATTTGGTCATGGTAAAATGGAAGTTGGAAATAAAACCCCATGATTAACCTGGGATCTTTTAAGGGCTTTTTTTTTTTTTTTTTTTTTTTTTTTTTTTTTTTTTTTTTTGGTAAATGATCAGTTTAGAAAATAATCTAGCATTGGAAAAGTGATACCAAAAAAATAATTGTGTTCATCTTAGCTTGGTCTCTGATTGAGGAAAAATAAAAAAAAAACTCTCCCCTAAGAATTATTAGCCTGGATAATTATAGGATTGAGATACCACAAACCAGGAAATTGATAGCAAATGGTCTTAGATTTTAAGCACTAGAGAACAATGAGGAACAGCAAACGAACATCATTAATATGGGACACACCCTCAGAGTATGTCCATTGTACATACTCTGCACCAAGCAATAACACATAAACACAATTTAAATACACAAAGGAAGAAGGGTAACATAAAAATAATAAGAAGCAAAAACAAACAACAAAAGCAGAATTAGGTCTTCAAATGCATCAGACATTAAAACTTTAAAAGACAGAATGTAAAATAAGTCTTACATTTTAAAGAAAAGAAAGACAGAATAAAAAAAAATATGAGCAAGAATAAGAGACTCGAGATTTTTAAAAATGGCAGAGGTTTAGAGGGACGTGTAGGTGCCTTGTCCCAGAGCAGATAAGGGCGAGCAGCTGAAACGGGTTACATACAGCCCGAATAAGCAGAGGAGATTCAGCTGAGAGACAGAGAACTCCTAGAAAAAGGGAACGGTTAGAGTCTGAGGCTGAAACCTCTCCCGGTGCGCCCACTCAGCCATGGAGACCGTGCCATCTTGAGTGGCTGTTACCGGCATCCAGAGACCGGCTACTAACCCGGCAACAACGGCTCTCAAGCAGCGCGACTACATGAACTCAGAGGAGCCCTGCTTCTCCCCACAGAAAGGTTGGACTTCCCCCAAAGGTGCGGTTTGCCATTTAGGTTGGGGAGTGGAACGCGTGCGGGGGGAACTCTGCACCCCACTAAGTCCGCGGCCGTTGGAGCCAGCATGACCCACGAGTGTGGAAGGGCTCCCCCAGGGCTGCTGGCAGAAGGGAACGCTATAAATAAGCCCACAGTTGGACTGGACAAAAACGGCAGCCTCAGATTATGCCAATTTGCTGGCTACTTGGGGCCAGGGGCCAGAGCGCGCACAGAGACTCCACGCAGATCTGGAAGGTGGAGCCTTGCGAGTTCGCACAACTTCCCAGGCTCTTGTTTTTACACTTCCTCTCAAATCTGTGCATTTGATTGTTGAACCCAGTGCATGGGATTGCCCAGTTGGGGTCATTCGCAGAGCCTGTGGGGGAAGGTTGTTTTTGGGGAGCCTGGGAAACAGAGCAGGGAGTGATGATTAAAGAACCAGTTCTGGGCAGAGGGCTTGCCCAGTTTCAGGTACAATAGAGAACACCTGGTCAGAGAGGACTTCTAGCCTCAGAGGTCAATCCCGACACACTGCCACCCAGAGGCAGAGCCATGAACTGACTCTTCTGTAAATACAGACAAAGGCTGTCTGGGAAACCAATACGGCCTGCCTTAAAATCAGGACTGTGGCTTACAACACGGAGGAACAGTGTATCAGAGGGAAATTCAACATTCTCCTGAATACCTGGCGTGCCAAAAAGAAGAGTAGAAGATCTGAAGCACCTTCATTACAGCACATTTTTAATTATTTTTTTATTATTTTTTCACCTTTTAACTAAGAAACCATTTTTTTTTCTTTTTTCATCACCTGATTTTACCCATTTAATTACTACATCTTTATTTTTAACCAGTATTATTACTGCTACCATTTTACCATTTTTTTAAAGTGTCATTTTATTTTCTCTTTATTTTATTTTGGGACTAGGGTTCTCCATTCTATTTTCATCGTTCCTTTAGCAACATTTTCTTATACCTCAATTTTGCCTCTGTGCTAAAACCCTCTTCCCCACTTTTCCCCTTTTGCTGTTCTATTTCTCTTACCCTATTCCTGCTTTAGATTTTCCCTATTCTTTTTACCCCGTCTAAATTTCACCCTACTTATATATCCCTTTTCCAATCACCTGCTCTAAATCCTTATACACCTCTCTCTTATCTTTCTTCACTATCCAATTTTTTTTCTCTTCTTTTCTCTATTGTTTTGTTGTTGTTTGCTTGATTGTTGAGTATATTAGGGTTTTTTTAAGTATTGTTTCTGAGGTTGTTCTGCTTTTTATTTTTATTTTTCTGTCCCCCCCCCCCCCCCCCCGGTTATTTTAGTGCTTCGGTTTTCCCTTGCCTCGCTTGATATTATTGGTTGTTTGTAGTTTGTATTCATCTCCAGGGATCTGTTGCTGGAATTTTTTGGGATTAGTGGCGGTTCTATTGGAGCTTTCTCCTCATATGAATAGTCTCTTCCCCTCTTCTACTTCATTCTCTCTTCTCTCTTACTTTTTTTTTTTCTGTTTTCTCTTCTATCTTTTTCTCTTCTTTCTTCATTATCCCCTAACTCTCTTAACTCGGGTGGCCACCTTTATTTGGGGTTATTAATACCATAAATACATTTGTGTTCAGTGCCTGGTACGTTGGACCTTGTTGTGTTTTATTTTGTGCCTTTAAATCAACGCAGCAGAGCCAAGCAACAGTGGCCTCCTGATCACCACACGCTCTGTCTGAGGAACAGTTGCTGTGTGTGAAGCCTCCTTCCACCAGGCAGAAGAGCCACCACAGCTGTGAACAGCACCCATCAGAGCTAACAATGGAGGAGCAGCTGCTACCACACTGCCCAAGGAGCAACCATAGCCTGAGGAGCCACTGCCACCCAGGGAGCAGCCACTGAACAACTCAATATCTATACATGTCATTGAGATCAAACATGTGTAGACAAACAAACCCCCAAAGGAAAGAAAAGAAGGACTCGCCAGAAAAGCAGCTAAGCGATACAGAGGCATGCAACATGACAGAAAAAGAATTCAGAATAAGGGTCGTAGGGTGCATAAAACGGATGGAGGAAAAAATCAAGAACATATGTAAGAAGCTAGAAGAAACAGATGAAAAAATCAACAACTTAAGTAAGACCCAAGAAGAAATGAAGAGCGATATAGCTGCAATAAAAAACACCATGGAAAGTATCAACAGTAAACTAGGAGAAGCGGAGGACCGAATTAGTGAATTAGAAGACAAGGAAGCAAAACACACCCAAACTGTACTTCAATTGGAGAAAAAAATGAAAAGACAGGAGGAGAGTCTAAGGGAGCTTTGGGACAACATGAAACGAAACAACATACGAATAATAGGGGTGCCAGAACAACAGAAAGATGAACAAGGATTAGAAAACCTATTCGAAGAAATAATATCAGAAAACTTCCCTGAGGTGGGAAAGAAAAAAATCACACAAGCCCAGAGAGTCCCAAACAAGGTGAACCTGAAAAGACCCATACCGAGACACATCATAATTACCATGGCAAATGTTCAAGACAAAGAGAGAATCTTACAGGCTGCAAGAGAGAGACGGAAAGTTACATACAAGGGATCTCCCATTAAATTATCAAATGATTTCTCAACAGAAACACATAAGGCCAGAAAAGAATGGACGGATATTTACAAAGTGATGCAAAGCAAAGGACTGAATCCAAGAATACTCTATCCAGCCAGGCTATCATTCAAAATTGAAGGGGAAATACGAAGCTTCAAAGACAAAAATAGGATAAGGGAGTTTATCACCACCAAGCCAGCAATGCAAGAAATGCTAAAGGGACTGGTGTAAAAAGAAGAAATAAAAAGCTCAGAAAGAAAACAGCCACACACACAAAAAAAAGAAATGGCTACAAACAAGTACCTTTCAATAATAACTTTAAACATAAACGGACTAAATGCTCCAACCAAAAGACATCGAGTGGCTGAATGGATAAAAAAACATGACCCATACATCTGTTGTCTACAAGAGACCCACCTCATGAGAAGGGACTCTCACAGACTGAAAGTGAAGGGATGGAAAAATATCTTTCAGGCAAATGGAAAGGAAAATAAAGCTGGGGTAGCAATACTTATATCGGACAAAATAGACCTCAAAGTGAAGGCCATAACAAGAGATAAGGAAGGCCACTTCATAATACTCAAGGGAACAATACAACAAGAAGATATAACCCTGGTAAACATATATGCACCCAATGCAGGAGCAACCAAATAAATTAAAAAACTCCTGGAAGATATCAAAGGAGAGATCGACAAAAATACAATCATAGTAGGGGACTTTAATACACCACTGACATCACTGGATAAATCCTCTAGACAAACAATCAGCAAAGAAACAGCAATCCTAAATGACTCACTACATCAGATGGACTTAATTGACATCTTCAGAACACTTCACCCCACAGCCACGGAATATACATTCTACTCAAGTGCTCATGGGACAGATTCAAAAATAGACCACATATTGGGTCACAAAGTCTCCCCAAATTCAAGAAGATTGAAATCATACCAAGCATCTTCTCAGACCATGATGGCATAATATTAGAAATAAACTACAATAAAAACAACCCAAAATACTCAAACACTTGGAAACTGAATAGCATGTTATTAAATATTGATTGGGTTAACAATGAGATCAAAGAAGATATTAAAAACATCCTGGAAACTAATGACAATTAAAACACAACAATCCAAAACCTATGGGACACAATGAAAGCAGTCCTGAGAGGGAAGTTTATAGCTCTACAGGCCTACCTCAAAAAACAAGAAAAAATGGTAGTAAATCATCTAACTCTACAACTCAAAGAATTAGAAAGAGAGCGAAAAGAAAACCCCAGAGTGGGCAGAAGGAAGGAGATAATAAAGATTAGAGCAGAAATAAATGACATAGAGACCAAAAAAACAATACAGAAAATCAATGAAACCAAGAGCTGGTTCTTTGAAAGGATAAACAAGATTGACAAACCTCTAGCTAGGCTCACCAAGAAGCAAAGAGAGAGGACCCAAATAAACAAAATCAGAAGTGATAGAGGCGAAATAACAACAGACCCCACAGAAATACAAATGATTGCTAAAAAATACTATGGACAGCTCTACTCCAACAAACTAGACAACCTGGAAGAAATGCACAAATTCCTAGAAAAATACAACATTCCAAAACTCAATCAGGAAGAATCTAAAAATCTCAACAGGCCAATAACTATGGAAGAAATTGAAGCAGTCATCAAAAAGCTTCCAGCAAACAAAAGCCCAGGACCATATGGCTTCACAGGGGAGTTTTACCAAACATTCAAGAAAGAACTAAAACCTATCCTCCTCAGACTACTACAAAAAATTCAAGAGGAAGGAACACTTCCAAGCTCATTCTATGAAGCCAGCATCACCCTAATACCAAAACCAGGTAAAGACAACACAATGAAAGAGAATTACAGGACAATATCCCTCATGAATATAGATGCCAAAATCCTCAACAAAATCTTAGCAAATCAGATCCAGCAGTACATCAGAAAGATCCTACACCATGACCAAGTAGGATTTATCCCAGGGATGCAAGGATGGTACAATATACGCAAATCAATAAACGTGATACATCACATAAACAAATTGAAAGACAAAAACCACATGGTCATATCAATTGATGCAGAAAAAGCATTTGACAAAATACAACACCCATTTTTGATAAAAACTCTCAGCAAGGTGGGAATTGAAGGATCATACCTCAACATAATAAAAGCCATATATGACAAATCCACAGCCAACATCATACTCAATGGACAAAAACTAACACCATTTCCCCTAAGAACAGGAACAAGACAGGGATGCCCACTCTCACCACTCCTGTTCAACATATTACTGGAAGTATTAGCCATTGCAATTAGACAAGAAGAAGAAATAAAAGGCATCCAAATTGGAAAAGAGGAAGTAAAACTGTCCTTATTTGCAGACGACATGATATTATACATACAAAACCCTAGAGGCTCCATCAAAAAACTGCTAGACTTAATACATGAATTTGGCAATATAGCAGGATACAAAATTAACCCCAAGAAATCTGAGGCATTTCTATACACCAATAGTGAACTTTCAGATAGAGAGATTATAAAAACTATCCCATTTACCATCGCACCAAAAAAATTAAGCTACCTAGGAATAAACTTAACTAAGGAGGTAAAGGACCTCTACTCAGAAAACTACAGGACGTTGAAAAAAGAGATAGAGGAAGATATAAACAGATGGAAGAACATACTGTGTTCATGGATTGGTAGAATCAATATCATTAAAATGTCCATACTACCCAAAGCAATCTACAAATTCAACGCACTTCCCATTATAATACCAACGGAATACTTCATAGATCTAGAACGAACTCTCCAAAAATTCATCTGGAATAAAAAAAGACCCGGAATAGCTGCAGCAATTCTGAGAAAGAAGAACAAAGTAGGTGGGATCTCAATACCAGATATCAAGCTGTATTACAAAGCCACTGTTCTCAAAACTGCCTGGTACTGGCCCAAGAACAGACATATAGATCAATGGAATAGAATAGAGAGCCCAGAAATCGACCCGAACCAATATTCTCAATTAATATTTGACAAAGGAGGCAAGAACATACAATGGAGTCAAGATAGTCTCTTCAATAAATGGTGTTGGGAAAATTGGACAGATATATGCAAGAAAATGAAACTAAACCACCACCTTACACCATACACAAAAATAAACTCAAAATGTATAAAGGACTTAAATGTATGACAGGAAACCATAAAAATTCTAGAAGAATCCAAAGGCAACAAAATCTCAGACATATGCCGAAGCAATTTCTTCACTGATACAGCTCCTAGGGCACTTGAAACTAAAGAGAAAATGAACAAATGGGACTACTTCAAAATAAAAAGCTTCTGCACAGCAAAAGAAACCATCAACAAAACAAGGAGAAAACCCACTGTGTGGGAAAACATATTTGCCAATGTCATATCTGATAAGGGCCTAATCTCCAAAATTTATAGGGAACTCATACAACTCAACAAAAGGAAGATAAACAATCCAATCAAAAAATGGGCAAAGGAACTAAATAGACACCTTTCAAAAGAGGACATTCAGAAAGCCAAGAGACATATGAAAACATTCTCAAAGTCACTAATCATCCAAGAGATGCAAATCAAAACAACAATGAGGTATCATCTCACACCTGTCAGACTGGCTGTCATCAACAAATCAACAAACGCCAAGTGCTGGAGAGGATGTGGAGAAAAAGGAACACTTGTGCACTGCTGGTGGGAATGCAGACTGGTGCAGCCACTATGGAAGACAGTATGGAGTTTCCTCAAAAAACTAAAAATGGAACTCCCATTTGAACCTGTGATCCCACTTCTAGGAATATATCCCAAGAAACCAGATACACCAATCAGAAAGGATATATGCACCCATATGTTCATAGCAGCAAAATTCACCATAGCTAAGATCTGGAAACAGCCTAAGTGCCCATCAGTAGATGAATGGATTAGAAAACTGTGGTACATCTACATGATGGAATACTATGCTGCTGTAAAAAGAAGGAATTCTTACCATTTGCCACTGCATGGATGGAACTGGAGAGCATTATGCTAAGTGAAATAAGCCAGTCAATGAAGGAAAAATACCACATGATCTCACTCATTTGTGGAATATAATGAACATAAACTGATGAACAAGGAGAGATCCAGAGACGGAGCGGCATCAATTGGACTGTCGGGCCTCGGAGGGAAGGTAGGGGAGGGTGGGGGTAAGGGGGAGAGATCAACCAAAGGACCTATATGCAAGCATATAGGCCTAACCAATGGTCATGGACAACAGGGGGTGAGGGCATGAGTGGGGAGATAGGGCGTAACGTGGGGATAAGGACACATATGCAATAACTTAATCAACAAAAAAATAAATTAAAAAAAATCATGACCTTCATGCTCAGTATACTTGTTGCTACTGGATAGCCCACTTTCTAGGCCTTCTCAATGGATATAGCTAAGAAATTTTATATGTATATATAATTTCCAATCCAGAACCACAGGGTCCTTCCTTTGCTTATTTGTAACTTCTCTTATGAACAATGAGAAATCTGGGTTTCATTATGTTCAATATACACATAAAATAGTTTCAAAATTGCTAGCCCTAGACCTATAAGAAAAAAGATTTATCAATTTTTAAAATGTAAATTCTTCCATAACAGTGCTAAACTAGTTTACTCCAAGGTATGTATAACTAATTAGAAGCCAACTTGGGAGGAATAACAGGTAGCAGTAGAAACTGAAATGAAGGGGTTTTGGTGGAAGAAAACATGGCTAGAAAAGACTGAAGGAATGGGTACAGAAAGGCAGAGCAAATTCTGTCTCCTACTTGCTTTGACTAAGGTACAAACTTGATCATGTCACCCTCATATCCTGGCAATTCCTAAACCCACTATCTCTGTGATAATACCCCAGATCAAACAGAGCTGGTGACAAATACCCGAGTTTGGGGGGAAAAAAACATGGTACTGAGTAGTAGACATAATGCTATATATCTGACTGTGGTACTTTGGCTGCATTTGATTACTTTTTTCTCTCTTTTTTGTCTTCTTTTCTTTTCTTTCTTTCTTTCTTTTTTATTTTTATTTTTTCCTTTGACGAGTTTGATTTGCATCCAGCAGAGATACTTTGGCATTTGGTAAAGTATTCCTATATATCTATCCAGTGGCAGTGCAGTAACAAAGAGGAAGAATCAAGAGCATTAAAAAAATACTGTCCAAGCAACTGTTGGAAGGAAGACAGCAAGTATAACAAACCAGCCAGAGACACATCCTCTAATTGTTATTCCAGACAGTAACCATTTTTCTGGGTGGACTAAGGCAGCAATAAATATTGAGAACAGGCCTCCATGAATTCAACCTTTCTACAACTTCACCAACTTAGACTTTTCCTCGCAGAATTCAAGTGTTAGTAACAGAAACTTCAATAAATTCCAACTCAATAGTTCTATCCTTTTCTTATTATCATACTAGAGGCCCAGGGCATGAATCTGTGCACAGATGGGGTCCAGCTGGCTCACTCTGATCAGGCAGCTTGGGCCGGGCTGGCCAGGTGGAGGGGATGCAGGAGGTTGGCTAGCCAGCCACACTCCTGATCAGGATGGGGGGCCAATTGGGGTGGGGCTGGCCGGGGGAAAGTGGCTCCGGAAGGTTGGCGGGCTGGCTCCGCCCCCTGGTCAAACTCCCAGGTAAGGGGACAATTAGCATATTAGCCTTTTATGACATAGGATGTCATACTCAAACTCCTTTCCTGTATATAGTTTTGGAAGTCCTAGAACCTTGTAAGAATATTTTCAGTTAGTTGTTGATCTATCAAGCAGTGATGGAAAATATATACTTTTATGAACCACATATACTGGGGTTCAAATTTGGATCCAATACCTGCTTCTACCTCCCTGAAGTCCATTAAGCCTTATTTTCCTTATGTGTAAAATAACTATTTCAGATTGTGAAAGAGTCTATCCAAATGCTAACCAATCCCATTTCCTTTACATGGTCATACAGAAACACCATTTCCCAGCCTCCCTTGAAATTAGGTTGTGGCATTTTACTGTGTTCTGTCCAGAATAATGTGGGCTGAAATGATGTATACCACATCTAGTCCTGGCCATGAAGCATCTCATGTGGTCCTTCATACTCTCTCTTTATTGACTTGTTGGCTAGTGGAATACACAGGATCTAACACAGAATTCTTAGGAAGCTTTATATAATAGGGAATTACTAAATATACAGAGCCTATTCCCTGAGCCACTGCTTAGAGAACCCTATGGAAAGCCAATATCTGAATAGATTGAGACACGAGTGAAAAAAATTGTATCAAAAATGTATGATTACATTAGAAAGATCATACACCATGAACAAGTGGGATTTATTCAATGAATGCAAGAATGGTACAAGATCTGCAAATCAATAAGTGTGATAAATCACATAAAAAAATGAGAGACAAAAATCACATAATCATATCAATAGATGCAGAAAAAGCATTTGACAAAATCCAACACCGTTTCTTGATTAAAAACTCTCAGTAAAGTGGGAATACAAAAATCATACATCAACATAATAAAAGCCTTATATGACAAAACTACAGCCAACATCATACTCGAGCAAAAACTAAATCCATTTCCCCTACAAGCAGGAACAAGACAGGGATGCCCACTTTTATCACTCCTATTCCATATAGTACTGGAAGTGCTAGCCATAGTTATCAGACAAGAAGAAGGAACAAAAGGCATCCAATTTAGAAAGGAAGAGGTAAAACTGTCCTTATTAGCAGATGACATGATATTGTACATAGAAAATTCCAAACACTCCATAAAAAAAACCACTAGACTTAATAATTGAATTTGGCAGTGTAGCAGAATACAAAATTAACATCCAGAAATCTATGGCTTTTTTATACACCAATAATGAACTCACAGAAAGAGAAACGAATAAAACAATTCCATTTACCATTGCACCAAAATAATTAAGATACCTAGGAATAAGCTTAACTAAGGAGGTAAAAGACCTGTACTCAGAAAACTACAGGATATTGAAAAAAGAGAGAGAGGAAGACATAAACAAATGGAAGAATATACCGTATTCATGGATTGGTAGAATCAACATAATTAAAATGCCCATACTACCCAAAGCAATTTATTAATTCAATGCAATCCCCATTAAAATACCAATAGCATATTTCATAGACCTAGAACAAACTCTCCAAAAATTCATCTGGAATAAAAAAAAGACCCCGAACAGCCATAGCAATCTGAGAAAGAAGAACAAAGTTGGAGGGATCACAATACCAGATATCAAGCTACATGGCAAAGCCACGGTTCTCAAAACTGCCTGTTACTGGTACAAGAATGGACATATAGACCAATGGGACAGAACAGAGAACCCAGAAATAGACCCAAGCCATTATGCTCAATTACTATTTGACAAAGAAAGCTAGAGCACACAAGGGAGTCAAAACAGTCTCTTCAATAAATGGTGCTGGAAAATTTGGTCATATACATGCAAAAAAATGAAACTAGATCACCAACTTACACCATACACAAAAACAAACTCAAAATGGTTAAAGGACTTTAAAATCTTAGAAGACTCCATAGGTAGCAAAATATCAGACATATCTCCTAGCAATATCTTTACTGATACTTCTCCTAAGGCCATGGTTGGCAAACTGCGGCTCACGAGCCACATGTGGCTCTTTGGCCCCTTCAGTGTGGCTCTTCCTAAGCCTTAAGAGTACCCTAATTAAGTTAATAATAGTGTACCTACCTATATAGTTTAAGTTTAAAAATTTTGGCTCTCAAAAGAAATTTCAATCGTTGTACTGTTGATATTTGGCTCTGTTGACTAATGAGTATGCTGACCACTGTTAGGGCAATGGAAACTAAGGAGAAAATAAACAAATGGGACTACATCAAAATAAAAAGCTTCGGCACAGCAAAAGAAACCATCAACAAAACAACTAGAAAGCCCTCTGCATGGGAGAATATATTTGCTAATGTTATCACCAATAAGGGTTTAATCTCCAAAATTTACAAGGAACTCATACAACTTAACAAAAGGGAGATTAAACAATCCAATCAACAATGGGCAAAGGACCTAAATAGACACTTTGCAAAAGAGGAAATATAGAAAGCCAAGAGACATATGGAAACATGCTCAAAGTCACTAATCATCCGAGATTCAAATCAAAACAACAATGAGGTACTATCTCACACCTGTCAGAATGGCTATCATCAACAAATCAAGAAACGACAAGTGCTGGCAAGGATGTGTAGAAAAAGGAACCCTGGTGCATTGCTGGTGTAAATGCAGACTTGTGCAACCACTGTGGAAAACAGTATGGAGTTTCCTCAAAAAGTTAAAAATGGAACTCCTATTTGACCCAGTAATCCCATTTCTAGGACTATATTCCAAGAAACCGGAAACACCAATCAGAAAGGACATATGCACCCCTATGTTCATAGCAGCACAATTTACAATAGCTATGATTTTGCAATAGCCTAGTGCTCATCAGCAGATGAGTGGGTTAGAAAACTGTGGTATATCTACACAATGGAATACTATGCTGCTATAAAAAAGAGGGGACTTTTACCACTTGCAACGTGGATGGAACTGAAGAGCATTATGCTAAGCGAAATAAGCCAGTCAGAGAGAGATAAATATCACGATTTCACTCATATGAGGGATATAATGATCAACATAAACTGATGAACATAAATAGATCCAGAGATAAGGTAGCACTGAACAGACCATCCAACCTCAGAGAGAAGGCAGGGGAGGGTGCTTAGAGATCAACCAAAGGACTTGTATGCATGCATATTAGCATAACCAATGGACACAGTCACTGAAGTGGTGGGGCTTGCCCTCAGGGGTGGGAGTGGCTGGGGGTTCATTGGGGAAAAAGGAGATGTGTTTAATACTTTAAACAATAAAAAAAGAAAAAAAATTATGAAGTCAAGAAGACTATGGGATTGTTTATTGCAGCATCTCATATTAACTTACCCTGATTCACACATACTTGTTCCTATTACTTAAAAAGATATTATTGGTAAAGCACTTAACATAGTGCCTGGCATATAGTAGGGGTTTAACATTTGTTGAGGTGTTATAAATATAATCTGACTTAAAACATAGACTTACTAGGAAATAAAAGTTAGCTCAAAGTGTGTGTGTTTGTTGAGCAGGAGAAATGAAACTGCATTCCCTAGTCTTCCCCCTGCTTCTCTTTTCTTTTTCTTACTATTCTACATAAAAATATCTACATAATAATATTTGTAAATTATTTTGTTTTACCTTCATAAATTTAGATTTCCAGTTTTAGTGTTTAAATGGTCATTTTTCCTATCATATATTTATTTTATTCCCTAAAGTTTGGGGAATACTTTGGAAGATAGAGGCTTATCTATTGCCTGAACTCCAGATGAATTTCAACTAACTGTAGGTCAGATCAGGTACTTTTCCCTGCGCCTCTTAAGCATTATCAATCACAGCTTTATCTAACCCTGGTTTTATCTCCAGCCTTCGGATAGAAATTTCTTTTCTAATTGCCCTAGATTATTATCATATAGTGAAACACTGACTACAGTGGGTATATCTTTCTAACCTTTCAGATTGGATTGACCACAAAAGGCCTTGAAATTTCTCTCAGCCACCAGGCAGAAGTACTTAAGTTTTAGAAATTGTTCCTGTAACTGTCATTGTTTATAGAGTGTTCCTAAAGCCATCTCCCACACAATGCAGTTTTCTTCTTTCAGATATATTTTCCTTCTTTTTACAAGGCAGAAGGGAGAGAAAGAAAGCTACCAAGTCTACACCACTTCATAAGTGGAAAAGTTCTTCAGCCATTTTTTTTTTTCATGGAAACTTTGAAGCTTCTGTTATTTGTATTGTTGCCTGGAATGGATTATGGGCCTACTTAAAATTTTCCTGTATAGGCAATTCTCTTATCAGTGCCAAGCATTGACTTAGCTAAGCTTTAATATTTGACAAATTGCCCCATCGAGAATGTTTTTAAAGTTTACATCTGCTCAAGTTTTTATCTATAAGAAAGGGAAGATTTTTCACCACTGAACAAATATTAAAGCAACAATGGAAGACAAAATAAAAATGCTTTCAGATTTTATGCCATGAGTTCTGATTGTTCAATGTACCACTCATATTGATTTATTTCAGTTTAAAAAGAAGTATATTAAAACTTGCGCTGAATAACTTAGAACAGTGGTTCTCCAAGTGTGGTCCCTAGACCAGCAGCATCAGCTGTATCTGGGAATTTGTACAAATGTAAATTCTTATGCCACACCACATACCTTCTAAATCAAAAACCCTGGAAGTAGGGCCTAGTAAGCTGTGGATTAGCAAAGTCTCCAGGCAACTTTGAGGAATACTCAAGTTTGGAAATTATTGCATTAGAAAGTACTGTAATCAATAAAATATATTTTTTTAAAAAAAGAAAGTACTGTAAAGACAAGGCAATGTATCTAAAAGTGCTGCTGCTTATGATGATAAAAGTAATAATATCTTATATGTAGTTACTATGGGCCAGGTACGATGCTAAGTTAATTAGGTCATTTAATTATCAGAGAAGCCATAAGTATTACTATTATTATTGTTATTATTATTATTAGAGGCGTGGTGCACAAAAATTTGTGCACTTGGGGGGGTCCCTCAACCCGGCCTGTGCCCTCTCGCAGTCTGGGACCCCTTGGGGGATGACCACCTACTGGCTTAGGCATGATCCCCAGGGGATTGGGCCTAAGTTGACAGTCAGACATCCCTCTGGCAGTCCAGGAGCCCTCAGGAGATGTCCACTTGCCAGTGGAAAGCAGGCCTAAGCTGCAGTCGGACATCCTTAGTGCTGCTGAGTAGGCAGGAGAGCCTCCCACCACCACCGCTGTACCGGCAGCCCTCAGCCTGGCTTGTGGCTGAGCAGAGCTCCCTCTGTGGGAGTGCACTGACCACCAGGGGGCATCTCCTGCAATGTGGTCAGTGTGTGTCATAGTGACCAGTCATTCCCAGTCATTCTGCTGTTAGGGTCAATTTGCATATTACCCTTTCATTAAATAGAATAGAGGCCAGGTGAATGGGTGGGGGCCGGCTGGTTTTCCCTGAAGGGTGTCCCAGATCAGGTGGGGGTCCCGCTGGGGTGCCTAGCCAGCCTGGGTGAGGGGCTGAAGGCCGTTTTCAGACTGGCCACACCCCCTTCAGGGTGGGGGGTCCTGCTGGGGTACCTGTACAGCCTGGGTGAGGGGCTGAGGGCCATTTTCAGGCTGGCCACACCCCCTTCAGGGTGGGGGGTCCTGCTGGGGTGCCTGGCCAGTCTGGGTGAGGGGCTGATGGTTGTTTGCAGGCTGGCCATGGCCCCCAGCCATCCAAGCTTTCAATGGAGGCTGGCTGGAAACAGGTATCTGGGATATATTTATCTTCTATAATTGAAACTTTGTTGCCTTGAGTGGAGGCTACAGCCGGCCAGGGCAGGAGGGAAGCTTGGCTTCCTCCAACACTGGGGCACCCAAGCCTCCTGCTTGCTCCAGCTCCATGGAGCCGCCATCTTGGTTGGGTTAATTTGCATATAGTCACTCTGATTGGCTGGTGGGTGTGGCTTGGGGCATAGCAAAGGTATGGTCGATTTGCATGTTTCTCTTTTATTAGATTAGATTATTATTACTGTCCCACATTACCAATGAAGACATTTAGAGGTTACCTATTTTGCCAAGTTTAGATAGCTAATAAGTGGAAATCTGGGTTCCAAAATTATATATGCTTTTAAAGTCTATTCTTCTAACCAACAATGAGGTTGGTCTGTGCAACTTCTAAAGATATTTAATTCTTATTCCAACTTGACATCTGTCATCATGACTTGGCAGTGCCAAAGCATTTAACCTGGATATGGATTCTCTAAAACACAGGAGTTGAATTTTTCCAAAGTCATATATAAAGCACTATTTTTAAATTGAGTATAATCTTTTGTTAATTTCATTATAATTCCTTTATTTGTTATATTTTCTATTCTTTAGTTAATAGTGGTTCCTAACACTTGTGCTTTCAATTTTTCTATCCATCAGCCTTTCTATCAAACATTTAATAATCCTATCTAATAAAAGAGTAATATGCAAATTAACCATCACTCCATCACTCCGTCACAAAGATGGTGGTGGCCACAGAGCTGGAGCAAGCAGGAGGTTTGGATTGCCCCCGGCGATGGAGGAAGCCAAGCTTCCCGCCTGCCCTGGCTAGCCCTTGGCTCTGCTCAAGGCTTCAAAGTTTCAATTATAGAAGATAAATAAATCCCAGATAGCTGCTGAAAAAAAAAGACAAATAGGACAGGCTGGGAACTTGGGTTGCCAGGGGGTGTGGCCAGCCTGAAAACAACCATCAGCCCCTCACCCAGGCTGGCCAGGCACCGCAGTGGGACCCCCAACCTGATCCGGGACACCCTTTAGGGCAAACCAGTCGGCCCCTACTAGTGCACCAGACCTCTATCCTATATAATAAAAGGGTAATATGCAAATTGACCCTAATAACAGAACAACTGTGTGACTGGTCACTATGACACACACTGACCCCCAGGGGGCAGACGCTCAGTGCAGGAGCTGCCCCCTGGTGGTCAGTGCACTCCCACAGGGGGAGGTCTGCTCAGCCACAAGCCAGGCTGACGGCTGCTAGCACAGCGGTGGTGGTGGGAGCCTCTCCTGCCTCTTTAACAGCACTAAGGATGTCCAACTGCAACTTAGGCCTGCTCCCCGCTGGCAAGCTCCCCAAGGGCTTCCAGGCTGCCAGAAGGATGTCTGACTGCCAGCTTAGGCTTGATACCCCAGGTCCCAGACTGCGAGAGGGCACAGGCCAGGCTGAGGGCCCCCCCCCCCAAGTGCACAAATTTTTGTGCACCGGGCCTCTAGTCTGTAAATAAATGCAGAGATGCACCACAGAGTTCAAGAAGCTTTCTGTAATTCCTTTGTCAAGTAAAGAAGACTTTTGAAATGATATCTTGTCCAGGGTATCTGCTGTTCTTAAAGCTGGGCTTGATGTTATAACATTTTTTGACCAATTATAACAGGTTGAAAGAAATATTCTGGAACACATTAATTTTGCTCATCCTGGCACACTGAATGATAGGAAAGACTTTCAGAAATGCAGTTTCCACTCATCTTTTAACAATTTACAAGCATTTAACCATTCTGGAAGTGAGAATGTGAGGAAAACGGCTTCTCTCTTTTAATGGCTTTAGCTCTTGTAGCCAAGAGAAAGCTCATCTTTCAGAGAACGAGGAACCAGATAAATATCCTAAGTACTTCAGGGAAAAATAAGGTAGTCTATTTTTTTCTCTATTTTTTTTTATTTATTGTCTGTCTTAATATTATCAGTTCCCTAAATGTCAATTCTGCTGTGAGACATAAACTGCAAAAGAGTCCTTCTCTCAGGGAAGGTCATACAGGCGACAGAGCAGTCATGTAAGGTCAGCACAGCTCCTAAGAGGCTTCATTCATAAAGCAGGGTAACATGAATGAAGCATTTTTCTTTGGAGGGAAGTTCTGAAAAGGCTGACCTCCGTGGAATGAGTGCAAATTTGCATAATGCTTCATTTACTTAGAGCAACTCAAGGGTTGGTAACTATTATATGAGGCCAGACAACATCACTGCAAAGATTAATGGGACCCAGGTATCATTATTTCCAAATAGAGAGAAGTCATGACAAGGTCACAGCAAGGTTGATAAGAGGAAAAGATGTCTGCTCATTGGTATGGGTGATCTGTCTCTCTGGTTGACAGGGTAAAAGGAAACCAATCACATATATGTAAATATTAAACTGTTCAGTAAATATGCTTCATGTTAAATAACAATTGGATTAGGCATGATATGGATGAGATTTGTAAAAACTTTCTGGTTTACATTGGTTGGCAAGGACCATGATATGAAAACCCATTAGCCAATGAAGAGTTATTTCTCTCTTTTTACCACAGAAGAGGAAATAAAGGAATAAGAAAAAATAGCTATGATTTTTGTTTCAGAGTCCTGGCTCCAATTCTCTATGTGAGTAGTGCATTGATAAACTGGTTGAGTCAGTTCCTTAATGCAGCATCAAAGTAGCCCCAGGGGCTTAGGTGGAAGTGAGATGGAGGACTTAACCCAAACAGTATAGATATAATAGCAACGAACAGTTAATCTCTAGAAGGAATCAATCCCACACAGATGCAAATGGATTTCCACAGAGAGAGATTTTCTGATCATTGACTCTTCCTGCTGTGCACCCATGTCCTGGCTTAGAATCAAAATGACAGCTAATGATGTCAGCTCCCTACTCACAATGAAATTCAAGATTTAACAAAGGAGAGGAGAAAAAACAAGTGGGTAACAGTACAAAAAGTTAGCATTTTTTAATGGAAAGAACGTGTTGACTAATTATATTAACTATGTCAATTAACTATATTATAAAAGAGCAAAAAAGGACCTTTTCCTGTCTATTACCAGCCATCCTAAAACGATTCACATGACTTCAGATTACTCTGGTCAGATGCCTAAGTTTTGGCTTATGATAGGAGACTGCTAATATAAGTGGCCTGGACACAAATCACTGCAATATTCAGGGTTACCAGATGGACAATCACAAACATTGAGCTCACCTGGATGGAATTTCTAGTTAAAGGCCTTCAGTCTCTTGATAATGACTGAGGCAATATTTTATAAATTTGAATTAACCCCAGGACAAGCTCTGGGAACCAGTGTAGTTTGAACTGTAATTAGGGTACTTTTTCATAAAGAAGTATTCTTGTAAATATTTTGTGGTTCTTTATCCCAAATTTTGGAAGAATAGAACTTCCTTGATAACTAAGTTGGACAGAGTATATGATTCTCAGTGTTTTCAAGTCTCAGATCTGGAGAAGGATTTTTATGATGTGAACTCACTATTATTTTAAAACTAGAGGCCCGGTGCACAAAAATGTGTGCACTGGGGGTGGGGGGGCCCTCAGCCCGGCCTGCGCCCATTTGCAGTCCAGGACCCCTTGGGGGATGTGTACCTGTTGACTTAGGTCCACTCCCCGGGGGATCAGGCCTAAGCTTGCAGTCAGACATCCTTCTGGCAGCCAGGGAGCCCTCGGGGGATGTCCAACTAAAGGCTTAGGCACCCAAGGGATTGGGCCTAAACCATTAGTTGGACATTCTTAGTGTTGCCATGGAGGTAGTAGATGCTCCTGCCACCACCTCTGCACTGGCCAGCCATGAGCCAGCTTCTGGCTGAGTGGCACTCCCCATATGGAAGTGCACTGACCACCAGGAGGCAGCTCCAGGATTGAGCGTCTGCCCCCTGGTGGCCACTGTGCATCATAGCAACCAGCCATTCTGCCATTCAGTCGATTTGCATATTAGCCTTTTATTATTATTATATAGGATGTCCCTATTTCCCCCCTTTTGCCCCCTCTACCCAGCTCTTGCCCCCCACTTCTCTCTGGCCATCACCATACTATTGTCTGTGTCCATGGGTTCTGCATATATTTTCTTTGGCTAATCCCTTCTTTAAATTCACTTCTTTAAATTTTTATTTTCAGATAAGTGCTTATAACTGCACTATTATATATTTTCTATTATATCATTTAGAATTAAGATATTTTTTAATTGAACCCTTGTAAATTTTAGTACAATTTAATAAATTATTCTGGAAGCAATTAGGAGATTTTTCATGTAATGCAGATACATTTCAATTAATATTTTATTCATTTTTAATTTTTTAATATTTTAATTTGAAATAATCTCATACATGTAAAATACGTATAATACACTACAGTATATTATATGTACCCTTCACCCAATTTCTTAGGTGTTAATAATTTAAACATAACCATTATACAACTAACAAAATTTGCAATATATTTTTCTTATAATCTCTTTAATGTTACTTAATCCATTTACTTTGTTTTTGTTAATCTTCACCCAAGGATATTTTTCCATTGAATTTTAGAGAGAGTGAAGGGAAAGGGAGAGACACATTGATTGGTTGCCTCCTGCACATGCTTTGATAGGGATTGGGGATCAAGCCAGCAACTGAGGTACATGCCCTTGTCTGGAATCAAACCTGGGACCCTTCAGTCCACGGGCTAATGCTCTATCCACTGAGCAAAACAGGCTGCAGCTTAATTCATTTACTTTTAATCTATATGTGTCTTTATGTTTAAAGTTTGTTTTGTTTTTGATTCACCCTCATAATCTGTCTTTTAATTGGTGCATTATGACACTGACTTTCAGGGTGCTTACTGATAGATTTACTGCCATATCTGGCAGTTCCTGGGGCTTCTGGGGCCCACCAGCAGCCCGGGACCAGATCGGTTCCCGGGCGGCAGGCAGGCAGCTCCTGGGGCTTGCGGGACCAGCCTGCCTGTGGCCCGGGACCAGATCTGGTCCCGGGTGGCAGGTAAGCGGCTTCTGGCATCTCCCACTGGGGCCTGGATGGCGCTGGCACTGGCGGCTGGCACTGTCCCGCCCTGCCTGCAGTATGCAAATTAGCGCCATCTTTGTTGGTGATTAATTTGCATATCTCGCTGATTAGCCAATGGGAGGTGTAGCGAAGGTACGGTCAATTACCATGTTTGGCTATTATTAGATATGCTAGAAGGAGGTAAGCCAGGACCCAAAACTAATCCCTGAACATTGATATTGATTATTATTCCGTTTTAGAGTTAATTTGTTATTTATCACTTGAAATTTCAAGGTGAATTCTCTTTAAAGTCCTCACACTTCAAAAAGTAAACTTAACTGTAATAGAGGAATAATATGAGAGATAAAAACTGTTGTATGGTACTTTCATAGAATCTTAAAAGCAAACTGAACAGATGATTAAGACTTTGAGGGCAGGCTTTGTATAGCATTGATTTCTCAATATCTGGAGAGAGGCTAAAAAAAGAAGAAACCCAATAAATGATTCTGTATGAATGAATAAATGAATGGGTACATACAACATTATAAGTATGTTTGGGCTAATTTTGATCTGAAAGCCAGAATTTTGTTTTAGACAAACCCATTTACATATATCTAATCTTCACATTCATTCAATATCTGTGAAAGACAATCAACAACAACAAAATAATACCCATAATCATAGTGACAACTGCAACACATGAATAGTTCAAGTTTATTGGCTTTGCATGACTAAATACATAAAATAAATTGAAAAGTTGTTCCTGTAAGACAGGAAACATAGGTAAAACAATAGTAGAGATGGATGTCAAAAGGACATGACATTTTAAAATAGAATCATGTAATTATTTTTATTCTCCCTCTGCTATTTATAATAGTTATTCTATCAGGAACTTAAGAGAGAAATTAAATTTCTTTCACTTCATTTTCTCGGACAACTCAATGTACAGTGTTGCCTCTGTGGGTTTTCCTTAGTATCTGTCCCCACCCCTTTGCATCCACATTTCCATGTTTTCCAACCAAGGCCTAGGAAAAGCCTTTGGCTATAGAAGCACATGCAACACTCAATTTTTGCTCTTGCAGAGTGTAAAATCCTTGCCATGATTTTTCTCAGAATGTTGGCAAAGACAAGGTATTTACTCATCTCTTTGTTCTTTACTCTATTAAAACACATATGTGTTTCAGACTATTCTGACACTATCCCTGAAAATTAATCTTCTAAATGCATCGCCTTGACTTACATTATTTTTGTTCCTGTTCTACAAATTAGGGATAACAATATTCACTGCCTGGGATTCATTGACTTCATGCTTTTGACACATTTCCAAGGATAACAGTTAAGTCCAATAGAAAAGTCAGAATTTCAAAAGTGTGTCTAAATCTATAGACATGCCCTTATCACCTTCTGTGAGAATGGACAAAAGCAAGAACTCTCTAAATAAATGCTCCAAACTAATAACCATGGACAACAAAATAAAACACTTCAAGGAAAATGAGCAATTTGGTTAATACACTTCCAGCTCTCTAGTGTCTTTCTGTGATAAATGACATGATAAAAAATTTTTACCATCACCTTCATATTGACTACCAATTAAAAAAGATAGGGCAAAAAAAATAATTAAAAAGTTAGGGCATCCTCTCCATGCTCACCATTTATGGCCTTTCCACTGTGGTGAGTTCGGTTTGATTGTCCAATCTATAGCACACTCAATGGACTTAAGAAATGAACTTTCTACAAAGAATGACCTAAACAGTAACTTGAATGCAAGTATAAGACAAACAGGATTGAAATTAAAGAGAGGAAAGGGTTTATTGATTTTGTCCTCCTGTGCTCTCACTTCTCATTCTATTACCCAGAAGAAAACACTAAAGGTTTAGTTGTAATTAGCAGTGATAATATATTCCTCTACTTCTACAGACCATCTCATCAGGGTTTTATTACTGGTTACTTGATTTTCTGCAAGTTAGTTTCTCATTTTTTTTTAACCCCCAAGTACCCTTCATGACAGCTTCTACGGTGGTGTCTGAGGTTTAGCAGTGCCTTTAAGTGGCAAAAGTTACTACATATGTATAGGCAGCCAAATATAAACTGCATTAAATGAAAAAGAAGGTATTTTTAAGAGCTTGCATAACTTCCCTGAAACCCCATGCATATTCCTGTGAACCATTTCATAACTGTGCACCCCAGTTTCTAATCTCAGCTTTCTTTCCACATTAAGGTTTTTGAATGTCCTTACTAGTTTCTCTGCATCTTATCTTAAAATTCCTTTTTCTCTCTCCCCTTGACCTTACTTTCCAGTATATGCATTTTGTCTGTCTCCCAAAATGGCTCCTGGTATGCAGCCAAACCTCACAAAGAATAAAGAATGAAAGAAGATTTATTAACAAATAAGTACTCTTAAGCATGGATCTCCGGGCAACTTCTTTCTCCTGAGCTTACACCCTAAAGTCCAATAAGACATCTTCATTTTGAATGTCTGATAAGTAGTAAGATAAACCTACCATATCCAAAACTGAACTCCTCATCTTCTCCTCAACTCAATCTTTCATTCAATGTTTCCTATCTCAGAGCACGGCCATACAACCCATTTATAGTTTATACTAGGGGCCAAGTGCATGAATTTGTGCACCTTGAAAGGAACTGTGGGCCATGAGGCTACAGTGGGCACATGGGCAGTTCTTGGCCCATCCTCCACGACCCTGCCCAGCCTCCCGCCACAGGCCCCAGTCCCCTGTCTGCCAGCATCCCTGCTCTCGCCACCACTACTCCCATGCACTGACAACACCAGCCCCACTCGCACCCACTGGTGATGCGGAGTGATTGGGGCTGGCACCAGCAGCGCATGCAAGCAGCAGTTGCTGCCCTGATTTCCTCTCAGGAGCAGGGGGAGGTGGAGAAGCCCTGAGGGGCAAAGGGGCTGGCAACCGCCACTTTCACCTGCTGACGGCGCTGAGTGATTGGGGCTGGTGCTGGGCACCAGCAGAGGGCACGAGCGGCAGCTCCAGCACTGGAAGCAGGTGCGAGTGGGGCTGGTGTCACCAGCAGGTGTGATTGCCGGGTGGTACTGTGGCGCATGCAAGCAAAGAATTTTAAGCAACCACCAGGGTCTCACCCCGATGACAGCAACCAGTGTCCTGCCTTGGTCTGGCACCCCTGCTCACCTGCTCCACCATCCCCTCATGGCAGATGCCCACCATCTTTTGGACTCTGCCACCTGCTGCCTATGCCCACCATGTTCTGCATGTGCCCCCTGGTGGTCAGCGCACATCATAGCAACTGGTTGTTCAGTTGTTCTGCCATTCGGTCTATTTGCATATTAGGATTTTACATTATATATATATATATATATATATATATATATATATATATATATATATATATATCAATTCTTTATATTCTAATATGCATACCTGATCTTTTCATTCCTCTGATGATATCTCTTTGTGATCTCCCCATGGGCCCTGAACACCACCTACCCCCTTTACACACACACATACACACACACATACACACACACACACACACACACACAGTCCAAGGCAAGGTGGCAAAATGGTAAATACACAGATGCTCAAATATTTGTTTGAATTAACAGGCTAAAAACATGGAAATTTCTGCCTTTTATTTTTTATATCCATTATTCCTTAGGACGCATTGAGTGAATACTACATACATGAATCTAAGTGCTAAAATCCATAGAACCCTAGCAATCACAGAATATTCCATGTGGAAGTAATCATAAAGATGAGTTAAGCCAAACCTTTACATATGACTAAGCTAAGGCTCAGAGTGAAAAGTTAATTGCTCAAAGTCACATAGTAAATTAGTGGTGGATGCTTTCAAACCCATATGGCTAAATACTTGATAATTTTTAGCAACCACCAAAGTTAACATTTAGATCTATGCCAGCTAGTGCAAATTTTATATTTCTTTGGCATTCATATTTTCCTATTTTGGCATTCCTTCTTAATTTGTAACTTTCAATTTAGCATAACTAAATTAACACATCCATAAATACTGCTCTATTCTCATACAATTAAGAGTTGAAACCTTATCATAGATGTGCCTTATGCTTACATAATTTAAATGAATTGGAAAATGTCAGACACAGTACCATACTAGAAAATCACTCACTCTGGAGTCAGGACATTTTGGGTTTGAATCATTTATCTGCCATTATCTTGTTGTGGATTCAAAATAAAGTAATTCTCTGAATCTCAGCTTCCTCATCTATGAAAAGAGGCTAACCCTAACTACCTCATCATGTGGTTTTAAAGATAAACTAAAATAATGTATTAGATTGAACCATTTTTAATTGCTATTTATGTAGACAAATAGTGGTCCAATATTGTACTTTTATACTTCAGTCTAATATATAAAGTACACTGTCTGGCTTCTGAGTAAGCTCAACAAACTTGTTATTATAATGTTTTTAAAGAATGAGAGGGGACAAGTCATTGGCCTGTGGAGTGGTACATGCATAAAACGTATATAATTTTTAATGTTCTTTGCCATCCCAGTAAATCAGAAGTTTTTCATCTCATATGACAGTCATTTCTGAAATCTTACATGGATAATGGAATTATATGGAATTTTTGAAAGGCTAGGTTTTCTAAAAATTGGAAGACACCTGTATTCCTGCACTTTCAGATTCCCTCCAACCTCACTTATTAATTGGGATTGTACCAATTTCTCATATGTAATTCTTAACAGCTATAATGAAATTCATTAAAACCCCTTTAAAATTCCAATTTGCATTCATATAGAGGACAAAGTCAGCATCATCATCAAGAGCATAAATGTGCCAGACTCACCATTGGCTTGAAGACTCTTTTTGGTTCACCATTAAAAGCTTTTCCACAGTTATAAGCTTTGTCTATTTCATTGTAACTTAAACATTTCTCTTCCCGTGGAAAACACATAGACCATAATTTCAACTTTCCCCTTGTTCTTTCTATAACTACATTTTTATCATCCATCTTGTCTGTCAGTTACTGTACTTTTGTTTTGTGTTTTGTTATTGCTAAGTGAATGAGTTCTGCTCTTCAATCTAATTCCATCAAATATATTTATTAAAAGAATATGTTTATCCATGTGGTAAAAATCCAACCAAATTAATTTGGGGAAAGCTAAAAATATTTCTACCACATCAAGCATTTCTTTAAAATCATTTGGAACTTTGGATGTGTTAGATAGTATCTCATCTTGTAAGACATATTTAATAAGAAATCGACATTATCGAGAAATTGTTTGTAGAAAGAGCATGTACCATGAAGCTGGAAGAAAATTTCAAATCCACATATGTTGAGACCATGGTATAAGAAAGTATTTTTAGATGTTCCTCTTCCTCTTCTGAAAAAAATAAAAACTCTTTTATTGCTGTTATCTGGTAAAAATACATTAATTCAGCACCTGTTTATTTAAAACTAGAGGCCTGGTGCACAGATTTGTGCTCAGGTGGGGTCCCTCGGCCTGCCCTGCGGGGATTGGGCAGAAACTGGCTCTTCGACATCCCCTGAGGGGTTCCGGATTGCGAGAGGGTGGTTCTCAGGTGACACACCCCGAAATCGGGCTCCCTCCTCTCTGGTTCCAGGTGCTTCATCTGAGAACCACAGCTGCCAAGTCACTGCAGCTCAGCAGCTCCTGCGTTGAGCGTCTGTCTCCTGGTGGTCAGTGCCCATCATAGCTACTGGTGGGATGGTCGAACAGTCGGATGGTTGCTTAGGCTTTTATATACAGAGTCTTTGGGTTATGTCAGACACGACGTACATCATTTTGTGGTTACGTTGCCATCTCCCATTTATTTATACCAAAAAAAAGTTCCATCATTTCAAAATATGTACATATGTGCTTTATGTTTTTTATTATTTATTTACCACAAGTAAAGGCCAGGAATTGTTATCTTTCTTTTAATTTTTTTTACTGTTTCACTTCATTACTGCTGTGTATGTGCTCCATGTGAGTGACGTAGGTGCTTATGTAGGTGGGTTCCGACTTACTTACGGCGAAAATTGCATTACATCATGCTGTAGGAACAGATCTCCGACATAATGCGACTATATAGATAGTCCAGAACAAAAACAATCTTCTTCAACAAACTTAATCTAAATCTAGTCAGCTGAAAGTCAAATTAATAAGACTGTCCTATTTGTAAAGTTGCTTTTTTTTTTTTTAGCTTTCCTTTATTAAAGATAGCTCAATGGCCGAAACCGGTTTGGCTCAGTGGATAGAGCGTCAGCCTGCGGACTGAAAGGTCCCAGGTTCGATTCCGGTCAAGGGCATGTACCTGGGTTGCGGGCACATCCCCGGTGGGGGATGTGCAGGAGGCGGCTGGTCGATGTTTCTCTCTCATCGATGTTTCTGACTCTCTATCTCTCTCCCTTCCTCTCTGTAAAAAATCAATAAAATATATTTTTTTTAAAAAAAAAAAGATAGCTCAATGGCTTTTGGGGAAATGTACTAATAGAACACAGTGCTGGAGAAATCATAGTGAATTAGAGAGCTAAGGTAGATTACCTGACATCTACTCTATTACTTAATTTGTTTTCATTTTTAAATGTATTTTTATTGTTGATAGTATTACAGATACTTCCCATTTTCCCCTTTTCCCCCCTCCTCCAAGCCCCTACCCTTACCCCAGGTCTTCACTACTCTACTGCCCATGTCTATGGGATATGTATATATGTATATAAGTTCTTTGGTTTATCTCTTCACATCCCCCCAACCCTATATCGAAATATATCCGTCTGTTCCATGCCTCCCTGCTTCGGGTCTTATTCTGTTGGTCAACTCATTTTGTTCTTTAGATTCCACAAATAAGTGAGATCATGTGATATTTCTTTTTTTTTTAAATATATTTTATTGATTTTTTACAGAGAGGAAGGGAGAGAGATAGAGAGTTAAAAACATCGATGAGAGAGAGACATCAATCAGCCGCCTTCTGCACACTTCCCACTGGGGATGTGCGCGCAACCAAGGTACATGCCCTTGACCGGAATCGAACCCAGGACCTTTCAGTCTGCAGGCCAATGCTCTATCCACTGAGCCAAACCGGCTATGGCTGTGATATTTCTTTTTCTCAGTTTGGCTTATTTCACTTAGAATATTATTTCACTTTGAATGGCTTTAAGCTGTGAAATTTGGTTTCAAAGAATTGTTAGGTGGCAGATAACCTATTAGGAACCTTCACTTCATGTTAAACCAACTGGGGAAATTGATAAAACCCTAACCCAGGCTACGCTCCACAACAATAATCAGAATCTCTAGAGACAGGCCTGGACACCATATTTTTAAATCTTCATAGGTGATTCCAATGTAAAACAAGGTTGATAACCAAATATCTAGCCCCTTTGGCCAGTGGAACAGCATATGTGGCTCATATACCAATTCTGAAACAAATTTGAAAATATTTTAAGCAATGACAACATTGGGATAATTGTGCAGACTCCCAAGTTGACTACTTTGAAGGTCAATGTTCATTAGCATATATAGTGCTGATGAAGTTGGTTTCAATGCTTTTCAGTCATTTCTCACACTTAAGGTAAGGGTTTCTACACATTTCCACATGAAAGGAGAGGGAGAAAGAATTTATGAAAGGATAAAGACATTTGGAATCCAGGAATTTGATGAAAACAGATGGAAAGTATAACTAAAATTCCTGGAACTGACATTCAGAAATACTTTTTTCCACTACATTTCTATCCAAGTTGTTGAGTTAGAATATCCAGGGTATAGGGGCTGATTTTTAAAATATGCTATTAACTTAGGTAGTGAACACTGGTTGTCACAGAGAAAAGTATTTTGTAAATAAGTGACTCAATGTTTCTTTATCTGCTCCAACAATGATCTTCTATTTCTCACTCAAAAACTTATAGCATCTCTCATTATATATATAAAAAAAAGAATGCTGCCATGTCAACAGCTACAAAGGCCAAAACTTAGAATCTAGATAGAAACAGATTGGAAAAAAAATGACTATGTTATATATTCTTTTACTGCATGAATACATTTGCCTTATTCTTTACAATTTTGAGAAAAAGACCTGAGGTCACAATAATCTAAAGTTTTCTTATATAAAGGGAAAGTATAATTCTTTACAAAAATGATTAAAAAATAAGTACTCCCTCCCTACACATTAAAATTGTGATGGCTAACTCTGAAACAACAAGAAACGTGATCAACATAGAGTGGATTTAAGCATCACAAATGTTGTTGGAGAAGATGCACTTTAATATCCCAGCCAGCCCAGAAGATGAACAACTCCAAAAGAAAATACTTTGACCTTAATCTCAGCAGCATAAATAAAACTGCTATATTAGTTTCCACTTACATTTTTATATTACATTTTTACCTCATGCCAATTTCAATGCAATTTGAGTCTCTGGACAATGTCAAACTAAGGGATAAATTATACAAATTTGCTTAGAGTGGAAATTACCTTTTCCAGAAAAAAACTTTTGGAATTGATCATTTTCCTTTAACCTTTGGATCTAGCTCCAGAGTACCATCAAGCTCCTGTGACCATTTAAACAGTGATTCTTTTTAAATTTTTAAATTACTGTTTACATTGAATACTATTTTTTTATTGTTTTCAGGTGTACAGTGAAGTAGACAATCATATACTTGACAAAGTGTTCCCCCAATATTTCCAGTACCCACCTGGCATCACACATAGTTATTACAATATTACTGACTATATTCCCTATGCTGTACTTTTCATCCTGTGACTATTTTCTAACTACCAATCTCTACTTCTTTTTTAAAATTTTTATTGTTGAAAGTACCCCTCCACTTGGTAGCCCTCCACCCCCCAGGCCTTCACACACTATTGTCTGTGTCCATGGGCTATGCATATATGCATATAACTTTCCCAGTTAATCTCTCCCCACCCACTTCCCACCCCTGACTTCCCTCTGAGATACCTCAGTCTGTTCCATGCTTCTATGTATCTGTATCTATTTTGTTCATTGGTTTATTTTGTTCATTAGATTCCACATTAGATCACAAGAGATCATGTGATACTGGTCTTTCTCTGATTGGCTTATGTTGCTTAGCATAATACTCTCCAGGTCCCTCCATGCTATCTCAAAAGGTAAGAGGTCCTTCTTTTTTATAGTTGCGTAGTAGTCTGTGGTGTAAATGTACTTATTTTTTATCCACTCATCTACTGATGGGCACTTGGGCTGTTTCCAGATCTTAGCTATTCAACCTGTACTTATTAACCCCTTCATCTTTTTCACCTAGCCACCCAACCCTCCTCCCTGCTGAAAACCATCAGCCTATTCTCTACACCTATGAGTCTTAAACAGTGATTCTTAAACTGGGACTCATAATGAGTTTCTGGGATATCTTTAAATAGACTAGGATTGTTATGAAAATTTTTCTGGGGCAATGGTCCATAGGTTTCATAATATTTTTAAGGAGTTAGTAAACCCAAAAAGATGACAAATATTAGTCTATAGAACCTGGGATAATCAGTGGTCAAAGCAATATTTGTTCAGGTCAGGTTCAAGTACCAGGAACTCTAATTTGGAATAAAAAAGACAGGCATCAACAACCAGTTTAAGTAGGGAAGACTTGAGTTCTGGTATTTAGGTTTGTCCTGTCAAACACCAGAGCTAAGAATAAGTCCATGAAGGAGATCCCTGAGGCTGATACAAGTATTCACAAATCATTCAAAGATATTGTGTGAGGAAACTAGTACAATATCATCTGATACAGGTGCAAAGGTAGGAACTTCATGAAAGTATCTAGGTAAAAAAACAGAGAAGCCTAGACACCATGAGCATAATAAGGCAGTATTTATAATTAAATACATACTTTGTTCATATTTCACTTGAAAAATGTATTATCCATATATATTCCCTTGAATCAATTTCAAATTTGTTTCAAGTGAAAACATTTTAAAAAATGGATCCAAAGTTATAATACAATCCTCTGTAATATATAGACTTATTTCTATTTTTCTAAGTACTCTAGAGAGCTAATATAGACATGACCCTGCAAGTGATCTCTGGTTGCTGATAGAAGATGGATGGTATATGGATTTCATTGTTAATTGACTTATTAAGCACCTAGATACTATAGTTATAACTACTAGAGAAATTTGTGAAAGATCAATAAATGACTTTGTAGATTATTGTAACAATAATTTGAACTGGAAAAAAAGCACTGATTTCCTTGGAGCTTGTTTGATGTGTAGCATCACTGTACCTGAGGAAGGTATTATGAGTTCCCCTTCATTATGTAACTTTCAAATTATACATTCTCAAGAGATTTTAGATCTGGATTCTTAACATATATATCCTTCCATATACATATAACCTATTCTGAGATTACAGATCAAACTTATTTATCCTTCCTAGTCATATTTTTTTTTATCATTATCAGCCTCAATTTTCCCAAAGGCTAAAGATCATCTTAAGTGTATACTCAAAGGATATGTAGGCCAGATTCCTAACCCTGAGATTTAAAGACTGTTCTCAGGAATAATATTAATTGGTATTTCAAAGTCAATACCACTTTAGCATTTAGATGAGAACAACTTATTGAAAAATCAAAAAGAATGTGTTTCACATGATATAAAAATTTAATTCACATTACCAAGTTAATGCATTTGAAACATGAAAACAGCATAATAAAATGTATCTATCTAAAGCACTGGATGAAAAATAAATTAAATTTGGAACTAGAAATGTTTCTATATCTTGAGCCTGGTGTTTCAAAAGGTTAGCTCATTTGACCCTTGTAAATGAGCAAGCATTTGAGCAAATCAACTAATCCCCATGGCTGACTGTGCAATTGGCCATCATTCATGGGTCATTTATTCCAGAGATTTGACCACAGAAAATGGAATCTTCTTTATGTCTTTTTATCCACATTAGCCATTTCTTCTTGTTAGTATCCCTGATCAAGGACAACTAGGCTCTATTTCTCTTACAATCTTCCTTAATAAACTTAAAGGTGATTAGGAATTCACTACTCAGATTTTACTCAGTCTGACAAAGCAATTGAATTTGCATTTTTCCTTTCCTCCAATATTCTCTTTAGAAATATTTAGTAATTATGAATATTCTTCTGAAATGCATTCACATTCCTCTGGTCATAGAGCTTACAAAAATTATTTAACCCCATGGGGCTTCAGTTCCTCATCTTTCAAATGGGGATAGTTATATCTATACCATAAAGGTTATTAAATATTAAATGAGGTAAGGCATGTAAGGGTGTTTCTGCAAGTGCTGGGCATAGACTAAGCATCAAATAATGTGTACTTGTTATTATTATTATTATTACTATCAATAATAAAAAGAATCTCAGTCTGGAAATAGCAGTCTAACAGCATGATTATTTATGCTTAAGATAGGAGAGAGCAGTATAGACACTCAATTGCCAAATAAATTTGCGGATTAAGAGGGTGTGTCTCAGTGGTTGAGCATGGACCCATGAACCAAGAAGTCAGGACACATGCCTGGATTGTGGACTCAATCCCCAGTAGGGGGCATGTGGAAGGTAGCCAATGGATGATGTTTCTTTCTAATAGATGTTTCTATCTCTCTATTCCTCTCCTTTCCTCTCTCTCTCTTTAGAAAAAAAATCAATGAAAGCATATATTTTTTTTTAAAAAAAAAAAAAGCTTGAAAGATTCACTGTGGGAAGTAAAGGATGAATCTTTGTAGTTCCTTCCCTGATAGAACCAATGCTCATGACTTGCTCAGGCATCAGTTTAACTGTTGCATAGAACTTTTAAGACACTCAGAGGTTCACCCAGAAGCAGACTCTGTTTTCTCCCAAAGGGGGATGCACATCCAATTGAAGCTTCCCAATTTCCTCTGTTCATGTATTCATTCATTTTTTAAATAAATATATTTTTAAGGTCCCTACTCTGTGCCAGGCAGGCATTGTAATAACTGTTTTGCATGCATCATTTCGCTTAATCCACATAAAGAAGCTATAGAGGTAATTAGAAAGTTAGCATTACCTAATCCATTTTATAGATTGAAAAATCAAATACTTTGTGACATAGTTTCTCTCTTCAAAGAAGTTCTAATATTTGGACTAGTTATCACTTCTCCAGATACTACACTCTCATCATATAAAGTTCTCCCAATTTTCTCATTAAGTGCCAGATAAAAATAGACAAATTACCAGGGGCCCATCCAACCTTTGTGCTCCTTCAATTTCCCATATAATCCTGGGGCAGCATACTTTAAGTATCAACCCCCCTCCAGCTGTCACTCAAGGTCAACTTCCCCAGGTGCAGGCTGTTCATGATTGTTATTCTAACTATCTGAGATGACACTTCTTTGAAAAATGTAATCACAATTCTTCCAATGTTTTGTTTGTTTGTTTATTTATTTATTTAAATAGCACCTGTCTGGCTGTTGTCACAACCCATTCAGAGCTTTTTATTTAGAAATAATGATAAATAGCTGCAATTCAGCCAGAACATTTCCAAAGAGAAACTGTACATTTTTATTGCTGATAAATGTTATGCACTTTGTAATTATAGAAGGTAGCCATGGCTCAGGGCCCCGTCTTTATAAAAGAGGCTGTTTTATGCATCCAGAGAGACAGTTTCCCAGATAGCAAGACAGTTTTCCAGACAAATAACCCAAATCGATTTAGCCACTTTCCCTTCAAGGGATAAAAGAGAAATTTCTCTGCTGTTTCAAACACAGCTAAAAGCTGTCACAAGTCCAATTGAGAGGCAAACTTAGTACAAATTGTGTTCACCCAGCAATCAATTTCAAAAGCCCACTCCCCCTTCTTCTAAAGGGAGTAAGCCGTAAACTGGCCTTTGTTCCATCATTCTTAGGTGAATGCATTTGCATTAATAGCAATATTTTCATAAAAGTTATCCACATAGAGATTTGTGAAAGCTTTCAGTTTTGTTGCTGCATATCCCACTTGGAAAAAAACATCTCAACTGTAGAACTCAACAATGTTCACTTTGGGAAATGGCTCCAGTCTGGTGAAACACAGATGGCTCTAGGACTCCAGCAGAAAGAACTCAAACCCAATGTTCAGACACCTGAGTACTCCCAGCTAAGAACTCATTTTCCCAATGGGTCAATCAAGTAGAAATATGCTTATTCTAGTAACAGTGCCAGAGAGTGCAAGAGAGACAGTCAAATGTGTTGGAGTCAGGGCATTCATCTGACTCATCATTGCAGCAAATAACAGGGTAGGCACTTACCCTGATTCATTCTGGCCCAGGAGACTCCTTTATGCAATTAGGAAGAACTAAGAGTGGGGGATAATAGGCAGATTCACAGGATTATTATCACTGAACATTTATAATGTCCTTCATACTTTTAACTATTCTTTCACATACAGTAATTTCAGTCTCATCACATCCCCATGTAGGAAAGCCATTCCAAGCTCCATTTTCAGAGATGAGGAAAATGAGAATAACAAAGGTTAAATGGCCTGCATTCTGTATGTAACACCATCATAGTCCCCAAAAGACTCTGAGTTCTCTGAAGGCAGGCAAACAGTCTTACTTCATTGTTGTGCCAACAAAGTGCTGGTCACAGTGTAGACAATTCCTTTCTTATATAAATGAGCATTGCTCATAGTCACCAAGAAAGCAGGATATTATTCACTAGAGAAGCAGTAATGATGTCATTATATCAGAATTATTTCAGTGTATTCTTCTAATTCATGTATTTTCTCTCTTCAGTTCAGAAGGTTGTGTCTTGACCACACGGGAAAGATAAAGAACTGCCATCTCTGCTATCAAAACTAGAGATGTGCTTAAGTAAAATATAGTTGACCCTTGAACATGGATTTGAACTTTTAATCTTTATTGTTGAAAGTATTACATAGGTCCTCGTTTTCCCCCATTAACCTCTTCCATCCCTCTCCCATCCCCCACCCAGACCCTCACCACCCCATTGTCTGTATCCACAGATTATGCATATATCTTATATGTGGATTTTTTCAATAAATATACAGTTGGCCCTCTGTATTCCTGGGTTCCTCATCTGCACGTGTGGAGAATAGACTGAAAACCTTGTTCTATGCCATTTTATATAAGGGACTTGAGCATCCATGGATTTTGGCACCCACCAGGGTTCCTAGAATTAATCCTCCATGGATACTGACGGACAACTAAGTCTTGGTGGAGTCAAAAGTTAATTGTGGATTTTTTACTGTCAGTGCTGCTATTTCACATTGTTCAAGGGTCAACTGTGCTCCTTTCTTCCATGGTAACCTCAATCAGGGTAGAACCAATTTCATAGAACAGAGACCCATATAATGAATGAAAGACCAAATAAATGTTGATTTCCAAAAAAATCCACTTTTTGCCAGTGCTATGCTCTTCATGCTGCCCCTCAGTCCCTTTTCCTTATTGAACTTGTACTCATCTTTCTGGCTCCATTTGAATACCTCCTCCTTCATTGAGACTTTTCTCTTTTCCCCCATCTCCCTACCCCATGAGTCTTCTGATCTCTCCCTCTTTGAATAACATAGCTCTGCACTTCAACCTAATAGTCTCTATATCTGGCCTTGCATTAGAGTTATGTGGGATTTACACCCAAACACTAGATTGAAATTACTTGATGGCAAGAACTGGGTTTCATTCATCTTTGTATTCTCACAGAACCTGTTGAGCACATAGTTGGTGCCAAATAGATCATTGTTGAATTTTTATTTGAATTTACTGGGATAACATGGTTTACAAAACTATACAGGTTTCATGTGTACAACTCAGCAAAATATCTGCACACTACATCATGCACCCATTTCCCCAAGCAGTCTCTTTGCATATCCATTTCTCCCTGCTCCCTTTGCCAACCTCCACCTATCCCACCCCCTTTCCCTCTGGAGTATATCCAAATAAATTCAAAACATTAATTAGAATACATGTGCCCCTACAGGGTTATTTACAACAGGTGACTTGAATTTAATTATTGTGGTCATATCACTAAACTCAACCATTAACCACTATTTAATCCAATCCCAGTTTCTCTTATTCTAGAATTGTCAGGCCTTTATAGTTCTCTAGCCTTTCCTTGTCCATCATTGCAAGCCCAGAAGAGAGAAAAAGAAAAATTATAAATATGACCCAATATTTGCAGTTTCTATCACTGTCTTTTTTTCCTAATCAAGATATTTTCTTTTCTGTCTGATTAATTTCTCCTCCCTGATACTTTGAAGCCCAGAGTTATCCTAAAAGTTGCCTTGCATCTGTTTGCTTAAGGGAAAACATTAATCACCTTAGCAACATTTGTTTGTAAGTATCTAAATGCACATGTCCATATGTGTGTTTCTGTGTAGGCATACATATTTCTCTTACCAATTCATGCCTTCTGTGTAAACTGATTAAATTCGCTTACATAAAATACACATGGGGAAATGAGCTTTCTGTAACAAAGCACCGTTCAGGGAAGAAATACTTCACATATGTAATACCTTAATCAATAAAGAAATTAAAGATTGAAAAAAAAGAAAAGAAAAAAAAGAAATACTTCTTAGGGGCATTTGGGTACTTAGTGGCTCTCCTTTTTCACCCCAGATGACATGTAACCTCATGATGCTGAATTCAGTCAAACAAGCAGAAAAATCTGATGTTTATTGAGTGCAAAGGTCATTTAATTTTCCCCAAACAGTAATAGAATCCACACATAGAAAAGGGATACACTGAAGCAAAAAATCAGATTTCTTGCACCCAGGAATAACGCCTTATCACATTAGGTACTCAAGGGTTAACAGAATAATGCTACTTTGCTCCTCCTCTGTCTGATAGGCACCTCATCTCTGCTTTGAGTTTGAATATCCTTGGGTAAATAAATAACATTTCTTTCTCTTTCTCTCTCCTCACCAATTTGTAGCACACATAAAAAACGCAATATCTCATCTACTCTACTAGCAATACATTTCTAAAGATCAAGATCTTCGTGTTTCATTCTTGTAAACCACATATTATCTGCATAGTGATTTGTACTAGTTGGTGATCAATAAAAATATTGCATAAATGAAGTGAAGTTTCTCTACCTCTATGAGTCTGTTTCTGTTTTGCTTGTCAGTTTATTTTTTTTTTATTAGATTCCATATACAAGTGAGATCATATGGTATTTTCCTTTCTCTGATTAGCTTATTTCACTTAGCATAATATTCTCCAGGTCCCTCCATGCTGTTCCAAAGGGTAAGATTGGATCTTTACAATTCTGGTTGAGCAGGTAACAGAGGAGGAATTTTGAATCTCAGCTGTTTGAGGCCAACACCTATGCACTTATCCATAATATCTTTCAACCTCTGACAAAGGTAAGATAAAAATATTACCTTCATTATAGAAAAGGCCACTTTGGAGAATGGGCTTATACCTCAGGCATGTGGAAAGATGTGCCCACCAGGCATAGGCAGTGTTTAAATACCCCAAATTTCAACCGGAACCGTTTCATAAAATTCCCTGCATGGCTTAGAACAATGGAAACTGTGTGTGCTCTGTGAACAGGCCAGTTCTGGGCAATGAGGGTGGGACAGAAGGAACCAGGTTCATATGCTTGGCTTTTTCTTACAAATTATATTAAGCACTCCTCCTCTGCGGAGAAATGAGTGATGTGGGGAGAAAGGACAGTATTGTTAGCATGGTGGCAATTCTTACTCATGGAAGGAAACACCAGGAGCAAAGAAAGATTTTTTTCTCCCCAACATCTGTTATCTAGGTTAGTTCTATTTATCAGTGATATATAGTGTGTTATAATAGAATATCATATACCGAGTACTAAAACTATGTTGGAGGAAAACTCAACAATATGATGTGCTGTATTTTGTCAATGGATAATTATTTGTTTGCTTACCATGTGTCCACAACTTAGAGCCATCATTAAAAATAACCACGTTCTTTTATTTAAAAAAAGAATAAGTGAAGTTTTGGCATATGTCTTCTATATTAGTTTCCTATGACTGCTGCAACCACTCACCACTAAATCAATGCCTTAGAAACAACACAAATTCACTATCTTATAGTTCTGGAAGTCAAAAGTCTGTTGTCCCAAATAAACCCATTTTGCTGGACAAATATCTGGCTATTTGTCAGAGGTCAACATGGAAACAAACATCTAGCTAAATATAGCAAATTAACCACGTGAGTGTATCTTATTTTACCTCCCAAACCTTGTCAAAATGTCAAGTTTAGAAATAATAAAAGGCATTAACCAACAGAGACTAAGAAAACAGGAGATGAAACAGCAGACAAAAGATTTCAATAGATTTTGGAAAATAAAACTAGAAGGAAAAGTGTAAATGGATTCTGCAGAGTAAAGGAATTTATAACCTAAGTGCCTGCAGAGGGGGAAGAGCAATGAGAAGTGACCCTCATAGCCAGGCAGAACTCGAGGCTCAGTGCTTAGAGGAACCAGGTACTGCAGAAAGCAGGGAAGTGGCATGAAATTAAAACACAATGGCTGTTTTGAATGTAAACTGTAATTGAAAAATAAAAAATAAGTGAAAAATATACCACAATGGTTTATTGAAAGATAATATAGTAGATGGGTGGGAAGAGATCAACCAAAGAACTTGTAAGCATGTATATGCATAAGCCATGGACATAGACAATAGTGTAGTGAATACCTAGGGTAGGGGGTGGGGGTGGGTTAGAAGGGGTCAATGGGGACAAAAAAGGGGACATATGTAACACTTTCAACAATAAAGATTTTAAAAAAAGAAAGATAATATAGTGTTCAGACTTACCAGTTCCCCTCTTCTGTTCCAGGCAGGTGGTAACTACCACTCCTCCAATAAGAGACAAGAAGTTTAGTCTCCGGAAAAATTGAAGTGGGGAGTCTCCAGACTCAAGAAAGGAGCTGAGAACAAGGAGATTAAGTGAAAATCCCAGTAGGTTCCTCACTCCTTTCCTACACCCTGTTTTTAGACACAACCATTAATATTTTGCTCAGACTAATGAAGTGGATAACTATTCTTAGAGAAACTGGGGTGCTTAGAGAAAAAGAATTCTGATATTTGGAGTGTTCCTATGAAGCAGCTATCACCATTCAAGAAAATGTACCAGTCAGCAAGCCTCAAACCTTCGCCTCACATTCACACAGTTTCTAATCACTTTTATAATGTATCACTGTTATCAAGAATTGCAAGGCAACTCTCCAACTTGAGAGTAACCCTTAAGAAAAAACTGGTTGTAAGAACACAAAATTTTACCTTTCATGTATTTTTTCTCAGGTTGAATATGCCTCATCATAATGAGAGTGTAACCCTAGAAAGATAATAGGACCTAGAATCTGATGCAGAATAATGAAAGGAGGCTATAGGACAAGACTTGTGCCCCAGGCCTAGCAAGCTGAAGCAACCATTCTGGATTGAAACCGGAGGATACAAGGTTGTAGGAAAGAAGCTTACAGGGAAAAATGGAACTGATGGAGTTTTTACAACTTTTTCTAATATTTGAACACTTGTAAAAAATATTTCTGGCATTGAACAATTCTGGAGGGATAGTTGGGGGAAAGTTAATGTTAGGTAAATAGAAAACAAGGCAAGTGAGTGAAAGCAAACACAAATTATAAGAAATAAAACCATGGTAGTAGACCACTAGTGAATATTATTTACATAGGAATAATATTATAAACAATAATAAAAGTATGTGTGAGAGAAGGTAGAGAACTTAAATTTCTCGTCTTCCATTACAAGGAGTTAATAGACAATGTGTTGTCGATAAATCAAGAAAGTGTAACATAAGCATATAACTTAGAAGTATGAAGGTATATACTAGAAGAAACAGTTGAAAGTTTCAAATGGGACTAGAGAGTGGATAAATATGAATAAAGGGGCTGCTTTTTTCAATTTAAATTTTATTTTTAAACTACATACATATATTGCTTTGGTAACATTAAAATTATTTTAAGTAATAAAGCAAAGTGACATGAATTGACAAAGAAGCAGGATATGAATATGACAGTCTTGGTGTGTCTGGAAGAAAAGTATTTACCTCAAAAATAGTGATAGGGATCATATTACCAGCCAACCTTCTAAAAACATGCTCTGGCCCCCTTGGTTTCCACTGTTCTCTGGGGCTTGTTTGGAGCTTTCTAACAATGATATTAAGAACCATCCATATCCTACAATAGATGTTTCTGAATAAAAGTGGTGTTTCATTACTAATAATGTACTATCACTGTCACTTATGGTGAAGGAATGCATTTTAAATTGTTTTTCCATTGTTATAGGTAGATGTAGGCCATTGGGCTAGTTCCCTTGGGACCAATAGCATGCATTTGCAAGAGACCTTGCTAAAGTTAAGGGGGTACTGCCTAGAGAGCCATGGAACAACACTGAGCCAACTAGCCTCACCTCAGGGAAATAAACTTAAGTCTCTTGCCAACAAGAGCCAATGTTATTCTCAAGTTATTTGATTTTCAAGTTATTGGCTTTAACAAACCTTTCCCCCTACATTATTTATGGGTTCATTTTGATAGAATCAACCAAGAATTCAAGACCCTGTCTTGTACCTATGTGTTTCTTGCTTACTTATCATTCTGGTAAAGCTACCATATCTCTCTATATCGGTTAGGGAGTTATTGCATGGAAAAGTCCCTTTAACTGTAATTACATTATATTTCTTGCCTAATTCAATTCTGACACACAGAATTCCACCCCACTCCCTGAATGACATCTTAAGGCTCTTTCATACTCTGATTTATGGCTCTCAAGACACTTCCCAGTTTCTTCTGTTCTGATGGGAAAACAAGACTTACATTTTTCATATGGTCATTGCATTGAAATTACCATCAGAAAATTAATGTATTTAATAATTGTCAAAAGGAGTGAAAAATGTGTCTGAAACATTAAGACAACTGTATTTATGAATCCCTTCAACCTCTTAGAGGCATCAGATAACAGGATAAATGGCATTATGATTTTGGTACAGGGCACTTTGTCATTTAAAATTTAGATGGCTAAAAAAAGTCCTTTATTCAGCTAGAGCCGACAAAGTCATAATGAATAAAAAGTCATTTACTTTATGTTACTTTTGATTTGTTCAGGGTTGAATATCTTTGCATTTTAAGCATTGACAAGAAAATGCACTTATTATTTGGCGTAAATTATAAACAATGTGGCACTATGAAGGGATTAAATAATCAGATATTAAAATCTGGAAAGAGTTTCTTGTTATAGGGAGATCAACTAGATATTAATAAAGGATTAGGCCCTTAACCTTTTGTTCTCCCATCTGTATAGGGTGGGGCAAAGTAGGTTTACAGTTATAAGTACATGAAACACAGTTTATTCTTATATTATTACTTATTAATTATTATATTATTTTCCATACAAATAGGTTTCCATACAAACCTATTTTTGCTCCACCCTATATTTTACAAGCAGCATAATTTCCATTCCTTCTATCCAATTGTTGCTACTGAAGATAAAAGGACTCACTCACTCTTTTCATCATTTTCAGCAACATTATGAGGTCAGAGAAGTTTGCCTCATGTCCCATCCAATATACACTCAAGACTTCTTGAATTCTTGACGATGTACTTGACAACAGGAAAGACAGAAGAGAGATTCTGCCTAACTCCCTTTGCTTTGGGCACTCAGTGTAACTTCTTTCTCCCGCATTCTGAAAAAAATCCTAGAATATCTCTTCTCCAAGGCTTTTAAATTCTTACACGCGCTCCTCACAAAAATGTAGCCTGATTGTGAGTCCTAGATTCACCTTCTGTGAATCAGGGCTAGGGGGACTTTTTCAGTGCCCACTCACACCAGTACTTGCACTGCTTATGGGACTTCATTTTTGGCTTGAATTGCTGTTGGGTTTAGGTTAATGGT
Source organism: Myotis myotis (assembly GCF_014108235.1). NCBI lineage: Eukaryota > Metazoa > Chordata > Mammalia > Chiroptera > Vespertilionidae > Myotis > Myotis myotis. The sequence continues at coordinate 44,189,874 of NW_023416346.1, forward strand.
GTGTGTGTGTGTGTGTGTGTGTGTGTGTGTGTGTGTGTGTGTGTTTTAGTCTACTCCCCCAGCATCCTGGGTGTCTATTTATTTTCCAAAACTGTCTCATGGTTCATCTTTGCACTTTATAATCTGACTTTGACAGTAGCAGAACTGGGGAGAAAAAAGCTCTTAGGAGATTCAATATAATTTCTGGCCTACATTGAAGGCTTTTCCTTCTTTGTTTTGAATAGCCTTCTGTGGTCCCTGTCCCCTCTTTGCCTAAACCAGGTTTTCCTGCTCTGTACCCCACCCCACCCCTACTATTCTCCTGGCCTACCTTAAAAAGGCTACACAATGCCTTTTGGGACTTAAATCTTTGGCAAGTCAGAGCCCCTGCCTCTGTAATACCCACGGGGAAGAAAAGGAGCCTCATGAAACACTATTCTAAGCTTCTGTTAAACTCATTTTTTTCTGCTTCTTTGAGTTCCAATTTAAACCCAATCATTCTCTTTTTTTAAAATTTTTAAATTTACACTGCCTCAACTTCTTCATACATCTTTTCTTAATTTTCAGGACTTCTGGTTGGAAAAAATTCACAAATATCCAGTCTGGAATTTCTCCCTTTATGTGGTTCATAAATCCTTCTTAATTTTGATTCACAAACTTCACTTTTCATCTACAGATGCCATTATTTCCATTTTTCCTTCCTTTCTCATCATACAGAAGCCAAGAAGCTGTATATCTTGGATGATCTTTCCAGACTATCCTGTATGACACATTCCTCTTTCTGTCTGGTACAGTCTCTCTCTCTCTCTCTCTCTCTCTCTCTCTCTCTCTCTCTCTCTCTCTCTCTCTCTCTCTCCTATCTCTCTCAACAAAGAATTTGTGTCCCCTTAAACTTTATATTTACTAATTTAGCTATTAAGCTCATCAAAAAAATAAAACAAAGCCTGTTCTTCCTGTCCTTATTACACTTAGGCTGTATCCCTGTATATCCTGAGTGTTTGTCCTTAATGACCAGGTTAGCAACAAGGAAAGCATTTATTTGGGAATGTATTTAACAATTGCAAGGATAGAGGGAAAGAGAGTTGCTAAGCTTTGGCTCCATTTGGAAAAGTAATTACTTCTTCATACTCTTCACTAGATGGGACAAAGACTTCAGGGCCAGAAATAAGTAAACAGAGTTAACTACAACTGAGTTTATTATGGAAACAAACTGCTTTGCGGGTATTTTGAAAGATCCACCAGAATAAACTTTAGATAATAGCAAGTCCAAAATAAAACCTTCCTTAGAAAAGTCATGGCTTAAGAAACTCAAATTTCCATGGTCAAAGAAACCTGCCTTTCCATGAGAAGAGTCAGTTTGTGCTTACTTTTCCAGTCAGGTTAGGCTAATAGCACAATTTCCCTTTCCAAAATGCGCTCAAAAGTCTGTTGTCCTGTGGATGGGGGTTTGACCTATTTGTGTTCCTGGAAAAAAATAGGTAGGGGTCAAAAGGAGGCATGTACAGGGAGACAGATTTCAGGTCAACATAAAGAGTAAGTTTTGAACTGTGAAAATTGCCTAAAAATAAAACAGGCTGCCTCAGGAGATAGTGTTTGAGCAGAAGCTAGGTGACCTCTTGCCAGGAATGTCATCAAAAGATTTAAGAATAAATGTGATGGGGAGAAGTCTAGTATTTGTTTCTGACTCCTAATAGTCCATAATTTTATCAGTTTGCTAAACAGTCTCTAGTGCTGTGATGGCGAACCTATTGAGCTCAGTGTGTCAGCATTTTGAAAACCCTAACTTAACTCTGGTGCCATGTCACATATAGAAATTTTTTGATATTTGCAACCATAGTAAAACAAAGATTTATACTTTTGATATTTATTTTATATATTTAGATGCCATTTAACAAAGAAAAATCAACCAAAAAAATGAGTTCACGTGTCACCTCTGACACGCGTGTCATAGGTTCGCCATCACTGCTCTAGTGCCTACTTATCTGAATATTTTCATGCGATTGCCACTCCATCCAGGCATTCCAACTTAACCAATTTCTACCTCCAGCTCTTAGTGAAACGTGGGGTTTGGGATGCAGACTTTCTTCCCATGGGTTCTTGTCCCCATGAAGTTTGAAGAATAAACTCATGGACCAAAAAATAAAAATAAAAAGGCTTCTTTAATAAAAAAAAAAAAGTTTATTGGAAGCAGAAACAAACTCCATCTGGGCAGGGGTGTCCCCAAAGGGGACCCCATGGGGAGGGGCCCTCAAATGGGAAAAGCCTGCTCTCTCTCTCTAATGGGAAAAATAAAGAAAATCCTGCTTCATGTCCCTTTGTCTCCAGTTAATAAGTGCTGCAGTTCTTTGTTGCAGTTTATATATGCTGCAGTTCTTTGTTTGAATCTGACCTTTTGTTATTGGTCCCTTTCCTTAATTTGGGACCCCCATGTTTTCCTCATTGGTCATTCTGCTACATGGTATTAGTTTTAAAGCTCAAAGCCCATGATGCTCCCCTGTTTCTCTCCCCCTTATCTTGCTGGGTGGAGTTGCCTTTTTATCTCCAATTGCTCAGCCAGAGATATCTTTGTCCTTGGTTTGTGGCTGTTTTAATTGCTCTGGTCAGAAATGTTTCCATCTTCCTGGATCCCATCTTTCTGTGGCATTTCTCTGTCCTCTGTATAAGATAAGCACTCCGGTGTCTTCAAGTCTCCATCTATGCATTCCTATCCCATGGACCCTCTTTATCTCTAAGACTCCCTAAAACTGTCTATTTTGTCCCTAAAACTCATTTCATTAGGTTAGATGAGCTCTGGAACTGGTCTCTGCACTAACAGGAAACACACATGAACTTTTCTGGCTGGGACAGGTGCTACAATGAAATTCAAATGTCTTTTGTGCTAGTCATCAAGGTTGTTTTCCAATCCACTTTGCCCTGTTTTGCACCTTCATTGCTTGAGGCTCTTCTGAAATTGGCCTTTGGATCGGCTGCTGGTTTTATTTTTCAGTAAGTTGACCCTCCAAGTTCTTGCTTCCCCTCAGATTGCTGACTGGCTTCTCTGACCTTAGATTTACATGAGCTGTTGGATACCAGATTTCCTATATCATTTGCAGCATTTAAACATATGGGCTCTAAAAACAAGTTGCCTGAGTTTCAATCCAGGCTGTTCTGCCACTTACCAGCTCTGTGACCTTGGACAAGATATCTGCCTTCTTAAGATTTCAGTTACTTCTTTTGAAAGGTAAAGAACAAAAGTAACACCTACAAAATTGGCTGTTGTGAGGATTAAATAAAGTATGTAAAAGATCAATAACATCAGTGATTTTTAAAGGCATCAAAAGTACTCTAGAAAATGTTGGAGCAACAACTAACAGAAATCTCTTTGGGTTGCTACAGCATTACTCCTTTAACCTCAATTCCTTGCAGATGGTCTCCTTGCCATTTCTGGCAGATGTCTCAGTAACTGCCAGAATCTCCAGAATTATTTTTGTATTATCTATACCTTGAACCTCTCCAAAAAACATTTCAAGTGGCTTATAGTAACATATAGGAAAGATGCTGTACACATATCTTTCCCCCTTTTCTGTTAGATGACGTATGAATGACCATGTTTCTGAGATGCAATGTAGCAGAGTAGGGAAAGAGGTGGGCTCTGGAGTCAGAGTGCCTTAATTTAAACACCATCTTTATCATTTACAGGCCATATGAGCCTGGCCAAACTTCCAACACTTTTTGTGCCTCAGCTACCCCAAATGAAAAATAAAAGTGATAATAATAACACCTACTTCATAGAGTCTATGTGTGGATTATATGAATTAATATACTTAAAACTGTGTTCCTGACCCATAGTAGGTATGCAATTGATGTTAATTATTATGGCTTCCCCCTGTACAAAGGGGATATGTCATACTCCTGTAAATAAAGTAATTCTTAATAGGTCTCAGCCTAAAGAAAAACAGTTCAAGAGGCAAAGCATTTGGGGGATGAAAGGATTATAATTTGCGGAGCACAGATTCAGGAAGAAACCAAAATATTGTCCCAATTACAGGGTGAAAGCAAGGTGGTTTTTTTTTTTAATGAGAAAAAGGAAAGAAATAATTCTGTGAAAAGAAGAAAAAAATGTCTATTGGTGATGACAAGCTGTGCTACTCATGGCTATACTTGATTGGTTGCTGATTCTATCTTCAGATAGAAAATGCATAATCATTAGTCCTTATGATCAGGATGTCCACCTTCCTGCTGACTTTTCAAATAATTATAAAACAATTGTGGTGTGGCCCAGTCCAAAGGTTTGGTTTAGTCCAAACAGATGAACAAGGCAGTTCCTCTGGTATGGCTGCTCCAGCTCCATTTTAAAATGGTTTCACTTTCATACAGGTTGGGGAGAAGATAGTATTAGACAGTCCAGGAAAGGTAGCAAGTATACTTTGAATTCCATCTTTTCAGGTGTTTTACATAAAACTACCATACATGCAAACAGAAATCACTGACCTACTCTGTTGCTGACCTAGACTTTTGCATACTCTTTGTTTTTTCAATCATACCTTCTAACCTATCTCTATATTTTTTTACCATACTATCATATAGTCCTGACACTAAACTTCTCTAGGCTGCCACAGGGGGCATAACCTACAACCTTTAAGAGCCCTGAGCAGGCACCACATTCGCATAGCAATCTAAAATTCCAAATACACAAGCCCCAAACATAGTGGTTCTTATACTTGTGTCTAGGGAAGGGAGAAGCACTTCAAGGTGCTTACTAAGCATTAGGAGTATTAGCCCAAAACAGTCCAGACTAGGGAAGATGAGATAGAGGCAGATAAGAGATAATGCATCTGGAGAAGAGGATGGAACCCACCACAAAATTCCATCGAAACTAGGAATAAACAGACTGTGGCTTCACAAATAATTTTTTGCTGAAAAAAATGGTGGGGAGGGGGGTCACATTGGAAGGAAAGGAAGAGAGCTTACTGATATTTGTAAGACTAATATGGATTCTCAAACAGGTTTGGAAATTCCCATGTTCCTTACCTAGGTGTAGCCTGACAATGTAGGCAGCTCTGGATTAACAAGTCACAGGTTCTGTTCTGTTCCTGCCTCTGCCATAACATCTTTATGTGACTCTGGGACAATTTCTCCCACTTTCAGTGACACTTCTATGCACCATTCTTAAAATATGTAACAGCACTATTAACCCCCAAGTCTAGTGAAATAACACTAGGAATTATATCAGTGCCTGCTTTTGGGAGCAGCAGTACAGATATAAAAAGAAGTATCCTGATCTTCATTCCATAGGCCTGTGTATAGGCTGGACTCCAGCCAGAATCCAAAACAATGCCTTATTTGCTAATGATATGCTTCCTTCCAACAAGCTGTTTTGTAAGGGCATAGTATAGGAAGTAATTAGGAGGTCAGGGTTTGGAATCAGATCCTGGCTCTCATACTAAGTTGACTTTGGGCAAGTTAATTATTCCTGGGCTTACTTCATTTTTTTTTTCTCAGCTGTAAAATGAGGACAAATATAATACACACATCCCTGGGTGTTTGTGAAGACTGAGATAAATTATATAAGTACTTAGCTCAGTGTTTGGCACACAGTCCATGCTAAATAAATATGATCTGTTAGTATAATTTAGCCTCACTATTCCGCATTTAAGTGTATCCTGGGAAATAGAGGGAGATGAAGAATGAGACTAATACAAAGAAAGGCATTGAATGAGTTGTTGGTGATGGGAGGGCTCAATGTCATTGAGGAGTATATGTTGAGGGTGTGTGTCAATTAATAAAACCAGGGTGCACCTAAGTTGTTTCTAACTATCAGAAACAACTATGTCTGAGACAGGTTTTACATAGATGACAGAAAAAGATAACTTGGACTGTATTAACTCTGGGAGGCCTAGAAGTGACAGAAATGAGGAATCATTAGTACCTTGAGCCATGTTCTTTGACAGAAGACATGTTGTGATGGGGTAAGAGTGGCTAAAGAAGATAAAACTCAGGTCAAGAGGGTGGGGGAAAAACATGCTGGCTCTGGCTTCCCAGGTTAGAAGCCTGCATTAATTCATATGTGCAAGACTTTCGTATGGCTTCTGAGGACAGAAATGTACTCTCAGAGGTCATCTTCCTCTGTGAACCCCTCAGCCAGATCACCATTGATTACTCTCTCCACTCATTCAATATTTATTGAAAATCTACTATGTGCCAAGTATTGTGGTAGGACTAAAAATATACAAAGAGAAATGAAAGGAAAAGAAAGATTTCAGAAAGCATCTATTTTGTGCATTCCAGGCAAGGGACTACTTTCTTACCCTACCTTCACTCTATCCCAAATGCTAATAGTCATGTAGCCAGTGTTTCCTTGTTGAATCATCCATAGAACACGTGAGTATGCCCCTTGTGAGTTACAGAATTTACTTACATGAGCATCTGACTTGATTCTGAACATCATTTCCTTACAAATGACCATTTTCCTCTTATTCAGTTTTCTAACTCACCTCTCAAAATGTTCTTTTCAGAGCAGACACCTCCTAGGTCAGGGGTTTCACAATTGTGTTTCAAAAAATTCTAACATTCCTCAAAGAGGTCATGATATTTTTGAAAGCATTCATTTGTACTACAATAATTATATTTTTTAATTCTTTCAAAACATAGTAGAATAATAACACTCAAATGGAATAAATAACAAACTGCAATACCTTACAAAATAGTACACTGCTAATTCATGCTTTTGAGTGAATTATTTTGGGGGGTAGACCTTGATCAAAAGCTGTTCCTACCATTTCCATTGAATTCAAGAGTCCCTGCTTTTCTTAGTCTTTCCTGGAGCACATTTCAGGTTTTCTCCTGAATCTTCAACTCCCAGGTTTGAATCCTAATAAGATTCCAAATAAACATGTGTTGTATTTTTCAGCCTCAGTCTTTTCATGTTTGACAACGGGCACCTATGTTTCCATATCAATCCATTTCTTCAATAAACTGGAAGACATTTTCATAGAACTTTCCACCATTGGGAGGGCTCTTTGGCCTCACAACACTTTTGTCATAGGTAGTGTCCATTTTCAGGATCCATGACACTCCTCTTTCTGCCTATTCCAACTAAAATTGACTCTGTCCTTCTCTTACCATGACTACAATTACTATCCTTTGAAACAGAAAATAGCTCAGAAGATTATGAAATACAAATTGCCCTGAATTTCTAATTCTACACAAGGCTAAGTACCTAGGAAACTGGGAAGAATATGAACCAAAGTGCTTTATATCTGAGAATTGACTACCCATTGCTATGCTTCACTCTACTTCCACTTTTCCTTCTCCCAAGCTTTCTCAGCAATGGCCCTACCCCATCTCCTCATGTTCTTGTCTCTCCTCTATCAACTCCAGGCTTCTCTGTGTACCTTAATCTCTCCAATGACCACACCTGCTTCAGTCCAAACCAAGTGATATTCAATTCAGCTTTGTGGTCATCTGGAGGGATGAAGATAATTCCATTTATATATATAAAAGCCAAGTGACCTGAACAATGGAATGACTGGAACAACCAGTCACTATGATGAGCACTGTGGTGGTCAACTGCCTGATCAGGGTCCCTGTCGGTCCCCACCAGCCACCCGTGACCCCCCACTCCAGCTGGCCAGGCCTGAAATCAGCCCCCCATCCCACCAACCACCTGTGACCCCTCCTCCCAGCCGGCCCTGCCCCTGATCAGCCACCCCAACACAATTGATGGGCAGGGCCAGCTGACCAACTGCCCATGGCCCCTCCCACCAGCCAGCTCCACCTAGGATCAGACCCCCAACCCTGATAGGGGGCGGGGCCAGCCAGCCAACTTCCGGTGCCCACCATCAGGGGTGGGACCAGCCACCTTCCCATGGCCCGCCTCCGGCTGGCCCCACCCCCAACAAGCCCCCCCAACCCTGATCGGAGGTGGGTCCAGCCAGCCAACCTCCCTTTCTCTCCCTCCCACCAGCCTGGCCCTGATCAGGTCAGGCCGACTGCACCCCACCCATGCATGAATTCATGTACTGGGCCTGTAGTCTTTTTATAAAAACTGAGAATAAAAGGTGGTGTTGCGGATATTTTTAAAACAGCAATTCAGATTGTGTGTTTTCTTGATCCAGTAAACATACCAGTAAAATAGGTGATGACAGAAATTAAAAAAACAAACAAACATAATGTAGTGAACAATTCAAATAAATCGCTCTGAGCCTGAGATCTTTCAAACATGTTATTTTACTGTCATTGTGCACAACCAGTTGCCTCCACTCTTCAGTTCCTGTTAACTTGCATTGGGCTTGTTTTTTAGAATTGTCCAAGTTTCTTTCCATGCCTTATCTAATCTAATAAAAGAGAAACATGCAAATTGACAGTGCCTGAGCTATGCCCCAAGCCACACCCACAAGTCAATCAGAGTGACTATATGCAAATTAACCCAATCAAGATGGTGGCAGGCAGCCATGGAGCTGGAGCAAGCAGGAGGCTTGGTTGCCCTGGTGATGGAGGAAGCCAAGCTTCCCTCCTGCCCTGGCTGGCTGTGGCCTCCACACAAGGCAACAAAGTTTCAATTATAGGAGATAAACAAATCCTAGATACCTGCTTCCAGCCAGCCTCCACTGGGAGCTTGGGTGGCTGGGGGCTGTGGCAAGCCTGCAAACAGCCATCAGCCCCTCACCCATACTGGCCAGGCACCCCAGCAGGACCCCCCACCCTGAAGGGGGTGTTGTCAGCCTGAAAACAGCCCTCAGCCCCTCACCCATACTGGCCAGGCACCCCAGCAGGGACCCCCACCCTGAAGGAGCTGTGGCCAGCCTGCAAACAGCCATCAGCCCCTCACCCAGGCTGGCCAGGCACCCCAGTGGGGACCCCCACCCTGAAGGGGCTGTGGCCAGCCTACAAATAGCCATCAGCCACTCACCCAAACTGGCCAGGCACCCCAGCAGGACTCCCACCCTGATCCGGGACACCCTTCAGGGCAAACCAGCTGGCCCCTACCCATGCACTAGGCCTCCATCCTATATAATAAAAGGGTAATATGCAAATTGACCCTAACAGCAGAATGACTGGGAATGACTGGTCACTATGACACACACTGACCACCAGGGGGCAGATGCTCAATGCAGGAGATGCCCCCTGGTGATCAGTGCGCTCCCATAGGGGGAGCTCTGCTCAGCCACAAGCCAGGCTAATGCTGCCAGCACAGCGGTGGTGGTGGGAGCCTCTCCCGCCTCCTCAGCAGCACTAATGATGTCCGACTGCAGCTTAGGCCTGCTCCCCGCTGGCAAATGGACATCCCCCGAGGGCTCCCGGGCTGCTGGAAGGATGTCTTATTGCAGGCTTAGGCCCAATTCTCCTGGGAGCGAGCCTAAGTCAGCAGGTGGTCATCCCCTGAGGGGTCCCAGACTGTGAGAGGGCACAGGCCAGGTTGAGGGACACCCCCCCCCCCCCAGTGCACATGAGTGCACAAATTTTTATGCACCGGGCCTCTAGTTTATACATATAAAAGCCTGATTATTATTTAAATTACATTTAGAAGCAATTGTGTTATATTTGAATAAGAGCTGAAAGGGGGGAGTGGGCAGTTTCTGAGGCATATCCCACTAGGTGTACCTCCTTGCCTTTCCCTTCCTCAAATGCATTTGGTTCCCAATGAAATCACACTCAAAAAAAAAAAAATGGTAACAAATTATCTAACCCTCCAACTCAAAGAATTAGAAAGAGAGCAACAAGAAAAGCCCAGAGTAAGCAGAAGGAAGGAAATAATAAAGATCAGAGCAAAAACAAATGACATAGAGACCAAAAACACCCCCCCCCAAAAAAAAGAACAATATAAAGGATCAATAAAACCAAGAATGGCTTCTTTGAAAGGGTAAACAAGATTGATGAACATCTAGCCAGGCTAACCAAGAAGCAAAGAGAGAGGACCCAAACAAATAAAATCAGAAATGAAAGTGGTGAAGTAACAACTGACCCCACAGAAATACAGAGGATTGTGAAAAAATACTATGAACAACTCTATTTCAAAAAACTCAATAACATAGATGTAATGGACATATTCTTAGAAAATACAAGCTTCCAAAACTCAATCAGGAAAAAAAAAAAAAACCTGAATAAAAAAAAAACTCCCGAAGAAATTGAAGAAGTAATCAAAAATCTTCCAGCAAACAAAAGCCCTAGTCCTCACAGCTTTACAAGGGAGTTCTATCAAGCATTCAAAGAATAACTAAAACCTATCCTCCTCAGACTATTCCAAAAATTCAAGAAGAACGTACACTTCCAAGCTCTTGCTATGAAGCCAGCATTACCCTAATTCCAAAATCAAGTAAAGACACCACAAAGAAAGAGAACTACAGGCCAATATTCTTAATGAACATAGATTATAAAATCCTCAATAAAATTCTAGCAGATCAGATGTAGCAATACACTAGAAAGATCATACAACATGACCAAGTGGAATTTAATCTCGGGATGCAAGGATGGTACAATATCCGCAAATCAATAAATGTGATACATCACATAAACAAATTGAGAGACAAATATCACATAAACATATCAATCAGTGCAAAAAAAAACATTTGACAAAATTCAACACCCTTTCTTGATAAATACTCTCAGAAAAGTGGGAATAGAGGGATCATAACTCAACATAATAAAAGCATTATATGAAAAACCTGCAGCCAACATCATACTCAATGGGCAAAAACTAAAACCATTTTCCTTAAGAACAGGAACAAGATATGGATGCCCACTTTCACCACTTCTGTTCCATATAGTACTGGAAATGCTAGCCATAGTGATCAGAAAAGAAGAAGAAAAAAAGCCTCCAAATTGGAAAAGAAGAAGTAAAACTGTCTTTATTTGCAGATGACATGATACTGTACATAGAAAATCCCAAATACTCCATCAAAAAACTACCAGATTTAATAAATGAATTTGGCAATGTAGCAGGATACAAAATTAACACCCAGAAATCTATGGCTTTTTTTATACACCAATAATGAACTCGCAGAAAGAAAAAAAAAAAAATCTCAGTTACCATTGCACCAAAAAAAATTAAGATACCTGTGAATAAGCTTAACTAATGAAGTAAAAGACCTGTACTCAGAAAAACTATAATCCATTTTAAAAAGAGATAGAGGAAGACGTAGCAAATGGAAGAATATACCATGTTCCTGAATTGGTAGAATTAACATCATTCAAATGTCCATGCTACCCAAAGCAATCTATAAATTCAATGCACAACCCATTAAAATACCAACAGCATATTTCACAGACCTGTCTCTTCAATAAATGATGCTGGGAAATTTGGTCAGATACATGCAAAAAAAAAAAAAAGTGAAACTAGATCACTAAGTTACACCACACACAAAAATAAATTCAAAATGGCTAAAGGATTTAAATGTAAGACGGGAAACCATAAAAATCATCGAAGACTCCATAGGCAGCAAAATATGAGACATATGTCATAGTAATATCTTTACCGATATAGCTCCTAGGGCAATGGAAACTAAGGAGAAAATAAACAAATGGGACTACATCAAAATAAAAAGCTTCGGCACAGCAAAAGAAACCATCAACAAAACAACTAGAAAGCCCACTGCATGGGAGAACATATTTGCCAATGCTATTTCAAATAAGGGTTTAACCTCCAAAATTTACAGGGAACTCATACAACTTAACAAAGGGAAGATAAAAAATCCAATCAAAAAATGGGCAAAGGACCTAGATAGACACTTTTCGAAAGAAAACATACAGAAGGTCAAGAACATCTGAAAACATGCTCAAAGTTACTAATCATTGGAGAGATGCAAATCAAAACAACAATGAGGTACCATCTCACACCTGTCAGAATGGCTATCATCAACAAATCAACAAATGACAAGTGCTGGCTGGCAAGGATGCGTGGAGAGAAAGGAACCCTAGTGCACTGCTGGTGGGAATGCAGACTGATGCAGCCACTATAGAAAACATTATGGAGTTTCCTCAAAAAGTTAAAAATGGAACTCCATTTGACCCAGTAATCCCACTTCTAGGAATATATCCCAAGAAACCAGAAACACCAATCAGAAAGGAAAACCTAGCAGCACAATTTGCAATAGCTAAGATTTGGAAACAGCCTAAGTGCCCATCAGCAGATGAGTGGATTAGAAAACTGTGGTACGTCTACACAATGGAATACTACACTGCTGTAAAAAAAGAAGGAATTCTTACCATTTGCCACAGCATGGATGGAACTGAAGAGTATTATGCTAAGCCAAATAAGCCAGTCAGAGAAAGATAAACATCACATGATCTCACTCATTTGTGGAATAAAAATGAACATAATAAATTGATAAACAAAAATAGATACAGAGACAAAGAAGCATTGAACAGACTGTCAAACTTCAGCGGGAAGGTAGTGGAGGGTTGCGGGGAGGGTAAGAGATCAACCGAGGTACTTGTATGCATGCATATGAGCATAACCAATGGATACAGACTCTGAGGGGGTGAGGGCATGTGCTGGGGGAGTAGGAGAGGCCAAGGGGATGTCAATAGGGGAAAAAGCGGTCATATGTTCTACTATTTGTAATACTTTAAACAATAAAAAAAAACCATGGTACATCTACACAATGGAATACTACACTGCTATAAAAAAAGAAGGAACTTTTACCATTTTCAACAGCATGGATGGAACTGGAGAGCATTATGCTAAGTGAAATAAGCCAGTCAGAGAAAGATAAATATCACATGATCTCACTCATTTATGGGATATAATATGAACATAAACTGATGAACAAAAATAGATCCAGAAACAAGGGGGAGGGTTAGAGATCAACCAAAGGACTTGTATGAATGCATATTAACATAACCAATGGACACAGACACTGGGGAAGTGGGGGCCTGCTCTCAGGGGTGGGAGTGGTGGGATGTGTCAATAGGGGGAAAAGGGAGACATAGGTAATACTTTAAACAATAACTTAAAACAAACAAACAAACAAATGTAATCACATTAAAAGTGAACGTCAAAGGCATTCTTGAGGAACAGGGCAGACAAAAAAAAATGCAGCCTGAAGGGTGTATGTAGAAATTGGAAGAGAAACATGCTTTGGGCCAGGACAGTAGTTTAAGGAATGAGGTTTCAGGTGCAGATGATCTATATGTAATCCTCTTCTAAGGAGTTCTCATTATTTTCCCCATCATCCCATAGCTCACTGCTTCCTCAGTGTGCAGTCCACTATTCTGCCCACTTAGCAGAAAAAGAATCTATAATTGGGGAACTTTGGTGAAGTAGGAGTCCCAATAAATTATGGTACATATATATAATGAAATCAAAGCTGATATTAAAAGAACAAGATAAATCCATTTTTGCTGACGTAAGAAAATTCAATAAAACATTGCAAAAAGTGAAAAGGGGAAGAGGTTTATATATGAATCTATATCATGATGCAATTTATGTTTTAAAACCCTCAAGACTACATACAGTAGGTGAATGTAAGGGCATTAAAGGGGCTTGGGGATAGCTGGAGGTGGAAAAATGTAGGGGGATAAATAGGGATGGAAAGAGACTTTGCTTTGGCTGATGGGCACACAATGCAGCGTGCAGATGATGTTTTGTTGAGTTGTACACATGAAACATGTATGGTTTTGTGAATCAATGTCACCCCAACAAATTCAATTTTTTTAAAAGTGAAGATAAGACCAGCAGTATGCACACAATTAATGTTGGCTACTTTTAGAAAATGCAGTTGACAGGTGTTGATGGAGACATCCATTTCTCATTGTATATGCTTTGAAAAGTTATAATAATGAATGAGGATTATTTTTGCAACATATACAAGCATTTTAAAAAGGAAAATGGTTTAAGAATTGGAAATGAGACTAGTGTGATTCTCATAAGTCTTGCCCTCAAATCCTATATTCTTCTCATCTGCCAATACAAATTCAGAATAGCTTAGGCTTGAGAGGGCAAATTCAGCTCTAGGCTCTCACACATGCTTTCCTTTCAGCCTAGAATACCCTCCTTCTTCTCTTTTCCCTATTTTCACATGGTTAATTTCTTCTTGTCCTGCCATTTCTGCTTAATTAACACTTCTCCAGAAAGATGCCTTTACACTCTATTCCATGTCATTTTCCTCCATTCCCCACCCATCCTTTAAGGCTGAATCAAGGACCAGGGCGAGTGGGTTATCAGCCCAGTTAAATGCTCAGTGAAAGGGGAAATGAGAAGTTCAATAAACTATCAGAGAAGAGTTATATCTCTAAGGCATTTGCCACTAAATGCTTGGCCTTAATGGATACATATCCAAGTCTCAGAGAACCTGGAATTCTACCATATAGCCCCTACCATTCAGCATTGTAATTGTCTGCTTGCTTGGCTATATCCCTCATTAAAAAAAAAAAAAACAAACCTGTGGTACATCTACACATTGGAATACTATGCTGCTATAAAAAGAAGGAACTTTTACCATTTGCAACAGCATGGATGGAACTGGAGAGCATTATGCTAAGCGAAATAAGCCAGTCAGAGAAAGATATCACATGATCTCACTCATATGTGGGATATAATGATGAACATAAACTGATGAGCAAACATAGATCCAGAGACAAATGGCAAGGGAGGTGGGAGGTTTAGAGAGCAACCAAAGGACTTGTATGCATGCATATTAGCATAACCAATGGACACAGACACTGGGGCGGTGGGGGCTTGACCAGAGTGGGAATGGCTGAGGGGGTCAATCAGGGAAAAAGGAGATTTTAGACAATAAAAACTGCAAATTCTATGGGACCATAAGGGAGGACTGCTTTTTCATCTTATTCCTCACTATAACTCAGAACTAGCATAGTGGATACAAAACATTTGTCTTAGCTAAAGCTGCTATAACAAAATACCATAAACTGGGTGGCTTAAACAACAAACATTTATTTTCCAGTTTTGGAGGTTGGAAGTCCAAGATCAGGGTGCCAGTGGGGTCGGATTCTTGATGAGGGCTCTCTTCTGAATGGCAGAAAGCTGACTTCTCATATCTTTACATGGTGGAAAGGAAGCAAGCTAGTTCTCTAGCCTCATCTTATAAGAGCACTAATCCCATTTATGAAGGCTCCACCTTATGACCTAATTACCCACCAAAACCCCACCTCCTATACCATCATATTGGGGTTAGTGTTTCAACATATGAATTTTGAGGGGACACAAACATTTAGTCTGTAGCAATTTTTATACATGGGATAGATGTATACATCACACAGATCAAGAGAAGTGAGTTTGCAGATTTTTTAAAAAAAGTTATATCTTTACTCAGAAACTGTCAATTCTCTTAATCATAGGACTGAGAAAATCAAGAGGAACAAAGAAATGGGAGCCAAGTATGTCTTTTAATGGGAAAAATTTTACATGGCCTCTCTCTGATTAGATTATTCCTTTGACACAGGGCAGGGTTTTTTAACCTGGACACTACAGGCATTTTGGGCTGGATAATTCTTTGTTGTAGTGGGTTGTTGTGTGCATTTTAGGATATTTAGCAGCATTCCTGCCCTCTACACACTAGCTGCCAGTAACACAACTCCCCAAATTTTAACAACAAAAAATTCTTGCCAAATGTTGCCTGGAAGGCAAAATCACTGACAGGGTTTTCATGGATATAATACAGCAGTGCTGTGTAAGAGATAACACTTTCATGCTCATATACACCCCCCTTTTGACATATGATTTGATTGTTACAAGTAGAAGGGATCAAATGAGTGATTATAATTTGTGGGTAGGTAGGGGCTTGGGCCAATCATTTTGTCTTAACCACGTGACACAAGGTTTAATGTGTAGTCAACCTTTACTAAGCATTCTCAGGTTTGAAACTCACTTCCAATTATTCTCAAGTGATTCTGAAGGTTCATGACACATAGTTATTTGTCAGTGCACTGGGGCATGAAATTGTACCATGTATTTTTGTGACTGGTGCATGGAGGTAAGTTACTTAGCTAGTGAGTGAACCTAGCTGATCACCCACCACAGATATCATTTTCTTTTTGTTTAAGTGCCTGCATCTTAACATGGCTTTGCTGTTCACTGTTGGAAATGGATGATATATTAATTTTTAGAAAATGAGGTGGGTGGGGAAGAGATAAACTTTTTTGTTAAAAGACTGTACAAGGAATTCCAATTTGCAAGTAATGGTGCTGAAAGTGATCTAAGAATATGGTGGCTTATATTATTGATAGAATTTAAGAGCTTTATGAATTATTTTCTTTCCCTAAACCTAGGTTATTTCCTGCTATCTCCATATTGTCTACCAGGCCAGGAGAAGCCCAATTAAAGAGTACTGTTTACTTCTTCTCTGCCATATCATATTACTTCTTGCCTTACACATTCTACAAAAGACTTACTAGCATGGAAATGCCATGTAGTATAAACTAAAAGAACATCGTTTGTGAATTCAGACAGACCTAGGTTTGAAGCCATCTCTGCTACTTCCCAAATGTGTGAGATTGAGCAAGTTACTGCATTCATCTCTACAATTCTCAATACATTTGTTGTGAGGATTATGAAAATTGAATTTATCACCTGCTACCCCTCAACTCCCTACTTGTCACCTCAAACTTCCTTTACTTTTCATTTTCTTCCCCATCTTTATTTCATTCAATGGCATCCAGGAGTTTATTCCAGAAAACTCCATCACACAGTCCCATCAGTTCTATGACCTTTTATCATATGTATATGCCCATCCCTCCATCCACACTATTACCATTCTTTCTTCATATCTTTCCTAAACCACTACATTAGCCTTCTAACTTGTCTTCCTCCTTTTATCCTTCATTTTCCCCATCAATTCTCCTCACAACTTCTAAGGTGATCTTTTAAAAAAGATTAATTAGATTCTGTTCATTACCTGTTTAAAACCTTCCCATGGCTTCTACTTGAATTTAGGATACAAATCACATTTTGTATCATGGCCTTCATGAGCATATGTAATTTGTCCCTAGACTATCTTTTTAGACTCATTTCCTACCACTTCTCTATATCTCATTCCAATAAGTCCCCATTCTTGGATTGTAAGTGGTCTCCCTGCTTCCACTTTTACCCACTTTCAATCCATTCTTCAAACAGCAGCCAGAGTTCCTTAGAATTCATAAAAGGATAAAGAGGGAAAATAGAGGGTGTCCTAAAAATGTATACACACTTTAACAGCTGATTCTATTACATTTTGAAAATGAAATGTATTTTAATAAATACTGTCCCTATAATTATTCAAAGTTTATATACATTTTTGGGACACTCTGTATTTCTATATTTACAATTCTACCCCTAAAACATACCTTGAGTTCATCCACTTCTTTCCATTGCACTCTGGTCCAAGCCATCATCATCTTTCACAAGAATTACTACAATAGATTCTTACCAGGTTTTCCTACTGCTTGATTTGACCCCTCCAAATCATTCTCCACATAGTAACTAGGGTGATATTTTGATAAGTTCAATGTAATCATCTCTCTCTCTAATTTAAGACCCTCCAATAGCTTCCCATTGACTTCAAATAATCAGTACAACTGAATGGTTAGTGAATTGGGCTCTGGAGAAAAACTGGCTGGATTATTGGCTTTAGAACCTTCAAGAAGTGACCTTTCTGAGACTCAGTTTACTCACCTCCAAAAGGAAATGATAAGTTTATTCGTGAATGTTGCAGGATACACATTCAGTAAAAGTGATTTGTTATTATTATTAAACAATTCAAAATCTTTAAGTAGGGCTTACAGAGTCCTGTAAGATCTCATTTCTATTTGCCTTTGCTCCCTCTTTTATCCTTCTCCCTTTGTTCATAATGTTCTACCACTATGGCCATCTTTCAGGCTCTTAAAATAGACTAGTAGTTCTCACAGTTAAGTTAGGGTCAGAATCCTTGGAGGGCTTGATAAAACACAGATGGCTGAGTTCCACCCTCATGGTTTCTGATTCAGCAGGTCTAGGGTGGGGCCTGAGACTTAGTTTCTCTAACAAGTTCCCAGAAGTTGCTGATATTGATGGTCTGGGGACCACACTTTTGGAACCACTGTAATAGCATTCTTTTTTGCCTCAGAGCCCTCCAAACATGGATAAACCTTTATCCTTAACATACATCATCTTTATGAAAGCCTTTTCTTGACCTTACAGACTGGACTAAATACTCTTGATATATGCTTTCATAACATGATTTGTAATAATATTTGTAATTATTTGTATAATTATTTTTTACTTAAATAAACATATGTTAGACTGTCTCATGAAGGCAGGGTTCTGTATGTTGTCTTCAAGTCTATGACTCCAGAGCCTGTCCTACTGCTTGGCTCATAGTAGGCTCTCAAAAATTCCTATTGAATGAATGTTTAATAAACAATTGTATTCTGTATTTAAAAAACAATGGTTTAAGTTCACCCAGTGATGCTGTTTGTCTTCACAAGTATTCACCTTTTTTGGTCTGAAACTAGCACAGCTTGCTGTAGTTTCTCTAATCACTACCTTGTTGGCCACAGATTCTTTCCTCCTTCCATGCCCCCACATGTATCCCAACCAAATACAGGGCTTTCAGTTCTAGCTATACCTTAAAAGAACCTGAAGAGGTTTATTAAATGTACCAGGCCCCCCTCTAACCAATAAAATCAGAATTTCTACATTTTAAAATAGAATTTATATATAAATAATTTCCACAAAAGAATTTGATGCACGGTAAAAGTTGAAAACATTATGCGTGAAACAGTCTATCTCTAGAGGTAAAAGCAGTCATGTACATGTTAATAGTTCTGCAGCAAAATACTAGGTCCATGGCTGGTATTCATCTGATACATTCTGAAATAGCAAGTATTTACTTTGTTGCCTTCATTACATTATAAGCTCCTAGATCTGTGTTTCTCAAACTGTGATCTGTAAACCTCTGCATCAATATGGCCTGGTGTTCTTGTAAAAATACATGTTCCTGGGCTCAACCTCAGTGATTTAGAATTTTGGGTGGAGAGTTGGGGTCAGGGCCAGGAATCTGGGTAAATTCAAACTAGTTTCCTAAGTGATTCTGATGCACAGTAATGTACAAGTACCACTGTACTAAAGAGTGGTAAGGTATACACTATGGAAAACAGCATAAAGTTTCCTTAAAACAATTAAAAAATAGAAATGTCTTAAGACCCAACGATTCCACTTCTGGGTATATATTTGAAGAAATCCAAAACATAAATTCAAAAGAATATATGCACCCCTATGCTCATTACAGCATTATTTTCAGTAGTCAAACTATGGAAACAACTCAAGTGCCCATCAATGGACAATTGGATAAAGAAGTGGTACATATATAAAATGGAATATTACTTGACCATAAAAGATGACATTTGTGACAGCATGAATGGACTTCGAGAGTATTATGCAAAGTGACATAAGTCAGGCAGAGAAAGATTAATACCATATGATTTCACTTATGTGTAGAATTTAAAGAACAATATAAACAAACACACAAAACAGAAACAGACTCAAAGATACAGAGAGTATACTGCTGGCTGCCAGAGGAGAGGGGGGTGAAAAATATAAAGGTATTGAGAACTGCAGATTGCCAGTTACAAAATAGTCATGGGGATGTAAAGTACAGCACAGGGAATATAGTCAATCATATTGTAATACGTATGAATGGTGCCAGTTGAGTACTGGAAATATCAGGGGAAATACTTTGTAAAGTATAGAATTGTCTAACCACTATGTTGTATGAAACTAATATAAATTAATATTGAAATAATATTGAATATAATTGAAAAAATTTTAAATTAACAAATAAATAAATACAAAAAATTTAATTTTTTTTTTTAAAAATCAAGTGGTAAGGCATAACAAATAACCAAGCTTCTTGTTCAAAATGGAAACTTGAACACATGAAGTTAGAGGCTATACATTAAATTAATAATAACAAAACAAACACCAGCCTTCGGATTGGTCAGAGAAGTAAATGGAACTAGGTTTGACAAGTCATATTGGCAGTCATTTTAATACAGAGGGATGGTGAAAAAATGGCTGCCCACTAGAACACTATCCATGGATAGTAAGTAAAAAAGAAGATGTGTGAATAGTGTAAGAGCAGGGAGCAAGTAAGAAGAGTAGATTCCATACGTTGATCTACCAAGTGACAGCAACTGAAATTTGAACCCTGATATGCCAAGCCCAAGATCTTCTATTGTAGCAGCAGTACTCAAACTTTAGTATGAGTCAGAAAAACTTGAAAGCCTGTTAAAACACAGATTCCAGGGACCTATTCCCAGGGTTTCTGATTAACTAAGTCTGCTGTGGGGCTTGAGACTCTCCATTTCTAATAAGATTTTAGGTGATATTGATGCTACTGGTCTAGAGATCACACTTTAAGAACTAAAGATCTGGGAGAGAGAAAATGGCGGAGGTATAAACGGACATGTCCTATCCCTTGTCCTGGAGCAGATTAGGGTGAGCAGCTGAAACGGGTAACATACAGCCCGAATAGGCAGAGGATTTTCAGCTGAGAGACTGTCTGCAGCTGGGAAAGACCGAGAACTCCCAGAAAAAAAAGGACGGTTGGAGACTGCGGCTGAAACCTCTCCCGATGCGCCAGCTCAGCAGCCGAGACTGTGCCATCTTGGGTGGCTGTTGCCGGCATCCAGAGATCAGCTACTAACCTGGAAACAAGGGATCTCAAGCAGCGTGACTGCATGAACTCAGATGAGCACTGCTTCTTCTCACTGAAAGGTTAGACTTCCCCTAAACGTGCGGTTTGCATTCGGGTTGGAAAGAGGACAGCGCTCACGCACGCAGGACGAAATCTGCGCCCACAGAGTCTGCAGCCGTTGGGACCAGCGTGACCCGCGAATGGGGAAGGGGCCCCACAGGGCTGCTGGCAGAAGGAAACGCTAAAAATAAGCCCATACCTGGACTGGATGTAAAAAAGCAGCCTTGGATTTTGCCAGTGTGCCGGCTGCTTGGTGTCAGGGGCGAGTGGGCGCGCGGAGACTGCGCGCAGACCTGGAAGGTGGAGGCTTGCGAATTCGCACAACATATCAGGCTCTTGTTACAGTTCCACTTAGATCCGTGTGTTTGATTATTAAACCCAGTGCATGGGATTCTCCAGTTGGGGTCATTTGTGGAGCCTGTAGGGGAAGGTTCTTTTCGGGGAGCCTGGGAAACAGAGAGGGCAGTAACAATTAAAGAACCAGCTCTGAGCAGTGGACTTTCCCAAATCAGTTTCAAGTACCATAGAGAAAAAAAACCCTACTGATAGAGAGGACTTATAGCCTCGGAGGTCAATCCAGACACACTGCCACCCAGAGGCAGAGCCACGAACTGTCTCTTCTGTGATCACAAATAAAGGCAGCCTGGTAAACAAATGCAACCTGCCTTAAAATCAGGACTGTGGTTTACGGCACGGAGGGACAGTGTATCACAGGGAAAATCAACACTCTCCTGAATGCCTGGCAGGACTAAGGTGTGCCAAAAAGAAGAGTAGAAGATCTGAAGCACCTTCACTACTGCATATTTTTATATTTTTTTAATTCTTTTTTCACCATTTCATTAAGAACCTATTTTATTTTTTTTTTCATCACTTGATTTTACATTTTTAATTACTACATTTTTTAACCAGTATTATTGCTATCATTTTACCATTTTTTCAAGTGTCATTTTATTTTTTATTTATTTATTTATTTTGGGATTAGTGTTCTTCACTCTATTTTCATCGTTCCTTTAGCATCATTTCTCTATATCTAACCTTTACTCTTAAGCCAAAACTCTCTTCCTCACTTTTCCCCTTTTGTTGTCTTGTTTCTCTTACCCTATTCCTGCTTTAGATTTTCCCTATTCCTTCTATTTACCCACTGTCTAAATTTCACCCTACTGATATATCTAATTTCCAATCCCTTGCTCTAAATCCATATACACCTCTCTCATCTTTCTTCACTATCCATTTTTTCTCTCTCTCTCTCTGTTGTTTTGCTAGTGTTTGCTTGATTTTGAGTATATTGGGTTTTTTTATGCTTGTTTGGGAGATTGTTTTGATTTTCAATTTCATTTTCCTGTATTGCTTATTTTTTCTTTCCCTGGTAATTTTTGTGCATCTGTTTTCCCTTGCCTCGCTTGATATTAGTTGTTGTTTGTAGTTTGCATTAATCTCCAGGGATCTGCTGCTGGAATTCATTGAGATTAGTTGCGGTTCTCTTAGAGTTTTCTCCCCATACAAATAGCCTCTTCCCCACCTCTATTTCATTCTTTCTCTTACTTTTTTGTTTGTTTGTTTGTTTTTTTCTTCTCTCCCTTTTCCCAATCTCATTTTGGCACTCCTTTTTGTTTTTTCTTTTTCTCTTTTTCCTACTTTATCCCCTAATTCTCTTCGCTCTGGTGGTCACCTTTATTTGGGGTTATTAATATCGTGAATACACTTATGTTCAGTGCCTTGTACATTGTGCCTTGTTGTGTTGTATTTTGTGCCTTTAAATCAACTCAGCAGAGAGAGAACTACATAACCAAACACCTGGAGAAGAGAGATCATGGTGAAACAAAGAACCAACCCACATATGAAAGAAAAACAGGCATCATCAGAAAAGGAAGTAAACGAAATGGAGGCAATGGAGGCAAGCAACCTGTCAGAGAAAGAATTCAGAGAAATGGCCATAAGGTGGATGAAAAGAATGGAAGACCAATTCAACAATATGTGTAGGAACCAAGAGGAAATGAAGAAAAACCAAGAAGAAATGAAAAATGACATCACTGCTATAAAGAACTCAATAGAAAGCATCAACAGTAGACTAGAAGAAGCAGAGGACCGCATCTGCGAGCTAGAAGACAAGGTAGGAAAAAATACCCAAACAGAACAGCTTCTAGAAAAAAAAAATTAAAAAGCAGGAGGAGAGCCTAAGAGAACTCTGGGACAACGCTAAACGAAACAACATCCGAATAATAGGGGTGCCAGAAGGAGAGGAAACTGAGCAAGGAATAGAAAACCTGTTTGAAAAAATAGTAACAGAAAATTTCCCTGATATAGGAAAGAAAAAACTCACACAAATCCAAGAAGCTCACAGAGTCCCAAACAAAATGAACCCGAAAAGACCGACGCCAAGGCACATAATAATTAAATTGGCAAACACCAACGACAAAGCAAGAATCTTAAAAGCAGCCAGAGAGAGACAGAAAGTTACCTACAAAGGATCCCCCATCAGACTAGCGACCGATTTCTCAACAGAAACACATCAGGCAAGAAGGGAATGGAATGAAATATACAAAGTCATGCAAAGGAAGGGTCTGAATCCAAGAATACTGTACTCAGCGAGGCTATCAATCAAAATTAAGGGTCAAATCAGGAGCTTCACAGACAAAAACGGTCTATAGGAGTTTATTACAACCAAGCCAGCAATGCAAGAAATGCTAAAGGGTCTGCTGTAAATAGAAAAAATAGGAAACAAAGAAGGAATGCAGCAGTAAAGAACAAAAATGGCGAGGAAGGAAAATGGCGGCGGTATAAACGGACATGTCCTGTGCCTTGTCCTGGAGCAGATAAGGGTGAGCAGCTGAAACGGGTAACATGCAGCCCGAATAGGCAGAGGATTTTCAGCTGAGAGACTGTCTGCAGCTAGGAAAGACCGAGAACCCCCAGGAAAAAAAGGATGGTTGGAGACTGCGGCTGAAGCCTCTCCTGGTGCGCCAGCTAAGCAGCGGAGACTGCGCCATCTTGGGTGGTTGTTGCCGGCATCCAGAGACCAGCTACTAACCTGGGAACAAGGGATCGCAAGCAGCGTGACTGCGTGAACTCAGACGAGCACTGCTTCTTCTCACGGAAAGGTTGGACATCCCCTAAAGGTGCGGTTAGCAGTTCAGGTTGGAGGGAGGACCGAGCTCGCGCGCACGGGGCGGAATCTGCGCCCCACAGAGTCTGCAGCCGTTGGGACCAACGTGACCCGCGAGTGGGGAAGGGGCCCCAAAGGGCTGCTGGCAAAAGGGAATGCGAAAAATGAGCCCATAGCTGGACTGGATGTAAAGGAGCAGCCTTGGACTTTGCCATCTGCTGGCTGCTTGGTGCCAGGGGCGAGTGGGCACGCGGAGACTGCGCGCGGAGACTGTGCGCAGACCTGGAAGGTGGAGGCTTGTGAATTCGCACAACTATCAGGCTCTTGTTACAGTTCCCCTTAGATCCGTGCATTTGATTATTAAACCCAGTGCATGGGATTCCCCAGTTGGGGTCATTCGCAGAGCCTGTAGGGGAAAGTTCTTTTTGGAGAGCCTGGGAAACAGCAGGCAGTGGCAAGGAACCAGCTCTGGGCAGTGGTCTTTCCCGAATCAGTGCCAAATACCAGAGAGGAAAAAAACAAAAAAAACAAAACCCTACTGATAGAGAGGACTTATAGCCTCGGAGGTCAATCCAGACACACTGCCACCCAGAGGCAGAGCCACGAACTGTCTCCTCTGTGATCACAAATAAAGGCAGTCTGGTAAACAAATACAAGCCGCCTTAAAATCAGGTCTGTGGTTTACTGCACGGAGGGACAGTGTATCGCAGGGAAGTTCAACACTCCCCTGAATGCCTGGCAGGACTGAGGCGTGCCAAAAAGAAGAGTGGAAGATCTGAAGCACCTTCACTTCCGAATATTTTTATATATATATATATTTTTTAATTCTTTTTTCACCATTTCATTAAGAACCTATTTTATTTTTTTATTTTATTTTTTATTTTTTTCATCACTTGATTTTACCTTTTTAATTACTACATTTTTTTAACCAGTATTATTGCTATCCTTTTACCATTTTTTCAAGTGTCATTTTACTTTTATTATTTTTTTTATTTTTCTTTATTTTATTTTGGGATTAGTGTTATACACACTATTTTCATCGTTCCTTTAGCATCATTTCTCTCTAGCTCACATTTACCCTTAAGCCAAAACTCTCTTCCTCACTTTTCCCCTTTTGTTGTCCTGTTCCTCTTACCTTATTCATGCTTTGGATTTTACCTATTCCTTCTTTCTACCCACTGTCTAAATTTCACCCTACTTATATATCCAATTTCCAATCCCTCGCTCTCCCCATACAAATAGCCTCTTCCCCACCTCTATTTCATTCTACTTTTTTTTTTTTTTTTGGCTTTTTGTTTTTTTTCTTCTCTCCCTTTTCCCAATCTCATTTTGGCACTCCTTTTTGTTTTTTATTTTTCTCTTTAATCTTTTTCTCTTTTTTCTTCTTTATCCCCTAATTCTCTTCGCTCGGGGGGTCACCTTTATTTGGGGTTATTAATATAGTGAATGCATTTAGTTTGTTGCCTTGTACGTTGTGCCTTGTTGTGTTGTATTTTGTGCCTTTGAATCAGCGCAGCAGAGAGAGAACTACATAACCAAACACCTTGAGAAGAGAAATCATGGTGAAACAAAGAACCAACCCAAATATGAAAGAAAAACAGGCATCATCAGAAAAGGAAGTAAACGAAATGGAGGCAATGGAGGCAAGCAACCTGTCAGAGAAAGAATTCAGAGTAATGGCCATAAGGTGGATGAAAAGAATGGAAGACCAATTCAACAATATGTGTAGGAACCAAGAGGAAATGAAGAAGAACCAAGAGGAAATAAAGAGAAACCAAGAAGAAATGAAAAACGACATCACTGCCATAAAGAACTCAATAGAAAGCATCAACAGTAGACTAGAAGAAGCAGAGGATCGCATCAGCGAGCTAGAAGACAAGGTAGAAAAAAATACCCAAACAGAACAGCTTCTAGAAAAAAAAATTAAAAAGCAGGAGGAAAGCCTAAGAGAACTCTGGGACAATGCTAAACGAAACAACATCCGAATAATAGGGGTGCCAGAAGGAGAGGAAACTGAGCAAGGAATAGAAAACCTGTTTGAAAAAATAGTAACAGAAAATTTCCCTGATATAGGGAGGAAAAAACTCACACAAATCCAAGAAGCTCACAGAGTCCCAAACAAAATGAACCCGAAAAGACCGACACCAAGGCACATAATAATTAAATTGGCAAACACCAACGACAAAGCCAGAATCTTAAAAGCAGCCAGAGAGAGACAGAAAGTTACCTACAAAGGATCCCCCATCAGACTAGCGACCGATTTCTCAACAGAAACACATCAGGCAAGAAGGGAATGGAATGAAATATACAAAGTCATGCAAAGGAAGGGTCTGAATCCAAGAATACTATACCCAGCGAGGCTATCAATCAAAATTGAGGGTCAAATCAGGAGCTTCACAGACAAAAATGGTCTACGGGAGTTTTTACAACAAAACCAGCAATGCAAGAAATGCTAAAGGGTCTGCTGTAAATAGAAAAAACAGGAAACAAAGAAGGAACACAGCAGTAAAGAACAAAAATGGCGACTAACAAGTTTCTATCAATAATAACTTTAAATGTAAATGGATTAAATTCCCCAGTCAAAAGGCATAGGGTAAATGACTGGATAAGAAAACATGACCCATATATCTGCTGTCTACAGGAAACCCACCTTATCAAAAAAGACGCACACAGACTGATGGTGAAGGGATGGAAAAAAGGTTTTTCAGGCCAATGGAAGTGAAAAAAAAGCCGGAGTAGCAATACTTATATCTGACAAATTAGATCTCAAAGTGAAGGACATAAAAAGAGATCAAGAAGGCCACTTCATAATACTAAAGGGAGCAGTCCAACAAGAAGAAATAACTCTGGTAAATATATATGCACCCAATATAGGAGCACCCAAATATGTAAGAAATCTTCTGGAGAAGATCAAGGGAGAGATTGACAGCAATACAATCATAGTAGGGGATCTTAACACCCCATTATCTCCACTGGACAAATCCTCTAAACAGAAACTCAGCAAAGAAACATCAATCCTAAATGACTCACTAGATCAGATGGAATTAATTGACATCTTCAGAACATTTCACCCCAAAGTCACAGAATATACATTCTCCTCGGGTGCACATTTGTCATCTTCAAAGATAGACCATATATTGGGTCACAGACAAAGTCTCTTCAAATTCAAGAAAATTGAAATCATATCAAGTATCTTCTCAGACCACAAAGGCATAAAACTGGAAATAAACTACAACAAAAACAATCCAAAAAAATCAAACACATGGAGACTAAATAGCATGCTATTAAACAACGACTGGGTCACCAGTGAGATCAAAGAAGAAATAAAAAACATCATGCCAACAAATGACAATGAAAACACAACAATCCAAAACCTATGGGACACAGCAAAAGCAGTATTGAGAGGGAAGTTCATAGCTCTACAAGCCTACTGCAAGAAACAAGAAACAATGAGAATAAATGACCTAACTCTACAACTCGAAGAATTAGAAAGAGAGCAACAAAAAAAGCCCACTGTAAGCAGAAGGAAGGAAATAACAAAGATCAGAGCAGAGATAAACGACATAGAGACCAAAAAAACAATACAAAAGATCAACAAAACCAAGAGCTGGTTCTTTGAAAGGATAAACAAGATTGATACACCTCTAGCCAGGCTCACCAAGAAACAAAGAGAGAGGACCCAAATGAACAAAATCAGAAATGAAAGAGGAGAAATAACAACAGACCCCATAGAAATACAAAGGATTGTTAGAAAATACTATGAACAACTCTATTCCAACACACTAGACAACCTGGAGGAAATGGACATATTCCTAGATAAATACAACCTTCCAAAACTTAACCAGGAAGAATCTAAAAATCTCAATAGGCCAATAACTATGGAGGAAATCGAAGCAGTAATCAAAAAGCTTCCAGCAAACAAAAGCCCGGGGCCAGATGGCTTCACAGGGGAGTTTTACCAAACATTCAAGGAAGGCCTAAAACCTATCCTCCTCAGACTATGTCAAAAGATCCAAGAGGAAGGAACACTTCCCAGCTCATTCTATGAAGCCAACATCACCCTAATCCCAAAACCAGATAAAGACAATACAATGAAAGAGAATTATAGGCCAATATCCCTCATGAACATAGATGCCAAAATCCTCAACAAAATCCTAGCAAATCGGATCCAGCAGTACATCAAAAAGATCATACACCATGACCAAGTAGGATTTATCCCAGGGATGAAAGGATGGTACAATATCTGCAAATCAATAAATGTGATACATCACATAAACAAATTGAGAGAGAAAAACCACATAGTCATATCAATTGATGCGGAAAAAGCATTTGACAAAATTCAATACCCTTTCTTGATAAAAACTCTCAGCAAGATAGGAATTGAGGGATCATACCTCAACATAATAAAAGCCATATATGAGAAACCCACAGCCAACATCATAATCAATGGGCAAAAACTAAAACCATTCCCCCTAAAAACAGGAACAAGACAGGGATTCCCCCTCTCACCACTCCTGTTCAACATAGTACTGGAAGGACTAGCGATTGCGATCAGACAAGAAGAAGAAAGAAAAGGCATCCAGATTGGAAAAGAAGAAGTAAAACTGTCCTTATTTGCAGATGACATGATACTGTACATACAGAACCCTAAAAACTCCATCAAAAATTATTAGACTTAATAAATGAATTCAGCAATGTAGCAGGATACAAAATTAATGCTAAGAAATCCATGGCATTTCTTTACACCAATAGTGAACTTACAGAAAGTGAAACTACAGAAGCAATCCCATTTACCATTGCACCAAAAAAATTAAAATACCTAGGAATAAACTTAACTAAGGAGGTAAAAGACTTATATGCCAAAAATTACAGGACACTGAAAAAAGAGATAGAGGAAGACATAAACAGATGGAAGAACATATCGTGTTCATGGGTTGGTAGAATCAACATCATCAAAATGTCCATACTACCCAAAGCAATCTATAGATTCAATGCAATCCCCATTAAATTACCAACAGCATATTTCACAAATCTAGAACGAACATTCCAAAAATTCATCTGGAATAAAAAAAGACCCCGAATAGCTGCAGCAATCCTGAGAAAGAACAAAGTAGGTGGGATCTCAATACCAGATATCAAACTGTATTACAAAGCCACTGTTCTTAAAACAGCTTGGTACTGGCACAAGAACAGACATATAGATCAATGGAATAGAATAGAGACCCCAGAAATCGACCCAAACCACTATGCCCAATTAATATTCGACAAAGGAGGCAAGAGCATACAATCGAGTCAAGACAGTCTCTTCAATAAATGGTGTTGGGAAAATTGGACAGATACGTGCAAAAAGATGAAACTAGACCACCAACTCACACCATACACAAAAATAAACTCAAAATGGATAAAAGACTTAAACGTAAGACGGGAAATCATAAAACTACTAGAGGAATCCACAGGCAGCAAAATCGCAAACATATGCCGAAGGAATTTCTTCTCTGATAATGCTCCTAGGGCAATGGAAACTAAAGAGAAAATAAACAAAATTGGACTACATCAAAATAAAAAGCTTTTGCGCAGCAAAGGAAACCATCAACAAAACAACAAGAAGACCCACTACATGGGAGAACATATTTGCCAATGATACCACCAATAAGGGTTTAATTTCCAACATTTACAGGGATCTCATGAAACTTAACAAAACGAAGATAAACAATCCAATAAAAAAATGGGCAACGGACCTAGATAGACACTTTTCGAAAGAGGACATACAGAAGGCCGAAAGACATATGAAAAACATGCTCAAAGTCACTAATTATACGAGAGATGCAAATCAAAACGACAATGCGTTATCATCTCACACCTGTCAGAATGGCTATCATCAACAAATCAACAAACAACAAGTGTTGGAGAGGATGTGGAGAAAAAGGAACCCTTCTGCACTGCTGGTGGGAATGCAGACTGGTGCAGCCACTGTTGAGAACAGTATGGAGCTACCTCAAAAAACTAAAAATGGAACTCCCATTTGACCCAGTGATCCCACTACTAGGAATATATCCCAAGAAACCAGAAACTCCAATCAGAAAGGATATATGCACCCCTATGTTCATAGCAGCACAATTCACCATAGCTAAGATTTGGAAACAGCCTACGTGCCCATCAGCAGATGAGTGGATTAGAAAACTGTGGTACATATACACAATGGAATACTATGCTGCAGTAAAAAAAAGGAACGCTTGCCTTTTGCAACAGCATGGATGGAACTGGAGAGCATTATGCTAAGTGAAATAAGCCAGTTAGAGAAAGATAAATACCACATGATCTCACTCGTTTGTGGATTATAGAGAACAACATAGACTGATGAAAAGAAACAGATCCAAAGACTGAGCAACAGTGATCAGGCTATCAATCCCCAGAAGGAAAGTAGGGGACGGCGGGGGTAAGGGGAAGAGATCAACCGAAGGACTTGTATACATGTATATAAGCCAAACCAATGGACATGGACAACAGGGGGATGGGAGCATGAGTGTGTGGAGGGGGGGAGGATGGGGGTTTATGGGGGGATGAGGACACATTTGTAATACCTTAACTAATAATAATAATAATAATAATAATAATAATAATAGAACTAAAGATATGCAGCATTCGTGCCTTTGTTCATGTTGTTGGTATTTTTCAGGTCTTCTCTTGCTCTCCACCAATGAGAGTGGATTCTGATTATCCTTCAAGGCAGAGATCAAATGCAGCCTTTCCTGATTTCATGTCATCCACTTGTAAGAGCTATGATGTCTTCTGTGGCTACGGGATAGAATATGGGAACTGGAAATTCCAGAATACAAAGGAGCAATGGGTGTAGGGAGGGAGGGCTCAAAGGTTGGCAAAGATATTTTGCCAGTGAGTTCTGTACATTGCAGTTGTGGTTGTTTTTAAAGCATTGTAATCTGGGTGATTCCCCAAAAAAGTCATTAATGCTTAGGTCTCAGATTGGTTAGAAGAATGAATCCAAGCCATTCAGCAAACATGACTCAGGAGGAGAACTGGCAACCATTTTGAAGCAGGGAACCAGGTGAAAGAGTAAATAAAGCAATTGGATACAAGGACATGTACAGAAAGGGAAAAATGGAAATAGTAACACCTACTGAGGAGGCTTTCGCTGATGAAGGTCAAAGGATAATACCCTAATAGAGTATGCACAAAAGAGAATATTATAACAGGGAAGAATGGAGGGCAGGACAGATTTAAAGGCTCTAACACATGAGATCTGTTTAGGGCCTGAGCACAGGTAATAAGTGACAAAGTTTGGATTTTAACTGAATCCCACCTCATTCTAAATACCACACATACTAGTTTAATCTCTATAGCTTTATCTTTAAAAGGGTTGTCTGTGACTCACTGACATCAGAATCACTTAGGGAACTTAACAAAATTGTAGGTCAGTCCCTACATCTCTTCCCCAGAGATTGTAATTCAATAGATTTAGAATAGAGCCCTTAAGGATTCAGAGGCTGAATCCTTAATAAGTCTCTCCTCATGATTGGTGTAGATCACCGGTTGCTAACCTTTTGGACCTCATGGACCACCGGTTGGCAACTGCTGTTCTAAAGGAGTAGGACAGTTCTGAGACAGGGTCATTGTCTCTGCAGGAGGAACAGTGGCCTTGCTTCTAGTAGATCATGGATGAAACACACATTGACAAATAATATCAACCTCTAGTCTACCTCACATGAAGGAATGCTTAGTTTGTGAAAAAGAATATGGAAGTGAGTGGTGGGTATGGGCTGAGTCCTAGATAAATAGCTCTAGGGGAAAAGAGAGCTCAACAGATAAAAGTCTCAAAGATAGATTTTTAAGAAAGAATTTTATTTTTTAACAAAATACATACATTTATACATGCATACATACGTATATACATTTAACAAATATGGAAGGGGGGTCAGAAATTGAATTAAAAAAGAAACAAATGAAGCCAACTGTCAAATGAATAACGTAACACAATCACAATGAAAGCAGATACAAGAGTGGTAACATAGCCAAGTAATATTTTATTATATTAGTTTCACTATATAACCTCGTTAAAAACATGTAGAACTATAAATACTATACTCTAGTAAGTAGGTTGGTTTTGCATAGAAGTAAGAGTTAGCAATTCTGAAACTACTTTACATATATATTCTAGGATTGAGCAAATTAGTAAATATATTGTGGATAATGAGAACCAGTTTTCTCAGTGTCATTGAACAAATTACAATGAGGAAGTCAGGATGGCTAGATTGAACTCTGTGGTATAGGACTTGAATCAGTATGAAATCAGTGTTTTTAAAAAATATACAAATAGAGAAATAGAGATGTAGATGTATATGTATGTACATACTTACTAGTATATTCTTTAGCTCTGTCCATCAAGAGGGCCTGGAAGCAAGGATACCAAGTGCCAAAAAAAGCTAAACCTTGGCCTAAGGTATAGCATAGTTTAAGGAAGAATTTTAAAACCAAAACTTTCAAAAGAGGAATTGGACACCTGAGAAATTTATACGTGTTTTATTACTGGAGATGTTAACAGCAGAAGTGACAGAGGCATTTTCTAGGCTGTTGAAAAATAATATTTCCCAGTATAGATAATTATCCACTTGGATCTTATCCATTGAAGAGACATTTTGCCAATGTAGATCGGGTTTTATTCAAAACCTACCAAATCAAAATCTCTGGAGATGGTATCTGGGGGTGAACATTTTAAGAAGCTACTCAGGTAATGCTGATATAATTGGACCATGGTTCACACTTTGAGAAAAACAGGTAAAGAGGTTACGTGCATGTGTTTTGCATGAAAGAAGAGTTTAAATTTTCAGACAAAAATCATATCTAATCAGCATTGTGAGTAAATTCAATAAGGTGTGAACAAGAGATTTAATGGGGGAGTTAGGAGCAGTATTGGCACATCCTAGTAAGTGTTTTTATCATACAATTTGGCATTGACAGTCTAGAAGTGGTGGCTAAGGATTTCTATTTTTAAAGCTTCCCACAGGATTCCAATGCACTGCAATGTTGAAAACCACTATGCATGAACATTTCTATCTCTGGAATTAATAGTAGTTGATTTAGGATCACGTGTATCAGAGTCATCCTGGGAAGATTATTGGAAATGTAGATTGCTGGCCTTTATCCAAGACCTAATGAGTCTAAATTTCTGGGAGGCAGGAATCAATAATTTCCATTTTAAACAAGCTCCCCAAGTTATCCTTATAAACATTAGAGTGTAAGAACTACAGTGCAATACATAATTCCATGTCTTCAGCTTCTTTTGCATCTCTTCCTAAAGTTTAATTTTGTCTTTGGGACAATTAAGTGAATTCAATAAATTTCATTGACTGGTACAGCTGAAAAGGTCACATTGTATATTTTACTAAACATAATTATTAAATGGGATTTTCATTTCCTCCATTAATAGTCAACAAAATATCTGTAAAGGAATGAATTCAAGATGAGTAATAAAATATGCCCAGTGGTTTTTTTATTCTTTAAAATAATTAAAACACCTTTTAAAGGGTAGGATTAGTAGTTTGAGGATGTGGATATATTTAGTTTTCCAAATTCTTACCTCATCTAGTTAAAAACAATTTCTGGAAATAAGTTTATGTGAAAGAAGTAGAAATAAAGCCCATTGTGACATTTAAACATAAAACAAAGGCCAAATTTAGCAGATTATCTGGATGGTGCTGAACACATGGGTGTTTGACATCTGGATTTTTTTCATACAGACATTTTATGAACATATTAACCTAGACATCATATGGTAGTAAGATGCAAGATTGCTAAAATGGCCTAGTTATTTAACTAAAGCACTTTTTAAAATACCTATTTTTCCACAGAACACTATAAGCACTCCAAAATCATTTCCAAAGCAAAAGATGATAGAAATACTTTGGGAATATTATTATCATAATTATTTTATGTTACTGTTTATAATTATAGTCTCAAACCATCTATATGCAAAGTGTCCCCTCGGGAGTTTGACAGGGAGACTGGGAGTTCAACCACTCGCTATGACACGTGCTGACCACCAGGGGGCGGCGCAGAATGAAGGAAGACCTCAGCTGGCAGCCAGAAGGCCCTGATCACCCGCCAGCCCTAGGAACCCTACCCATGCACAAATTTCATGCACCAGGCCTCTAGTTTCTATTATGTTTCTATTGATTTTCAGCACATTTTAAAATACAAATTAGCTCTCTCAAGAAAATGCTTACTCATGCAATCACAACTTCAGATTTATATGTTCAAAGATACATCTTACTATCCTACTGCCAATTTCCCCCTCATTTCAGCATAAATATTGGAAAGACAGAGCTCTCAGTGGCCACAGAGACATGGGATCATCAATAAACTACTTTAGTCTCTTACCCTGTCTGCCTTTTTTTTGATGCCATAGGGCAGACAGATAGCCCAAGGGAATCATTTCTGCCTCAAGCCTTCCTTACCATCATAACATTCTTACCTCAGTCTTGATCTCAAATAAATCATCCAATGCCTACTGAGTTAAAAATCTATTCCTGTAGGTCTGTCTGAAGTTTTAAGCAGGAGGCCCTGGAGGTAGAAAGTGGTACCATTATCACTATCAGCAGCAGCAGCTATATATTGTTAGATTAGGTACTTTATTTTTATTACCTATAATCCTCAAAACTACCCTATAAGCATAGGAAAATTATTATCCTCATCTTATAGTTGTAGAGACAGAGGGTAAGAATGATTAAGTAACTTCTCCAAGGCCAGAGTCAGTGGCCTTGAAAAACTCAGTATCATCTTTGGTTAGCCCTATATACAAACAAATGTTCAAGAGAATCAATCTAGCATGGTGTTGAACAGCACTGGCTCCTAAGCCAGACTATCTGAGTTTGTATCCAGACTCTGCCAATTACTGATTGTGTAATCTTGAGCAAGTTCATTATGGGGGGGGGGGGGCTCAGTTTTCTCATATGTAAAATGGGAATGATAATAACAGTAACTATCCCACAGAGTTTTGGTGAGATGTAAAAAGGTTAATATATGTACCAGGTATATAGTAATGGATAAATAAATGCTAGGTAGTATTAAGTGAGTTTAAATGAAGATGATGAACTCTAATCATTCACTGGTTAGATGATAAAGAGGAAATTGGTGTCTTTATTAAGATAAGATTCCATGTCAGTATTTGGAGAAAGTTTAAGTCTTGACTAAATAGTTAATATTTAGTTAATAAATAGTTAATATTTCACACTCTAAGCAAACATTGGACTACTTTTTAGAGCTTAAAATATTTTCCCAGACATATATCATTCCCTACTTCAAATGTATATCATCAACACTTCTTTTAAATGGCCCTTTTCAAGTTTGCTAACTATGACTATAAGGTGTCCCATCCCTTCACCAGGAAGAACATTGGCAACCAAACCAATTAAGTGGCTCTTATTACTAATGAAGCACATTGTACTCCTATCTTCAGTAAATCTACTGCCAATGTCTCCCCAGTTTTTCTCCATGTGAGGGAACATCATCCTGTAAAAATCTTTGAATCATTGCCCTCAAGTTGACCTCTCTGATTGCTCTCATGTATACATGGTGCCTTTTCAAGTATAGATATAGGTCACTATCTATGAATACTCAACTCCTTTTGAATCAGTGAATCGTGGTAATGTTTTTGTGGGCAATAAATACTAAAGAAACAGATGCCAAAATTTCTAATATTCTCTTTTATTTAAATAACTAGGGGCCTGGTGCACAAAATTCGTGCACAGAGGGGGGGGTCAACTCAGCCTGACGTGCACCTTCTGTCACATTCCAGGACCCTGGCCGCTCTGGGCTTAGGTGTAGGCCTACAGGCTCAGGGTGGCCTGGCTACCGAGAACGCCTGTCCCAGGGACACAGGCCTTTGGGCGCTGGCGTGCGTGCAAGAGGCCACAGAACGAGAACCTTCACTGGCACCCGCACCATGGCAACGTGGGGAGAAGCTCCAGGCCCCACCCCTGGCTCCCTGGCTTCTGCGTGTGCCTCCCTGACCCCAGCTCCTCGGCACTCGCATGTGCCGCCATGGTGATGCGGGGGAAGTACCTGCCCCGCCCCAGCTGTCCTGTGCCTGAGTATGCAAATTTACCCACCATCTTTGTCAGGTTAATTTGCATACCCACTCTGATTGGCTGGTGAGCGTAGCAGAGGAATGGTTAATTTACATGTTTCTCTTTTATTATATAGAATTCAAGAACAGTTAAAACATATGTTCCTAGTGACTTAGTAAACCTAAATTTTGTTCCTGGAAATACCTTCCTCAGTGAGCATATAGCTTGTCTACCACAGATCTCAAGATTTGGAATTTGTGAAATATTTTATCTGCTTCTCTTATTCCCCCCTTTTTTTTTTAATTCAAAAGATTATCCTTATTTCACAATAGCAAAAGATGAAAGTCAAAGTAACTATGACAAGTTTATTATTATGATGAGAGCATTACTATTATTACTAAAGGTTATATTGAATATGGTATCCAATATTCAAGTTACTATTGCTGCATAACACATCACCCTAAAACTTAATGCTTTAAAACAACAAAAATAATTTCATTGTCTACACAGTTTATTTCAGTAAAGGTTCAGCTTGGTGATTCAGGCTCAAATCTCACATGTGGTTATGATTAGATGGTTATTGGAGCTGGAATTTCAGGGGCACTGAAGCAGAAGGGAGCTGGCCAGATACTCTTTTCCCTTCATGTCACCTGAGGGCCTCTCCATGTGGTATGTCTAGATGGGCTAGTTTGGGCCTTCCTCATGGCCCTGCATGGAGCTCTCAAGACAGCAGAACTGCTTACATGGTCTCTCAGGGCTCCAATAAAGTACAAAAAAGAACCAGTAGACACTATCACTTTTTAGGACCTAGCCTCAGAAATTGCATTGCATTACTTTTGCGTGCAATGCAGAAGTTACATATTGTTAGTTAAAAGCCCACCAGATTTAAGGGGAGGCAACATAGATCCAACTTGTCCAAAGGAGAAATGTCAATATTACTTTGTAAGAAGAACATGTGGGATGGGAGATATTGTTGTAGTTATCTTTGGAAAATACAACCTGTCATACTTGGCATTTGTAGTTCTTTATGTATTATTGATGTATG
This sequence comes from Myotis myotis, assembly GCF_014108235.1. NCBI lineage: Eukaryota > Metazoa > Chordata > Mammalia > Chiroptera > Vespertilionidae > Myotis > Myotis myotis. The sequence goes on from NW_023416346.1 coordinate 44,226,729, forward strand.
TATCATATTTAAACAAAATGTTTTTGATATCTTGATCAATAGAAAAGACATAATTAAGTGGATCGCTATGCTTTCCTGCATTTATCCAGGACTATAGGAAAAAAATCTATTTAGACTAAGAAGACTTAACTAAAGAACCATCAACACAATTCTTCAAGCTTATTTGGTTGTGAAGCCCTGTTGATAGCACTTCTATCAAGCTACAAAACAGTCACAGGGATGTAGAGTCACGCATAGAGATTATAGTCAATAATGTTGTAATAACTATGTATGATGTCAGGTGGGTACTAGATTTATCAGGGGATACCTTTGTAAGTTATATAAATGTCTAACAGTTATGCTATACACCTGAAACTAACATAATATTTAATGTCAATTGTAATTAAAAAATAAATTTAAAAAACATTTCCTGAAATACAGTTTGAAAAATTGTATGAATCAATAGTAGCAACTTTTTCTGAAGATTTATAATTTTAAGAATTACAAATGGTCTGTTTTAGTAGTATCATATGTAATACACTTGTAGTCAAAAATTACACAAATTCTATATTTCTGTGTTTGCACTATGTGTTGATATGTTGTTTCAACTTTACTGAGATTTATTGTTTGATGCTCTGTCATTGATAAAAAGGACTTTTTAATTGAATTTGGTATCTTCAGTGTTAAACATGGTTTAACATATAATTTCGATTGGCATTTCCAGTGAAAGAAAAAAAAAGTGAAGGTACATTGATAAACATTGAACAAGAAATTACTTGTTGTGTACATAATTAATTCTGCTTCACTCCATTTCTTAAATGATTGGTATATCCCCATCATCCAAAACCTTAGAAATTATGGTTTTATAATAACTTAATCATAGAGTATAGATCACAATTCTTAAAAGATAGCTAATGAATGCATTATTTATTATTCTAGGCCAAGTTTAGCTAAAGAATAATTTTAAATGTTTTAATGGATATCCACAATGTATTTTTGTTCGATTAGAGTTTTAAATGAGAGCCAAGAGCAATGGTGACCTTTAAATATCCTATTCATTTTAAAACTACAGCAGATAATTTAAAACCAATTAATTATAAGCATTAAAAGTAAATGAATTATTAGCATTCATGAATTCTATATCAGCCAATTTGTTTTTGTTCCCAAACACTTGAAGTACCTATTTTATAATTTCTTGGAGATGTAACCATAGGAACGAAGTGGTTGCCAACATAAACATTTATAATTAATGAGGGTATGTTTTCACTTTTTTGAATCATTTTGAAATGTATCTAGAACTTAGGTAATATACATCAAGGACTACAGTTTTGTTCAAAGTTAAAAAGTTGTCTTTAAACCTCTCCACTCCCTAGGGTTCATTTATTTAAGAAGAATTCACAGATACTTGCTTTGTGCCAGGTGTTATGTTAGACACCATGAGGAATAAAATAGTAATCAAACATTGTCATTACCAACTAGGAGCTTAAAATATAGGTGGAATGGTACATTTACCCAGATGAGTGTGCTATCACCTAGAATGTGCAAAGTATCATAAAATAGGAATAAACCAAGTTGTTTCCTGTGAAAATAATTTTCTGCACAAGTGGCAATGTCTACCACCTCTTATCCCTAAAAGTCTACTGGTATGAAAATGCAAATAAAATACCTTCAATCTATAGTTCTGGCAGCATATGTAATTCTGTAAAATGAGTTAAGGCCTTAACCAAGAAAAGAGTATAATTTCTCCCCTTGATTTGCAAATGGTTTAAGAGGAGAATTCCATTCCTTTCTATCTCCCTTCTTCCCTTCCCCCAACCCCAACCAAACCCTTCCCTTGGGATTTACATCTATATTCATTCTCTCTCTCTCTCTCTCTCTCTCTCTCTCTCTCTCTCTCTCTCTCTTCTCTCTGCATCTCCATTCCTATATCTATTTGTCTCCATACCTCAATAGAGGAGTATGATATATAATAGAAGGAAAGAAGGAAAGTAGAAGAGGCAGAAAAAAGGAAATGAGTCTAGTGAAGGAGTTAAATGATATCCAACTGAAGAACCTGAGAATCCTTTCTTACTAACCACTACTACTATTGCCTGAAAGACATGACTTCATAATCTCTGATTTAACTGAGTCAATCACAGTAACAGACTGGTTGTCAATGTATATTTTTAATTATGTTAACAATACTTTTCCATATAAAAGACTAGTGTTCTAAAACACTGATTCAATCATGTTTCTGTATTTCTGCCATATAAACACACAGGCTTGATGCTTCTCTTAATCTCCAGATCTTAGAATTGAATTGCAGAGCTTTGAGATGACAGAGTCAACATATTGGCTGAATAGACTTCATCAGTTCTGCTATGGTGTTGGCAGAACAGAGTTAATTCACACTATGGGCCTTATATTTTCTATAATTAAATGTATGTATCTTTGATTACTTTTTGACTTGACTTTCATTATAACATAAGAGATATATTCCTTGGAAAACATAAAATGAAACCAAATAAAATGCAAGAGTCACAAAAGAGAATAAAGAACCACATTCTGTATGATTTGAAACCCAATATTTAAAAAGAAAATGCTAATTTTCTGACAAAACGCTAATATGATTACCATAAACTATCATGCATAAACTTATTCATAGTTAACAAAAAGTTTAAAATCCTTAGAAATATAAAACAAAAACTTGACAGCTTCATTAAATCTGGATTTTGGAGTTAGGTTTCCTAGCACTTTGTGAATGCCCCTAGCTTCTTTCTAAATATAAACACTGGACAGACAGAGAAGAGAATAGCAGGGGTGAAGAACCTTTTTTCTGACAAGGACCATTTGGATATTTATAATATCATTTGCGGGCCACAGAAAAGTTTCCACTTAAAATTAGCCTGCTATATTTGTTCAAACATTTCATTAACTCACCCCTAATGCCTTGACAGGGCCAGACCAAATAATTTCATGGGCCTTATACAGCCCGTGGGCTGGATGTTCCCCACCCCTGGAATAGGGGAACATAAAAGAGGCAAGGAACCAGCAGAATCAGCAATCCATAAATTAAAAGAGGAAAATTCTTATTAGAAATGTGTTATATGGATAATGACAGGAGCCAAAGGAGTGAGTACTGAGGATTTAAGAGACTTACGGTAACGAAAAGAATAAATTCTAGAAATTATCAGCACAGTATATATTTTATCAAGCTCTGAATTTGAGGTATTTTTACATTTTGATTTTTCATTATTAAAATTTCATTTAACGAGATAGTTTTTCCCCCTCTGAATACTAGCCTTCTTATTTGTTAAATGTTATAGTCCTTTTGCCTTCTTCTTTGCAGAAGCCTGTTTCATGAATCAAGGAAGGGAGATACCTAAATATTCTATAGTGGTTATTTCTTCTCCCAACACTACATTCCTCTCTGCCATTAACTTTGATAATGCTTCAAATAGCTCTGTACTGTTACCTCCTTCTGTTGATTTAATCATTTTGTAGGCTCGGTGAGCTTTTCTTTAAAGGAGTGTGAACTAATTTTTACCTGAGACATAAACTTCTCTCTCTGACAAGGTCAGCGCCATTCCATCCTGTATAGCACCTGTGCAGAAGTAAGATTAGAAAAAGCTAGGGCCTTTGCATGTTGCTAATAGATGAGATCAGGTGAACCCAATATGCACAGACTTTCACATCATCCATTAAAATGAGCCAGAAAACATTTTCCCAAGGTTTGTGAATTCATCTAGGTTTACCATTTTGTCATTTAGGGGACTCCCTTAAATGACAGAGTGCAGTGTTCAATCACTGGCTAAGGTCTGACCTTGGTTTCAGGATGGCTAATGCTCAAAGAAAATCAAAACATCAGGCTTCATTTGCCTCCTTCCTTCTCCACCTGTAGTTCGCAGTGGTTTAATTTCCCAGATCAAGCTAAATGCAAGCACTATATAAAAGTTACAATCAGGCCTTAAGGGTGGTTTCTTGCGGTAAAGGGCTTATATTTACAAGTGAGCCATTTTTATTCTTAGCTAGAGCACACCTTCCCTAAATATCCTAAAAAGACACTAGGAAAATCCTCAGATGAAAGTTCTGTAAAAGGAAGGAAGTACAGCAGATTCTCAAATGTTGTTTTATTCAATGTTTGTTACAGTGTTGATGAAATGCCTTAAGAACTTAACTATCCTTTTATCAATTCACCTGTGGTGAAATTGGTTTTGTTATACGTTGTTTCGCTTAAAGTCCAAGAACCTATTGACAACATTGAGGACTTACTGTATAGGAAAGTCAACAAATTCTGACTCTTAGTTGAACACCTTATTAATGCTTAAGAGTAGATTGATTTTAATAGCCTCAAACTCTACTGCAATGTATTTTATTTAAATAAACTTCTTAAATTAGAACAAAATTTTATATTTGCAGAATTATTAGAGCTGGTATAAAGTTCCTGAGTACCCCACACCCAGTTTTACCTATTTTAACATTCTACATTAGTAGAATATAATAATCCCTCATTTAACATCCTCAATAGGTTCTTGGAAACTGTGACTTTAAGCAAAACAACATACAATGAAAACAATTTTCCCATTAATTAATAATGGGAAAATTAATACAAATAAGAGTTAAGTTCCCATGCTTATTTCTAATCACAAAAACACCAAACTTCTAAAGACCCCCAAAATGTAATATTAAACACTGAAATAAATGTAAGCTATACATACATTTTAAAAAGATGAATTAAAACAAGTAAGATAATTCTTTTCCAACCTGTTTATTCCAGTTCAAGGTGGCGGTCACTGGAGCCTATCCTGGCAGCTCATGGTGCAAAGCAGGAACCTACCCTGGATAGGACGCTATTCCATTGCAAGGCACACTCATATCCACACCCACACCCACACCCACACCCACACTCATTCAGACTGGGACTATGTAAACACATCAATTACCCTCACATGCACAGCTTTAGGATGTGGGAGGAGTCCCTGGAGAAGACCCATGCAGACCTGGGGAGAATGTGCAAACTTCCCATAGACAGTGACTGGCTGGAATCGGGGGTTTTTTTGGGTTTTTTTTGTTTGTTTGTTTGTTTTGTTTTGTTTGTTTAACCATCTATGTTATAGCAAAACAACCTTGAACAAAATGACATTATTTGAGGACCTGCTGTATATGTGCCACAACTAATAAAACAATATTGATACATTAGTATTAACTAAAGTTGATATTTTGTGTGGATTTCCTTAGCTTTTACCTACTGTTCTTTTTCTTTTCCAGATTCCATCCAGACACTGCATTACCTTTAGTTGTCATGTCTCCTTATGCTCTCTTGGCTGTGACAGTTTCTCAAACTTTACTTGTTTTTGAAGACCTTGACACTTTTGAAGAGTACTGGTCAGGTATTTTATAGACTGTTCCTCAATTGGTGTTTTTCTCATGATTAGACTGAGTTTATGGGTTTTAGGGAGAAAGATTAAAGAGGTAAGCCATTCTCATCACAGCAAATTAAACGTATATGATCTCCAAATGTCTTAACACTGATGATATTAATCTTGACCACCTGGATGAGGTAGTGTTGTCAGGTTACTCCAATGTAAATTTACTATCCCTCGTTTCCCCAACTTTTCTATACTCTACTCTTTGGAAGTCACTATGCACAACCACACTATGTTCCACCTCCTTGAGAGCAGAGTATCTACATAAATCTTCCACAAGGGAGTTTTGTCTGTTCTCCTCCATTTATATCTTTATTCAATCATGTATGTTAGTATGAATTCATGGATATTTATTATTATGATTTGTGTTATAATCCAATACTATTTTATTGTGTTGCACAAATTGTCCCAGCTTTGGCCATTGGGAGCTCTTTCAGTTGGCTTCTCTGTCCTTTTGATATATCCCCATCATTGTGTTTTCTTGTTTTTTTGTTTTGTTTTGTTTGAGAACTGCCTTATTTTCTGGCATTAGAAGATGCTTTGGCATTCAAAGATATACATTTCCTGCTCCAGTCTTTGAATCAGTCATTTCTTTAAAAATCCTTGGCTCCCTTTATTGGAGAATGGTATTAGAAATGAAGATCTGGGCGCTAGGCATGCTTATTGCTACTGGGGTGTCATTTACATTAGGCTCTGCCAGTTGACAGAGCAAGGAAACTTATGTGTGTATACTAGGCCATGTAAAGACACATATCTATAATGATTTCTACATGTCTATCTTTACGAATATTAAAGCAGTTATGAGTGCATAGTAATATCTTCAACTGTAATCCATTACCATGATTATGGGTCATTCTAGTCCCTTTTCCGTGCTTATCTGCAACTTTGCATTCCAACAACAAGAAACCTGGCTCTCACCATTTGTCATACATTTACTTAACTGTCCAATTCCTGTGTACAGATATAGTGTTTTCAAAACTGTTAATCTGCATGCCCATGAGAAATACTTTTATCAAGTAGAGTACAGTGCTTATGTAGACTTTGTTTTGACTTTATTCTTACTGAGTCCACTCATTTCTAAAGTTATTTAGGTAAGCATCTTATTCCCCCACTCCTTCAGTGAGGTTATTTCATGCATTTTAATATAGTTAGATTCTTGTATTACGTTCTATAATTCGTCCTGGGTTTTACTAACTTCCTAATAGACTTTTTAAAATTTACATGTATTAAGGTTCACTCTTTCTACTGTCAAATTTTATGGGTTTTGACAAATGTATAATGTCATTTATCCACCATTATAGTATCACATGGAATAGTTTTGGTGCCCTAAAAAATCCCTCTACTTTAACTGCTTAATACTCTCCCCCAAATCTTTGGCAATCATTGATATGTTTACAACACTATAGTTTTACCTTTCCGAAAATGTCATATAAATGGAACTAAATAATATATAAAATTTTCAGATTGCCTTCTGTTATTTAAGAATATGTATTTAAGTTTAATCTATGTCTTCCTTTGGCTTGAGAGCTTATTCTCCCCGCCCCTCCCAATGTATTCCATTGTCTGGATGTGCCCCAGTTTGTTTATCCATTCACCTATAAAGGATATCTTGGTTGCTTCTAGATATTCGTGATTATTAATAAAGATGCTATAAGCATCCATGTATAAGTTTTGTGTGGGAATAAGTTTTCAAATCAGTTGGGTAAATATCTGGGAGCATGAATGCTGGGTTGGATAATAAGACTATGTTCAACTTTGTATAAAACTCCAAACTATCTTTTTATTTTTATTTTATTGCTTAAAGTATTACAAAGAGTAGTACACATGTCTCCTTTTTTCCCCCATTGACCTTCCCCCGGCCTCCCTTATACCCCAGTATCTTGCGTCCATTGGTTATGCTTATATGCATGCATACAAGTCCTTCGGTTGATTTCTTACCCACACCCACTCTCCCCAGCCTTCCCACTGTAGTTTGACAGTCTGTTCCATGCTTCTTTGCCTCTGTAACTATTTTTGTTCATCACTTTATAATGTTCTTTATTATCCATAAATGAGTGAGATCATGTGGTATTTTTCTTTCATTGACTGGCTTATTTCACTTAGCATAATCCTCTCCAGTTCCATCCATGCTGTTGCAAATGGTAAGAATTCCTTCTTTTTTACTGCAACATAGTATTCCATTGTGTAGATGTACCATCGTTTTCTAATCTTTCTAATCCATTCATCTGCTGATGGACATTTAGGCTGTTTCCAAATCTTAGCTATTGTAAATTGTGCTGCTATGAACATAGGGGTGCATATATCCTTTGTGATTGGTGTTTCTGATTTCTTGGGATATATTCCTAGAAGTGGCATTACTGGGTCAAATGGCAGTTCCAGTTTTAGTTTTTTAAGGAAATGCCATACTGTTTCCCACAGTGGCTGCACCAGTCTGCATTCCCACCAGCAGTGCACAAGTGTTCCTTTTTCTCCACATCCTCTCCAGCACTTGTCTTTGTTGATGATAGCCATTCTGACAGGTGTGAGATGGTACCTCATTGTGGTTTTGATTTGCATCTCTCAGATGATTAGTGACTTTGAGCATGTTTTCATATGTCTCTTGGCTTTCTGAATGTCCTCTTTCAAAAAGTGTCTATTTAGGTCCTTTGCCCATTTTTTGATTGGATTGTTTATCTTCCTTTTGTTAAGTTGTATGAGTTCCCTATAAATGTTGGAGATTAAACCTTAGTGGTGATAACATTGGCAAATATGTTCTTCCATGCAGTGGGCTTTCTTGTTGTTTTGTTGATGGTTTCTTTTGCTGTGAAGAAGATTTCTATTTTGATGTAGTTGTATTTGTTTATTTTCTCTTTGTTTCCATTGCCCTAGGAGCTGTATCGGTAAAGATATTGCTTCGACAAATGTCTGCTCTTTTGCTGCCTATAGAGTCTTGTAGGATTTTTATGGTTTCCCATCTTACATTTAAGTCCTTTATCCATTTTGAGTTTATTTTTGTGTATAGTGTAAGTTGGTGGTCTAGTTTCATTTTTTTTGCAAGTATCTGTCCAGCTTTCCCAACATCTTTTATTGAAAAGACTATTTTGTCTCCATTGTATGCTCTTGCCTCTTTTGTCAAATATTAATTGAGCATGCTGGCTTGTATCAATTTCTGGGTTCTCTGTTCTGTTCCACTGGTCTATATGTCTGTTCTGATGCCAGTACCAGGCAGTTTTGTGAACAGTGGCTTTGTAGTATAGCTTGATATCTGGTATTGTGATTCATCCTGCATTGTTCTTCTTTCTCACGATTGCTGCAGCTATTCAGGATCTTTTTTTATTCCAGATGAATTTTTGGAGAATTTGTTCTAGGTCTTTGAATTATAGTGTTGGTATTTTAGTGGGGATTGCGTTAAATTTATAGATTGCTTTGTGTAGTGTGGACATTTTAATAATGTTGATTCTACCAATCCATGAACATGGTATATTCTTCCATTTGTTCATATCTTCCTCTATCTCTTTCATCAGTGTCCTTTAGTCTTCCAAGTACAGGTCTTTTACATCTTTAGTTAAGTTTATTCATAGGTATCTTAATTTTTTGGTGCAACGGTAAATGGAATTTTTTGTTTGTTTGTTTTGTTTTGCTTCTCTTTCTGTGAGTTCATTATTAGTCTATAAAAAGGCCATAGATTTCTGGGTGTTAATTTTGTATCCTGCTACTTTGCCAAATTCACTTATTAGGTCCAGTAGTTTTTTGATGGAGTCTTTAGGGTTTTCTATGTATAGTATCATGTCATCTGTGAATAAGGATAGTTTTACTTCTTCTTTTCCAATTTGGATGCCTTTTATTTCTTCTTCTTGTCTGATCACTATGGCTAACACTTCCAGTACTATATAGAACAGGAGTCATGAAAGTGAGCATTGTCTTGTTCCCGTTCTTAGGGAAAATGAGTTTAGTTTTTGCCCATTGAGTATGATGTTGGCTATAGGTTGGTTATATAAGGCTTTTATTATGTTGAAGTATGATCTTTCTATTCCCACTTTGCTGAGAATATTCATCAAGAAAGGGTGTTGTATTTTGTCAAATGGTTTTTCTACATCGATTGATATAATTGTGATTTTTGTCTCTCAGTTTTTTTTATGTGATGTATCACATTTATTGATTTGCAGATATTGTACCATCCTTGCATCCCTGGAATAAATCCCACTTGGTCACGGTGTATGAGCTTTCTAATGTAATGCTGAATTCAATCTGCTAGAATTTTGTTGAGGATTTTGGCACCTATTTTCATAAAGGATATTGGCCTGTAGTTCTCTTTCTTTGTGGTGTCTTTATCTGGTTTTGAAATTAGAGTAATGCTGGCTTCCTAGAAAGAGCTTGGAAGTGTGCCTTCCACTTGAATTTTTTGAATAGTCTGAGGAGAATATGTTTTAGTTCTTCTTTGAATGCTTGGTAGAACTCCCCTGTAAAAGCCATCTGGACCAGGGCTTTTGTTTGTTGGAAGATTTTTGATCGCTGCTTCTATTTCTTTGGTAGTTATCAGCTTATTCAAGTTTTTTTATTCTTCTTGATTGACTTTTGAGAGCTTGTATTTTTCTAAGAATATGTCCATTTCATCTAGGTTGTCCATTCTGTTGAAATAGAGTTGTTCATAGTATTTTTTCATAATCATTTATATTTCTGTGGGGTTGGTTGTTACTTCACACCTCTTTCATTTCTGGTTGTATTTATTTGGGTCCTCTCTCTTTGCTTCTTGGTGCACCTGGCTAGAGATTCATCAATCTTGTTTATCCTTTCAAATAACCAGCTCTTGATTTTGTTGATATTTTGTATTTGCTTTTGTCTCTATGTCATTTATCTCCACTCTGATCTTTATTATTTCCTTCCTTCTGCTTATGCTGGGCTTTTCTTGTTGCTCTCTTTCTAACTCTTTGAGTTGTAGGGTTAGATAATTTATTACCATATTTTCTTGTTTTTTAAGATTGGCTACAGAACTATGAACTTCCCTCTCAAGACTGCTTTCATCCCTAATTGGTTTGGATCAGTGGATAGAGCATCGGCCTGCAGACTGAAGGTCCCAGGTTTGATTCTGGTCAAGGGCATGTACCTTGGTCCCCAGTAGGGGGTGTGAAGGAGGCAGCTGATTGATGTTTCTCTCTCATCAATGTTTATAACTCTCCCTCTCCCTTCCTCTATGTAAAAAATGAATAAAATATATTTTGAAGAAAAAGACTGCTTTCGCTGTGTCCCATAGATTTTGGATCGTTGTGTTTTCATTGTTATTTGTTGCCATGACGCTTTTTATTTCTTCTTTGATCTCTTTGGTAACCCAGTCATTGTTTAATAGCATGCTATTTAGCCCCAGGTGTTTGATTTTTTTAATTTTTATTGTGGTTGATTTCTAGTTTTATGCCATTGTGGTCTGAGATGGTGCTTGATATGATTTCTATCTTCTTGAATTTGAAGAGACTTTGCCTGTGACCCAATATATGGTCTATCTTTGAAGATGACAAATGTGCTCTTGAGAAGAATGTATATTCTGTGGCTTTGGGGTGAAATGTTCTGAAGATGTCATTAATTCCATCTGATCTAGTGCATCATTTAGGATTGATGTTTCTTTGCTGATTTTTTGTTTAGAGGATTTGTCCAGTGGTCATAGTGGGGTATTAAAGTCCCCTACTATTACTGTATTGCTGTCAATCTCTCCCTTGATATCCTCAAGAAGGCTTTTTTTATGTATTTGGGTGCTCCTGTATTGGGTGCATATATGTTTACCAGAGTTATTTCTTCTTGTTTGATTGCTCCCTTTCTTTCACTTTGAGATCTAATTTGTCAGATATAAGTATTGTTACCCCAGCTTTTTTTCATTTCCATTCGCCTAAAAAACATCTTTTCATCCCTTCATCATCAGTCTGTGTGCGTCTTTTTTTCTGAGGTGGGTTTCCTGTAGACAGCAGATATATGGGTCATGTTTTCTTATCCACTCAGTTACCCTATGTCTTTTGATTGGGGCATTTAATCCATTTACATTTAAAGTTATTACTGATAGGTACTTGTTTGTCGTCATTTTTCTTCTTTATGCCTGTGTTCCTTCTTCCCTTCCTATTTCTTCTTTTTATAGCAGACCTTTTAGCATTTCTTGCATTACTGGTTTGGTGGTAATAAACTCCCTTAGTCCTTTTTTGTCTGTGAAGCTCCTGATTTCACTCTCAATTTTGATTGATAGCCTTGCTGGGTATAGTATTCTTGGATTCAGTCCCTTGCTTTGCCTGACTTTTTATATTTCATTCCATTCCCTTCTGGCCTGATGTATTACTGTTGAGAAATCAGGCAATAATCTAATGGGAGATCTTTTGTAGGTAACTAACTTTCTGTATCTCTCTGGCAGCCCTTAAGATTCTTACTTTGTTGTTGGTGTTTGCCAATTTAATTATAATGTGTCTTAGTGTTGATCTTTTGGGGTTCATCTTGTTTGGGACTCTGAGCTTCTTGGACTTGTGTGAGTTTTTTCTTCCAGATATCAGGAAAGTTTTCTGTCATTATTCTTTCAAACAGGTTTTCTATTCCTTGCTCAGTTTCATCTCCTTCTGGTACCCCAATATGTGTATGTTGTTTCGTTTGGTGTTGTTCCAAAGTTCCCTTAGGCTCTCCTCCTATTTTTTAAGGTTTTTTTTTTTTTCTAGTTTCTGCTCTGCTTGGGTACTTTTTTCTACCTTGTTTTCTAGCTCACTGATGCGGTCTTCTGCTTCTTCTAGTCTACTGTTGATGCCTCCTATTGAGTTCTTTATTGCAGCAATGTCATTTTTCACTTATTCTTGTTCTTCTTCATTTCCTTTTGGTTCTTACACATATTGTTGAATTTGTCTTCCATTCTTTTCAGCCACCTATGACCATTTCTCTGAATTCTTTCTCAGACATATTGCTTGCCTCTATTTCATTTACTTCATTTTCTGGTGATTTCCCCTTTTCTTTTGTATGTGGGCTGTTTCTTTGTCTCCCCATGATGGCTCCTCTCAGGGTTTCTGGCTATGTAGCTCTCTCTCTCCTGCACTGACTTTCTTTAGGCAATGCCAGCTGTGTTTAATTCGCCAGTTCTGGGTGCATGCTCTTTGATTCAGCTGTTCCTTCTGCTCTGTGAGAAGGCGCAGGGCCTGTCCACAAATTCACACTGTTTGTCTCCCCCTGAGCAGACCTCCCAGGCACCCATGGTCAGGGAGGTTGGAGTTCCGGCATTTGTGGATTTGCAGCTGAGGTAACTGGTCCCTGGGCTTTGTGGTTGTAAGTTCCTGGGATGTATCTGAGATCTCCCTGGTTGAAGGTAAGGCTGGGGTTCTGATCACAGTCAGTATCTGATCACAGCCATCTCCCCTTCAAGATACTGTGGCCTCTGTGGCAGAGCTGGCCGCTCTAGGAGAGATTTCAGCCTCAGTAGAGGCTGCCTGATCACAGGTGGCCAGTTTGCCAGTCCTCAACCATCACTAGGAGTTTAGTTGTCCCTTATTCACAAATACTGACACTCCCTGCATGCCCACACACTCTCCTTTCTTTCTCTCACTCTCATACTATCTAGCAGCCTGCAATCCCGTCGGCAGCCATCTTGGATCTCTGCCAAACTATCTTTTAAAGTGGCTGTGCCAATTTTCATTCCCACCAACAATGAATGAATGAGAGTCATTGTTCTTCATTCCTGCCATTGTCGTTCTGCATCCCTGCCAGCAATTGGTATTATCAGTTTGGGGATTTTTGTTGTTTTTCTATTTTATTTTTACAATTTTCATACATGTATGCAATGCCTCTTTGAACTTACTTCACTGAGAAAATCTTTTTCTATCCATTTCTTTCAAGAAATCAAACTTTCTTACTGATCATGATGCATGTATGAAAGGAGAAGAAAAATAATTTACTCAAAAATTATTGGGCAAGTTTTCTATAAACAACACAAAAACAATGATTTCCCATGTAGTAATGCACCTTGTGCTCATGTTTTCAGATAACTTAATTTCTCCTTGAAATTAACTTCAAAGGCACAGGTGGTTTGGGGGTAGTAAAGAGTGTCCTGATTGATGTTCTGGAACAGTCCTCTCCTACTACCATCATGATAGGCATAGACTGGAAATAATTTTTTTTTCCTTTAGATTAATCAATTTCACTGCCTCCATTCATTTTAGCAAAGACTTACCAAACATTTCTCAATATCCTTTTAGTTTCTATCTTTTAGCTGCTTGTCAGACATTGAATGGCTACAGAAGTTGGCCATCTCAGAAAGCATATGTATGAGTCATGTGGAAGGAGAAGAGGTCTGAAAAATCCCCTGGATATGAGACAGCACATTTTGCAGTGATAGGGTATTGGCCCTGCTTCCAGACTGAATACACCAACATGTGAGTACCATCAGGAAAATTATAATTAAGTGAAAAAAATCTGCAATGGGGATATTTGGTAGGCTGGGGGAAAGACTCCCATTCAGGATACAATGGCATATTTCATATTCCTCTCTCCACTTTAACCAGGCAATCTTGAGAAAGAAGAAAAAATTTAAAGATATCACATTTTCTGATCTCAGACTATATTGCAAAGCTATAATAATCAAAACAGTATGGCACTGGTATAAAAACAGACACAGAGAAATAAAACAGAATTCAGAGTGCAAAAATAAAACTGTGGTTAGATAGTCAACCCTTATTTGACAAGGCATCCAAAAACATACAATTAGGAAAAGACAGTCTCTTCAATAAATAGTGTTTGGAAAACTAGATATACACATGCAAAAGAATAAAACTGGATCCTAATTTTACGATGCTCACAAAAATTAACTCAAAATGAATTAAAAACTTAAATGTAAGAACTGAAACCACAAAATTCCTGGAAGAAGTCATAGGGACAGGTTGGGGGGGAGGAAAAAATAAACAAATAGGACTACATCAAACTAAAAAGCTTCAACACAGCAAAAGAAACCAACAAAATGAAAAGGTATCCCACTGCGTGGGAGAACATATATTCCAATGATACATCAGATAAGGAGTTAACCTTCAAAATATATAAAGAGCTTATACAACTCAACACAATTGGAAGACAATACAATAAAAAATAAGCAAAGTACCCAAATAGACACTTCTCCAAAGAGGACACAGATGGCCAATAGACATATAAAAAATGCTCAACATTAACTATCAAAGAATGCAAATTAAAACCAAAATGAGATATAACTTCACACCTTCAGAATGGCTACCATCAATAAATCAACAAACAAGTGCTAGCGAGGATGTGGAGAAAGAACTCTAGTGCACTGTTGGTAGAAATGCACACTGGTGCAGCCACTGTGGTAAATATTATGGAGTTTCCTCAAAAAAAAATAATAAACGGAACTTCCTTTTGACCCAGCAATCCCACTTCTGGGAATATATCCTAAGAATCCTGAAATACCAATTTGAAAGAATATATGCACCCCTATGTTCATAGTAGTGTTATTTACAATAGGCAGGATCTGGAAAGAGCCCAAGTGCCCATCAGTAGAGGAGTGGATAAAAAAAGCTGTAGTACATTTACACAATGGACTATTACACAGCTATGAAAAAGAAGGTAGTCTTCCATATTGTGATGGCACAGATGGACCTGGAGAGTATTATGCTAAGTGAAATAAGCCAGTCAGAGAAAGACAAATACCATATAATCTCACTTATATGTGGAATCTAAGTAACAAAATAAACTGACAAACAAAATACAAACAGAAGCATGGATACATGGAACAAACTGACAGCTGTTAGAAGTAGGGGGGACAAGATGAAAGAATGTGAAGGGATTAGTTTAGAGCATATATGCTACATTAAAATAAAAAAGCGTTTGTATAGCAAAAGAAAACATCAGCAAAACAAAAGAAATTATCAACAAAATAAAAAGGCAACCTACTGAATGGGAGAAAATGTTTGCAAACCACTGTGTTATAAGGGGTTAATATAAAAAAACATAAGGAACTCATACAACTCAAATAGCAAAGAAACAAATAATTTAATTTAAAAATAGGCAAAAGATCCAAATAGTTATTTTTCCAAAGAAGATAAACAAATATCCAACAGGTACTTGAAAAGGTGCTAAACACTAATCATCAGGGAAATGCAAATTAAAGCATCAGTGAGATATTGCCACATACCTGTTATCAACAAGATAAGGGATAACAAGTGCTGGCCAGGATGTGGAGAAAAGGAAACCCTTGTACACTATTGGTGGGAATGTAAATTGGTTCAGTTACTAGGGAAAACAACATGGAGGTTCCTAAAAAAAAAAAAAATAGAACAACCATATGATCCAGCAACTTCAATTTCTAGGTATATACCCAAAGAAAATAAAATCAGGATCTGTAAGAGATATCTGTACCCCCATGTTCATTTCAGTATTATTCATGATAGCTAAGATATGGAGACAAACTAATTGTTAATGGAAGAATGAATAAAGATGTGAGATACACACACATACACACACACACAGTGGAATATTATTCAGCAATGAGAAAGAAAAAAATCTTGTCATTTGCAACAACTTGAATGACCCCAAGGGCATTATGCTAACTAAAATAAGTCACACAGTAAAAGACAAATACTACATGATATCACTTTTATGTGGAATCTAAAAAAACAAGTTCACAGAAATGGAGTAGAATGGTAGTTGCCAGGGGTTGAAGAATAGGAGAAATTGGGAGATGATAGTCAAGGGGTATAAACTTTCTGTTATAAGATGAACAAGTTCTGGGAATCTAATGCACAACATGGTAACTATAGTTAACAAACTATTGTATACTTGAAAGATGCAAAGAGAATAAATCTTAAAAGTTCTCACCATATACACAAGTAACTATGTGTTGTGATGGATGTGCTAAGTAACTTTATTTTGGTAGAACTTATGGTTTTACTTAGGCCCATACATCTCTTTTTATCCAAAGTAAATATCTTTCTCTATTTCTTCAGACTCAAGTATTTGTGTAGAAATTTTCTTCTTAATCAGGGTATCAAACTTTGACCTACTCATAAATAGTAGTTAAGATGTGAACAAAGAGAGGTTTTTCAGAATTATATTTTCATTGAAAAATGCACTGGTTTCCCAATAAAAATGTGAGATAAAATGAATAGCTTTTCATTATTATGTCAGATCACTCAAATATCTCTATTTTAAAACAAATGAGTAAAAACTATAAGACTTCAGATCTAATAAAAAAGTGTTTGTTAAAAGCACCTTATTGTGAGACTTCCAAAGATTCTTACAATAAACATTTGCTATAAAAGCCATAAAAACTGTACAGAGAGAGTTCTGGTCAAGATAGCAGCACAGGTAAACACAATACTTGGAACCATCCACAACCACATCAAACTTACAAGTAAACTAGTAAACAACCATCATTCAGGGCCATCTAAAATATAGCAAACAGGAGTCCTATTAGTAAAGATATAAAGAAGATGAAATATTTGGTGATGAAAGTCAAGGACCTACAACCAACATTACTAACCACAAAGGCTATCATTTGAAATGATGAAAATCAGTTTGAGGGAATTTTTCTTTTTTTTGGGGGGGGGGTGGACTTGAAACTGATTTTGCACCAAGTTTTCTTATATACAAGGATATATTTCAGGCACTATTGTGTTCCTTTTATCATTTGTCTATCTCTGTGCCAATACATCAATGTTGTAATTACTACACCTTTAAAATACGTCTTAAAATCATTACATATGTGTCCTTATCCCCACGTTACCCTCTACCTCCCCACTCATGCCCTCACCCCCCTGTTGTCCATCTCCATTGGTTAGGCCTATATGCTTGCATATAAGTCCTTTGGTTGATCTCTCCCCCTTACATCTTAAAATATTATAGCACATGATCATCTGCCATAGACTTTTAAATTGGTATTTGTTTATGAATTTTACTCCTCTAGATGAATTTTTGAAACAATCTGTTTAGTTCCAAGAAAAATTCTATTGGATTTCTATTAGAAATTCATTTAATTTATAGATTAATTTGTTGGAAAACTGAAACTTTTATAATGAATAGAGCAGGGTTTTGCAGCTATTATGTACTAAATAACTTCTGGACAAAGGTCTTGATTTTATTTTTATTGTTTAGATTTACTCATGGGTACTTCAAAATTTCCTTGCTATTTTGGAGATAATTTGCCTTATTATATCTCCTAGTTGCTTATTACTATACCATGAGGACAATATTGATTTTGATCTTTCATTTATCTCTGTTGTACTCCAAGTTTACCTGAAAATAATAGCATTATTAAAGTAAAAACATATAAGAAGAGTAACCTAACATCCATTCCAAATGTTTTTACATTTTGTGATTTAACTGTTTATTTCTTTGTTTGTTTGTCATTTGTTTATTTTAATAATATTTTAAAGTAACAACACCAAGCACTCAAATACATGGTTGTACCAAACTGACCAGGTACTAAAAATGATCATGATTTTAAAAAGTACCATTTGACTACCAAACCATAGGATATGAGAGCTTCAGCGGTCATCAGAAATCATATATTTATATATTAATTCAACAAATATTTAAGAAACTACTATATGTACTCAACACATACTGAGTGACTGGCATAGTGCTAGAGGTAACCAAG
The DNA here is from genome assembly GCF_014108235.1 of Myotis myotis. Classification (NCBI taxonomy): domain Eukaryota; kingdom Metazoa; phylum Chordata; class Mammalia; order Chiroptera; family Vespertilionidae; genus Myotis; species Myotis myotis. The sequence continues at coordinate 44,244,699 of NW_023416346.1, forward strand.
AAAGCCAAGGTCTCTGCCCTTTCATAGAGCTTATCATCTAATGGAAGAATCAACAAACCTGTTGTGATGGTAACCTAGTCAGTTATTTAATCAAATACTAATCCAAGTGTTGCTCTGAAGATATTTTATAGATGTGATTAACATCTATAATTGGTTGGATTTCAATAAAGTAAATAAGCCTTAACAATGTGAGTCTCACTAATCAGTTAGATGGCCTCCCGTCAATGTAAGGGAGATTATCAGTTGGAGGCCTTCAGGGTTCAAATGAGGTTCCCAGAGGAGAAGAAATTTCCATCTGGACTCTGCATCAACTCCTGCCTAGTTTCCAACCTGCCAGCTTGCCCTAAAGATTTCAGAATTGCCAGCCTCTCAGAATCATATGAGCCAATTCCTTAAAATAAATTTCCCTAAATATATATGCAATGTAATATATTTACACATGCAGTCTTCTATTGGTTCTATTTCTCTGTAGAATCCCGGTACATCTTTAAAAGTAAATATATAGATTTACATAGATAGATAGATAGATAGATAGATAGATAGATAGATAGATAGAGGAAATATTCAAATTAGGCCAGGACACCATAACGGGTCATGACCAGACAGGAGGAGGTTGCGCGTGCAGGTGAGGCCCAGAGTGGATCTGGAGACAGACACGGTGGCCAGCAAGCTGCCGCTCCCTGGCTCAGGCCGGCCCCTGGAACTGGAGCTACATGGACAGGGAAATGGGGGCTGGCCTGCAGCCTCCAAGGCCAAGTGCAGGCCCAGAAAGGAGATGGGTGGCCCGCCTCCCACGGAAGCAGTGCAGCTACCTCCCACCTCCCGGGGGAATAAGTGTGGGTCCCTCCCGGCTCCTGGGGGCACTGGTGGCTCTCTTCCGCCTCCTGCAGAAGCCACACAGTTCCCATGGAACTAGTGAGGCTCCTAGCAGTGCGCTGCAGGTCCCACCAGCTCCCGCGGAAGTGGCGGACAGCCTACTGCCCATGATATCGTGCGATGGGCTACTAATAAATATATAATTATAACTTACAATATATGCTATGAAGGGAAGTATTGGCAGGGACTGCATGGAGTGGGGATTGAAGGAGACTCTACTTATGCATCTGATGAATTACCTTCCAGGCTAAGTCCTGAAGCCTAAGAAGCAGCCAGCCAGGTGAAGAGCCTTCATAAAATCTAGGTGAAATTGTACTCTCACAGGAGTTTATGAGAGTACCCAACACCCTGGCCAATATGGAACACTATCATTTTATTGTTAACTCTGCCAATTTGCTAGGCAAAAAGTGACATCATGTTACTTTTTCAACTTGTTTTTCTGGAATTTTTTGTGAGGCTGATGTTTTTATATTCTACTAGAGGCCCAGTGCACAAAAATGAGTGCACTCGGGGAGGTCCCTCAGCCTGGCCTGTGCCCTCTCCCAGTCTGGGACCTCTTGGGGGATGCCCACCTGCTGGCTTAGGCACGCTCCCTGGGGGATTGGGCCTAAGCTGGCAATCAGATATCCCTCTGGCATCCCAGAAGCCCTTGGGGGATGTCCACTTGCCAGCGGGGAGCAGGCCTAAGCTGCTGTCGGACATCCTTAGTGCTGCTGAGGAGGCGGGAGAGACTCCTGCCACCGCAGCTGTACTGGCAGCCGTCAGCCTGGCTTGTGGCTGAACAAAGCTCCCCCTGTGGGATTGCACTGACCACCAGGGGGCATCTCTTGCATTGAGCGTCTGCCCCCTGGTGGTCAGTGTGTGTCATAGTGACCAGTCATTCCCAGTTGTTCTGCTGTTAGGGTCAATTTGCATATTACCCTTTGAGTATATAGGATAGAGGCCTGGTGCATGGGTGGGGGCTGGCTGGTTTGCCCTGAAGGGTGTCCCAGATCAGGTTGGGGGTCCCACTAGGGTGCCTGGCCAGTTTGGGTGAAGGACTGAGGGCTGTTTTCAGGCTGGCCACACCCCCTTCAAGGTGAGGGTCCCTACTGGGGTGCCTGGCCAGCCTGGGTGAGGCTGAGGGCCGTTTTCTGCTTGGCCACACCCCCTTCAGGGTGGGGGTCCCCACTGGAGTGCTAAACCATCACGCTAAAGTGCTAAAAACAGCACTATTCAATGTCCATACACCTCAAATATTCTCCATTCCTCCACTCTGTATTTAGCTATTCAGCTGTTTTTAACACTTTAGGGTGAGGGGCTGAGGGCCATTTTTAGGCTGGCCACAGCCCCTTCAGGGTGGGGGGCCCCACTGGGGTGCCTGGCCAGCCTGGGTGAGGGGCTGATGGCCATTTTCAGGCTGGCTATGGCCGCAGGATGGAAGCAGGTATCTGGGATTTCTTTACCTTCTATAATTCAACTTTGTAACCTTGGTCCAGCTAGAAGCTTCCTGGCAAACCAGCACTTCCTTGAGCGGAGGCCAGGCCAGCTGGAAACAGATATCTGGGATTTATATTTTTCTTCTATAATTGAAACTTTGAAGCCTTGAGCAGAGCTCAGGGCTAGAAGGGCCAGCAGGAAGCTTGGCTTTCTCCATCGCCAGGGGCAACCCGAGCCTCCTGCTCGCTCCAACTCCATGGCCTTCACCATCTTTGTTATGGAGTGAGGGTTAATTTGCATATTACTCTTTTATTATATAGACTATCATTCGAATGTCTCTTTGCTGTTACAGTTTTGACTAGGATGGCTCAACAGTAGCTCCAAGAACAGTGTCTTGTATGTAGATAGTACCATATATTAGTAGAGGGGGAGGAGACCTAAGGAGTTGCCAATTCAATCTATGCTCAATGCAAGAATTCCTCTGATAGCATCCATTAGATTTTTAGCTTCTGCTTGGTTATGCTCAATGACAGGGCTAATTGGAGAACCACAGATTATCCTGGAAAGAATGAACTTTACATATCATCATTAGATTCGTTCATAAATTCACTCATGTCAACAAATATCTATTGAGTTCTGTAAAAGGAAATAATCCAACCTCTTCATTTTAAAGATGAGTGACTTGGGGGTCACAGAGTTTAACTGACTTTTGATACTTTCTCAGGCAAGAGAGAACAACAAATCAGGGACAAGAATCAGGGTGCTCTAATTCAAGCCCATTATTCTTTTTGATAAAATGATTTTTCCCGCGAACACTAAGGGAAGATAAAAATCTATATCCACATACAAGTAGATATAAAAGCCCTTTCTTGTAACATTATAGCTAAGGTGTTCATAAGTTTCAGTATTATCTTCTCAAGATTCTCTCAAGAGGTAGAATAAGAAAATTTAATAGGCTGCTTTCTGATGTTACATATTAGGAGCCATCTATGAGCGTAATTAGCCAATGTACATTCATTAGATTTAGTTCCATTTTGTTTTTGTTTTTTTGTTTTTTGAATTCTAGTCCTTTAATCATAAATTGGTAAAATCACATTTAAGAATTGAATAACAAAGGCATTTGAAAACTATACCTATGTGGCCTTGTCTATATTTAAAAATATGTTTCTTAAAAATTGGTATCTTAACATCTAAATGCCTATTGAGATAGTTAAGCACTTGCTTCTAGCTTAGAGCACTGGCCTTCACATGATTATCTTGTTTTTACCAGTAATAATTAGGAAAGAGAGAGAAAAATTCTATGAAAGAGTCTAAGACTTGCATAAAGATGTTATTCTACATTCCTCCACTCTGTATTTAGCTATTCAGTCAGTATTTGAGGGGTATGGACATTGAATAGTGCTGTTTTTAGCACTTTAGGGTGATGATTTACCTTTAGAGCCAAAAGCAAAAATAGGTAAATCTTTAAGTGATCCCTGACGAGGAACAAAAAAGATAATGATGACAATATTATTTCAGTCAACCTGACAAGCTGCCCATATCTGAGAAGCTGGTGGTCTGGCCACTGACTGAAAATATGCAGCTATAATTTTATGATGCATTTGATGCAACTGTATAATTTTGAATGTTGTTTCATCACTCATAATCATTCCTTGGGTAAAACCTTAATGTTCTGTTGTGCTGCATTGGCTCTAAAAATGGACCTGAAACAATATCAATAATTATTATGCTATAAAACATTAATGAATTGACATTATGTCCTATTAGAAATATGGACTTATTTTATTTATACTAAGCATTATTGAATTCCAAGTCAGGTCCTCTTGCTGTTCTAGTATATTGCTCATTAAAAAAGAATTCTTTATTGTTTAAAGTATTGAATATGTCTCCTTTTCCCCCCATTGACATCTTATTGGCCACTCCCACTCCCCAACACATGCACTCATCCCCTAGTTTCTGTGCCCATTGGCTATGCTGATATGCATGCATACAAATCCCTTGGTTAATCTCTTACCACTCCCCACACAGACCCTCCTCTGTCTTCCCTCTGAGGTTTGACAGTCTGTTCAATGGTCTGGATCTGGATCTATTTTCATACATCATTTTATGTTGTTGATTATATTTCACAAATGAGTGAGATCGTGTGATATTTATCTTTCTCCAACTAGCTTATTTTGCCTAGCATAATTCTCTCCATGTTCATCCATGCTGTTGCATATGGTAAGAATTCTTTCTTTTTTTGCAGCAGTGTAGTATTCCATTGTGTAGATGTACATCAGATTTAATCCACTCACTTGCTGATGTGTATTTAGGCTGTTTACAAACCTTAGCTATTGTAAATTGTTCTGCTATGAACATAGTAGTGCATATATCTTTTCTGACTGGTGATTCTGATTTCTAGGGATATATTCCTAGAAGTGGGATTACTGGGTCAAATGGGATTTCCATTTTTATTTTTTGAGGAAACTCCATACTGTTTTCCACAGTGGCTGTATCAGTCGGTATAACCATCAGCAGTGCATGAGGGTTCCTTTTTCTCTACATCCTTACCAGCACTTGTCTTTTGTTGATTTGTTGATGATAGTCATTCTGACAGGTGGAGATGGTACCTCATTGTCATTTTGATTTGCATCTCTCAGATGATTCATGACTTTGAGCATATTTTCATATCTCTCTTGGATTTCTGTACGTCCAATTTTAAAAAGTGTCTATTTAGGTCCCTTGCCGATTTTTAAAAAAATATTCTTATTGATTTCAGAGAGGAAGGGAGAGGGAGAGAGAGAGATAGAAAATCAATTATGAGAGAGAATCATTTATCCACTGCCTCTTTCATGACCCCTACTGGGGATTAGGCCTGCAACCCAGGCATGTGTCCCTGACTGGAATTGAACAATGGGTTCTTCAGTCCGCAGGTCAATGCTCTATCGACTGAGCCAAACCAGCTAGGGCCCTTCCCCATTTTTTGATTGGATTGTTTATCTTCCTTTTGTTCAGATGTATGAGTTCCCTATAAATTTTGGAGATTAGACCCATATGGGAGATAATATTGGCAAATATGTTCTCCCATGAAGTGGGCTTTCTTCTTGTTTTGGTGATGGTTTCTTTTGCTGTGCCGAAGCTTTTTATTTTGATGTAGTCCCATTTGTTTATTTTCTCCTTAGTTTCCATTGCCTTAGGAGCTGTATTGGTAATGATATTGCTACAAAATATGTCTGATACTTTGCTACCTGTGAATTCTTCTAAGACTTTTATGGTTTCCCATCTTATGATTAAGTCCTTTATCCATTTTGAGTTTATTTTTATGTATAGTCTAAGTTGGTGATCTAATTTCATTTTTTGCATGGATCTGTCCAATTTTCCCAACACCATCTATTGAATAGTCTGTCTTGACTCCATTTTTATGCTCTTGCTTCCTTTGTCAAATATTAATTGAGCATAATGGCTTGGGTAATTTCTTGGTCCTCTGTTCTTTTCCAGTGGTCTATATATCTGTTCTTGTGCCAGTACCAGGCAGTTTTGAGAACAGTGGCTTTGTAATATAGCTTCATATCTGGTATTGTGATCCCTCCAACTTTGTTCTTCTTTCTCAGGATTTCCGTGGCTATTCGGGGTCTTATTTTACTCCTGATGAATTTTTGGAGAGTTTTTTCTAGGTCTGTGAAATATGATGATGGTATTTTTATGGGGATTGCATTGAATATATAGATTGCTTTGGATAGTATGGACATTTTACTGATGTTGATTCTACCAATCCATGAACACAGTATATTCTTCCATTTGTTATGTCTTCTCTATCTCTTTTTTTTAGTATCCCGTAGTTTTCTGAGTATATGTCTCTTACTTCCTTAGTTAAGTTTATTCCTAGGTATCTTTTTTAAATATATATTTTTATTGATTTCAGAGCGGAAGGGAGAGGGAGAGGGAAACATCAATGATGAGAGATAATCATTGATTGGCTGCTGCACACCCCCTCTTGAGGATTGAACCCAGAACCTGAGCATGTACCCCAACTGGGAATCGAACAGTGAGCTCCTGGTTTATGGGTCAACACTCGACCACTGAGCCACGCCAACTGGCATTCCTAGGTATCTTATTTTTTTGTTGTTGTTGTTGCAATGGTAAATGAGATTATTGTTCATTTTCTCTTTCTGTGAGTGAATTAGTGTATAAAAAAGCCATAGATTTTTGGGTGTTAATTTTTATCCTTCTACATTACCAAATTCATTTATTATGTCTAATAGTTTTTTGATGGAGTTTTAGGGTTTTCTATGTACAATATTATGTCATCTGTGAATAATGACAGTTTTACTTCTTCTTTTACAATTTGGATGCCTTTTACTTCTTATTTTCTGATGGCTATGGCTAGCACTTCCAGTACTATGTCAAACAGGAGTGGGAAACATGGCATCACTGTCTTGTTCTTGTTCTTAAGGGGAACGGTTTTCGTTTTTGCCCATTGAGTATGATGTTGGCTGTAGGTTTGTCATATAAGGTTTTTATTATGTTGAGGTATGATCCCTCTATTCCAACTTTGCTGAGTGTTTTTTATCAAGAAAGAGTGTTGGATTTTGTCAAATGCTTTTTCTGCATCAATTGATATGACTATGTAATTTTTATATCTCAATTTGTTTATGTGATGTATCACGTTTATTGATTTGCGAATATTGTACCAGGCTTGCATCCCCAGAATAAATCCCACTTGGTCACGGTATATGATCTTTCTAATGTAATGCTGGATCTGATTTGCTAGAATTTTGTTGAAGATTTTAGCATCTATGTTCATCAGTGATATTGGCCTGTAATTCTCTATCTTTGTAGTGTCTTTATCTGGTTTTGGGATTAGGGTAATGCTGGCTTCATAGAAAGAGCTTGGAAGTGTTCCTTCCTCTTGAATATTTTGGGATAGTCTGAGGAGGATAGGTTCTAGTTCTCCTTAGAATGTTTGGAAAAATTCCCCTGTGAAACCATTTGGTCCAGGGCTTTTGTTTGCTAGTAGTTGTTTTTATTATCATTATTATTGCTTCAATTTCCTCCACAGTTATCAGCCTATTCAGATTTTTCCTTATTGAGTTTGCAAGGTCATGTATTTTTAAAAATATGTCCATTTCTTCTAGGTTGACCAGTTTGATGGAATAGAGTTTTTCATAGAACTTTTTTGCAATACTTTGTATTTCTGTGGAGTCTGTTGTTATTTCTCCTCTTTCATTTCTTATTTTGTTTATTTGGGTCCTCTCTCTTTGCTTCTTCGTAAGCCTGGCTAGAGGTACATCAATCTAGTTTATCTTTTCAAAGAACCAGCTCTTAGTTTTATTGATCTCTTATATTTTTATCTCTATATAATTTATTTCTGCTCTGATCTTTATTATTTTCTTCCTTCTGCTCACTCTGGGCTTTTATTGTGGGTCTTTCTAATTCTTTAAGTAGTAGAGTTAGATAATTTATTACCAGTTTTTCTTTTTCTTTTTTTTCTTTTTTTCAGGTAGGCCTGCAATGCTATGAACTTTCCTCTGCTCTCACTGTATCCTATAGATTTGGGGTTGTTGTGTTTTTGTTGTCATTTGTTTCCAGGATGTTTTTTATTTGTTCTCTTTGGTAAACCAATAATTATTTAATAACATGCTATTTAGCCTCCAAGTGTTCTAATTTTTTTATGCTCTTATTGTAGTTGATTGCTAATATTATACCATTGTGGTCTGAGAAGATGCTTTATATGATTTCAATCTTCTTGAATTCAAAGTGACTTTGCCTACATCCCAGTATGTGGTTTCTCTTTGAAAATATCCCATGTGCACTTGAGAAGAATGTATATTCCGTAGCTTTGTGGTGAAATGTTCTGAAGATGTCAATTAAATCCATCTGATCTAGTCAGTCATTTAGGATTGCTGTTTCTTTGCTGATTTTTTTTCTAGAGGATTTATCCAGTGATGTCAATGGGGTATTAAAGTCTCCTACTATGATTGTATTGCTGTTGATCTCTCCCTTGATATCTTCCATAATTTTTTAATGCATTTTGGTGTTTCAGTATTGTGTGCATATATGTTTATCAGAGTTATATCCTCTTGTTGTATCAATCCCTTTTTATTATAAAGTGGCCTTCCTTATTTCTTGTTAATGCCTTCACTTTGAGGTCTATTTTGTCAGATATAAGTATTTCTACTCCAGCTTTTTTTTTTTTGCATTTTTGTTTTCCTGAAAAATATTTTTCCATCCCTTCACTTTCAGTCTGTGTGAGTCCCTTGTTCTGAGGTGGGTCTCTTATAAACAGCATATATATGGGTCATGCTTTCTTATCCACTTATCCACTCAACGTTTTTTGATTGGAGCATTTACATTTAAGGTTATTATTGACAGGTACTTGTTTGTAGCCATTTTTTATTTTTTATGCCCGTGTTTCCTCCCCTTTCTATTTCTTCTTTTTAAAACAGGCCCCTTAGCATTTCTTGCATTGCTGGCTTGGTAGTAATAAGCTCCCTAGCTTTTTTTTTTTTTTTTTTTTTTTTTTTTTTTTGTCTGTGAAGCTCCTGATTTCCCCTTCAATTTTGAATGATAGCCTTGCTGGATAGAATATTCTTGGATTCAGTCCCATGCTTTGCATCACTTTGTATACTTCATTCCATTCCCTTCTGGCCTGATGTGTTTCTGTTGAGAAATCATTTGATAATCTAATGGGAGATCCTTTGTAGGTAAATCTCTGTCTCTCTCTTGCAGCCTTTAAGATTCTCTCCTTTTCATTAACATTTGCCATTGTAATTACAATGTGGCTTAGTGTGCCCCATATTGTTAGGGACTCTATGTGCTTGTGTGACTTTTTTCTAACCCAAATTAGGGAAGTTTTCTGTCATTATTTCTTCAAATATATTCTCTATTCTTTGCTACTCTTCTTGTCCTTTTGGCACCCCTATTATATTGATGTTACTTTGTTTCATATTGTCCCAAAGCGCACTTAGGCTCCCCTCCTGCTTTCTATTTTTTTTCTCCTATTGTTGTTCAGATTGGGTTTGTTTTTCTACCCTGTCTTATAACTTGCTAATTTGATCCTCTGCTTCTTATAGTCTATTGTTGAAACCTTCCATTGGGTTTTTTTATTGTAGCTATATCATTCTTCATTTCCTTTTGATTCTTACATAAGTTGTTGATTATCTCATACAACCATATTAGGAACTGCATGACCCTTACTCTGAATTTGTTTTCTTACATATTGCTTGCCTCCATTCCATTTAGTTCCTTTCCTATATTCCTCCTTTTTGTTCCTTTGTGGTTGTGTCTTTGTCCCCCATTCTTGCTCTCACTGAAGAGTACAAGCACTGAGTCTTGCAGGGCCTGTGGCTGAAATGGTGGGCTTGGTGGGTGTGGAGTGCACTCCAGGGCTCACAGGAGCCTGCAGCATATGAAGCTGGAGTCCCAGTGTCTGTGGGTCTGCAGATGAGGTAGCAGGTCTTTGGATATAGTAGCTATAGTGTCTGGTATTGTGTCTGAGGCCAGTATGGGTGGTGGTGAGGCTGGCCTCCTAGTCAGGCAGGTCTCCCCTTCAAGATGTCATTGTTTCTGTGCCATTGCTGGCTGCCCCAGGAGTGCTTGTATCGGTAGCAGGGATTGCCCACCTAGTAGAGCGCGGTCTGCCAGCCCCTGAGACTCCTGCAGGATCTAACTGTCCCTCACTCACACACATACACACACTCACACACACACACACACACACACACACACACACACACACACACCACATGTCCACACACTCCCCTTTCACTTCCTCATTCACGCACACTCTCTCACTCACCACCATCTTGCTAGTGCCATCATGACTCTCTATTCATCAGTACCTATATTGCTTATTAAATGCCATATTTTCAAGAACTACTATTTTCATACCAAAGATAGAAAGCCTCCTGTCAATGTAAGTGAGATTATCAGAAGAAATATTTTAATAACAAACTGCAGCCCAATTGACTGAGGTACCATACCAGGATGGGATTTTAAAAGTTTGGATACTTGATGTTTTGATATAAATATACATTGTGAAATAAGCAGTACAATCAGTGTTATACTGTGTTCTTCTTGTCAAGAGTCTTCATTATCAGTTGGGATCATTTCGGTTAGTGCTCAGGAGAGCCCAGGCCCTGTAGAAGCTGACTCTGATCCTGACATTGTGCATTATTGTGGGGCTGTTTAGGTGAAGTCCTATGAGCCAACAGGAAGTGTATTCAAATAAAAGGAGGTATTCACCATCCCAGTATCTCTTGAGTCATCTAAATGAGTCAGTTGTACCAGAAACTGCCTGGAGTTGTTACAGCTCTATAATTATTTACACCATAAAGTATTTCATTAGGTAAGTCTACTTGCCCTATAAATCTTTGTCATATAGGTGCTTGGTATTCCTCTTTTCCCTATGTCAACTGCTACCCTTTATCATACACTTATACTCTAGTTTGCATAAAGTTCTAATAAATGCATTCATTATAGTACTGATTCATTTGTCAAATATTTTAGTGAAATTATACATGTGCCAGAGAGTCTTTTATGCATTGCAGAAATAGAGATGAAGAAGATATTCATCTTTTCTTCAAGGATAAAACAGTCATGGAAGCAGTTACTGTGTAACATGTTCAGCTTTGTCATAAAAGTCAGCAGTGGATACCATAGTAATTCAAAAGAGGGAAATCAATACTAGATTAGCTGGCAAAGCTAGTGCTGGAAGGCTTCTTGGTGGTATCTTACTGAACTTAAAATTCTATCTGGGGTGGCTAAGACGAAGTTGCTTGGAACGTCGTCTGTGTATGGAAAGGTTGCTGGTTTGATTCCCAGTCAGGGCACATGCCCAGGTTGCAGGCTTGATCTCCTGGTCAGACCCTGGAGGAAGGCAGCCAAACAATGTTTCACTCTCAGATGAATGTTTCTCTATCTCTCTCCCTCCCTGTTCCTCTCTCTCTAAAATTCAATTAAAAAAGTAAATCCTATCTGCAGTTTTTCAGTTGGAAAGGTAAATACTCTCCAGACAGGGGGAACAAAAACACTGGAGGCCAATAACTATAGGAGGTATACAGGGAGCTACACACATTTCTATATATTGTGGTGTTTCATGTACTGCAGAGGTCGTCAAAACATAGCTTATACTATAAATTACAGAAAGAACTTACTTTTATCCTGCTACATAACTTGTTTGGGAAAATTGCCAAGCACTAATTCTATATTGTGAAACATGCAACCTAGCAGGGAGGTCTTTACCTAGGCTGTGGTTCTGAGGGTCTGTGTTTCAAGCAGCAGTAAATTAGCAAGAAAGTTTTTAAATTGTGTTGTTTAAGTGTTTCCAGCTTTTAATTTTGTCAGCTAAAGACATAAAACAAACAGAAAAACCAAATTACCATCTTTATATAAAAGATAAGTCATTTTAACATAAAAAAGTAGGGAGAACATAATCTCAAAATGAATAAGTCATTTAAATAGAATAAATTTAGCTTTATGAGAAAGAAAAGTGAGACATACAGACATTATGTATCTCATAATGTGATATAATAAGAAGTATACAACATCGCATTCAAAGAATTGTGCCAAAAAAAGTTGAAATTGAATCTAATCTTCCTTTTAGAGTAGCTAGCACTTTACAGGAAGCAGAAGGATGAAGTTAAACTAGAAAGAAATCAGTCAGATGCTGAGTGTAACTTATCTCATACGTAAACTACCCAGATTTTCCAATAGATCAATGGCATAAAAATAAAGTGGAAAAGAGTGACTAATAAATAAAAGGCAAATTCATATGTAGACCTTGACCTTATTTGAATCCTAATTTAAATAATTATGAAGTAAGAAAACATTTCAAGACAGTATGAAAATTTGAATACATAGGATTCAATAGATAGGACTGAGTGTGTACTCAATATTGGCTGATGTTAAAGACTTTTTCACATAGCAATAATGCCATTGTTCATCTATGTCAATGCCATTCTTGCTATGTTTTAAAATGTCCTCAAATAGCCATGCATGAAATGATATTATGTATGGGATTTGCTTTAAAATACTCTAATCCTCTCCCCTAAATTTTGTGGTATAGATGAGAAAGAACTGGCCAACTTCTGGTAATTGTGGATATTATGTGATGAGTACATGTATATTCTTTTAGGTTCATTTCCATTTTAAAAGTTAGATCCTTACCTTATACTTGACATAAAGATGGATGTTCAAATCAAGACTCTGAGATGTATAGAATCAAATAGAGTATAATATAATTGTGATACAGGGTAAGAATTTTTTAAACAAGACAAAAATGAAAGAGCTATGAAGAAAAATCTCACACTAGTAAATGTAACTTGGTCATATATTTTTAAAATCTTTTTGAAAAACAGAAAAAAACAAACTAGAGATTAGGGTATGATTTTTGCAACAAGTACAACTTATAAAAAAATTAGTATCCCAAACATATAATATATTCTTACAAATCTATAAGAAAAAAGTATACATAAATAATAACAACACAGAAATAGGAAATAAATGGGTCTTTATAAATGACCAATACACTTGTAAAAAGATGCTCAATTTCAGTGGTATTCATGGAACAGTGATATGAAAAAGGAGAAAAAGGAAAGGAGAATGTTCATATGCTGTTAAAAGTTGTGTAAACTGGTAAAACAATTAGGCAAGGAAATTTAGCTATAACCAGTAAAATTGTAAATGTGCACACCACTTCTAGATAAATCACCTATTTTCACCTGAGCAAAAGAAGATGCACTTATAAGATTCCAACATTTTTTGATATAGAAAAAACTGGAAACAATCTAAACTCTGAGGGGATCTCAACTCTGTGTTATATCAGTGTAAGTCACATATAATAATGTGATCTATCTATACTAATGAAAGGATAATATGCTAATTAGATCTGATAGACTGGACATCTTCTGAACATCATTCTGGACATCCTTCCAGACAAAGCTAGGGGCGTGGCTGGCCTTCAAACCACCCATGACCCCTTGCCCAGTCCGGTCCCGCCCCCCAGCGGGAACCCCCACCCTGATCAGGGGCATGGCCAGCCTGCAAACCACCCACAGCCCTTCACTCCAGCTGGCCCCACCCCCAAATGGGGACCCCCCACCCAGATCTGGGGACCCCTCAGGGCAGGCCAGCTGGCTCCCATCTGTGCACCAGGCCTCTATCGTATATAATAAAAGGGTAATATGCAAATTGACCCTAAACACAGAACGACCAAATGACTGCTGGACCAGTCACTATGAGGCACACTCACCACCTCTTGGTCCCTTTCCCCCAGCCAGCAGGCTCCAATTGCCTGATGGCCACCTGTGGCAGGGGTGGGGCCAGTGAGTGAGCTGAACAGACGACCTCTCGGTCCCTTCCCCCAGCCGTCAGGCACTGATCACCCGATGGTGAATGGGGAACTGGGGGTAGGTGGCGGAGGGGGGCAGGGCAGGATGTGGGCAGCTGGGGAAGATGGTCCTGATTGCAGGCCAGGCCTAGGGACAATACTCATGCACGAATTTAGTGTGCCAGGCTTCTAGTTTATACCATAAAATTCTAAAGAACAATAAAAGGTAACAAAAGGTCATTAACTTGATATTAATCAGCACAGATTTCAAATAATGTAATTCTGAGTGAAAACAAAGACTTTCAGAGCTTCAGATCATGATCATGTACATACAATTAAATAAAATGCACACTTAACTATTTATTGTCCAAGAATGCAAACTTATTGTATAAATTATGTTTTTAAATAGACATGAAGGATAGACAATAAATTCATGATAATTGCTTTTTTTGGATAAGAAAGAGGGGATTAGAACCAGAAGTGTGCAAAGGGGATCTCAACTCTGTGTTATCACATTAAAATACAGTGAAATAAATATGAAAATATGTTATATTTCTCAGTTCTTGATTATGGAGATAGATGTTTTTATTCTTTGTAGATTTTTGTGTGTTTTTTATTTCTAAAAATAAACAGAAGAAAAGAACATTAATATACAGGCCTTCCAACTTATGGGAAAATGAATAAAATTAATAAACTAAAATTAAAAGAAGCATAAACTTTGTATATTACCCTCAAGAATGCATTTTTATTTTAAATGCAAATGGTATTTTTAAGTAGATAACTCAAATAAATTCCCCAGTTCAACAGAAATTATAATAGTCACCTTTTATGACTATAGTACAAAAAAACTGGAAATTAATGTGTTAAAGAAACAAAAAATAAACAACTTTGAAAAATTAAAATGATTTAAAAAATATGGAGCCAATCACAATACTGTTAATCTGTGTCTATGAGTTTTTTATCTTTGATTAATCCCTTCACCTTTTTCATCCAGCCCCCCAGCCTCCCTCTCCTCTGACAGTCTGTTCTCTGTATCTATGAATCTGAGGGAAAGGGGGATGGGGAGAGGTAGGAAAAGTTAAAGGGGGGGGTGGATAAATGGTGATGTAATGAGACTTAACTTTGGGTGGTGAACACACAATACAACGGTAGGTTAGCTTGCTGCTGGGGTCCAGCCGATCAGGACTAGGATAGACGGGCCAGACAGGCCCTGGAGCCCTCCTGCAGTCCCTCCCCAGCCAGTCAACCTCCTGCCATCCCTCCCCGGCTGGCCAGCCCACATCGGCCCTGATTGGGACTGGGCGAAATGGCCCCTAATAAATAGATAATAGTACATTATGAGAAGTGACTATTATGTAACAAAAGAAGATAAAAACATTAATTTTCTTAGGATGGTGGGGTTAGGGACATTTTATCTCTATTTAACTAGTTTTAATAACAGAGTTATATATTATTAAATAAATGTGATTAAAAGACACAAACATAAAAAAGTGTACTTAAAATAAAATTGTTCCCTTAAAGCTGTCATTTAAGGAAAATACATACTTTTCAAAAATTATGCTATAGCTCCAAGATCCTTTTAGAACTGCTTTTTGAAAAATGTCTTTGGAGTAAGTTTATAAGCTACATAAGAAAAATGTGATCACTACTTTAATAGTCACAACTTACTTAAGTCAAAACCATGTTCCCTAGTTTAATCACTCACTTTATTCACAGTTCCGGCTCCAAATTTTGTCTGCTTCTAGAAATAAAGGTGAAACTCCACAAAAGGTGTCTGCACTCAGACTATTAAAATAACCTGGGGCAGATTTCATAAGTAACTTCAGCTATCTTCCAAGGCAGTCCAAGTTTCCCTTAGCATTTGGTATCTAAACATTTGCATACTGTTGTCCTCTCAATAATCACATCCAAGATTAGACCACTTTCCTTATTAATGTAAAAAAGTGACAAGGAAGTTTACATTCATTCTCCCAGAATATAAATTCACTAAAACTGAGTGATTGTTTTCCTTACATGCTATCAATCTTTCCTCAGGCCTTAGCACAGTGCTTGAAACATGGTATATGTTGAATAAATGTTTATCTAAAAGGCAATAATAAGTGATAATATCCCCCCATGCTGATTTGCACCCTTTATCAAAGCTCAAAATGTCAAAACACATGGAAGTCTTCTATTCCATCTGTTGTTATCCTACTGTCCTAATGGCCACTTCCCAAAACTCAATGCAAGTTTTTACAGCTGAGTAGTATTCCATTGTGTAAATGTACCACAGCTTTTTTATCCACTCATCTATTGATGGACACTTGGGGTGCTTCCAAATCGTGGCTATTGTAAATAACACTGCAATGATCAAAGGGATGCATATATTCTTTTGAATCAGTGTTCCGGGTTTCTTCAGATAAATTGGCAGAAGTGGAAACACTGGGTCATTAGGCAGTTTCATTTTTAATTTTTTGAGTTAATTCCATACAGCTTTCCCAGTGACTGCACCAATTGGCCATAAAAAAGAAGGAAATCTTACCCTTTGTGACAGCATGGATGGAACTGGAGAACATTATGCTAAGTGAAATAAGCCAGTCAGAGGAAGGCGAGTACCGTATGATTTCACTCAAATATGGAATCTAATGAACAAAATGAACTAACAAGCAAAATAGAGATCGACTTATAGAGAACAGGCTGACAGCTGTTGGGGGATGGGAAGCTGTGTGGAGGGATAGAAGGATAGAACAAAAAAAGAGACAGAAAAAAAAAACTCATGGACATGGACAACAGTGTGGTAATTGCCAGGTGGAAGTGAAGTTGAGGGAGGTGAAGGAGAATATAGGGGGATAAATGGTGATGGATGAAGACTTGATTTGGAATGGTGAACATGTTACCAGTGGATCTGGGGTTCTTGCAGTATAGTGAGAAACAACATTTCTGGGGACCCACAAGAAAGAATGAGGACTGGTGGTAATATTTACTTGTAATGCAAAATCAAAAGGATATCCCTCTGCTGTCCTATCTCTGTCCACCATGGAAAATCAGGGTCAGAAATAGAGTCAATGTCCAGAGATCCTGTGTTATACTAAAGTTTAGTCCAGCCGTGGGCAAACTACGGCCCGCGGGCCGGATCTGGCCCATTTGAAATGAATAAAACTAAAAAATAAAAAAGACCGTACCCTTTTATGTAATGATGTTTACTTTGAATTTATATTAGTTCACACAAACACTCCATCCATGCTTTTGTTACTGCCCTCCGGTCCAGTTTAAGAACCCACTGTGGCCCTCGAGTCCAAAAATTTGCCCACCCCTGGTTTAGTCCAAGCCCAGCATTCGGCTAGCTTAGCTTGTGTCCTGGCTGAAATCCATTGCTTTGCTGATGCATCCAGGCTCCTGCCTGGAGTCTGCATTTGTAGTCTGCATGACCACTGGTCATGTGCTGCAAAGCCACATGGCTATGAAGAGAATGCTCAAAGAAATGGGACAAATGCGGGTCACTGAGCGCGCGTGCGAGAGAAAGCTTTGTTCTCTTGGGATTTTTTGTTTTTGTTTTTGTTTTTGTTTTTGTTTTTAACAGTACAAAAGAAAACAGTATTTTATTTTATTTATTTTATTTTTTTTATTTTTATTTTTTTTATTGCTTAAAGTATTACAAAAAGTATTACATATGTCTCTTTTTTTTCCCCCCGCCCTTGACAATCCCCTGGCCTCCCCTACCCCCCAGTGTCTTATGTCCATTGGTTATGCTTATATGCATGCATACCAGTCCTTTGGTTGATCTCTTACCCACCACCCTCAGGCCCTCCCACCCTCCCCGGCTTTCCTGCTGTAGTTTGAAAGTCTGTTCTAGGCAGCTCTGCCTCTGTATCTATTTTTGTCCGTAAGTTTATAATGGTCTTTATTATCCAGAAATGAGTGACATCATGTGGTATTTTTCCTACATTGACTGGCTTATTTCACTTAGTATAATGCTCTCCAGTTCCATCCATGCTGTTGCAAATGGTAAGAGTTCCTTCTTTTTTATAGCAGCATAGTATTCCATCGTGTAGATGGACCATGGTTTTCTAATCCATTCATCTACAGATGGGCACTTAGGCTGTTTCCAGATCTTAGCTATGGTGAATTGTGCTGCTATGAACATAGTGGTGCATATATCCTTTCTGATTGGTGTTTCTGGTTTCCTGGGATATGTTCCTAGAAGCGGGATCACAGGGTCAAATGGGAGTTCCATTTTTAATTTTTTGAGGAAACTCCATACTGTCTTCCGTAGTGGCTGCACCAGTCTGCATTCCCACCAGCAGTGCACAAGTGTTCCTTTTTCTCCACATCCTCTCCAGCACTTGTCGTTTGTTGATTTGTTGGTGATAGCCAGTCTGACAGGTGTGAGATGGTACCTCATTGTTGTTTTGATTTGAATCTCTCCGATGATTAGTGACTTTGAGCATGTTTTCATATGTCTCTTGGCTTTCTGAATGTCCTCTTTTGAAAGGTGTCTATTTAGATCCTTTGCCCATTTTTTGATTGGATTGTTAATCTTCCTTTTGTTAAGTTGTATGTTTTCCCTATAAATTTTGGAGATTAGGCCCTTATCAGATATGACATTGGCAAATATGTTTTCCCACACAGTGGGTTTTCTTGTTGTTTTGTTGATGGTTTCTTTTGCTGTGCAGAAGCTTTTTATTTTGATGTAGTCCCATTTGTTTATTTTCTCTTTAGTTTCCAATGCCCTAGGAGCTGTATCGGTGAAGAAATTGCTTCGGCATATGTCTAAGATTTTGTTGCCTTTGGATTTTTCTAGTATTTGTATGGTTTCCTGTAGTATATTTAAGTCCTTTATCCATTTTGAGTTAATTTTTGTGTATGGTGTGAGTTGGTGATCTAGTTTCATTTTCTTGCATATATCTGTCCAATTTTCCCAACACCATTTATTGAAGAGACTATCTTGACTCCATTGTATGTTCTTGCCTCCTTTGTCAAATATTAATTGAGCGTATTGGTTGGGGCTGATTTCTGGGCTCTCTATTCTATTCCATTGATCTATATGTCTGTTCTTGTGCCAGTACCAGGCAGTTTTGAGAACAGTGGCTTTGTAATACAGTTTGATATCTGGTATTGAGATCCCACCTACTTTGTTCTTTCTCAGGATCGCTGCAGCTATTCGGGGTCGTTTTTTATTCCAGACGAATTTTTGGAGAGTTCGTTCTAGGTCTGTGAAATATGCCATTGGTATTTTAATGGGAAGTGCGTTGAATTTATAGATTTCTTTGGGCAGTATGGACATTTTAATGATGTTGATTCTACCAATCCAAGAACATGGTATGTTCTTCCATCTCTTTATGTCTTCCTCTATCTCTTTTTTCAATGTCCTGTAGTTTTCTGAGAAGAGGTCTTTTACCTCTTTAGTTAAGTTTATTCCTAGGTAGCTTAATTTTTTTGGTGCGATGGTAAATGGGATTGCTTTTTTAGTCTCTCTTTCTGCACATTCACTATTGGTGTATAGAAATTCCATAGATTTTTTGGCATTAATTTTGTATCCTGCTACATTGCCGAATTATTTTATTAAGTCTAATACTTTATTGATGGAGTCTTTAGGGTTTTTTAAATATAATATCATGTCATCTGCAAATAAGGACAGTTTTACTTCTTCTTTTCCAATTTGGATGACTTTTATTTCTTCTTCTTGTCTAATTGCAATGGCTAATACTTCCAGTACTATGTCGAACAGGAGTGGTGAGAGTGGGCATCCCTGTCTTGTTCTTGTTCTTAGGGGAAATGGTGTTAGTTTTTGTCCATTGAGTATGATGTTGGCTGTGGGTTTGTCATATATGGCTTTTATTATGTTGAGGTATGATCCTTCAATTCCCACCTTGCTGAGAGTTTTTATCAAAAATGGGTGTTGAATTTTGTCAAATGCTTTTTCTGCATCAATTGATATGACTATGTGGTTTTTTTCTTTCAATTTGTTTATGTGATGTATCACGTTTATTGATTTGCAGATATTGTATCATCCTTGCATCCCTGGGATAAATCCTACTTGGTCGTGGTGTATGATCTTTCTGATGTACTGCTGGATCCGATTTGCTAGGATTTTGTTGAGGATTTTGATATCTATGTTCATGAGGGATATTGGCCTGTAATTCTCTTTCATTGTGTTTTCTTTACCTGGTTTTGGTATTAGGGTGATGCTGGCTTCATAGAATGAGCATGGAAGTGTTCCTTCCTCTTGAATTTTTTGTAGTAGTCTGAGGAGGATAGGTTTTAGTTCTTCCTTGAATGTTTGGTAAAACTCCCCTGTGAAGCCGTCTGGTCCTGGGCTTTTGTTTGCTGGAAGCTTTTTGATGACTGCTTCAATTTCTTCCATAGGTATTGGCCTATTGACATTTTTAGATTCTTCCTGATCAAGTTTTGGAATGTTGTATTTTTCTAGGAATATGTCCATTTCCTCCAGGTTGTCTAGTTTGTTGGAGTAGAGTTGTCCATAGTATTTTTTAACAATCATTTGTATTTCTGTGGGATCTGTTGTTATTTCGCCTCTATCACTTCTGATTTTGTTGATTTGGGTCCTTTCTCTTTGCTTCTTGGTGAGCCTGGCTAGAGGTTTGTCAATCTTGTTTATGCTTTCAAAGAACCAGCTCTTTGTTTCATTGATTTTCTGTATTGTTTTTTTGGTCTCTATGTCATTTATTTCTGCTCTAATCTTTATTATCTCCTTCCTTCTGCTCACTCTGGGCTTTTCTTGTTGCTCTCTTTCTAATTCTGTGAGCTGTAGATTTAGATGATTTACTACCATTTTTTCTTGTTTGTTGAGATAGGCCTGTAGAGCTATAAACTTCCCTCTCAGGACTGCTTTCATTGCGTCCCAAAGGTTTTGGACTGTTGTGTTTTCATTGTCATTAGTTTCCAGGATGTTTTTAATTTCTTCTTTGATCTCATTGGTAACCCAATCAATATTTAATAACGTGCTATTCAGCTTCCAAGTGTTTGAGTATTTTGAGTTGTTTTTCTTGTAGTTTATTTCTAATATTATGGCCTTGTGGTCTGGGAAGATGCTTGGTATGATTTCAATCTTCTTGAATTTGGGGAGACTTTGTTTGTGACTGAATATGTGGTCTATTTTTGAAGATGTCCCAAGAGCACTTGAGAAGAACGTATATTTTGTGGCTTTGGGGTGAAGTGTTCTGAAGATGTCAATTAAGTCCATCTGATCTAGTGAGTCATTTAGGATTGCTGTTTCTTTGTTGAGTTTTTGTCTAGCGGATTTATCCAGTGATGTCAGTGGTGTATTAAAGTCCCCTACTATGATTGTATTGTTGTCGATCTCCCCCCTGATATCTTCCAGGAGTTTTCTTATGTATGTGGGTGCTCCTGCATTGGGTGCATATATGTTTATCAGGGTTATATCCTCTTGTTGTATTGATCCCTTTAGTATTATGAAGTGGCCTTTCTTATCTCTTGTTATGGCCTACACTTTGAGGTCTATTTTGTCTGATATAAGTATTGCTACCCCAGCTTTTTTTTTCATTTCCATTTGCCTGAAAGATATTTTTCCATCCCTTCACTTTCAGTCTGTGCGAGTCCCTTCTAATTGAAAGGTACTTGTTTGTAGCCATTTCTATTTTTTTTTCTGTGGCTGTTTTCTTTCTGGGCTTTTTAGTTCTTCTTTTTACACCAGTCCCTTTAGCATGTCTTGCATTGCTGGCTTGGTGGTGATAAACTCCCTTAGCCTTTTTTTGTCTGTGAAGCTTCTTATTTCCCCTTCAATTTTGAATGTTAGCCTTGCTGGATAGAGTATTCTTGGATTGAGTCCTTTGCTTTGCATCACTTTGTAAATTTCTGTCCCTTCTTTTCTGGCCTGATGTGTTTCTGTTGAGAAATCATTTGATAATCTGATGGGGGATCCTTTGTAGGTAACTCTCTGTTTCTCTCTTGCAGCCTTTAAGATTCTGTCTTTGTCTTGTACATATGCCATCGTTGTTATGACGTGTCTTGTTGTGAGTCTTTTGGGGTTCATCTTGCCTGGGATTCTCTGTACTTGTTTAACTTTTTTCTTCCCCATATCTGGGAAGTTTTCTGACATTATTCCTTCAAATAGATTTTCTAATCCTTGCTGCTCTTCTTGTCCTTCTTGCAGCCCTATTATGCGTATGTTACTTCGTTTCATGTTGTCCTGAAGCTCCCTTAGGCTCTCATCCTGCTTTTTAATTTTTTTCTCCAGTTGCTGTTCAGTTTGAGCTTGTTTCTCTGCCTTATCTTC
This sequence comes from Myotis myotis, assembly GCF_014108235.1. Classification (NCBI taxonomy): domain Eukaryota; kingdom Metazoa; phylum Chordata; class Mammalia; order Chiroptera; family Vespertilionidae; genus Myotis; species Myotis myotis. The sequence goes on from NW_023416346.1 coordinate 44,266,538, forward strand.
TAATTCACTAATTCGTTCCTCTGCTTCTTCTAGTCTGCTGTTGAAACTTTCCATGGTGTTTTTGATTGTAGCTATATCACTTTTCATTTCTTCCTGATTCTTGCATAGGTTGTTGATTTTCTCATCCATCCGGTGAATGAATTGTACAACCATTATTCTGAATTCTTTTTTCTGTCATGTTGCATGCTTCAACTTCATTAATTTCCTTTCTTGGTGACTCCTCATTGTCTTTCCTCTGGGTGTTGTTTCGTCTCTTCATTCTGATTATCTCCCGATGGTTCAAACGTCGAGTTGCGTGGGCCTGGGCCATGTGCAGTGGGAGCCTCCCACCACCCTAGTGTCACTGAAGAGCTCTGACACTAAGATGTGTGGTTGTTGTGGGTTGGTGGGAACCAGGCTCGCTCAGAGTCAGTGTTGTCAGCGCTCAATGTGGCCTCATACGCGCCCTTAGAATCAGGGACCCTGCCTGCACCATGCTGAAACAGGGACCCCCCTGAAGCGTGTTGAAAACCAGAGCCCCCTAGCATGCGCCAGGAGTCAGAGTTCCCCAGAATCCAGTGTCAGAGTCTCTGTTGCTTCGCGCGACCTTGCCTTGAGAATCAGGGACCCTGTGTGCCCTTGCACCAGGAATTGGAGTCACTGGCTCTTAGTATGAATGCACAGGAAATCAGGATCTCAGGCGCAGGTGAAAAGAAACACAGTCAAGTCACTGGTGCTTGGTGCTGCCACCTGCCCAGAGAATCGGGGTCCCTGGGCCTGTGATATGTGGGACAAATTCCCGGTGTTCGCGCGATTGCTCCCAGCCCAGGGCTCAGATGCCGGCAGTGAGCCTAGGCTCAGTTCCTGGGGTTCGCGCCTTTGCTTCCAGCCCAGGGCTCAGAAGCTGGCAGTGCGCACAGGATCAGTTCCAAGGTGCTGGGGCACTTCCAGGCTAAAGATCCTGGAGCGCTGAGGCCCTGGCAATTGGTGGGTCTATCAGTTAGTTACTCTGGTGCTGCCCGCAAGCCTGTGGGAAGGGGGGATGGGCTCTGTTACTCACGGTTCTGCTGCGGGGATTTCTGAACTTTTGGTGTCCGCAGGTCTGTAGCTGTGTTCACAGGTCGCTGTCCCCAGTGGCTGCAGGGTCCCGGTATGCGTCTGAGATCAGACTGGGTGATGCTGAGGCCAGGATCGTAGTCTCAAGCAGCTCTGTTTCCCAAGATGGCGTGGTTGCCGTGTCTGTGCTGGCTGCCCAGGAGTGTCCATGCAGGGAGCGGGACTCCGCCGCCTAAGACTGCCCGGTTTAGTAGCCCCTTAGAAGACCTGCATAATCTAACTGTCCCTAGCTCATACACACACACCACACGCGTCCACACACTCCTCTATCACTTCCTTGCGCTCTCACACTCTCTCCCTCCCTACCTTCTTGCTGGTCGCCATTTTGGAAGTCCCTCTCTTGGGATTTTAACCAGCAACTTTTCCAAAGTAATCAATTAAGTTCCCAATATTTTGCAGGCTTGCATTTGGGCCCACCCCCTGATGAATTATCTTTTTCCCAGCTTAGACTGACAGGCCTCTATTGTGCAGCACTTCCTCCTGTGCCATTTGACTTCTACTGTACGTGTACTTATCTCCCCTGCCCCCCCTATAATCCAGTACCGGATGGGAGAAGGGAGGGTTGTTAATTCCCTTGGAGGGACAATACTGTGATTCTCTGAGGTATGAATCTATTGATTCCTGGTGAGGTAAACAGCCCTCTGCTTCCCAGTTGACCATGCTCAATAATGTCTGGCTTCAATCAAGCCTCTCTGTATGTATGCAAAAGAGATTACTTCTGTAACTCCAACTACCCAAGACAAGGTGCAGTGGCTTTCCAAGAAAACTCACTGGCCTCCCTTGGCAAGACAAATTTCAATTCTTGGCCCTGAAACCAAAATATCAGTAAACACCCCTCTCACTAGTTTTCTTTAGGAAATAAACAAATCTTCAGAGTAGATAAATGTCTTTATTTTAGCCCCTCTTTCCCCTTCTGCTTGCATCCCTGAATAGCACTGTGTGGACACAATTAATTTCAATAATACTCACATACACATTTTTGCTATTGCTCTGGTTTATATTAGAGATAAGGAAACAGAAGATGTGCTATTAAGTATCTCTTAAGATGACCAACCCTCTGGTTTGTGCAGTACTGAGGGGCTTCCAAGGACATGGGACTTTCATTCTTAAAATTGGGACAGTTACAGGCAATCTGGAATGGTGGATCACCACGATCCATATACAAATCCAGGAGGTGAGCAAGTAATCTCTTCATTTTCTGAACCAGATTACAAATTTCTCAAAGGTCTTAACTATGCCATATAGGCCTTCTGTAGCACTCAATACACATTGTCTGATCAACAGATTGAAGCGTTCCAAAGGTTTTAGAAAACATAAACAATCCACCAATTGTAAAAAAAAAAAAAAAAAAAAAAAAAAAAAAAGTGTTGCTCTATCCGGTTTGGCTCAGTGGATAGAGCATCAACCTGCAGACTGAAGGGCCCAGGGTTTGATTCTGGTCAAGGGCATATGCCCAGGTAGCCAGCTCAATCCCCAGTAGGGGGTGTGAAGGAGGCAGCCGATCAATGATTCTCTCTCATCATTGATGTTTCTATCTCTCTCCCTCCCTCACCCTTCCTCTTTGAAATCTATATATATATATGAAAGTGGACTTGGGTTTGGTGTAAGTGTGTATTACAAACTCTAGGCAACCACTAAAGAAAGTAAAGGGAAGAAGTATAACTAATATGCTAAGAAAGAAGGGAAAATTGAATCATACAAAGTGCTCAATTAAAACCACAAAGGCAAAAAAGAAATGGAAGACAAAGATAGGAACAAAGAACAAGGGCAGCTAATAGAAAACAATAACAAATATGAAATATATTAATTCAACCATATTAATAATTCATATATGTATATATATGATTCATCCACTTAAATGCACAATACAATATTTTGGGATGTTTCTATCTCTCCCTCTCCCTTCCTCTCTGAAAATCAATAAAAATATGTATATTTTAAAAAGTGTTGCAATCTAAGTGATTACCTGGGAAGGTGGGTATGAAAATAACCAGGTCATAGAAGTTGCTACTCAGATTCTATCTTCTTATAGCTCTTGTACTCATTAAGGGAAACAATAATCTACCCTATATTGACCACACATATACTTAATGTTTATTATATACTAGGTTCTCTTGTTTCCAAAGAAGTCCCTGTCCTGAAGGAACTTGCAGTGTGTTGTGGAAGGCATATAAAGTAAACAATTTCCAATGCATTGTAATAAATGCAGCAATTAAAATATGTTCAAGTAACTGTTGAAGGAAATTTCAGGGTGGATGAAAAGCTATTGGATTGTGGTAGGTGAAGTGGGAGATTACCAGGCAGAATGGTGCAAAAACAGCATTGTAGAAAAGGAAGAGCATGTATGAAGATATGAGGGCATGCCATTAATAGAGTATGTGCAGGAAATTACAAGCATTTGATATTTGTGAAGCATAAATATACGAGTGGAGACAGTTTCAGAGAGAGAAAGCTGGCGATATCTATGGGGTCAGATCACAAAATACCTGCTGAGATTATTATGTTCTTTCCCATAGTTAATGAAGAGTCATTGAAGATTTTCAAGTAGGGGATGACATGCTCAGCTGGATGATGAGAAAGGGCCAGGTTAAGACAAGTCAGGGGACCAGGACAGAGCTGAAATAATGAATGAGAGGGCATAACATTCTACATTTTCACATTATAATATCAACTGTTTTTATTTCACATGAATTTGAAAAATAATGGAGTCCTAGTTCCAGTTTCCCTCTTCCCACTTTCGTGCCAATTATTCATAAGTGCACATCAAAATAAAATACAAATTTCTGTTTCTCCACTCCCAGGCATCTAGTGTGCTGCTCTTTGGCATTTATGGTATCACACTAGCTCAATTTCCATCCATCCCCCAATCTCAGCAGTCAGTAACCAAGCAAACCAAGATCTCATTTGGTTAGTCAGAATTACAATATGGTGACTGTAATACAGAAGTGATGTTATAATTCATTGACTCCACTGGATCCTTTACATTGTCTCCATTTTGAAAAGCTTTACATATAAAGAGTCTTCCCTTTTTCTTCTTCTGGGTCTCATCCCACAGAGGCAGACTCACCATAGGGTGCTTGCTTGCAACTTGCAGATAGAAACAAAGCACAGCTGGAGATGCCAAATGCAGGGTTTCCTGAAGATTTGCTGAGGCTTAACATCACTTTGGGAAACGAAAATATGAAGCTCTCTGTGAATTTCATCCCTGGTATCTCCAGTCCTATGGATGCTACAGCACTCACCTTGAATTTTGCAGGTTTGAAAATGCTTAGTTACCTAACAGGAGTTTGCAGCCTCCTTTTACCCCCTGCCATTAATAGAATATGATTGGGTACAGGTATCAGTGCTGGATTCAGGACAGTTAACAAATAAGGAATCTCTTTTTTTATTTTGATAAGATAGAGATCCTTAGATTTGCTCTTTATTTGCATGTTAATATAATTGCACCAGGGATTTGTTCACTTACATGGTATATATCAGTCTTGGTTCACATCCATATTTCCCCCCTTTCTAATTTCACCTCCACCCTACACACACACACACACACACACCTCTTCCCACCACACCTTCTAAAAATAGTATCTCTGTGTTATGGTCATCCTGGTCATCCAACAGGGTTAAAAATGGGTCCAACCTTGTCTATAAACAAACCTTGCCCAATCTAGACCACTGCAATTTCAACTATTTCTATAGCGTATATTCCATTAAATATATACTGAGCCTACTAACATCCTACTTTCTGCCAATAGTTGCACTAGGCATTTGAAAACACTTATTCTCATTTAATCCTCAAAACCACCCTGTAAGGAAGATGCTATTATGGTAGTTATATCAACATCTTCTCTGTATATACATGATATTAATGTGTGTGTGTGTGTGTGTGTGTGTGTGTACCACTTGCTATATGTTTCTTTTTTTAAAAAATATATTTTTATTGATTTCAGAGAGGATGGAAGAGAGAGAGAGATAGAAACCAATGATGAGAGAGAATCATTAATACTGTTTAAAGAATCAAACCCTTATTTATATCAACAAATAATAAATTGGGTAAATAAACTATAAAACTTCACTACAGTTCACATTATATTCATTCCACATGATCTATATATATAAAGAAGTAATATGCAAATGAGATCAGGACTCCATAATGGTTACAACCAGCTCAGGAGGAGGGGCTAGGCCCAGCCCTGAGCCTGAGAAAACAACCCACAGGCACGGCCTGGCGCCTGCTCTGAGCCTCCACAGCTTGGCTGGGGGAGGCCCCCAGTGGACACACACACACACACACACACACACACACACACACACACGTACGTGCCATCAGAGGGTGTGAGCAGCAGCTGCCAGCCCCAGCCATTTGGTTGTTCAGTTGTTCCTGCTCTGAGCCACCACGGCCAGACTGCAGCTTAGGCCCGCTCCCCAGGGGGGAGCTGTCAGTAGGACATCCCCTGAGGGCTCCTGGACTGTGAGAGGGGGCAGGCTGGGCTGAGGGACCCTCCCCCCAGTGCATGAATTTTGTGCACTGGGCCTCTAATATATATATATATTTTATATATGACTAGGGGCCCAGTTCATGAATTCATAAACCTTGAAAGGAACTGTGAGCCACAAGGCTGTTGTGGGCACAAGGGTGGGTCTCGGCCCATCCTCTGCGCCCCTGCCTGGCCCTTCCTGATGCAGCTCCTGGTCCCCAGTCTGCCAGCAGCCCTGCTCCTGCCGCCACGCCTGCGCTGAAGGCACTGGCCCTGATCACACCCGCTGATGGCATGGAGCGATTGGGGCCAGTGCCGGCAATGGGTATGAGCGGGATGGGTGCTGTCAGTGGGTGTGAGCAGCGGCTGCTGCCCCAATCACCCCTCAGGAGCAGGGGGAGGTGGAGAAGCCCTCATGGGCAATCGGGCTGTCAGCTGCTGCTTGCACCCTCTGATGGCGCCAAGCAATTGGGACAGGTGCTGGGTGCTGGCTGTGGGTGCAAATGGTGGTTGCCTGCCCCAATCGCTCCTCAGGAGCAGGGGGAGGTGGAGAAGCCCTGAGGGGTGATCGGGGCCAGCAGCCGCCTCAAGCACCCACTGACAACACCGAGCAATCGGAGTCAGCTCTGGGCACTGGACAGTGGGTATGAGTGCTGGGCAGGACTGTGGCACACAGGAGCAATGAATTTTTAGTAAACACCAGAGGTTAGCCCCGATGACAGTGACCGGCGCCCCACCTTGGTCTGGTGTTCGGTCTCACCTGTCCACCATCCTGCCACAGCCAATGCCTTCCATGTTCCACACGTGCCCCCTGGTGGTCAGCGCACATCATAGAGACTGGTTGGTTGTCTGGTTGTTCCGTCAGTCGGTCTATTTGTATATTAGGGATATATATATATATATATATATATATATATATATATATATACCCTTACTAGTTAGCATAGAAATGTTTCTTTTTTAATATTTGTTGGGAAAGCTGGTTTAAATTAATATGTATAATGTAACATGGTAAAATGTACAATTTATAGCATTCATTACAACATTTACTAATACATACGTATAATTCTAGGATAGACACCAAAATATAATAGTGATTCTGTCCAGATAACAGGTTCATAGACACTTTTAACATATTCTTTATACTTTCTATGTTATCTCAATGTTTTATAATGAATGCGTATTGTTTTTTAATCAGAACACCAAAAATTATTTAAATATTGGGAAAAATACATGAGAAAGTGGTGTTGGGGTACAAAAATCTGAACTGAGAAAAGCTCTTAAACAGTATGTAAACAACAAAGGCAGTAATTAGGTGAGATGGGATGAGGTGGTGGGTATGTTAATTATCTTAATCTTGATAATTATTCCACAATATATATATACTTATCAGATCATCACTTTAATATATACAATTATATTTGTCAATTATTCTTCAGCAGTTAAAAAAATAACAAAAGCATCACTCTAAACAAAGAGTGCACCAATGATATCCTACACATCTTCAGTTAATAATAATGGCATCAATGCCATTTCCATTTGCCACCCATTGCTGGCTACAAACTTTTAAACCACACCCTTCCTCTGCTGTTTCAAGATGACACTTGAAAATTTATTTTCTTTTCAGATAATGTACATACTAAAAGGAATGTTTTCTGTCTGATTCTCAATCCAAATGTCCCATTACTTTTTCATTTTTCTTAATTGACAACATTCTTCTATTAAAAAAGTAACATACACATGGTAAAATTGTTAAACAAGGCAAAAGAATATATAATATAAGAGATATATCCCTACTACCCAGGACACCCAGATACTTTCCCTAGAAGCATTCACTATTAACAGTGTCTTTTGCATACTTTCATATAAAAGTCATATCTGTTTATCTATATTTCTTTTACACAAATGAGAGCATAGTATTCACACTGTTCTGTATTCTGCTCTTGTACAGTTAACCATATATCTCAGAAACTTTTTATAGGTACATATAAATTTGCCACATTTTTGAATGGCTTAATGTTGTACAGAATTTATTTAAGTATTTACCTGAATGAATGCATGAGTGTTCCTACTCTTTTGCTGTTATAAACCGACCTGCAATAAATATTCTTCTGTGTGGATGTGCATATATTTTAGCATGTTATATCTACAGGATAAATTCTAAGTAATATAGTTAATGGATCAATAGATAGGTGCATTTTTTACATTGATAAATGTTCTTAATTGCTTTCCAAACTAATTCCATCAATATACCCTTCAACCAATAATATATGAGAGTCAGTATTGGCTCATAAGTTTCTATACTCTGTGTAAGTGACTATTCTTTTATATGTGGTTAAATAGTTGGATCTTTAGCAAACTGATAAGTAAAATAATATCGCATACTTGTTTACATCTAGACTTTTAAAATTATGGGTGAGATTAATAATCTTTTCATATTTACAAGTCATATATATATATGTGTATATATATATATATATATGGCCTGTTTGTGCACTTTGCTCATTCTTATATTGGTTTATCTTTTTTTTTTTTTAATTTGGAAGGATTTGGAAGAGTTCTTTCTATCTTAGGAAACCTAGCTCTTCCTTTGTCATGTTTTGTGAATGTATTTTGCATTTCTATTTACCTTTGGACTTTTCTGAGGTGTTTTTTGTTGAGAAAATTTGTAAATTTTTCATGTCGCTAAATTTATCATTATTTTTCTTTGAAGTTTCTGGGTCCTGTGTCTTGCTTTAGGCAGGCTTCTTCTATTTCATAGATATAAACATTTTCCCATGTTTTCTTCTAAGAAACATTTTCCAAATCTATTCTTTATGTTTAAATCTTTTAGCCATCTGGCATTTATCTTTAAGTAAGTAATTTAATCCAAGTTTATAGTTTTCCCCTCAAAAACAAATCACCAATTGTCCTAACATCATTTACTGAAAAATTGATCTTTTCCTCATTTAAAAAATACCTTTATCATATACTAAATTCCTATATTTACTTGGGTCTAATTTTGTACTCTTTTCTGTTTTATTGATCTGTCTATTCATGTGCCAGTACCAAACAATTTCATTTACTGTGCCTACATAATACATTTTAATATCTGTTCCTTGTTATTTTTTCAGAAAAATTTTTTGGCCCATTTTGTTTTTACTTTATATATAAAAAACTATTGTCTACTTCCTTGACTTTAGAGTGGTCAATGTTTGTCACCTTCTTGGTAAGGGAGAGAGTCCTACCCTATAGCTATAGGGATGATCAGATATATGATAAATACTAGACAGTCAAGACTAATAGTAGTTTATTAGTCACATATATTTGAAACCTGGGAGAAGAATATACCATGCATATAGGGCCACACAGAAGTTTCAGTTAGGAACAGAGTGAACCAGCAGGGGCTGTGGAAGGCAGGCTTTGCAGTAACAAGAGGCTGAGATGCCCTCTGGTTCTTATGGAAGGATATGGTTTGTGTAAATAATTATGTTGGCTGGTTGGGAACTGAAACTTACATAAGCAGGCACTGTGCCTGGTCTCTGTGATGAAGAGGGTTGTTTGACTAGGGTACCTTATCAATGTGACTACAATGGGGAGGGGAACATCCAGTTAGGCAATTTGAGGACCTTCTAGTTTTCCCAAGTTGTCAAGGCACACAACACGTTAAGCCTTATTTTTATGCCTTACACCACAATTGACCCTTGATGCCTTGACATCAATTTAAACCTTGATGATGACGGATAATTCTAGGAAGTAGGAGAAATGCCTCCCTAGGAAGCAAAGTAGCTACTTGACTAGGAGGAAGAGGGCCACATGGAAGGTTGTTGTAAAAAAAAACAAACAGAAAAACAAACATAAACTTTAGAACTGGCCCCCTTTATTGTCAATGAAGTATATTGAGGAACTTGTGTGGCATTGTTATAGGGAGTATATGTTCCAAGGGGTACACATTTAGATTAATTAATGCCTGTGGAAGTAAATAACCAGCATTTGGTCCATTTGACATTTTTAAAACATAAATAGGAATCCTTTGAGAAGCCTCATATGCTTCCCAATTAAACCAGCTGCCTGGGATCCATAGGGGAGGTGGAAGTTCCATTGAATATCTTCTTCAAGAGCCCAACATTGTATATTCTGAAAAGTGAAATTAGTCCTTTTGTCACTATCAGTAATGCCTGGAATTCCAAAAGGCATAAGGAGTGTCCTATGAGGCTTTATATTTGTGGCTTTAAAATATGTAGAGACATGTGCAACCTTGATTTATATTTTGGGTATCTTTGAGGCAAGAGCTTCCCAGAATTTGCTACCTCCAAAAAGGACAATTTTGAGGCAATGGCCCAAGAGTTTGTAAACATATACAGATAGGGCTATTTGTGGACCATGGCATCCAGTGTGACAATTACTGTCTGGCATGTGATCACTTTGCTGTATCACAGGACCAATTAGCCAAGAGCAGTGAAAGCTGGCCAGGTGTTATTGGTCATGTTGGGCCACGTTGTTCATGTGCCAAGTGTTTTACTTGCCCCATTGATGAGGGAAAGATTCACTCCCTAGGTTTATGGGGATGACTGAACATATGACACTGATACTCAACAGATGAGACTGACAGTTTATTAGTCACATATATTCACAACACGCCACAAAGGCCACACTAGGGTTACAATCAGGGACAGAGTAAACAAGCAGGTGCTCTAGGTCCTAGAATCTAGGAGGCAGGCATTGTAGTAACAAGATAATGGGATGATCCTTGGTTCTAGTAAAAGGAGTAATTAACTTGTTTGAGTAATTCCTCTGGCTGGCAAGGAACTGAAACATGCTGCTCAGGGATAAGCAGGTACTATCTTGATCTCCGTGATAGGGAGAGTTGTTTGGCTAGAGAACCTTACCTATGAGAACACAATAAGAAAGGAAATTTGCAGTTAGGCCATTCCAGCCCCCACTCCACAGCATTTCCCCAGATGTCACAGTATGCACTATTATGGACGTCTGCATATTTTTGATATTGTTTGGAATTCTTATGCTGATCATAAGAGAATTTTTATTTTTCAGTCCTTTCCAGTAGAGTTGGAACTAATTCTTTCTAGGATAATTTCAAACTAAAATCTCTACTGTCAGCTCCAGTTATACAAGTCTTACTTCCAGACATGGTTCCAGAATCTCCATATAGAAAGAATGCAGTCAACAAGGAAGTGTTTTTTTATTTCCTTTGGGCTTATATACAGAAACTAGAGGCCCGGTGCATGAATTCCTGCACAGGTAGGATCCCTCCGCCTGGCTGGTGATCGGGGTCGATCAGGGCCATCTCACTCAGTCCCAATCGGGGCTGATCAGGGATGGTGGCCAGGGAGGGGCCACGGGAGGGACCACGGGAGGGACCACGGGAGGGCTCCAGGGCATGTCCAGCCCCATCTCACCCCAGTCCTGATCAGCAGGACCCCAGCAGCAAGCTAACCTACCAGTCTGAGAATCTTCTCCTGGTAGTCAGTACACATCATAACAACCTGTCAGTCGACCGCTTGATCAGACACTTAGCATATTCGGCTTTTATATATATAGATTGTAACTCACGGTGCGGAATGCTTAGCATGCACCTTCCCTCCAGCCCCTGGTCTTGGAGACCTCATGTCCTTCCAAGGCTCTGCTCACCCTCTTCAGCTGCCACACGAAGTAAATTGTATAGCGTGTGTGGAAACCCTTTGCAGGCTCCATGGGTGTGTATTTCACTGCAGTTCCAATTACCCCAACATAAGGAGAGACACCCTCATTATCAGATAACACCATCATGGTAAGACCCCTGCTCAGCCTATTGTAGTGGTTTTAAATAGGCCATGGGTTGCGCTAGATGGTTTTGCTCAGTGGATAGAGCCACAGTCGGTGGACTGAAGGATCCTGTGTTCGATTCAGGTCAAGGGCACATTCCTGGGTTGCAGGCTCAATCCCCAGTAGGGGGCATGCGGGAAGCAGCTAATCAATGATTCTCTCTTATTACTGATGTTTCTATCTCTCTCTCCCTCTGCCTTCCTCTCTGAAGTCAATAAAAATATATTAACAAAAATAAAAATAAATAGGCCATGAATCAAACATCGCTGCTCTCCATCCATCCAGTCCCCTCACAGCCTCTTTTGTCTTTGCATCCCCACACTCACACACTCTGCTGGGGTCTGTAAAATGGGGTCAGGGTTTCTACTTCAACCAAGGGCCACACTTCTGCACAGCCCTCCTTCCCCACCCATCTCTGTACCTAGTCCTGTGGGGCATCTCTCTCCCTCCCTCCCCTCCATCTAACTTGGTGGGCCCTGCTCTGCCCCCTCCTCCTGAAACCTCCTGTCTGCAGCCTCCCCCTTTCTACTCTGGGGGCAGAGCTCCCCAAAGGCTGTGCAGGGCGGGGCTGGGTTGTGGGGGCAGGGTTGTGTGGGGCCATGCATCAGTGTGGATCTGTGTGGGGTGAGCCCAGGCGGGGCCTCGGAGGAAAGCTGGGGTGATGGGTCATGGGAGGAGGAGGAAGGGACGTGGAGCCCATCCTGTGGGGCACCAGGCTCCTTGGCTGCCCCCACCCAGCAGTTTTTCTAGGACCCTGGGCAGCTGTCACCTTCTTCCCCTCATTGCCTCTTGCTTCCTTTCAAGTTCTGGACTTGGTTTTTCTAACTCAGACACAACCCCCTCTCTGCTGTGTCCCAGGAGCCTGAGGCCACCCCTTGGCCTAGGGCAGGTGTGCCTGGCCTGCCCCCATAATGGTGCTACCCACTCTCCTGGAGTAGTTAGTGAAACTTAACAAATAAAAAGAAGCATCTCTGAAGATTATAAATTGAGTACTGAGAATGCCACAGGCTGCGGAGGGCTGCACAGTCAACGGGTCTCTTGGATCATGCATAGCAGCCTCCTGTGCCACCCTGTGCCTCTTGGCTCCTGCCCCCGCCTGCCTCCTCCCCGGGCTCAGGCCAAACCCTTAGAGCTTCCTGATGGCTCTCACCTCACACCTCACTTTCCAGTCCAGCCCACCAGCACCCACAGCAAGCTAACTTACCAGCCAGAGAGTCTGCCCCCTGGTGGTCAGTGCATGTCATAGTGACTGGTTGAGCAGTGGAACTCCCAGCTGAACTCCCGGTCGAGGGGACAATTTGCATCTTAGGCTTTTATTATATAGGACGGGATTCTGAATCATACAGTAGATCTATTTTTAATATTTTGAGGACCTTTATACTGTTTCCATAGTGGCTGTAACAATTTACATTCCCACCCACAATGCACAAGGGTTCCCTTTTCTCGGCATCCTCAATAACACTTGCTATATATTTTCTTCTTAATGTTGCCTTCTCATAGGTGTGAGGTATGATATATAATTGTGGTTCTGATTTGCATTTCCCTGATGATCACTGATGTTGAATATGTTTTCATGTACCTATTAGCCATTTGGATGTTTCCTTTGGAAAAATGTATATTCAGTTTTATCTGAAACAAATTCTTTTGTTTCTTCATTTTGCTTGACTCTGTGTGTTGGTTACTATGCTTTCGATAAAACAGCCATCTCTCCCAGTCTTGAAGGAGTGGCCTCATGTAGAAAGTGAATTTTATCATTCAATTCTTTCCTGGTTCTTGGTTTTCTATCTAACCTTTGTGTTCGACCAAAACAGCTTATTTTATTTTTAATAACTTCAAGTAGCTGAGGGTGTGCCAAAACCTATCAGTGTCCCAAAGGGGATGATCTTAGCACCTAGATTCAGGCTGATTGGAAGTCAGATTCTCAGGCAGTAGCTTTTAGAGTGTGCAAATAGGACTGCAAGTGTAAGCTCTGCTGCCCACCAGAGCTAGGAGATCTGGAGGTGTTCCCTAGGCAACAGTCACAAAATTCAGGGCTCCAGATGAGCATATAAGCTGTTTTTTGAAACATACTGCAAGTTGCAAGGCAGGCGGAGAGCACAAATATGGTATCCACTGGCCCATGTTCCCTGGAAACACCTCTGTAGGCCTCTAAATGTGTGCCCAACCTGAAGCCTGCCCCTTAGGCCAACGCTCCAGAACACCAGATATAAGAACTAGAGTACCAGACACCAGTAAAGCTATCTTCTGGGAGATACTGGTACTCTGGAGTGAGGCAGAAGGAGAGCACGAAGATGATGCCCACCAGCTTGAGCAAGGCAGAGGGGGAGCATAAAGATGGCACATGCCAGCCTCCATCACTGGGAGTATACCAGCAGGCCCCTAGATATGTATTAAGTTAGATGTTTATTCCTCAAGTGGACACTTTAAGATTAGCAAATGAGTCACTTTTACATGATGTCAAGATGTCCTGCCATCAGCTGCTTCTGTGCTGGGCCCTCAGGTGGGTGAGTCTAAGCTTGAGAGCCCTTTAGGAGCCATTTCCCAGTTTGTTATAAACTTGTGGGTCTTTAGAATACAAGCTCTGTAGGTTTTCAAAGTTAGATGTTTTGGGGACATATCTCTTAGGTGCAGGTCTTAGAAATTGATGTGCCTGATGTGGGGTTCAAACTCTTCACTCCTCAGAGAGAGGCTCCATGTTTACTGTTCCCTCCCAATTGTGAGTCACCAGGCTGGGGGTGGGGTGTATGGTGAGATTGGGTCTCAACCTCTGCTACCTGCTTCAATGTGGATTTTTTTCTTGTTTACCCAATGTGTACAAGTTACTGGGCTAGTTTTTAAGGTTTTTATAGAGGAAATTGTTTCATATGTAGCTGTAGATTTGTTGTGTCCATGAAAGAGGTGAGCTCAGGATTTTCTCAAGTTGCACCTTCAATGCATTTTTACTTTTGTTTAAAACCCTTGTATCTAGGAACTGTAATGTCTTAATTGTCAGTCTGTGTCTCATATCCAAGATTACAAGATCCTCAGGGCCAGATGCCGTCATCTGTATACTCTTTTCTTGCTCCCTGAAACCTGGATCACTTCTACGATTCCATGAGCCCTCTGTAAATGCTAATCATTTTATGGTAACCTCCATTCAACTCCCTAACCCTAATACTAGCCCTAATTCTCCATCTAGAGAAAGGAGGAAGAGGAAGAGAGGAGAGAAGAAAATGTATAAGTAATGTTTCTCCCCAATTAATTTTTCCTGCTTTTAAACAGCAACTGATACTCCAGTGGATTTGTCTCTGAGCACAATTAATTTTGTCTTTGCAGATCTTGAAAACTAAAGGTTACTGATGTTTGCAATTATTTGGAAGGATGTGACTAGAATGAGGAGGGGTAGTTGGATAACAAGAGGTGTATATCACCTCCCTTACTTAAAAACAATAATATATATATATATATATATATATATATATATATATATATATATATATATATACCTTCCCTGTTATAGGAATAAGAAAGTCATCCCTTCTTCCTGCCCTTGCAATATTCTATATTGAAAATTATTAATATGCCTTTCACAGTATAAGACCCAACCTTCATTGATCTAGATCACTTAAACAGGTATGTGTAGGGGGTGCTGATGTGGAGGAAAATTAAAATGTTATAAAATAATGCAAAGGAGGATATTCATCTTACAACTTTCTAAATCTGACTATGCACACATTTTAAACCATTAGCTAGTACATTGTATTGATGCCTTGGTCAAGGGTGAGTAGGAGACTTCTAAGTATCCTTAGAGATAAGCATAGCATTATCAAAGACCAGCCACAAGTCAATCTATACTTATACAGATTAGTTATAATTTTAATGTTATTTTCGTTATTTCATTAAAAAATAATTATAGTAAAATACAAGAACATAATCTATGTAGTTGATTGTTTAATGATTTTCACACTTGCTCTAAAGTCTAGAAATTGTTTTGCTTTCATATAAATGTTTATTTTTTTATTTATTGTTGACACTATTACAGATGTCCCCCATTTCTGCCCCCTCTTTACCCACCTCCACCCAGCCTCATGTATGCATGATACAGATTCTATGATTATAACAATTGGGTAATATTCAATTATATGTTTTTTAAACCAATTTGTCAATTAAGTTTATCTTTCAAAACCTTATTAATTATTTTTTCCATTTCAATTATTAGTTAGTGAAAATGATTTTTAGATAAATATTATGACAAGGATCTGGGTATTATTTACTAAATAAATGACAGCCAAATTATGGGTCCCAATTAGTATCTTAAAATAGTGAGGATAACCCTGAGAGCAGAGGTGGCTCTTCCTCATTCCCCACTTACAACTCATATAAAAGCAATACTCTCTTAGGCTTTCTGTGCATTAACTTCTGCAAACTGAACTCCTCACGTTTGGTTTTACTGAGATACCTTATACTTGTCTAGTTTAGATACTAGATTAAGAGTCATAAGCACTGCTTATGGACCGCCCCCCTCCCTCAGGGCAGGAAAAGGTAGCCCAGCAGCACAGGCTGGGCCTAAACTGCCGGGCCAGTTGGTTAAATGGAGAGAATGAAGAATAAACTGCTTGTGCAAATTGAGGTGACTTTGACTTAGTCAAGAAAAGCACCATCTTTGAAAAAGCCAGAGATGGGGATCATGAGTTACATTAGCCACATCTTTGGCTCTGAATGACAGTACAGCAATATGCAACCATGTGTGCAAGAGATATAACCACAGAGACCAGAGGAGTCAGAGATCTAACATGCAAGGTTCCCAATATTCCCTCTGCAATGAGGCCACATAAGCCATTATTTCTTTGCCTATATAACTAGACTTCAACTAGAAGAGAAGCAGAGAGTATGGGATGCTGTCCTAGAGACTAAGCTATTTTACCAGGAGAAACTGAACACTCCCTAAAGAGACTTTAAT
This sequence comes from Myotis myotis, assembly GCF_014108235.1. NCBI lineage: Eukaryota > Metazoa > Chordata > Mammalia > Chiroptera > Vespertilionidae > Myotis > Myotis myotis. The sequence goes on from NW_023416346.1 coordinate 44,282,846, forward strand.
TTCTTAGATCAGACAAAGGTTTAAACTGGATAGAACATTAAGTTAATTTTTAGCGCCCCCCCCCCCCAACCAGAGGGTGGGGAACTCAAGAAGAAGGTCAAATCAGTTATAAACAAAATAAATAAATTACATTTTCCCTGCACAATAAAGTTTTAGTGTGAGATTTAAAAATTTTAATTAAATCTATATTATTGAAAGTATTACATATATCCCCCTTTTTTTTCCCTCACTGACCCCTTCTTGCCTTACCTTGTCCCTGTCCCAGGCCTTCACCATCCTTTCATCTTTGTCCATGGATTATGCATATATGCATACAAGTTCTTTGGTTGATCTCTTCCCACCCACCTTCCCACCTCCACCTTCCCTCTGAGATTTGACAGTCTGTTTGATGCTTCTATGTCTCTAGATCTATTTTGTTCATCAGTTTATTTTGTTTATTAGATTCCACATATGAGTGAGATTGTGTGATACTTTTCTTTCTCTAAATGGCTTATTTTGCTTAGCATAATACTCTACAGGGCCCTCCATGCTATCTCAAAGGGTAAGAGAGCCTTCTTTTTTTTAATATTGCTTTTGAAACCTGAAAAGGATGTAAGCCCTAGATGTAAACGATGACCCTCAGTAATTTTTCAGATGGTTCTTTTTGTTTCTAAGCAGAAAGAAAGTGCTGAAATAGGGAAAAATGACAGATTTCCATTTCAGTTATACTGACCTCTGATTCCTGTATAAATCTTAGTGAATCTCTAATTCTTACCAAATGGTATTGAGAATATACAAATTTCACATAGATTTCCATAGATGCACTGGGACCTAGATGCTTGCATAATCTTCTCTTCTTATTTTGGAGTGATAATAAAGGGGAGAGAATGCACACTAGACTAATGAATGTGATACATCACTATCACTACATATGGGGTAAAAGATAGATGCAGTCAAAGAAACACAGGCTGTACCAAAAAAATGTACACAAACTTTAATGGCTGATAGTTCAATTTTAAAAATGAAATGTATTTTAATAAACATTTCCTTTATAATGATTCAAAATGTGTGTATACACTTTTAGGGACACCTTATAATCCTATATAATAAAAGAGAAACATGCAAAGTAACTGTCCCCCACTATGCTCAAGCCACATCCACAAGCCACGCCCACCAGCCAATCAGGAGCGAGTATGCAAATTAACCCAACTAAGATGGCGGCGGCCACGGAGCTGGAGTGACCAGGAGGCTTGGGTTGCCCCTGGTGATGGAGGAAACCAAGCTTCCCGCCTGGCCCTGGGCTCCACTCAAGGCTACAAAGTTTCAATTATAGAAGATAAATAAATCCCAGATACCTGCTTCCAGCAGCCAAGGCCTCTGCTTAAGGAGGGGCTGGGAGCCTGGATTTCCAGGGGCAACCCAGGATTAAAATTTCAATTATAGAAGATAAATAAATCCGAGGGGAAAAAAAAAAGGAGAGGCTGGGAGCCTGGGTTGCCGGGGGGGTGTGGCCAGCCTGAAAACGGCCATCAGTCCCTCACCCTGGCTGGCCAGGCACCCTAGTAGGGTCCCCCACCCTGAAGGGGGTGTGGCCAGCCTGACAACAGCCCTCAGCCTCTCACCCAGGATGGCCACACCCCCATGAGATAAGGGTCCCCACTGGGGGTTTAACCAGCCTGCAAACAGCCATCAGCCCCTCATCCAGGCTGGCCAGGCCAGCCTGCAAACAGCCATCAGCCCCTCACCCAGGCTGGCCAGGCACCCCAGTGGGACCCCCACCCTGATCCGGGACACCCTTTAGGTCAAACCAGCAAGCCCCAACCCGTGCACCAGGCCTATATCCTATATAATCAAAGGGTAATATGCAAATTGACCCTAACAGCAGAACCACTGGGAATGACTGGTCACTATGACACACACTGACCACCAGGGGGCAGACACTCAATGCAGGAGCTGCCCCCTGGTGGTCAGTGTGCTCCCACAGAGGGAGCTCTGCTCAGCCACAAGCCAGGCTGATGGCTGCCAGCACAGCGGTGGTGGCAGGAGCCTCTCCTGCCTCCTCAGCAGCGCTAAGGATGTCTGACTGCAGCTTAGGCCTACTCCCCTCTGGCAAGTGGACATCCCCCAAGGGCTCCCGGGCTGCCAGAGGGATGTCTGACTGCCAGCTTAGGCCCAATCCCCCAGGGAGCGTGCCTAAGCCAGCACGTGGACATCCCCCAAGGGGTCCCAGACTGTGAGAGGGCACAGGCCAGGCTGAGGGACCCCCCGAGTGCACAAATTTTTGTGCACTGGACCTCTAGTTTGATTATAAAAAGTATAATTAGGGTTAGTATAATTAGGGTTAGTATAATTAGCATTAGTATTTTATGCTAATACTGAGATAAAAGTTTTAGTGATATATTTCATGACTGTTACAAAATATTTTACTTACATACTGCAGAATATTTCAAGAAATAATTATAAGAATATAATGTAGATTGAAAAGTAAAAACAAACCTGATTTGTAAAGATGTTATTATTAATAATCTACCTTTTGTATCATACTTCATAGTTTACAAAGCTCTTTCACATCCATTAATAATAAATATTATTAACTAAAATATTTCAAGTGAATTTGAATTTATTGTGAAAAATATTGAAAAGATAGACTCAATATTTAAATAAGCCACATGAATAGTTGTATTTCTGGAATTAATTGATTTAAATAAAACTGATTATGAATTTTTTACCTTTATATACAATATTGTCTATTTTTATATATTGGTTCTTGGAAAGATGAGGTTCAGAGATTTTTTTCTCACATATGTCTCCCATTTTATTCATAAAAAAATAAATCTGTTCTCTGTAAATTAATTTGAGATTTTGTATCTGCAACATGTTTAGATATATAATCTCAAGCACTGTAGTTACCTAATAAGGTTTAGTTTTCTCATTGCAAATTGAAAAGGTTGGATTAGCGGCTAAGACTGTTTCCAACTCTAACATCCTATATTCAAATATTTAGAATTATCTTTGTACCATAATTGTCTTTGTACATCCAAAACTTTTCATCAACTGACTGTATTCCTTCTAATTTATCAGCTATCACTATCTAGGAGACCTTACCCACATGTTCAGTGCGTATACTTTCAGCCAAATAAAAATAAATAAATAAAACAATGAAGGCTGGAAGCACTGTCTGGATTCTAGTTCTTCAGTTTTCATCTATGTTCTATATATGATATCATCCAAGTATCACTGAACACCAAAGATCATTTGTCTTTCTAACAGAAAACAAAATAATTATGCTGTAGAAATTGCAGAAGGCAAGATTAGTGGAGTAGATTTAGAATGAAGCACTTGGTGCACTCTTTCTGGTTTTTCAATGGAATCATTGAGATATATTGGTTGCTTCATCCATTCTCTGGTTTCCCCATTTGTGAAATAAAATTATGTATCTGGACCTTCAGATGGCATGCTTGTGCTCATTCCTGGGTCAGCTTTTTTGTTGTTGTTATTTCATGGTATGAGTTTTCAGATGGCTCCTAAGCAGCAGACTGGTCGCTCTCTTCTGAGCTGTAATGAATAGAAACAGAATTTCCTGGCCATCTCAGATGCTATAACCCCATTAAAGATAGGGCTGCAGTGGCCTACTGTGACTACTAGAACCACATTCTGTTATATACAGTATGTGAGGGTAAAGAAAAGTTAAAACTTCTTGGATTAAATTGGCATACCTGCTAACTCTTGTCCTTCCTTGAGTCACAGTTACTGCTGTTGCTAACAACAAAAACAATACTTACCATTTTTACCCTATCATGAACTTCACGTACATTATGATATTTGATTCTCAGAACTTTAACAAGTAGATGCTAGCCCGGCCAGTGTGGCTCAGTGGTTGAGTTTTGTCGACCTATGTTGTGACCCAGGAGGTCGTGGTTTGATTTCCCGTCAGGGCACATGCCCAGGTTGTGGGCTCAATCTGCAGTAGGGGACATGCAGGAGGTAGCCCATCAATGATTCTCTCTCATCATTGATGTTTCTATTTCTCTCTCCCTCCACCTTCTCTGAAATCAACAAAAATCAATTTTAAAAGTAGATGCTAATAATCTTTCTTTTACAGATAAGAAAACTTATCTTAGAAATGTAATTTATTTGAAGACATGAAGTTAAAATTTGGTGAGGCATGGATGGTCTGACTCCAAAGCCTGACTTCTTTATTACCAATCTATCAGACATATGAGGGAAAATGGTTACAGGACCTTTACACTTTGGGAAGTTTACAGTGAAATACATTTGTACCTTTAAAAATAAATCATTAAATTTTACAATTAAATAGATTTCACAAAGGTGATAGAATACCTTAAGAAACCAGGGCTAATATAAGACAACTTTAATCTGAAATAGCTGTAAGTAAATACTCTGACAGAGGGCTTAATAATATTAATGGTGGAATAAGGCTATTATTACTAATAAAATATCTAAAAAAATGCTCTCACCAGGAAAAAGTTGAGTAATTTATTCAATTTGATATTTTTAATGTACAGTGATAGAATTTAAAAATGAAAAACTAATACTCTAGTTTACTTTCTTACATTTCATATCATTTTTGTTTTTGTATTTAAAAGTCACACAATTCTTTAAGTTCAGAGGGAAGATAAAGGCCACCTGGTACAACACATAAATTTACAGATTAGGAAATACATCACCCAGAGGTGATATGACTGCCCAAGGCCACACAAGAATTAGTGTCAGGGCCAGGACTAAAATCTTGATCCCTGATTGCTTGACCATTCTTCTCTATAGTCTTTAATTTTTATCTAATACTACTATTCAGCCATAAGAAAAGATTACATATTGTAATTTGCAACAACATGGATGGACCTTGAGAACATTATGCTAAGTGAAATAAGTCAGGCAGAGAAAGCTAAGAACCATATGATTTCACTCATATGTGGAATATAAAACTGAAATTCGTGAACACAAACAGCAGTTTGGTGGTTGCCAGAGGGAAGTGGGTAAGGGATAAAAGGGGCCTAATATATGGTGATGGAAGATTATTTGATTTTGTGTGGTGGGCACACAGTGCAATATACAAATCTTGTAGCATAGAAACCTGTATGAAACCTATATGATCATACTAAACAATGTCACCCCAATAAATTTAATTTAAAATAATTTTAAAATTTTAACTTTTTAAAATTTCAGCCTACATTCAATATTATTTTATATTAGTTTCAGGTGTACAGCATAGTATTTAGACAATAATGCACTTTACAAAGAGTTCCCACCAATATTTCCAGTATCCAACTGGTTAGACAATTATATATTTTACAAAGTAATCCCCCTGATATTTTCAGTACTCACCTAGTACCATACAGTTATTACAATATTATTGACTATATTCCCTATGCTGTCCTTTATATCCCTGTGAATATTTTGTAAGTGCCAATTTATGCTTCTTAATCCCTTCACCTCTTTTACCTAGTCCTTCATCCCACCCCATGCTACTCCACTCCCTCTCCTGGCAACCATCAGTCTGTCCTCTGTATCTAGCACCATAGATATATTTTTAAAATTTCATTTTGTATTAGTCAATAATAATATTGTAATAAGTATTATGGAGGTAGGTGGATACTAGATTTATTGGGGTGATCACTTTGCAAGTTATATAAATATCTCATTACTGAGTTGTATACCTGAAACTAGTACATTATTGTACATCAACTATAACTGACAAAATTTAAAAAAAAAATTAAAAAGAAAAACAATAATAATGCTGAGGAGACATTTTCTGATTTTTGAATTTTATTTACAACAGGCTTATCTGAAATCAAGTGCTCAAAATGATGCTGGAAAATGTGTCTCTACAGTTTGGGGAATATGTCTTACTGATCTTTGTATCTCCTTACCACTTAACACAATGCTTGTCACCGGGAAGTTAATAAGTGTTTCTTTTTATTACATATTTTAAGGTTCAAATTTTATTCTCTATTAATGAAATATTGATTGGCAAAATACTAATCTATACAGGATGGGCATGTTTACATAAACTGTGAGATACAAAATAAAAAAATAGTTATTGTATTTCTGCTGTGCCTAGTAGGTGCTAATGGTAAAAGATTTTTCTTGCTTTCAAATATTTTATAAACTAATTTCAGCATGCTGTAACACAACATACTTATCAAATTAATATTGCCAGGGTCAATTTCGTAAATATTAAGTGTGTGTCTGTATTCAATGCCAGCTTGAGCCGCCTGAGACAAACATCTTTTTTTTTGTTTCCTTTTGATTCATAATCTTTGGATCCACTTCCTAATAGATACAGCCAATGACTTTCTGGGGCTTTGCATTGTATCTTTGGATAATATCCCTTAACTTTATGTTAAAAAGACTCTGAAGTAGCTGACTCTATTAATGTACCTAAACTCTCACTACAAGGGGGTGTTTAACTTCCCATAAGAAGATGGTTTGTTGATGGGGGGCAGGAGGTGGGGGGGTAAGAGATTAACTAAAGGACTTGTATGCATGCATATAGGCATAACCAATGGACATAAGACACTGGGGGATAGGGGAGGCTAGGGGACTGTCTAGGGCGGGGGGATAAAATGGACATATATGTAATACCCTTTGTAATACTTTAAGCAATAAATAAATTAAAAAAGAAGAAGAAGAAGAAGATGGTGGCAGATGAGCTGGGGGGTGAGGTCAAGGTCAAAGGTAACATCCTCTTGTTGTGTGCAGTCTAAGATAAGACAGGTCAGAGACTGTTTTACTTAAAATGGCTGCAAATTTTAATAACCCAATCTATGGCTTCTATTATAGGGAGGTTGTAGATTTTATAAATAATAAAATAGTTCAAAATGGAGGTAGTCCATACTTCTATATGAAGCATATGTGTGAGTCCTGGAGTGATACAGGGAAAAGGTTGTGGGACATCCTGAGTAACTCAGCAATATCAGGAGCCAAGAAGAATACTTATGCCTGGAGTACCTTGACCTCAGGAGCTGCTTGAGGAGCAAAAGATTTTCACTGATGTCTTGGTAAGGATGGTGAATAGACTCAGGGATAGACAAGAGTGGAAAGGCAGAAGGCCCAGGTCCAACTTCAATAAAATCTGACAGTCTTCCATGGTGTAGAGGCAGAAGGAGATATACTCAGGTATGCGCTTCTTAGGGTGGTAAGCACTCAATCTCAAAAGCAGGAGGGAACACTAAAGAAGAGAAGACACAGACGGGTATGCTTACTTTTGCTCAGGCTGCAAAAAGTTACTGGGGAGCAGGGGGGCAAGTGAGGAAGCAGTGAGGGGATTACACCAAGAGGCTGCAGCTACTCCTATGACCACTGCTATTCCTGTGACTGAGGCTATATGGAGAGAGGCAAAGAGAGGGGAAGTGATTTCTGTAGGTAGGAACAACCAGCAGACAGCTATTTTCCCTTATTCTGGGCCCTTAACGGTCTGGGTCCAGGCTAGTCAATTGCTATCCCTTAGTTTCTCTACACCTCTTTACTCATTCCTGCCTACAGTGTCTTCCCCAGGAGTAGCAGTAGAAGTTGTAGCAGTTCTCACTGTGAACAGTTTCAGAACTAGATGGATGGCTAAACATCATGATACCAGCAAGTTCTTACCAGAAAAATTTAAAGGGACAGTCTGGCCTCTGTCATTCTGCAAGCCATACCTTTAGGTGCAGAGTGAGGGACTGGGACTGTGACCTGTGTCATATGATGAATTTCTCATGGCAAAATATGTATTTTAAATGTAACAAATCCTGGCTCACATGGGGAAAGTGAAAGCTCTCCCCCCAATTAAGGACCTCACTGAATGTTAACAAATTCATTTCCTAAAGTCCTCTTCTGATTTAGAAAAAGAAAAAGTTCCTGTTATTCATTAGATGTTATGTAAACAGAAAAGACAATACTTATGCCTGTATATAAGACTAGTATACAAGACTATATACTAAAGAGTATTAGTGGGCTTTAGCTGTGAACCTTGCCACTTACAAAACAGTTAGCATTTTATCTATTTATTTTCATCTCTAAGTATAACTACATATGTGAGTTATAATAAATAGTTACATTAAATAATTTTCTTATGAAAATAGAATCATTTTAAAAATTGAGTTTATAATTTACTTTAAATGTTCTTTTATTGACTTGATATTGTTTAGAAAAGATAAGGGGAAAATACAAATAAGAGAATAAAAATCATACAAAACGCCATCACCTAGAAAAAATATTTAGAGTTCAATTTGGCCAGTCTCACTATTGTTTGCAGACAGTCCTACACACGCATACAAGAACATATGTACATGCATGCAAAAACGTGCTATTTTTATTTCTAAAATGAAATCAAACTGAACATATATTTTGAAAATCTATATTGAAAATGACATTCACTTCAATTTGGAAAAGCCAAGGACTCACATGTATACACATAAAATGCTAATCTAACCACCTAGAATAATCAATGCCTTTCAATATTTAGTTGCGTATATTTTATATATATATATATATATATATGCTATTGTTAGAATTAAATAGCATATATATATATATATATGCTATTGTTAGAATTAACTTTTTTTCTTATTTCTAAAGAAAGAAATAGCAGGGAAACAAAAAGAAGGAAATAAGTTTTATGTATAATCTCATTATTCAGAAAACCATTATTTTGCTCCATATACCTATTATTTTTTAAAGTTTATATATTTTAAGGTTAAGAAAATATTAATAATGTTAAGCTAAATATGTATACATACTAGTATGCACATATTTTGCAGGGTGATACTATTTATTAGGCACTGCTATTTATTCTTTAAATGGATTTGCTGGAAATTAGCTTTGTTATTTTATTTTTTTCTTTCTTTGGTCCATTCAGAGAACCAGCTCTTGATTTTGTTTACCAGTTCTATCACATACTGTCAAATTCATTCATTCTCCTCCCATCCCTTCTACGTTCGTGAGGATTTGTGGTTGTTATTTTTGGTTGCAATCTAAATTCTTGATTTTATGCTCAGTTGATTTCTTTCTTTCTCGTGTAATGTTTAAAGATGAGAAATTTCTATCAAGTGCAACTTGATCTTTATACCATAAAATGTATAAATGTGTGTACATGTATATATGTGTGTATTTATATATCACATGATTTTTCCCCTGACCTGGGATTTTAATTCAATACTACTAGTTTAAAATGGTAAAATTTGAGGAAGGTGAATTTTACTTGTTAAATATTTGTTCCAGGTTTTCTGATTACATTTCAACTCTCTGATGGGTGTGCAATCACCACAGACTGCAGAATTTGGAGAACAAGCAATGTATATTTTAATAAATGCAAAGATTAAGACTTTAGCACTGTTTTCAATAACTTTCTGAATCTTGCATGATTATTTTAATATAGAACATATACATAGAAATGGCTGCATTTGTGTGGTTTTTAGAGAGTACTCAATGTAAGGTGAATGTAATGATAAGTAAAATATACTGTGATCCAGTTTGTGCATTTTAAGACATCGATGTTGTGAAAACTTATAAAAACCTATAAAAATTAATCAACAGAAACTTACTGCTTTGGAAGTTTAAACGTTGTGATAGTAAAAACATTTTTCCTACTGATTCTTGATATGAATATCATTGGGTTTTCTGATGTTTGAGGTTGCTTTGCGGGATTTTAAGATAATGGCACACTCTGGTAATGGATCAAGTTTATATATTTCCAACAGCTACTAAAATATTCGTGTTTACTTCTCAAAATTATCTGTGGGGACAACAATTAGAATAAAATACCATTAATAAAATAGTCATGATGGGGGGATCTGTGTTCAAAATTAGGAACTTACATAAAGATATATAGGTTTGCATTTGGCACATTAAAATGAAAATTAGGAAGATTTTTCTTTAATCAGAAAATGTATTTGTTTCAAATTTTATTTTTCAATTACAGTTTATGTTGAATACTATTTTGTATTAGTTTCAAGTGAACAGTGAAGTGCTTAGACAATCATATATTGTACAAGGTGTTCTAGTCAATATTTCAAGTACTTCCTTGGCACTGTACATAGTTATTACAATATTATTGGTTATATTCCCTATGCTGTACTTTACATCCCCATGACTATTTTTAATGACTAATTTGAACTTCTCAATCCCATCACCTTTTTCAACCAACATCCCAACCCTCCTCCCCTCTGGCAACCATCAGTCTGCTCTCTGTAAGAATTAGGAAGATTTTTAAAAGATCATGAAGGCAAGGAGTTTCAAATTTTCCTTTTAATTCATATATACTAAAGGGTGTTATTGGGCTTTAGCTGTAATCCTAGATGACCTATGCTTTTAGATTTCTTACTCTTCCCTTGGAGGAAGTATTTCCAGCTAAATAGAAGTCCAGTTAAATTTGAATTTCAGAAAAATGAGAGTTTGTTTTAGTATACACATGTACCAAATATTGCATGCATTTTTATTTGCTGAACCTGGCAATGCTACCTGGAGGGAGACTTGCATTTATTTTCATTTTCAAGTAAATATAGTATAGATTATTCTGGCAGAGAAGAGCATTTGGACCTGTACAATTTGGAGCAAATTCCGGGATTCGTGGTTGAAGAGCCAAAAAGAAGAAAAAGAAAATAGAAGCTTCTGGACATTTGCCAACAATGAAACCTGAATGCATGAGTTGGGTATGACAATATATAGCATGTATGGCAGTCATGATTGGTGAAAATAGATTTATAAAAGTCGAGATGAATTGGAAATATGTGCTCTTGCCCTGGAAGTTTCTTGTTCTGTCACTGTAATAGCCTAAATGGGATCTAAAGTCACCTTCTCCATTATCGGTAGCATTGCGGAAAATCTATGCTGTACCCTAGTGCCAGATTTTGGCTCCTTAAACTATTCTCCATTAAAAGGAGCCAAGGCTCCTTGGATGGTAGCTGACACCAAATCTTGGGGCAGGAGAAAGCAAGTTGAGCCTGGAACATCTTGCCATTTACAGAAAGTGAAAATGTTGACTGGGAGTTCAAAGAGCAGGGAGACCCGAAGAAGTCTTTCACCAGAGTGACATATTGAGCATTAAGAAAGAGGCCTACTTGCCCTAGCTGTTTTGGCTCAGTGGATAGAGTGTCAGTCTTCAGACTGAAGGGTCCTGGGTTCGATTCTGGTCAAGGACATGTACTTGGTTGCAGGTTCCTCCCCATTCCAGGCCCTGGTCCAGGCTCCTGCAGGAGGCAACCAATCAATGTGTTTCCCTCACATTGATCCTACTCTCTGTCTTTCCCTCTCTCTTTTAGTCTCCCTAAAAATCAATGGAAAAATATCCTTGGGTGAGGAGTAAAAAAATAAAGAAAAGAAAAGAAAGAGGCCTTGCTTGAAAAAGTGTCTCATTAGACAAAGAGTGAACATTGAGCATTGAAAAAAGAAAAAAAGCAACAGTTGCAATCAATTGTAACTATTGAGTCCATTAAAAAATAAATCCATGAAGATACTAAAAATGTACAAGTATTATAAAGTGTGCTGAAAGATGCTTGTAATGCACATAAGAATTTCCAATATTGTCTATAAAATGCTATATATTGATCGATCTAGTTTATGAAACTTCTACATTCAACTTTTTTGTCCATGAAGAAGTTCACACCAATAGTGAAGACATATGGATGATTAATTAATATATTAAAAGGTAGTAATTTTAACTTGTAGAGATAAAGATGTGGGGAAATGCCAGGGTGAGCTTCTTTTTGTAAAGAGATACTATAGACTGACATATACAAGTGAGAGTAATACTCTTCAGAACAAAAATGTAATGTTTTGGAATTTGGCCATCCATTGGGTTAGAGTTTGTAAAAGCTTTCAAATATTTTGTGTGTTTTATTACTAGAAATAAAATGTTATAAATTTTTGGATTCAACCAAATTTATTGGTTAGCAAAATATATGAAGACACATAAGAAGGAGGAGACTAGACTGTTTTCATTTTTGTGACCACGTACTGAGTTTGCATGCTCAAGAGTGTCTTTGAGTGTGATACTTGTCTGATATTCATGTAGCTCAAGCATGTCAAAGTCATGGCCGCCTGTTTGACATGCTTGATCTAGCTGGTATGAACATAGCTAGCATAAATAAACCAGCTATTGTGAATCCACATGGCCTCAAGTGTTATGTGTGTTGCTATTGCCATTGGAAAAAAAATCTTAGAGGGAGAAAGGTAGGGTCAACATATCTAGGCTATATTAGTTCCCTTAAAAGCTGAACACCCTCCCACATTCCCCAGCACCCAAAAAGCTGAACACCCATGAAATAATTTTCTCTGTCTGCTCCCTTTCCTCAAATATCATTAACTGATTATTTTGTTTGTGTCTGGTATGAGTAAAAAAGTGTTGAGACTGTAATAGCCTTGGATTCAGAGATTATAAATTTATAATGGGAAATTATGAGGCTCGGTTTTAGATCGTAAATTTATTTAAAGCTCTTTTATTCTGGGAAATCATCTGATTTATCTATACCTTTGCAGGTATGGGACCAGTGTTGGGGTATTTTTGTCTCGTAACTAAAGCATTTAGGCAAATTATATAGGTGATTGACTTAGGGTCAGAATATTCAGTCTCTAGATGTGCTACAAACAAGGAGTAGTGTAAACTTGAGCTCCTCCCAGATATTAGAGTGTACTGCTAGTACTCTGCCCTGCCATTTTATTCTTTCTTTTTATTTCAGTGAGCTAAATATTTAGGCTAATATACAACATGCATTTCGTCCATCTGTATTCCATGTGTTGATGGAAAATCAGTTGCAAGTCTACTACTCCTCCCAGCCTCTCCCCACCAAGAAAAAATTCCCTCAAACTGATTTACACGACTAAGTCAAGCTAAATCAAGGTGCATGTCAAATGGGGTTGCAATCTCATTTGAGACTGGGAATTCTCTTCCGGGCTCATTCAGGTTACTGGCAGAATTTAGTTTCTTGTGGTTTTATATGGGCTTCAAGGGAGCAGGATACACATGTGAACAGCTGTTCATGGCTTTGCCTAATTCTGAATCAGTTTTTTAATCTTATTTTAAATATTGTTACTTTCATAATATCTTGCATTGAAAACCTGTCCATTGATGATCTTTGTCATTGTCTTATTAAAGCAGAAATTCAAGAAAAAGTTTCATAAATGCCATGAAATCACTTTTTATTTCCTTGTATTACCTACTTTTGGAACATATTATCAATAGAATAGAGCTTACCCTGGCCACCGCACTCAGTATCATGTACAAGGAAATGGCTGCCATGGTAGGAGGTGTGGGTTTAACACTTGGGGCACTGGGTGTGCCCAGGGGCCAAGTGGGGGAATCCTGGGGTGAGGTTTTCCCAGAGGCCTCTGGGCAGGCTTCTTGCTGTAGTCTTAAATGCAGTCAGCAGGATCCACATCCCTTTGATACCCTCTGATATCATTTGCCTCTTTCCTGATCTCTTCCTTCCCCCTCAGTCTTGGAGGTACTGCCTCAGTACTCTGGGGGCTGCTGGAGCGAAATGGGCTTCTCAACTAGTGTCCTGGACAGTGTCCGGACTCATACTTTTTTTTCTCCAACAAAGAGCTGGAATCTCGCCTTGAGAAGCCTGAACCTCTACGAACTCTCTTTCATCTGTGGGTGTCTGCCCAAGTTGTGTCACCCACCCTATGGCAGCCAAGAGGGGTTGGGGCCAGCTTACCAGTTCCTGCTGGTTCTGCAGCCATACTAAAGTTTGCTTGCCCATTACCTGAAACACAGATGGATGGGACTCCTCCTGGGTTCCTTGACATATGGTGCTGGATCCCACAATTCCCACATAGGCATGTTTGTTTGTGGAGGGATACCAAATTTTAGGTGTTAAAAGGGATGGGGAGGGGGGCGGGGATGTGGTTAAACAAGGGACGTCTTATGTAGCCATGTTGCAGACACTACTCTTCTCATGTCACAATTTATTCAAGCATCTTCTGGTGATGGGAATTGAAAGTTTTTGCTACAACAAGCAGTGAGCTAATAGAAACACTTTTACACATATTCCTATGCACTGCTGTTCTTATTTCTTTATAATATATGTACACAATTGGAAAATCTACATTTGTTTTTTATTTCTTAAAGCCCTAGTTTTAATCTTATTTTAAATATTGTTACTTTCATATCTTGCATTGAAAACCTGTCCATTGATTATCTTTGTCATTGTCTTATTAAAGCAGAAATTCAAGAAAAAATTTACAGTTCCATCATCAGGTCCCCTTCCATGAAGAGCCTTTTCTCTGCATTCTCTCCATCCCTCTATATTTTTAATTGTTTGTATAGTTGGTTTGCTAGTTTTATGAGTATAGATTTATCCTGTTTTCCAGAATAATGCATGTTTAATTGAATGTTTGAGATAGTAAGTATAATTTTACAAGTTTGTTGGTCATTTAAATTTTGTCTCCCATAGAATGTCTGTTTTTATCTGTAGCACATTTTGTAGTAAATTATTTGCCATTTTACTTTTCAATTTATAGGAGCTCTTTGTATATTATAGGTGTGATTTATGTTAAAATAAGTTCCCTCAAGTTCTGTTTGTATTGTAAGCTTATCTGTTATATTCTTGTCCCAGCATCAAGAAGGGCTCAGGAATCTGGAAAAGGCTGTGCGTAGATGACATAGGAATCCAGAGACTAATAAAGAGTCCTGAGACGAGATATAATTTTGAAAGGCATTGGGGGTCAGAGGACTTTTAGCTAAACGAACTGAAGACTACATCCTTGTCTAGGACCCTTGCTTTTATTAACACAATTTGTCCTAAGGCAAGGTAGAGATAATACACTTCAAAGGGTAAGGTTTCAAACAGTACAGAAGCATTGTCAGTTTGGGGGAATTAGCCTATGGCTGTTCAGGTGTTTGGCCAGTAGGAGGCAATAACATGTAAATTAAGATGCCCTTTAACTGTCTGGCAGCCACAATCAGTTTCCTATTCAGGTTTGGGGAAATGCCTTTAGCCATTCCCAACAGGTGACTACATGTGTGACTCAACCCTGTTGAGTCCCCAAGTCTCATGAACCTTTTGATGAAACTCTTGAAATTATGACATGTTGGAATTGGTCTAAGGCAATATTTTATCACAAAAAATCTTTACTCTTTGAACACCTAAAATGACTACCCTATCTCATAGCTTTTAAGTGCTTAATTATTTAATACGACCTTCTCTACCTCCAAGTTCTTTCCTTGTTTTTATTTAAGGATCTCTGATCCACCTGGAACTTAGTTTTGATTACGTATAACACTGGGATCCAATACTCTTTACTATCACATGGATAACCAGTTATGCCAGGATATAATATTAGATGTTTCCTTCCCTTGAATTGAAATTAGTGTTCTTTAATTATTAAATAATCATATATTTTCTAGACACTTGGTTGCATTCAACTCATCTATTTTTTTAATTTGATTTTTCTTGAACTCTTTTGATATAATTTAAAACTTTTAGTAAATTTTCAAGAATAGTATAAGTCACTCCTATATACCCTTTACTCATATTCACAAATTATTTCCTGTTGAGTTTTGGTAGATAGTCTTTATTCTATAGTTTCATGACATTAACATTTTACTTACAGTTTTTGTTTTTAATGAGGAATGTATGCTAAGTTTTCAAATGCCTTTGCCTTTGTTAATCACGTTTTTATCCTTTAGTTTGTTTATAGATTTTGCTAAAGTTGACTAGTTTTTGCATTCCAAAAACAAATTGTACTTGGTCATGATATATTCTTTGATGCGCTAGTAGCTCTAATTTTTAACATTTTGTTTATAATTTTTGCATCTGTTTTTAGAAGTCTGATAGTTCTGCATTTTTTTCTTTTAGACTATGTTTATGAGGTGCTGGTGTTAGGGTTATATTAGTTACAGGAAGTAAATTTGGAAGACACTTACCATCACATACTATACTATAATAGTGCATTTTTTTTTCATTTAAATTATGTTCTTCTGAATTGGTTATTCAAAGAGCAAACTTATATAAAAAGGAAAATTAAGAAGTCTCACTTTCAGCCTGTTCCTATCTATCCCTTTCCTACTTCACCTGCAGCCTCTATAGATACACAAATTTCTGTTCTAAAATTCATTGAATTGTCCTTTATGCAAATATATTAAAATACAAATATGTCTTTTTATTTCCACCATTTCTTTCATGTGCTGTACCATACCTACAGATAGACATAATTGTTTCCAGTATCTGGTTATTACAAATAATGCATTCAAGTAGAGCATCATACAGAGAGCATTTCTTACTTGGGTAGGCATATCTACACTAATAAAAGAGAAACATGGTAATTGGCGTACGACCGCTACCCTTTTCATTGGCTAATCAGCGAGATATGCAAATTAACTGTCAGCCAAGATGGCGGCCGGCGGCCAGGCAGCTTGAAACTAACATGAGGCTTGCTTGCCTCAGTGACAGAGGATCGTTGGAGGAAACCAACTTTCCCCGCCTGTGGCTGCAGGCCTCTGAACAGGCAGTTTAAGAAACATTGTAACAAATACCGCCTGGCTTCAGCCAGCAGATTCGCAACATTGTAAGCAAAGGCCAGAAACCTACTTTCAGCCACAGAGGCAGGCCTAAGAGCTGGAGCCAAGCCTCAAGGTAAAGCTGGCCCAGAATAAAAAAAAAAAAAAAAAAAGAAGAAAAGGAGCGGTTGGGAACTTCAGTCACCCCAAGCCTGAAAACAGCCCTCAGCCCCTCACCCAGACTGGCCAGGCACCCCAGTGGGGACCCCCACCCTGATCCAGGACACCCTTCAGGGCAAACCAGCCGGCCCCACCCATGCACCAGGCCTCTACCCTATATAGTAAAAGGGTAATATGCCTCCCGGCACCGGGATCAGCGTGACAGGGGGCAGCGCCCAAACCCCCGATCGCCCTGCAGCTCTGTGTGTGACAGGGGGAGGGGCCCCAACCCCCTGAGCAGCCCTGCTCTGTGCCTGATAGGGGGGAGCTCCCCAACCCCCCCCCCCCCGCAGGCCCTGCTCTGTGTGTGACGGGGCAGAGCCATAACCTCCCCATCGGCCCTGCCCTGAGTGTGAGAGTGGCGGTGCCCCAACCCGCTGATTGGCCCTGCTCTGTGATGGGGGCAGCGCCCCAACCCCCTGATGGGCCCTGCTCTGTGGGTGATAGAGGGCAGTGCCCCAACCCCCTGATTGGCTCTGCTCTGTGCTTGACAGGGGGTAGCGCCGCAACCTCCCCATCGACCCTGCCTTGAGTGTAACAGAGGATGGTGCCCCAACCCCTGATTGGCCCTGCTCTGTGCGTGACAGGTGGTGGCGCTGCAACCTCCCCATCGACCCTGCCTTGAGTGTGACGGGGCGGTGCCCCAACCCCCCAATTGGCCCTACCCTGAGCATGACTGAGGGTGGAATCACAACCTCCCAATCCGCCCTGCTCTGTGCATGACAGGGGGCAGCGCCTGCTCTGAGCCCGACCAGGGGCTGCACCTAGGGATTGGGCCTGCCCTCTGCCACCCGGGAGCAGGCCTAAGCCAGCAGTTCGTTATGTCCCGAGGTGTCCCAGACTGCGAGAGGGCACAGGCCGGGCTGAGGGACCCTTCCCCCCCCCCAAGTGCATAATTTTTTGTGCACCGGGCCTCTAGTAATATAATAAAGAGCTGATATGCTAATTAGATTGAACAGCAGAATGACTGTCTGGACAATCTTCTGGATGAAACTGGGGCTGTGAGGGCTGGCCAAGGCAGCTGGGGGTGTGAGAGCCAAGCCCCCTTGCAAGAATTTTGTGCATTGGGCCTCTAGCCTATAGGATAAATTCCCTGAAATAGGATTCCTGGTTCAGTAGGCAAAATGTTTTTAATTTTGATAGCTGTTGCTAAACTCGCCTCTATAGGTACTGAATTATTTTCCATTCCCCAAAATAATGCATTATGAGAGGACCTGTTTTCCCACAGCCTGGAAGGTGCTGAAGGAGCTCCATCGGTTTTCAGAAATTTATGCTGCTTTGCAACTGTTGCAGCAGTTGCTAAAGAGATAAATGACACAGGTTCTAACCAGGCATTCTTCCTCCAGGGCTGAGTAGAATAACAAATAAAAAAAAATATGATGAGGGAGATGCTTTGTACACTTTTCTCACACTGTGGGAGGAAGGGAATAGAGATGCACTTTGTGAGAAGTTTAATTTATGTCTGGAACAAAAAGATTGGAGCCCTAACAGGTTTGGCTCCGTGGATAGAGCATCAGTCTGTGGACTAAAAGGACCTGGGTTTGATTCAGGTCAGGGGCACATGCCCTGGTTGTGGGCTCAATCCCCAGTAGGGGGCATGCAGGAGGCAGTCAATCAATGGTTATCTCTCATCATTGATGTTTCTATCTCTCCCTCTCTCTTCCTCTCTGAAATCAATAACAATATATTTTTTAAAAGATTGGAAATCAGTTGGACTCTATAATGATCAATTTTATGGAGAAATGAAAAGTGTTGGGCATTTTCTGTTATTTGTATGTTTCTGTTTTTCTCTGATAAACATTTTTTTTTTAATCTCACTAGAGGATACGGGGGGGGAGAGAGAGAGAGAGAGAGAGAGAGAGAGAGAGAGAGAGAGAGAGAGAGAGAGAGAAGAGAGGAGAAACATTGATCTGTTGCCTCCAATCCCCACCCTGACCAAACATTAAACCTCCAAACTTTTAGTGTATGGGGACAATGCTCTAATCAACTAAGCCACAGGCCAGGGGTCTCATAAATATTTTATAAGTTTATTTGTTGAGTTATGTTAGGTAACTGAGCATAAGTGAAGATGGGCAATAGAAAAGGTTACTTTCTGGCCTAATTAATATTAAGAGTGTACATTTGGCTGATATTTCCATTTGGGTGTGTTTATGTCCTTAGTGAATATATTGTGGTAGGATTCAAGGATGTGGGGCTTGACTAAACACCTATTTCATTAAAAGACTAGAGACCCGGTGCACAAAAATTTGTGCACTCAGGGGGGCCCCTCAGCCTGGCCTGTGCCCTCTTGCAATCTGGGACCCCTCGGAGGATGACTACCTGATGGCTTAGGCCTGCTTCCTGGGGATTGGGCCTAAGCTGGCAGTCAGACATCCCTCTGGAGCCCAGGAGCCCTCGGGTGATGTCCACTTGCCAGCGGGGAGCAGGCCTAAGCTGCAGTCGGACATCCTTAGCACTGCTGAGGAGGAGAGAGAGGCTCCCACCACCACCGCTGTGCTGGCAGCCATCAGCCTGGCTTGTGGCTGAGCAGAGCTCCCCCTGTGGGAGCACACTGACCACCAGGGGGCAGCTCCTGCATTGAGTGTCTGCTCCCTGGTGGTCACTGTGTGTCATAGTGACTAATATTCCCAGTCGTTCTGCTGTTAGGGTCAATTTTCATGTTACCCTTTTACTATATAGGATAGAGGCCTGCTGCATGGGTGGGGACTGGCTGGTTTGCCCTGAAGGGTGTCCAGGATCAGGGTGGGGGGTCCTGCTGGGGTGCCTGGTGAGTCTGGGTGAGGGACTGATGGCTCTTTTCAGGCTGTCCAACACCCCCCCCCCCAGCGGGGATCCTCACCCCATGAGGGTGTGGCCAGCCTGGGTGAGTGGCTGATGGCTGTTTGCAGGCTGGCCCAGCCTCCCAGTGGGGACCCTCACTGCATGAGGGTGTGGCCAATCTATTTGAGGGTCTGATGGCTGTTTGCAGGCTGGCCATGGCCTGCAGCCACTAAAGCTCCCAGTGGAGGCTGGCTGGAAGCAGGTATCTGGGATTTATTTATCTTCTATAATTGAAACTTTGTTGCCTTGAGCGGAGGCTACAGCAGGCCAGGGAAGGCGGGAAGCTTGGCTTCCTCCATTGCCTGGGCAACCAAGCCTCCTGCTTGCTCCAGCTCTGTGGCTGCCAGCCGCCATCTTGTTTGGGTTCATTTGCATATAGTCGCTCTGTTTGGCTGGTGGGCATTATTTGGGGTGTAGAGGAGGTGCGGTCAATTTGCATGTTTCTCTTTTATTAGATTAGATAGGACAAAGAGGGATTACTCCTCTTGCTTCTTAGAAGCTCTCTTTTCCTGGTTGTGAATATACTTCTCTCTCCAGGTTCTCCTGCACTCGGCCAGCTCAGTTTCAGTCTCTCCTTCTGATTCCTCTTCCCCTGACTTCTCTCTAAGTATTTACATCCTTTAGGGTTTTTCAGTCTTCTTCTCTTCTCACTCTGTACTTTCTCTGGGAATAGTTGTATCCCCCTTTTCCCACTTTGCACCTAAATGTGTTCGCAGGCATATCTAAAGACCTGTATATTGAACTAGATATACCACAACCTATTACAGTTGGAATTCATTAACCCTTTCAACTTGCTTTTAAAGTTATGTTTCCTTGATTAATTTTGAAAGCTGGGATTTACTTTTGATTATTTTCTTTCTCAGACCCCCATATCCAATCAGTTACAAAGTCCTGATAAGACTTTCTTGTGACTTGGTTTTTTTCATTCTCACTGACTCTGCCCAAGTTGAGAACATTATTGTCTCTAGTAAGGTGTGCTGAAATATTTTCTTGAGTAGTCTCCATGTCTCTAGTCTCTGCTACACAACCATTGCCACCTCCCTCCCTCAGAATATACTCTCCAGTTTTCAGCTAAAGTAATCATTCTGAAACAAATTTGAGCATGCCCACACTCTGATAAAAAGCCTTTAACGATGTCCTATTGTTCTCAGGACAATGTTCAAGGCCCTTAGTTGGTTATCGAGGGCCTTTGTATTGGTCCCAGTGTGCCATTTCCACTCTATTTGCTGTCATTAGTTACTATCACGGTGAAAGTGCCATGAAGCATAACAGAGACTTTGTCTTATTCATTTATATCTCTGGTGCCTAGAAGAGGGTATACATATAGACACCCAGTAAATATTCATTGAATGAAAGCTCTACTTCTTATCAGACAGATGCTTAGAAGTACCCTATACTTTGACATCTCTGGCCCAAGACTCCCAGAGATCTGCCTCGGCCTCCTGGCTGCTTGATAGACTCAGTCACTGAAAGAGCCTCTGATGATACAAGTGTAGCATGAGGTAGGTTCTCAGAGAGTCAGCTGGTAATGGGTGATACAGATTCAAATTTGCACCAGAGCTGGGTCTGAGGACACTCAGCAGCAGATTTAGGGTACACCAAGAGTATCTGACATCTGCTGGGTGCCCAAAGACCTCTGTAGTGGGGAGGAGGCTCAAGGTGTCATCAGGGTGTGGCCAGCAGAATTAATCAGGCCAAAACAGACCAATATTTGGCCATGTGGAGCAAGGGCTGCGCACAGGATTGGTTGACCTAGTCAGCGCTGGTTGGGCATGTGAGGGATAAATGGCCCCCACCCAGAGCCACACAACCCAATTTTCACAGAGTTAGCCTGACCTTCTGGAAAGTCTCCTGCAGGGCAGGACCAGGTTGGCCACAGCCTACTGACAGCATTGCAGGGCAGGGGCCATCTGAGTCCCCAGTTGGGGGGGGGTGGAGGTAATGGTTTTCCCATGGGGGCGTTTCTAGTTTATCTCTTGTGGGGGTGTGGTGCCACTGTTCTGACTCAGTGAGGCTCCATTGTTCTAGGGCGCAGGGCCACTGCTGGCAGGGCAGTGTAAGGAAGGGAGAAATGCCACAGCTCCGACACCAAGGGTGGGATTGTTAATGCTAGAGTTTGTGGGCTTTGGCTCTGGCATCTCAGGAGGGTGGGGGGCAACGCGGAACCAGTGCTCTATCCCACCAGGAGGCCATTGTGACCCTGGGAGGACTGAGTGTCACTGTTCTAGTGTATAGGGCACTGCTCTGGACCAAGGGTCACAGGGGAGGGGAGCTTTGCTAGGCCCCAAGGTGTGAGGGAGGAGTTGGAGGGGTGAGGCATTGTGTTCTATTGCAAGGAGCTTCTGCTCTGGCCATGGAAGAGGAGCTGCTTTAGCTGGTAGGGCAGCTGCTCTGGCCAGCAGGGGCTGCAGGGCATGCTGCTCTATTGCAGGGCTCCACTTCCCTGGCCTGCATGCCCAATAGTGTGTGTGTGTGGGGGGGGTGGGGGGTTGGGGGGTGAGAGATTCTGCTCTAGTGTGCTGAGTTGCTGTTCTGGCTCCAGAAAGGGGATGGGAGAGGGGGTGGATGCCATTTCTCTAGCTGTCTGTCCTGCCTGGTGGGGGAGTGGGGTCAGGGTAACACTGCTCCTGAGGTGCCTCTGCACTGCAGTGCATAAAGTTTTATTACAAAGTCAATTCCTTAAAAATAATTTTTTAAAATTATATTTTTATTGATTTCAGAGAGGAAGGGGAAGGGAGGGAGAGGTAGAAACTTCAATGATAAAAGAGAATCATTGAATGGCTGCTTCTTTCACGCCCCACACTGGGGATCTAGCCCGCAACTCAGGCATCTGCCCTGACCAGGAATCAAAACTTGACCTCCTGGTTCATAGGTCTACACTCAACCAGTAAGTGACACAGGCCGGGCAGATTCATAACCTAAATCAGTTCAATGACTTTATCGGGCTGAGATTTCTGTTTCCTTGTTGGCGTTCATTTGGGAACCACAATTAACATCTACAGACCTCTTTCTGGTCTTTGTACATAGTCCTCCATTTCCCAGAACCAGAAATGAAGTATTAAATCCTATTCATGCTGCTATCTCTCAGACTCTTCTTCTATCATCACATCCCTGTCACCTCAGCAGGTAAAAGGTCGCAGCTTTTAAGGATTCATGTGATTAGTTGGGGGCCACCCAGATAAACCAGGATAATCTCTGTACTTTAAGATCCATAAATTAACCAAAGCCGGTTTGGCTCAGTGGATAGAGCATCGGCCTGTGGACTGAAAGGTCCCAGGTTCGATTCCGGTCAAGGGCATGTACCTGGGTTGCGGGCACATCCCCGGTGGGAGATGTGCAGGAGGCAGCTGGTCGATGTTTCTCTCTCATCGATGTTTCTGACTCTCTATCTCTCTCCCTTCCTCTCTGTAAAAAATCAATAAAATATAAAAAAAATCCATAAATTAATTACATCTTCAAAGTCCTTTTTGCCATGTAACAGATCCCAGGGATTAGGATATGTACGTCTTTGGCAAGCCATGGTTCTGCCTGCCATGCAATGAGAGGTGAGAGGTGATTTGTCAGAAAGAATGAAGTATTGGATTTGGAAGTTAACTAATTCTATAGTGTTTAGAGTGAGGCATGGATCAGAATTATTTAAAAACACACACAACAAAACAGGACATGGAGAGTGGTGGCATCATTCCATGAATAGAAATGGGCCTATATGCTCATTGTTGGCTCGATCCCCAGTGGGGGACATGCAGGAGACAGCTGATCGATGGTTCTTTCTCATCATTGATGTCTCTCTCTCTCTCCCACTCCTTTCCTCTCTGAAATCAATAAAAATATTTTTTAAATTGGCCTATATAGAGAATATTGTGGTTTGAGGCCATTAAAGGTTTCCCATGGTTGTGTTTGGGATTACAGCAGGTGACAATGTCCTGCTGCCTATTGAGAGGTGGTATTTGCTCCTGTGTCCTGTGATATTGATTGCATTAAATTGAATGCTGGATTCTCTATAGTATTAGTTTGAATGCCAAATCTACATTGAACTGAGAAGTGGGGGGGGGGCGGATTTTTCTTTAGACTAGCTGCAAATTACATGAACATTTCTCTGTTGCAAGATCAGGCTCTCAGTGTTGAGGACTCAAAAATCAGATACTCTTGTGACTTGTGCTCTGAGTTGATTCTTTCTGTTTGTGCTCTGATTGCCTATCTCAATTTTCTTTTATCTCTGTAACTTAACTAACATCTTATCACATTATTGATGTGTTAAGAGAAATATTTTTTGCACTGATTGCCTGTGTTGCTGGAATCGGGGTCCAAATCGATGGTAGAATTTATGGTGTCCAAAGTCAGCAACAAGGAAACGCTGAACAAGAAACTTACCAAATGGCACAGAGGTTTCTGCAGGAGTTCCTGCTTTACACAACGTGAGTAAATTTTTTGTCTTTTCACAAATTGAATTTAGGCTTTAATAACACTCTGACTTCTCTGCATTAGCTTCTGTTTAAACCCTAGGTTGTATTTCTCAAAACAGTCCTCAGAAGGATGGTAGCCTTTGTCCCTGAGTATCAAATTTCAAAGATCTGCAGGCCTAATACTGAATCCCTTGGTTCAGAAGAGTTTATCTTCTCCCAAGAAAGCTGAATTAAATGACATTGGCCTGCCAAAGGGAGCAGATAGCTCCTTAAGCAAGTACTCATTTTTTGTTACTTTCTCCTACATTCCAAGGCCCAATAATCAGCTTTCTCCAATAGTTCCCATTTCATTTAGTGACTTCAACATTCCTATAGTTTTTCTTTTCTCCTTCATTTCCTTCACTTCCAGCAATCACCTAGACTACCTGATTTTACCTTAAAAATATATGGTAACTATATGAAATGATGGATGTGTTAATTAGTTTGATTGTAGTGCTTATTTCAATATATATATATACCAAAACATCAAGTTGTACATCTTAAGTATATATAGTTTTTATTTGTCAATTATACCTCAGTAAAGCTGGAAAAGATTAAATAAAAAAGTAAATAAGTAAATGAATAATGCCTCTTACCATGTAATTCTCTTGCCTGAAATCATTCAGTGATCCTCCTTCACTTACAAGGAGGGTAAAATCCTTGTTCTTTCCATAATTTACAGCATCATTTATGTCTTGATGACCTCTGCAGTACATGAAACACCACAATATATAGAACTGTGTGTAGCTCCCTGTATACCTCCTATAGTTATTGGCCTCCAGTCTTTTTGTTCCCTCTGTCTGGAGAGTATTTACCTTTCCAACTGAAAAATAGTTGGTAAGATTTATTTCTAAAGATTTTTTATTGAATTTTAGAGAGGAACAGGGAGGGAGAGAAATAGAGAAACATTCATCTGAGAGTGAAACATTGTTTGACTGCCTCCCTCCAGGGCCTGACCAGGAGATCAAGCCTGCAACCTGGGCATGTGCCCTGACTGGGAATCAAACCAGCAACCTTTCCATACATGGATGACATTCCAAGCAACTTAGCCACCCCAGATAGAATTTTAAGTTCAGTAAGATACCACCAAGAAGCCTTCCAGCACTAGCTTTGCCAGCTAATCTAGTATTGATTTCCCTCTTTTGAATTACTATGGTATCCACTGCTGACCTTTTTCCCAAAGCTGAACATGTTACACAGTAACTGCTTCCATGACTATTTTATCCTTGAAGAAAAGATGAGTATCTTCTTCATCTCTATTTCTGCAATGCATAAAAGAATCTCTGGCACATGTATAATTTCACTAAAATATTTGACAAATGAATCAGTACTATAATGAATGCATTTATTAGAATTTTATGCAAACTAGATTGTAAGTGTATGATAAAGGGTAGCAGTTGACATAGGGAAAAGAGGAATACCAAGCATCTAGTCCTAGATGATAAATATTTATGGTGCAAGTAGACTTACCTAATGAAATACTTTATGGTGTAAATAATTACAGAGCTGTAACAACTCCAGGCAGTTTCTGGTACAACTGACTCATTTAGATGGCTCAAGGGATACTGGGATGGTGAATACCTCCTTTTATTTGAATACACTTCCTGTTGGCTCAAAGGACTTTACCTAAACAGCCCCACAGTAATGCACAATGTCAGGCTAGGAGTCAGCTTCTACTGGACCTGGGCTCGCCTGAGCACTAACCGAAATGATCCCAATTGATAATGAAGACTCTTGACAAGAAGAACACAGTATAACATTGATTGTACTGCTTATTTCACAATGTATATTTATATCAAAACATCAAGCACCCAAACTATTAAATACACATCCTGGTATGGTACCTCAGTCAACTTGGATATTAAAATATTTCTTCTGATAATCTCACTTACATTGACAGGAGGCTTTCTATCTTTGGTATAAAAATAGTATTGCTTGAAAAGGTGGCCTTTAATAAGTAATATACTAGAACTAGGGGCCCAGTGCATGAAATTGGGTCTCGGCCCATCCTCAGTGCCTCTGCCTGCCCCTCCTGCCACAGCCCCCTGTCCCCAGTCTGCCAGCAGCCCCATTACTGCCACCACTGTTCCCACTGTTGGTGCTGGCCCCACTCGCACCTGCTGACGGCACAGAATAATTGGGGCCGTCGCTGTCAGTGGGTGCAAGCAGCAGCTGCTGCCCCTATCACCGCTCAGGAGCAGGGGAAGGTGGAGAAGCCCTCAGGGGTAATTGGGGCTGGCAGCCGCCATTCGCACCTGCTGACGGTGCCGAGCAATTGGGACCAGTGCCTGGCACTGGCAGTGAGTGCAAGCAAAAGCTCCAGCACCGGCAGTGGGTACAAGCAGGGCCATCTCCGGCAGCGGGTTCAAGAGGCTGCTGCTGGGTCCGATTGCCCCTCAGGAGCAGGTAGAGGTGAAGAAGCCCTGAGGGGCGATCAGGGCCAGCAGCTGCCACTCGCACCTGTTGATGGCACCAGGTGGGACTGCAGCATGCAGGAGCAAAGAATGTTCAGTAACTACCAGAGGCTCAACCTGATGACAGCAACTATCATCCCGGCTTGGTCTGGTGCCCCCGCTCACCTGCTCCACCATCCTGATGCAGCCGACACCCACCATGCTCTGTGCTCTGCTGCCTGCTACTGACGCCCACCATGTTTTGTGTGTGCCCCCTGGTGGTCAGCAAATGTCATAGCGACCGGTTGTTTGGTTGTTCTGTTGTTATGCTGTTTGGTCTATTTGCATGTTAGCCTTTTATTATATAGGATACCAAGAGAACCTGGCTTGGAATTCAATAATGTTTAGTATGAATAAAATAAGTTTATATTTCTAATAGAATCTAATGTCAATTCATTAATGTTTTATAGCATAATAATTACTTATATTATTTCAGGTTCATTTTTAGAGTCAATGCAGCACAACAAAACATTAAGGTTTTACCCAAGAAATGATTATGAGTGATGAAACAATATTCTGTACTTGAGAGTATACAGTTGCATGAAATGCATCATAAAATTATAGCTGCATATTTTAAGTCAGCGCCCAGACCACTGGCTTCTCAGATGTGTGCAGCTTGTCAGGTTACTGAAATAGTATTGTCATCTCTATCTTTTGTGTTCATCAGGGGCCACTGAAAGATTTATCTATTTTTGCTTTTGGCTCTAAAGGTAAACCATCACCCTAAAGTGCACTATTCAATGTCCATACACCTCAAATACTGACTTGAATAGCTAAATACATAGTGGAGGAATAGAGAATATAGTCTTTGTGCAAGTCTTAGGCTCTTTCCTGGAATTTTTTAAAATATATTTTATTGATTTTTTACAGAGAGGAAGGGAGAGGGATAGAGAGTTAAAAACATCAATGAGAGAGAAACATCGATCAGCTGCCTCCTGCACACTCCCCACTGGGGATGTGCCCGCAACCAAGGTGCATGCCCTTGACCGGAATCAAACCTGGGACCCTTGAGTCTGCAGGCTGATGCTCTATCCACCGAGCTAAACCCGTTAGGGCATCTTTCCTGGAATTTTTATCTCTCTTTCCTGATTATTAAAAGCAAGATAATCATGTGAAGGCCAGTGCTCTAAGCTAGAAGCAAGTGCTTAACCATATCAATAGGCATTTAGATGTTGAGACCAATTTTGAAGAGAGACATTTTTAAATATAGACAAGGCCACATAGGAATAATTTTAAATGCCTTTGTTATTCAATTCTTAAATTATGATTTACCCAATTTATGATTAAAGGACTAGAATCCAAAAAACAAAATGGAACTAAATCTAAAGAATGTACATTGGCTAATTATACTCATAGATGGCTCCTAATGTGTAACATCAGAAAGCAGCCTACTAAATTTTTTTATTCTACCTCTTGAGAGAATCTTGAGAACATAACACTGAAACTTATGAACACCTTAGCTATAAAGCTGCAAGAAAGGGCTTTTAGGTATACTTTTATGTGAATGTAGGTTTTTATTTTCCCTCAGTGCTCTGGGGGAAATATCACCTTATCGAAAAAGAATACAGAGCTTGAATTAGAGCAACCTGATTCGTGCCCCTGATTTGTTGTTCGCTCACACCTGAGAAAGTACTAAAAGTCAATTAAACTCTGTGATTCCCCATGTCAGTCACCTTTAAAATGAAGAGGTTGGACTATTTCCTTTTACAAAACTCAATAGTTGGCATGAGTGAATTTATGAACGAATCTAATGATGATATGTAAAGTTCATTCTTTCCAGGATAATCTATGGTTCTCCAATTAGCCCTGTCATTGAGCATAACCAAGCAGAAGCTAAAAATCTAATGGATGCTATCAGAGGAATTCTTGCATTGAGCATAGATTGAACTGGCAACTCCTTAGGTCTCCTCCCCCTCTGCTAATCTATGGTACTATCTACATAAAAGACACTGTTCTTGCAGCTATTGTTGAGCCATCCTAGTCAAAACTGTAACAGCAAAGAGGCATTCAAATGATTTAGAATATAAAAAGTCAACCTCACAAATAATTCCAGAAAAACAAGTTGAAAAAGTAACATGATGTCACTTTTTGCCTAGCAAATCAGCACAGAGTTAACAATAAAATGATAGTGTTCCATATTGGCCAGGGTGTTGGGTACTCTCATAAGCTCCTGTGGTAGTATAATTTGACCCAGATTTTATGAAGGCTCTTCACCTAGCTGGCTGCTTCTTAGGCTTCAGGTCTCAACCCGGAAGGTAATACATCAGACACATAAGTAGAGTCTCCTTCAATCCCCACTCCATGCCGTCCCTGCCAATACTTCCCTTCATAGCATGTATTGTAATTTATAATTATACATTTATTTGTACTTTTAAAGATGTACCAGGATTCTACAGAGAAATAGAACCAATATAAGACAGCATGTGTAAATATCTCACATTGCATATATACTATATTTAGAGAAATTTATTTTAAGGAATTGGCTCAAATGATTCTGAGAGGCTGGCAAGTCTGAAATCTTTAGGGCAAGCTGGCAGGTTGGAAACTAGGCAGGAGTTGATGCAGAGTCCAGATGGAAATCTCTTCTCCTCTGGGAGCCTCATTTGAACCCTGAAGGCCTCCAACTGATAATCTCCCTTACATTGTCGGGAGGCCATCTAACTGATTAGTGAGGCTCACATTGTTAAAGCTTATTTACTTTATTGAAATCCAAACAATTATGGATGTTCATCACATCTATAAAATACCTTCAGAGCAACACTTGGATTAGTGTTTGATTAAATAACTGACTAGGTTATCATCACAACAGGTTTGTTGATTCTTCCACTAGATGATAACCTCTATGAAAGGGCAGAGACCTTGACTTTTTTGGTTACCTCTTGCACTATGCCAGTCACTCAGTATGTGTTGAGTACATATAGTAGTTTCTTAAATATTTGTTTAATTAAGATATAAATGTATGATTTTTGATGCACAGAAGCACTCACATCCTATGGTTTGGTAGTGAAATGGTACTTTTTTATCATCATTTTCAGTACCTAGTCAGTTTGGTAGAACCATGTATTTGAGTGTTTGGTGGGGTTCCTTTAAATTGTGATGAAAATAAACAAAAACTCAGCATACAAAGAAATGAACAGTCAAATCATAAGGTGTAAACTGATTTAGAAGGGATTATAGGTTAACTCTTTTTATATGTTTTCACCTTAATTATGCTATTATTTTCAGGTAAACTTGAAGTACAACAGAGATAAATGAAAGATCAAAATCAATATTGTCCTCATGGTGTAGTTATAAGCAACTAGAAAATATAATAAGACAAAATAATATCCCATTCAAAATAGCAATGAAGTTTTAAAGTACCCATGAGTAAATCTAAACAATAAAAATAAAATCAAGATCTTTATCCAGAAATTATTGAGGTTATGATATCTGGAAAGCCCTGTTGTATTCATTTTAAAGATGTCAGGCCCTGGCCATGTGACTCACTTGGTTGGATTGCCATCCTGTACACTAAAAGGCAGTGGGGTCAATTTCCAGTCAGGGCACATACCTTGGTTGTGGGTTTGATCCTCAGCCAGGGTTTACACAGGATGCAATTGATTGATGTTTCTCTCTCTTTCTCCCTTCCTCTTTCTCTAAAAAATCAGTAAAAACATATCCTCTGGGTAGGATTAAAAAAAAATGTCAATTTCCAACATCAAATTATTGATAAATTAAATGCAATTATATTAGAAATCCAATAGAATTTTTCTGGGAACTAAACAATTTGATTCAAAAATTCAATTGTCCAACAATGTTCATAGAAACATGACGTTTAATAGTGAAAAATCAGGTGCCCATAATCTACAGAATAAATTAATTGTGATATAATAATACCAAAAATGTAATAGAGCAGTAAAATAAATAAACTAAATCTACACTTGTCAACAAGGAGGAACATCCTAATCCTAATAGTGGGGGAGAAAAGCAAGTTCCAGAACTTCATACAGAATATGAAATAATTTCTTATAAATTTAGAAATGAAGACATATACACATATGTTAAAAAATAAGAAAACATGAATGATAGAGAAAGCAAATTCATAATGGTAATTGCCTCTGGGGAAGGAGGGAGAGATTTGTGGCTACACAGTAGAGAATAGAGAATTTGATTTTGTAATGTTTTATTCTTTAAAAATGTATGAAGTAAATATGAATTTTCATTCAAGTGTGTTACTTTACCTCTCGTTAAAATTACAATAAAAGAATATAACAATAATAATAGTAAACAAATGCCTTAAGATGAAAAAGAGCCCTCAGCAATTATAAAGATAGCGGTGTGACTAGAATGGAATTAAGGATGGGTAAAGTGTCATAAGATGTGGTTTTAGAGGTAGACAATTGCCAATCCATGCACAGTTTTGGGACCATGGTAAAAGGTTGGTAGGTTATTTGGTTTTATTCATAGAAGAAATATCTTTGACAAACAAAGTGTGAATAAAATATCATGCACAGTGATAGAAACAGTCATAGAAGTCTTGCCCACCATGTGGTGTAGGGCATCTCAGTTTGATTCCTTGCCCATTCTTCTATATACTTTCTCTTTGGGAAACATAGGATTGAAAGCTCATCATGCAGAAATATGTTTTTCTATCTTATATTCTTAGAGCTTAGTATATATAAAGACAAATAAATGAATGAATAAATAAATACATGGTTAAGTGTATGGTCTCAGAAATCAAACACTCCGAGTCTTAATTTCAAATCTATTCATTGCTCTGTGACTTTGCACAAGTTAACTATCTGTAAAATGGGAATAATAGTAGTACCAACCTCACTATTTTATTTAACTATCAATTTTGAAAGCACATGTGAAAATATCTAATATATTATTGGACACTTAATAAGTACTCAAAAGATACCTTATTATGATAGTCAGTAAATAGTTTACTCAAGAGTTTACATTTGAATTGATTTGTAATGGATTAAAGAGAGTTTGCTAGGAAGAAGAAGGTGAGGGAGGGCAGCATTCTAGGAAAGAGTATGTCTAAAAGCAAAAGGATTGGAAATGGTGTGATGTTTCATTGTTCAGAGTATACAGATACATATGACGGAATATAAAAATAGAGAAAGAGATTTTCTCTAAATTGTGAAGAACCTCTTATTATGTCACAGTAAGGAGTTAAAACCTAACCCTGAGAGCAACAGGGAGCCAATATAGGTTTATGAGCAGGGGAGTAACACAATAAGATTTTGAGAAGGTTGGCTATTACAAGGGATAGCCTTTAGTCAAGGGTAGGCATAGACAACATGGGGAAATAGGTAAAGTTTAAGTTCTCCAAACTTGCCTCCCCTTTTACTTACCCTCTTCCCAGACACGAATAGTGTTGCCGAGCATCCTTAAATCCATCACATCTGATTTCCCTGGTCAGGATAGATGGCCTTTTTATATGAACATTGGCACCCAATATTTCTATTTAATTAATAGGCATGTTTACCAGTAGAGTAAACTCCAGGAGACAGAGACAAAGCATGACTGAATGACTAAGTTCCCAGAACCTCAAACAGTACTTGGTATATTAGTCAGTGAATATTCGTGACCTGTT
Organism: Myotis myotis; assembly: GCF_014108235.1. Lineage (NCBI taxonomy): Eukaryota > Metazoa > Chordata > Mammalia > Chiroptera > Vespertilionidae > Myotis > Myotis myotis. The sequence goes on from NW_023416346.1 coordinate 44,314,781, forward strand.
AGAAGAATGAATGGACCAACAGCAGGATGTATTCTTAATGCATTTGGGGACAATAAAATGTATGGTTAAGAGGTGAGGTGGTTTCCTCTATGGTAATGACAAAAAATTAATACTAGCATGGAATTACTTGTGCTACCATTAATTTGTTGTCTTAGCAACTATGTCAGGTTTCAGAGAAATAAAAGATTATTTTCTAAAGTATCTTTTAAGCCTGTGTTATCCTGGATAACCAAGCCAATATTCTCTATGAAGTCCTAATTGCCTCATAATCTCCTCTCAGGCTCAAGTCACTCTAGGCTTCAGTCCCAGCCAAGTTGTATTCTGACAACAGTAGGTCCCATTCCACATTTGTGCATAGAACTGTTTGAAAACAAATTTGGAATTAAGGTATTGACAGCTTAGGAGTTGGTACTTTATTATAATGTCTACAAAATGACTGTCATAAAAAGGACTCTCCAGTGTTGGTATTTAAAAAGCTACTAAAATGCTGTGCTTATGCAGAAATCAAAATGGTTAGATGTTAGAGGAGGGTTATGGTTGGCTACAGTACTTGTACAGAGCTAACTTAGGAACTCATGCCTAGTGCTGGAATGGATTCACTTTGTTCATAGCCCATTGCTCCTGAGCAAGTATATATAGCTTTGAGGAAAGGTAAAGGTAATGCTACCCTGATTTTCTGAGATGGATCATAGGTAGGAGAAAGTGGAGCATAGGGATAGTTGAGGTAAAGATAGGGAAGATAGAGTTGAAGTAAATAAGTGGACATTTGTTGAGTTATATGGGGAAGATGGACATTTTTGAAGTAATGAATACAAAAGCTATGAGTAGTACAGCAAATTACAGATTGCCTGGTTCAAATAATAGATAGGATGGTAGCTTGAAACTTGGTGATCAACTCAACTTATTTGCACAAGCAAAACCCTATTATATTGTCTCAGATGAACAGCTCTATAATTGACCCCAAAGATATAGAAATTGCTGCTTTTCAGGGGCAACTTATTTAGAAAAAATAAACTCAGATATAAATGAACAAAGTGAATATTCAATACACGTTTGTTTTCCAGTACACAATTATTTAAAACAACAGTAACATTTTTTATATTAATATTAGAGACCCAGTGCACGAATTCGTGCACCAGTGGGGTCCCTTGGCCTGGACTGTGGGATCAGGCTGAAACCGACTCTCTGACATTCCCCAAGGGGTCCTGGATTGTGAGAGGGTACAGGCCAGGCTGAGGGACCCCACCAGTACATGATCAGCTGGGGAGGGATGCAGGAGGTTGGCCAGCCAGGGAGGGACTGCGGGAGGGCTCCAGGGCGTGTCTGGCCCATCTCGATCAGTCCCAATTGGCCAGACCCCAGCAGCAAGCTAACCTACCGGTCAGAGCTTCTACCCTCTGGTGGTCAATGCACATCATAGTGAGCAGTTGAGCGGCCTTAGCATATCATTAGCATATTACGCTTTGATTGGTTGAACCGCTGGCTGGTCAACCTGACACTTAGCATATTAGGCTTTTATTATATAGGCTGCCCAAGGTTTAAATGAAATGGAACTCATAAGATCTCAGCTCTGATGTTCCTTCTCTGGTAGGTGGAAGGAAAGAATGATTTCAAGGTATTTCCTGTGGAGAAGTATCCAGACAAACTATCTATCCACCACCACTACCACCATCTACCCTTAACAAAATGTGTTGGAATCCAATAAAATCAGATTGAAATTAGCATCAATAACAGATTTGAGTATAAAGTCAGAAAAGGGCACATTGTGGAATGGCTAGGGAGTTCCATGGATAAGGAGAGCCAATCCCACTTTTTGTCTTTGTAATGATGTTGAAAATAAGATTATTGGATGAGTGTATATGTATCAGCCTGCTGGCATTTTTAGCTATATATAGTGGGAATCACCCTTTCTTTTCTTGCCATCTCCTTTTTCTGGGTCCCTTCTTAGTTCTGGCAGTATTTGGACCCTAGAGTATGGTATTTATGATATCCAGGAGCCAGAAGGATTGACCATGTCTCCTCAAGTGGTAGAAAAATGCCAGCTAAGTTGGTTGACAACTGTGTTCACTCACCTATTTGTTCATTTATTCAACCAAATTTTGTGCTGGGTCTTGTGCTGTGCACTGGTGTAAAATTATAAATAAGAGGGACATGGCCCCATTCCTTACAAATCTTATCTTCCAGATAAAAATAAAATAATTACACAAGTACTTCTATGTAAATTGTGATGTGTTATAAAGGAAAAGTGCCTTTTAAATGAATTAACAGGAATCTAATTTAGAAATGGGAGGAGAAAGGGTCAGGGGAAACTTTTCTGTAAAAATGACATGGGCACTGAGATTTGACTGATGAGTAGGAGTTCATTTGGGAAAAGACTGGGTTAAAACATCTGAGGCATTAGTGCATACTTATGTTAAAACTTACTAAATCCATCACATTAAGTATGTTCAGTATATTGTATATCAATGATAACTAAATAAAACTGTTTAAATCTTTAAAATTCTTTTTTTAAAAAGCCATACGATGCAGTAGAAACAACACATACAAGTGCCCCAAATAAGGAGCACTTGGCACATTCAAATATTCAAGAGGGTTTCTAGGGTAAAGAGAAGTTCAAGAGTATTATGGGGTTTCAAGGGCCCTGTGTGGCTCAGAAAATGAGCAGTTTTGCACTAGGAACTACTAGAGAATGTAGAAGTCAAACTGAAGAAACCAAATGGGCCTAAAGAAAAAAATGTGTAGCTGGAAATTGAGGAGAAATATAGGTCAGGATGCCAGGTGAACTCAAGAATGGAGACAGGATCAAGGTGGAAATAAGGTGACAGTTTCCAGAATTTTGGCCATGTATTGGGTGATGGGGTGGGTGAGCCTTGTTTAATGGTTTGAAAAAAGATAATACCAGCACTGGGCCCTACTTCTGCTGTTCTGCTAAGGAAAATGTTATTAAGGAGTCTTTTAGCCTTACCCATCCATGGGTAAATCAAGGGGATTTGAAATCCCTAGCCATCCTTGCTGTTGGGAAAGTTTACAGTGTTTAACTATTGGCCAAACCATGGAAAAAGCTCTGCTTTTTCCTATTTATCAAAGGAACAATAATGACTGTGGGAGGCCAGGAAGACTTCTGTCATCTGTCAGCAAGGAACAAAAAGCAATGATGGCTGATTCTTGATAAAGGTTAATGCACTGAGCCACTCCCACTTTGACCTCAATTATAGGATGACTATTTTTTAAAAGTTTCCAAATTGAGGTGACTCATTCATGTTTATTAATTTATTTTATTGTGCTATAAAATGTATGATTTTTACTATTTTAAGTGGAGAGTTCTGTGGCATTAAATACATTCACATGGTCATTCAGCCATCATCACTCTCTATCTCCAGAATATTTTTATCATCCCATACTGAAAATCTTTACTTATTAAACAGTAAGGACCCCAGTACCTGGTACCCACTGTTCTATTTTAAATCTGTGTGAATTGAACTATTCTTTGAACCACATATAGTATAATGTCTTCAAGGTTTATCCATTTTGTAGCATATCAGAATTTCATTGTTTTTTAAGGCTGAGTAATATCCCATTGTGTGCACTTACCATATTTATTTATTCACTAATTGATAGGCATTTGAACTGTTTCTACCTTTTGGCTTTGTGAATAGTGCTTGTGTGAACCTGGTGTACAAATATGTTTGAGTGTATACTTTATATTACTTTGTGTATTAACGCAGAAGTGGAATTGCTATATCATATGACAATTCTATGTTCAAAATTTGAGAAATCGCCATATTGTTTTCTATAGCCACTACACCATTTTGCATTCCCTTTAACAATGAATAGTCCAATTTCTCCACATCCTATCTGACACTTGTTTTCTCTGTTTATTTGTTTGTTTTTACTAATAGCCATCTTAATGGGTGTGAAGTGGTATCTCATTTTTGTTTAGATTTGCATTCCCCTAATGATTAGAGATGTTGAGCATCTTTTTATGTAATTATTGGCCATTTGTATATCTTTGGAGAAATGTCTATTCAAGTCCTTTGCCCATTTTTAATTTTTTTTCTTTTGTTGCATTTTAGGAGTTCTTTACATATTCTGGATATTAATCCCTTATCAGATATATAATTTGCAAATATTTTCTTTTATTTTGTGGGTTGCCTTTTCACTTTGTTGATAATGTCTTTTTGATTCACAAGAGTTTTTAAATTTATGAACTCCAATCTGTTACCTGTGCTTTTGGTGTTGTAGCTAAGAAATCTGCCATATCTAATATCATGACTCTCTCCCTGTATGTTTTTGTATGAGAGTCTTAATAGATTTAGCTCTGATATTTAGAGTTTTGACTAATTTGGAGTTAATTTTTGTTTATGGTATAAGGTTAGGGTCCAATGTCATCATTTTGCATGTAGATATTCAGTTTTCTCAACACCATTTGTTTTTAAGACAGTATTTCCCCCCGCCCCCATTGAGTGGTCTTGATACCCTTGTTAAAATTATTTGACCAAATATTCAAGGGCTTATTTCTGGGCTCTGTATTCTATTTCATTGGCAAATATGTTGCTTTTATGCCAGTACCACACTGTTTTGATTACCATACTTTTGTATTAAGTTTTTAAAATAAGGGAATGTGAATCTTCCAACTTTGTTTTTCCTTTTCAAGATGTTCTGGTTACTTAGTGTCCCTTAAACTTCCATTTGAATTTTAGAATGAATTTTTCTTGAAAAGAGTCATCGGGGTTTTGATAAGGATTGCATTGAATCTGCAGATGACTTTAGATAGTACCAACATCTTAATATGTTTTCCAATCCATGAACACAGGATGTCTTTGCATTTACTCTTATCTTTAATTTCAACAATGTTTCACAGTTTGCAGTGTACAAATCTTATACTTCCTTGGTTAATTCCTAAATATTCTATTCCTTTTTTATGCTATTTTAAGTGGAATTTTTATCATTTTCAGATTGTTCATAGTTAGTATATGGGAACACAACTCATTTTTTTGTACTGATTTTGTATACTGCAACTTTGCTGAATTCATTTATTAGTGCTAGCAGCAGATTTCTTTTTTGCATGGAATTTTTAGGGTTTCTTACATATAAGATCAGGTTGTAAGTGACAAGAGAATTTTACTTCTTTTTTTCCAATTTGGATGCCTTTGATTTTTTTTCTTACCTAGTTGCTCAGGCTGTAATCCTATATAATAAAAGGCTAATATGCATATCAACCGAATAGCGGAATGACCAGTTGCTATGATGTGCACTGACCACCAGGGGGCAGACACTCAATGTAGGAGCTTGCCCCTGGTGGCCAGTGCACTCCCACAGGGGGAGTCCCGCTCAGCCAGAAGCTGGGCTCACGGCTGGCGAGTGCAGCAGCGGTGGCGGGAGCCTCTCCAGCCTCTGCAGCAGTCAGACATCCCCTGAGGGCTCCTGGACTGTGAGAGGGTACAGGTCCAGCTGAGGGACTCCCCCTCCTAGTGCATGAATTTTATGCACTGGGCCTCTAGTTTTTAATAATAGAAGTGGTGAAAGTGGTCACCCTTGTCTTGTTCCTGATCTTACATTAAAGGCATTCAGTCTTTCACCATTGAGTATGATAGCTGTAAGATAAACTATTGATACAGCAACTTCTGAGGGGAGAATTCTGGATTAATTATGATATTAAGTAATCACATTTATTAGAAAACATTCTAAATTCAGAAGTATTTCAATGTGAAAAAAATGGACCATTTAAGAATTGTGCCAATACAGAGATACAATTCTTTCTGTTGTCACTGGATCACTCTTCTGAATGTCCTACAAGCACTTTGAACTCAGATTGTCTGAAACTAGATACATCCTCTTGCCTGCACATCAGGGTTTTTGTTTCCCATGTTCTCAACTCGTAATGCTACTCATTCCTCCAATCCAGAAACATGGTAGGCATCTTAAACTCCTTCTTCTCCTCCATCTTATCACTTCCTTCATCTAATTGGTCTTGCAATTCTTTTGATTCTACCACAGAGATAGTTAGCACCCTCATTCACCCATTGCTCTTAATCTCCACTACAACTTACTGTAATACAAAGTATTCTCAACTCTTGTCTGAACTATGGTAGCAACCTTTTAATTTTTTTTTACACCAATCACCCCCTCTTCAATATATCATCACATTTCCAAAAGTTATCTTCCTATAATATAAATCTGATCATGTCTGGTAGAGCCAGAGATATCGGATGTGAAAGCAATCACTAAGAGTTCATGCTTAAAAGTCTTCCCATTCTCCTGCTATAGCTGCTTGTTTGTCTATATTTCTAACATTTCCTTACTGATAAGACATAGGAAGTGGAGTAATACAAATGATCTTTGAGGATATTAGAAATAGGAAGACAAAGCAGCAAAACATTAATCTTATAATCTCTTTTAGTGCTTGGTTCAGGCTAGATTTTTCCAGGACATTTGTGATTTGGAGATAAAATTGAGGGTTTCAGTTACATAGTCAAGATCAAGATGAGTACTGAACATAGTTTTCTGAATTTGATTTTGTATTATTGGCCTCATGCCACATGTGGCTACCATGTGTAGCAATAAATCTAGAAATATAATTATCACAAATTAGAAATTTTCTGTGTCTCAGTGTTTAGACTTTTAAGTCTGTGAGGGACTTTCACAGTACCTAGGTTGCCAATGACTTTCAAATGCTGCTCCAGTAGGGGAATGTTAGAAGTATAGATAAACAAGCAACTATAGCAGGAGAATGGGAAGACTTTCAAATACAAACCATTCGTGCTTGCTTTCACATCTGATATCTCTGGCTCTACCAGCCATGATCAGATTTAGGTTCATAGCAAAGTTAAATACAGATATTGCCCATATATCACTAAAACCATATTATAACCTATCTGTTATTTCCTCTTAACTTTGCTATGAACCTAAATCTGTTATTTAAAAAATTCTTTAATAAAAAAGCGAATTGCAAGTGTGCATATTTTGTTTGTTTTTCCATCACGGTGAAGAGTTTTATTTATGTCACACTACTTGATTGTGAGAGCTCTGATGTGTGTGCATATGTTTCATTATATACACATACATAGGCATTCTACCTACCCAGGTAAAGCTACTAAGAGTCTATCTAATACTGATCAACTTCTATGAAAGTACAAAGCTGATCTTCATATGAAAACAGGGGAAAGCTATGTGATTTCAAGTCAGAACACAAGTAGACAACAGTTTCGTATGGAAAGCATCTGGTTAGAGGCATTTGATTATTTTTGGCATTCAGTCATTTCCATGTAATCCTTCAAGCAGCTTACTGGAAATGTCCTCTGAGAGACTGAAGT